>NC_079327.1:48459986-49786486 GCF_029931775.1 Euleptes europaea
CTCACAGAAAGGATGATAACAAAAAGTAGAAAGGTAACATGTAAAATATGGTGCTGCTAATCAGTCAGCCCCCAATGTTGAGATATCAAATTATATTCCAAACTGTATGAAGGAATATAACAAAAATCCAGTCTGGTTAAAACAGAAAGGAAGGCTGGGGGGAGAAAGCTGGAAGGAAGAAACAAACAGGAAGGAAGACCAAAAAACTTAGTGGACGTACTAATGCAGCATTTTTTAATTTATGTGCCTGTGGAGTAACATATGTATTTGCACAATGAGAAGTTTGCACTGGTAGGGAAGCTGTGTGAAAGGGAAGTTTACAGGTCTACATTGAATCAAGTCATTACAAGATGGAAATATATGAGGAATCATGGCAGGGGGGACAATTTGCAAATCCCCCCTCCAACTAAAGAATTCTAAAGATTATCAGGGCAGCTAAATTCCTATCCCCCCTTACCCCTTTAATTGACTCTCACCTGTTCCACATTCCATACCTCCTGGAGCATATTTAAATTCTCATCAAGGGATTATTTTTGGTCAATTGACAATTTTTTTTAATGTATTTAGAAGATTTGTGCAGAAGCTCCAACCATGTCAGTAGGTAGCCTGATTTTGCTCCTTTCATGATTGTTCTGGTAGCTAGCCACTGTGCTATTAGATAAAGTGAAATTCCTGGTCAGGGATGCTGCCTCCCCAATCTCAGTGAAACTGGAGTGTCCCCAAAGTGCAGGGACTCCCAGGTTTACTGGCTACTTTTTTCCTCAGCTTCCCATCTATGCCTGTCAGCTGCCTCTCTCAGGGCTGTGCCACAGCTCCCTGACTTCTCCCTCAGGGTTTAGGATATTCAGGAGTGCAACAAAGGTTGCCATGTTCCTCTTTGCCACTGGCGGGAGGTTTTGGGGGCAGGGCCTGAGGAGGGTGGGGTTTGGGAGGGAAGGACTTCAGTGCCATAGAGTCCAATTGCCAAAGCGGCCATTTTCTCCAGGGGAACTGATCTCTGTTGGCTGGAGATCAGTTGTAACAGCAGGGGATCTCCTGTCACCCCTTGGAGGTTGGCAACCCGAAGTGCAACCCAACTCCAGGTTGGAAAATACCTCGAGATTTTGGGGATGGACCCTGAAGAGGGTGGGGTTTGTGGAGGGGAGGGGCTTCAGCAGGGTACAATGCCATAGAGTCCATCCTCCAAAGCAGTCATTTTCTACAGGGTAAGTGATCTCTATCATCTTGAGCTTAGTTGTAATAGCAGGAGATCTCGAGGCCATGGCGGGAGGTTGGCAACCCTAGCAACCTATCAGTTCCTCCAGCCCATCAGTATCAAACCCAGGGGTGTGGTAGAAGGACTCTCACTTGAATGCTGCACAAGAAAAGTGAAACAATCTAGAAGTGTACTTCCACTTTCATTAAAGGATAGACAAAAGCTTGCACAATCTCTTACACAAAGAGAACCAAAGGAACCAATATAGATAACTTTTTTTTCTCTGTATTGTTATCCAGTTTGAGTCCCCACTGGGGAGAAAGTAAGGAATGAGTGAGTGAGTGAGCACTGCATGAACCCTGTGCAACCTCTGTGCAAACATTTGTGGAAAAGCACTATCTATTATTTCCCTTCTGCTCATAGTTCTTTGAAACCAACCCACTGTGGCAAGCAAGAGAATTGTCAAATGTTAACACTGGAGAGTTTGAAATCTACTAAAGCAGTATCCTAAATGTTATATTCCTTAATATTCTAAGATCCCACTGCAGGTACTACGTTAAAGGATCTTTGATAAACTTACCGCTTCTGTTTGCTGTTCTTTTAGCACAACCTAGCTGATTTAAGGCCTATGTCACAATTCACCAACCATTTTAGTTACATGAATGATGAAACTATAAATATGCCCCTTGTGATTTTAATGCATCCCTTGCTAAAACACTTGGAGCAACTGGTGGAGAGTGGACAGCAATGAGACGAATGAAAGATGACCAAAGTGACTTTAGGGTGACCTACTGTAATGCAAGTCTGATGAATGGAGTCAAAACTGAAGAGGAACAACATTTCACTGCCGCCTACACTTTCGAGATAAGCCAGCCTCACTGACACAGGTCGAAAGAAAGAATGCTCACCATGATGTAAATGTAGATAAGGTGTCATATATTACACAAGGACAATACTTAGTACCCCAAAACAGATAGATTGATAGGAAATGTTTGTAGCAGGGAACTCTGAGTACTCAGAAAGGAAGTATAGAGGCTTTTGAATACAAGCTGAGGTAAGGCAGTATTCTCACAACTGTGCCTAACAAACCGCAATCTAATTAATGGGCAAGTACCAAGTGCAAATTAACACAGTGCTCTACTGAAAATATTTTATTTGAAAACATGGCAGTCTACTATAGAAGCATGATAGGAACATAGAAACGTACAGGAACCCTATATAAAAACATATAGGAACCCTATATAAAAAGGCAATACCTAGACCATGGGAGTGCAAATGCATTGTCAAGAAAATGCACACAAAGCAGATAGTTCACATGAATCTACTGGAGCTAAGTATGCCTAATATAATATCTATGATTATAGCTTTGGGTGTGGTCTGAGAAGAGTCGTGTGAATGAGATGATGCTGACTGGCAAGACCGTAAGGGAATTGCACTGCATGTTTTGGATGGGATTGATCTTTTGTTAACAGACTCCGTTAAGAGCTTAGCTGACCTTTTGGTCATCACTATTTCCTTAAAAAGACAGGTTATGGCAAGAGCAATATATTTTTTGTTCCCACAGCTACAACTAGTGAGGAAGCTGTCTTCTTTCTTGAACTTGTTGGCTGACCTACCCATGCCATGCTGTGGTAACTTAAGAGACTGGACTACCATAACAGACTCTAATTGGGGTTCTATGAAGCTACAACTGGTTCAAAATCCAGTCACTAGGGTTGCCAGTTCCCCCTCAAGCTGCTGGTGGGAGCTTCGTGGGTGCAGGGTTGGGAGGGTGTCCTACAGTGCGATGATGTCTGTTCCGGGTTTACTCAGAAGCATCAGCATCATGCAGGATGCTCTAGTACATTCCTCCCACAACTCTGTGGAAACCATAGAGTTTTGGGGGGACAGTGCGAGAGCATCCCCATCGCAACACCTTGCATCGGCTGTCAGTTTGCTCCTTTGTTCAATCAGGGTCTTACCTTGAAAGTTCTTCATGGCCTAGGGCCATATTCAATTATGATGATTATATTCAGCTGATATTGAGGATGCAACAGTTTAAAGAAACAGTTGAGTTGCAGGTGACCCAACTAACAAGTACAATTCCGTTAGCAAGTCACTTTTCAAACGTTTTGGAATAAGCAAATGCGACGGAGTTGTAACCAAATAGCAATTATACTCCTTACTTTCTACATCAATATGTGAAAGGTTTCTTATCTTGCACATGCCCAGACCCTGTGAGGCATGTTCAGCCAAGGCTCACTCAAAGCCATTGAGTATCACAGCTGTGCCGTGTTGTAGAAATAGCAGGTGTAATTTCACACACTTAGGTGCCTAACAAGGAACTGGAAGTTGTTGTGACAGACCACTGAGTTAAAGGTAAATCAAAATGAACTTTATTTTTATAAAACTAAAAAATAATCACAGCAGCTGGCTGAGCATGACATGAACATTTCCCTGCAGGACTACTGAATTATCTTACTCAGCCCCAAAATGCTGGTGAACTAACAAAACAAGCTATATGCTTGCCATTTCAGCTTTCTCCAGCCCCTGTAAGCTGTCTGTGATCATGACTGTGAATTCTATTAGACCCTGCCTTACATTTCCAGTCCACCCCATGATTGCCATTATGAACCAGGAAACTCTGTTGTTTACAACAAAATACTTAGCTTGTGTTCTGTGCATAGCTCAAATGTCCTTTGTATAAAAGCAAAAACTACTCACTGAAGAAGTGTGCATCTTGGTGAACCACAGGATTGCAAAACTATTGTGAAGCTCACATAAAGCACACTGCTGAAAAATACAGTAAAACACAAGAATTTGGAACTAAGGGCGAAAACGCACGGTCGCTTTAGCCTCCTTTATTCCCTGTTTCAGCCAGGATTCCGCCAGGATCAAACATACATTCGGCGAAACGCATGCGTTCAATCCTGGCTGAATCCTGGCTGAAACAGGGAATAAAGGAGCCTAAAGCGACCATGCCCAACGCTCTAGTCACATTTCTGCACTTAAACTTTATATGATCAGAACATATGTGCCTTAGATATGTGTCCCATGTTATAATGCAAATATTCCACAAATGTCCACACTCATTGTGCTGCATGTACTATTCAAGATGGAAGAGGCAGGAGGACAAACCAGATAAAGAAGAAAGGCTCCAAACAAAAGTTCCAAATCCAAATCAAGGCTGCCACAATGCTTGAGTAGCAAATTATCCAAGTGTAGGGGTACAAAGATCCATAAATCACAGCAGTACACAAAGGCAGCATGGAGCAAATTTAGGCTTGCCAACTCTGCCTGCCCAGGAGGGCATTTGCCTATCACTGTGCTCACTAACCCGCCACTGGTGATGGTGGGGGGGGGGGCAGAGAACATCATCTGATGCTAGAAGTAATGTCGCATTTGAGTGCCACTCTAGGAATCCCCCTGAATCTTCATGGTTTATACCACAGAGATGGGAGGGGGTTCCTAGAGTGTTGACTGGAAGTGATTTAATTTCCAAGGCTGGGCACAGCCCCTCCCCAAAATCAGAAGTGTGTGTTGCCAGAGTTCAAGACAGTGATCCAGATAGTAGTATAGCTGAGGATCCAGACAAGAACAGAAGCAAGAGGCATGTAATATATGCTAACAAGAAGCTTCTATACCAAATGGGGGTAATAACAGCAGAAATGCAGAAGATCTTTAGGCTGGAGATAGATTATGGCTTCTGTTGTAGGGCCAAAAGAAATCAAAAGATTCCTGTTTCCTGGGCTTGGAGAATGAGGAATGAGGAAACAGGAATCTTTGCAGACTAACAGATATGCTTCCTGATTGGCTGAATAAGAAAGGGAGAGAGGAAGAGAGAGTCAGGTCTTGTGAATGGAGAGGAAAATGAAAAAAGGGGGAAGTTTCTGGGTGAGGAGAAAGTGTGTTGAGAAGGATCTTCATTGTTTCACACTGCTGGGATTTGTGGTAGGAAACTCCATAGTCAATGTTAGATCATTCTAGACTATAATAATCACAATACTAATGTATGTCCTAGGTCTCTATAAGATCTGAGCACAATAGTATCCAGATCCTTTGCAAGAGAATACTCAAGAGCTCCCAGTTAATGGTGTTAAGTGCTCTATGAGACTGATTGTTTCCAGTAAGAATGAAAAAATGATGTGGAATTACACCCAGTCCAGCCCATTCTGCCTCTCAGTCTTTGTACTATGTGAGGTCTGAAATTCATTTTAAAGGCCTTGTGTTAACCGTAAAAGTAGTCTCAATTGCCAGAACTGAATAATGGCCAACACAATGGAAGCTTGGTAGCAACACAATGTCATATAGGTGTAAAAATGAGGGTGGTGTTTGCCTCCCCCCTCTCCAATAGCTGCAAAAGGTTGTGTGTGAGTGATTGAGGGCCAGTGTTCATATAAGGGCATTCACATGGTTGATGGTATCTGGGGGGTGGGAGTTGTTTTTCACATCCATGAAGAACAACTCAACTCTGATATTCTGCTCTTCTTATGAATACATTTCTCCCTTTAGGAGAAGGTGCAGATCTGAGAGCTGAATTTTGATCTTTAGTTTGAATCGAATTGAATAGAATCATAGAGCTGGAAGGGACCACCAGGGCCATCTAGTCCAACCCCCTGCACAATGCAGGAAATTCACAACTACCTCCCCCCCCCCACACACACACACACCACCACACCAAGGAGATGGCCGCAAAAAAAGCTCCTCCAGGATCTCTGGCCAATTTGGCCTGGAGGAAAATTGCTTCCTAAAGTGGCAATCTACACTACCCTGGGCATGCAAGAAAGGTCCCCGAGAGCCAAACACTTATGTAAACCTTCCTGCCCTCCCTCACATGATCTGCCTAAGGTCATAAAATCAGCATTGCTGACTGATGGCCATCTAGCCTCTGCTTAAAAACCTCCAGTGAAGGAGAGCCCACCATCTCCCAAGGAACCCTGTTCCACTGAGGAACTGATCTAACTGTTAGAAAGTTCTTCCTAATGTTTAGCTGAAAACACTTTTTTTATTTAATTTTAATCTGTTGGTTCTGGTCCAACCTTCTGAGGAAACAGAAAACAACTCAGCACCTTCCTCTATATGACAGCCCTTCAAGTATTTGAAGATGGTTATCATATCACCTCTCAGTCGTCTCCTCTCCAGGATAAACATACCCAGCTCCTTCAACCTTTTCTCATAGGACTTGGTCTCCAGACCCTCACCATCTTTGTCACCCTCCTCTGGACATGTTCCAGCTTGTCTACATACTTCTTAAATTGTGGTGCCCAAAACTGAACACAATACTCTAGGTGAGGTCTAACCAGAGCAGAGTAAAGCAATACCATCACTTCGTGTGATCTGGACACTATACTTCTGTTGATACAGCCAAAGATTGCAATTGCCTTTTTACCTGCCACATCACACTGCTGACTCATGTTCAATGTTTGGTCTACTAAGACCCCCAGATCCTTTTTGCACACACTACTACTAAGACAAGTCTCCCCATCCTATAATTATGCATTTGATTTTTTTCTACCTAAATGCAGAACTTTACATTTATCTCTGTTGAAATGCATTTTATTAGTTTTAGCCCAATTCTTCAGCCTGTCAAGATCATCTTAGTAATCAGATCCATCTTAGTAATCAGATCCATCCATTCTAAATGCTCAAGGACTGATTGTTTGATGATTTGTTCTAAGACTTTTCTAGGTATAGACGTCAACTGATGGGTCAGTAGTTACCTGGATCCTCCTTTTTTCCTTTCTTGAAGATGGGGACTACATTTGCCCGCCTCCAATCTTCTGGCACCTCCAAGAATTCTCAAAAATAATGGACAGAGGCTCAGAAATTACATCTGCAAGTTCTTTGAGTACCCTTGGATGCAATTCATCTGGCCCTGAGGACTTCGTTTCATTTAAAGAAACTAGGTGTTTATATACTACCCCTATGTCAATCTTAGGCTGCAACTCCCTTCCCTCATCATGTGTTCCGTTTTTGCCATGCTGAGCACCGTTTCCCTCACAAGAGAAGACCGAGGAAAAATAGGAACTGAGCAGTTCTGCCCTCTCTTCATCTCCTGTTACAGTTTCACTTTTCGGTCCCTGCAATGGGCTTATCATGTCCTTGTTCATATTCTTACTCTAAACATAAGAAAAGTACCCTTTTTTCGATGTGTTCAGCATCTCTCACTAGCCTAAGATCATTCAGAGCTTTAGCTTTCCTAACATTCTTCCTACAAGCACTGGTTATTTATTTATGTTCATCCTTAATTATAAGGCCCTCCTTCCACTTCCTAAATGAGTCTTTTTTATTTCTCAAATCTTTAAAAAGCTGTTTATGGAGCCAACCTGGCCTCTTTAGGCTCCTCCCATTTTCCCTTCTCATAGGAATTGTTTGTGATTGTGCCTTCAGTATTTCATTTTTAAGAAATGCCCACCCCTCCTGAACTCCCTTCTCCTTGAATATTTCTTGCCACAAGATTCTACCCAGCATAAGTTTAAGTTTGTTAAAATTTGCTTTCCTAAAATCCAACCTATATATCTGAGTATGTACAGCTTTTCCTTTCTCAAAGATTGTAAATTCCAGAATTACATTGTCACTACTTCCCAGGGTGCCCACTACTTTAACCTTATAAACCAGTTCTTCCTTGTTGGTGAGAATCCGGTCCAAGACAGCAGACCCCCTTGTTTCCCTCTCCACTTTCTGGAAAATGAAGTTGTCAGCAAGACAAGTCAGGAATTTATTGGATCTTGGCATTTTTAGCACAGTTGGACTTCCAACAGATATCCAGGTAATTAAAATCTCCCATGATCACTGTGTCCCATCTCTTTGAGAATTTTGTAATCTGGGCTAGGAGTATCTCATCCAAGCCTGGTTTGGTGGTCAACAGCCGACCCCAAACCATAATATCACTATTATTTCTTACTCCTTTTATTTTTACCCATAGACTCTCGACTGAACTTTGATGCTCAGATTCGTGTGTTTCTTCTCAAGTATACTCATCCTTGACATATAATGCTACTCCTCTCCCTTATCTGTCTATCCCTTTTAAACAAGTTGTACCCCTCAATCCTTATATTCCAATCATGAGTGTCACCCTGCCGAGTTTCAGTAATGCCTATTAGGTCAAAATCCCCTTCCTGTATTAGGACTTTGACTGACTCCTGCTTGTTTCCCATATGCTGTGCATTAGTGTAGAGACATCGGTACCCATGGTTCATGTGCCCAAGGTTTTTGTTTTTGTACTAACTCAAAGGTTAATGTTTCCTCACATACATGCCACTCCCCACAAATCTTTATTGTTCTCATCTTCAATTATTGTTAAGTTTTTGTCTCGTTCCCCCATAGGATTTAGTTTAAAGCCCACCTTATCAGATTTGCAAGGCTCTCACCAAACACATTTTTTCCTACCCTCGTGAGGTGCAAACCATCTCCCGATAGAGGAGCTTCATCTTGTAAGCGTAAGTCATGGTCCAAAAATCCAAACCTTTCCAGTCATTAATTTGCAGCCAGTCATTAATTTGCAGTGTTCTTCTTTCCCTTCCTAAGCCATGGCCTTCAACAGGAAGAACTGATGAAAGCACAACCTGTGCCCCCAGGTCCTTCACCTTCTTACCCAGAGCCACATAGTCTCTTTTAATACGTTCTGGGCTGTGCTGGGCAATATCATTTGTTTCCACATTAATGAGCAAGAAAATGATGGTTCTACAGACTTTGCCACAAGTAGAAGAAAGTCTCCTCTTAACTGGAAGGGTGTGGTCATCAACTAATTTTACAGAAGGCTGCTAAAGAGAAGGGTGGTAGTCCAGGCTTCCATGCTGTTTAACTGGACTTCCAGGAATTTCTAACAGCCCTAATTCTTTCCACACACTTTTCTTGCCTCTGGGTTTGTAATTGTGTGGACAATTAATACTACTCAGATAACTGAATTGCCCCTGGGACCTGGAATTGCTGGTATTAACTTAGTATGTAATTTTTTATTGTGCTTTTTCTAATCAAACACATAGTAACTTCATAAAGCATAGCAAAGTGCCAATAAATCAGATCTCCTTGATTAAGTGTGGCATGAAGTAAAAGATCTTTCATACTGCATTTATTAACTATAAATAACTGGAAGTACTGAGATTAAAAACTGCAGTTCATATTGAACAGCACAACCATTTCAGGAAGGAATGTTTTCATAGCACTAAATCTTTATGATAAATACAGTACCTAACAGACCTAATAATTGCAGCCTGTACTAATTACCTTAAGGAGCTACACTCCAATAATATACTGAGTAGACAACAACTCTTCCAGCTTCAGGCCTCTGCTCATTAAGCCAAATTAGTATGATAAATGAAGAAGGTTATTTGGTTACATTCACAGTTGACAGAGCTTGTTTATCACAAAATGGGGGAAACAGAGTTTAGCGGGAAAATAAAGGATGCATAGGAATTATGTTGGGAAGGAAGGCAGAATGATATAGCCTGATCTCATCAGATCTCAAAAGCTAATCAGAGTAAGTACTTGGATAGAAGACCACCAAGAAAGGCAATGGCAAACCACCTCTGCTTCTCACTTGCCTTGAAAGCCCATTGCTGTGGTCACCATAAGTTGGCTGTAACTTGACGGCTCTTTACACACAACAGAAATATGTTCTAGCCTTCTTCAAGAATAGCATGATAGAAACTATATACAAATCATATTTGCACTTCCATTTACAACTGGGAAACCACACAACTAATCATTCCCACAATTAAGACTGCTCCTGATTGCCTGTAAGAAAATGTCTTTGCCAGGGCATTGTAAGGTGCCCAGGTCTGAAGACATCAGAACTGAACGTAAAACATAATTATCTGAATAAGCCACTCATTATGTGAAAAACCTGTGACTGTATATCTGGTACTTCTGAGTGGTTTTCAGAGAAAACATGTGAAACTCTTGAAAGACCATGTTGAGAGCTCAAGGCAATTTTTAAAAGGCTCTTAGTTAAGAACAGAAACCGAAAAATGTAATTAAGGATACCTTAAAGAAGGGTATTTTCACCCACCCTATATGACTTTCTCTGTCCACGTTCTCAGTCTTCAGGATCTTATTACCTGCTTTCTGCTAACAAAACCCTCCAGGTGATGGACAACTTGCCTCTCTCTCTATGCCTGATGAGTTTTGGACTGAAGCTGTAATCAACCTAACAATGAAAGTCTTCAGAACACAAAGCACTTGAAGCTTTCCTCTACAAGTTCCACTAAAAGAAGTAGGAACTGTGCTGCTACTTTGCTCTTACATAGGTAGTGTTCATCTTGTTCTTCATGATTGCATCTTCAGAGACTGGGGACTTCTGAAATAGATTTTGGGGACGGACGGACTTGAAAAGATGTTTAACAACAAGAGGCACTATATTTTACTTTACAAGGATTTTAATTAAGGCCATAGACTCAGAAATCTGTAGCAGCCATGTATGTATGCTGCTCCTTCAGGGCCTAATTGTCAATGTACTGTGTCAGCAAAGTTCCTATTGATGTCGCACTGCATACTTTCCAGTATTTCACAGACAAAAATATTCGTAACAACCCCCTTCTTGCACCAAAGATCGTGGTCTAAGACACAAAGTCAGCATACATAGACAAAGCACTCTACTACTACATGCTTTGAATGTTCTGCTACCAACACCATATTCCTGTAATCTGAGTTAGTTGTTCATTCAGATGTATATCCTAAAACTATAGCAGTTAATTTACCTAAATGTGTTTAATCTCACAGTAGATCTGACTGGATTTGTTACACAGTACCTGCGACCAAAGGACTTTGACTTATATTAAGCTGCAGGGAGGGAAAGAGTAAGAGGAACATTTTACCATGTGTTTTAACACATTTGCTGAGGATTGGCTTTTCCCTTCCTGTTTCAGTTACCCTACACAGCTTGGTGTGGTCAGAGGTGTAAACCCTTGAGGGTGAGCTGAGAGTCAAGAGCCAAAGGGATCACAGCCTTTGTCTTCAAATGAGCCTTGCATGGAATCCAACAACTACATATTGGGAAGGTCCTGCTTGTTCCCTTGCTTACTGTTTTATTTATATAGTGTTTATTCTACCATAAACCTCTTTGGGTGACTTAAAAGGGAGAAAAGTGGGATATAAATACTTATATAAAGGGAGAAAAGTAGGATATAAATACTTAAATAAATATAGAGGCAGTTATGGGCTTGGAGGGTGGAAATGAAAGGTGGATGTTGGCGAAGAGGGTGGAAGTTCACGCACTGTAGGATATGTATTCTAATAAAAGCTTTTATATGGTATTCCCTCCAAATAGGGTTGCCAGGTCTCCCCCTGGCCACTGGCGGGGCAAGTGGTGGGGGGAATCCTATCAGGCTTAAAATGAGACTGAGGACTTGACATCATCTGTGTGATGACATCACTTCTGGAATTTGGGCAAAAACTCTATGGTAGAAGCTGTTTTTACTACTGTTTCGCCCAAATACTGGAGTGTCTCCCCTGTTGTTGCCTGTATGATGCAGCAGTGAGGGTCCACATGGGGACCCCTTGGAAAGCACACATTCTCATTTTACCAGAATTCTCATCTCCTGAAAAATACATTAAGGATAAACCTATTCTCGAAGGCTTTCACGGTCAGAGTTCATTGGTTCTTGTAGGTTATCCGGGCTGTGTAACCGTGGTCTTGGAATTTTCTTTCCTGACGTTTCGCCAGCAACTGTGGCAGGCATCTTCAGAGTAGTAACACTGAAGGACAGTGTCTCTCAGTGTCAAGGGTGTAGAAAGAGTAATATATAGTCAGAAAGGGGTTGGGTTTGAGCTGAGTATTGTCCTGCAAAAGTATTGTCCTGTAAGTATCAAGATAATGTGCTAATGAGGGTATGGTATGTTAATATGGAACCATTGTATCCTGAAGTGATCTGTTAATGTGTGTAATCCAAAACTAATCTGTATGGCTATTGTTGAATGTTGTCTTTGTCTGGAGGTGTTTCAGGGCAGGAAGCCAAGCCTTATTCATTCTTAAACTCTCCTCTTTTCTGTTAAAGTTGTGCTGATGTTTGTGAATTTCAATGGCTTCTCTGTGCAATCTGACAAAATAGTTGGTAGAATTGTCCAGTCTTTCAGTGTCTTGGAATAAGACCCTGTGTCCTGTTTGTGTCAGTCCATGTTCAGCCACTGCTGATTTCTCAGGTTGGCCAAGTCTGCAGTATCTTTCATGTTCTTTTATCCTTGTTTGTATGCTGCGTTTTGTGGTCCCGATGTAAACTTCTCCACAGCTGCAAGGTATACGATATACTCCTGCAGAGGTGAGGGGGTCTCTTTTGTCTTTTGCTGATCGTAGCATTTGTTGTATTTTCTTGGTGGGTTTAAACACTGTTTGTAGGTTATTTCCTATGGGATCAAGAATTTTATGAACAGATTGATGGAGTAGCTATGGGAAGTCCACTCAGTCCAGTAATAGCAAACTTTTACATGGAATATTTTGAAAAGACAGCATTAGAATCAGCACCTTACAAACCTACAGTCTGGTTCAGGTTCGTAGATGATACATTTACCATTTGGAGCCATGGTGAAGAAAAATTAATGGACTTTCTAAACCATCTTAATAATATCCATCCAAACATTCAGTTTACCATGGAAAAGGAAATTGAGGGTAAACTCCCATTTCTTGATACCCTTGTCATCCGTAAATCAAACCTTCAGTTAGGTCACAAGGTCTACCGGAAACCAACTCACACAGATCGCTACTTACACAAAAACTCCAACCACCACCCCCGACAGAAAAGAGGAATAATCAAAACATTAATGGACCGTGCAAGACGGATCTGTGAACCACAGTTTCTCAAGGAAGAAACTAACCATCTAAATCACGCACTGCTAGCAAACGGCTACTCCAAGAATGAAATCAGAAGGGCCATTGAACCAAACAAAAATCAGAAAACTCAAGAAAAACAGTCTCCCATAGGAAAGGTATTCTTGCCATTTATTAAAGGAGTCACTGATAGGATGGAGAAACTTTTGAAAAAACATAACCTACAAACAGTGTTTAAACCCACCAAGAAAATACAACAAATGCTACGATCAGCAAAAGACAAAAGAGACCCCCTCACCTCTGCAGGAGTATATCGTATACCTTGCAGCTGTGGAGAAGTTTACATCGGGACCACAAAACGCAGCATACAAACAAGGATAAAAGAACATGAAAGATACTGCAGACTTGGCCAACCTGAGAAATCAGCAGTGGCTGAACATGGACTGACACAAACAGGACACAGGGTCTTATTCCAAGACACTGAAAGACTGGACAATTCTACCAACTATTTTGTCAGATTGCACAGAGAAGCCATTGAAATTCACAAACATCAGCACAACTTTAACAGAAAAGAGGAGAGTTTAAGAATGAATAAGGCTTGGCTTCCTGCCCTGAAACACCTCCAGACAAAGACAACATTCAACAATAGCCATACAGATTAGTTTTGGATTACACACATTAACAGATCACTTCAGGATACAATGGTTCCATATTAACATACCATACCCTCATTAGCACATTATCTTGATACTTACAGGACAATACTTTTGCAGGACAATACTCAGCTCAAACCCAACCCCTTTCTGACTATATATTACTCTTTCTACACCCTTGACACTGAGAGACAATGTCCTTCAGTGTTACTACTCTGAAGATGCCTGCCACAGTTGCTGGCGAAACGTCAGGAAAGAAAATTCCAAGACCACGGTTACACAGCCCGGATAACCTACAAGAACCGATAAACCTATTCATTAATTTCTACTATCATATTTAAATCTTAAAATACAATATAATGTTATATTACTCAGCATAAAATACCATTAGAGTATAGAGTGCTATGAGCACTTCTGCACTTGAAGTCATTGAAAGGGCAGAGAGTGCTACGAGCACTTTGCTTGTGGTATCATGAAAAGGGCAGAGTAATTCTGAAGCCCTTTGTAATGAATGTCTAGCCTTGTTTTGCTTTTAAAAGGAAAGACAAGCCTTTGCTGGGTTTTCTATGTGTAGTTAAGTTTTACATTGAATAATTCTACACATGCACAACAGTTCATATGTCCTAATATGTCAAAGCCTGTAACAGTTCCATCAGGCTTGAGGGCAGTGACGGTTCCATCATAGCTCATCTCACTATTCCTCCTTGTTCCATTTTGGTCCTGCTTTCTGCCTCTTCACCTGGCTGGCCTACCACCGCCACTAGTAGCATTATAGTCACCATCTCAATTTTTGGTTTTAATCTGTTTAAGTGGATTTTATTCCATTTTTTAAAATTGTAATCTATTATTTTATGTATTATTGACTTGTATTTAAAATGTAATGTATTGCTTTATTGCTGTTATTATTGCTGATAAAAAAGCCTTGGCTGGGAAACAGCAGGATAAAAATCTAATAAAATAAAATAAATATAAATATTATATTACTAAAAATAGAATGCCAAATAAGCTAGTTGAACTAATCCCTTCTTTCACTATTTATAAAGTTCTGTCAGAAATCTTTTTTTATTATTAACACATCCAGCCTATCAGTGGAATGGCCACTTTTTTCTCATTTCTGTTTACTGCAATCCAGTCAAAAATGATAGCATATTTGTAAGATAATTCTGGACTAAAACAACCAAACCAAAGGGGACAAACAGAGGGACAACCATGAATGCTCTTTTTATACAATCCCTTCTGAAGACTGTATGGGATGCCAAATAAGCTAGTTGAACTAATCCCTTCTTTCATTAGGCAAAATAGTGATTGACCCATTGCCCTACTTAACCCCCCCCCCCCTCTCTCTCTCTCTCTCTCTCTCTCTCTAATTGTTCACGTTATGAACATTGTTATAAGCTCATTTTTCTTTAAACAAGGAATTATTTCCCTCTGTCATGGGGAATTTGACTTCTAGCAAGAGGTTATCGTCATTTTACATCAAAAGAGAAAGGTAATTTATTCTTGTCAGTTGCCTTCAACTAGCATGTCATTAAAACAATCCCTTTATTGCACACATTCATATACATGACATCTTAAGTCATACCCATCTGTCATCTGAAACAGATAAAAGAACTACCTATCCTTCAAATCAAGCTCTCTTTTTTACTATTTATAAAGTTCTGTCAGAAATCTTTTTTTATTATTAACACATCCAGCCTATCAGTGGAATGGCCACTTTTTTCTCATTTCTGTTTACTGCAATCCAGTCAAAAATGATAGCATATTTGTAAGATAATTCTGGACTAAAACAACCAAACCAAAGGGGACAAACAGAGGGACAACCATGAATGCTCTTTTTATACAATCCCTTCTGAAGACTGTATGGGATGCATTTCCTTAAGAATTCAATATCCTCCAAACAAGAATCCTAGCTGTACAGATCAAAATAGCCTTGCTTTAGTTAATGTGGTTACCAGTACAACTTATGCTTCCTGAAGATTCTACATACAAAAAAACACAAGATCCCTAGAGGCCGTGGTTCATATATGGATATTTACTACCTGACAATTTGCATGTATGGATATGGCATCCCACATCCATAGGCAGAACCTTCCTGTCTTATGAACACAAAGGCTTAGATCTAGCGATGCCCACACAGAAACATAAATGAACTCAGCACAGTTCTGCTTGTGCAACACGCAGTGCCACTTTCCTCTCCATATATTATAGTGCCCAGAAACTAGTTTAACAAGATCTCAGGCAAACAGAAATGAAAATGAGGATACATTGTTTGACTTAGTACAAGTGGCTATTGTGATCTTTTTCTTTAGTTTCCACTTGCACTATAGCACAAGGAGATTTTGTGCTGGATCCAACCCAATACTTTTGATTCAGTTCACACATTCAGTAATGAATCATCCAGTGCACAATAATCAAGTAATGTACATGTTAGAATCATTGGCTTTCATGACCAATAGGATTTGGGCTTGATTAAATTGGCTTGGGCTGGAGCCTTTGTAATTAGACTACTGTGTTCGGGGCCCATGAGAAATCCTGGGGGGACAAGCAAATAGGATATGCACACACACACACACGCAGCTCAGAAGTTCAATGGGACTATGCTTCAGGACTAGTTGAACTGCTTCTTAATGGCTTATGGAACCTCATCAGTCTACCATTGTAGTACAATTGAGTTTAAGGGATATGCAAGCAGAAAGCTGCTCTGCTTATCCAGGCTTGCTGAATTTGTGCAGTATATCACAGAAAAAGAAGTATTTTTACCTTACACTCTGCGCCATCTGGGGAAAACTGAGATGTGCAAATTGAGAGTGCAAATTGGGACTTCATAATGCATGTCATCATCTATATATCTAATTCCCACATGTGCCGCCTGCCTGTAGATAGTTAAATCCACAGATGAGGGGCACACTCACTTCCAAAAGATGTTTGTTCAAACTTGGGGTAGCAGGAGCCAGAAACAGTGTTGGTGGACACCATGGCGCCCATGGGCACCACATTGGGGACCCCTGGTTTAAAGAGTCCTTGGAGAGATGTGATGATCCAAGGAAGTGCTTGTTTATTAAATTTCTCCTTTAGTTTCAGTGTGGTCAGAACACTTAAAAGCTTGTTGTATACTGAACTGCTGGACTGAAAAGTAGGGAGAAATGATGCTCTATAAAAGGATGGGTGAGTTGGGAAAGTCATGCTTCCACAGACAAAAAATTTTCCATCTGCAAAAATTTTAGGAGAAGGGGAATCCACATTAAACATTTTTTTTAATATTAACTATTTAGTGGCATATAGAGAGCAAGCATGGTGTAGCGGTTAAGAGTGGAAGACTCTAATCTGGAGAACTGGGTTCAATTCCGCACTCCACCACATGAAGCCTGCTGGGTGACCTTGGGCCAGTCACAATTCTCTCAGACCTCTCCCAGGCCATGCAGAGCCAGGCAACAGAAAACCACCTCTGAACATCTCTTACCTTGAAACCCTACGACGGCACTTTCCACCACCACATTTAGTGGCATGCTACAGTCTGCATCCTAACCCTTCTGTTTAATGCATTATATTGTGATGTTTGCAACTGTTTTAGATGTGTTTTAGGATAAGAGGAGCATGGTTATTATATTAGGTGCTGTGGAACACAGGCAGGATGGTGCTGCTGCAGTCGTTTGGGGCTTCCTAGAGGCACCTGGTTGGCCACTGTGTGAACAGACTGCTGGACTTGATGGGCCTTGGTCTGATCCTGCAGGGCCTTTATGTTCTTATGTTTTTAAGACTAGAAGTTATAAAAGAAAAACATGGTTCCCAACCCTTTGTTTCTCTTCCAGTGTTACTGAGGGAGATGAGGAACACTTCTAAGAGAATCATAATGCAGGAGAAGATGCTTAACCACACATTGGTTGGAAAATCCATGCATTGCCTCATTAATATGAAATGGTGAATGCACATATCAGGTACATGTTCTCCAGAAATATGCAGTCTCAGGCTCCAAGTTCATGTGGATGCAATGTCTAAAGAGGCCTCCTGTCATGAAATGAAATGAAGAACAGAAGGCTTCTATTTTTCAGTTAGAAAATATTCGGTTCCGATTGAAAGCATTAACAATATTTACAAATGGAGTAAAATTGCAACTAGTAAATTTCCAACTTCACATCACTATTGAATTATTTACTATAATTTGTGATTGGTCATTAGCTACAGAAGTAACTGAGTCTTTTCTTTTTTGTTTAAAGGAGAGCAGCCTGAGAGATGTGCACAGGATGAACTTTATCAGAATTGCACATCTCCAAATTAATGCTTCTTTTCTTCTCTTAAGCAGTTGCCAGCTTATTGTACTTGCCTTCAGTACTGTAAACATAGATTTCTACTTAGGCAAGAATTTATCAGCCAAAGAGAGACCATTTGATTTCTAATGCTCTAGAGGGGGGGCATTTATGTATGGGTACTTTGCCTCATGTTCTCCGCTGGACTGCTTCGAGGCTTTGCTGGATTTATGCATGATTTTTCCAGCCTTCAGAAACTTTGCTCCCACCTTGCACTTTCCCCAGAGTTTCAGGATGCTGTCTTTCCACAAATTTAAAATATGCTCTGAGCCCAAATCACTGCAATTCGATGCCATTTCTGTGCATAGCTTTAACTTTCTCTCTCCACACCCATTCTTGCTTGTCCCTTCCTCATTCAACCCCTCTCCTAGAAACCATTTTGGTGAGTTTTAGCAACATGTTTTTAACACCTCAGGGAACGGAGCCAGCTGTTCCCCCTCACCTCTGCCATATATGCATCTTCTCTGGTCAGTATCAGCAGCAAGAGGGGTTTTTTTTGGTTCTGTTTTCCAGGACAGGTTTATTGAGAGGACACTTGGAACAAACCACAGGGAGTTCTTTTTAGTTTGCCAGCCCAACACCCCGCTTTGAGATAGCCAGAAACAAATTGGCGGGGGGGGGGGTGTCCTTCTCTGCTTTGGTTGGAAAAGGTTCAAATCCAATGAAAGAATCTTGCTGTGGGGCTGGTGACCCAGGGCTTCCTCCCCCTTTTTTGTTTTCTAGTGCAATTTTAGTGAAAAACCACTAAAATTGTAGATATAAATGAAGAGCAGCCAAGGGACAGACCATGCATTCCCTCACACACACACACAAAATTTGCCAATTTTCCACTGAGTTGCCTAAATGGGAGGGTGAGGGAATCCAGGGTCTTTCCCTCAACTGCACTTCATTTGTAATTATAATTTTAGCATTTGTTCACTAAAATTGCACTAGAAAACAAAAAGAAATTAGAGGGATGCTCGCAGACCAGAACAAGAGTCCCCCCCCATAAGCGTCCTCTTGGTCAATTTCACAGTGCTTCCAGACATTGGAGAGCAAAGAGAGCTGGGCTGATTACCCCCTCCTCTTGGTCAATTTCACAGTGAGTGCTTACAGATATTGAGGAGTGAACAGAGCTGGGCTGATTCCCTCCCCCCTGTCAGTTTCACAGTGGGAGTTTTCTTATGATCCCTGCAGTGAGATAGCCAGAAACAAATGGGGGGGGGGTTGTACAGACCCTCCTCCACTTTGGCTGTAAAATGGCCACTCAGTTCAGTTAAAATGAAATAATTCCACTGAGGGGCTGGCAGGGGCTGGTGACACATTTCAAAAAATACACTACAGCCAATTACAAAGCAGCATTTTCAAGGGGAGGGACTCAGAAGCTCCACATTTTCACTGTGGATGCATAATTGATCACAAGGCACTCCTGGAATTTCTTTGGGGCAAAAAGCCCCCTTGTATAGAGTTTTGAGGATTCACATCAGCAAACTGTGCATCAGCAGAGCAGCAAACCCAACACAAACTTCCCATGCTGTAGAAAGAATATGCATTGTGGGGAATGTTTATTTCTCTTAGATGTCTCACTAGGTGAATTAAAACCAATCAGAAAGCAGGCCTTCTGCTTCCAATCATAAGAGGCAAAGATTTTGCTTTTTGAACAGTTCTAGAAAAAAACTCTAGAAGCTAAAATGACTAAACTGAGGCTGTCGTACTGTGGACATATTATGAGAAGACAAAAATCACCGGAAAAGACAATCATGCTAGGTAAAGTTGAAGGCAGCAAGAAAAGAGGAAGATCCAACAACAGATGGATTGACTCTATAAAGGAAGCCACGACCCTCAGTTTGCAAGGACACTTTGGAGGACATTGATTCATAGGATCGCCATGAGTCGGAAATGACTTGACGGCACTTACACACAGAAAAAAACTCAAAAGAATAAATGTCTTCAAAACCATCACTCTGAAGTCTAATTAATTCCAATGGGAGAGTTTAGCATTCTTCATTTCCCTTTAACTGAAAGTTGCTTGCTTGCAAAAGAAAGTCAATCCTTCCAGCAAGCTAGCAGCAGTTCTAAGTAGCCTGCGTAAACTGGAAGTGCTCTCTAGCTAAGCAACCACAGTTCAGCTTGTCTTCTTCAATATGTCAGATTATAAGAACAACCTAGCCCTTTTTCCAGCTTCCAAGGCAGAAACATAAAATGTTTCTCACACATAAAGAAGGTATCCACCTCCCACCCAATGGAAGATCCTCCCCATATATAAGTGGCAGTGCCAAAAAATGGGAGGGGGGCAGAAGGGTACAGTAGATTCACAACTAATGCATCCCAGAGGCATTTTTGTGTTCCACATGTCATTTCAGAAGTTACACTGATTTCAATAGGATTTGTATATGGATAACTACATTTAGAATTGCAGCCTTAATTAAAATTCTAATTTCAATGTTTATTTATTTAGTTGTAGAGTTTCAGACCATTTTCTGACTAGGAAACACTAATTGAAATTCTTCTTGATATGTCTGATAACAGTTTGCCTTCTGTAAGTTGAATAGTCAGCCACTGATTGTAAACGAGCAGGCTTTTATTTTAAGTCTTACCTTTTGGTGCTTGTCTAAGTACATGTTCTCAAGGTTATTTCATGCATGTCCATTATCACAAAGTCTTACTGGAATTCTAGTTCCCCTCATCACATTGTTTAATTACTTGAGCCAAGCGTCCATGGCACTGGTAGAGAATCAATTTCACCTTCTGCGCAGATGCAAAGGCAAAAGGAAAAGAAACTCTACCCCTACAGCCACAAAGCTGATCAGCAGCTATTCAACTCAGATGGTGGCAATGTGAGGACATCCTGTACCACCTTTCTGACAACTGGTCAGGTTGGGCTGCAGTTTGCAAGCCACTGATACAATGTACACTGTACAATGCACATTTGAAAGGATATGGAACTGTGTGATTTCTGTGTACTATTGGCACAAGCCTTTCCACAGAGATTTTGTTTTCATTTGCACACTGCCATAGCCAGCCATACATGAACCATGGTGGAACAAGCAAATTGAGAGATCAATTAGGAGCATGTTAAATGGAACTCCAGCTGTGTTTGTTTGTGTAAGAACTGCTTCATGGCTATTGATTTATTAGGGTTATGTGAAACAATTTTCGGTAAATTTTGGGTTCAGGTTGATTGGGCCCAATTTTTTTCCAGTAAACCCAAAATAAGCCAAATACCCATACTGGTAAATTTCAGTATTTTGCTTATTACTGGGTTTACCGAAAAATTCAGGCCCATTATAGTCTATGGGGATTTTTTTAAAGCTCCTGGGGGGGCATTTTTAGAGGTAGAGGCCCCAAATTTGCAGTGTGGCTTAAAGGAACTCTCCTTGGATGGTCACTGAAGTTTGGTGAACTTTGGTCAGGGGGTCCAATTTTATGGGCCCGCAAAGGGATTGCTCCCATCCTCCAGGCCAAGCTGTCCATCAGTTTTCAGGTTCAGAAGTTCTGTGTTGCTGAGGACTGGTGGAAAAAAGCTGATTGACAAGCTGGCACATCAAAGTCTGGGGGCAATGTTCAAATCTGGGGCACCAAGCATGATATCCATGCGAATTAGTTTACAAACCGAAGAAAACGTCTTGTTTGCAAGAAAAAATAAGGCACAGAAAACATTTCTTTTAGTTGCAAATGACATCCTGTGAACCGTCCTTTATTGTGGTAATTAAAAAAATAATTTCAAGAGATGGTCATGGTGCGGGGGAACAAAGCCTCTACTCGGGGTGACCTTCAGTTTCACAACAGGTTTGGGGGAGGTAATATCGGAGCCAGCCAAAGTCTCGACCAAGGGGACTGTCTGAAGGAGATTGTTCATTCACATGGATGAAGAAATCTCCTTCAGAAGCCTGGTGATGTGAGCTGTCTAAACCAGCTCTTTTTAGTATATCCCTCTGGACGGAATTGGGTGAGCCCTGTTTTTTTAAAAAAACCTATGCCTGATCCAGATCAACCCACTGCAAGGTTGGTCGGTCCAAGTTGGCTCCAATTACATAATTCCCATCTCAAAAGGGCCCCAATTATGGGACCCAAACAAAATTAGTCAAAGAAATATATAGAAAAATGGGAGAAAGCACAGAGGCACGGCTCTGAGGCACAAAGGCGTTCAGACGAACCTGAAAAAGCTGAATAATTATTCGGCTTTTTTGGGATCTGCTTCTTCAGCTTGGGGGAGATGCCCAGGTTTTAGCATTTGGTAAACCCGAAGCCCAAAAATTACCGACACGGCTAATTTTGGGTTTATTTTTGGTTTGGGTTTATCAATATGCACAACCCTATTGATTATGCATGCATTTTCCGGCCGTCAGAGGTCACCAGCTCTCCCTGCGCATTTCTGCATATTTTGCCCATGTTTTCTGGATGCTGGCTAAACAGCATCCATAAAATGTTGGAGAAACACAAGGGGAGAGTGAGGTGATCTCGGAAAATGCATGCATAATCAAAACAAAGCCCTGAAGTAGTTGGGGGGGGGTGACAGGGAGGGAAGCAGCCATGCATAAAAGGCCATAGTGAGTGAAACGTGACCTGAAAGCACAGCTGAAAATCAACACAACTAGTAATTTAATATTTACAATGAGTTTCCTTTCACTCAGGTACCCATAAAAAATGTCATAACCTGCAAGAGTTGACACCAGGCTAGCATGAACACATTCTGTTAAGCATTACACCGATGACACTGCAGTGTTTTCTTTGACAGCTGAGGCAGTGAACATTTTTCAGCATCTGCATACTGCCATAATTCAAACACCACATGAGGGTTGCACAATTCTGTTTCCAGAAGGGAAAAATTAAACAGGTATCCAGTGGTGCTTTAAAGACTAACAAAGTTTATTCAAGAATAACTGATGTTGTGCAATACCAGGTCCATAAATAATAAGGCTGCTATGCTGCAGAATTACTTTGCAGCCCAAGAAGTGGACCTGGTATGGGTGCCCAAGATCTGGGTGAGAGAGTGAGATGGTGGCCCTAAAAGAGCTGATTCCTCCAGGTTTTTTGGTACTCCATCACTCCCAGACAAAGAGCTGGGGGGGGCAATGCTCATTCAGGAGTGATTCTCCTTCAGGGCTATCCTTACTCTGGAGAACTCCAACATAGCTTGTGTGGGACACTGAGGAGAGTGTGGCTATCTTACTGGTGTACCGACTGCCCAGCGCACCAGTAGATACCCTGTGTAGCCTGTTAGAGGTAGTTAAAACAGAGTGATCTCAAATTGAATCCATCAAAGATGGAGGTCCTGTGGCTGGGTCAGGGAGGCCTGGGTCAGGGAAGTCAGCTCCTAACTCAATGGTGTTCAACTTATACCAACCCTCACTATCAAGAGTTTGGGGGTGATTCTGGATACCCCCTTTCTTTGGAGGTCACAAAATTATTGCCTGGAGATGCCAACTGGGTAGAAACTTAAGCCTCGAGCTCCAGCCCTGATAAGTTTCTTTTTACCCTTTTTGAGTAACATTTAAATTATTTTCAACCAAGTTGTTTTTTGGATTTGATGTTATTTGAATTGAGTCAGAATTTGGCAATACCTGTTGTTTGGAAGCCAAAGGCTGGTGGTAAAAGCCAGGGAAACTGGAGAGTCAAAGAGTGGAGCAGAGAATCCAGAGGGTTCCGGAGCTTCCTTGGTGCCTGTGCTGCGCTGGCTAACATTACAGCATCTGTTTCAGAGCAAAAGATTACTGGAGTCCAAGGCCTAACTCTCAGAGCAGGACGAGTACCACACCTATGGATTTGGTGATTGGCCTGTGGATGAAAGTTGCAGACCAACGTGGAAGACTTTTTGCTCCTTTCTAGCTGGTCAATTCAGGCTGGCCTCTGGCAATGTCCTTCATCGGACATGGGGTCTTTTGTTGATGCTCTCTTTCCCCCTTGCTGCTGTGTCATCATTCGAAGCCGCCGTCACCGCTGCTATTGTTTCATCTCTCAGGGCTGGGGATCTTGGAAGGTTGCTGAAGCATCCTCATCTAGGTTTGAGGGAGCTTTGGCTGACCTCCAAGAATCCTCAGGTTGAGTCACATCAGCAACAGTTAGTCTGGGAAGAATTAAGACCTTAAGAGCTGGTCGGCTGCTGTGTGACAGTCTGGAGAAGATACTCAAGGTAAAGATCATTATCAGTGGGGACTCTCGGGACTGCTCTAAAGGGGAGGCAGCCCAAAACAGGAAAAAAACTTCCCCACTGGACTAGCACCCGACTTCCTGAGACAGTTCTTTATGGGATTATGAGTGAAGTGTGGCTGTTTCACCTATATAATCCTCCAGTATTGTCAGCTGTGGAGTTTGAAGATCTACCTACCTCCTGTGGCTTCTGGGTTAATTGTTAGATTTATCCCTCAATTTTTTGTAATTCCATTATTGTATTTTTGGTTGGGGGGGAAATTTTGTTTTTGTTTTAGTTTCTGTTTTTGTATTGCACTATTACTAGTTTTGTGGGTTGGATTTAACTGTGTACCATTGGCTATAGTGATTAAAAGCAGTCAGGTATTTCATCTTGGGAGGCCAGCAATGGGTCAGGGATCCCAGTGCTCTGGGGACGTGGGAGGTATGGTGGTGGGAACAGGTGGTTTAAGGGAAGGAGTCAGAGATATGGACAAGCTCAGACTCCTTCCAAGCTGTGTCCCATCCTGAGAAACAAGGGTAGGAGGGTTAGGAATTACCCTTCTCCAACACTGCAGCTGTGTAATGCCAGGTCCATTAGTAATAAGATCGCCACTCTGCAAAGTTATTTTACTGCTCAGGGTGTGGACCTGGCATACATGACCAAGACCTGGGTGTGGGAGGGCGAGACAGTTGTCTTAAAAGAACTTGCTCTCCCAGGTTTCTCGGTTCTCCATCAGTCTTGGACAATGGGCGGGGGGAGGAGGGATGGCATTGTTGGTCCAGGAGCCTTTCTCCTTCAGGACCCTACCTGCCCCAGAGATCTTTGGTATTGAGTGTGTGGGCTGGTGTGGGAAGCCGAGGAGAGCCTGGCTATCTGGCTGGTGTACCAGTTGCCCAATGTACCAGCAGATTCCCTGCCAGCTGGGCCTTGGAGTTTCCCAGTCTGATAGTGCTGGGATATTTCAACATGCATGCTGATGCCATCCCTTCATTGCAGGCTCTGGACCCATGGCGACACTGGGGTTCTCCCAATTTGTTTCTGGTCCCACACATAACCTCACTCCCTGGTGTTCTGTGGTTAGCTCCTCCTCCTGCAAAAACCATTTTGTAGTCGCACCCACCACTCTGTCAGAATTTCAGGGAAGCATAGGTTCATAAAGATTGGGACCATCTAGTGTACTATACGCTATTTTCCCCTGTAGAAGTCAGATAAACCCATCAGCCTAATTTCCTCAGTCTTTGTACTTTGAGGACCTGTGTGACATATAGAGTTCCTGGTGCAACACTGAAGTTTGGTTCCAGCAATGGCCACAAACCAATGCACTGCAGCCCTTCTAACTGATCCAAGAAACACCACTGGGTATTGAATACTTTATGTAAAGTATTGAAAACATAGAACAAATGATAGAACAAATACTTTGTAGGTAAAGGTCTCAGGTTCAGTCCCCAGCATCTCCACCTCCTTTCAGGCAGCAGGTCAAGATCCTTGTCTAAAAATTGTTGCAGTGAGACTAGAAAATACTGAATTGAACAGTGATCTAAATCACATATACCTGTCTCAAACACATATATATCCTCAGTTATTGACACACATTATCATCATCATTTGTCATCATTTGACCCTTTGTCATCATTTGAATAGACTGAAACACAGTAGTCTGAATCCAAACCTGTAACACTATTCCGTTAAGGTCTCCCAGATACTAGATCCAGGTCCTAGCCCAGCATCATGCATCAATATCAAAATATAGAGTGTCTTTCCTTGATTTAAAATAACCATACTTGATGGATGCAAACACAATTCAGCTCTGTTTCTAAGAAATGATTATAGTGGCCAGGACTACCCCCTATGGAACTCCAATAACTGGTACAAAGGGTGAAACAGAAAGCAAGAAATTATTACCTGCTCTAAATGGCACTGTGGGCCAACTAAGAGCAGAGAGCTTACTGCTGATCTAAAATATAGATAATTGAAAAGAGCTTAGACATGGTACACTTCCTCACGGGTGCTTCATAAAATGAGTTGTGATGGGAGAACAGGGATGTTAAATCACAGAGGATAAGACATCCCAAATTAGATATCCTAGATTTATTTTTACAGCACAGATTGAAAAAATACCTAACCTGACCTTTTTCAATTTGCAGTAGTTTTGGGGATCTTGTCAGCAGAATAACCTAACAGCTGCTACACTGAATTAGAACGTGTCAAAAAATCCACATCCAACTAATCTACATTGTTACATGTTGGGTTCATATTGCTGTCTTCTAAAAAAACTTTTATGACCTTATGTTCCAAAGTAAAATGCAAAAGGTATGGCTTTCTGATGAAAAACCTAATTGAATTCTGAATAGCTCTCTCAAAGCAGACATCACTATATGAAAAACAAATAGACCAAATGTACCTAGAGATGGCGTGATTTACTTGAGAAAAAAATTGGGCTGGTTCGCAATAACACAACACATACCTCTAAACAAGGACAGTCCTGAGCACCTAAGATATGTGTTTACATAGAAAATTCAAATTATGAACTCAGCAATCACAGATACAATCTGCTTTCAAATCTTGTTTCCTAAGGCCACAATGCAAAGTATCCATACATAGAAACAAAATCCATTTAAATCTATGGTATTGGGTTTAGTATTATACAGGGCTTCAGTGAATGCTTAAAAAGGTAAAGGTCCCCTGTGCAAGCACCAGGCCATTCTTGACCCATGGGATGATGTCACATCCTGACATTTTCTAGGCAGACTTTGTTTACGGGGTGGTTTGCCAGTGCCTTCCCCAGTCATCTTCCCTTTACCCCCAGCAAGCTGGGTACTCATTTTACCAACCTCGGAAGGATGGAAGGCTGAGTTAACCTTGAGCCGGCTACCTGAAACCAACTTCCATTGGGATCGAACTCAGGTCATGAGCAGAGCTTTGGACGGCATTACTGCAGCTTACCACTCTGCGCCGCGGGGCACAGTGAATGCTTACATATATCAATATATTTGGGTTGAAATGTACGAATGCTTTTGAAGTTCTCATCCCTTCTGATTTCACTCCAAAATTCTCATTTCATTTTTTCTGGCTCAGTGAGCAAATTGAACTCATAAGTCCTTATTATGTTTAATTGTGCAGAACCCTTCCATAAAATACCTACAATTTTCATTGTTATTTTCTGTCAATTGCCTATAATTCTTCTACAGCTTATAAATGACCTAAAACACATTTTAAAAACAAATGAACAAGAAACATGGGCAAACTGCAAAGACTCACATTGAAAAAGTTTTAAAACAAAAAGGGTTCATTCATATATATTCCAGTTTAAATTGGAAACCCTTAAATTAGGTGAATGTGCTCTTTTTTCATTCCTGTTCACTGCTACTGTTTCTGTTCTTTGTCAATGCTTTGATATCATTAGCACAATTTTGTTCTTAGTCACAGTCTTCCTTGGGATAGTACATGGGCAATCACAGCCAACTGGGGATCATTTGAAGAACATGTCCAATCAGACATGGGTAAAAGATTACCAATGAGAATGACAAGGGCAATTTTTCCTGGAGCAACATTGGCCTCATTTAGAACGAGCAAGTTCTTTTGAGAGAAATCCATGAAAAATCAATGGGTGGGAGCCTTTTCATGCAATCCTGTAAGCTATGTTCATAAAGAAGTCTGCAAATTAGCTGCAAACTAGTTCTGCACCAATTCCCATATTTGCCATATTTGCACCCAGGTAAATCCAGGTGCACAAGAAGGGCATGCCAAGCTGTCCAGTTTTGTAGATGGTTCTGTTCCTGAGCCTTCTTCCATCTCAATGGATTTCCTTGTCAAGAAAGGCAGGGTAAATTCCATTTCTATCCTGTTCTACTTTCCTTTCTGAATTGATCCTCCAAATCTTTTTTTCCATTCTCTATCTCTTAGCATCTCCCTTCTCCATTATCAGCTGGTCAGCCTTACAGTTAACCAGTCTTTTCCCATAGCTTTGTCACTTGGCTAGGGACTTCTTCCCTTTCTATCCTGAAATGCCTTCTGCTCATCCCTTCACATCTTTTGGGCCCTTTTTGGGCAACCCCACATCTACCTCTTCTCTTTAGGTTGGTTTCTCTGGATTAGCCATGTGGGAGGAACACTATTGGGTATTAACTTACAGTAATACAGCTGAACAATTAGGTAATTTGTGCTTGGTGATTAGCCGTGCAATCTCCGTGGGACTGCTCCGCTGCTACTTTTTACTTATTCACTATTTTCCCCTCCCTCAGCACTCACTTCGCCTCCACTGCACCCTTGGCCCGCATTTATTGGGACTTGTTTTATCACAAATTTAACATTTGCCTCTAAGCCAAAGTGAAGGCAAAATCATGAATAAGCCTATCCTTGGGCTTTTCTCTCTCCTGCCTGTCCCACCCCCTTTCTTGTTCCTCCGCCCACTCCCCCACTTCCCGCCTGCCTCCCTCCTGCTGTCGTACCCACCACATGCAATGCTGTGGGTGATTTGATGTTGCATTTTAGCCCACAGGAGATACTTAAATTTAAAAAAAATTAAATGGTGGTCTAAAAGAGTATTTATAATAGCGATAAAGCAATAAATCAAATTACCGAATAAAAATAAATGTGTTCCATCATGATGTCCTTTGCTTTGCCACCCAAAAAACACAAACGCTCTACCAATGAAACATTTCGGGTTCGTGAAGACCTTGCACCTAGCAAGAAGGCAGTTCTGGTGGCCGGGAATGTGCTAGGACATCGATGTGTTCATTAAATCTTGTCCAGTGTGTGCAACGAGCAAGCGCTTAATGGGGAAGTCTCCTGGATTGTTAAAACCCCTAGAGACCCCAGAAGCACCCTGGCGGGTAATCGGGATGGATTTCATAACAGACCTCCCATCTAGCCAGGGGAAGACGGTTCTGTGGGTGATCACAGATCTCTTCTCGAAACAAGTTCATCTCGTTCCGTTCGACGAAATGCCCTCTGCACAAAAACTAGCTTGCTTGTTTGTGCACCAGGTCTTCAGATTACACGGCTTTCCAAGGAAGGTCGTGAGTGACAGGGGGTCCGTTTTTGTGTTAAAGTTTTGGAAAGCGTTTTTGGGACTTGTGGGTGTGCAACAGGGCTTGTCTTTCTCCCCTTTTTCTTCCTTTTTTTTTTTTACTGGTTTTGTTAGGGCCTCATAGTTGGGGCCCTTTTGAGATGGGGATTGTGTAATCAGAGCCAACTTGGTCTGACCAACTTTCCAGGTATATCAGCCAACAGAAGACTAGTCTGCAAGCAGAAGAGTCATTAAAAGACTGGGCTCACCCATTCCCATCCAGAGGGACATACCCTCCAAATAAAAAGAGCCAGCTTCAACACCAGGCTTCTGTCAAGGAAGTGGGCTCCCACAATTCCTTGTTTTACAATTTTTTTGGTTCAGGCTTTTGGCCTACTATAGTTTAATACTAAACTTTGAAAGGTTGGAGGGCAACCAGGCCAGCCTACAATTTACAGCCGTGAGAACAGAAACACTTCTGAAGGATTCACTCCTGTGGAGGAGGGAGATAACGCCCAGCTGCGAATGGTTTACAGCTCTTTCCTCCCTAAATTGAAGGTTGTTTGTTACTATGGTAACAAAGCCATCAAACAGGCCCTTATCTCAAGGACTTATCTCCCATTGAGGATGTCCAGGTGCCGTGAGTTCTGCAGGCTCAAGACACCTTTGACACACCTGATGTAATAGAGGGGCTATGTTTGACACGTCATTAATTACTGGTTTATGGGCTTCTTCGCAATCTCATTGACTTATGTGAACTCACGCTAGTGGGATTTCGACGATAAAAGTAGGCCAGTTTTTATCCAAGATCATGAACGCTTGGGGATGGCTGGTTCCATACCCTGGCTTCATCACCCATTTTGATTTGCCCTTTCAGGGGGGAACTCTGTCAGACTGACTTTTGGAGCAACTTTGCATGCTGAAGTGAGATGCTGTGAACTTTCTTTACCACTGGTAAAACTTCTTTTGAAACTTGCCTAAAGCTTTGCCAAACTTTTGAACCTAAGAACCTAAATGTGTAGTTAGCTGTGTTAAGCTTTTGTTGTTTTCTTGCTTAATTGCTTCACGAACCTTTTGTTTCTGTAACGAGCACATATCTTTGGAATAAATATTTAACCTATATTTTGGTTGTGTCTCTTGGCTTTATGGGTTTCAAGCTCTAAATCCGAGTGCCTTGATGTTTGTGTGACCACCTATCAAAACTTAAACCTTTTGTTAGTGTAATTCTCTCCTGTCGGGCCTCCTACTCTGCAGGAAGAGAGTTGTGCTTTGATTTGGTATCAGCAGGCAGAGACTGCCCTTATCCTCTGCCTGGAGTGAAATGATTGCATAAGGGCTGGTGGCAGCTTACCCACTGAGCGCAGGAAGACTCCTGGGCTCAGTGTTTGTTTGGAAGCAACTTTGGATCCCCTAATAGAGGACCGCACAATGGAGGTTGGATGGCCTTCCTCTACAGCTTCCAATGGAGATTTCTTCATGCAAATGAATGAGTAATCTCCTTCAGACAGCCCCCATGGTCGAGACTTCGGCTGGCTCTGATGTCACCCCCCTTCCTGAAAACCTGCTCTGAAACTGAAGGTTGCCCCGAGTAGAGGCTTCATTTCCCCACACCGTGACCATCTCTTGGAATCATGACCACAATAGAGGACTGCTCACAGGATGTCATTTGCTACCAAAATAAATGTTTTCTGGCCTTATTTCTCTGGCCTTTTCCCTCCTTTTGGAAGCTCATTTGCATGGACATCTTGCAAAGTGACCCAGAAATGAAGGCAGACCCCAGACTTTGAGGTGCCAGCCTGAAATCACCTCTTTCCGCCAGTCCTCAGCAATGCTGAACTTTTGAACCTGATGAACACTTCGGCTCGCAAATGCCTGGGGGGTGTGGGCGACCCTTTTGCAGGCCCATAAAATTGGATTCCCTATCCCAATGTTCACCAAACTTTGGTGACCATCGAAGGAGAGTCCCTTGCAGCTATGCTGCACATTTGCTGCACACTCTCCCTCCAAAAATGCCTTTCCAGGAGCTTCAAAAATATCCCCATTAACTAGGGCTGTCAATTCGGTTCGGTCCGAACTGAAAATCAACCGAATTTCCCCTGATTCAGTGATTTTCAGTTCGGACGGATCCGAACTCAAATCTGGCGGGCAACCGGGGGGGGGCGAATTCAGCGAGTTCAGGAGTTCGCGAATAAATCCGGCAAATTCGGCCCCCCTTCAGGGGAGCCCGCTGAAAGGCGCGGGCTGCCCTTTAAACTGATCTGCGCCTCCTAGCTGGGAGGCTCAGATCAGTTTAAAGGGCAGCCCGCCTCCCTTCAGCGGGCTCCCCTGAAGGGAGGCGGGCTGTCATTGAAACTCATCTGCGCCTCCCGGGCGGGAGGCGCAGATGAGTTTCAATGACAGCCCCCCCCTTCAGGGTAGCCCGCAGAAGGGAGGCGGGCTGTCATTGAAACTCATCTGCGCCTCCCGGGCGGGAGGCGCAGATGAGTTTCAATGACAGCCCCCCCCTTCAGGGTAGCCCGCTGAAGGGGGGCGGGCTGTCATTGAAACTCATCTGCGCCTCCCGCCCGAGAGGCGCAGATGAGTTTCAATGACAGCCCCCCCCTTCAGGGTAGCCCGCAGAAGGGAGGCAGGCTGTCATTGAAACTCATCTGCGCCTCCCGGGCGGGAGGCGCAGATGAGTTTGAATGACAGCCCCCCCCTTCAGGGTAGCCCGCAGAAGGGAGGTGGGCTGTCATTGAAACTCATCTGCGCCTCCCGCCCGGGAGGCGCAGATGAGTTTCAATGACAGCCCCCCCCTTCAGGGTAGCCCGCAGAAGGGAGGCGGGCTGTCATTGAAACTCATCTGCGCCTCCCGCCCGGGAGGCGCAGATGAGTTTCAATGACAGCCCCCCCCTTCAGGGTAGCCCGCAGAAGGGAGGCGGGCTGTCATTGAAACTCATCTGCGCCTCCCGCCCGGGAGGCGCAGATGAGTTTCAATGACAGCCCCCCGCCTTCAGGGTAGCCCGCAGAAGGGAGGCGGGCTGTCATTGAAACTCATCTGCGCCTCCCGGGCGGGAGGCGCAGATGAGTTTGAATGACAGCCCCCCCCCTTCAGGGTAGCCCGCTGAAGGGGGGCGGGCTGTCATTGAAACTCATCTGCGCCTCCCGGGCGGGAGGCGCAGATGAGTTTCAATGACAGCCCCCCCCTTCAGGGTAGCCCGCAGAAGGGAGGCGGGCTGTCATTGAAACTCATCTGCACCTCCCGGGCGGGAGGCGCAGATGAGTTTCAATGACAGCCCCCCGCCTTCAGGGTAGCCCGCAGAAGGGAGGCGGGCTGTCATTGAAACTCATCTGCGCCTCCCGGGCGGGAGGCGCAGATGAGTTTCAATGACAGCCCCCCCCTTCAGGGTAGCCCGCTGAAGGGGGGCGGGCTGTCATTGAAACTCATCTGCGCCTCCCGCCCGGGAGGCGCAGATGAGTTTCAATGACAACCCCCCCCTTCAGGGTAGCCCGCAGAAGGGAGGCGGGCTGTCATTGAAACTCATCTGCGCCTCCCGGGCGGGAGGCGCAGATGAGTTTCAATGACAGCCCCCCCGACCTTCAGGGTAGCCCGCAGAAGGGAGGCGGGCTGTCATTCAAACTCATCTGCGCCTCCCGCCCGGGAGGCGCAGATGAGTTTCAATGACAGCCCCCCCCTTCAGGGTAGCCCGCAGAAGGGAGGCGTGCTGTCATTGAAACTCATCTGCGCCTCCCGGGCGGGAGGCGCAGATGAGTTTCAATGACAGCCCCCCCCTTCAGGGTAGCCCGCAGAAGGGAGGCGGGCTGTCATTGAAACTCATCTGCGCCTCCCGCCCGGGAGGCGCAGATGAGTTTCAATGACAGCCCCCCCCCTTCAGGGTAGCCCGCAGAAGGGAGGCGGGCTGTCATTGAAACTCATCTGCGCCTCCCGCCCGGGAGGCGCAGATGAGTTTCAATGACAGCCGCGCCTCTCCAGCGGAGCCTGCTGGAGAGGCGCGGCTGTCATTGAAACTCATCTGCGCCTCCCAGCTGGGAGGCTCAGATGAGTTTAAAGGGCCCCCGCGCGCCTTCAGGGAATCCCTGAAGGCGCGCTTCGGCCGAATTTCCCCCCGAACTCCGGATCCCCCCGAATTACCGGGGATCCGAAGCGGGGGAGTTCGGACTTCGGCACGTACCGACCCCACAAGGGTCAAATTCGGCCGAATCCGAACTGTACCGAATTTTTTTTTTTGACAGCCCTACCATTAACTATAATGGTCCTAAATTTTTCAGTATGGGTATTCAGCTTATTTCAGGTTTTCCAAAAAAAATCAGGCCAAAAAAACTCAAACCTAAAATTTACCTTTTTTTTTTTTTTGCACAGTCCTACTTCTAGGGTAATAGAAAAAACCTTGGCACCATCCTCTACATGACAGCCCTTCAAGTACTTGAAGATGGTTATCATATCACCTCTTAGTGATGACATCTTTGGACATTAGAATTTTTTGGGACAATACTCCCATGCTAAGAACTCATATTATGGAGAGTGTTCTTTAGCTATAATTCTCATCTTTTTTCATGCTGTGAAATACGACCATATATTTCTATCTATTCCGTCTTTGAAGTCAGCTTAAAATACATTGTAAATCAATCCCAGCTCCAAGAGATGGGGGAGGCAGGTAAATGTTTTTTTATGGCCATGTTAATGCTTTGGGAACACAGATCTAGGCTTTATGCTAGAAGCAAAGCTTTTAGTGCTAAAGTATTAGAGAGGTTAAGAATGTGAAGAAATCTGAAAAGGCATAAGGAGCATAATTGATGTCTGAGAGGCTGGAAACAATATCTCAAGTTGGCCTTGACTCTGATGCTTGCTGCCACCCCAAAGACAGAGAGGTGTTGAATGATAGTAGAGAGATTTAAGATGACAAATGCCATGCCACTTTACACCCTGCCTTGATTTAATTCACCCTGCTTAGTATGGGATCCTGGCTGCAAACTTAATTATAGCTTTCATAGTAGCAAAAGCTACAATAAAAAGGTGAGCCTTTCCTCATCCCCTGTAGAGAAGCAAGTCTTCCTGTCAGTCACTGTGACATCTGCTGTGCTAATAGCAAGTACCTGCTCAGCTGATGCACTTGATAGTGAGCAACTCAGGAAGAAGACAGCTACAGCTGGATGCTTGAAAAAGTGCAAGACACAAAATCCCTCAAGCTGCCAGAGCTGCTGTTTTCTGCGCTGGCAGCCACGGAGGTCTCAGTACGATAACTTTCCATCATCTTTGTGGTTCTCAAAGATGACTTTTAGTCTTCCATGGAGGAGAATACACTGAGAACTCAAAATAATCAAGGAAGAGTTCATAGTTGGTTTTTGAACTGAAATAAACACTGCTGTCCAACTTTGTACAGCTTTGTTGACAAATACTTCTATTTAGCTGCCTGTCTTTTAAACATATCAGCAGCAGGGGTTTCATACTGAGCAAGCTATACGTTGGCTGCGACTTGAAGGGACTTTACACACACACACAAGCTCCACTCAGCGCATGCATGGCAGTTTACAATGTGTTTCATTTTGATCTCTGCTTAATTGAGAACAAGTTCTTGTCCTCAGTTAAGTGTGTTGAAGCCTACTGATTTCAATTGGCTTGATTATTCTTAATATTGTGTGTTGGATCGTTGCCGTAATGAAGCATTTGCTTCTTGTATGCTTTTCATGATTTGTCTTGATCTAAATATTCGTGTTTATAATCTCAGAGCATTTATACATGTCTACTTTTACACAAGAACATTCTAAACAACACTGTAAGATTCACTAATTCATCCAAACACTACCTGTAAAAATAAACACAATGCAAACTGCAGCAGTGACCAATTAAGTTACTCAACCAGAAAAAAGAAAATTATGTACATGCACTGCAACTTATCTGAATTTCCTGAATTAATTCATGATCGGTCAGGGACTTTAACTGGATTGTACCTATTAATACCATAACCAATTTTCTTGTTTTCTGCAGTATTACTGAAAGGCATCTGCTAATCAGCTACCGATTCAACTCAGGCATAACTGAAGGTGAACAGTCCTACTACAGTTGTTAAACCTGCCCCATAATGCTGCACTGGCACCTCTGCTTCATGAATCCTGAAGAATCTTTTCTACTGTGTACAGAACTGCTCTGTCAGAGAAGATGGGTTTGTGCATGCCAATCACAAATTATATAAAAGTGCAAAGGGAATAAGAATTTTAATCATGTAAAATGGACTGCAATCTAACCCGAGCTTCCTTACTTGAGAGTTAGAGTTAGATCCAACAAGACTGTGATGTTTACAGGTCAGGGATGAAAGAAATGAAAATTAATTCTCTGCTGTAGTATTCTAGTTGAATGGGTGGGATATCGCTGCACTGCAACCCTTTGGATCTATTGTAACAGTGAAAAAACTATTGAAAAAGCTTCTGTGTTATATAAAACCTATTTGTGAGGCGTGTGAAAGTGAAATGAGACTGAACATACAGTATCACAGAGTTGTTCATGGGAAATAGTATCCAACCCTGGGATGGTGCTGAAACACTGTGTTTAAAGGAATAGTAAGAAAGACAGCATCTCTCTTTCACTCACAATGAAAGCTTATTACTGCCAAAGACCAACACAAACAGCAACAGAGATGGCAACAGTAAAAGGCCAAAAGGTTTTCCTTATTCCTGGCTCTGATGAATATACATCAGGCATGCACAACTTGTGACCAATCAAGCCCCATGCAGCCCATCAGCTGCATATGGCCGGCCCACCAGGGGTTTGATAAATCTCCAGTTTTTGCTGCCTGACTTAGATTGCAAATGCACTTGACATAACAAAATACAAGTCTAGTCAGTCACATTAGGCTTGGTAATTCACAAGTTCCAATTTTTGCTCCATCCTTCATCACGGTAAGTGATAAGTGATGGAGAAAAGAGGTTATAAGAGCATGGCTAACCAGTAGGATTAAAAAAAAAATAGGGGAATGAAATTCAGAAAACATTCCATGGAACATTTATGCTCCAAATAAAATCACTGGTTTGCAAACAAAGTTACATACATTTGTGAAGAATTTTTCCCCCAATTGGTGCAATTGTTTTGGCTCTTGGAATCAGAAAGGCTTTACCAACATGTATAGAAGCTTGTCTGGAGCTGCCACAATAAGAGAGAGAAGAATGCAGGAGGGCATCGGGAGCTGCATTCCATTATAGTTCTTCTTGAGTGACTTGACAGATGAATTTCCATAACAGTCAGTGTCTGATAAATCACCATTTTGGGAGCTTGGAAGGAATTTTCCTCCTGGATACACTGGCAGTGACCTAGGTGGGGGTGTTTCCCTCATTAGGAACATGGAGCATGACTCATGTGAAAAAGTCATCTAGTTATTCGGTTTGTTTGTAATCACCTTCCTACAGTACATCTGCTTTCTGCTTGCAGCAGGTCAGGGTAGCTTGCTCTTTGCGGGGGTGGTTAAATTAATGATGCTGCCTAGCTCCTGTGGATTGGACGAGAAGGCTTTCACTCATTTCAGGTTTGATAATTCCCCAAATTGCGGCTATTCCTCAAACTTCTATATTCTGACCTCCCTCCTTCCCCAGATATCCCAGTACCAATCATCTGTTCCATGTGCACATATCGTTCAGGACTGGGTACTAATGGAAGCATTAGCCTTAGAAAAGAACAAGTGGGGACCTGTGACAAAACATTTTTGATGGCTTCACAAAGCACTTTGCAACCATCCTCAGGTAAGCTGAAAACAACAATTTCACTCTTTCTCCTCCATTCTTGAGGTTTGGAAGCCAAGTGGGGCAGTCCCAGAAGGCATCTGCCACATGGCCTGATGGCTGACCCCAGCTCGTGGCGGTGACCACCACCATTTTGAAAGAGAGTTGTCTGCGCATGTGCAAACAACACTCTTTCAAAAATTGGGGGAAATTTAAGCCCCCTTTTTAAAGTTTCAGATTTTTCTGCAAAGCTAGGGAGTCCTCTAAGTCTGCACAAAAAAACCTGTTGGGGTGAGTGTGCCCTCTGTGGATTTCAGTATTCACGGGCAGGGGGCAAACCTCAGCATTAGCTATACTGATGTAAAGTATTTAAATAATACTAAATAATCAAGCACTATTGTATGAAATAGATTTTAGTTTCTGTTATCTAAAAAAAAATCTAATAGAAGCACTAGAAAATTTTCTCCAGATTAATTTTTGAAAGGAGTTTTGCTGTTTTAACCAAATTTAAACATTCCCTTTTCTGGCTGCCTTAGACAGGCCTTAATGCACATGTGGCAGCCCATGTGCATATATTTGGCAACATATGGACTGATCACCAGATCAGAATCAAGTAGAAGTGTCAAGGGGATTTTGATCACAGTTTGAATTTGGCAGCTACTCATTTCCATTTTCATACAAACACAGAAGTTTGATCACCACATAGTCTTCCATTTACAGGTAGCATTCCTCTCATCTAGCTGCATAATCCAAGTTTCTTGATCACCTCCAGGATCTACCTTAAATATTTTAAAACATTTTTACACTCCTTTTTCCCCTTGGGTAAGAACCCCGTGGCTCAGAGCGGTGCAGTCGAAGCTCTGCTCATGACCTGAGTTCAATCCCAACGGAAGTCAGTTTCAGATAGCCAGCTCAAGGTTGATTCAGCCTTCCATCCTTTCCAAGGTCGGTAAAATGAGCTTGCTGGGGGTATAGATGACTGGGGAAGGCAATGACAAACTACCCTGTAAACATAGTGTGTCTAGCAAACGTGATGTGACATCACCCCATGGGTAAGGAATGACCCGGTGCTTGCACAGGGGACTATTTTTACCTTTCCCCCTTACCAGACAATGCTTAAGGCTGTTTACAAAGGAAAATACAATAAATCAACGAAAACAGATTATAAACCATAATCTGGAAGCCAGTGTGGTGTAGTGGTTAAGAGCGGTGGTTTGGAGCAGTGGAGTCTGGAGAACCGGGTTTAATTTCCCACTCCTCCACATGAGCGACAGAGGCTAATCTGGTGAACTGGATTTGTTTCCCCACTCCTACGCCAAGCCAGCTGGGTGACTTTGGGCAAGTCACACTCTTTCAGCCTCACCCACCTCACAGGGTGTCTGTTGTGGGGGTGGGGAGGGAAGGTGATAAGCCGGTTTGAGTCTCCCTTAAGTGGTAGAGAAAGTCGGCATATAAAAACCAACTCTTCTTCTTCTAATCATCAAAGACAAAAGACCTCTTCAGATCATTGTTCCAAAGTGAAAATAGGGGGGGGGGGAGAGAAATGAGCACAATGGGCCCATATGGAACTTTATGCATGTGCACAGTTACGCCAAACCACTATCACGGTGCCAATGCACATGCAAACCATACATGCATAAGTTCCATGCTTGTGATCAGAAATGTTTGAAAAAGCAACATTCCTGATCATTGGGACAGCAAAGTACACACATACAATTTGTATATGCACAGGCACCAAGCTTACGTTCCAGTGAGTAAACATAGATGGGGCCAATGTGATTGTTCCCTCCCATGCATGTTATTTTCATCCTAGATACATTATTGGAAGGTGACACTGGCTACTGTTACCTGGAAAGCCCCTTTAAAATCTTTCCCTGCAAGGTCTTCAAAAAACAGAAAGAGTAGAAATGTTCCCAGGTTCCATGTTTGGAGCTGTCATGGGGGGAGAGAAACATATATATGTGAGGGGAATTGCCCCACTCACTCTTCCTCCTACCTGCTATATTGGGCACTTGCTGCCAGCACTCCAAGCTCTGCCCTTCTTCTTGTCAACCCATGGCTTGAGGTAAGGTAGGGCTCTGTGCATGCATGTGGGGTGTGTGCTGTTTCTAGATCCCACATCAATTTCTCCTGCCTGCTATCCAACCTAGCCCAGCCAGGAGCCTCTAGCCTTTGTGAGGAAAAAGCGGCCAGGCAGAAAGATGAGAATCTTTGAAAATAGACTGAGCTCTTTGAAGAGGAAGACCTTTATGTTCTGTAACACAAACTTTAGCCACTACAGCTCAGGTACATAACACTACAGAATATTGCAGAACTAAGAAAGAAAAATAAAACACATGAGGCTCATCTAAGATACAGTCACTGGTGTTACTTTGGAATTTACTCCTTGGGATGGACTCAAGCCAGCTGGCATGAGCACTTGTGACAGGGAGTACAGATCTTTTAACCCTTCCTGTCCCAGATGAGAGGGGTATTCTTTTGCCCTGTCCTGGGAGTGACCCCATGTGGATCCCTCTGCACCCTTTTCTCCAATCAGCTTAGGGTGCATATCTCAAACTGTTATGCTCTAACTCATGTCATCCAAATAGCTATCCATCTTGCCCCTTCCTGGCAGCTGGGCAAATGGTTAGCTCCATGCATAACTCATCTCTGCTCAGCCAGCAATTTGAACAGTATATAGCCCCACACCCAGAAGGCATATGTTGTTTTTTTTCTCAGAGAGAAAAACTGAGTATAACTCAAGGCATCTTGCACCACTCTACCACAACAGGGTGGTTATTAGGAAAAACTTTTTAACAGTAAGAGTTGTTTGACAGTAGAATCAGCTACCTAGGGAGGTGGTGAGTTCCCCCTCTCTGGCAATCTTTAAGTAGAGGCTGGACAAATACTTGTCAGGGATGCTCTAGGCTGATCCTACATTAAGCAGGGGGTTGGACTAGATGGCCTGTATGGCCTCTTCCAGCTCCATGATTCTATGATTCTAACAGGGGTTACTACAGTAAAAGCCTGAGAACGGGCAGAAGCTGTATTTACCACTCTAGAAGCAAGCACAAAGGAAATGTTGAGAGGAGGAATGGGTTCATACAGGGAGAGAGGATTCCTGAGGTATGTGGGATGTGAAGGGTTTTAAAATTTAACAGCAAACAACTTGGATTAGCCCAGAAGCCAGCACAACTGTCTCAATGTCTCTATTAACATTCTTCAATTGAGTTGCTCAAGGCAAAAGGTAAGATGCCACAATTTCTTCCAGGAGAAGATTCTGAGTTCTCTTCAAGGGCAGCTGAAGTGTCCCAAGTTCCTTCCCCTTTGTACCTAGTACAAATCATTTCCCTCCAACTGATCCCACAGCTTGCTGCTATTAGAACCATCCTACATCTGACAGTCTGCTCTTCCAAAGGTAGCACTGTGAGGACAGGATCCTCAGTATAGCTAAAATAACTCTTGCTTGCTACTCTTTGCATAGAGACAGGCCACGTCCTTAGGATCACAGCATCTCATAGCCCTCCAGAACCTGAGTTCTAGTCACTCAAGGACATTTCCAAGCCCCTACAATAGCTGTACTCATTTCAGTGGGCAAACAGCCTCTCTCCTAAATCATGGTGGGTCATCCTTCCTCCTATGGATGTCATGCTGAGGCAGTGGACTCTGGAGCTGCACCAGCATCTAGCTTACAACTGATGAAGGAAGAGTACCCGTTTCCCACAAGATGTTTTTACTCAGCTGAGAAAACATTCCATTGATTGCAATGGCTGGCAGAGCTTTCTACTCAAAGGCAAAGAAGTAATCAGTGTGTTAAGAATGATGACCAAGACTTGAGGACCATAGGGGCAGGCAGCTCTTCTGTTCTTTGAATTTTGTAACTTATCTAGTGTGTTACACATTTAAAAAAATCTACTGTTAAACTGTGTTCTCTGATATCTGATAAATAATATCCTGCATTACAGATTGTACAGGCATACTGAGAAAGATTGCCAAATAGTTTTCTCAGTCTTCCAAGTGCAATAGCAAGAAAGATATACGTATCTTAAAATGCAGGATATTGTTTATATAAATCTCACTAAGCATGCAATCAAACAGGAATAGGTTTATGTTTCCTCATCTACTAATTCCCAGTTGGAAGTGCCTTATGAGATACTGAAAGCCAATTTGTATTACAATGGAAGAAATCAGCTTTGCAAATGCAGAGGGAGAACATGACATCTCCACGAGAAAGTCTGATTATTTCATTGTGGACTCACGGGCAAGTGGCTCCAAGGAAAGGGGAAGGAGAAGTAACCTTAAATAAACACACATACACGTACTTTTTGGGAAGTAAATGGCCACAGTTTTTATTGATCACAACAGAATGGAGCATTGGCGGAAAACCATGGGGGCGGATCCAAGATATCGGGTCACCACCCTGTAACCCGATATATATCGAAAGCATCGATAAACAGCCCAACCACCTGTGGGCACAGCACCGGAGTAGCACTTAGGTGGCCCCACCGGACGCACATCTCTGTGTGGAGCCAGCGCCACCTGGGATTGGAGCACCCAATACAGGCCCCCGAGCTGGGCATCGCTGTTGTACTCCATCCCAAGACCCCTTATGGGGGTCCCCACAAACGGGAAGGAAAAGCACATCTTCCCTTCTTGGATCAGACCCCATGCAAAAACCCGCCAGAACAAACTGTGACAAAAGAAAATCAAACACATAACTACAGAACATAGGGAGGGTGGGCGGGAAACCTCGCCGTCCTGCAGCAAAACAGGATGGCTGCTGGTCTACGCCGGCTTTAAATTGCCGCGGGAAAGGGTGACGTCAGGACGCCTCGCCCAACCGCTGGGAAGGGCGGGGGAGGGGGAGAAACCCCCAGGCAAGCGTAGCCTCGCGAGACGGCGACGGGCTGCAGTCCAGCCTGGTGGAGACCTTTTCCCCTTTCTTGCATCCTGTCCGGTAAGTCCACAATGGGGGGACCTGATTAGTCAGGTCCCCCTTTTTTTCCTGTAACACTGGGAAGAACTCTACACATAGACACAAGTGAAGTCCAAGAACTGTCACCAAAGAAGTGACATCACCAGGGCTGAGTTTTCTATCCTTTTCCTCTGGCAGAGTTCCTGCATCTCTAACAACTAATTACGGACAGACAGAAATTCAGCAAGTGAAGCACTAAATGATGGGGAAAGCTTCACCTTGATATATAAATTTCTACAGTCAAAGTTTTTACAAGATACTGGAACAAAGTTAATAAAGGGAAAAATTATGCCAACACTGCCACAGACTTCAAGAGCAGTTCACAGTTCATTTATTATTTAAAAAATGTTATGGCACCTTTCCTCCAGAATGTGGAAGGTCATTCATAGCAATTTACAGTGCATAAACCAAGCAATAATATAAAAACACTTTGTTTATCAGGTATATTTTTTATCCTGCATTTTCTCCAAAAAGCCCAAACAATATACATGGGTCTCCCTGCTCCCTTGGTATTCTCACAACTCTGAGAGGTGGGCTGGCATGAAAGCCAGCACCTAGCTCAAAGATTTGAATACAGGATTTGAACCTGGTTAGCTTTAAAAATAAACGGAAATAAAACTAAAACTGAAAAGAAATACAGCATTGGAAAATGGTAAAAAGAAAAAACACAGAGGTAAAAAGGCAGGGATATACAGGACAAACTTCACCAACCTGGTATCTAAAAGATGACAAAACATGGAGCCAAGTGAACAACCCTTGGGAAAGAATTTCGTTGGAAGAATACAGCTACAGAAAAGCTCCTGAGTCTAGTAGACATTCTCAGTACTTAAGATTAGCAGACACGTCAGCAGACACCTTAGCACCTAGAAGTGGGACCACTCAGAGAAACACTCACGCTCTTAAATGCACAGCCTCTTAAATGCACAGCCTCTCTGACTCTCATAGCAGATATACTTTACAATACATGTATCCACCTGCTTGCGAAGAATTAAATTAAATTAAATTAAGATAAATTAAAACAACACTCAAAATAGTAATCAACAATATATAATTTAAATATAATCCATATTTACCTATTAGTTATTGTAGTAGGCATTAAGGTCCTTTTTACCATCATGGCTCCAAATTCATATAGGTGATTTTCAGGTACTTGCAATGCAAATAAGTTTGAGATGTACGGGAATTGACAAATGGCTTTTGATTATTACAGTGCTAGTAATTGCTCCCTGCAAGCTGAGATATTCCTCTTTGCATTTCCTGGCAAGTAAGAAAATGTGGAGAATTTGCTTCCAGATTAAAGGATGCAGTTTCCCCAAACAGTTTCTTACTTTTCCAATTGTCCCTGTCAACAACACAGTCCACAAGGAGAAGAAGAGTAGACAAACTAATAGAATATGGGTCATTATTAAATAAAATGATTTACTACTTCCCTGATTTCTTACAACTAATCATTTACTATTCACTACAACATTTAACATGCAAGAATTCACCAGATTATTTATTTGAATGAATGAATAATCCAAGTAAGAATAGACAACAAATGCTGTTACTGTGCATCAGACACTGACCATTGCTTTATGCACACAAAGCTGAGTACTGTAAATCAGAAGCTTTTTCAGACTGCTTCATTGCCAAGGCCAAATTCACACTGGCCACTTAAAGAATTGTTCAGCCCCTCTCCCACTATTGATGTCAGTGTGGAAAGCAGAAAGGCAGTTCTAAAATCATGTCAGGTTTCAGATGTATTAAAAAAAACAACCAGTTTTAAATATGTGTGTTCCAGCTTTTCCAGATCAATTGATGACCAAGCAGGAAGGTTGATTTACAATAGTATTTCAGTCTTCCTACACTTTACAATGCATGTGTGATTTCATAATAAAACTTGTACATATGAAATCTGTGATGAATGCCTCTTGAGGGAGTTTTCTATTATGGCTTTCAGTGTTTAAAAAAACTTTAATCACACAATGTGTTTTTTGAACCTCTGAGAAAATATTCAGCTCAGCTAGATTTATGGAGATGCCAATAATGGGTAGGGAAAATGGCAGCTGTGGCCAGCTGAGGAAATGGAAGTGCAGGGGAAACTGTTGTGTGGATGCTTCATGGGCACAGTGAAGCATTTGCAGTGGCAATGAATGCTACACAGAGAATTGTCAATCTGTGGAAGAAGCCTTTCAGTTCTTTTTGGAGTATGGTTTTACAAAATCAGTTTTGTCTAATTATTTTGGCACCCCCATCTCTTTTAATTATTTTGGCACTCCCTTCTCTTTTAAAAATTTATTATTTTTCATAAAAGATCAGCCATTTTTTATTCACTCTTACTTTATCATGAGAGGAAGGGCAAGAAAGGTTGCATCAGTGCTTGGCTCTTTCTGACATGCTCAGGGAAATGCCGATCGCCACTTTGGGGTCAGGAAGCAATTTTCCTTCAGGCCAGATTGGCCAGGGATCCTGGAGAATTTTTGATGGCCATCTTCTGGACATTGTGTAGGGATCACGGGGGGGTGGGTTGTGAATTTCCTGCATTGTGCAGGGGGTTGGACTAGATTACCCTAGTGGTCCCTTCCAACTCTATGATTCTACCTTCTTTGGTACCCTAGGTTTCTTTTCCCCAGAAGAATAACTTTATCCACTGTAGCACCTATGCCTGTAGCACCTATGGCTGACCCCTTCAATATGGCTGTTAAGCATTCCACTTCAGGATTTTCCCCAGCTACTTAATTAGTTTTCATGAAGACAGGCAGCCCAAAGCTACACTGTGGGGGATGGAGCAGAATCACAGAATTGTTCAGGTTTTTACTTATCCACGTGAATGAGACTGATAAGCTGCAGGAAAGGGTCTGAGAGAATCCTGTTAGTCTGTGTAATAAAGATTAAGGCAGAGATACAATGGCAATGGCAAGACAGTCACTATGAATGGTGCCGTCCTGTTAGAAGACACAGGAAAAGCACATCCACAGAGCTGCATTAATATTCTCAAAGAGATGCTTAAAAACAAACTTACAGGGATCTCTAATTTGGAGTTCAGACACTACAAGGAATACTTTTTTGATTTGCTGTCAAAAATTACACTGATTGGAATGTGCCCATCATATACAAATTCATTTGGGCTTCATGGGCCATACTTAGTGTCAAATTATATGTAATGCTTGAAGATTGGTGACAGGATATTCCTTTTTTTTTTTTTTTTTAAGGTAAATTGCAACCACAGATGAAAACTCTAGCTTAGATCAGGTCCACAGCACAGGGGAGGAATGGGTTTATTTTATTTATTTTCAGATTTATAGTCCACCCTCCCCAGCAAGCTGGCTCAGGGGGGATTCATTTCCCATTCTATGGGGGTTTCCTTTCCCATTCTATGTAGTTTTCCTGATTGATTCTTCGTCCAAAGCAGTTTAGAACCTTGAAAGAAGAAAAAAGATGGTGCCCACAGGCCAATAATAGCCCAGAGGGAATGGTCAGTTTCAGTGACACTACAGCTCCAGCCTACTGTGAAGTGTGTTCTTCCAATGCATCTGTCAGGAGCAAGCCAGGAGGATGGTATGCGGTAGTGCGATTGTGCTGCTCCCAGGTGCTGTTGTGCTGTTCTGTCCAAGGCCAGTCTATGCCCCGTGTTTAGTCTTCATAGATTCCCATCCTGTAGGAATCACCAAGTACTCCTTCCTGCCTCTGGGAGGGGGGGTTGCCTGGGTTACCAGTTATCTCCTTTTGCTCTTCCATATATGCTGTGTACCTTGCCTGTGCCCCTTACTAGGGTCCTTTTGAATATGGCTTCTGAAACCTGTCGATTCTAACCAATAAAACTGCTTTCGTGATTTGCCGTCTGCTGAAATCTGTTTATGGGTTCGCCGCAGGGCTAGAGCTTACAGTAGGACACTAGTCCTATCCTTACTTGTTGACCTTGGCTGGAGCCCTGGAGGGTTCACCTGGACAATCGTCTCCTCGGCTTGGGGTGCAAGACAAGCTCCCCGAGGACCCTGACTTTCGGCGTGTCATCTTGGAAGAGGCGCAGAAGACTTACACGGAGTCCACCCGGCTGGTTGGGCTGGTGATTGATCAGTGGCGTCGCCTGGCAGTGGCAACCCCCTGGAGGACTCAGGACGCTGATCTACGTGCCCACAATGACCTTTTGGGACTTGATACTTTGCTGGAGGAGGCCCGGTTAGCGCAAGAGGACTTTACTCTCCTAACCCGGTTGTTGGCTGAGCTTAAGCTCTGCGGGACGCAACAGGAGTCGGCAGCCCCGATCCAGGGGCCCGAGTTCTGTTTCCCAATGGTGGAGGCTCTAGTGGGAGAGGTTCCGCAAACTGTTCCAGATCCCACCCTATGCCGCCGGGAAGCACAGAATGCTGCCGCCAGGACAGTCCTGGTTCTTGTGGATATCACGCCGGCCACGGCGATGGCAGCCGACGTCAAGAAGATACTAACTCCTGAATTCGGTCCTGCCTCTGCGGGTCTGGCTCAACAGGTCCAACCGCTGTTGGGCCAGCACAAGGAAATCTAAATACTCTTGGAGCAGGCGGCCGTACCAATTGTGATGGCTGCTGCCGCCGCCAAACTCGAGGAGGACCGCGCTCTTGCTGACCAGAGGCGGGCGGAAGAGCAACTGTTGGTGGATGCAGCTACCGCTCGGGCGCGGGCGACGGCAGGAATGGGAGCGTGGTCAAAAGTTTGTGGGGGATCGGACTGGTCTCTCCCCTCATTGTCTTTGGGCTCCCAGGAACCTGGCATGCCCCGGGACATAGCGCGCAGGCAGCGGCTCACCTTTGCTCCTGACGTCCCAGAATATGAGGAGGAGGACTGGTATGCAGAGGAGGGCAACTGGAATACAAACTACCAAGCCAGCCAAGCCTGACGGACCGGGGGGGGGGGCTGAGGAGGAGATCCATGCCTTAAGGTTTCAAAACCGAGAGCTTTTGGATCATATGGCTCGTATGCAGGACCAAATGGACGTGTTGATGCGTGAATACGGTCACCTGCAGCGAGCTCAAGTGGCAGGCCAGCAACCCCCCGGCCAGCAGCCCCCAGCGCAGCCAGCACCACAGCAACCTCCGGTACAAGTGCCGCCAGGGCAGCAGGGACAACAATCCCCCGGCCAGCAGCCTCCAGCGCAGCCGGCTCCAGGACAGCCTCCGGCACCTCCACCAGTGGGACTGGTGGTGCAGTGGAAGCAACCCCGATTGCATGTGACATTTGATGGCTCCGCAGATGCGTTGCCCTGTTTTCTTCACCAAGTAGACAGTTACATGAGAGAACAAGGGCATACCTTTCCCATGGAAGACAGCCAAGTAAGGTTTGTTTCCTCACTTCTAGCTGGAAAGGCTGCAGAATGAATGGTCCTCCAGTTTGATACTCAGGCCCGCTCCATACGGTCGCTTAATGAATTCATGCGAGCATTGAGAAGAAGTTTTGAGGATCTGTTTCAAGGGGAGAAGGCCAAAGCGGCCCTCCTACAACTACATCAAGGATCCTCCTCAGTCTGAGAGTTTGCGGATGAGTTCCAAAGACTCGCTAATAAAATGGTGGACTGGACTGAAGCCACCCGGGTGCACTACTTCAGAGCAGCGTTGCATCCTGAGATTCTAAACTGGGCATACATGCAGCGAGACCCAGCCACCTTGGAAGAATTGATTTTACCGGCGGAAGAAGTGGAAAGCCGCCGACAGTTTATTTCTCTTGCCCGATGGCAGGCCAGGGAGGGGGGAAGACAGAAAAACCCTCCCAAATCTGCTGCTCCTCAGGCCCCGCGGAAGCAGGCTCTACCTCCACCAGACCGAGCATCGCGGTTTCAAAGGGAAGCCTGCCTTGTTTGCAGGGCCATGGGTCACTTCGCTGTTACTTGACCATCACGTCCAGGGCTGCCGAGTCCCACTCCCCAGCCAGATGGGACTCCTCGCGGGTGAGGAAGCGCCCGGGGGAGAGGCACCGCAGCCGAGCGGAGCATCCCTCCAAGACAAAAAGCGCCCCCAGCTCTACACGCCGGAGTAGTGACTACGGACCTTTCGCCAGTGGGACCCGTTGGGGTCCAGGATTACAATTACTACTCCTGGGGAGAGTAGCCCCGCATCTTCAGAGGAGAGCGACCACTGGAACTCCCCAGCCCTTAACTTGGAGTCTCCTCTCAACCAGCCAAAAAACGGACTGGGTCTAAGGTAGAGGGAGCGATACCGCAGACCTCCGCAGGTGTTCCTGCGAAACCCAAGGCTCCTGTCATGGTGAGTGAAGTAGAAGAGACTGTGGATGTGATATTACGACATTATAGAAAAGGTCCTCAATTACAAGTTAAAGCCTTAATAGACTCAGGGTGTGCCCGCTCGTTAATTAACGAAACCACCTTTAAGGCGCTCCAAGTAAAGTCAGTCCCTTTACTGACACCTGTTCACTTTGCTCAAATGGATGGCAGTGATTTAGGGGGGGGGGCAGTCGACTGCCACACTCACGGAGTGGCAATGGGAATTGGCCACCATTGGGAACAAATCAACTTCACTATTGTGCCCAATGTTCAATATGCTGTGGTGTTGGGAGCAAATTAGCTCAAAGGGCACAGTCCCACCATAGACTGGGAAGCTGAGACCTTAATGTTCAATAACCCGCTATGTGAATTGCACCGATATGAAGTGGCCGTTAAAACTGTAATCAAACCAACTCCTGCCCTGGTCTCGGACACCTCCAGTCCGACCCAATTGCCACTCGACCATCAGGACTTTGCAGATGTATTTAATGTGCAGGAGTGTGATATGTTACCCCCCCACTGCCGGACAGACTGTGCTATTGAAGTGGTGGGGGATGGAAAACTGTCAAAGAGTAAAATCTACCCAATGAGTCCTATGGAACGGGCGGTGCTCCGCGAATTCTTAGACAAGAACTTGGCTCGCTGTTTCATCTGACCCTCCACTGCACCCTATTCGGCACCGGCTTTCTTCATGCATAAGAAAACAGGAGATTTACGTTTGTGTATTGACTTTTGAAAACTCAATGCTGTTACTCAAACAAATGCTTATACCACCCCCTCATTTCTGATCTCTTGGGACAGTTGAAAGAGGGACACATTTTCACCAAATTGGACTTAGTTGAGGCTTCTTACAGAGTCAAAATCCGGGAGGGGGATGAATCTTTGACAGCCTTTTCCAGTTGCTTTGGAATGTTCAAATTTATGGTGATGCCTTTTGGATTAAAAGGGGCCCCGGGGGTCTTCATGCAACTCATTAATGAGATCCTCCATGATCTACTGTTCAAAGGAGTGGTGGTCTATTTAGATGATATTCTCATTTACTCTAAAACCATGGATGAGCACGTTGCCTTGGTTCGAGAGGTGTTGCAACGTCTCAGAGACAATCAGCTGTATGCTAAAGTATCTAAGTGCGAATTCCATAAGAAGCAATTGACTTTCCTAGGATATATTATCTCACACCAGGGACTGGCTATGGATCCTGAAAAGGTGCAAGCAGTGCTCAATTGGGAACCACCCTCTACTCGTAAACAGGTCCAAAGATTCCTTGGGTTCGCGAATTTTTACAGGGCGTTCCTCCCACATTTCGCTCAGATTGCGCTACCCATCACGAACCTCCTTAAGACTAAGGGAAAGGGGAATACAGCCACCTTACCCAACGCCCGGGTGGAGTGGACCCCCCAGTGTCAAGCCGCCTTTGATAGTCTTAAGCAGCTTTTTAGATCTGAACCTGTTTTGCAGCACCCGGACTGCAATCAACCATTCGTAGTGCATGTAGACGCTTCTGACGTAGCGATGGGGGGTGCACTCCTGCAGCGGGGGGAGGATGGGCACCTTCATCCGTGCACTTATTTTTCTAAAAAGTTCACTCAATCCGAACTCAATTGGGCCGTTTGGGAAAAGGAAGCCGCTGCGGTAAAGCATGCCCTGACAGTGTGGAGGCAGTATTTAGAAGGTTCCAAGGTGCCCTTTGAAGTGTGGTCCGATCACAAAAACCTAGAGGCCCTAACGGGTGCTCGCAAGCTGTCCGCAAAGCATGTGCGCTGGGTGGACTTCTTTGCCCAGTTTCAATTCGTCCTAAAATATGTACCAGGGAAGCAAAACCTTCTGGCTGATGCTTTATCCAGACTTCCCCAATATCCCACCAAGGTTGATCGGCCCACAGAGTTGCTCTTCACCCCTGCCCAACGAGGCCTGTTGCCCTCTTTGGCCGTACAAACCCGCTCTCAGACCCGATCCTCACTGCCGCCACTTTTGGTGGGAGGGGAAGCCCCATGCCCAGATGAGCCGGCAGTGCCACCCTCCTCGCTTCCTCCTCCCCCTGAGCGACTGACAGCCACGGTTCCTGAGGTGCAGGGACCTGAGCGCACCATTCAGTCACTCCCTGCACCTGTGTCATCTCCATCCCCGGTCCAGCTACCCCCTGGCACAACACCGGAGGGGGTGGAAGGACTGACTGATTCCTTTAAGGAGACTCTTCTTCGCAGTTATCAAGTGGAACTTTCCTCGCAGGCCCTTCCAGCTACTCTAATTAAAAGTGGGGAATTTTGGTACAAAGATTCTAAATTGTATGTTCCGGCAGCATTGTGGGGGGAGGTTTTGGGTTTGGTTCATGGCACCAAGACCGCCGGGCATTTCGGATTCCTCAAAACATTGCATTTGCTACGGAGACAGTTTTGGTGGGCGGGCATGCGATCAGATGTGGACTCCTTCATCCGCAGCTGCCCCATATGTGCAGCAGCCAAATGATCACAGGGCAAACCGCCTGGACTTTTACAACCGTTAGAGACTCCCTCAAAACCGTGGGAAGTGATTGCAATGGACTTCATGACGGACCTACCCTCTAGTGGGGGAAAGACAGTTCTTTGGGTAATTACTGATCTGTTTTCGAAACAGGTGCATCTTGTACCCTGCGCAGGTATCCCTTCCGCCCCGAAATTGGCCCGCCTCTTTGTGTCACGTCTTCCGTCTACATTCCTTCCCACGCAAGATAGTGACGGACAGGGGGTCAACTTTCGTGGCCAAATTCTGGAAGGATTTTCTCAAACTGGTCGGAATAGAACAAGGACTGTCTAGTTCCTTCCATCCCCAAACAGATGGTCAGACTGAAAGGGTAAATGCGGTGTTGGAATGCTATTTATGCTGTTACGTTAATTACCATCAGGATGATTGGGTAGACCTGTTGCCTTTTGCTGAATATGCTTATAGTAATGCGGTTCACCAATCCACAGGAATCAGCCCTTTCCAGGTTGTCCATGGTAAAGAGTTTGGCCCCGCTGGTCATATTGATATTTCTGAGGAGGAGGGGGGAGCGGATGTGGCCGGATGGGTACGTTCAATTCAAACAACCTGGCCATGGCTGGTTAAAAATCTAGAGTGGGCCAAACGCATTACAAGGTTCAGGCTGACAAACATCGCTCCCCCAGTATGGAATGCAAAGTGGGGGATCTTGTCTATTTGTCCACCAAGAACCTACGATCCACCCACCTGTGTGATAAGCTCAGTGCCAAGTATGTAGGTCCGTTCCCCATTTCCCGGATTATTAATCCAGTGGCTGTGGAATTCTCCTTGCCCAAGTCCCTACGAAGAATCCATCCTGTGTTCCATGTCAGTCTTTTAAAACCGTATGTTCCTTCCCAAAAATGGCATCCTGAAACACAACCTGAAGTGCCTGAAATGGGGGGGGGAGCATTTTGAAGTGGCTAAAATACTGGATTCTCGTATTCGCTACGGTGACCTTCAGTACCTGATCCGATGGAAACATTTTGGTCCCGCCCAGGATGAATGGATGCGCGCCAGTGATGTCTCCGCCCCCCGCTTAGTACAAGAATTTCATGCAGTCTACCCTCACAAGCCCACTGTGGAAGGGTGAGGGGGGGTCTTTAGGGGGGCAGAATGTCAGGAGCAAGCCAGGAGGATGGTATGCAGTAGTGCAATTGTGCTGCTCCCAGGTGCTGTTGTACTGTTCTGTCCAAGGCCAGTCTGTGCCCCGTGTTTAGTCTTCATAGATTCCCATACTGTGGGAATCACCAAGTGCTCCTTCCTGCCTCTAGGAGGGGGGTTGCCTAGGTTACGTTATCTCCTTTTGCTTTTCCAAATATGCTGTGCACCTTGCCTTTGGCCCGTACTAGTGTCCTTTTGAATATGGCTTCTGAAACCTGTCGATTCTAACCAATAAAATTGCTTTCGTGGATTTGCCGTCTGCCGCCTGCTCTCTGCTGATTTGCCATCTGCTGAAATTCCAATGTCTTCTCTAGTTTGGCCCAAGGTTAAGCCAATGTTTTGTACTTCCCCTTTTTGAAGGATTGTATCCTTGTTACAGCCTTTTACTTAGCCATATAGAGCATGTAGAATTATATAGAATTGTATAAATTTGTAGAATTTTTCTATTTTTGGATTCATTGTGCTCTCATTGAAATCCATTCAAGGGCTTCTCTCTCCCTAGTAAAAGCTGGTAGATAGATAGATAGATAGATAGATAGATAGATAGATAGATAGATAGATAGATAGATAGATAGATAGAGCTTCTTTCTATAGCAAGACTTGGGAGCAAAGAATGTTTTCATTCCATGAAGAGACCTTGAGTACATTCCAAGTGTTATAATGCCTTAATATTTAACATTGTGGCACTGTAGAGACCTTGAAAATATGCTAAAATGATGACATCATATGTAAAAATGTGGGCTTTAACTAACATTCAATCTTGATGGATTTTCAACTTCATTTTGGTGTGCTTTTCAACCACATTTTGGAGTGCCTTTTAACCTCAATGTCATGTCTCATTCACAATCCAGTGAAAAGATGTCTAAAGGGTGCCTCATTGAGAATATTGAAATGGTATTAGATTCATAGACCATAAGAATTAAATATAGTTGAATAAACTCAATACATAAACTTAGTAACTGAACAGTGTTATAGCAAGATATGTAACTTAATCCTTTCTTAAGTTTCTTATTATTTGTAAGAGAAGAAACATGGTTAAGCATGCTTATAGAAATGCTATTTATTTTGTATAAAGATGAATGATCCTGAGATTAGAATCTCTACAAGTATATGATTTATGATTATTTGATGTTGATATTAGACGATTAAAGACAATAGTAATTGTTAATGCTATAATAGTGGATGGTATCAAGTCAGCCACAGACAGCCACAGACTGCCTTGGCTGGAAGAGGAAGTCCTTATATGGGAGTGCTCCAGGAAACCTCAACTTGATGTGTTCAAAGATAGCAGCAACATATAGCAGAAAGGCAGAAAAGAGAGAGCTCCCTAGCCTGGGGGTTTTCACAGATCTCTTTAGTCGTGTGGACTAAAGGTTCTCAGATCTCTCTAGCCCTTGGGGGTCTCATAGATTTCTCTGATCTTTGCATACATCAGAGGTCTCTCCAAAATATGGAGAGGCTCATAGACTCAGTCCTTGCATGGATTTAGGGTTCTTAGAGATTTCTCTAGTCTTTGCGTATACTAGAGATACTGAGATGTCTCTTCAGCATATGGAGGGTCTTAGAGATCTACCCAGTTCTAACATAGAATGGAGACTCAGATCTCTCTAGTCCTTGTGGACTGGAGAGTTTCACTGATGATATGATTGGGTAAAGTATGTCTACTAACTTACTTATATTCTAGATATTGGGAATCAAGGTATTTTTAACTTAATCAGATCTCTAACTATTTTTTACAGATTTCTGCAATTGTTTTATTTTCTAATGAAATCTTTTACTGTTTCCTTTTATGGTTTGAAACTCTAATATAGAAACTTAACTTGAAATATGTTTAAGACTTATAATGTCTGAACTTTTGTAACCTTTTTGGTAGCCATCTACATACATACATACTTTATATGTTAAAGATTTTACACACATATATACTTTGTTTGAAGCTCTACAATAAAAAGACTTCTGTAAGTAAATTAAATTGTGTCCTGCTTATTAGGTGATTATCTGAATAAGATAACATACTTCTTCTCAGGAAGGGGTAAATTCTAAGAGCATAATCACTGAAAGGCAATGACCTGCTTCATCCTCTCCAGATTCATCACTGCTTCTCAGAAACAGACAGAAAAACAATGAACCAAGTGGCATTAATTGAAGCATAAGAAATCTTGAGAACAAAAATAAAGGAAGAATTTGAGGCTGTAATCTTGATTTTCATAGGGACAACAAAAATGGAAATCAAGTAATTTGTATTGTTCAGGCTGATATGATGTGGAATTCTTGGCAAACAGTAGTCTCATGATGGATGAAAACCCACACACACACAAAAAAAATCAATGGCTTAGCTGTTGAAAGAACACATTTTTCCCTAGCAATAAAAAGACATGATATTGGCTGCTAGCCTGTTTTTCATTAGGAAATGCATTCTGCCTAATGGAAGCACTGTATACAAGAGATAATTAGTAGGGTAAAGGTGTGGGAAAGCCCAACAATTTTTCAGCCTTTCTCTGGATGCTCATTCATATCCAATTCTCATTTTAAATAGCTCAGTTTATAATAGAAAGGAGTCTTTGACATTAGACAGAGTCTTTAAAGTATTCATGTCTGAAACTGAATTTCCTTGGGAACAATTGGTACAGAATGCTACTGCCAGAAAGTTGAATGGAACGGGTATGATGGAACTCCTCTTGTTTTAATTTTTTAAAAAATTGTTCTCACACAAGGGATGTGCATATTGATATACCCAAACCGAAAATAAACCCATAATTAGCAGTTTCAGCAATATTCAGGTTTTGGGTAGACCAAAACCTGGGAATCTGCCCGAAGCCGAATAGGCAATTCTCAAAAAAGCAAAATAATTACTCAGCTTTTTCAGGTTCGACTATTCACCTTTGCTCAGATGCACGGCTCTGTGCTTTCTCCCTTTTTCTATCTGTTGACTCATTTTGTTAGGACCCCATAGTTAGGGCCCTTTTGAGGCAGGGGTTGTGTAATCAGAGCCAACTTGGTCTGACCAACCATCACCTTTCAGTGGGTTAATCTGGATCAAGTATAAGGGTTATTTAAAAGACAGGGCTCACCCAGTCCATCAGGAGGGATATACCCTAGAACTAAAAAGAACCAGCTTCAACAGCTACTCACACCATCAGGCTTCCATAGGAGACTTCCTCACCCAAGCGTATGAGCAGTCTCCTTCAGTCCCCGTGGTCAAGAATTTGGTTGGCTCCAATACCCCCCCCCCCAAAAAAAAACCTGCTCTCAAACTGAAGGTCGCCCCAAGTATAGGCTACATTTCCCCACACAGTGACCATCTCTTGAAATCAGATTTTTGATTACTATAATAAAGGACTGTTCACAGGATGTCATTTGTCACCAAAAGAAATTATTTCTGTGCCTTATTTTTCTTGCATTTCAGCCTTTTCCCTCAGTTTGGAAGCTAATTTGCATTGACATCATACTTTGAGGCACCAGCCTGCCATTCTGCTATTTCCACCAGTCCTCTGCAACGCTGAACTTCTGAACCTGAAAACTGATGGACAGCTCGGCTCGCAAATGTCTGAAGGATGAGGGCAACCCCTTTGTGGGCCCATAAAATTGGACCCCCTGTCCCAAAGTTCACCAAACTTCAGTGACCATCTAAGGAGAGTCCCTTGCAGCCATGCTGCAAATTTGGTGACTCTACCTTCAAAAATGCCCCCACGGGAGATTTGAAATAATCCCCATAGACTATAATGGGGCAGATTTTTTTCAGTAAACCCAGAGATAAACCAAATAACCGTAACTGAGGTTTCCACACGAGTTTCCTGTGCACTTTTATAGAATCGTAGAATCATAAGATCATAGAGTTGAAAGGAGCCATACAGGCTATCCAGTCCAATGCAGGATCCAGATAATGCAGGATCAGCCTAGAGTATCCCTGACAAGTGCTTTCCAGCCTCTGCTTAAAGACTGCCATTGAGGGTGGGGGGGCTCACCACCTCCCTAAGTAACTGTCCACCAACTTTTACTGTAAAAAAAATTCTTCCTGATATCCAGCTGGTACCTTTCCACCTGCAATTTAAACCTGTTATTGCGAGTCTTATCCTCTGCTGCCAACAGGATCAGCTCCCTGCCCTCCTCTGACAGTCCTTCAAATACTTAAAGAGAGCAATCATGTCCCCCCTCAACCTCCTCTTCTCCAAACATTCTCAACTCCCTCAGCCTTTCCTGTATCAGCCTCCAGTTCACCTGCATTTCTTCTCCCACTGAACCACCAGACGCCTTAAAAAAAAAGGAAATAAATAAATGGTATAGAATGACAGTAGTATAGTCCTATAGCAATCCCCTTTTTATATATATAAAAAGCCCTAAAAACAGTAGTAGGGAATGAAAAATGGTAACTACAAATTGCTGACAGAAGGAAAATGTACACTTTCCCATCCAGACAGCATGATAATGCATTTGGAGTGCACTCTTCCCAAAAATATCATACCAAAGTAGGTTTGGAAAACTGTAGATTGAAGATGGGGAAACGATGACTGGAGCACAATGCCATACGGATGCAAAAATGGAGAAAAGCTTCTGCATGGAAGGTGCCTGGGTGACCTTACTTTCGCTCAGCCTAATCTACCATACAGTGTTGTGAAGTGGGGTGGGTGGGTGAGGGAAAGGAATCAAGCATGCAGGCCTGAACTCACTGGAGAAAAAATGGGATAAAAATAAAATGATACAATTAAATGAAATGTATAGTAGGAAATATTATTAGAAATTGTTTTTCCCTTTGAAAAGAAAAGTATTTCGAGAGGGGATACACACATACACTTCAGCAGTGTTCCACTCACAGCCATTTTATTAACAAAGTTCATATTTTTAAAAGATTCTTAAAGAAAAGATTTTAAAGCTATCTGTAGGTGTGGAATGTGTACCTTTCCCCACCCACCTTATTACTGAAGTAAGAATTCTAGCTTTTCATAATTAGTGAACTATCATTTTGCTCTTTTGAATAATGTGTGAAAGTACATTCATAATGGCTTCTCAGCATTTTCCCCCCACTCTGTATTAGCTTTGATCCCCAAGTAATCAGTTACGATGCTTTTCAAAGCAAGTACAGCACATTTCAGGAACTTGCCACTTGGTAATCCCCATCACTGTGTAGCAGATGGTGTTTTCTAGAGGTGAAACAGAAATGCAGAAAATGCTATCTTTTCCCACCTTTAAAAAAATCTGACCCTCAAAAGTCTTTGGTCTGATCCAGGGCCTAAGCAACAAAATTACTTATCACTCTTACTGTAAGCTTTATTTTCTCTGCAAGTTACTGCAATAACCAACCATACTGCAGTAACCAACCAACTAACCTAATGATTGGTTAGATCCTATCTAAACTGGATCTCAGCTCTTCAACCTGAGTGCTGCCATTTCAATTCAATTATGTGCCCTGTGTTCCCAGAAATGTTTGCCTACAACTTTGAAAGTAGTTCAAGTCTATTGCATTGGTCATTTGGCATAAAAATAATAGAAGATATAAACAGCAAAACTGCTAAAAATCCTAAGTAAAAAACATGGAATAAAGGATAGGCATATTTATAACCTTCTATACCCTTTGTGAGCAGATCCTTAAATAGACCTATTTATCATACTTCATATTCTGTAAGATCTAGGAAATACAGGTAGATTTATCTGAAGTTTTGGCTGGGAACCCTGATTTCCTATTACATGGCTTTGTAGCGCCAAGCCGCAAACTGTTCTATGAGATAGTGAATTTTTAAGATCTTCCAACCATTTCAACAAACTTACTGATGTAAGCCACATTGGTATTTTTTGAAACAATCACTGAAGTTCTTCTGCGAGGGACAGGTGGCCTGGCAACCGCAATAGGAAGCTTTCAGGCAGATAGAAGAAAAGAGAAAAAGTGATTGAACTTCCTCTCTCTGACATGGTACACAGTTGACTGTTAACAAAAACACGGCTGTCAGCAGCTCTGTGGTTAAATGTGACGGGCTTCATAGTACCTGTTAAGTTCTAATGGCACTAATTAATAAATTACAGTATTCCATAAATTAATAACTGAATTCAGGAGAGCAGGTAAAAGATAAGAATGTAATGCTCATATTTTAAGGATGACAGAGGATACCAAAGAACCAAAAATAAACTAGATTTTGTTTTTATACTACAAAAATAGGTTTCACATTGTCTGACCATCCATATGTTTTCCATATTTGTTGTCATAATCTTGTTAAAATTTTGGTAGACTGCATTTCTGTGGCTTGGAATAGTACTATTGATATCTCATCTGCTCCTGGTGATTTGTTTCTTCCAATTGCTCTCAGCTTTCACGTCACTTTCTAAAACTGTAGGTTCTTCTTCAAAAGATTCTTCTTGGAAGGAATCTGTCATCCTTCCATCTCTTTTGTATAGTTTATCAGTGTATTGTTCCCATCGTTTCTTTATTTTGTCCTGTTCAGTTAATGTATTTCCATGTTGATTTTTCAGCAAACCTAACTGCTTCAAATTTCCCTTTCATTTTTTTTATATTGTGGAAAAAGATCTCTTGTTCTTTCTTTTTTGTTGTTCTCTTCTATTTCTTTACATTGGTTATTGTAATATTTCTCTGTGTCTCTATGTGTGAGTCACAGGAATACTGCATTTAGGTTTTTGATTTTACTTCTGTCACCTTTACTTTTGCTTCTCATCTAGGGAAGTGCCAACAGGCTGGCCCATGACACAAACTATAAATAAAACTTCTTGTTTGTTTAACCCTGTGGGCTGGATGTGCAGGGAAAGAAGCAGGCACACACACACAAGCTAAGATTTCGGCCTATATATATTAGGATATGAATAAATGGTGGCAGCATGTGAATGAAGCAGTGTTTGAGTCCCCAACCCCAATAGCTCTGTGCCGTGTCTGAGTGAGGGGTTATTAAAAGGGACTAGACTACTCTGTCTAGTGGTATCACTGTAAGAGAGAGGTCTGGTATGGGAAATGGTCATGGCCCTACATATATTTTAAAAGAGGCAAGACAGATGGCGAACTGTGACTGCCTGACCTACCTGTAACCCTATTTTGAAGTGTATGTGAACAAATAAACTGAAGCTTAATCCTGACAAGATGGAAGTGCTACTGGTAAGTGGGAGGTCTGACCCTGGATTTAAGGTGTCACCCATTTGTATGGGGTTGCACTCCCCTTGAAGGAACAGGTCCATGGTCTGGGAGTGCTCTTGGACCCAGGACTATTGGTGGATAAGCAAGTGGCAGCTTTGGCCAAGAATTCCTTTTACCAGCTTATACTGGTTAGCAGCTGCAGCCTTTCCTGAACATAAAAGATCTGGCCAGTGTGGTGCACACCCTGGTTACATCTAGATTGGATTATTGCAATGTGCTCTATGTGGGGCTGCTCTTGAAAAGTGTTCAAAACCTTCACTTGGTACAGAATGCCTCAGCCAGGGTGTTGACTGGAATGAGTCATTGGGATGGTATCACTCCAGTCTTGGCCCACCTATACTGGCTTCCAGTTTGTTTCCAGGCACAATTCAAGCTGCTGATCTTAACCTTTAAAGCCCTATATGGTTTGAAACCAACATACATGAATGTCAAGGCAGTATCCATCTTAAAAGAATCTTCCAACCTAGTCCTGTATTTTGCCTCTCACAGGTGTTCCAACTGTTCCTAGATAACAGCCATGCTCAAGTCACTTTCCCAAGCTAGCGTTAATTAGATCATTATTTGCAGCTGGAAGTTCTGGTTGGGAGGAATGGTTCACTCATCTCCTAGAATGTTCCAAATGGGAGGGGGTCGGGATGCTCATCACCTAAAAAGTTTGGTGGAGACAGCTCTATGCTTGGTGTGGGGTCATCAGGTTGCAGTCAGTGTTTTCCATAAAGAGCTGCTATGTTAGAAGTTAGTTTCCCTTGTTCCCTTCCACCCTCCATGCTGCCAGAAAGACTTTGAAACTTTAAGCCACAAGACCCGTCTTTGTTCCATATGACTTCAGTCTGGTTTTAATTGTACATTTATTTTTGTATACTGACATATGCAAATGATTTTAATGAAGTGAGCCGCTCTGAGCCCGGCTTTGGCCAGGATAGAGTGGGGTATAAATTCAAAAATAAATTAAATAGGTAGTTAGTGCATTAGTTTTCATTAGTTTTATTATTTTCATTCTGCCTGTCATTGGAGAACTGCATGCTATAGGATTTGGATTGTAGAACCATGCAGAAGACTAAAGACAGAACTGAAACAGAGCATAAGTGTTAACATGACACATTAAATGATGCAAAATCACACAATAGGATCCAACCCACAGCAAATTACGCACAGTAGTACAGAGCACAGCCACCAATACTTTAAATAACATTGTGAAGCTTTTGTACTAAATAAACTGAAACAGCAAGGGTCCAGAACCAACGCAGTAATACTGTGTTGAAAATGCCAAAGTTAATTAAAAATAAGAGGGAAAAATATAAATGTGTTCAAAAAGCTGAAAACTCTGGGAAACTGTATACAGTGTTCTGTAAAAACTTAAAAAAAAAACAGTGGAGAATTCCTAATGCACTGGCTGTGCTTTGAAAATAAGAGCAGATAATTTGTAACTCCATGATCTTCAGAAATTCAGAGGAGAAGAATTCTGGAAGCTTCCCTACTAATTTTTAGTCGGTAACCTGGTGCTCTTTCTGAAAATCAAAGCTACAACTTTCAGTATAGTTACCTGAATTACTTGGAAGTAAAACCACTGAAATCAAAAGGATCAGCACAATGCTACTTTCAATCAGAAGATTACATATTATCATGAGTCCAGATTATGATTCCATTAGTTCTTCCTGCTCCCAGTGATCACCGAGACAAATTACTTGTTCTGCTAAACATAATATACCCCAGGGTAGCCCAGACTCATCAGATCTCAGAAGCTAAGCAGGGGCATCCCTGATTAGTATTTCGATGGTGTGCTGAGTCACCATGGTGCTCCCTAGTGATGGCGGGTTCAGAGCCTCTGTACCCCAGCAGGAGGTTGCCTCATAGGCCTCCAAGAAGCCTTCGATTTCATCGTCCTGGCTAAATTTCATCAGTGGGGTGGGAGGGAGGCAGGGAGTGGCCATGTTGCTGGAGTTCTCAGTATTCCCACTCCCCGTGGTGCCTCCTGTCAGGTGTTGCAGTTCATACACCAGCATTTCTTGAGCATCCTGCTGCTGTCAGACCCTGAACAACCTCTTGTCTCTTTCAGCCAGCCATTGTCTGAACTGAGGGAAATCCATCTCGGGGGCAAGCAGGGTGCCCTTGAACTCTTCACTTTCCCCTGACCCAAGGATTGGTTCTGACAATGGCAGACAGGGGGCCTGAAAGGTTGCTGGTCTCAAGAGGTGCCATCTACTGGTCCACCCTGGAGGGGGTGGGATATGGGGTCTCTAATGACTGACAGCGGGGTCTACATTGCCTGCATTCTCCAATACATTGTGCTGAGTTGCCATGGTACCCACTAGTGATGGCGGGTCCAGAGCCTCTCAACACCAGCAGGAGGATGCCCCTCAGGCTTCAGATCCAGAGGGAGGGAGCGTATATAGATTGCCTGTCTCCCTCTTTGGACCTTGGGTGTTACGGCCATAGCCCAGCATACCCTCGGTCCTCCTTCCTCCCCAGCCTCAGCTTCAAAGACTGCTTTTATAGGGGTAGCTCCTCCCCTCAAGCCCTGTGGTCCTTCCCTTTCTGGGGGCTTGTATAGCCCACCAGGCCCAACCTTGCCTCTTAAGAGGCTGCACCCTCCCCATCTGGCCTGCCATCTGGCCTGCCTTCTTCCCCCATGCCTGCAAGGCCTCTGTGGCTGACCACATTGCCACAGCCAGGGCTGGCCTGTAATCCACGGAGGAGGCTTGCTGGGGCCAGCAGATCTTCCTGTAGCTGGCTGGCAACTACATGCTTGGTGGGAAGCACATCTCACGCTGCGCTCTCAGGCAACATGCCCCATCAAACTTCATACCCAGCCTTTGCTCCCACCCGGCCCATTGCATCATCAGGCCCCCGGGTAAGGAGCCATCAGCTCCGCTGCATTTGGCCCTGCTGTCATCAGAGCTGGAGAGGTCCCAAGTCCATTGCACACACGTTTGTTCTAAGCTTTCTTTTTTAAATATTAAAAGGGGGACTATACAAAACTGCTGTATGACTACTATTCACTGCAAAATAAAGCCCAATAATTTGGTTGGTTGATTTAAAAACTATTGAATGTAGGCTGACAATGTCTGTGTCGTTCCCCCTCCCCCACTCACACACGCACCATATTCTAGGTTAGCTCCTGTACAGTGAAAATTGTCATAACAATTAAGTTACTTTAGCTAATTTTGCTTCTATGAGAAAAATGCATTAGTCATCTTGTTTTCTCTGCTGCCTGTCAAGAAAATGCGTCATCAGAGAATATTATTGTCAGATACATTCTATGAATTATAGCAATGGTTTACTACCTTCAGGGTTATATATTTTGATTAGCTATATTTTCTCCAGATGAATATAAAACATAATGAAAAATGGAACTCTCTTAGCACTTCTGAAAAGGGAACTAAACTTTTAAGATTTTGGTTGATTAGCAATCCAGTTTCTTTCTTGCAATAGGATATATATGTTACAGTGACTGTCCAACATATTGCTGAATGCTAGCATTCACAAAAATACACCAGTGAAGACAGTCAGCTAAATGGCATTATCACCATTCACTGGTATATATATGGCAAGCAGGAATATAACAGTGAATGCTGACATCAACAATATTTTTCTGTGATTTTAAATATTCACCTGTGAATGCAGGCATTTACCAAATTTTGGATACTTGTTTTAATTACATTGCTTTCAGAGAGATAATTTATGATATGCTGAAATAATTCACTGTATCAAGTTGGTTTCAAGGTGTCTCCATAGAAACTTTGGAGTTCATTGATAAGAAGATTGGTAATGGAAGGCAATATTGCCATCTTTGAACACTTGGAATAAAAAAGCATGTAATTCCTAACAAGTGCTAAATATTTTAGTTACTCCAAATCAAGCATATAAAATTGACTCTGCTTCTTTTAAACCTTCCAGCAATCAATCATCTCGTATAGGACATACCAAAATGTCAAAAGGTACCACTTACCAGTTTAAGGCTTTCCTATACTCATTTCTTTTACCGTTTGAAGGTACATCTAGAAGGTACATAGGTCTTCTCTCAGCTAGTTATTTTCAGCTAGAAGCAAGCCATTTGTCAGAGCTTAAAAGTAGGGCTGTTGATTCGGTTCGGCCTGAACTGAAAATCAGCCGAATTTCCCCTGATTCGGTGGTTTTTAGTTCGGGACGAACCGAACTCAAAAATGGTGGGCAACCGGGGGGGCCGAATTCAGCGAGTTCGGGAGTTCACGAATAAATCCGGCAAATTCAGCCGTCAGTAAGCAGCATAACCGTCAGTAAGCAGCATTCTCCTCCCCCAGCCAATCGGTGGCCAAGCTGGGTCTCCTTCTGGCCAATCAGTCAGGATTGAGTACTGGAGGAATCAGCTGATGTGCGGCCCGGCCAGGGAGAGAGAGAGAGAGAGCGAAATCCTCGTGTGTGTGTGGGGGGGTGCTTGTGCACATTCGCTCCTTTCTGTGGCTGCAGGGGGTGTATTTTTTGGGGTACAGACACAAAACTTTCAGTGGAGCTTCAGATGAAGCTTCTTAAGATACCCCCCAAGTTTTGTAAACATTGGGTCAGGGGGTCCCGAGATATGGGCTCCCCCCTTTTTCTTTCCATGGCTGCAGGGGGCGCATTTTTGGGGGTACAGACCCCAAACTTTCAGTGGAGCTTCAGATGAAGCTTCTTAAGATACCCCCCAAGTTTTGTAAACATTGGGTCAGGGGGTCTCGAGATATGGGCCCATATCTCAGCCCCCCCTGACCCAATCTTTACAAAACTTGGGGAGTCTTTCAATAAACATCCTTTGAAGCTCTGCTGAAAGTTTGGGACCTCTAACCCCAAAAATGCCCCCCCAGAGCCACAGAAAGGCGCGATTGTGTTTTTAATGGCTTTATTCGGCCGAATTTTTCCCCCGAACTTTGAATTCCCGCCGAATTACATGGACCCAAAGCGGGGGAGTTCGGACTTCGGCATATCCTGAATCTAAACTGGCCGAATTCAGCCGAATCCGAACTATACTGAATTTTTTTAAATTCAACAGCCCTACTTAAAAGAACTTCAGAATTGAAGTTCAGCGAATACAGATCTAGGCTAAGGAATAAAGTAGCTAAGGCACCTCTGACATCACACTTTCTTGAAAAAAATCATACTGATGAGGACTTATCCTTTTTTGTGTTGTGGCGCTTTGTGAACCCATACAATCATGATAGAATAGATCTCGAACTATTATTGAAACGTCAAGAATCTAAGTATATCCAACTCTTTGACACTCTATATCCTAATGGCTTAAACACTGCATTAGATTTATCTTGTTATTTGTAAACATCATGTCTGTAATTCTGTATATGCGGTGTGTTGGAATTGATGTATTAGGAATCTGTACCTTTAAGATGTCTGCAATGTTGTATTCTGTACCACGTGATTATGTCTTACTTAACCGGGGCGGTGACATGGCTACTTTGCCAATGCGGAAGCTTAGTAATTAACAGCCAGCGTGTAAGTACATTATTAGTATTTTCCTGTTAAACAAGTTTGTTTATGATTATTCTTGTATGCCGATACACTGCATATTGTCATTTTATTTTATGTTATGAATATAGTGGCCCCTGAGGAAGGCTGCAATTAAGCCGAAACAGAAAAGAAACCGGAATTCTGTCGAGAATCATTACATCACCTTACCTCTTGAATGGTCTTCACACCTTATCTCTATGAGAGAAGGACATTATCCTAGTCAGTGTTTCTAGGATTGTATATTATGTTGTATCATATGTAATTTTATTTTGGACATTGTCCACGCTATAGAAGATACTGGATGTATCTTTGCTTAGTCATATGCTTTATACTTTATAAAGCTTAATAATTTTGCAGTTTTGTGGCTGTTTTTCATTTGCTAATTATCTTACAGCACGCTAACTTTGGTTTACCATTTATTTTCTTAAAGCAAGCCAAAAATAAGAATGTGGGGAAATACTCTCCATATTCTCTCCAAGATCAAAATTTACACTCCCAGATCCTGATACTGGGTAGACTTTCCCACTAAAAATAGGGATGTGCAGTTTTTTCCAAATGAATTAAAACCAAGATAGAAAAGTACTATTTATTTTATTTATTAAAATATTCATATACGACCTTTCCCTAACCGATAGGCCAAGGCTGTTAACAAATGCAAACTACAGCATGTCAACAGTAGAAACACCAGACCTCCTTTATGGAGTGGAAGTATGGGGCTGGAAAGATGATATTCTTATCAGTTTAGAATCAATCCAAAATTACTTTCTCAGGCGTATCTTAGCTCTCCCCTTGGGGACCCCCGCGGCCCTGATGAGGGCCAAAACAGATCTTCCCTCGCTCAGGGCATGTGTATACCTAGCGGTATTAAAATTATGGGGGGGGGGGGACAAAACAGCTAGAGCAAAATCGTTTAGCAGCCAATGATTTAATATCATGCTAACGAAAGATCCACCACACTTTAACTTCTTAAATAAGACATCTCAGTATTCAATTCTAGACAACCTTTTAGGGCTATCAGCAGATTATTCCCAACTTAAAGACTAGGTCTACAAATTAGATGCCCTGATGGACAGAACACAGATTCGGAAATCGGGAACTGCTCCTTGGTTTAAACTTTCCAAACTGACCATCTTAGAGCTTCTTATTTAGCCAATATACCAATTCCAAAGCTTAGAGAAGCCTTTACGTCCCTACGGTTTCAAACAATGCCAACAGCTGTATTGTCTGGGAGTTATTGCCGAATTCCAAAAGACCAACGTTTTTGCTTCTGTGGAACATCTGCTCTGGAGGACTTATACCACTGCTTATTTGAATGCCCTCTATACGTGGAACCCAGGGCTAAATTTCTTGCCGGGTTGGTTTCTGGCCTAAACACTTGTCCTAATGCCAAGAAAATAGTATTTTTGTCAAAAGATACCAATGGGTTTGTTTCTCGTAGGACTGCCCTGTATGCTCTGCCAGCAAAGAAAATAAGGGTCAATATGGCTGCTAAGGGAGCTGATCCTTCAAGTTGATTTTAATGGTTGCTAGGTCCCATTGGCCAATTGGGACACCACCACAATTTTTAGTTGTTGTTGTTGTTGTTATTATTATTATTATTATTATTGTTATTATTATTATTTTGTATGCATCGATTTAGCATAGTTTTATTATGTATATTTGTGCTGGCTAGTTGCCAATGCTCAGGTCTCCACTTGCAGTGTCTCTGAGATACTGCTCCAGGCGGTTGGCAACAGCAGGGAGAGGGTAAAGCAGAGTCCAAAGAACAAGTCTGTCCAGAAATCAGATTACAGTACTTGCCAAATCAGAGTTACAGTTAGAAGTCCAGGTAGCCAGACCAAGGTCAAGGGTCACGGAGAGTCAATGGTCCAAACAGCCAGTCCAAGGTCTAAAAACACAGAGAGTTGTTCAGGCGTGGGAGGCAGCAGGTAGCTCAGGTATGCACTGCGTTGCTTCCTCGACCCTGGGCTGTTCAGCTGAGGCTTTTCTGGCATTTGGCTTCTTTGTCAGTCGTCCTCCTGTGAGGACTCACTGTTTTGCTGCTGTTCCAGCACACACCAGTAGGCTTCCAGCCGGGCACTATGTCTTTTAGCCACCAGTGCCTTTCTCTGCTGCTGCCTCCACCTGTCAGCCTTTGCTGCCTTAGTAGCTTGAGGGCTCACAGCTGGGCCACTGGGTCCAGGCTCTGAGTATGACGGGGTTGGTTCTGCCATGACTTCTGACTGTAAGTCTTGTGCCTGCTCTGGAGAGTCACCAGCTTCAGGGCTGTCAGCCTCCTTGCCAGGCTGTGCTGAATCAGGCCCCACTTCATGCTGCAAGGTCAGAGGCAGCTCCATTGGGGCTGAATTCTCCTGGTGGAGTTCCTCCTCTGAGGAGGACCCATTCTCCAGGGACTGCCCCATGGCAATATTTATTTTTAATCCAGAATTTTATTTACCTAATATTTCCTTTTATTATGTATCTGGTATCCTTGACATGTTTGTAATGGCCTATAGGTAAATGCAAATAAAACCATTCATTCATTCAGTAGAAAGAATACATCCACAAAACAGTAGTTTCAATCCAAGTCCATCTAAAGGTGATAAAATTAATAAAAAAATCCACCGACAAGATGTTCCTGAGCACTGGAACAAGTTCTAAAAGAGCCCTGGAACAGGCTGGCACAATCTGAACCTTTCAGTAGGAAGGGACTTAGAAAAGAGGAGAACTAGCACACAAATTCATGTCATGCAGGGAGAGGTGTTTCTTCAGCTTCAGATATTGTTATGGTAAAAAGAACTGATGGAAATACCAACAAACATGCAAGTAAGGGAGCTACTCCAATTTTTTTCCTACCCTCCTTATCTTACTGAATTCTACTAGCAGGAACATCTTTTCCTCTTGTCCAAATGTTTACAGGCATACCTCTGATTATTGCATTTTGCTTTATTGCGCATCGCAAATATTGTGTTTTTGAGCAAGTCTATCAGTGCCATTTTCCCAACAGCATGTGCTCACTTTGTGTCTCTGTGTCACATTTTGGTAATTCTCACAATATTTCAAACTTTTTCATTATTATTACAGTAGATATTTTAGACATAATGCTATTGCACACTTAATTGACTACAGTATAGTATAAATATAACTTATATGCACTGGGAAACCAAACAAATTGTGTAACTTGCTTTATTGTGATATTTGCTTTATTGCAGTCATCTGGAACTGAACCCACAACATTTCAGAGGTATGCTTGCATAGGGGATCATCTGAGTCAGAGGGAAAAATACTGAAAGCAATGGAGCACAATGAGGTAAGGCACAGTAGGTTCTGGCTTTAGTTCAGGGTTTAGGACTGGAGCTGTGACTGCTTCTGAGGCAGGAAACAATCCTAATGCAGGGAACATGACCTCACAATCCAGGAATGAGAGAGAGAAAGAGAGAGCATGCCAAACCAGAAGCAAGTTTCACACTGTTGACAGGCACCCAGCCCTCTATTAAGCACATGGGTTCTCTGGAGGAAGCAAAACAAAACAAGTGAGAGACTGCAGCAATAGGCAAAGACATTAAGGTGATGCAGCAGAAGCTCCAATCAGAGCTTGCCCTTGGCATGTGTGTCCATTCTATAACACTATTTAGCTTCTGTGAGATGGCAAATGCCTCCCTCTGCATGTTGTGTACTTCTGCCTGCCTTTTTGCAAAGCCAAATTCAAGGCACTTCATACTCTATAATGCTGCCTGTATTCTTGAGGCAGTCAAACCTCTATTGGACCTCCTCTGTAATGCTCCTTGCTTTCTGGGGATGCCAAACTTGAGAGGAATGGAGACAAGGACCAGGTTATAGGGAATTAAAATTTGCGCATGGCAGAGCCACTAATCATAGCAAGTTAATTCTACTCTTGTCTCCATTTCTCCCAAATTTGTTAGGATAATCAAATTTGTTAGGATTTGAAAGGAGTACAACCCTGAGAATGTCATCCAAATTAGGTGGGAAATAAGAACACAATAGGTAGAAAGGTGTTTCCATTGAATTTCCAATAGTCAGGAAATGCAAATGTAAACTAATCCAATAACAAACACACAAAAAACATACCAAAAATAATGCTTTTGTATTAAAACAATAACAAAATTCAACAAAAATGGTCAAATCTCTAATAAATAATGGGGACACATGTCAAACTGCAGTACTTGGTTGTGTTTCTTTCATAAGGGACTTCACTCCAGACGTAGTCGTGAGTTTAAAAGTTTTATTAAGAAAGTGTCAGGCTGCTATCTCGGTTTCGTTATTGCCTCTGTCTCTGCGTTGTATTGTCTGCCCCCCAAGGTCGCATACCTAGGCCTGGGAACCCAGCTCCTGAGAAACTGTATTCAGCCTGTACGTGTAATCTCCCGCCTTCCCTGCCTTATAATATCTCCCAGCTAGTGAGCCTCTCATAGCTGTCATTTTATTCGTTTGCACTGTATGCCTAATTGACCAGTAAAAGCCATCTGTTTGGACTCTATATGACTTTGTGGTGATTTCTGGTTCTGTGGGCCAAGGGCTGACATTATGACAGCTATCCCCTTCTCTTCACCATTCTACTAGCCAGGCTGGAGCCCAGGGGGGTTCGCCTGCCATTTGGATGGGAGCTGTGCAGCTCTCCAGGTGATCTACACCCTGGAGCCCTTCTCTGAGGATCCTACTCTGTTACAAGACTTAATCGCTGAACTTTTCCGGACGACCCGAGAGGTTTGCCGCTTGAGGGGACTGGTACAGGAACAGTGGCAATCTCTTAAAGGACGTCTCTGGATGTTAACGTCGGAGGATACTGATGCTCGTCTAGATCTTCAGGACTTGGATCAATTACTGGACGATGCCCGATTGGCGACTGAGGATTTACAAATATTAACTGGACTTTTGGATAATCTTATTTCTCGAGAAACTCTTTCTACCATGGCGGGAGCCCCACCGGAGGGTTTTTCCCTGATCCCGGATGCAGCCAGCTGTCAGGCTGAGGCCAAACGAGTCGCTATTAGCACCGCTCTTCTCCTTGTGGAATGTACAAAGGACACCCCGGTAGCCACCTTGGCTCAAGTTTTGACCTCGACCTTCGGAGCCGAGGCACCCGCACTGGCGGTTCGAGTACAACCTCTGCTGGGCGGGGAACCCGACCCCATACTCTCACTCCTGGAGACAGAACTTTTGCCGCGCATTACGGCAGAGGCTGCCCTGAGACTTGAGAACGCCAAAGTTCTTGCGGATCAGCAAGCCGCCGAAGCGGCTAAGGTCGCAAGAGAGAGAGAGGCTGCGGAAGCAGCCAGGGCGGCGGCAGCAAGGATTAGGAATCAGGCGAACGTGGACACGCGCCCTAAAGGCAATATACTAGGGCTATCAGGTCTGTCCTTTTCCCCGGCGTTTGTCCCGTTGCGCGCGACCCAACGCGCACGCCGTTTGGCTGACCGACGTCGAGACTCAGAAGAGTCTGAAGACGAGGATTTATATGGGGATAGCTCTCAATGGGCCACAAGCTTCCGGACCAGTAAGCCTCATCTTACTGGTGGCCCAAGTGAGGAGGCTCATCTCTTAAGAGCCCAGAATCGGGAGCTCTCCGACCGTGTTGATCAACTCCAGGAAGTAATGGAACGTATGCTTCAGGAGAACAGGCAATTACAACAAACCCTGATAGCTATGAGACAGCCCGTTCCGATACCGGGTCAGGGGGTACCCGTACAGCCACCCGCTAATGTGCCTGCTCCACCCTTGCCTCCTGGAGCTCCTGTTGCTCCTCCGCCCGGACCACCCGTGCAACCACCCGCTAATGTGCCTGCTCCACCCTTGCCTCCTGGAGCTCCTGTTGTCCCTCCGCCCGGACCACCCATGCAACCGGGTCAACCTGCGCCCGGCCCTTGGAAGCAACTCAAATTGAGGACTACGTATGACGGATCTCTCGAGACTTTGCCTTGTTTCTTGCATCAAGTGGACAGTTATATGCGAGAACAGGGACAACTTTTCCCCACGGAAGACAGCCGGGTGCGTTACGTAGCTTCCCTTCTGACAGGTAAAGCGGCTGACTGGATGGTCCTCCAGTTTGACACCCGCTCTCGTGCTATTCGTTCCCTCAACAACTTCATGACTGCCCTGAGAAGGAGGTTTGAGGACCCCTTCCTGGGGGAAAGAGCCAAAACGGAACTCTTACAATTAAAACAAGGCTCTGCTACAGTTCGAGAATTTGCCGATGAATTTCAACGACTGGCAAGTAAAATTGTAGGTTGGCCCGAGACCACCCTGATCCATCATTTCAGGGAAGCCTTGCATCCTGACATTTTGAACTGGTCTTACATGCGAGGCGATCCCGATACCCTCGAAGACTGGATCCTATTAGCCGAGGAAGTGGAAAGCCGCCGACGCTTCATTTCTCTCGTCCGTCAAAAGCACAAGGAAAAAGGCACCCAAAAGCCTCAACCCAAGGCACCACTGCTCGTCCCACGAAATCCCCCACGTCCGCCCCAGGAACGTGAAGCCCGATTTCAGAGGGGTGCCTGTCTTACTTGCGGAGAAATGGGCCACTTTGCAGCCGTTTGCCCACGCCGCCAGGAAATATTTCGTCCCAGCACAACAACCCGCGCCCGAGGTCGTCCACCACGCAGAGGCACCGCGGCCACCCGCAGCGCAGCTCCGGGAAGACCCACACCCTCTGCACTCCATGCCGGGGACCCAGCCTCCCTGCCTACTACCAACGACCCCGCCGGGTCTCGGATTACAAGTGCCCCATTGGGGGACGATTTTCCCTCTTTGGATGAGGAAAATCCTTGGATTTCTCCAGCCTTAAACCTGGAATCTCCCCTCGACTTGTCAAAAAACGGCTCCGGTCTGTGGTGAATGGAGCGTCTCCACAGACCTCTCAGGATCTTCCTATCAAACCGAATGCTCCTACCAAAATTAAAGACGTGGACTCCACCGTCTACGTGGATGCAGTTTTACAGCAACTTAACGGTGGCCCACAAATCCCCGTCAAAGCACTAATTGACTCCGGTTGCTGTCGCACTCTCATAAGCGAAACCACTTTTGCTGCACTCAGAGCCGACTCTGAGGCTTTACCCGCCCCCGTCCAATTTGCCCAAATGGACGGAAGCCATTTCCAGGGGGGTCCAGTTGATCACCGCACCATAGGGGTGGCAATGGGAATTGGTTCCCACTGGGAACAAATAGACTTCACTATAGCCCCTATCCGATTTGAAGTGGTCTTGGGAATTAACTGGATTAAAGGACATAGTCCCAGTATTGATTGGGATACAAACACTATCTCCTTCGCTAGTCCCACCTGCGACCAGCATCGGCAAAACTTTGCTCTGCCATATCCGCCCGTTCCAGCATTAACCTCTACTGCCCCAGCACCACCGGCTCTACCCGCTGTATACCGAGACTTTGAAGATGTCTTCGACCTTAAGGAATGTGATGCCTTACCCCCCCACCGGGCCTCAGACTGTGCGATTGAAGTGGTAAAGGACTGCACATTAACCAAGAGTAAGATTTACCCTATGAGCGCTTCCGAGCGCACTGTCCTCCGGGACTTTTTGGACAAAAACCTCGCCAGAGGGTTCATTCGCCCTTCGAATGCCCCAAACTCGGCCCCCGCGTTTTTCGTCCGGAAAAAAGAGGGCGACCTTCGCCTGTGCATTGACTTCAGAAAGCTCAATGCGGTTACCCAGACCAATGCCTATCCTATCCCATTAATATCCGATATTTTGGGACAATTACAGGAAGGCCGTGTGTTCTCTAAATTAGACTTGGTGGAAGCTTACTACCGAGTCCGTATCCGCGAAGGGGATGAGCACCTCACTGCCTTCTCTAGCTGTTTCGGAATGTATGAATTCCTTGTGATGCCGTTCGGATTAAAAGGGGCTCCGGGGGTCTTCATGCAACTCATCAATGAAATCCTACATGACCTTCTATATCGTGGGGTGGTGGTCTACTTAGATGATATTCTCATTTATTCGAAAACTATGGACGAGCATGTGGCTCTGGTCAGGGAAGTTCTGCAACGCCTGCGTAACCATCAACTTTTCGCAAAACTAGCTAAGTGCGAATTTCACCAAAGCAAACTCACGTTTTTGGGATACATCATCTCCCACCAAGGTCTTCGCATGGACCCCGCCAAAGTCCAAGCCGTCCTCGATTGGACTCCCCCCACCAACCGGAAGCAAGTCCAGCAGTTTCTGGGATTTGCAAACTTCTATCGAGGATTCATCCCTAACTTCGCCCAGGTGGCTCTACCCATTACGGACCTACTGAAAACTAAGGGAAAAATAAGCTCGGCTGCCTTGCCCTCCGCGAAAATCCTATGGACTGAGCAATGCCAAGCCGCCTTTCTAGCCCTCAAACGCCTCTTCACTTCGGAGCCGGTGCTACAGCACCCAGACCCAAATCAAATGTTCATTGTGCAAGTCGATGCTTCCGATGTAGCCATGGGAGGGGCTCTCCTCCAGCAAGGACCGGATGGTCTTCTTCACCCTTGCGCTTACTTTTCAAAAAAATTTGCGCACGCTCAATTAAACTGGCCCATCTGGGAGAAAGAGGCCTCAGCAGTTCATCATGCACTGACTCTATGGCGACAATTCTTGGAGGGGTCTAAAGTCCCCTTTGAGGTTTGGACCGATCACAAAAATCTAGCTGCCCTCACGGGGTCCCATAAGCTATCGGCGAAACAACAACGGTGGGCGGAGTTCTTTGCGCAGTTCCGTTTCACCCTGAAGCACGTCCCTGGGAAACAGAGCGTTCTTGCGGATGCCCTCTCCCGTTTACCACAATATCCGGTAAAACTCGAAAGACCCACCAACTCTCTGTTCACCCCTATGCAACGTGGGGCTCTACCTATGCTGGCTGTACAAACTCGATCCCAGCATCAACACACCTTACCCAACGTACAAGCTCCGCCAGCTCAACCGGCTGCCCAGCCGCCACCACAACAAACCGGAGTTCCCGCCCTTCCTACCCCTCCGACCGCCCAGCCGCCTGCAGTCTGCGCGCCGCCGCACGTAAGCACTAGCCCCATAACTGTTTCTAAGATCTCCATGGCCGACGGGGGGGCCCCCTCCAAAATCCCCATTTCCGAGTCCTTTTTAACTGTCCTTCGGGATCAGTGCCTTTTAGAACGTTCCGCTCATACCCTACCTCCTGGTGTTTTGGAACAAGGAGGATCCTGGTACAAGGACTCGAAATTATATGTCCCCAAGGCTCTCCGAAAGGACGTTTTACATTTAGCCCATGGAGCCAAAACAGCTGGGCACTTTGGGTTCCTGAAAACCCTTCACTTATTGCGCAGACAGTTCTGGTGGGGGGGAATGCGTTCCGACATTGACTCCTTCATCCGCAGCTGTCCCGTTTGTGCCGCTGCGAAACGATCGCAGGGCAAACCCCCGGGACTGCTACAACCTCTTGAAACGCCCAGCAAACCTTGGGAAGTGATTGCTATGGACTTCATGACTGATCTCCCTCTCAGTGGGGGTAAAACTGTATTGTGGGTTGTTACTGATTTGTTTTCTAAGCAAATACATTTGATTCCATGCGCAGGAATCCCCTCTGCTCAGAAACTGGCCCGCCTCTTCGTGACGCATATCTTTCGTTTACATTCGTTTCCGCGTAAGATAATTTGTGACCGCGGCAGTGGTTTCGTTTCTAAGTTTTGGAAAGCTTTCCTCAAGTTGGTGGGAGTGGAACAAGGGTTGTCTAGTGCATACCATCCTCAAACTGATGGTCAAACTGAACGTGTCAATGCTGTACTTGAATGTTATTTACGCTGTTATGTTAACTACCACCAGGATAACTGGGTAGAACTGTTACCTTTAGCAGAATATGCCTACAATAATGCCATGCATCAATCCACAGGTTTTAGCCCATTTTTTGCTGTGTATGGACAAGATTTCAGTCCCATCGCTCCTACAGATGATATAGAGGGGGAGGGGAACCCCGACATTGCCTCCTGGGCACACGCCCTCCGTACCACTTGGCCCTGGCTCGTTAGCAACCTCGACCGAGCCAAACGTAAATACAAAGCACAAGCTGACAAACATCGCTCCCCCGGGGGTGATCTGCAAGTGGGTACTTTGGTTTACCTTTCCACCAAAAATCTCCGTTCCACCCAACCGTGCCATAAGCTCAGTGCCAAATACATTGGCCCTTTCCCCATCACCCGGGTCATAAACCCTGTCACGGTGGAACTGGCTCTCCCCAAGTCCTTGAGGCGTGTGCATCCTGTTTTCCACATTAGCCTCCTCAAACCCCATGTTGCTTCTCCACGATGGCATCCGGACCCACCTCCTGCGCAACCCATCATGGTGGGGGGGGAGGAACACTTCGAAGTCTCCAAGATCCTTGACTCCCGTGTTCACCATGGCAACCTGCAATATTTGGTCCGTTGGAAACATTTCCCCCCTGCCTATGACGAATGGGTACGTGCACGGGATGTCTCCGCCCCCGACCTCGTCGACGCCTTTCACATTGCTTACCCAGATCGGCCAGCCCCCTTGCGAACTGGGAGGGGGCCTTGAGGGGAGCAGAATGTCAGGCTGCTATCTCGGTTTCGTTATTGCCTCTGTCTCTGCGTTGTATTGTCTGCCCCCCAAGGTCGCATACCTAGGCCTGGGAACCCAGCTCCTGAGAAACTGTATTCAGCCTGTACGTGTAATCTCCCGCCTTCCCTGCCTTATAATATCTCCCAGCTAGTGAGCCTCTCATAGCTGTCATTTTATTCGTTTGCACTGTATGCCTAATTGACCAGTAAAAGCCATCTGTTTGGACTCTATATGACTTTGTGGTGATTTCTGGTTCTGTGGGCCAAGGGCTGACAGAAAGCCAGCGAGTTCAGTAAGTCCATAGAAACATAAGGCTAGAATACAGACATGGGGAAACACCGGTACATTTATAGGGTACATACAATAGGATAGATTAGGTTCAGGGCAAAATACAAAAGGACGAGATGCGGCAGAGTTGTCTTGATGGCTCAGATACGTGGAGACAATACGGACGGTAACTGCCGGTAACTACTCATTGAAAAACCATACATGAAACTAAAGCGTGAAATAGCTAGGTGATTTCCAGGGCTCCCAGGCATTGTTCCACAGGACCTGGTAACACACTAACGATTAGCCGGGAAGGTCTCCATTGAGGTGTAGATGCCGGGGGGAGGAGGGGCAGAGGCAGAAAGCCAGAAAGCCTTAGCTGACATTTGGCCTCCCCAAAGACCACTCCCCCGGATCTCTCGGTTTGGTGGGGTAATTACGGCGGAATTCAGCTATCAGGGTGGGGGCACTCATGTACACAGCGGACACCCATTCCATACTGTAAACTGCCTTGAAGGGGCTCAAGCCTGTAGCTGAGTGTACTGAATTGCTGTAAGCATACTCAGCCAGCGGTAGCAGGTCAACCCAATTGTCCTGGTGGTAATTTACGAAACAATGCAAGTAACATTCCACCACTGTGCTAACCCTTTCTGTCTGACCATCAGTCTGCAGGTGATAGGCCGACGATAAACCCTGTTGCACACCTACCAGTCCTAAGAACACTTTCCAAAAATTAGATACGAACACGGACCCCCTGTCGCTCACGATCTTCCGAGGAAAACCGTGTAGTCGGAAGATCTGGTGTACAGATGAGCCAATTTGTGGGCTGAGGGCATTCCCTCGCACGGTATAAAGTGAACTTGCTTCGAAAAAAGGTCGATGACCACCCAAAGAACCGACTTCCCCTGACTAGGGGGGAGGCCAGTAAGAAATCCATCCCGATCACCCGCCAGGGCGCCTCCGGAGTCTTCAGGGGCCTTAACAAACTGGGAGACTTCCCCATCAGGCGTTTACTCATAGCACACATTGGGCAAGATTTTATAAAACCATCGATGTCCTGGTGCATCCCCGGCCACCAGAAACGACATCTCACCAGGTGTAGAGTCTTTACAAACCCAAAATGCCCCCCCCCCGTCTTTGAGCTGTGGCTCCATTCTAACACTTCTCGCCGCAGTCTCTGGGGGACATAAGTCTTATCCTTCAGGGTGCCGTCGTCGTCCTCCACCTGGGGGGGGGAGGGACTTATCCCTTCACTCCTCCTGAAGGGCTTCCCCCCACTTATCTTGGAAGGTCTCAGGAAGATCCCCTGGGACTGCCAGGGACTGGGGGGCAGAGTCAGCCCCCTCCTGTGAGGAGTCCAGGACTGGCTCCAGAGCTGCCACACGGGCTTGGGCTCTGGTCAGGACCCCTGCACTTGCCCCTTCTGGGTCCAAGCCCAGGTATTCCGGGGTAAAGAGGGACCCTACCGGCCACTTGACCTTGCAGTCGTATTGCGGCATCTGGGACAGCCATCAGCCAGGCTATTCTCCCTCCCCGGACGTGCCTAATTGTGAAACAGAACTTGGAGAAGAAGTCCGCCCAGTGGAGCTGTTTGGCCAACAGCTTCCTCTGCCCCAAGATAGCCTCCAGATTTCGGTGATCCGTCCAGACCTCAAAAGGATCAGCCGCACCCTCTAGGAACTGGCGCCAGATCGTGAGGGCTTGCTTAATCGCCATGGCCTCCTTTTCCCCAATCGGCCAGTTAAGTTTGGGACCGGAGAATTTCTTCAAAAAATAGGTGCAGGGTCTGATCACTCCCTGAGCATCCCTCTGAAGGAGAGCGCCCCCCATGGCCTTCTCTGAGGCATCCACCTGAAGGGTGAACGGATGCGAACAGTCAGGGTGGGTTAGAATGGGTTCGGAGGTAAAACGCCTTTTCAGAGTCTCGAAAGCCGCCTGACAGCGGTCATCCCAAGGCACTTGATAATGAGCAGCAGTAGCCACCTGCCCCTTCCCCTTAGTTTTAAGCAGGTCCGTGATTGGCAAGGCAACCTTGGCAAACGTCCGGGGCAAAATTGCGGTAAAAATTAGCGAACCCCAAGAACTGCTGGACTTGTTTGCGAGTCCTGGGGGGTTCCCATTCACGGACCGCCCTAACCTTCTCAGGGTCCATGATCAAACCTTTGGGGGACACGACATACCCGAGAAAAGACAGTTGGTCCTGATTGAAAGCACATTTCGAAATTTTGGCATACAAATGGTGCTCTTGCAAGCGGCGCAAGACCTCCCTCACCAACTCCCAGTGTTCTTCCGGGTCCCTGGAGTAGATCAGAATGTCATCAAGATAAACGATCACCCCCTTAAACAGTAGGTCATGCAAGATCTCATTAATAACCTACAAACACAATAAATAACTGTGCCCAAACAAAAATAAGTAAGATGCAGACATTCACCTTGCAAGTCTTAATACATATGCATATTTTTAAAAATGGATGACTTTCCTTTCAATACATTTTGTCTCTGTTTCTGTAACGTGATGGCAAATACAGTAACCTTGAAAGTAACATGTCTTTTGTTAGCTTATTTAAGCTATGTAATCAGAATGTAACCAGCCATTAAAGAATGGCTCAATGAACTTTGCCCTGAATTCACTTTAGATCACAATGAAGTAATTAATGACAAATTTTCTTAATCAGTTGCACTCCAGATAAAAAGCCACTGGTCAGAAGGGATCTTCTATCATTCATCCAAGTATTAGATTCATCCAAATATTGGGTTGGACCCCAGAGAAGCAGGTCTTCCCCACATTCTAATTCCCACAGCAGTCTTATGAATGGCAAAAAGGCACTGACAGGGGTCCCGGGATACTTGTGAACAAAAAATCAGTGTAGCTCGGTGTGAAGAGTATCAAGCAAAATCACTCTCCCCCTCCTTTTTCTGCCCATAAGATGCTTGTGCAAGTGGGGAAAGTATTTTGGTCATTATCTGTATTGAACAAATCAGTAAAGATTCTTAGCAAGCCCATACCCTGACAGTGAAGTGCACTTTCTCATAACCATTAAGCAAAATTAGAAATTAGAACATATCTTATAGTTTAACAGTCTCTTATATTACCTATTTAACTGCTAAGAAGAAAAGGAAACTCTGTATTTACTAGCTGTGAGCTACTAATTAAACAGCCTTTAAAAACAGAACACTGTTATACTAATTGCCAGCGCCATAATTTTCCCAGTAACCAACGAATATGATCTACACAATTCCTGTCTAAAATGAAAGATTCATGGAACAGACCACCAAATGCTCTTCTTTGTTTCTGGCAGTCAATGTTAAATTATTAAGCTAACAAGCCATGTCGCAGTGTTAAAGCCTAGTGAAGCCTGATTTATATTGTGACAGATTAATGTAACAATTCAAACAATACATCAAAGATTAAGCTCTGCTTTGTTATTTTTAATTAAGTTTTGTATCAATAAAGCTAAAATATACTTAAGAGAACCATTATTTGCACATTGGTGATGAGTTTCACTTATGCCCAAAGGTTTTTGGGAAACCATTCATAATTACAGAAGTTAAATAACAAGAATAGACCAACACAAAATTAGAGATTGAAATACAGGATAACTAACCAACGAGTCAATGATTGAAAATGATTTTAGTAGAATTTTTAATCTGGTCCTAGAGTTTGAACTTTTGGCAAGTGCAGTATATTGCTAGGAACTGCATTCATTGTTGTTGTTTTAAAAAAAATAGTTGTGTGACTTCCACAACAAATATCACATGACTTGGGTACAAACCTTTATCTCAAAAGTATGCTGAATGAGTATCACAGTAGGATATGGTATAGCAACTACTGCAGTGCACAACATGCAGTTCGTGTCTTTTTGCTCTTTTCATATAGATTATTCAAACCTTTATCACCCATCATTTTAATCTATTCTTCTGGAAGCAAGAGCAGGTGATCACCACACAAATTTCCCATGGGGGTGAAAACAACCATGAAAGGATGTGAAACAAATTCTCCCCCTGAAAAACTGCTATTCCCTACAGGAAAATAAAAAGACCCATGTATCCCCGAACAGGGCAACATTCTGGAACATTCTGTATTGTAAAAATGGTACAGGGGGAAGTCTCTCTCCCTCAACTCCATGGCCATAGAGTTGCCAACCTCCAGGTGGTGGCTGGAAACCCCCCACTATTACAACTGATCTCCAAGTGATAGAAATCAGTTCCCCTGAAGAAAAAGGCTTCTTTGGCAATTGGACTCTATAGCATTAAAGTCCCTCCCCTCTCCAAACTCTGACACCCTCAGACCACCCCCAAAATCTCCAGGTATTTCCCAGCCCGGAGCTGGCAACCCTACATGGCAAAAATGTGGGTACTTATGCAGGGGAGGAATCACATCCACCCCAGCTAATCCTCTTCCGTACACTACAGCCATTTACGCATGACCGATTTGTCCGGGGAAACTCTTGGGCATGCAGCAAATTGTCCTTGTCAACACGCATGGCTTCTCTGTTTCCCACCCAACAGACAACGTACATTTATCTGCCCCTCTGTCTTCAGCTTTCCCTTACCCTCCCCAGCAACCTCTACCTAGGAAAACTATGGCCCAGTTGTGTGGTAGTGGCCATTGGGCCAGGCCCACTTGCAAAGTAGATTAGAAAGAGATTAGATGAATTACAAGTAATAATGAAGCTCAAGACAATGTGTTCTCCTGGATTAAATAGAGATCTGGGATTCCTGTTTCATTACCAATGCTAACTTTTCCCTGCCTACTACCCCTCTGCATATCACACCTAATACAATGATGCTTGCTAATATTATTTACTTGCTTTTGACATTTTCATTGCCATTGTGTGTCCAATTCACTCTTCACATTCTAGCTGTGTCTGAAGAAGTGAGCTGTGGCTCACGAAAGCTCATACCCTACCAGAAATTTTGTTAGTCTTTAAGGTGCTACTGAACTCTTGCTCTTTTCTACTAAAATCACCCAAAGAGCTTTCACAGGAAGATGGGGATTCAAACTTGGGTCTCCCAGACCCTCCTCTGAAGTTCAGTGGCCTTAATAGGGTGGCTTCTGTTGAACAGTAGCAAGCAGCTGGGCCTAGTGTTGTGCAATTTGAGTGGTATCAAGTGGTAGCTGCCAAGCCTAGGGTTGCCAACCTCCATGTGGGACCTCCCAGAATTACAACTGATCTCCAAATGCCACAAAACTGCCCCCCCCTGGAGAAAATGGGGACATTGGACACTATGGCATTATATCTGGCTAAGGCCCCTCTCTTCGGCAAACCCTCCCCAGACTCCACTTCAAGATTGCCAGGAATTTCCCAATCTAAAGCTGGCAACCCAAGGCAGACCTGGCTCCAATGAGTTCTCCTCCAAAAGTCAAAACAGCCTTGAAAAGGGCTTTGCTTCTGCCCCTGCCTTTTAGAGAACACCAGCCTGGAATGCTATGGATACCTAGCAACAGCCACTGTGAGAATCTGTTGCTGAAAACTACAGGCCCTCCTTTTATCATTTTCAGATTAAAAAAAAAACCCTCCAAATGTATTTTTTTAGATTTAACATTTTTCTGCAAACGTGGGGCTCTTTTCAAGTTTGTACAAAGTTCTGTCTTGCCCGTTCACAGCTCCGGACACCGGATTTAAGTATCCAAAGATTTGGCTGATTTCAATATTAGAATATAAGATATTAAACAGAAGAGGGCAATTCAGTTGAGATTTCCAAGGGTACATTTCTTCAAGTTAAAACAATGGACATACTGTTGTTAACCATCTGTACCAATGTATTATTTCTTAACAAACAGTAAGGCTGAAATGACAGAACTGGTTTTAGATTTCTGCAATACAAACTCTATTGCACTGTTTACTGATGACCCATACTTGCACTGTTTACTGATGACCCATAATTACTTATACTGTGTAATCCGCCTTAAGTCTCATTGAGAAAGGGAGACTATAATAAAAATTAATAAAAATAAACAAGTTTGACACAGTAGGGGGAAAAACTTCCTTTGATAATTTTCAGTAATTGCTTTTAGAAGTATTCACCAGTTTAGCAAGCTGTGTTATCACTCTGAACTGGACACATAAAGCTGCCTTATACTGAGTCAGAACAATAGTATATCAAGGTCAGTATTATATGCTGTAGCTGACAGTGGTTCTCCAGCAGATGTCTTTCACATCAACCACTATCTGATTCTTTTAAATGGAGATGCCAGGGATTGAACCTGGGACATTCTGCAAGCAAAGCAGATGCCCTTCCACTTCAGCAGCATCATGTAGCCAAATCTGACAGGCTATGTAGTGTTACAATATCATTGCATTCATGATGGAACTCCTAATTGGTAGGAATAACTCATGCAAGTAATGCAGGAAGAAGAAAGAAACCCTAAACATGAATGTAGCTGCTTCAATGGCAGGTTTTTCTCTCTCTCTTTTGTTAGGAAACAATGCCTGTTGAACAAGATTTTAAAATTGAGACGTTTTAAGATGTTTTGGGAGAACCATTTATAGCCCGATATCCAATAACTGATTTTCACTCTATATTAAAAAATGCAGTCCAAGTTTCAATAAGATCAAGCTTTTCTCCCATGATAATGGGAGTCTGAGAATCCCAGTTCTGTCACCTGAGTCATCATAGCTGTTTTTAATCTGATGTTTAAAAGCCCAACACTATTAATTATATAATACAAGTTGACATATCAATGCTTCATCTGTGATCATATTGTCATCAGATGAACATCTCGAATCTTCAAAGCAAATCAAGGACATTCTACCATCTTGATTAGCAAAATCAAAAGGCTTGCAATTTAGAAAATATTTATGACCCACAGATATGTTATTCTACCAATCATTAGATGGGTTCTACAGATTTAATACATTGCAGAATTTATTATGGGATTCTTAAAATCTGTTTTTAACAGCAGCAGGCAGTTTACCAGTGCAAGATATTTTTAAATGTCATCATGACATCATGATACTCCTGAAAAGGGACTGGCTACCTGTTGGGTTCAGGGGATTGCATGTAGATGTTTGAAAAACTTCCTCCTCTTGGGCTTGTCACTGAAGCATGCAATGCTACAATAGCAAAAGGAAGCTTCCATCTTTTGTAATACTTAAACTACGTACAAACTAAAGCTATTCAAAGACTTGGAACTGAAATAACAGAATGCTCACTGCCTTAATACATATATATTTTGTGTTTCCTGCCATAACGTCTGGCCAAGCCAGTTGTGCAGATGTGACAGCCCTTCAAACTGGATTGAACATAACAAACTTGCGTTCAGAATCCTGATCAACCCCACAGGCACATTTTGGTATGACAGCTGAAATGTGAAGCCTATTAGATAATATTCATGGTGAATAACATTCTTTCACTTTACCTCTCCCCAAAATCCACAGCAGTTATGGAATAATTTTCACAGTTTGAATACACAAAAGGAAAGATACTTATCCATACATATCCACATGAGGGCTCATCTAGCTATGAAAAGGCAAACAAAAGCAAAGGCCACCTCTTCTTGTTAGCAATGCCTTGCCATTCAAATACTTCACGCTTTAAAAGCTGAAATTAATTAAACTAAACCTGCTATTTGGAGTAGTTAATTTCGTCACTCCATTAAACTGCATGGGAATAAGGGGCAGCAGCTGCAACTAGGAATTTTAGAGATAGAAATGGGAATACCATGCTATAGGGTTGCCAGGTCACTCTTCGCTACTGGTGGGAGGTTTTTGGGGCAGAGCCTGAGGAGGGTGGGGTTTTGAGAGGGGAGGGACTTCAATGCCATAGAGTCCAATTGCCAAAGCGGCCATTTTCTCCAGGTGAACTGATCTCTATCGGCTGGAGATCAGTGGTAATAGCAGGTGATCTCCAGCTAGAACCTGGAGGATGGCAACCCTACCATGCTATGGAAACCATTTTAAATGCTTCCCTCAGACTCACCACAGCCACAGCGCAGGCCATTTTGTCCCAGGTGAAGTTCAGGTACAGAATCTGGAAACGCCTTTTCCAGACATCTTCTTCAATATGCATATTTCCCCTTACCTTTCAAACTTTTTGCTGGGCATGGGAAGTTAACTGCTCAGCCCTGCTTCTAGCCGATCAGGATTTTTGCTGACTGGATTACCACCAGGGGCCCATGTTCTGCAGCAAAGCATCTTCACAGAGAGCTATTTCTTCCAGTAACTGCCTTCCTCATCCATGGAAACATATATTGTTATCTGTTCTATTCCCACATAGCAGTAGCAGAAAAAGGAAAAGCCTGTGCGTTATGCTCCACAGCCAGACTGAGCCAAGTGATGCTTTCATGCTCATCAGTGGCAGGCTGTAGCTAGGGAAACCCCCATGGTTTCCTAGCTATAATGCTAAGCTTTCAACCTGTTGCTAGGGAAACCCTGGTATTTCCTAAGCTAAAAGCTGCCTCATTGGTGCCTGGACTCCTTCAGTCCCAATCGGTCCGTGAAATCATCATAGTGGTGTGACAGAAAGCCTTCCTGTAGCTGCTGCAGCAGAATCATTTTACCTTTTTCACAAGCTAAGCAAATTCTGTTGAGCTATTGTAGTGAGAGTCTTAGCAACAACCACCTTTAGGATGCCATGTCCTCCGCCGTGGCACCCCAAGAAGAAAAAAGTGTATATCTGAAGCATACAGGGCATTATGAGCCTAACCAAATGCTTTTCTCTATGAAAACTGCCACAGGTAGGTTAAGAGAATACGGGGGAAGAGGAAGACTGAATAGGGGATGATAATACACTGTAAGAAGACAGTTGCAACTGCAGTCGTTCTTGCTTACTCCAAATCTTTTCTTAAAGCAGCTGCTGTTAATTATGAATCTCAGCTTTAATTGTTATGAAGATTATAATATGAAGGACTGTTCCTATACCCTGCTCTTTGTGTTTTTATGCACATTGGATACTGGGGTGTGTTGCAAGTAACAGCTGGTTGATGACAATCATGGAAATACAAATACATAGTTATCAAATACTACCAAATACTGTTACCAAATACTGTTATCCATTTTTCAAGGTTTAATCCCAAAACAGCGTTGCTAGACCACACACTGAGATATCATTAGTCGTTTAAGTTCAAACCTGTTTACAGGAGGTTTCCCTCCTAACCTTACCAGTTTTGCCTGCTTACTTTAGCACTCTAGGGGCTCCAGAATAATCATGCCAATGCTTCCACTCAAATTGAACTAAAGCTAGTCAGGTAATTCCATCATCCATTCGCCTATATGACAATATATCTATCTTTTCCCATCTATATTTAGTCTCCTGTCCCATTTTCTCACTCCTGAATGTGATATCACAACCCCAATCATCCTTCCCTCTAACTGCACCATTAAAACTTCTTAGAACTTCTTAGAACTCTTATGGATACAGGTCTGCTCTCAAAGGCCTAATTCTCATATGTAGCCAAACTAGGCTGGAGTGCACCACTTCAGACTCATATAATGAAAATGCTTCTATTCAATTAAATTCCCTGCACACAGAAAGCTGGATGTCAAGTGGAAGGGCTCTAGTCTATCCTCACACATGGGAGGTATCTGTAAGAATTTTTGCCCTGGGGGGCATTCCATGGGGGAGCATCCATTATTTGAACCCCCAACTACAGTTGGGAGCAGCACATTCCTTACACAGGTTTACCATGTCATCTGTCATTTGTGATAACCACCTCATACATATAACCACCTCATACACCCCATACATTCTTTATACTTTCAATGTTACTGCAAGAATTAAATGGGAAAACTACGTACATTGCCCTGAGGGATAAAGAAAAGTTGGAAATGGCCTCAAGTAAGTTTTAGGGGAGGAGGACCCCCCACACACTCTGGTCAGATTGTTTTCGTTGCCGAGTTCTATCCAGCAAATAAGAGAAGTCTTTAGAGCTTTGCTCGGAGAAGTGGCATAATTTTTATATAAATATACAAACAAGCAACCTCTAAAGACTTTTCCTTCCCAGTCTGTTTTTTATTTATTTTCAGGTTCACCAAGGTTTACAAAAAATAGCCTACCATTTCTTGAGATATAGTTATTTTTTTACTTTTAATTTCTGTAGCATTGAATATATAATACTGATTAGCCCATTACAGGCAATCATATATATGAGGCAGAATGTATTTGCAAAGGTTGTTACAATTTTTCTCCTTCCGTATACTGAAAAAGGAGTTTTGTGGTACCTCAAAGACTAACATTTGTAGCATAAATATTTGCTAAATTACAAGTTAACAAGTTTTAGTGGTATTAATCAAGATTTAAACTGACAGTGACGACTGTTGTGAATCGTCAGAGTGCTTGCCTTGTTCTTTTGAGTTTTGCATAGAAATGTCACAAATTGTATTCCTTGCATTCCAGGGCCTTTGAACCACGGTGTTCACAATTTCTTGGCTCTATTTCCATGTGACAAAACCATAGTGGCTAGTTGTGTCGGTTCAAATCCCCACTCACACCATTAAAGCTTACTGGGTGACCTTGGGGCTGCCACACACTCTATACTTGCACACACACAAACAGACACAAAACATGTGTCTGATGACCAAGAATTCACTTTATGTATCTACTGAAATAGCTTAAATTACAATAGCTTAGTTAGTCTTTCCTACAACAGACTCACATGGTAGTCTTAGGTAGTCTTTCCTACAACAGACTCAAATTACAATAGCTTAGTTAGTCTTTCCTAAACAGACTCACGTGGCTCCTCTTCTGTGTCTGGAGTTAGTTAAAATGTGCCAAGACCTCACCAGGGCTTGGCTCAGTACTTTATTTTCAACACTAGGGCTGTGTACCAGAAGAAAAAGTACCTCTATGCATACTTATTATGCCTTTTCCTCATCACGGAAAAACTGCAGTCTTCTGCCTCCCTACACACTTAATAATTCAGGTTGTTTCTGGGCACAGATTCAGATAGGTTTGTTGACTGAGCCCCACATCCCTTTCTTCCATAAGAAATTTCCACTCCAATTTTCTCGCCTCCTGCTTTATCCCAACTCTAGCCACTAAAAAAGAAAGATGTGTGTATGTGTGTTGTTGTTCTTTAAAAAAAAATAGTGGAAGAAGGCAATTTTGTATGTTAAATATTTATGTTGGTGCTTTATTAATAAATTAAACTGTGCGGATGTTTGAAAATGCCCCTTTTCTCCAAACTCCTCCTCTCCTCCATTGCTCATCACCAGAGCATCTGTTGAAGCCCAGACTTGCTTCCTCAGTTGGAGCTAGAAGTAATCAATATAAATGCACAGCATCTGCATTTACCATTGAGGCTTCATTGTGGGGTGTTACAAGGAATGCTGGGGGTCTCCAATATTTAGATGGGGGGATTAGGTTATTTAGGGGAATGAAAAGGGGGTACACACTCAGAAAGAGAACAATTATCCAACACACACACACAGATTCCTAATAGGGATAGGGCAACTGGAAGTTATAGCTACCATTAGAGGTCCGGAGAGAAGTTTCAAGGAGAGTAACTGCAGTGAGGAGTGATCAGCAGAGAAAAAGACCACACTAGCAACATGGGGCAAACACTTGGATTCAGTAAAACACCTACAAAGTTGCCACTGTGAGGGCAGCGATATCTGCCCTAAGGCAGGGTGACTCACCAGAATGGTGGTCCAAGTGCACAAAGGTAAGATTGCTTCTCAAGTATTGAAACATTACAGGGGGAAAAGACAGGAGCTAGAAAATCTAGAGAAGAATAGATAATTGATGGCTGTAAATAAGGCAGGTGAGCTTAAAAATCCTTGTGGAAGGCGTGTAAAGGCATACTGTTTACCTTCCCAAGTGAAAGTCATGATCCAATAACTTCCTGGAGAAATTGGACATGCCCAGAATCCATTGCTTAAGTCCAAAGTAGTCTTAAAAGTCTTTCAAATTAAGTTGTGTAGCATTCCAGTTGAGTGGCAATTCTGTGCTGCAACTACAGGTGTAACTTTGTTTACTTCTCTGTAGTCAATAACCATTCACCATCTTCCATCAGGTTTAGGCACTGGATAGACTAGTGAATTCATTGGACTGTTTCTTGGAATTAAAACTCCTTGAGTTAATAAATCATTAATAACAACTTGAATGTCAGGTCTAGCATTGTGATTAATATGATATTGTTTTTGAGCTTTAGGCATTTTCATACCTGTAGCAATATGAAACTGTACATCTTTCACGTGACCTGTTTGATTTTCCCATGTTTGAAAAACTTTATTATATTGATGAAAAAGACGTTTCTATTGTACACATCCTTTTTCAGACAATTGAGATTCTTGAATCAATCTTCCTTGATATTGTTCTATTGGCAACTTAATAGTCAGTATTACACTTGAATCCATTCTCCAAGGAACATCTTTAATGGAAACTATGGCTTGTGTTCCATCATAAAAAATCACTTCAGTTTGTATATTTCTTTCATCCAAAGTTAAAGTAAAAAAATATAAATCATATTCCTTACCCCAATTCATGGTGGTTACCACGGTCACTGCCACTGGAATCTCTTCTTGTGTCTTCCAGCTGGTGGGCAGACATGTTATTGTTGCCTGCGTGTCTGGGACCACTCTCATTTGATGATTGTTGTACTGGACGAGTATTTCCATGTTGTACTTATTGAACTCTATGGTCAGCAATAAGTACTTGTTGAACTCTGCGCTTTTGTTGTGGCTGTGATTGCCTCACAATCTGTCTCTCTTCAGCAGATTGAATAGAAGGTTCCCCTCGTCTATATGGAATTGGAGTTCCTCTCTCTGGATTTCCATACCAATCAGGTCGCTTAACATTATATCTCAGACCATAGCCTCTTGGTGCCTCTTGACTGTCTGGCAAGCTTCTCTCATTCCCATAATCAGCTTTCCAGTTTTTATTAGTCTGGGGTCTGGAAAAGGAAGGTTGAGTTTGTTTAACAAATTTCTGACCTGGTTGTTGTGGACCTTTTCCCTCTATAGCAGGTGTCCCCTGTTGGAAAATCCAGAACTGTTGTTTCAAATTATTTCCATTCCTTTTAGTTCCTCCTTTGATTGGAGTCTCTGGATGTCGAGCTGCTTCTCGATGCGCTGGTCGACCTGTAGAATCTAAACCCAGATTCTCATAGATAGTAGTTACTATCTGTGCAAACTGTAATCTTCTGTCATTGTCATTTGGAAGAGTAGACAAAGCAGTTTGAATTGAAGCAAGTACAGCAAGTCCTGTACAACTTGGTTTCAGAATACCCCACACTAAAGTAAAGTCTTCTTTTAACATCATCCCTATATCAAAAGCAGTTATCAAACCTTCAGTTTTCACCAGGTCTGTTAGCGTTCTGGAAAGTTCTACTACTGGAACTACTCCATGTGCTTTTCTGTAGAGAAGTCCGATGACCTGAGGCCAGGTTCCAGCCTCCTCTGCTCTCAAAGACAATGAAGGGTGATTAGCAATTAAAGCATTCACAACTCTTGCTCTTAATTCAGGAGTATTTATAGCCATTGTCCCATCTAGGGCTCTTGTCTTCTTTGAAAGCCATACTGCTACTTTCTTTATATCAGTGGGATTGTCTCCAACTACTCCACGAAGCTGACTCACTGGTATGGTTACTATACCATGAGGTGCTATTGGTGCTTGTGCTCCCAAGCCCAATACTCTTTGTTGAATGATTCTAGCAGTTACTCTGCTTAGAAATGTCAATTCAGCTCCCCTTTGAGCTATTGTTAATGCAGCTATTTCACTTGCAGTAATGGGTAAAAATCCTGCTGCAAATGGATGTTCTGGTTGCCAGTCTGTATGGAAAGGCCCATGTCTGGCGGTGCCTTCCATAGCTGTTGCATTACCTTGACCCACTATTCCTTCAGCTTGAAAGTGACTAAGACTCAGAATTATATCCTGTGGATCCATTGGACCTTGATTCAAAGTCAAAGTGGGATTTGCTAAGGCAACTGGTGGATTTGCATTGTCTTGTAGTGCTAAAACTCCACGCATATAACGATCTCCCAGTCCCTGCGGACCACTTGTCATTCTAAAGACCAATTGTAGACCATGCACAAGCTGAACCCCTGCTTGATTAGCTAAATCATTTAGCAGAGCGTTTTGTATTTGTTGAGCCATCCCAAGCAGTGCTTTGGGAACCTATAGGATTTATTTTGACCAAGGGTAAAAAATGTGTAAAAATGTGAAAGTGAAAGTGAAACCAGGATTCGTACCCATGTCTGGGCGTGACTCCTGGCTGGCTCGCAAACTGAAGCGGGTCGTGCTTTTCAGATGACAGGCTCTTAGAATGTTTCACTTACTGAGAAGTGAAGGTATCTTATTCAGCCAGTCATTGATTAAGCAGGACTCAACAACTTTACTAACTTTTAAAAAGGAAGTCTTTTTATTGATATACTTCTAGTAAAATATGTGTAAATGCAGATTATCAAGTCTTTAACACTTCTATAAAAACTCTTATAAAAATACAATGTATGTATTAAAATGTATGCAGTAAAAGCAAGCAAGTCTTACATACTATTCAGTTTCAAAATTCAACTTCTAAAATATAACAGTCAAATTATTCTGATTCAGTTCAAAGTATCTAATTCACAAAGTCTAGAGTAAAGTATTTAAGCCATACATACCATTCAGCCTTTTCTGAGAGCCTTTTGGAAGGTTCTGATTCTCTAGCTGTACTGTGGCTTTATTTATACTGTTTCAGACTCATTAAGAGTGAAGAGAAATCTTTTATCCCCACTTTCAGACATTTTCATCCATCAAAAGGAATACCTTTTATTCCCTCTATCAGATATCATGAGCAGTGCAGTAATGCCATAGTTACAGCTTCTCAGCTCCCTATGACCATATATGGGCTTCCTTTCCTTTCAGTCTATTTTGCTTAAAGTATAAACACTCATTTCTGAGTTTCATGATCACATTATATACTTAATTTTTATACCATTCTCTTCATTAGGACAATACACATTAAATTAGACTACTTAGAAATCTGTAGCACAATATTTAACTATATAACTCATAAAACACAATTATTGCTTACATTGTCACTTTGTGACCATCTGGTCAGTAGCACATAGCCTTGAGCAAGGTTACAGAAAGCAAGGAAGCATATTACTCATATCCTTGATAGGACTGCAGGAATCTTTAATGCCTTTCAGTTATAAAAAGCAAAGTTTAAGCTATTAATGCACGCTCAGTACATTAAGATATCTTCAGTAGACCTTGAGGAGGGCAAAACTGTTCTGCCTTTGAGGTTCAGCTGACAGCTGAGTCAGAAAAGGTGATTTTAGTTACATCTTTCTGACAGATAATGAAAGGTGCTCTGCTCTTCTCCCTTCAAGGACAAGACCAGAGCAAGTTAGTTAGTTAGCTCTTGAAAGAGCTGACCTTGAGAGAATTCTGTTAGCCTGTTCTAAGGACATTTGCATTACACAGGCTTTTCATTGCACAAACCTCTGCAGTTTTGTGGTTCAGTTTGCATGATGTGTTTAAGCTCTAAAGGGAATTAATTCTGCACATGTACACAAAATACCATAATTATGTCAGAGACCGTGACAATGGCATACCAAAATCTACTTTACTAATACATGCATTTATTTTCTTAATTATTTTGTATGTAAAATTATTACTAACTTCCCCAATTTATCAATTATATCATAATATTTGTGTTTTGTTTTTGTTTTACCACTATAACCTATGTATCCTTTTTGTAACTCCTGTCCACTTATCAATATTCACATGGGGTATAGACAGCTTTTAATCTTTATATAGGCAAAACCTCCTTAAACCACAATACCCAACACAATTTGTCTTTCTCACCTCAACAGTGTATTAATATAATCATTACAAAGCATATACAAAATGCAGTTCCATTAAAAAAAACCTCTTCAAATGGTCTTTTATTTACTTGATTTGTCAGCTTTGCCATCACTGCATACTCTGCTACTTTATTTTTCCAATCTTCAATGTCTGGGCACTCTTCTGACTTCCACTTTGTTGCAATAGCAATTCTTGCTGCTGTAATCATAAATCTGGTCAGCTCTTCCATCAGCTTCAAAATAATGGATGGTAATATGCCTAGCAGCTGAATGTCTCTTGCCTTGAAAGCCCCATGAAGGGTCACCATAAGCTGGTGGCAGCTTGACAGCACTTTCCATAATCCATCCATCTTCAGTTGGGAAAGGGGAGGAAGGTCAGGAAAGAAATGGATACCTGGAGAACAGGTATACAGAGGTCCTCCAGATATCCACTTCCAGGTTGGAAGGAGGAAGAAAAGAGGAGCAAAATAAGAATAATAGAACATTCCTGTCAGCATGTCACCTCATGAGCCAGCGTGGTGGTTAAGAGTGGTGGACTCTAATCTGGAGAACTGGGTTGATTCCCCACTCCTCCATAGGGTTGTGCATATCGATAAACCCAAACCAAAAATGAACCCAAAAAAGGCCTTTTCTGCTTCTTTCGGATTTAATTAAAGCTGAATATTAATAAAGCTGGGAATAAAGCTGAAGCCGGATACCTGATCGCCAAATCAGCCGAATAAGTATTCGGCTTTTTTTGGCTTCAGCTTTCCCCAGGCTTTTCCCTGTGGGAATTTTTTTAATGAGCTCTGGAGGAAACATTTTTGGAGGTATTCCCAAATTTTCAGGGTAGCTTCAAGGGATGCTCCTTGCATGAACACCGAAGTTTGATGAAGATTGGGTCAGGGGGTCCAATTTTATGGGGTCCCAAAGGGGTCACCACCACTCCTCCATAGAGGAGATGACCCCTTCAGGACCCCATAAAATTGGACCCCCTGATCCAATCCTCACCAAACTTCAGTGTTCATGCAAGGAAAGTCCCTTGAAGCTAAGCTGTGCATTTGGTGACTCTACATCAAAAAAATCCTCCCCCGGGGAGACTTTTAAAAGTACTTACATTTCACAGTCTGTAATGGCCGCATCTGTACCCAAGAGTCATGGGAAAACTCAGTTTCCGTGAATGCTTGAAATGGGCATGTGCAATTGTTCAGGCCCTTTGCAAGCATTCATGGAAAGCTGAGTTTTCCCACGATTCTTTGGCGAGGAAGCAGCTATTTCTGACTATGAAAAGTAAGTACTTTTAAAAGTACTCCAAAAATGCCCCGACAGGAGCTTGGAAAGTTTTTTCCATGGACCCAATTTTTTTTTTGGGGGGGGGAACCTGGAAATAAAGCCAAATACCCATATTTACCAGTATAGGTATTTGGTTTATTTCGGGTATACTGAAAAAAATTGGGCTCAATATACCCAAACCCAAAATTTACTGAATTTTTTTTACACAACCCTACTCCTCCACATGAATGGCGGACTCTAATCTGGTGATCCGGGTTGGTTTCCCCACTCTTACACATGAAGTCAGCTGGGTGATCTTGGGCTAGTCACAGCTCTCTTAGCCTCACCTACCTCACCAGGTGCCTGTTGTGGGGAGAGGACGGGAAGGAGATTGTAAGCCAGTTTAATTCTCGTTAAAAGGCAGAGAAAGACGGCATATAAAAACCAACTCTTCTTCTTCTTCAAGTAGCCACTTGTTAAGTGAGCCAGCCCTACCCTGGGTTATAAATTTATCTCACAAGACCTTATCAACATGACTTGGGTCAGAAAAGGAAAATAGAAACTGCACATTTTATTTAGCAATACACACTAGGATTGATGAGAATACAAAAAAAAAACAAAAAAAAAAAAACCCTGAATGCAGTTATCAGGCAGATATCCTAAATGGCTGTAAATGCTGAGTTTTGGGTTAAAGCTTTGAATGGTTCCTTCTTGGTTTTTCACAGCAGGTCTCTCAATTTTCATTCCCTAACCCTGTTATGACTTCTGTTGCTTCAAATGGTTAAAGGAAAGCAAGGGATGTGATTAATTGATTCAGAGGTGAGTTTATCAAAGGGACAAAGAAGATTAACAGCCCGGTAAATAAATCAGAGGACAGTAACAGTTGGCAGTTTTGCTATATGTAATGAACATATACTTTCTGCCGATATTTCCTGTAGTATGCCAGTTGATGAAAGGCCAAAAAAGTGGCAACTCCCTAATTATTTAATTCTAGGTGACAAATTAAAAACTTACGGAGTAAAGTCAGAGAGCAAGGAACAGAATTGCTGGCAGGCTTTGAGACCTGATTTCTTGAGGAAGAATTTTTGCATGCATAGGATTCAAGTAATAAATATTTATATTTTTGTTCCTGGTCTAGGCTTAATTATGACCAAAATATGAAAGAGTTATACTTGAGTACAAGTGCATACAAAAGCAATAACAATACAATCATAACCAGAATCACACATCATCATTAAAACAAACAAGTTATCACAGAAAATGTGATGTTCCATTATTATTATTTTCTTAATACAGATGGAATAACCATGAAATCTACAAAGGCTGGTGAAAGATCTTTATGCCTATTACTTCATGCTGATGATTGTATTTTGTTTTATTATGTAAAGGCTCAGAATTGAAACAAAGCTTATTGGCTTCAGGTTAAGGTTGCAAAAGTTAGATCTGATTATCAGTCAAGGTCACTGAAAATAGCCACCTGCATACAAGTTAAGATACTTGATTGTAGTCATTTGAGGAATAAGTTTTACATATTTCTGGCAATGGATTTGGTTCACTGTTGGTTTTATCTATTCATTTCTTTATGTATGATTTATGTTTTCATGCACAATTTATATATACCCTGTACATTGTTTAAGTATAATAGATGACACTGATTTATTGATGCACAAGCTTAGTTGAAACATACACACATTTTACAGGAAAAATTTGGTATACATAAATAAGAATTGGTGCAAACAAATAATTATGTGTTTGATTCACACAAGAGAGAAGCTAAATCAAAATGGGAATGTTCTGCTCAAAGCAGCAGGGATAAGAAATTTAAATGCATTTTTCTTTATTAGTTTGACCACTACTTTTCAAATATTCTATTAAAAGGATATGCCATCTTTCACTGGCAGAGTGAACTGAAACTTACTAACATTTTCTGACTGGTCATTTGTCTGCAATGTAGTATCTCATCCAAATTAATGTACAGATATACACACACAAACACACATATTCATGACATACTATGCCAGTCCATCTAACAACAGGCGCTTTGATTCTTGAAAGCTTATATCCTGAAAATCTAGTTGGTCTTTAAGGTACTTTGGACTTGTATCTAACCCAATCCATGCAATCATTTCCAAGAGGAACAGTAAATGCTGTTAAAGGATTGTACTTCATGGTAAAGCCTCGAATTGCCTGCATGGATATGATGCCATGGGCCATTTATGCATGGGTACTTTGCCTTGCATTCTCTGCTGGACTGCTTTAGGACTTTGTTGGCGTTATGCATCGGGTTTCTCTCCCCACATCCATTCTCGCTTGTCCCTTCTTCTTTCAACCTCACCCCTAGAAGCCATTTTAGTGAGTTCCGGCACTGAATGTTTTAAGATCTTGGGGAACACTGGCAGCTGTCCCCCCACCCCACCCCTGTCTTATAGGCATCCTCTCAGTTTCAGCAGCAAGAGGTTTTTGTTTTGTTTTTTGCCAGGGCAGGTTTATTGAGAGGACACTTGGAAAAAACCACAGCAAGTTCTTTTTAGTTTGCCACTGTAAGACCCCTGCTTTGAGAGAGTCAGAAACAATTGGTTGGGGGTGGTCCTTCTCTGCTTTGGCTATAAAATGGCCAATCAGTTCAAATCAAATGAAAGAATCCCACTGTGGGGCTGGCAGGGGGCTGGTAACCCAGGGCTCCATACCTCCCCGTGTTGTTGTTTTTGTTTTCTAGTGCAACGTTAGTGAAAAAATGCTAAAATTATAAATATAAATGAATAGCAACTAAGGGAAAGACCCTGTGTTCCCTCCAACCCAAGAAAAGGAATATAAGGTATATATTAACAGTACAATTATATTAACAGTACAATCCTAAACAATCCTAAACAATCCTAAACAGAGTTACATCTAGGCCAATGGACTTAGAAGGGTGTAACTCAGCTTAGGATTGCACTGTAACCCTGCTATTCACTTTAATACGGTGACCCTTATTTCTAAGTAAATAAGATGATAGAAGTGGTCTGAACACTCTTCCTCTGTCCTGGAAAAAATTGTCTCAGAAGAGAGAACTCGTATTAAACACCACTTCCATCATTCTTCACAAAATATGTCTTATTTCACTCTAAAGGACAATGAGCTCAGAGACCATTGCTAAAGGGAACAGTATAGAAACTGAACTCAAAGACAGTAACCACACTAACTGTAAGTGAAGAAAGCTGGAGTGTGAGGAAATGAAGGTCAAAGAACACAAAGGAGACTAATGATAAAGTCAATTGAAGATTAACAGAGTTCATGGTACAGCACGTGGTAAGTAGTAAACACAGACTGTTGTAAAACTGTCAAAATTCAATTTTTAAAAAGCTTTGGAGGTATTACCCTGTAGGAAGACTTCTTCGACCATTCCATTTACTAGTGTTTTGTTTTGAAAATATAGATCTTTTTGGAGATGCAAACAAGCCAAGTTCTTGGTATTCCAAGATATGTGAAGCCAGGTGGCTGTGCTTTGACGCTGTAGATGTGTCAGGATGCAGGGCTAGACGTGAAGGGTGCTGGGCTAGACGTGATACAGGGCTAGACGTGAAGGGTGCTGAAGGGTGCTGAAACACAGAGATGCATTAAACCAACAAGTGCATCTTAGTTTGCCACTGTAAACATTTTATAGCCAAAGCCATGTCCCTCTGTTGACCTATATCTTTTATGTTTCTTGATTGCCATCTTTATTATTTGGCAACCAATACAAAACTGCCTTGTGGCTTACAGGTAGTTTACTGGTGGGTACGGCCATTTGAGAATCCCCAACTGGCACACGGCAATAGCTGAGGGCAGAAGTGTCTTTAAATCTCTTTCATTTTGAAATTTATGCTAAGAAGTGTAGAATGTGAGGTAGGCTTATTCTCCTAATCAATATCCCTGCAGCATGTTCTCCTTGCTTCATATATTTTAGGGGTTATTCCTTTAAACCATTTCATCTTCCTCCTACAAAGAGGATTCAATTCATCAAGTTACTGCAAAGTACCATGCAGAATTTTGTGAGGCCAGCTGCATACAATAATTACATGCTTCTTCTATTGGAAACCATGACAACTATCCAATAACACATTCCACAGATACTGCAGTAAAATATTTCAGGGGGAAGGAGAACAAGGGAGAGGAGGAGTTAGGATTCACTGCAGGAGAACTAGACACTGCACAAATAAAACCCTGTGGCTAAAAGGGTGAAAAAATATCATGCTTTTGAATGGAATTAAAACTGTTGTTTTAGTGACTCTACATTTCTTCAATTAGAAACTTTAAAACTACACAAATACTTTAATAGCTCTTCGGCACTTTCATATAGCAAACCATATTAACCTGGTAATTACAACCAAAGTGAATGTTGGCATTCACCCCTCTCAGTGACAACTTCGGAGGGTATTGCATAAGTGAAGGTTTCTATGTCAGCCCATCCATCTCCTCCAGGCAGCTGGTAAGCCATGTTCCTCCACAGACAGTGTTGGCTCTTGCCTAGAATCTCTGTAGGTGGACAACTTTCACCAATTCTCTTCATGGGTCTCTAGCTCAGAAGGATCTAAGACTGGTGATCAGCCCCCTCCCGCGGACAGGAATAGCTTCTATTCAAGCAGATGTGAGTTTGTTTTGCCAAGAAAAGGAACTTTTTTTCCCTTGCAGAAGAGTCATTAGCTATGGAGCTGCTAGGATCACCCAAGAAACTGTGTTAACCCTTTCTCACCTGGGCCATGGAGAAACGTATTCCCTCTGTACTACAAGAGGGCTGGAGGCCCTTAGCAGAAAAAAGGTTCCTCAGATGCATCAAGGATGTAACTCACAGATGAATGAAAATGGGAAATTTGCCAAAGAAAATAGGTGGGACAAAAGGATTCTTCCCAACCATACATGAAATCTGAAATAAACAAAAGGTACATATCTTCACATTCCTAGTCAAATCATGGTGAGGCTGAATTTCTACCTGATATCATTCGGTTGCCAATCCTAACACTCCTGGGTTATGTAGCTGACTTATGACTTATACCTCAACATTTCAATTGAAAAAGGCTCTGTGTGCGCTGGTGTGAACACATACAGTACTGGAAGGGTTTAATAGCACTGTGAAAAAGCATTTTGATTTTGTCTAAGGTCAGGACAGTTACCCTCCCTAAGGCTTTTGTTCTAGACTTTAAAAAAAAATCCAAAGAAGTTAGTCGAATAAGCTACAGCATCTGTCAAAAACTACAGAAACAGAAAATTCAAGGGAGGTTGCTAGTCTTATTAATCTGTGTAAATTATCATCCCATAATATTTTTAATATTAAATTATTCTAAGTAATGGATTTTTTGTTGCTGCAGTTGTTTTAGTGACGGCAGGAGTTTTCATTGATTATATAATGTTCTTGGCCATAAGGAAGCTTGCCATTAGGGAACATTATTTTAATGTTTTTTTTTATAAACAAGAACACAGAGCCAAGAGAATAGTTGTGCTTGTTTTACTGACACAGACACAACTGCCTGCTTTCAGCCCTGTTCATCAAATTAAAATTTGGATTGGGTTCAAGGAACCCAACCTGCCAACTTAAAGCTGACTCCTACTATTAAAGATAATTCAACATGACTAATGCTTACAAGATTGTAACCATTACTGTCACAAATAGGTGTATAATATTGAGCCAAGGAGAGTTTCTGTGTTTTGAAATTGGGGGGAACAGGACTGCTAACTCTGTTAAGTAAAATCAATCATTTACTACTACTGGACTTTTGTAGCCTTCAGCTTACTATCTTTGAATAAATCAGCTCTGTAAGAAAATCAAAAGATGCCACTAAATGCTATGGTTCATTTGCAAAGGGGAGCTGAACATGAGCATCATGTTTTATATTTTTAAAAACAGGTACTTGTACCTTCCTCCCTAGCAGTGTTGCTGCAGCCAAATCTGAGGTTGCTCCCCTAGTTGCATAAGTACATGCAAAATCTTATGCTTATTTGGGTCTTGTGCTAGGATGTCTATACATACTTTATGACTGCATACTTTCTGTACGTTTTTGGAATAAAATATGTTTGTGTAATTTTGATGTGTAGAGTAACTGAACAGAACTTTCAACATTTAGTTTTATACTAAAATCTAAAGGTAAAGGTTTACTGACCCATGGGGTTATGTCACATCACAACGTTTGCTAAGCAGACTGTGTTTACGGGGTGGTTTGCTATTGCCTTCCCCAGTCATCTACACTGTACCCCCAGCAAGCTGGGTACTTATTTTACCGACCTTGGAAGGATGGAAGGCTGAGTCAACCTTGAGCCTGCTACATGAAACGGACTTCAGTCAGGATTGAACTCAGGTCGTGAGCATAGCTTGGACTGCAATACTGTGTCATGGGGCTCTTTGCAGTCTTACAGGTGTGATGCAAGGCAGCAGCAAACACTGCTACAAAATGATGCTGATTTTCTCATTTTAGAGACTGAAAACTTCTTGGTAACTGGGCACCTGCTTCCCGCTAACTACTGTGCACCACTATATAATAGTCCCCAAACTGAGTTTAAAATTGATATTGTCAGTGAGCTTGTCTGTAGAAGTACTGGAGAGGCCTTCAGCTGTGACAAAATGTTTTAAGAGCACCACATAAATGCCAATGATAGACTAGTCAAACTTACACAAATATGGTGTTAGGGAAGTGTGAAGAACAAGTGCTTTACATTTTTCATTTACAGGTCATGAGCTATTTACACCTCAATTTGTCACCACTAAATCCAGCCCCCTAATCTGTTTATTGACTTAACATCTCTAATAGAACAACTGGTTGGATCCAGCCAACTACTTTGCTCATTTTTGCCCAGTTCTTGTCCTTACTCCAGCCTGTATCCCACCCAGCTTTTTGTCTAGCAGGAAAGAGAGTTGGATCCAACCCATTACCTTTCCCTCTTGAAAGCAACCTAGATTTGAGTATTCATTTGCAGGCATATTGTCATGATCATTGTGCTTGAAAAGTTATTACTGCCTTCAAAAGTTTTTTCCCCCTCACAGTTGAATGCATTTAAAAATCAGGCTGCTATACTACAAGGATAACCAGACACAACAATGGATAGCATTTTGGTTGGTGCAGTCTTTTGAAGTTCTGAAACACTATCACACAGGCCCTGTTCATGTGTCATGGAACACACATGTACACATTGCATGTACATGTGTACATCTGTAATTAAGAAAGAGCTTATGTGTGTTCACTTTATAAATGCAACTGAGACAAGTACATGGATAAATTTGGGGTTTAAAATAACACATTCAGTTGTACATGCATTGAATGTAACATGAGAATTACCCAACACACATTTAAGAAAAATAAGATCTAGACTGCACAAATTGTACATGTATTCACTGCAACTTGTGAACTGGGCTAGTATCCTGTTCTCTGCAGGCCAGCCCAGTCAAGTCTCCCCTGAAGTAGTACTAGCAGGTCTAGAAAGCAAGGCCTTAGAGCATCAATAGGTGCTGGCAACCAGGAACTGGAGGCAAGAAACTGAAGCTGCTACACAGGTTGGCACCTACTGGACCAGTTGATCCAGCAAGGCAGTTTTGCTACATCTTGGCTCAGTTATGCTGGGAAGTAATCAGGTTTAGCTGCCCTGACCTGGATGACCCAGGCTAGCCTGATCTCATCAGTTCTCAGAAACTAAGCAGGGTCAGCCCTGGTTAGTATTTGGATGGGGGACCACCAAGGAATACCAGGGTTGCTGTGCAGAGGAAGGCATTGGCAAACCACCTCTGTTAGTATCTTGCCTTGAAAACCCCATAAAGAGTCACCATAAGTCTGCTGCGACTCGATGGCACACACAGTCAAGTTCAGCTGCCCTGCTGGTAAGTGCTGAGCTCCTGTGGCTGCACCATGCTTGGGCCAGGATACTGCAAAGAATTCTTGTTCTCATTCTCTGGCTCTGGGATGAGGTTGCATGCAGCCAGTCAAGCACTTTGCCTCCTTTGGGCCACCTTAGCCCAGGCCTTCTGCCATTGCCATTCCTGCAGAGTAGAAGTGTTCCCTGGGGGGCTATGGCCCTAGGTTTATGTCCTTCCCAGCAGAGACCTGGTGACAATTTTAGGGGCTAGTGGCAAGGCCTCCATTGCAAGCTTAGGCAGGATGACTTCTGGTGCAGCTGGATCCCTGTCAGCAGGTGCCTCAGCCATGATAGGCTTTCCCTATTCCTGCTTGTCCTTCTCAGCTGGTGGTCCTGGCTCCTCAGGCTCTTCCTCTGAGGACTCTGCGTCACTGAGTTGCTCAGCGGAAGTAGTGACAGATAGTAATTTGTGAACAAGGCTATAGTCAACTACGCCTATAGATAACAGTCCTGATTTTCCTTGCACTTTTCTCTCTTGCCACCACTGGGAATTCATCCCATACAGATCACTGAGTTGTTCCCACTCAGCTGGGAAAGGGTTTTCTATTTCTTTTCTTTTTTTAAAGGACCAATTTACAAAAAAACTGCTCATTATTACGGTTGCCTAACTCCAAGTACTATAGTGCTGGAGGTCTTTTACTATTACAATGGATCTCCAGCCCATAGAGATCAGCTCACCTGGAGAAAATGGCTGCTTTGGCAATTGGACTTTGGCAATTTGGCATTGAAGTCCTTCCCCTCCCCAAACCCCGCCCTTCTCAGGTTCTGCCCCTAAAACCTCCCGCCGATTGCCAAGAGGGACCTGGGTATTCTACTCATTACCCACAGGTAACTATGCATACAGATCTTGGCAAGATCCTCATCCAAAAGGAATTACTTCTCACTCTAGAGGAACGGCCAGCTGCATAGCAATGTTCATCAATGGGGCACTATAAGATAAATTTCTGGAAACTGAATGTACTTTGTTGGATAGATGTATTTTTTAAGGAATAAAATGATATGGATCTACAAACCATTCAATTTTACTATGTTTGTATGGATAGAATATCCAGCAAAAATAATTGCATATAAATTCCATTAAAAAAATACAGTGATACTTAGTCATGGTTAATTTTGGTTGGATTTCACAAGAAGCTTGACATTATTCAGCAACATTCCATCACTCACTAGTTCAGCTCATAGTCTGTTCATCAGTTGCAATCACCAATGTTCAATACTATTCACTTTGAACAGATGATAGATAGATAGATAGATAGATAGATAGATAGATAGATAGATAGATAGATAGATAGATAGATAGATAGATTATGGCCCTTAGCCAGATAAAACCGGAAACATGGACTAAAATATTCTTACAAACAAAGAATTATAACACTTAAAAAAAGAAATAACAACCGAGACACTTCTGCCAATTGGGCTAAGAGACTGTTGTATGGCATCGAATTTTCATTGCTGCCAAGCAAAAGTTCGCAACTTTACAGAAGTGATTGAAGGATTATCCCCTTGTAAGAGCAACTCAATGTTTTCTCCTGCTCTATCAGGTCCCATTCTCAATAAGAGGGGCTCAATAAACTTAGAACGGGGTATAACAGATCACCTGTGTTCACATACTATTAGTTAGCCAAATTGCTCGGTTATGATATTAGTTTGGGGAATTAGATAATCAATAACCGGCCAAGGGCATAACCCACAGGATCTAAACCTATGTCTATGGGAGTCCAAACTGTGATTCAAGAATAAAGCTGAGGCAATGGATTTAGTTTCAAAAGTTTCACTTGTTATTAAAAATGTGTGCACAAGCACTCAAATATCATACACACATCAACATACAGAGTCTAAGAATAAAAGGGAGGAGTAGAGAGACGTTTGCCAACGTGGCAGGCCCACGATGATGGGTTATACTGTACCTATATTGGAGCGGAGTTGTCCTGAGTTCTGTAGGCTAAGATACTGGGAAAGAGGGGCGAGGAAGAGGGTTTCCCAGGGACTCGACCAGCGAGGCGGGAAGAGAGTGTGGTCAGGCTGTGCAAAACCTCAACCAGCAGAGTGGCGGCAAGTAAGCCAAGGGAAGACCTAAGGTAAAGAATGGACTGTGGGGACCCCAGATATACTGTTCTCTGGGGGTGGGGTGATTGGATTACTTCGTGGTTCCCGTGTGACAAAAAGGTGACAAAGACCCTAATGGTCGGCTGCCGGGGTGAGCCAATTGGGCAATTGAGTAAACTATCCTATTCCATTGATTTGCGCAATTCCGGGAGTGCCGGGAGTTGCTTGAAGATTGGATTAACGCTCTATCACAAAGGCGTGCATAGTTGTCTCTGGGGCGTCACTTTGCATAGGTGGGGGAACGACTCATCGTTGGTATCTCGATGTTCCTTGATGGGCAGTTAATCATACTGATGAGGCTGGAGAGGGGGGTGTTGGCAAGGACTACGTACTTGGCAGCTCTCTGCGAGATGGCTTCTGCTTGGAACGAGGCACACAGGAAAATGGATTCCCTCTGGTTCACTCCGAGAGGCTTCTCCGCCCGTGGCTCTTCCTTGTCAGTTTCACTTGCTGGCGCGGGAGCCGTCCCCATTGCGTTTGGGGCTTGGCACACGGCTGGAACAGAGTGTGCACGTATCTGCTGGGGTTTACCAGCAATACTGTGAATAGACAAATGCTTCTTCTCACAACAAACCCCCTCTTCACTAGAGCCAAGAAAATGGGACAGAAGATCACTGTTTGAATCGTTATTGCTATACTCATCAAAGAGAGGGGACTCCCTTCTAGCAGCAAGAAGAAATACTTGTGAGGCAGGTGTGCTCTTCAGAATGGCTCTTCTGCACGGCTTGAAAACGCCAAGATGAATATAAAAGCATATTTCTTCAAGGCCTATCCTGACAGGGAAAATTGAGCAAGATCTCTAAAGAGTCCAGGAGAGGCCAAAGACAAGCAAAATTGTATGACACAAGAAGTAATCTGGGAGGAGCCACATGACAGAAAACGATTGTTAAGCACTGCTCTGGAGCAGAGCAGCTGTAAGGAATGAATTTTTTTCAATCAGATGCTATTTTGTTTTTTTAAAATGCTGCTGTGATCACATGGATTTATCATATTTTTTGTCTCAGAAATCAGAACTTGGTTAGTGTAATTGTTTTTTTGTTTTTTGCTGTCAAGTCACCATAAGTCACCATAAGTCAGCAGTGACTTGGGCCAGGGCTGAGAGTGTGTGACTGGCCCAAGGTTACCCAGCACGTTTCCATGGCATGAGTGGGGATCTGAACCTGGGTTTCCCAGGTCCTAGTCCAACACCTTAACCTCTATATCATGCTAATGGGGGGAAAGTGAATTTAATCACATAAGCTACTTGTATTTCTACTATTCCATCTCTTTTTTCCTTTCTCATTATTTTGAAATGGCAGCTGGAGCAGGATTGCAGAAAAGTTCAATCCAACAATGTATTACAACCCTCTCAGAGAATGTCATAAGGGCAGCCCACTCTGGCTTTAATGCATCTCTAGTGCCAGAACTACAGCAGAAGTCACTATCACCCCCTACCATTGTATAGAACTGCAAGGGAATCTGAGCATCCCTTGCTGTCCTGCTGCACCCTTAATCATGTGCTTACTTGAAATTTTCCCGTTTACTGTCTTTTACTGAAATGGTATACAGAGAAAAGGAAAAGCTAGATTCAAGTCCAGTAGCACCATAGAGATCAACAAGGTTTTCAAGGTATGAGCTTTTGCGAGTCAAAGCTCCCTGAAGGGAAAATCTTGTTGGTCTCTAAGGAGTTACTAGACATGAATCCAGCCCTTCCACTGCAGACCAGCATTGCTCCCAGATAGTTGGCTGACTATGCCTTGCTAGGCTCAGTTCAAGATGCTACTGATCAGTACCTATAAAATCCTGAAAAGCCTGGCCAAGCATTACTATGGGCTTCAAATACACACACACACACACACACACACACACACAGAGAGAGAGAGAGAGAGAGAGAGAGAGAGAGAGAGAGAGAGAGGGAGAGAGAGAGAGAGAGAGAGAGAGAGAGAGAGAGAGAGAGAGAGAGACTTCGAGCCTCCCTGTGCCTTCAAATGTGTAAATTAGGTACTGCCACATAGATTCCTTCTTGTCAAGAAAGATCCTGTAATGCTCAAAGCAAAACTTTGTCTACAGCTATGGAAGAAGGTCCACAGAAAAGCCTGTCATTTGTCACCTGTGAAGAACTTTAAGTTTTAATAGGCATTTTAATCTGGATATGCAGGCTGTGGTATCTTTACTTTGTGACTATAGCTCCCCACTTTTATTGCTAGTTTTTTCCCCCATCAACATGTCCTGAATATATTGTAGTTGTACATTGCCTTGAGCAGGGAAGGCGTTAGGTTGAAAAGTGCCTGAGAGATGTAAGGTACTTTGCATCTCACTGAGGGTCCCCAAAGCTCTGGGAAACAATGCTCTTTCCCAGGAAAAGGGCCATAGAATGCTCAAATTGATAGCAACCCATAGATGAGTTTCTGCAGATAGATAATCATTTGCCCAAACTACTAGGAAGGGGGCAAGATGGATAGCTATTGCCAAAACATGAGCTGGGCAGCAAGATACACATTCCACAGAGATTGGGATAAGTGCTAGGGTGCCACAATGGGGTCCACTCCCAAAGTCAGGATTAGACAGGCTTTCAGCCAACTAGAGCAGGAAAGGCTGCACCTGTAAGGAAAACCAGCCACTTAAGCTTGCTGTGAGACCAAGGTCAGTGTGGGATCAATGTGTCTGCATGCCAGTGGATAGTCTTGCAGCTGTGCCCTTGAATCTGAGAACCTGTTGCATGCCCTTGGACTGGACCTGGACTCTGCTGATTGGACTCACTGTACTTTCTGCTTGTGAGTGGGAACTTTTGGCCTGATGTTGGATTTTGTACTCTTGGACAGACCACTCTGCCCCTGCCTGGTATTTGGGACAGAAACTCTACATTCTGCACATGCAAAGAAAACCTTTTACCAGTGTCCCAAATTTCTAGTAAACATGATAGACTGAATTCAGTTTGGATGATGGTGTAACCAAAGAGGAGGGGAGGGAATGGACATGGTAAAGTGCCTTCTTAGACACATGTACACACACACAAACTCCTTCCCTAACAGAACTGGGCCCTGACAGAGATAATCTGTACCCATGAAGAAATAGTGGAGGGGCAAGAGCCCCAGGCGTATATAAGGAAAGAATGACAGATCTAGTCAATGAGGGGCTATGGTTCAGCGGCATGCAGAAGGTCCATAGTTCAGTCCCTAGTATCTCCAGCTAAAAGGATCAAGTGCTAGGTGATGTGAAAGACCTGGAGAGCTGCTGCCAGCTTCAGTAGACAATACTGATCTTTATGGATTGAGCTAGTGTGCTCTTGCCGGGGCTAGTTGTGGTCTGGCTTAAGCTAACTGAGCTTCTGGTAGTTTTGCTTTCTCCATGAGGAGCAGCTCCTATCTTCTATGTGGACAAAAGCCCTTCTGCTGTTGCTGCTACTACTACACTGGATTTGTTTTTTTGTGGCACTGGGTGCTTCTCCTGACTGCTGGTATTATTTTGCTCCTTCAGCCTATGTAGCATTTTAACATTAGTATGTTAAAGTTAGATCACTGAATTAACTGCATGTTGGTCGAATATGAATGCAGTGTATAAAAGCACAAGCTGAAGAAATACATAGTTTGTTTTCAGTTTCTATAGCTAATGTTATAGACCCAACTGGCACCAGTACTGTTGGCCTTAGGCATATTTAACAAGTGTATATACATTTTGAATGAACACATTGAAAACTCTTGTTTCAACAGGGCTGTCTTTAATAACATCAAGACAAAGAGAAGTTCTGTCTGTGAAGCATGCCAGGCACACTGACACTTTCAGATTTTCTGCTTGCCATACAGAAAAAGCTATAAGTAAGGGGTCATAGAGATCAAGGCAAATGCATCAGTAGCAGAAATGGAGAGGATGTCACAGAAAGAGGACCTAACAATGCCTAGAGCATGAAGGTTCCTAGCCTGAGCCATGGACTACTTCAAATCTCACATTTAGCATTAGGGAACACAGTACCCATTATTACTACCATTGGCTGTTCCCTTCCACTGAAGTTTCTGGAATGGTTACATGATCTGAGGGCCAATTTCTACAGGAAATTTTAGTTAGATAAACTATACATTTCCTAAATTACCTCTCTAGATAAATGTCCAAATATACATCCTTGAAACTTTCCACATGAAACATTTGTGGAACATTAAATTCCTAGGGCAGTGATGGTGAAACTTTTAGAGAGCGAGTGCCCAAACTGCAACCCAAAACCCACTTATTTATCGCCAAGTGCCAATACGGCAATTTAACCTGAATACCGAGGTTTTAGTTTAGAAAAAACAACTCATACATTCACATATTTTGTGTTAAAAGAAAAACACAATAACAGAGCTTTCAATGATACAAACAACTTTTTATTGAAAGGTAAAAGTTTGCATTTGGCATGCATCTCTCCAGGACTCGTCCTCTGCTCAGCCACCGGACATTATTATACATAAGTAAACAATTATACAGTGCCTGAACCTCCTCAAGAAGTGCTTGAGACTGTCGACAATTCAGAGCACGAGCCATGATGTAATTCACCATTTTTGTGACATCTTTGAGGACATCGTCAAATTTTTTGAACAATTAATGTGATTTTTGCTGTTGGGTGCATGCTGATAATTTGTCTACCCTTGGCTCATACTTTAAGTTTGAGAGCAACACATGCAGCACTCAGGTCATCTGTTAGCCTGTTTCTGGTGTTAGATTTGATATTATTCAAAGCTGAAAACAGCTGCTCACAAGCATAAGATGATCCAAACAAAGTAAGGAAAGCAATCCCAAGTGCTTTCATTGACTTAAAATTATTTGGCAGAGAATTCCACACTTTAAGGATTTCATTTTCAGAACTAACTGTGCTGTCCTTTGGCATCCCTTCTATCTTCTCAAGTGTTTCATGCAGGTCATAGAATTTATTTTTCCAGATAGAGCTTTCTTGAAATTCTATTAGCTCAATTTCTAGATTTTCTAAATCTAACCAGTGTAGGTAGGAAAGATCAAGTTCTTTAAATTTGGCTTTATCTGGAGAAGTAAGAAAACACAGGGTTGTCTCCATCTTACGGAATTGTAAAAATCTGTTACTAAAATTCACCTTTGCAGCTGCTACAATGCTAGAAAATTCCTTGTAGATTTCCTGATGGTTTGTAGGATTGTCTGCAAATGTTGTAGAATTTTCTAAATGCTTTTTTAGATGGGTGGGGCCCCAGACAAACTGAAGACAGGCAGGGCCCCCGACAAACAGCTGAGCTGCAGCAGCTCAACTGAGAGCGGGGGGCATAGCAAGGTTGTCTCCATCTTACGGAACTGTAAAAATCTGTTACTAAAATTCACCTTTGCAGCTGCTACAATGCTAGAAACATCCTTGTAGATTTCCTGATGGCTTGTAGGATTGTCAGCAAATGTTGTAGAATTTTCTAAATGCTTTTTTAGATGGGAGGGGGCCCAGACAAACAGAAAAGGGGTGGGGCCCCGACAAACAGCTGAGCTGCGGCTGCAGCTCAGCTGAGAGAGAGGGAGGGCCAGCGCAGGCTTGGGGAGCATGGGCTTGAGGAGAAGGAGCACCGCCCTCAGCACCCTCACCACACGGCACAGCCCTAGGCAGACGTGACAAGTACGCGCGTGCCCACAGAGAGGGCTCGGTGTGCCGGCTGCGGTACACGTGCCATAGGTTCGCCAACACAGTTCTAGGGTGTACCTACATCCTCTAGTACACCTGAGACTCCTTTACATGTGAATGTTTCTACAAGAAGCAGAAACTTTGGGTGAACCTTAAGGAGTTCAAGAGGCTGTGAAGAGGCAGGTAGAACTTCCCCATCATACTTGCACAGAATGTAGAGAGGCAGAGAGTGACAGCACAGCCAGACTTCTCTCTTCTTCTTTTCTTCTGCCACCTAACCAAGTGGTCCAGTGAGCCATATTGGGAAGTTTTACAGCAGGCTGTCAGGGGTGAATTACTGGTTCAGGACCTTATAGGAGATATGAACATATGGTGCTGTTTATACCAAATTAGACCTTTGGTCCTTCTAGGTCAGTATTGTCTTTTCTGAGTGGAAGTGGCTAAGTTCTGTGTCAGAGAAAGGTCTTCCCTGGCCCTACTACATGAGATACTTTGACTGGATGAGGAGCACCTAGGACCTTCTGCATGCAAACGTTTGGGCTCCTACTGGGTTCCTACACCTCTCCCCATTGCTACTGGCAGTTTTGGCAACTCTTGCTCACAACTGAAACATCTGCCTCTCCACATACATACTCACACATACACTTTCCATGTCCTCTGCAAATTGTCCAGTCACAAAGATAGCAGCGGATGACATAAATTATACTGGATGCACAACAAGCACTGCACAAAGCTTCAACATTCCAAATGAGTTCAGCTAAGTTGTAGAAGAGTCACATATTCATGAAATGATTAAAATAATGTCTGCCAGACTGGTTGCAATCCAACGTACAGAACTACTAGTCAGCTGTTTGTTGGTGAAGACAAAACTAAATCCAGCGGCCTGTTCATTCTTTTGATCCTCTTGGATTTTAGCTGCTTTTTAAAGACACACAGCCCTGCAATTTGGGAGTGAAATCGTATGCATGGGTACATGTAGTTCATCCAGTTTACTAATAATAAGCATATAGCGCACTCACACATGTACCCACACAAACACAGAGCAAATGTTTTTTCAGTCCCTTTAACCTCAACCTTCGGCACAACTTTTTAAAAATAAAAGTACAGTTCCCCATTTATCTTCACAAACTTAAGGTGCAGATGACTGTTGGCTAACTCTGATTTAAACTATCTGACACGAACTCTTCAAAAACATAAGAAAATGGCTTTAAATTTAAGTTATTAGGAATTATTCTAGATAGCATACTCAGCTAGGAATGACCTGCAGCAGTAACAAACCAGTAACAATTAAAGTGATTGGATATAGCAGCTCACATTATTTTACTCCATTTCACGTCAGAGCACCACAGGAACCCCTGTAGTAAAAGCCATGCAGATGCGATATGACTGTGTGCTGTCATGCCTTCTATAGTGCTTTTAAAAAAGAAATTTCACTGGAGTGGGGGAAGGAACTCAAAAGGGCACTTTTAAGCCATGTAAAGAGCCACTTTTAAACTTAAGTTTATAATACAAATTATGTAATAAAGTAATACTATGAAGCATTTCTTTGAATATTACATGTAATTGACATAAATTTAGAACTTACCTTTCACCAAAACATAAACAGATTTTCTTATACCATGATAACGTAACTCCCTTTTCATGTATTGCCTCTTTCACAGCACATTCTTAAGAGGAATGCCTGTGCCGGGCTTAGGAGGCAACGCAGCAGCGCTGAAACCGGCCCGGCTGAAACCTCCGCCCAGCACCAAAAATCCGTGTAACCCTATGAGGGTTGCACAAGAGATACAAGGGGGTGCTCCCGAGCCATAACAACTCAGGAGGAGGCTGCCTACTGGCAGCCCCGCACCCCGTCCGGCGCCGGGACGCCCCGGGAACACCTCCCGGGACGCCACCTGCGGAAGGCTCCGTCATGCACTGCCTGGACGCCGGCGCAAGGGCCTACAGTGCCGACGCAGGCCTTCGCCTATTAGGCAACCCTTTTCAGAGGGCAGGGGTGGAATGATGGAGGGAAGCATTGTGGCAGTCTTAGTTCAGGTCTGCCTTAGGAGAGCGCAACGATAGCTTTCGGTCTGCCTCGGCAAGAAATCAGCTTGAGGGGTAGCTCTGGCTGGTAGTGTGGCAGAATGTTTTAATGCTAACTTTGGGACAGGGCAGAGTACCCTGTTGTGAGCGTCTCTGGTGATGAGCAAACCTCATACCATTTAGTCTGACTCTTGGGGAAAGGGAAGGCTGGTGGGTGGGTAGAACCCTGTTTGTGTGAAAGAATCCAGCCTAGTGGCCAGTCTCTGAAAACATATTTGTACTTGCAAGCATTAAAGAGTAGTCAAACCACCCTCTGAAGCCATAACTACCTTAAATGTATATGCCTCAGACAGGTTTTTCATTTGTCTAGAGACCTGTGAGGTTGATCTGTTCTTTAAAACAACCTGCCAATAAATAATTTACATACAACTCCTGCCTCAGTGATTTCCTTGTTCTTCTTGCTTGCCATAGAACTAACCTCACAGCAGAGCTGCAAGATTGCTCTATGCAGCAAAATGGAAAGGGGCAGACACCCCTGGGAAAGAAGACTGGATTATGAAAATGTTTGAACTGGTAGAAATGGCAAAACTTACAGCTACTTTAAACCAAAAGGACAATGTTCAATTTATGGGGGAATGGGAGGCTTGGATGAAATATTGTGAATATGAACTAGGACTGGGGAAAATGGAAGAGTACCTTTTAATCTGATCTAGATGACATTGCTAATATAAAGAAGTGTAATTAATTATATTAACAGAATATTGTGATTGTAATTTAACTGAGATATAAGAATAATTAAGATCAGACTATATCACGATGGGATAGAATACTTTATTAAGAGGCGGACGGAGGTGATGGGGAAGTCAACAAATTTTCCTTTTTTTATTTTATTAAGTACTTAAATAACTATAACAACATTACTTATGACTTAATTTTTTATATTACTTTTATTGTTGTTTGTTAACATGGAAAATTTATATTATAAAAACCAATAAAATTTTCAAAAAAAAAAAAAGAACTAACCTCACAGCAGCAAACACAAAGCCTCTACACTTGCCACCCTAATAACATCTTGGAACTGAGGGGAAGGTTTGCAGCTGTAAACAAACCTGGCTCCCTAAAATCATAACAGACTGTGGGTCCCCCCAGTTCCAAGAAAGGCTCTGTCAATGTTTTAACAAAGGAAAATTTTAAAATAGCACAAAAGGATATCTTTCAACTCATATTTACAGTCATTAACAATAAAAATATTCATTGGAGTCCAATGTTTAACAAAAAAACACATTTGAAAGGGAGGATGGTTTTACTGAGGTTAGGCACAAGCTGAGTTGAGGAGCAAATGGAACTGTGCCCTCTGTTAGAGGAAAGAAGCAGGGTAGAAAGGGCACTTCAGTGGGTGGTAAGGTTGCCTGCTCTGGGTTGGGAAATACCTGGAGATTTTGGGGTGGAGCCTGAGGAGGGTGGGGTTTGGGGAGGGGAGGGACTTCAATGGGGTATAATGCCATAGAGTCCATCTTCCAAAGCAGCCATTCTTTTCCAGGTGAACTGATCTATGTCGCCTGGAGATCAGTTGTAATAGTGGGAGATCTCCAGTCACCACCTGGAGGTTGGCAACCTTAGTGGTTGGGAAGGGATACATATATATATATATATATATATATATATATATATATATATATATATATATATATATATATATATATATATATTAGTTCACTGGACTGGAATTCATGAGAGCTCTGTGAGAATTTCAGCACACATACAGACTTTGTGTGTTTAACATATCCTGGTTCCTCAAAAGTGTCCAGTATCTCTGCCCAGTCTGTAATTTTTCTGTCTGGTGATTAGGAGGGAAGGGGACTCCCAGTGTAATGCCCAAATATAACGGCTGGTATAAAATACTATGTACTCATATGCACACACATGGAAGCTTTGGGGAAGTTGGCATCCGGGAGCCATGAACCAACAAATCATGCTCTCTATGCCTGGTACAGCCTCACACCAGTAGAGAAAAAGCTCTGAATTACCTTCATCCTCAGGAATGTGGTTTCTGGTTACTAAGCTCACAAGATCAAGCATTCACTCAGTGACGCCTTCGGGCAATATCTATAGGCTATGCTAATTATCGTGGAGTAGACACCTAATGTGTATTGGTGCTTTTGTGTATCAATCTGCTTGTCAGCAGCTATTGGCCTGCCCCATCCGAATGCATAAATGATACTGACTTTAAAATATTGTCGAAGGCTTTCACGGTCAGAGTTCATTGGTTCTCGTAGGTTATCCGGGCTGTGTAACCGTGGTCTTGGTATTTTCTTTCCTGACGTTTCGCCAGCAGCTGTGGGCGGCATCTTCAGAGGAGTAACACTGAAGGACAGTGTCTCTCAGTGTCAAGTGTGTAGGAAGAGTAATATATAGTCAGAAAGGGGTTGGGTTTGAGCTGAATCATTGTCCTGCAAAAAGTAACAAAGGTAATGTGCTAACCATTGTCCTGTAAATATCAAGATAATGTGCTAATGAGGGTGTGCATGGTATGTTAATATGGAACCATTGTATCCTGAAGCGATCTGTTAATGTGTGAAATCCAAAGCTAATCTGCATGGCTATTGTTGAATGTTGTCTTTGTTAGTCTGACTTTCCTTTGTTCGTTGGTGAGTAACCTTGCATCTTATCTGTGGTTATTTCACTCCAGGTCTTAGCTAAATAAAGAACTGTTGCTCTTAACTTAACCTCCTCCTTGTTGTCTATCATTGGCCTCTATAAGACAACCAGGCATTCCACCAGGATAGTGAAGCTTTTTGAATCTCAGGGTGGGAACAAGGCAGCAGGGCATTCACGGATTTAGGCAATCCATAATGCAGGTTTAAAACCAAACCAAAAGAGTCCCTGCTGTTCTGACTACTGTACAAATAAAGGAAAACAAAATGTTTTCCATTACATCATTTTTAAAAAGCTGTGAAATAAATCACACTCTGATAGAAGAAAACATAACCCAATTCAAATATTTAAGATACTTAAAAGTGGAGATTAAAGTAGAATGTTACATTCAGACTTCTAGTGTTAGTGTAAATGATTGGGGAATACAGTCAGAAGACCAGAAGGGCTCTCATAGTTCAAAGGAAACAAATTCCCTTTTGGGGTATAAAGCACTTTGCACTCTCAAAGATGTATAATGTAATTTACCACCTTGCAATGCTGGCAATTTGCCAAGCATGAAGTGTTTTACTACTGTGCATGATGGGAAGTCAAATTTAGCAGCAGGGAAACTATCCTCCTCTTAAATTTTGCAGATGAATTCCCTAACTACCAATGTGGGAATTGTCAGAAGAACAGTCCCACATGAACCCACAGTTAACACAATGTAAATTAAACAGGTAGCAACTGTGTGACCTTCTGCTGTTTTCCCCGAACACAGAGACAGCTCTTGTAGGTTATCCGGGCTGTGTAACCGTGGTCTTGGAATTCCAAGACCACGGTTACACAGCCCGGATAACCTACAAGAACCAATGAACTCTGACCGTGAAAGCCTTCGACAATATTTTATACAGAGACAGCTGTTCAAGACAACTCATGCTTAGGTGGGTCTTGCTTTCCTAACCCAATGCATAAAGAGCCAAAAGTCTTTAGCCAGAAGGTGGCTGATGTTATCCCAGCCAAGGGTAGAATTGCCCCCTTTTCCTTCAATCCTACCCAGCTCTTGATAATGTTCTATGACTGCAGCACACTCTAATGAAATGCATATCCCTCCTAGGCAGTCTCTTTATAATCTCCTTATACGTTTGGTGCATAATATTCTCTTTATATTAGTGGGACAGTCACCCTCTGTGACTACGTGATGTGAATGTCTTGCAGTCAACCGTCTGGCAGCACCCAGTGCTGTAACCTTTCTCATGGTCATGATAAGTAGTTCAGTGTAAGGCGTACTGACCTATCTGAAGGAACAGTGGACTATAATTAAAGGAACTCATAAATGTCTCCTGCCTAAACCAAGCACTCAGACCATTACTTTGTAAAGATATTCAGTTTGTTCTAAAAAAGCTACAAGTAGGGGCAGAATTCTCTAATTCTGTCACAATTTGCCTCCCACAGTCGCACAACATTGTACAGCCGTGAGAGGACCGAGTCACTCTGATGATCCTTAGGAGGCTGTGCAAAGTCTCACTACTTAACCCCGCTAACATCCTTTTCTTTGCCACCTCGTCCCATCCTCCCAAAACTCTTGCATGATACTTTTTGACTGCATTGTCACGCTTTGCCTTAGCAGCCAAGAAAATCTGGGCTAAAGCTGTTTTTAATCAGGGTGTTTAATGTATTTAATTACTAGCTCTTTTTTGGTCAGACTGTTTTAATGTTATTATTTATGAATGGGTTTTGTATGACAGATTGTGATGGCCTTCGGCCATCGTTATGGTTATCGACTGCATTGAGGATGTTACCCTTTGCAGAAACTGTATTGCTGTCTGAATGCTGTTGGTGGACCAGGGTTTCAGCATCAAGACATTGTGCTTGGTACCCAACAAATCATATGCAATGACAGCAAAGATCTTTAAAGGCATAGTACAAAAATAATCTTGGCCTTTTTTGTAAATTGTTAACATACTTGCAATATTTATGCATTTGGCTTCCTTTGCAAATGACCTTTCCCAAACAGTCTGTGATCTTTTCAGTGTTACTTGTTGCTCAACTCTTGTTGCTCAATTCTTGCATATTTACCTTATTTATTGCAACTGCCATTTACTTTATTAAAAATTATATTCAAATAAAAATAGTAGCTAAGATCTAGAGATTCATATACTAGATCGCTTGCCCTGGCAAAAGAGGGGATAATTTCCATTGATTCTCCCCTCCCAGTGGAGCTATCAATTTATCTTCTGCTATTGATGAGGGTCTCCTAACCCCCCATCCCCCACCCCTGGAACAAAAATTCAGGGGCCTCAATGGGCTGCTGCTGCAGTAGGGTGAAATGGGAAAGCTCCAGTCAACTGAGCTGTGGTTACAGATCTGCTTGTGTACAAAGACAATATGTCAAGGAGTAACTACCCCCAAAACCCAAATATTCTCTATAGCACCTTAAAGACTAGCGTAACTATTGTGGGAGAAGATTTTGTGGGCCAAAGTACATTTTGTCAGATGCATACAATGTTTTTCTCAGCTAGCCAGAATATATATGAAAGGGAACATTTTATAGATCTGAAAAGTGGACTGTATTCCACAAAATCTTATGCCACAATAAATGTGTTATCATTAGGGCTGTCAATTCGGTTGGGTCCGAACTGAAAATCAACTGAATTTCCCCTGATTCGGTGATTTTCTGTTCGGACGGATCCGAACTCAAAACTGGCGGGCAACCGGGGGGGGCGAATTCAGCGAGTTCGGGAGTTCGCGAATAAATTTGGCAAATTCGGCCCCCCTTCAGGGGAGCCCGCTGAAAGGCGCGGGCTGCCCTTTAAACTGATCTGAGCCTCCCAGCTGGGAAGCGCAGGTCAGTTTAAAGGGCAGCCTGCCCCCCTTCAGCGGGCTCCGCTGGAGAGGCGCGGGCTGCCCTTTAAACTGACCTGCGCTTCCCAGCTGGGAGGCTCAGATCAGTTTAAAGGGCAGCCCGAGCCTCTCCAGCGGAGCCCGCTGAAGGGGGGCGGGCTGCCCTTTAAACTCATCTGAGCCTCCCGGCCGGGAGCTACCCTTTAAACTCATCTGAGCCTCCTGGCCGGGAGGCGCAGATGAGTTTAAAGGGCAGCCCGCCCCCCTTCAGCGGGCTCCGCTGGAGAGGTGCGGGCTGCCCTTTAAACTGACCTGCACCTCCCAGCTGGGAGGCTCAGATCAGTTTAAAGGGCAGCCCGAGCCTCTCCAGCGGAGCCCGCTGAAGGGGGGCGGGCTGCCCTTTAAACTGATCTGCGCCTCCCAGCTGGGAGGCTCAGATCAGTTTAAAGGGCCCCCGCGCGCCTTCAGGGAATCCCTCTGAAGGCGCGCTGGGGCCGAATTTTCCCCCGAACTCCGGATCCCCCCGAATTACCGGGGATCCGAAGCGGGGGAGTTTGGACTTCGGCACGTACCGAACCCACAAGGGTCAAATTCGGCTGAATCCGAACTGTACCGAATTTTTTTTTTGACAGCCCTAGTTATCATTAAGATGCCTTAGGACTTCGGGTTGTTTTGGATATAGCAAACCTCCCCACCCTAAAATTTGTTATTAAAGATGTGCACACCCCTTGAACTAAAAGTAAAATGGAAGATATTTTTTTTTGCAGAGGGAGCCCTATAGGCTAACAAAAAAATATCAATGCCTACCTGAGGAGTCAGGACTATCTCTAATCTCCAACTCTCAATCTTTACAACCCTCACAATTAGATGTGGGTTTGAGGGAATCACCTAACCTTAGCAATCTTTCCCAAGTTTTTTCATTGGCGAACAAGAGACCAGAGCTAAACAGAGCAGAGATTTTGGACTACCTTGCCAAGCAAACTCTATTAATTGGCCAGACGCTGGATAAGATATATGAAAAACTAGATTTGATAACTCAATGCAGCTAGAGGTAGCTGAGGGTAAATACAAATGCTCAATCAAATAGAAAATTGTCTTTTGGAAATTGCTTTTCAAATGCAACAAGAGGAGGAGTTATTAAGAGTCCCCCTCTGACCAAGCTCACCTCTCAGGCCTGCACAAAGAGTTTTGTCAGATAGTGCTGGAAGTCCATCCCTATTGGGGCCAATATATAAATTGGCTTCCAAAATGCCAGGCAGCATCTAGCATTTTTGTTGAATTCATCAAATATCCATTTAAAAGCAATAGAAAGAATTCGGGGACCAATATATCATGATTGGCTTTTTCTTCTTTTCTTTCTCCAAGATTACCAAATTCGATTCTGGCTAGAAGTAATCTTCTTCAGACATACAGGATAATTCCCATGAAGTATTTTCATGATCCAGTGATCAAGCCGCTGATACCATCAAAATGACATATCTCTGGGAAAAGGGTCTACGCCAAGTTGAGTAATAACACCAAATTATGCAAGGGCTCATGTCCATGTACAGGCAAGGGGGAAGGAGTTCATTGAAACAGAGGAAAGAAGAAAAGAAGGGAAAGTTATCTGTTATTAAAAGTTGTTGATGGGTTCTGAATTGCAATGGAGGTATATCACTCAAAAAGCAGATATGAGAGTTTGCACAGTTTTGTACATAACTGTACTTTGTGTCAGAAATTACATGTGAAAATCTATTTTAGAGTATGTTTTTTCCTTAAGATGGCTTGATACTGGACTTCTGGGGCTTACAGTTCCAAGTGTGGACAAGCGTCTCATCGCTCGCCAGCAAGGGAAACAGAAGGGGGGTCATAAAAGGCCCCCTACTTCAAAACACCACCTTTGGGGCATGTGAGGGTCTGTATGCCTTGTCCTGTATGCTTGTATGCTTCCCCCCCCCCCCGGACTCGTAAAAGCAGTTCAGGCTTCTTGACCTTCCTTGGTTCAGGCTCAGCGTGTGACGGGCCCCAGTTGGAATGTCTCTCCCTCTTCCCATACCCCTCCCTTGCTCTTACTGACTCCCTTTTCACCACGGTGGCCTTGGTGGTTGATAGTACTAACAAGCTCTGAGTTCTTTTGATGTTTAGTACCATGCACTATTATCTCGTAGGTTCCCATAATACACATTTGACATCTGCTTCCCTGTAGGGGTTATAATTCTGTCTTTGAGAATCTGAATTCACTTGCAACTTTTCCAGTGTAAGACTTGTACCACCTGAAGCTTTCAATAAAGATCCTTGTTTCTGCATGACAGTCTGAGCAAGTGATTTTATGGAATTTGCACAGGGAGGTCAGGAACTCTCACAGGGCAAAGAGATGAGTGGCAGTGGGCATACATGAAGGCAGATCCCGAGGCGAGACAACGGCGAGGCTATGGCTGAGTTTCACTTTGCTTGTAGCATTGGGAAAAGAGGTCTACGCCATGATGAATAGCTCCCAGGGCTGGATGGTCGCTCTCATAGAACTGTAAACTGATTTTAATCACTAAATAATAACCAATTAACTTTGAACTATTTACAACCACAAACTGAAGTACCTCTCAGCGATGACAACAGGTCATAAATTCTAAAATACTGTTTTACAACTCTTCCGGCAGATGAAGAAGGGAGGAGGGTAGGAAGTGTTGTGGTAAACAAGGGTTCGTGGGGGGAGAGAGAGACCCGAGATCGTTATTTCAAGAAAACAGTTTATTTGCAGCTGCTGACTCAGAGGCTCTAATGGGCAGAAATCTCTGAGCCCCGATTGTACTGAGGGAGAGATATTTATCCAAATTCAAGATGTGACAACCCATCAACATTCAGGGTAGGCTGATAGCACTCCAGACATAGAGGCGGCCCAGTACAGTTCAGTTCTATCCAGTTTCTCCTATCATTGTTTATAGTTCACTCTGACTCTCCATGACTCTTAACCCACTTCCTTAGCACACAGACATACACACACAGAGATATCCTGCCCAGCAATAAGCTATTCCCTTGCTGACCTAATACATTTCAATACATTTACAGAAAGGAAAAGAGATTATTACCAATTGCTAAATCAGTGTATCTTCCATAGTCAGGGGAAGTCTACATTGCTGTCTCAGAAGTTTCTACTGTTGCAGTATTTAGAGTTGTTAGAACACAGATATATCTGTTTGGGTACATCTTGGTAATGGAGATATATCTTTAAAAGATTGTCAGAATGACTATAATCTAACAACTCAGCTTGAAGAAAATATTCTCTCAAAAATCTAAATGCTTTAGAATTGCTTCAAGGTGATTTGAAACAGTTTGGGAAGGCATGTTAACTGAATAGATCAACTCCCCCCCCCCTCCACACCAGTCCCGGTAGGAAGTTTCTCAGACCCATCACGCAGCTTATAAATGGAGAAAAAAATAGCACAAAGAGGGGTAGGGGACTTTTTATTTTATTTTTATTTTTTTCTAATCTCAATTGTATAATCTTTCTTTTCTGTAACTTTATGTTATTATTATTATGTTATTGTTTAAAATGGTTTGTTTTCTGTTTAATAAAAATCACAATAATTTTTTTAAAAAAAAGGAAGGCTTGATACTTGCACCTTGCCGAGAGTAACAAGGATTTATTTATTCTTGGTAAACAAAACACATCACAAACAATTCTATTGTGTTGGTTTTCAATCATTGATTTTGGTAGCAGTGGATTTACAAGTGATGATTTGTAGCAAAAACTGAAAAGAAGGAAGACTAATCTCTCAAAGCCTGCCAACCAAGTAGGCACAGTTTATGAAAGGATATACACACACAGGCATTCAAAATACACTTCATCAGAGGTCAAAAAACACACCCTCTTCCAAAGCTACAAAATTTGCAATTCACTGGCATCATCAGATGCAAGTTTTGTAACAATGCCACTATGAACAGCTCTGCTGACTGAACAATGGGGTCATGTTTTTGCTTAGAGGGATAATCCAGCACAAAATATTGTCAGTTTACCCTGTTATAATACCCTGCAGTACAGCAGCCAGCATTAAGGGTTACTTTGTTTTTTAGAAACATCTCTTCAAAATGGTCCATAATGGAACAGCTCTTGCATTTCAAGGGCCCAATTGTACAACCACACAGTCATTCAAAACTGAGGATTTGACTGGCTGAGACTCAGGCAGAAGTGACCCAAATTACTTGTCAGCCTGTACTTCAGCAGATAAAATACTTGATATATTGTACCTTATATATTCTACCTGCAGATAAAATGCTTTATATATTCTACCTGAATCTTGCATTCCAGCCAAAACTAGTGGAGTGGATGGGGACCACACTCCCTCTTGCAAAAACAGGAAGACTTCCAATATGAGAAGAGTAACAGTGCAACCCTAAACAGAATTATACCCTTCAATTGTATTGTCCTGTAAGCAATTTCTCACCCTAGTAGCATAGAGATCTTCAGCCTTTTTTGACCTGGGGCCCACCTTTAGCCCAAACATGCAATTTGAGCCTAACTTTTTAATGTTAAACCCTACGATCATATTATGGAGATACTACTGGGGTGTTACCTGCTTTTACTTAAGCCAAACTAGGGATAATTTTGCTTTAGCTCCTTTGCAGGTTCAGTTGTCTAGCATGAACTGAACCTATGGGGTTTTTAGCCATTTTCTGCTTTCTTATGTTTAAAATTTTCTGCAAACCTACACATTTTCAATGTTGTTTGTGCATCAATAAAGCAGAATTATGCAGCGTATGTACTATATATGTTTGATTTACATATACTGTGCAAATATAAAACATATAAGATTCATGTGGTAAAAACATACAAAATGCATACATACAAACAAATCTACAAATAAAACAGCAAAAAAGAGGAAAACCAGCATTGTTGGCAAAAATAGAAATGACTATAACAAGAAATGAAATTGCAACATGTCATCCCTAACTGCATCCCTGTTGTGGGTCCTAACCATCCTTGTGCATGCCACTGACATTCCTGCAGCCTGTTGCCCAAGATTTCCCCCCAGCTAGGCTTACTTCCAGTATAAATTGCAGTCCCATGGCCAAAGTGGCCCCATCAGAAAGGAAGTCAATAAATACACAGACAATGATTTATTGGGTTAACAAAGGACACTGCTTTATTAATTACCACAGATGGAGCATTGGCAAGGCATAGGGAGTGGATCCACTACATCGGCTGACCACCCTGTCATCCACTAGATCAACAGATCGATAGATTGATAAACCGACCCCAACCTGCCTGTTGGGATAGCAACAGGAGTGTCGCATAGGTGGCTCCACAGGACATAAATATCTGAGTGGAACCTACGCCACCTGGGAGTGGAGCTAGGAAACTTTGGTAGTTTTCCATCCTAGGGCGGCGGCGGCAAGGGCACCCCGGTGTGTGTGTGTGTGTGTGTGTGGAGAGGTATAAAGTTACCGCCAGTTTATTTCACTTGCCCGACGGCAGGCCAGGGAGGGGAGCAGCCAGAAAAACCCTCCCAAACCGGCAGCTCCTCAGGCCCCGCGGAGGCCGGCTCTACCCCCACCAGACTGAGCATTGCGATTTCAAAGGGGAGCATGCCTCGTTTGAGGTACCATGGGTCATTTCGGATGGAAAACTACCAAAGAGTAAGTTCTACCCAATGAGCCCGGCAGAACGAACGGTGCTCCGCGAGTTTTTGGACAAAAACCTGGCTTGCGGTTTCATCCGACCGTCCACCGTGCCCTGTTCGGCACCAGCCTTTTTTGTGAAAAAGAAAACGGGGGATTTATGTTTGTGTATTGACTTCCGGAACCTCAATGCTGTTACCCAAACGAATGCCTACCCCATCCCCCTCATTCCTGACCTTTTAGGACAATTGAAGGAAGGACACGTTCTCACTAAGTTGGATTTAGTCAAGGCTTATTACAGAGTCAGAATTCGGGAGGGGGATGAAACTCTGACAGATTTCTCCAGTTGCTTTGGAATGGTCGAATTCATGGTGATGCCGTTTGGATTGAAAGGGGCCCCGGGGGTCTTCATGCAACTTATTAATGAGATCCTCCATGACCTGCTATTCAAAGGAGTGGTAGTTTATTTGGATGACATTCTTATTTACTCTAAAACCACGGAGGAACATGTTGCTTTGGTCAGAGAGGTGTTGTAACGTCTTAGGGACCATCAGCTCTATGCTAAACTTTCAAAGTGTGAGTTTCACAGGAAGCAATTAACCTTCCTAGGATATGTCGTCTTGCACCAAGGACTGACTATGGATCCAAAAAAGGTGCGGGCTGTGCTCAGTTGGGAACCGCCCTCTACTCGCAAACAAGTCCAAAGGTTCCTCGGGTTTGCAAATTTCTACAGGGTTCATTGGTTCTTGTAGGTTATCTGGGCTGTGTAACCGTGGTCTTGGTATTTTCTTTCCTGACGTTTCGCCAGCAGCTGTGGCAGGCATCTTCAGAGGAGTAACACTGAAGGACAGTGTCTCTCAGTGTCAAGTGTGTAGGAAGAGTAATATATAGTCAGAAAGGGGTTGGGTTTGAGCTGAATCATTGTCCTGCAAAAAGTAACAAAGGTAATGTGCTAACCATTGTCCTGTAAGTATCAAGATAATGTGCTAATGAGGGTGTGGTATGTTAATATGGAACCATTGTATCCTGAAGTGATCTGTTAATGTGTGAAATGTGTTACTCCTCTGAAGATGCCTGCCACAGCTGCTGGCAAAACATCAGGAAAGAAAATATCAAGACCACGGTTACACAGCCCGGATAACCTACAAGAACCAATGAACTCTGACCGTGAAAGCCTTCGACAATATTTCTACAGGGTGTTCCTCCCTCATTTCACTCGGATTGCTCTGCCCATTACGGATCTCCTTAAAACTAAGGGGAAAGGGGATTCGGCCACTTTACCCAACGCCCGGGTGGAGTGGACCCCCCAATGTCAAGCTGCCTTCGATAGTCTAAAGCAGCTCTTTACCTCCAAGCCAGTTTTGCAACACCCCAACTGCACTCAACCGTTCATAGTTCACGTAGACGCTTCCGACGTAGCGATGGGGGGTGCACTACTGCAAAGGGGAGAGGACAGACACCTGCATCCATGCACTTATTTTTCCAAAAAGTTTACCCAATCCGAACTCAATTGGGCTATTTTGGAAAAGGAAGCCACCCCTGTAAAACATGCCTTGACAGTATGGAAACAGTTTTTGGAGGGTTCCACGCTGCCTTTTGAGGTGTGGTCTGATCACAAAAACCTTATCGCCCTAGGAAGCCCGCAAACTGTCCGCAAAACAAGTGTGCTGGGCGGACTTCTTTGCCCAATTCCGATTCATCCTGAAGCATGTACCCGGGAAGCAAAATCTGCTAGCTGACGCCCTATCTAGACTTCCCCAATATCCCACCAAGGTTGACCGACCCACAGAGTCGCCCTTCACCCCTGCCCAACGGGGTCTAGTGCCCACTCTGGCTGTGCAAACCTGTTCTCAAACTCACTCCCCACCACTGCCGCTTCTAAAGGGAACAAATGCCCTGAACCCGGGCGAGCCGGTAACGCCACCCATCTCGCTTCCCCTTCCCTCGGAGCAACCTACAGCCATGTCTCCTGAGGCATGGGGATCCGAGCACCCTGTTCAACTGCCCCCCACTCTGGTATCCACTCCGTCCCCGGTCCAGCTGCCCACCGGCGCTACTCTGGAGGGGGTGGAAGGTCTGTCCGAGTCCTTCAGGAACACTCTTCTTCATAGTTATCAAACGGAACTTTTCTCGCAGACCCTTCCAGCCTCTCTAGTTAAATGCGGGGATTTTTGGTACAAGGATTCTAAACTGTTGCTGGGGGAGGTTTTAGGTTTGGTTCATGGTGCCAAGACCGCCGGACATTTCGGATTCCTTAAGACTTTGCATTTACTTAGAAGACAATTTTGGTGGGCAGGCATGCGGTCAGATGTGGAATCCTTCATCCGCAGCTGTCCCGTCTGTGCAGCGGCCAAACGGGCACAGGGAAAACCACCCGGACTCTTGCAACCGTTAGAGACCCCCTCTAAGCCTTGGGAGGTGATTGCAATAGACTTCATGATGGATCTACCCCCTAGTGGGGGAAAAACTATTCTTTGGGTGATTACTGATCTATTTTCAAAACAGGTGCATCTTGTGCCCTGCGCAGGTATCCCTTCTGCCCCGAAATTGGCCCGCCTCTTCATGTCACATATCTTCCATCTGCATAGCTTTCCGTGCAAGATAGGTTTTTTTTGGAAAGTTTTATTGGTTTTTATGATATAAATTTTCCATGTTAACAAACAACAATAAAAGTAATATAAAAAATTAAGTCATAAGTAATGTTGTTATAGTTATTTAAGTACTTAATAAAAAAAGGAAAATTTGTTGACTTCCCCATCACCTCTGCCTCTTAATAAAGTATTCTATCCCATCGTGATATAGTCTAATCTTAATTATTCTTATATCTCAGTTAAATTTCAATCACAATATTCTGTTAATATAATTAATTACACTTCTTTATATTAGCAATGTCATCTAGATCAGATTAAAAGGTACTCTTCCATTTTCCCCAGTCCTAGTTCATATTCACAATATTTCATCCAAGCCTCCCATTCCCCCATAAATTAAACATTGTCCTTTTGGTTTAAAGTAGCTGTAAGTTTTGCCATTTCCACCAGTTCAAACATTTTCATAATCCAGTCTTCTTTCCCAGGGGTGTCTGCCCCTTTCCATTTTGCTGCATAGAGCAATCTTGCAGCTGTTGTTGCATAGATCAAAAAAGTCCTTTGTATTAACAAGTCATCAGGTATCATGCTTAATAGCATCATTTCTGGTGTTTTGGGTATATATTTTTTGTACTATTAGTCTTAATTCATTATAAATCATATCCCAAAAATCCTTAGCTTTGTCACAAGTCCACCACATATGATAAAAAGAACCAACTTCTTTATTACATTTCCAACATTTAGGGGATGTCACTTTATAAATCCTTGCAATCTTCTTAGGTGTTAAATGCCATCTATACATCATTTTATATATATTTTCTCGAATTGACTGCACATTTATTCCTTTCAGGTCTTTCACCCATAATCTTTCCCATTTATTTAAAGCAATATCATGTCCCACAGTTTGAGCCCAGTTAATCATTGTTGGTTTAATTATTTCCTGCTCACAATAAATTGTTAAAAGAAGATTATACATTTTAGAAATCAGTTGAGTGTTATTATCTAATAACATCCTGTGAAAAGGCGATTTCTCTTTAGAGAATCCATTCTTCATATCTTGTGTAAATACTGATTTAATTTGATAATATTGAAGCCATTGTAAGTCGTCTTTAAGTAACTGAAAGTCTTTTAGTGAGCTTTTTTTTCCTTCCCAGTTAATTAACTCTTGGTAGGTAATAAATTTGTCCAATCTAAGTGGGTGTAATGTCAACATTTCTTGAGGTGATATCCACATTGGTGTTACTGGTTCAAGAATATGTTTATATCTCATCCAAGTATGAAATAAGGAGGACCTGATTATATGGTTACGAAATGATGCTTGTATCTTAATTTTACCATACCACAAATAGCCATGCCATCCACTTATATTGTTAAAACCTTCAAGATCTAACAAACGCAAGTTAGATAAGTTCATCCAGTCCTTTAGACATACTAAAGCGGCCGCTTCAGCATAAAGTTGAAAATTAGGTAATGCTAAACCTCCTCTAACTTTAGAGTCCACCAAATGTTTGTAAGCAATCCTCGGCTTTTTCCCTTGCCAGATGAAATTTATTACGTCTTTCCTCCAAGTATCAAAATATTTAACATGTGATATTATAGGCAGATTTTGGAATAAGAAAAGCATCCTTGGTAAAATATTCATTTGGACTGTTGATATACATCCCAAAAGTGACAGCTTTTTATTTGACCAAATGATCATGTCAGTTTTTATTTTATCCCATAATTTAAGATAGTTATTAGTTATCAATTCTTTGTTCTTCGCAGAGATCCAGATTCCCAAATGTTTGACCTTATTAGCCTTGTCCCAACCTGTATATGATATAAATTCCTGCTGTTCCATTTCTGGTGAATTCTTAAATATTGTCTTTGTTTTTTCTTGGTTAACTTTAAACCCCGATACACTTCCAAAGTCGTCCAAAGTTTCCAGCAATATCTTCATTGATTGTGTTGGGTTCTCCAAAATTAACAGAAGGTCATCCGCGAAAGCTCTCAATTTAAATTCATGTTTTTTAATTTTTAATCCGCGAATGTCCTCCATACTCCTTAGCTTACAACATAGTGATTCCAACACCAACAAAAATAGTAATGGAGACAGGGGACATCCCTGTCTAGTTCCTTTCTTGATTGAACAATTATCAGACATCGATTCATTCACCAAAATTTTTGCCTGTTGGGATGTGTATATGGCCGATATACCTCTCAAGAAACGGTCTCCAAAATTTAATTTTTCCAATATCTTTTTCATAAAATCCCAGGAGACCATATCAAAAGCTTTCTCTGCATCCAAAAATACAAAGGCCACCGTTTGTTGAATATTCTAGTCATAATATTCCAATGAGTCTAATAAAACTCTTATATTATCTTTAATTTGCCTTCCTGGAACAAAACCTGCTTGGTCTTCATATATAAGGTCCTTAATAAAATGCTTTATCCTATTCGATAAGACCGAAGCATAGATCTTATAATCCACATTTAACAGCGAGATAGGTCTATAGTTTGAAGTTTTTTCTGGATCTCTTCCTTCCTTAGGTATCAACGATATAAATGCATGTGACCAAGTCTCTGGGGATGCTCCCTTATCCAAAATTGCATTACAAAGTAATACAAAAAAAATCACTAAATTGTCACTGAATGTTTTATAAAATAGTGCAGTAATTCCATCTGGTCCTGGTGTCTTATCTGTTTTTTGTTTCATTATTGCTTCTTGTAGTTCCTCCTTTGTAATTGGAGCATCTATCCATTCTTGTTGGGGCTTTGAAAGGACATTCATCTGTATTGAATTTAAAAACTTGTCTATTTTCTTTTTTGAGATATTTTCTTTCTGATATAACTTAGTATAGAATGAAACAAATTCTTTTTGTATATCCGTAGTTGTATAAACTGGTCCTTTAGTGGATTGAATTTTTGTTATAATCTTCTTTTGAAATGAATCTTTCAGTTGGGTTGCTAAAAAATTTCCAGGTTTATTAGCATGTTCAAAGTATTTTTGTTTAGCAGATTTTAAATTTTTGTTCATTTCCTCCATTATTATCAAATTTAGTTGGTGTTTAGATACAGAGATCTTCATTTGTATGTCATTTTTCTTTTCTTCATATAGAGCCATAACCAGTTTTTACTCCAAATTTTGTAAATCCCAGAGTATATTATTGGTAAATTGTAGTTGGGTGCTTTCAGTGCAAGATAGTGTTGGACAGGGGTTCAAGTTTTGTGGCCAAATTCTGCAAAGCGTTTTTCAAAGTGGTTGGTGTGGAACAGGGACTATCTAGTGCCTTCCATCCCCAAACGGATGGTCAAACTGAACGGGTAAATGCAGTCTTGGAATGTTATTTGCGCTGTTATGTCAATTACCATCAGGATGACTGGGTAAACCTATTGCCTTTTGTCGAATATGCTTACAATAATGTGGTTCACCAATCCACAGGGTTCAGCCCATTTCAGATTGTTCATGGTAAAGAGTTTAATCGATGTGTCTGAGGAGGAAGGGGGAGCTGATGTGGCTGAATGGGTGCATTCCATTCAAACTACCTGGCCATGGCTGGTTAAAAATTTGGAGAGAGCCAAATGAAAGTACAAAGCTCAGGCTGACAAACATCGCTCCCCCGGTAAGGAGTACAGGGTGGGGGATCTCGTCTACCTGTCCACCAAGAACCTACGATCCACTCGCCCGTGTGCCAAACTCAGTGCCAAATATGTAGGTCCGTTCCCCATTTCCTGGGTTATCAATCCAGTGACTGTAGAACTCTCCTTGCCCAAATCTCTACGGAGAATTCATCCTGTGTTCCATATCAGTCTCTTAAAACCGTACGTTCCTTCCTAAAGATGGCATCCTGAGCCGCAACCTGAGGTGCCTGAAATGGTGTGGGGGGGAGGACATTTTGAAGTGGCTAAGATACTGGATTCCCGTTTTTGCTATGGGGCCCTTCAATACCTGGTTCGCTGGAAACACTTCGGTCCCGCCCAAGATGAATGGGTGCGTGCCCATGATGTCTCCGCCCCCCGCCTGGTGCAAGAATTCCATTCCGCCTACCCTCACAAACACTCGGGGAAGGGTGAAGGGGGGTCTTTAGGGGGGCAGAATGTCAGGAGCAGGCCATGAAGACAGTTCATGGCTGCTCTCCCAGGTGTTGTTTTGCCAGTTCTCTCCAAGGCCAGATTAGATCACCACTCCGTGCCCCGTGTTTTGACTTCATAGATTCCTTCAGTGTGGGAATTGCCAAGTTCTCCTTCCTGCCACTGGGAGGGGGGTTGCTAGGGTTACTGGTTATCTTTTATTGCTTTGTATATATGCCAAATTCTTTCCCTTAGCCTGTCACTAGTAACATCTTGAATATGACTTCTGTAACCTGTCATGCTTAATCAATAAAACTGCTTTCGTGGACTTGCCGTCTGCTGGAGTCTGTTTATAGATTTGCCGCAGGACTAGAGCTTACAATAGCCCCTGAGCTGGGCATCACTAAACATAATAGTATAGATCACGGTCCCTAATAATTTTTCCAAGTAACTGTGAATCATTTAGTACAGTGCAGTTCTATTGCCTGTGTAGAAAAGCCCTCTTGAATAATTCAGTTTTGCATAGTTTGCAGAAAGCCAGGAGAGTGAGAGCCTTGCTGACTTCCTCAGGCAGGCCATTCCACAAGGTGGGGACCACAATAGTGAAGGCACATGTACAGGCAGTTGTTGATTTTACCCATTTGCAAACTGGCACCTGCAGAAGACTCTGCTCCAATGAGCAAAGTATGTATAACAGCTGTTTCAGTTCATATCCCTGAAATTATTTATATAAGAAAGCATGGCTGAAATTTAAGCAAGGAATGCAGTAGAAAGGAATTACAGCTGTTTATAGCTTCTATAGTAGTGAGTGTCTCTGGGAATGTGACTTTCTGGGTCTACTGAATGATAATAATCACATTTTGCAGACACTATTTTTCAGTGTCTGGTAAGGAAAGCACAGTTAATGGTTAGGCAGACCATTTCTGCTCATTTATTGATCTCTAGGCTCAAAAGCTGCTCAGCATTCAAGGTCCTAGGAAACCTTGTAAGCATTGCCAATTTTTCCGATATCTCAGAATCTGAGAGGAAGCAATTTAGACAGGAGCATAAAAATGTTCTACAGTAAACTCTACACTATGTTGCTCAGGTTCCTACATCCGGAAAGTGTCAAATGCAATAAGTGAGTGCTATATATACTCACTCATGAGCCCATTTATGGTGCAAAAGGCATACAAGACAGTAAGAAACTAAGCAGCACTTCCAATGTATACCTTTGTTAAGGTGATGATACTAACAGGGAACTGGAGGAACACAGACAGGAGAATGCTGCCACTGGAAAGGATGTCCAGTTGTACAGAAGAATGACTTGGCCCTGGTGGCTCCTTTCTGCTAAGCTAGGAGTCTTGCTGCAGCCAGAGGAAGGAGCTTTGGTCCAGAGGAAGAGTTCTGTCTCTAGATCAAATACAGAGGTAAACACATATCAGAGGCTAATTGGGTTGGATCCGACAACTCCCATTAAATGAGAAGTCTTCCTCCAGAGAAATAATTCTCACTTACTGTAGGATAAAACCCAATTAGCCTCCAGGCGATGTTGACCTTTGCATCATGGGAAGATATTACCAAGCATTTTGATACATTTCATAATCATAGAACTGGATGTTAAGAAGGCCTCCAAAATCCCACCTACTCTATTTCACTGTCTTCATATCTCAGATAGCCCAGACAGCAACAGAATGGCATCAATAGTTTTATTTGGGTGAGAAGGGGTTGCCAACTTGCCACTGCTTGTTAAGGAGCCAGTGGAGCCAGGGTGGGCTAGAAAGTTAAAATGACCCATGAACGAGCCAGGCTGACTAGCCTCAGTGGTACTGCAATCCAGTGCTTCAGTCACTACTCAGCTCAGGCCAATAGTGCCAGCAAGGGGTACTGCCTCACCTATTGCCTCCTCCTGTACTGTCATAGCAGCAGCAGGAGGCAATAGGTGAACTGATACCCATTACTGGCACCACTGGACAGGTCTGAGCTGAATGGCCCCTGTAACACTATCAGAAGTATTGGGGCTTGGCTCTTCTTGTTCCCCGCTGCCAGGGACTCTCCAAGACAGTGCCCACCTGGAACTTTAACTTAAATGGCCACCCCTGATTTATGTGGCAATTAAAGGGAAACCAAGTTCCTGTCTCCAAATTCTTTCAAAGTGTTTTTTTAAAGTAACACTTCTTTCTCTCCCTCATTTACAAAATGACATCATAAACAATTGTGAGTTGACTGATCTCAGCTTTATTATACATGAAGACAACATAGTTGTCTTGTTTTCCACATGAGAAAATAGTTTCCAAGTTCAAAGTAATTTGCAATCAGCCAACCTTTTAGAGATCAGCAGCATCCTTTCATTATTCATCCAGTTAATACACTAATAAATCCAAGAATACGGTTCCAATTGCACAGCTAATCATACAAAGAGAGTACAATTAGATAAAAGCATGCTGTGCCATGCTAACCAATCACAAAAACATGCCTGTGAGGTGTTAAACTATGAATCCAATCAATATTTCCTTACAACATGTTTATACATCAATCTTATTAGGATGGTTTAGGGAGAGAGAGAAAAGTCCCATGTTAATCCAGAGTGATCTAACATATGGAGATAATGGATAGACAGCTGAGAAGAGGTTCAACAGATATTTCTCAGTGAATAAAAACAGTTTGCCAAGATCACAACATGCCAGAATTAAGGCATCCTTGTGGGCCAAATGACATACTACACAGATACCTTCACCATCCCCCAAAGAGAAAAATAAAACTTGGGAGAGGGGTGATTTTGAATGGAAAAAGTCAGGAAAGGACCAAAAAGGTTCCTTGCTCTGCTGTTTCTCTGCTAAAACTCACATCTTTGGAGATTTTGTGTTTAAAAAGCAAAAAATATCAGAGAAAAGATTCTCATGGTTATGGGTAATGGATGATTTTTAACCTTTGGGAAACATACAGCTGTGTGTCAAGGGTTACAGGATAGAGATATAAAAAGGATTTCTCACATTCATTGGTTTGACTCTTTTGCTGTTAGCTGATCATTCCTTTTTTATGATGATGACACAGAATAATCAGTCAGTGGTTGTTAATTAGAAAATCAACATTGAGCCAACAGGCTGTATCCCACATTTTGGAAATGTTGGCTTCAAATGGCTTTGCAGTCAGTTTTAGAATTTCTTACTTCCCCACCCCAAAGGATTTAATTAAGAATTTTGAAAGCATTATACAAATAACACATCAGTTTACTCACATTACAGTCAATCGGAAAAATATTAAATTCTAAAAGATCCAGGTCTAAAACCAGCATAAAATGTACATTAAAAATTCCACAGAACAGCTTTGTAGGGAAAACTAAAATCAAAGAGCCCCCCAAAAATCTAAAACACAGTAGCTGGATAAGTAGGCACTGACATGATAGGAATTTACAGGAAGTCTGTAGAGCTAGATTTGAGTCCAGGAGCACTTTAGAGACCAACAAAATTTTCAGGGTATGAGCTTTCAAGAGTCAAAGCTCCCTTCGCCAGATATAGAAAATGTGTAGGTAGTTACGTTGATCTATAAAAAGCTATTGGGTTCCCCAGACTCATCAGGCATTACACAACTGCTGTTTTTAGAGCTTTTGGAGCACAGTGTCATGGTCCAGACCTTCCCAGGAGAGGAATCATCAGAGGCCAGGATGAACCAGTCTCCCCTGAACCTCAAACAGCCCAGAATCCATGCCAAAGTGAACCCCAGCAGGAAGAATCACATGCCAGCCTGGCTGACAGTTCTCGAGTGGCTGCAGAACCACCTCCCTTTGCTGAACTAGCTCCAGCTGGAACTCAGCACACCTATGACTGCCCCCCCCCCGCCCTCAGCTCACCTGAAGCAGATAAACACCATAGACAATGGAGTAGAACGGAGCTTCAGGCTAAAAGACACAGTGCCCAGTTAGAAGCACTAAGGAGATGGATGGAGGACTGTGAATCATCAGCGTATGACGGCTGAGACGATCAGAAAACAGGATAAAGCCATGCCTAGGACAACCCGGTGTTGGGAAAGCAACTTTGCAAAGAAGACAGAGACTTTGCTGCTAACACTTCCCAGAAAGGCCTTAACAGAATTCTGACTATTTGGTCCGGACTGTTGACCTTGCCCCTGTGTGTTGACTGTGATTCCTGTTCCCAGCTCCTGATAAGCCTCTCACCGGACTCCTGCTGTGCTTTCCTAGTGGCTGTATACAATCTGCTGTCAGAACCTCCAGCCTCCAGTAACCTGAGACTCTTTGTAACCTAACCTGGCTCAGCACACACAGTTATCTACAACCTTTGTCTGTGTTGGGGTATACCCAATTTGGACATCAAAGAGAAGCATTCCTCAATGGAATGAAAGTTTACCTTCAAATTAGCTTATTGAATTGGTTGTTCTCCACCCAGTAAATAATATTACTAGGGCACCACCCATAGGTAATGACCAGTCATCATGTACGAAGGTGTGGAACTGGTCAGGCAGGGTAGAGTGGTTCAAGACAGGATGGAGTTCAGGTTGGTGTGGCAGGTCAGATACAGATAATAGGTGGACAAGGCATGACAAGAGCAAGGTTGAGGCCATGTCAGGATCATTGAGGGCAGTCAAAGATTTTGTACATGTATTGTCAGGGTCTGTCAGTCAGATTCAGGCAGAGTTGAGGTACAAAGATCCAGTGAACAATGAGCTGCTATAACTGAAATCTCAGCCTGGGGGAAACAACTGTATGTCTTCAAGGAGCTAGCATTCACTTCTTTAGCCAGCTGATCTCAGCAGACCTCTTTGGCCCCTCTTGTCACTATGTACTTCTGTAGTTGGCTGTCTTGAGGTGCTGCTGTGGGGGAGGAAGGATTGAGCCAGCAGTTCTCCCAGCATACAGGCAGCTCTTAAGTCTCATTGAGCAAGGCCCTATAACTTTCCACCTAGGGTTCTAGATTTGAAACTACTCCAAATTAAAGTGCTTCAATACATACATTTTCTCACCTGATACTATATTTGTTATATTTCTGGGTCCTCTCTACCCCTGAATCCATTTAGTACTGGGGAGACATCTGATGAACAAAGGGAGAGTGGCCATTTTTTTGTTTCTCTGTACAGTAGGCTTTGGTGTATTTTAAAACAAGCTTTGCGCCCATTACCACCTAATCTGTTTGAATCTTCAAAACATCTTTTATTCCATTTTAAGATTCTAAAGAACACAAGCTAGGAGAGTCTCCATCAGGAGTCTCATTGACAGATGTTTTTCTCTTCCCTCTCCTTTTTAATTCATTTTTGTACTGAACTTCCAGCCTGATGAACAACTTGAAAACATGGTCACTTGGTGTGTGCTTTATTTCTCCTTAGGTTTAGAAAGAAGACTTAATAAAATGAGAAAATTTATATAAGTGCTTCTACTGATTTAACTGGTAACAGGATACAGCTGTTTCATAGCGTTGTGCCATTTTAAAAAAATAAGTTATAACGCTCGTTCCCTACCATTTCTCCAGTTTGGTAGCTGATTTTGAGTCAGAGTATTTATTGGTGTTATTTGTTCATTCTTCAGTACTTTTACAACACTTACTGTGCTATTCTAATAACACTTTCCTGGGAGTAAGCCACACTGAATAAAATGGGACTTGATTCTGAGTAGATCTGCTGGGGATTACTCTCTTACAGTGTCATCCTAAACAGAGTTACAACCTTCTAAATCCACTGAAGTCTATGAGCTTAGAAGGGAGGTCACTCAACTTAGGAATGCAATATAAGATGCATCCCTGCTATATGTGGGGATGACTTGCAATTTGTATCAGGCTTCTTCTGCTGGCCTTTTGATCCTGGCTAAGGCTATGTTATTGTTGCCTACAAATGATAGTTCTGGGATAGACATTTTCCCATTAACCTCAGTGGTGAAAGAACATGTTCAATTTTGCTGAAGTTGCTTAATCCTTCTTCGATGTGAGTCAAAGGTCACAAATACACAGGAATGGTGTCGTTTTCCATACAGAAGTTTATGAAACATTACAAACTCCTCAAATAAGATGTCTTCAGATGCCACATGCAAATGATTAGGCTTTGCATTATTGGTTAAGTTTGGAATACATCTGGATCTCAATCTACCCTCCTTATTGAGATGCATTGGTTCTCACTGATAATACTTGATCAATGATGACACAATATGATTTGAGAATTTCCTATTAGAAGTAACTGATTCTGCTCTTTTTATTCTCTGCATTTTCCTACCTCTACATTATTCAGCTAATGAGGTCAATATCTAGATTGTAGAGGACCTACAATCTGTTTTGCATTATCTATACATTCCTTTCTTATTCCTGTTTATAATTAATTTCTTGTCATTTATCTCAATGACTTTAGCTATTAATTTGGCTTTTCTTTCCACTTCTTCATTTCCCTCCTTCTTGTTACTTGTCATGGCTTGCTCCTTACCAAACCCTGAGTATAACAAATGATTTTCAGATCAAACAGGCAGTTACTTATCATTGGACAATGATAAGGTTCTGCCAAGCTGATCCAATAGTGCCAGTTGTTTCAGTCCTTATATCCCTCCAACGCTAGATATATGCTGCTCAAGATCAATTGATCAAGGAGCTTCTAAGGGATAAAAGGAAAGGAAAGTAATAATGCCAGTAGTAGCTTGATGTGCACCAAGAAAAAATCCAGGGTTCATGGGGAACCATAATTTTCTGTAATTTCTTCTTCTTTTTGACCTTTAATTTTTAAAAAAGTTGTTAATTAATTTTCCAAACAGAAAACCACCACACAAACAACAATAACAACAACCCTTTTAAAAAACAGAGAAATAATATAATAACAAAAAATACATGAAGTTGAATCAAATTATTGACAGAGGTCTTAGTAATTTAACACATTTTCCCATTTATCTTACAATTACAAATAAGAGAGGAATTCATTGATGGCATTGTTTTAAAAAAACAACTATTTATATTTTGGACAATTCCTTTTCCATAATCTGAGGAAGGGCTTAGATAGATGCTACCTTTCTGATTCATGTATGATATAAAATCATGCCACGTTTCTTAGAAATCTGATATTTTAACTTTACCTTTGACCAATCTAAATTGATGTGTCACTTTTTCTGCCATAGCTATTTGCCACAGTTCTGAATACCAAGAATGTAGTGTTAAATGCTCTGTGGTTTTCCAACATTTTGCTATTACCTTATTTTCTGTAATTTCTTATGTTCATGTAGGACATTGCTGGTTCACGATTAAAATCTGTGTGGTTTTTCAGATTATGATGCCTCGGGACCATTACTTTCAATGCAGTATCTATTGGAGGATCTCAGGCACCAAATTTGCACAGATCATAGACTTCCCCTAATCTGAAGACACCCCCCATGTTTCAAGTAAATTGGACCAAGGGGTTCAATTTTACAGACCCCCAAAGTAGGCCTTTCTCAGAGCAGGCAAAGTTCTCTCCACTTATTCCTATCCAGGGGAAATGACACCAGTCACCAGCGTTAAAAAACACCCCAAACTGTCTGAATTCATTTCATTTTCCCACTTTTACAGGGACTGACTGACAATAAAATTTTACCTTTCTACTGAAACCTCTGTGTTTGTCATCCTTCCTTGTTGTGGACTGTTCTGTTTCTTTTCACAAAGTGAAGAAGGAGGGATTTTTGGGGTGTGTGGGTATAATGGCTGTTTTTCAACCGAATGACACCAGAATTGGATTGAACTATTCTTGCCTGTCCACTAAATAACTTTTAAGTTTCAAGGGAACTGGAAGAAGGGGTCCACTTCTAAGGGGCCCTGAAAATGGTGTCCCAGCTATTCTACTTGGAGAGAGAAAAAGGGCTCTGCCCCCCACAAAGGAAAGAAGAAGCTCACCTTTGCCATTATTCCCTTTGTGGATTTTTTGTGTATAGGGGGTTGGAGTGGCTGTTTTTCAATCAAATGGCACCAAAACTGCAGGGAAGTTAGTGCTGCCTGCCCACTGAAGAACCTGCAGGTTTCAATCAAATTGGGCTATGGATTCAAATTCTGTGGGCTCCTGAACAAGGTGCCATCAGCTATGATACTTATGGGGGGAAGGAGGAGGAGGAGGAGGAGATACTATGATTATGTTAGCTTGATTTGAGGCCAGTAGCACCTTAGACACCATCAAGATTTTTGGGGTATGCTCTTTCGAGAGTCAAAGCTCCCTTCATCAGCTCTGCCTTGAAAGCTCATACCCTGACAATGTTGTTGGCCTCTAAAGTGCTGCTGGGCTTGAATCTAACTCTTTAGTTGAACCTCAGCCATTGCTGGTTCAACAGCTCTCCAACCCAGCTTGTGCTAGTCCTGGGCAGCTCCCTGACGCAGTGGCTCCATTTCCTACAAAGGGTCAACTCCTGCTCAGTCTGACCTTTGCTGTTCACCAGAGACCCTAGGCGTTTCCCCTTGGCTAGCCTGGTACTTTAGCCATAGGTACTTTAGCCATAGGTAGGTAGCAGGGCAGCTTACATATCTGTGAATCTGAGTGTTTGGGCTCATTCTGTGGAAATATTGTCTAAGTGGATTTTTTTTTAAGTGCACAAACTCTGTCAAAGCAAAAATAAGCTGGCCATCAGGTAAACAAAGAATTTGAGGAGCAAATTGCAACAGACATAATAACAATAATTGGTGTTGCCAACCTCCAGGTACTAGCTGGAGATCTCCTGCTATTACAATTGATCTCCAGTTCACCTGGAGAAAATGGCCACTTTGGCAATTGGACTCTACGGCATTGAAGTCCCTCCCCTCCCCAAACCCCACCCTCCTTAGGCTCCACCCAAAAAAACTCCCACCAGTGGCAAAGAGGGACCTGGCAACCCTAACAATAATTTATTTTAAACAAAACAAAAGGGGTTATAGTGACATATCAGATGACAAGGGAAGGGTGAAGCAAGGCACAATATAACAATGTACAATGCTTATCTGGTGCTCTATTATATTGATAATATATTTAATCAGTTTATGTTTGGTTATTTTACTGTATTTTAATTTTTCCTTTTTATTGTTATTTTTACTAATGTACTTGCACTAATGTACTTGCACTAGTACTGCTTTGTTATTTTATGCTGGCCAATGGCCATAACGACAAATGTAACAATGTTTTTAAAGACTCAGAAAACGGAAAGTGGAAAGAGAAGCAGTCAGATTTTCAGATGACAAAGGGCGAAAACGTATGGTCGCTTTAGCCTACTTTATGCCCTGTTTCAGCCAGGATTCAGCCAGGATCGAATGCATGAGTTTCGCCGAACCTGCGTTCGATCCTGGCTGAATCCTGGCTGAAACAGGGAATAACGGAGACTAAAGCAACCATGCGTTTTCGCCCATTGTGTAACAGAGGTGCTGAAGGAAGATAGCAAAATAGTAAAAAAGCTAAAGAATGTCTTTGCATCCTTCTTTCACTGTTCACTGCAGAAGATGCTGAATAAACAGCTATACCAGGACCAGTTTTTTCAGGTAGTGACCTGAAAAGCTATGTCAAATAGAGGTGAATAATGATGAAGTTTTAGTATTGTTTGATTACATTGAAAAGTAATGAGTCATCAGGGCCAGATGGCATTCCCCTGAGTATTGTTAAAGAACTCAAATATAAAATTGACCTTTTGGCTAAAATATGTAACTTATTACTAAAATCAACCTTCTTGCCAGAGGGTTGGAAAGTAGCCAAAGTAATATCAGGGTGTTTTTTTTTATAAGAAAAGATCCAGTGGGATCAAGGAATTTAAAAACCTGTCAGCCTGTCCTACATCCTAGGTGAAATAATAGGAAGCCTTATTAATCCCAGAATTGTTTCATTAAGGAATGATCAAAAATATTTTCTATTTATTTGTTTGTTACCATACAGTGCAATTCTAAGCAAAGTTACACCCTCCTAAATTCTTTGAAATTAATAGGCATTGAAGGGTGTAAATCTGCATAGAATTGTACTGCTATGATCTAATAAAGGCAGCCTCTTGGTTTACTGAGGAGGCTGTGAATGATGAAAAGACAAGGGAGATGGCCAGAGTGACAGCAGACCACAAGGGATGGTCTAGATTTCTTTTTAGAGCCTGCTCCTAAGTGATGATGGCAGGGAAGAAACAATATTTCTGTGCCACTATTGCATCTGCACAGTGTAGACCTGCAGAACCCTTTCAGGTGGTCAGAGGGCTGTTGGGTTCCAGCCTACAGATTCCAGCCTGCTGTGATCTTTTTGCTAAGCACTTTGTGAATGAAATCTCTCTCCTTCATTTCAATTTGGGCTCTACCATTAGCAGTGACGAGATTGGGTGGTCCCAGGGTGTCCAGGCTCAGGCACATAATTGAGGCAAGAGATAAAGAGCATAGGCTAAACACAGTCTGGGGGTCGAAGTACAGATATTCTGTAGTCCAAGTGTCAGAACCAGTAGGGCAATTTTGAAGGGCACAAGTCAGGTCACAGTTCAGGAGGTCAAAAACACCAAAGTTCAGAACAAGGCAAGAAATAATGGCAGGTTCCAAAATGTATCTCAAATGCCTGGATCAGATTAGAAACTGGAATGATGAGGATGGAGGCCAGGGTCGGTATTATGTCCACTAATTTATGGCTAAAAGGAAACAGCCTTTTACCCCTGATATTTAGAGATAATTTCCAGTCAAAATGGCTACAGGCTGTTTTGAATTATGTTAGGAACTTAGGTTTATCCCCTCAAGCCCTCCTAAGGAGTGGGCTTGATCAAGCAAAACAGCTGATCAGGCAGATAATCGAAGAAACTGAGCGTCAAGCTGATATATCTAGAACACCAGATTTCATATGCCCACAGAGTGCCAAATATGTGGTCACCCCAGCGGCCTATTTGGCTACATTGGACTCCAATAACATCAGGAGAGCGTTCACCCTTGCCAGGTGTGTGGCACTCCCCTCTGCGGTTCTTGAAGGCAAATTTAAGAAGATCCCTTTTATAGAAAGAAAGTGCCCCACGCCTGCTCCATGAGGTGGAAACGATCGATCATATACTCCTACGGTGTGTCTTCTATAGGGAGGCTAGAATTAAAATGATTAACCCTTTGCTAGAAAAACTCTCTAGAGAAACGGACAAAACTAAAGTGGATCACCTGTTAGCAGGCAATAATCCCCAGGTCTCGATCAAGGTCGCTAAATACTGCATATTGATATGTAGAGTTCGGAAATTACAGCTGTAACTTTTTAATTCTAATTTATTTATTTCAGTAATGGTCATAGTCCTTTTTGATAATGTTCTTAAGGTTTGTTTTTAAATTTGTCTTCTTAATAAGGCTGACGATATTCATTCTTGTATTTTTATAATGCTGGTCAAATGACCATAATAAATCGAATTGATTGATTGATAATGGCAGGCACACAAGGGTTGTGGACAAGTTGCTTTCACACTTGCTTGCCCTTTCCTGGCTGCTTTTATATGGAAAACCCTGCTGAGTCATCCAGGGACAGGTGCAACTAATCAATGGCTGAGCAGCCTTGCAGCTGTTAGCCCTGATCCTGTGGTGACTCAAGTGCTCTGGCAGAGGTTGACCGGTGCCGAGCTGCTAGCCACATGCTATGGTGCTGGTCCTGTGCCTCTTTCTGAGCCTACCTTCTCTGGCATTCCAAGGGCTCTGGCAACCCTGGGGGTGAGGCTGGCAGCTGCAGGGCATCTGCTTCTGTTTCAGGTCCTGGGCCGCTGGACTGATGGTGTGGCAAGCTGGCCTTAGTCCAAGACTAACCCTCTACACCTGACAAGGTCTCCTCCTTGTCTGGTTGGTCTTTCTGCAGTATCCAAGGGCTGGGGCTGGCTTCCTCCATCTCTTTTTCATCCAAGGAGGCATCGGCAGGCAGACCCATGACACGGGGTGCCAAAACAAACAAGTAAATAAAGTGTGCCAGCTCAGCACTGCCAAGATGGTTAACTAGAAAGACTGCTAATCTGTACCTGGAGCTCAATGCAAGGTACATACAAAATGCTAGTTCTTACCCTTAAGACCCTAAATGACTTGGTGCCTGGGCAGCTGAAGTGTCATCTCCTCCCATACTATCCAGCCTGCTTGTTAAGATCTGCCTCCCAAGCCTTGCTCTCTGTGCCCCCCACCTTCAGAGGTGAGGCAGGTGGCAACTAATGACATTGCTTTTTCAGTGGTGACATTTGCCTTTAGAATGCTGTCTGCTAGTTCTCTGAGAGGCTTGCTCTGTCTCCTGTTCCCTTGGGTTACATCCTGCTTTTCCAGGAGGTCAGCCAACTCTGCTGCCGTGGCCTAGATTCCTTGCCTCAATGTGATCCTGCAGCTGCCCAATATAGAGATCAGCTGACTCAGAAACATCTCTCTCACCCACAACCACAGAAGCTGTGGCACAGAAGTGATCCCTCCTGTAAGCTCCTGACCCTTCGAACCAGAAATCACCACAGAGTCATATAGAGTCCAAGCAGATGGCTTTTACTGGTCAAAAAGGCAATACAGTGCATACAGGGGACTATGGCAGCTATGAGAGTCTCACTAGCTGAACGATAATATAAGGCAGTAAAAGGCGGGAGATTATACAGCATCAGCACACATAAACAGAGTACACTTTCCCAGGAGCAGCATTCCCAGGCCTTGGTATGTGTGGTCGACCTTGAGGCTAGACAGTACAGTACAGACACAGAAACAATACTGAAACCGAGATAGCAGCCTGACATCCTGCTCCCCTTAAGGCCCCCTCCCAGTCTGTAAGGGGGACGGTCTTTCCGGGTAGGCAGCATGAAAGGTATCGACGAGTTTGGGGGCGGAGACATTTCGTGCGCGAACCCATTCGTCGTAGGCAGGGGGGAAGTGTTTCCAACGGACTAAATACTGTAGGTTTCCATGGTGAACACGAGAGTCAAGGATTTTGGAGACCTCGAAGTGCTCCTCCCCCCCCACAATAATGGGCTGTTCGGGAGGCGGATCGGGATGCCATTGCGGAGAGGCAATATGGGGCTTCAGGAGGCTAATGTGGAAAACGGGATGTACACGCCTCAGGGTTTTGGGGAGGGCTAGTTCCACTGTGACAGGATTTATGACTCGTGTGATGGGGAATGGGCCAATGAACTTAGCATTGAGCTTAAGGCACGGACGGGTGGAACGTAGATTTTTGGTGGAAAGATAGACCAATTTACCCACTCGCAGCTCGCCCCCGGGGGAACGATGTTTATCAGCTTGTGCTTTGTATTTGCGCTTGGCTTGGTCTAGATTGCTAACGAGCCAAGGCCAGGTGGTACGGAGGGTGTGTGCCCAGGAAGCAACATCAGGATCTCCCTCCCCCTCCACATCATTTCTGGGAGTAACAGGACCGAAATCCTGTCCATACACTGCAAAGAATGGGCTAAAACCTGTAGATTGATGCACAGCATTATTGTAGGCATATTCAGCAAAAGGTAATAGTTCTACCCAGTTATCTTGGTGGTAGTTAACATAACAGCGTAAATAACATTCAAGTACAGCATTGACACGTTCAGTTTGTCCATCGGTTTGGGGATGGTATGCAGTAGACAACCCTTGTTCTACCCCCACCAACTTGAGAAATGCTTTCCAAAACTTGGAAACAAAGCCACTGCCGCGGTCACAGATTATTTTGCGCGGAAACGAATGTAATTTGAAGATATGTGATACGAAGAGGCGGGCCAGTTTCTGAGCAGAGGGGATCCCTGCGCATGGAACTAAATGGATTTGCTTGGAAAACAAATCAGTAACAACCCATAATACAGTTTTCCCCCCGCTGAGAGGGAGATCAGTCATAAAGTCCATAGCAATCACTTCCCAGGGTTTGCTGGGTGTTTCTAGGGGTTGCAGTAACCCCGGGGGTTTACCCTGTGATCGTTTCACTGTGGCGCAAACAGGACAGCTGCGAATAAAAGAGTCAACATCGGAACGCATTCCCCCCCACCAAAACTGTCTGCGCAACAAGTGGAGAGTCTTTAGAAATCCAAAGTGTCCAGCTGTTTTTGCTCCATGAGCTAAGTGTAAAACGTCTTTTCGGAGTGCTTTGGGTACATATAATTTTGAGTCCTTGTACCAAGAGCCCCCCTGTTCTATTACTCCAGGGGGTAGGGTGTGATTAGAGCGTTCTGAAAGGCAGTGGTCCCGAAGGGTATTTAAAAAGGATTCGGAGATGGGAACCTTGGCGGGTACCCCCCCCCCGCTACAGTGGTTTTAGGACTTGCGATGGGGGTAGTGCTTACGTGCGGCGGTGCAGAGATTGCAGGCGGCAGGGCAGCCGGTGGGGTTGGAGGGGTGGAATCGCCGGTTCGTTGTTGTTGCGGAGGCGGTTGGGCAGTCGATTGGGTTGGAGGAGTTGGAGAGCTGGGTCTGGGATGTTGTTGCTGAGATCGAGTTTGCACGGCTAGTACAGGCAGGGCTCCTCTTTGCATAGGGGTGAACAGAGAGTCGGTTGGTCTCTCGAGTTTTACCGGGTACTGCGGCAAGCGGGAGAGGGCATCTGCGAGAACGTTTTGTTTTCCAGGAACATGTTTTAGGACGAAACGAAACTGAGCGAAGAATTCCGCCCAACGTTGTTGTTTCGCCGACAGTTTATGGGACCCTGTGAGGGCAGCTAGATTTTTGTGATCGGTCCAAACCTCGAAGGGAATTTTGGAACCCTCCAAGAATTGTCTCCATAGAGTCAGTGCATGGTGAACGGCCGCTGCCTCTTTCTCCCAAATGGGCCAGTTCAATTGTGCGTGCGCAAATTTTCTCGAAAAGTAAGCGCAAGGGTGAAGGAGACCATCCGGACCTTTCTGGAGGAGGGCCCCTCCCATAGCTACATCAGAGGCATCGACTTGCACAATAAACATTTGGTTTGGGTCTGGGTGCTGTAGTACGGGTTCGGATGTGAAGAGACGTTTGAGTGCTACAAACGCGGCTTGACATTGATCAGTCCACAGGATTTTTGCAGAGGGCAAGGTAGACGCGCTTGTTTTTCCTTTGGTTTTTAGGAGATCAGTGATGGGTAGAGCCACTTGGGCGAAGTTAGGGATGAACCCTCGATAAAAGTTCGCAAACCCCAGAAACTGTTGTACTTGCTTGCGGTTGGTGGGGGGAGTCCAATCGAGAACGGCTTGGACTTTGACAGGGTCCATGCGAAGACCTTGGTGGGAGATAATGTATCCTAAAAATGTGAGCTGGTTTTGATGGAACTCGCATTTAGCCAGTTTTGCGAAGAGTTGGTGATTGCGCAGGCGCTGCAGAACTTCTCGGACCAGAATTACATGCTCTTCTATGGTTTTTGAATAAATAAGAATGTCGTCCAAATAAACCACTACCCCGCGATACAGTAAATCATGAAGGATTTCGTTGATAAGTTGCATGAAGACCCCCGGGGCCCCTTTTAATCCGAACAGCATTACGAGGAATTCATACATCCAAAAGCAGCTAGAGAAGGCAGTGAGGTGTTCATCTCCTTCTCGGATGCGGACTCGGTAGTAAGCTTCCACCAAGTCTAACTTGGAGAATACCCGGCCCTCCTGTAATTGTCCCAAAATATCAGAAATTAATGGGATAGGATAGGCGTTGGTTTGGGTGACTGCATTGAGCTTTCTGAAGTCAATGCACAGACGAAGGTCGCCCTCCTTCTTTCGGACGAAAAACGCAGGGGCCGAGTTCGGGGCATTCGATGGACGAATGAACCCTCTGGCGAGGTTTTTGTCTAGGAAGTCTCGGAGGACAGTACGCTCGGAGGCGCTCATGGGGTAAATCTTGCTTTTGGTTAATGTGCAGTCCTTGACCACCTCAATTGCACAGTCCGAGACCCGGTGGGGGGGCAAGGCATCACATTCTTTAAGGTCGAAAACATCCGCAAAGTCCTGATAGACGTTAGGTAGGATTGGAGGTGCTGGGACCTCGGAGGTTAAAGCTGGGACGGGTGGATATAACAGCGCAAAGTTTTGCCGGTGTTGGTCGCACATGGGACTAGCGAAGGAGATAGTGTTTGTTTCCCAGTTAATACTGGGACTGTGTCCTTTAATCCAGTTAATACCCAAGACCACTTCAAAACGGATAGGGGCTATAGTGAAGTCTATTTGTTCCCAGTGGGAGCCAATTCCCATTGCCACCCCTATGGTGCGGTGATCAACTGGACCCCCCTGGAAATGGCTCCCGTCCATTTGGGCAAATTGGACAGGGGCGGGTAAAGCCTCAGATTCGGCTCTGAGTGCAGCAAAAGTGGCTTCGCTTATGAGAGTGCGACAGCAACCGGAGTCGATGAGTGCTTTGACGGGTAGTTGGGGGCCACCGTTAAGGTGTTGTAAAACTGCATCCACGTAGACGGTGGAGTCCACTTCTTTGATTTTGGTAGGAGCATTTGGTTTAACAGGAGGATCTGGAGAGGTCTGTGGAGACACTCCATTCACCACAGACCGGAGCCGTTTTTTGACAAGTCGAGGGGAGATTCCAGGTTTAAGGCTGGAGAATTCCATGGATTTTCCTCATCCGAAGAGGGAAAGTTGTCCCCCAATGGGGCACTTGTAATCCGAGACCCGGCGGGGTCGTTTGTAGCAGGCAGGGAGGCTGGATCTCCAGCATGGAGTGCAGAGGGTGTGGGTCTTCCCGGAGCTGCGCTGCGGGTGGCCGCGGTGCCTCTGCGTGGTGGACGACCTCTGGCTCGGGTTATCGTGCTGGGACGAAATAATCCATGGCGGTGTGGGCAAACAGCTGCAAAGTGGCCCATTTCTCCGCAATTAAGACAGGCACCTCTCTGAAATCGGGCTTCACGTTCCTGGGGTGGACGTGGAGGATTTCGTGGGACGGGCGGTGGTGCCTTGGATTGGGGCTTTTGGGTGCCTTTTTCCTTGTGCTTTTGACGGACTAGAGAAATAAAGCGTCGGCGGCTTTCCACTTCCTCGGCCAATAGAATCCAGTCTTCAAGGGTATCGGGATCACCCCGCATATATGACCAGTTCAGAACGTCAGGGTGCAAGGCTTCCCTGAAATGGTGAATTAGGGTGGTTTCGGGCCAACCTACAATTTTACTTGCTAGCCGTTGAAATTCATCGGCAAATTCTCGAACTGTAGCAGAGCCTTGTTTTAGTTGTAAGAGTTCCGTTTTGGCTCTTTCCCCCAGGAAGGGGTCCTCAAACCTCCTTCTCAGGGCAGTCATGAAGTTGTTGAGGGAACGGATAGCACGAGAGCGGGTGTCGAACTGGAGGACCATCCAGTCAGCTGCTTTACCTGTCAGAAGGGAAGCTACATAACGCACCCGGCTATCCTCCGTGGGGAAAAGCTGTCCTTGTTCTCGCATATAACTGTCCACTTGATGCAAGAAACAAGGCAGAGTCTCGAGAGATCCGTCGTACGTAGTCTTCAATTTGAGTTGCTTCCAGGGGCCGGGCGCAGGCTGTCCCGGATGCACGGGTGGTCCGGGAGGAGGAACAACGGGAGCTCCGGGAGGCAGGGGTGGAGCAGGCACATTAGCGGGTGGCTGGGGTGGCTGGATGGGCACCCCCTGACCCGGTATCGGAACGGGCTGTGCCTGGGCTATCAGGGTTTGTTGTAATTGCCTGTTATCCTGAAGCATACGTTCCATTAGCTCTTGGAGTTGATCGACACGGTCGGAGAGCTCCCGGTTCTGGGCTCGTAAGAGGTGAACCTCCTCACTTGGGCCACCAGTAAGATGAGGTTTACTGGTCCGGAAGCTCGTGGCCCATTGAGAGCTGTCTCCATATAGATCCTCGTCTTCAGACTCTCCTGAGTCTCGACGTCGGTCAGCCAGACGGCGTGCGCGTTGGGTCGCGCGCGACGGGACAAACGCCGGGGAAAATGACAGACCTGATAGCCCTTGTACAGTGTCCTTGGGACGCGTATCCATTTTCGCCCAATCCCTAACCCTTGCTGTTGCCACCTTGGCTGCTTCAGCAGCTTCTCTCTCTCTTGCGACCTTAACCGCTTCGGCGGCTTCCTTATCCGCAAGAACTTTGGCGTTCTCAAGTCTTAGGGCAGCCTCCGCCGTAATGCGCGGTAAAAGTTCTGTTTCCAGGAGTGAGAGTATGGGGTCGGGTTCTCCGCCCAGCAAGGGTTGTATTCGAACCGCCAGTGCGGGTGCATCGGCTCCAAAAGTCGAGGTCAAAGCTTGAGCCAAGATGGTTACCGGGGTGTCCTTTGTACATTCCACAAGGAGAAGAGCGGTGCGAATAGCGACCCGCTTGGCTTCAGCCTGACAGCTGGCTGCATCCGGTATGAGGGAAAAACCCTCTGGCGGGGCTCCTGCCATGGCAGAACTAGAGGAAAAAGTCTCTCGAGAAATAAGATTATCCAAAAGTCCAGTTAGTACTTGTAAATCCTCAGTTGCCAACCGGGCATCGTCCAGCAATTGATCCAAGTCTTGAAGATCTAAACGAGTATCAGTATACTCCGTCGTTAACATCCAGAGAATCCCTTTTATAGATTGCCACTGTTCCTGTACCAGGTCCCTCAAGCGGCAAACCTCTAGGGTAGTCCTGAAGAGTTCAGCGACTATGTCCTGTACCAGGGTGGGATCCTTCCGAGAGGAATCCAGGGTAGTAGGTCACTCGGAGAGCCTCGCAGCTCCCATCCAAGTGGCAGGCGAACCCCCCTGGGCTCCAGCCTGACAAGTAGTACAATGAAGAAGGTGAGGGATAGCTGCCATAATGTAAGCTCCTGACCCTTCGAACCAGAAATCACCACAGAGTCATATAGAGTCCAAGCAGATGGCTTTTACTGGTCAAAAAGGCAATACAGTGCATACAGGGGACTATGGCAGCTATGAGAGTCTCACTAGCTGAACGATAATATAAGGCAGTAAAAGGCGGGAGATTATACAGCATCAGCACACATAAACAGAGTACACTTTCCCAGGAGCAGCATTCCCAGGCCTTGGTATGTGTGGTCGACCTTGAGGCTAGACAGTACAGTACAGACACAGAAACAATACTGAAACTGAGATAGCAGCCTGACACCTCCCTCATCCATCTGTTAAACAAACACAATGCTCACATGGTCAGATGAGCTCAGGGCTCCCCAGAATTTCTGTCCTTAAGACAAAAATTCTGGGGAGCCCTGAGCTCATCTGACCATGTGAGCATTGTGTTTGTTTGTGAAAACTGTGTTTGTGAAACTGTTGATTACAGAACAACGCACTGAGCCCATATCTGACCCTTGCTAGTTCCTTGAACAAAGCATGGATTGTCAGCTCAGTAGACTACATCTTGGTAGATCTCATTTGACAGCTGGCCTGATACCTGTGGAGCGAGAACTCATAGGAAATCTGTCTTGAAGAGCTGTTGGATCTCTCACACCTGTTCAAAGTTCACAAGGAAGTGTTCCATATCTTGGCCCTCCTCCCATCTTGGCAATGATTTGCAGTCAGAATACGGGATGCCAATCTCCTGGACTGGTCATGGCAACCCCAGCAGACATGTGCAGCATCCTTTCCAGACCAAGTGGCAAGCCTGTACCGCCGCGGAAAGGGCTCCTCTTCATCCCGCAAAACTGGCAGTCAAAGAACAGCAGCCAGGACAGCCCTTCCAGAGAACCAGAGGGCATCCATGCTCCTGTGTGTCCTGTTTCAGTGGCAGCCATATTGCAGGGAGCTGTCATGCACATAGCACCCATTGGCACACACCCCTTGCATCATCAGCAAGATGTTGAGATAACAGCAAAACATCGTTCCTCCGGCTATGCAAAGTGATGCGCCCCAGAGACAGCTAAGAGCACCTTTGTGTATGAGTAATAATCCCATCTTCAAGCAACTCTTGACCCTTTCAGTATTGCACAAATCACTGGAATTAGAATAAATTTGTTCAATTGCCCAACCTCCACACCCCAGCAGCCGACCATTAGTTGTTTTGTCACCTTTTTCAAACAATGGGAACCACCAGGGTAATCTCATTACCCCACCCCCAGAGAAAGGTATAACTGGAGTCCCCTAAAGTCCATACCCTCCCTTAGGTCTTCCCTTCCATACTTGCTGTCACTCTGTTGGTCTGGGTAGCAATGCCAGACCACCTAGTTCCCCAGCCTCACTGGGTACACCAAGGGGACCCCCTGCCCCCTTTTTATTCCTCTTAGCCTACAGAACTCAGGACAACTCCGCTCCAAGACAGGTGAAGTACTTCCCATCATCTTAAGCCTGCCACTTTGGCAAAAGTCTCTTCCTACCACCTTTTGCTCCTAGGCTCTTTGTATGTTTGTACTGCATCATTAAATGCTTGAATTACATAAACTTTCTTAATTTGGAATCCTTTGCCTCTGTCATTATTCTAAGGTCACAGATATGGGCTCTGGTATACATTGGTTGCATCTCACTATATAAATATTGTAATTGCCATCTGCGTGCTAATTCCCCAATCAAAGTGCTTTTCGGCTTGCGTATACCCAATAGTTAGGTGTACCTACTTCCAGTCAGCACAGAATTCCTCAACTCAATCCCAGACCACATTCGACCAGGTCATGAACTCTGTCACGTACATGGGGAAGATGAGCCAGTCTTGCCTTGTCTTTTTCTGTCACAGCCATCACCTTGGGTAAAATCCACCCCCCCTCTCTCATGGGTTGCCCGAATTTGACATGCCATGTACAGACTCTTTCTAATTAAATTACTTTATTTCTACAAGGTACAAATTCAGCGTACTACATGAACAGATCTGCAACCATCCTTAACATCATTCCCCTCTGTCATCTTTATGGCAAAACACACCGGAGAGACAGCAACCCTAACAAACTCTAGAACGCATGCATCAGACAAAGGAACAGCCCCTTTTCAGACCCCACCCCACATGTACTCCAGGGCCTTTAGCCAATCTGGGTGCCAGGTTCTGGGGCTCAAGCTGGCCAGACCTGGATCCTCTAATCAAGAAGTGTTAACACACCAAAGGGCTAGTTGTTCTCTCTGTCATTTGTAAAGGATGCTCTCTATCCAGAGAAGAGCACTTTTCCCACATCCTCTCAGTAACAGAGACGCCAGTGTCCCTTTTCATCACCACAACAGCATCTCTCCCCTTCCCCCATCCATCATACCACTATACTGTGTTTTAGGTACCAGGCCAAAACATTTCTTTGAATTAGGCAGTTAGTTAAATAGGCCAAAGCATTTCTTTTGAACAAGGCAGTTACTTAAATAGTTCTATCTTTTTAGCTGTTTTATGGTCTGCTTCTAGTCTGAGATCTGTTTTGTGGATATATTGTGGTATTTAGTGGTTTTATGCTGTTTTTATGGCACTGGCTTGTTTTGAGTGGGTGGTTTCATATTTATATTGATAATGGGGGGTTTGTTCTACACTTAAATTTATTTTTTAATTTAATATAATTATCAATACAAAAGATACAAAAAAAACACCAAATACAAAAACATTAATACAAAAAGAAAAGAAAATACAAAAAATAGAAAAACTGCCAAATAAAATGAATTACACTGAGATTACTACTAGCCATAAAAATGATCTCACATGCTTAAATCAAAATGCTTGATAAATACTATCTTTAGCATCATAACTACCATCTTTAGCATCATTAATAAATTCAAATTACTACCTGTTAATTTCTTAATATTATTAATTTATGTCTATTGTATAATCATAAACTGCCTCTTATTTATTTTTTTCTTATTTATAATATCTTAACTTTATACAAAACAGATAATCTTACCTAATCTAGAAATTTTATCTCTCAGATAACATATCTTTCTCAGATCGCAGAATGTATGATGCTTGAATAGCATTGTTTTTGTTTGTAAGGCTCCTCGAGAAGGACTCTGGAGCTGCAACATAAAGATTTCCTAAAGAAAGAAAGAAAGCCAACAGTGGTCTGCACTGGGAATCTGAGAAACAAAAAAGATCCCCAGAAGATCACAGGAAAACTCCCTTTCTCTGTCTTCCTACCTGAGGTTGATGGAGGACCAGATATGCAACTGGAGCCATTTATGGTAGAATATGAACACATCATCCAACCACAGGGTTTCAGTCACAGATGACAAGTCAAGATATTGGATCTAAGGTCAGTTGCCCATCAGTTGAAGTGGAGGTAATTTTTGCTGATTTCTCTTTTACATTGGAGACCCTCCCCCCAATTCACCCCTTTCACTGTTTTTGAAAGTTTCTTACCCCTAAGAGAAGCAGAAAAGTTCTGTTCCATTAATGGAAATATCTTCTGTTTGTGGCAAGTGAACTTTGGATCAGGCCAAAATCTCCCTGTTCTTATTCCTGAAAAAGAAAATGAGAATAAAATTCATGGCAGATTTGCAAAGACTGTATGAACTCTATTTGGTTTTAAACAATCAGTGAAAAGTGCAGTTGGTTTGTATCCTGCAGTCTTTTTATTTTTAGAATAACCATTATAACAAAAATATCACATCATTTAGCGCAATATAATTTTATTTATAATAATAAACCAGCAGCCTAATTTAATATCTTTAATCACTCCTGTGCCACATTTTAAAAAGTCTCATTTAACAAAAATATCACATCATTTAGCGCAATATAATTTTATTTATAATAATAACCCAGCAGCCTAATTTAATATCTTTAATCACTCCTGTGCCACATTTTAAAAAGTCTCATTGTGGGCACAATAAGAGTAACAATAAGAGTAACATTAAATAAGAGTAATATTAAATATTTTAATAAAATATTTTGTGGGCTTTCACAGGTAATACCTTTGCCAAGATTGCTGGAGAAATCCATGCAGGTTTATTCAATCTTGTACACAAGTACAGAGCATATTTAAAGAAAATAGCTGAATGCTAAATAAATAGTTACATAATAAAAATGAATAATTTACCCTAATTTAAAGACTGATGTAGGTCAAATTATAAATATCAAATTAAACTATTTATAAACTACTTATAAAGTAAGATAAATTAAGAGTTATTAGTATTTGTTACAAAGACCCACACAATTGGCCACCACCTACATGGTAAGGTCATGAAATATTCGGTATCAGAACGATCCTTAGAGAAAAACAGACTTCCATGCACCTGTAAGAACATCCAGAGGGCACCTGTGGAAGGCTGCCAAGAGCATATGTTGGTACACATGAAGAGGGTCGTGCTGTTCAGATGACAGGCTCTTAGAATATATCACTTACCGAGAAGTGATCTTATTCAGCCAGTCATTGAGTAAGCAGGACTCAACAACTTTATCAATAAAAAGACTTGCTTTTTAAAAGTAGGTATACTTCTAGTATAATGTGTGTAAATGGAGATTATCAAGTATTTAACACTTCTATAAAAACTTGTCAAAGTACAATGTATGTATTTACAATGTCTGAAGTAAAAGCAAGCAAGTCTTACATACGATTCAGTTTCAAAATCCAACTTTTAAAATATAACAGTCAGATTATTCTGATTCAGTTCAAAGTATCTAATTCATAAAGTCTAGAGTAATGTATTTAAGCCATACATACCAGTCAGCCTTTTCTTGAGAGCCTTTGGAAGGTTCTGATTCTCTGGACTTACTGTGGCTGTATTTATACTTTTTCAGACTCATTAAGAGTGTTGATTTTACCATCAGGAGGGATATCTTCCTCCCCACTTTCAGATAACATGAGCAGTGCAATAATGTACAGTTGCAGCTGTTCAGGTTATTAGCTTCTTCCCATGACCAAATATGGGCTTCCTTTCCTTTCAGTCTATTTTGCTTAAAGTATAAACAATCATTTCTGAGTTCCATGATCACTCCATATACTCAATTGTCATACCATTCTCATCTTCAGTACAATACGCATTAAATGAGACTATTTAGAAATCTACAATACAATATATAACTATATAAATCATAAAACACAATTGTTGCTCACATTGTAACATGTAACCATCTGGTCAGTAGGAAACATAGCCTTCAGCAAGGTTATAGAAAGCAAGAAGCTTACTGCACTTATAGCCTTGAGGTCTTTGAGTAGACCTTCTCAAGGTTTGAGGATAACAGGACTTTTCTGCTCTTGAGATATGAGCAGCTGGCAGCTGGCAGCTGAATCAGGAAGGGTAATTTCAGATACACCTTTCTGGCAGATAGTGAAGAATGACTCTGTTCTTCTCCCTTCAAGGACAAGACCAGGGTAAGTTAGTTTGCTCTTGAAAGAATTCAGACCTTGAGAGAATTCAGTCAGCCTGTGCTAAGGACATTTGCATTTTGCAAGTGGTTGCCAGGCTTTTCATTACACAAACCTCTGCAGTTTGTGGTTCAGTTTGTATGTTGTGATCAAGCTCTACATGGAATTAATTCTGCACATGTACACAAAATACCATAATTATGTCAGAGACCGTGATACACAGAGGTATTTGTTCTAAGCTCAAATAAACCCTATCATTCCTGCAATGAAAAATGAAAACAATCAGAAAGCAAGCTTTTTCCAAATTCCAAAATTATCCTGATCTACTGCAACAATGAAAATTGCACTGGAAATTTTTTCCCAGGATGCTCTGGATCTCCTAAAAGCTCAAGCCGCTCATATCTTGGATTCTCTATATTTTTCCATGTAAAAGACAAACAAATGTTGCCATGCACCAATCCTGTTTTTACGACACTGAAGAATAATAGTGGAACACTATGCATGAAGAAAATGACAAAATGTGAAGTCTCCATCAATATTAGCTAATAGATCTTTCTTGCGAAATCCACATGGATTGACTGCAATGTGAAAAGCCCTTTCCTGGGAGTAAGCCCCAATGAATAAAATCTTTCTTTTATTCATTCCCCAATGAAGAAAATCTTTCTACTTAGGATTGCTCCCTGAGTTGCAACCTTTTCCCATCTGTTCTTCCAGGCAGGAAAATATGTCCTTGGCCCTGCATACCCTGTTATTCTTACAGTGTAAAGATAATTATAAAAGGGAAATACATTCAGCAAATTCCAAAAGCCACTTTAGATGGTGTCCCATGGATGTTAATCAGCTCAGAATGAGTAACATGCACTCATGCTAGTTTTTAAGTAGGATGCTGATCACAGCTATGAACTGTGAGACACCAGTCTTCCATGATTAGGCAAATAAATTATTTGGCTGGGCATTACCTCTTGCACAGGATCATAGCCTATTGGCACTACAGCTCTTAGCTCTGAACAAAAAGAAAATTTCCAAGATAACTTTTAGTACCACCAAATGGGTCCACAAAGGTGAGGTGGAGAGTGAAGAACTGTTACAATACTAGATGATTCACACAAAAACATGTGAACACATGAATCTGTCTTATACTGAATCACACCCTTGGTCCATCAAGATGAGTATTGTCTACTTAGAGTGGCAGCAACTCTCTAGGGTTTCAAGTGGTGGTCTTTCACATTACCTACTACTTGAATCCTTTTCAACTGTAGTTGCAAGGGACATTCTGCATGCCAGTTAGATGCTCTGCCACTGAGCTACAGCCCCTCCCTAAATGCATCCAAATGCATTTAGAAGCAAAAAGCATGAAGATGCAATTGTAAAAATTGGGGAGGAGATTACTAGATGTTATGAATTTTAGTTGGTTATAGTTAGGCAACCAATCTGTAGAAATCTGGCTAGGTTTTGTCCTTGACTTCTTTCCTGTTCCTCTGGATATCCACAGTGCAGATGATGAATTGTAGAAAGAGATATTTTGTAAAATACATATGATAACCTAAGGAAATATAAATACAAGATTAAGTACAATCATTACTGTTTTATGAAATGCAGGAGGGAGAAATTCTAAATACTTCCAGTTGCTGAAGAGCAAAACCAGAGAAAACTAATGTAATTATGCTCTAGTTATGAGCTTCTCTACTATACTCCGCTTAAGACATCTTACTAGTAACATTAGTGATGGTTTGCTAGACTATATGAACCCTCAAATTTATCCAGAAAGGCCATTCTTGTATTCTTAAGGAAGGAAAGGTATTTGTGTGTGTATGTGCAGTATGTGTGGAGAGGGGATAGAGACTGCAAGATAATTGTACATTTATTCATTCATGTATTGTATTTTTGCCACCTTTCTTCCATCATGAATCCCCAAGATCATCCCCATCCAAGCCCTGATCAGACCTAAACATACTTCATTTCAGCAAGGTTGATGTATCACTTGTCAATGAAATGTGAATGCACCCAATGGAAATATTTCAAAATAGCAAATTAGTCTTTATTGTGAGGAACAGTTGTCTTTCTGGAACTCTCACAGAAGGAGTGTTGAACTATAACAGCAACATTAGGATCTCGGCAAGGGGCTTTAAAAGACAAACAGATGAGTCGTGCTTTGCCTGTAATGGAGTATATTATATTGCCCATAGCCTTTGGAGAATGTTCATACTCTGATCTGCTATTCTAACTACTGTGACCTAATCAGAAAAAGCATTAACATCCCATGAAGACATTTTTGTGAAGCCATAGGATGCTATACAGGAAGAAGCTTCTGTGACTTGAGAAAATCAATAGCAAAGTCACCTGACTCCATTTGCAAACAGAACAGGATCCAGATAACTGCGGTCACAAAAATCCATAGCCAGGCTTACTTGCCCTGTTACATGTAGTAACACCCTTATGCAGTAACATTAAAGACAGTTGTTTTAAGATTTCCAAATATTTCAGCAGATGCAAGCAAAATTAGTGTAATTATATTCTAGATTAAACAAAACATCTGCCAAGGAAACAAGCTTTGTACACCTGATTTTTTAAGTTATTCATTTGTTTAGTAAATGCATGCATTTCCTTTTTAAAAAAATTCTCCAAAACAGTATAAAATAGCTACAAATTACTCCTTTAAATACCAAGATTTAATCAGATACAAATCCAACAATATATAATCCAATGTGTGCAAAACTAGTAAAAAGCAGAAACCTTAAATAAGTAACTAGGAAAAGTAATGCCTAAAACAGTACCTAATATTGCAACAGAAACAATTTAGTACATATTTGATCTGATTTCTAAAAACAGTATGAAAGCAAGATACATAAAAATTGGATGAGTATATGGAAAGCTGAAACTATGATACAAAGGACTGGATGCAAAGAAATCTTGGCATAAGTGTTTAGTCTGGAGAAGAGGAGGCCAAGGGGGGACATGATTGCTCTCTTTAAGTATTTGAAGGGCTGTCACTTAGAGGAGGGCAGGGAGCTATTCCTGTTGGCAGCAAATGACAAGACTTGCAATAATGGGTTTAAATTATGGCCAGAAAGGTACCAGCTGGATATCAGGGGGAAATGTTTTACAGTAAAAGTTGTTCAACAGTGGAATCCGCTGCCTAGGGAGGCGGTGAGCTTCCCCTCACGGGCAGTCTTTAAGCAGAGGCTGGATAAACACTTGTCAGGGATGGGCTGATCCTGCTTTGAACAAGGAGTTGGACTGAATGGCCTGTATGGCCCCTTCCAACTCTATGATTCTAAGTGGAGGGCTCTTCCAATCACACAAGGGAGACTTGACACATTTTGTGGATTTCCCATTTGGGACAGCATCCCCACAGCATCTCACATTGTTCTCAAGGATCCTATTGCTAAGATATTTTATTTTTGCTGGGCAGTTCTGTGCGTATTGTGTGAGTGTTAATGGGCTCATCAAATCTGGAAGGTCCCTGTGTATGGATTTCACATATTGCTGACATTGGAGGAAGATGTATTTTGCATAATTTTGCATATCTGACAACTGATGAAGTATGTTTGGTCTTTTGTCTTATCATTAATAACAGGAGAGTTTTACATGTTATGATTATTTTGTGACTTCTTTGTGAATTATTTAATGGGTATTTGTTTAATACAGAATGTGTTAATTTTAAAACAGAAAGTTTGTTTTACACACACACCTTTTATCCTCAACTGTTTCTTCCTATTTGTCCAAGTCCACCAAACAGGAATTTGAACCCTGGTCTACTTGACCAATAGGAAGTTCAATATAGCTCTCCAATTGATTCAAACCCTTAACTTATTGTACAGCAAACCAGTCCCTTTACACTGCAGAAACAAGCTGCTATTTTTATACTTTAAAAGCTATTCATATTCAAAGCTATTATTTTAATCAAAAGATTAAGCCAAAGAGCTGAATAACAGTTTTCTATTTTAGCAGAAACCTCTTTGCCATCACAAAGTAATAACAGTTGCTTTCTCGTACATATTTACATTATTCATTCATGTAACAGGGATTAGTTATGAGACTCTGTCTGATATAAAACTTGTGGGCAAGTGTCAGCAGTATATATTCATATACTTTAGAAGCACAATTTAAAAGGAGAATCTTGCCAATATCACAACTGCCTAGCTGAACTAAATCATTGGTCCAATTACAAAGAGCTAAGATTCTTCAGAGCATCATTGAATCCAAATTACAATCATAATTCTAAAGTAGACTTAAAAGGCAGTTCCAGAGAGACTTAAAAGGCAGTTTCAGCGTCATTATACCCAGCAAATATCAGCAGCAATACAAAGAGCTCCTTTGTAGTTCAGTACATTGCCCTTGGAACTCTTCTGTGGCCATTAGATGCCTTCAGGGTCCCTATGATATCCCAAAAAAGTCATGGCAATGGCTATGGGTAAGACATTTGCCTGTATAAGAGTTCCACCTGCATCCTATCAGGTTGAAAGGCATTTTCCATGTGAATTAATCCATTGGTTTATAATAATTGCTATAGCAGACATCATGAAAAGGGTTAAAACCTATTTTCTCAAAGAAATTCCCCATAGTAATTAATCCAAAAAGTTCACAGTTTATTACAGCAATTAAAATGACAATTGTATAAGCAGGACAGATTCTTTAAGAGAAAGAAATTTGCTAAAATGTAGTATAGTAGTGACCAGAATATTCTGCCAGGAATTTTCTATTTTACCCACATTGTAACTCCATGCACATATTGGGTATATTTCACGTTTCAGGCTAATAGTATTTCACCCCACCCTCCAACCCACTTTAGCAATGGATTGCGTTTAGAAAACTGAAATAAGGTGCTCACCCTGCCAAAACCAGTTATTCCCCTGTAAGCTCATACGAAAGTGAGCATTACTGCTCCAAAAATTGCCATTTTAAATCAAACTAGTATAAAAGAAGAACTCCCACTGAACTGGTCTCTTCACAAGCCTTTTCTTACTGTAGCAAATGCTAAAATTTTGTCCAACTTCCTTTAAGCTTTACTGTTAAGTGATCACCTCTCTAAAGAGACGCAATAAAGCATCATAGCATTACACATCTTCTCTTTCCAGTCTGATTTTTGGAAACCTTTATTCATGTGAGCTTGAATCCCATCTAATGAAAGCAACCATTATTGATCAGAAAGCGGTAGCGTCAGTTGTGTTATGCTTGTACCAGCCCTTTGATAAATACATTGGAGTATAATTCTACATCCAAGGAGTTCATGATTCATTAATTATTTCAAGTAATGTCTCTAGAACTGCATTTAATTATGCTGATATATAATTTAAAATAACTGAAGCAAATGCTTCTGCAGAGCTTGGCTGGAAGCTTTGCCAGAGTTTTCTAATATTAATTGGCTCGGTAAATGCCTTGCAATACAGATAGCCAAGGCTCCTATATAAAGAGTTGTATATCAAGATTCAACATGACATCTAGAGCTAGTTTTTAATCTACTTTTAAGATGCAATCATCCAATTTTTATGAACCCATTTGTTTTATGAACCCATTTATGAACCCATTTGTTGTATAACTTCAAATACATACATCAAATCATAATGGATTGAATCAAAAAGTATTTTCACAGCAATGGAGGAATCTTCTAATTACAGAGCAGTCATGTCCCATTGAAGGAATCCTTCCATGAACAGAAGACTCCTTCAGTGAATTGAAGACTCTTCCATTAATGGAAGGATATATTTGGATCCAATTCATAGATAGCTGGTATCTACCTGTAAGTCTGTATATGAGTTTTCAAGCTTTCTGTATTTTTCTATACCAGTGGGAGGTATATGGAGATATCTATTTTTAAATGTGAAAAATTAAAAGATCTGTATTTTATCCATCCCAGCATCCATCTGGAATTTCCCCCCAGAAACTTCATAAATCCCCTACCACCCCGACTAGTAGATCAACCAAGCCTCCTCTCCAAACCCACCCCAAGCTTATTCATACATGTATTGATTTGTCATATTTTAACCCATTCACAAATCTCATCAGTGGCACAGCCAAGGGGCACCAGGATCCCTCACCAAGCTTAATGCATCCAGGAGAAGCTCAGAGCAGTGTTGGCTGTAAATCTGCCCTTCAGGGTTAATACTTGACATACTGGCTACTGCTGTCACTATTGCCATCAGAGACCTGATTTTCATTGTCAAAGGATTATCAATTTACAAACTCCAACCACCCTGAGCATTCAATCAACTTAACCTCCTCTTCTGTACCTCATTACTGTAGGGCTGTCGATTCGGTTCGTCCCGAACCAAAAAACAGCCGAATTTCCCCTGATTCGGCGGTTTTTAGTTCGGATGGAACCGAACTCAAAAAAGGCAGGAAAATGGGGAGCTGAATTCAGCTAGTTTGGGGTGTTCGGTGAATAAATTTGGCAAATTCAAGGTTCGGTGCAGCAGCATAACCGTCAGTTAGTAAGCAGCATTCTCCCGCGGCCAATCGGTGGCCAAGCTGGGTCTTCTTCTGGCCAATCAGTCGCAATTGAGTGCATGAGCTCAGCTGCTACGCAGCCCAGCAAGAGAAAGAGAGAGTATCTGTTTGTGTGAGAGAGAGATCCCCCTTGGGGGGGGGGAGTGTGCACATTCGAGCCATTCTGTGGCTGCAGGAGGTGCGTTTTTGGGAGTAGAGCCCCCAAACTTTCAGCATAGCTTCAGAGGACCCTTCTTGCAAGAACCCCCAAGTTTTGTAAAGATTGGATTGTGGGGGCCGAAATATGGGCCCCGGAAGGGGTCCCCCCTTAATATGCATTTTATTCCATTTACAGCACACATTCGCACCATTCCATGGCTGCAGGGGGCGCATTTTGGGGGGTAGAGCCCCCAAACTTTCAGCATAGCTTCAGAGGACCCTTCTGGCAAGAACCACCAAGTTTTGTAAAGATTGGATCGGGGGGGGAATATGGGGCCGGGAAGGGGTCCCCCCCACCCTTAATGTGCATCTCTGACAATGGGGGTTTGCAATTAGCAGAGCTTGCCTCCCAGGCCCAAAGCTCCCAGCCCCGACAAACAGCTGAGCTGCGGGGAGCAAGGGCGGGGCAGGTGCGAAGAAGATGGAACAGAAGAAATCCACAGTAAGACCCATTTTGGGGCTTTTCTCTATAATTTTTCTCCTGTGCGTGTGTGGGGGGGGGGGGAAGCAGAGTCTGTGTGTGTGTGGGGAGGGAGCAGTTTCTGTGGGTGGGTGGGAAGCCAAAGAGGGCTTTTGCCTGTTCTGCCTGGGGGGGTGTGCCCCTTGGAGTCTCTCTCTCCCTGGTTTGAGGGGGGGGCTTCAGTTGTGTGTCCTCAGGTTTTCCCTCATTCATAAGATCGGTTAGGTCTATTTTGATGCTTGCTCAAAACTGGTTTTCAAATTGTGACTGCATTTTCCTGGTCCCGAGTCTGATGCAAAAGGGGAAATTCCACCCCTCCTGCTCCTTATGCATAGCTAGCATGCCTCTGTCCCTTTCCATGGTTTGCAAACTCCCAGGCATCACGTGTTGCTTTGCATGGTTGCAAATGCGTTGCTTTGCATGCTTTACATGCTTTGCATGGTTGCAAACGTGTTGCTTTGCATGGTTTGCAAACTTCTTCGCACCTGCCCCGCCCTTGCTCCTCCCCAGCTCAGCTGTTTGTCGGGGCTGGGAGCTTCGGGAGTAGGCAGCAAGCTCTGCTAATTGCAAACCCCCATTATCAGAGATGCACATTAAGGAGGGGGGACCCCTTTCGGGGCCCATATCTCAGCCTCCCCGACCCAATCATCACAAAACTTGGGGGTTCTTGCAAGAAGGGTCCCCTCAAGCTACGCTGAAAGTTTGGGACCTCTACCCCAAAAAATGCCCCCCCCAGAGCCGTGGAAAGGCGTGATTGTGTTTTTAATGGCTTTATTCGGCCGAATTTTTCCCCGAACTCCAGATCTCAGGCCGAATTGCACGGACCCAAAGTGGGGGAGTTCGGACTTCGGCATTTCCCGAATAAAAATGGGCCGAATTTTGCTGAATCCGAATTTTACCGAATTTTTTTTCAACAGCCCTACATTACTGCCCAGTCACCTCCACTTTGCCCTGCCAGCCCACTCAGACCTGCCTTCTTTTCTTTAATTTTTTTTTACCAAGATAAAAAAGAGATCATCTAAAACCTCGAGTTTTTTCCCTCTCCTGCCTCATTCTTCCTTTTTCTCTGTGCCTTCCTGTTCATGTTTTGAACCAACTGTCTTTCTCCTCTGCATTTTTTTTAAAATTGCAAAATTTAAATAGCAGCCTCCAGAAGCACAGTGCCCACACTTATGAGCATCAGCCTCTGGGGACTCCAGTGAGTTGTGCTCACAGCTAATGAAGCCCCTGTTTTGGAGCTACTTTGGGGTGAATGGATCAGAGGCCTTCTTCCCTGCAAATGACCAAAGGGGCAGCTGGTGCAGGCTGTTGGGCTCCTGCACATGAGGAGGGCCGCAGGGGCCTCCCTTCAAGGGGAGCGTATACTGGTTGATTAGTCCCAGGCCCTGCATGGCTCTAGATCCCAGCAAAAACATTTTAATCTCATTAGAAAACAGTGTCCACTGTAACTTTTTCCTTAGCAAGATAGTAAGGACAGATTCATGTGAATTTTGCTCAAGGATCTTAATTAATAAAAAGCTATTAGTTAGATCACAGTGTGGTAATTGTTTTAACCCTGGAGTATAGTCCATTAACATCATTTTAAAGAGCTTTCCTAATAAGCAGCTATTCTTGTACTGCAATTGCTTTTAAATCTCCTGAGAGTAGGGTGTAATATGCAACTGTTCCAGTTCACAGCTTTCAGCACTCAGAGGACATACATCCGTTTTCCAGTTGGTAATTTGCTATGGTAGTCAATACCCAATTCTTTTTAACCACAGAGTCAAACAGATTTGCTCTTTTCGGATTGATCTGGAGTGTGTGTGATTTCCATATATAAATGTTGTCAATGTCATGTGTTGCAGCAGATTTACAATTTGTCCTTCAGTGAGTTCTGGGCTGGATTCTCTCTCCCCACACACACACACACACACACACAAGTTATTAAGTGGCATAGATGGAACACCAGTGCTTTATCTGACAGCTGAAACTCCAGTTTGAAGACAATCTGTGGAAAATGAAAAATTCATAGCAAAACACCTCGTACAAAATGTCTCATTCATCTAAGCTTAAGCAAACTAGGGTGTCATCCATGATTTTTACAGTGTAAGATCAGCTTTGAAGAATGTTGGATATTACATTTATCAACAACAATGGCTGGATTTGGGTTCTAAAAGTACATAAATACATATAATAAGTTTTTAAGCAGTTGAGCAATCTTTAGATTAGGCTTTTTCAGTGCAATCCTAAAAACAATTCCCAGGCAGTAAGTCCTGTTAAATAGAACTGAAGAGGATTCTGAGGAGACCTTCTTAGAATTGTTCTCTCAGAACAACAATAGAGACATAGGGTTAGAATGCAATTGAAAATCTTCTATTCTTAAACATAAATACAGGTTTTCCACAATGAGAAACAGCTCACAGTTATTCCTCCGTATTTTTGTGACATAAACAAGCCCTTGTTTGTTCAGTTTCTCCTAGTAAGATAAGGAGAATTCCTATTCCTTGTTAAGTTCCCACCAGCTGTAGCTTAGCCATTTTGTAACATGTCATTCCAGAGCTGATAAAGTTTTCCAGATGAGGTCTAACTACGGGCCATGATGTCCCCCCGAGGGCATCACTTTCAGACCATCATCATCTCCAAAGGCCTCTACATGCCACTGGTACTCAATTTACTTTATATGGCCTGTAGTAAAAAGTCTGCCTAGTCTTGATCCAAATTTCTGGGTTTTATATCATTTACTATCCAGGCAAGAAGTTTAGACTGTTTTAATTAATGGTCTGCAATGCTATGTCAAGAATCAGACCAAGGTAGGATCCTCAATACACATGGTTAAGGGACAATGAACATTTGCATAGCATTTATTATAAGGGCCAAATATTAAAGAATTTATTCAATGCTTCTTAAATGATATTAAATTTTTCCCCTGAGTTCTTTTGTCACAACTTTCTCTAATTCCCCGGACTCTTAATTTCATTTTTCAAGCTATTCATACTTGCTTTCACTCTCTTCTCTGTAGCTTCCCATTCCACATCCATTTCATCCTACTTTTTCTCCTGCGGTTTACTGCTAAATGCCATGGTCACACTTTGGTATTTCATCTGAGTGGCACAAAGCTGAAGTTGCTTGGTTTATAGGCCATGAAATTTTGATGAGTCGTAGTTAATTTTGCATGAAGATCAAAAAGCTGGGGCAGCTGAAGTCATTCATGGAAACAGCTTTCTCCATGTACAAAAGCCCTCAAGTTGATCTTGTTACTTGATTGAGACTATTTCTAAACACATTAACCCTATTCGTTCCTTTCTCCTTCATCACTAGTAAGCTGATTAATTCCTTTCCAAGAGTCTTATTTTTAAATGTGTGTGTGTGTGTGTGTGTGTGTGTGTGGTTTTATATATTTTATGTATTTTTATATATAATTGTCTGGCCCAGCAACTGCATTCAGATAAACAGGAATGAATGCAAAGGCAGATAAATCTTGAAAAAACAGCTCTTGAGCTCTATTACACCATGAAGAATTCAACAGCTGCCCACTGAGCCTTACCCTATATTCAAGATTGGAATTTTGCAGGCATTTTGCAGGCATTGCAGACCTTACAATGCCCATAACTCAACTTCAAAAGTGAAAGCAGAAATGAAATGTATAGAAACTCATCTCATAGAGACACGTGAAGGAGAAGCACATTTTCCACATAAATGTGCATGTCAGTCACTGTGGCAGCTGTTAGGATTGCATTGTATTTTTAAGAACCATTCTGTATTTTACACATTCTAATCTTTACGCTGCCATAAGCACGCTATAGTCATGGAAAGGCAGCATATAAATCACTTGAATAAAACAAATAAACTTGAAAAGGGGCAATCATAATCAAGAAAAGAGTTGCAGTTTTCCTTCCTCAAGCAGCTGTGGCTGACACTAAAGTTACTCCATGCAGTAGTGTACCAATGATCACAAGGAGAAAAGCACAATCATTTGCTTATATAAACCCTTGACTTCTATAGTTTCCCTGTATGTTTGCACTTTTAAATCTTATTTATGCCAAGCTTTGTCCTCAGCCATGACATGGTCAAGATTTTTTGTACTGTCAGCTGCAATTCCAGCCATTTAATTCCTTCAATGGTTTCTTCTCATAGACCTGACTGGAAAAAAGATGACAGGGTAAGCATTTAAGGCAAAGCTAGTTTTGCCAAAGGCACTTTAGAGAATTCCCCAGAAGGAACTAATAGTGCTTTTAAAATATAATTGTGTCTAACTTTAGCAGTGGCATATGCAAAGCAACAAAACTTCACATCCAATCACAGAAAACCATTCTGTCCCTTCTTTAAGTTTCTCTTGAACAGTTAAAGTGTTGCTCCTGGGCAGTGGGAGTGAGTGGAACATAATGAGGATGCCCCCATTGAACTTGTATTCTAATGACACAAGAGAGATTTGCTCTTTTCCCTGACCTCCCTTCACACTTCTGCTCTCCCAGGCACAGGCAGGGGCCAATGAAACAAGAAAGAAAGCTTGAGAAAGGAGGTGGCACTGAAGGCAGAAAAATGATCTGTAGGACCCCAAGGCAGAAGGGAGTAGCAGCAATGCAAGTGAACTATGTATGTACCATGCCCCCCAGCCATAGGAAATTTTTAATACTGCTTTGTAATCCCAAACAGATTTTAACCAAGAGATGTTCCACTGAATACAGAGGGATTGTGAGCACTTTTGGTCATATTGTTTCCTTATTACTGCCTCAAACCCGTGCAAAACAATGCCTCAAACAATGCCTCAAACAATGCAAAATGGACTATGACTCTATTATAATGGAAAAAAAGAAAAGATCGAGATGAATTAAATGGGACTACTTTACACAATTTGCTCAGATAATGAGACACCACCAAAAGTGTAGAAAAATTAACAGCTAGATGTCAAGAAATGGTGCGCTTTCTGATTTCGTCTTTGCTGGGTACCATACCAGTACAAGCAAGATGCAAGGTACGTCAGCATAATCTATCTCTCTGCCCTGCAAGCCCAAGTATCCACACAGTAGCAAATCAGCTTTCAGACCCCTCCCATCTCTACAGCACTCAAACCATGACTTAAAAAAATAAACTTATGTACATTTCCCATATGACATCCCACTCCTCCCCAAGCTCCTGCCCAAAACATAAGGAACCTGAGGTGAGGCACAAGGGACGTATGGGATGTCAAACTGGATATACGGGAGGTGCACAAGCCACCTTGGGCTAGTAACCAAGATTGGGCCTTCTTGGAGGATATACCCCCAGACCAGCCTCCTCTTTGCCACATGTCATATCTCCTCCTCCTCCCCCATCTACTAGAATGGGCATGGACTGCTGCTTCTTGTATACTAACTGATCAGTTGCGTGAGTGAGCCAGTGACCAAGGCCTCTGTGTCCTGGATCTGCCACCTGCCCGCCCATGAGGGCAACTGAGTAAGCAGCAAGCAGTAAGGAACAGCAGCTGATCATTTGAAAAGCTCCAACACCTGTGATTTCTTTCCTTCAAGCAGTGATGCTAAAGAGGCTGTAAGGCATCTACTGGGCACTCAGAAGAAAACTAGCAACAATAACCCATTCTAACTAAAAGCAAAGGAATTTATTTAACCTCCCATTTTCTGCTGAGAAGAGCAGTGGACAGAGCAGAGTATGTTATGTTTGTTTTAGTATTTAAAGGAACATAGAAGTTATGCCACATTCCTTCTTCTGCACATGCATGTGCAATCCATGCTTAGTGGGAGATATATGCTAGGACATCCTGACCAGCCCTCTCCCCACAAAGCCTCCAGAGCTGGTCCTGTTGAACAGAGATTTCAACCTGAGCTCCATGGTCTAAGTCCAACACTATAGCCACAACACCAGTACAGTAATACATTTATCCATTTGGGACAATAGCTGTTTCTTGTCATGAAGTTGTATATGTTTGGTAATATTAATCTTAGGGAGCCCTGTGGTGCAGAGTGGTAAGTTGCAGTACTGCAGTCCAAGCTCTGATCATGATCTGAGTTTGATCCCGACAGAAGTCAGTTTCAGGTAGCCGGCTCAAAGTTGACTCAGCCTTCCATCCGTCCAAGGTCGGTAAAATGAGTTTGCTGAGGGTAAAGTGTAAAGCCTGGGGAAGGCAATGGCAAACCACCCCATAACCATAGTGTATCTAGTAAATGCTGTGATATAGCATCACCCCATGGGTCAGTAATGACCTAGTGCTTGCATGGGGAACTACTTTTACTTTTAATATTAAACTTGGTACTAAAGTAATCACACTGCAAAATAATAAATATTATTTTACAAAATAAAAATAAATTTCAGCATTACCAAAGAACAGAGTAATTTAATACTCTCACTAAAACACTTGAAGCAAATTAGGCTAGTTATTTGCCCCATGGAATGGTATTTTTTTGCTGGCATTTTAACATAGCCTACAGTTCCTACTTGCTTAAATGAATTGGCTGGCAAGATGCTCTCACAGGTTGCTGGCTGCCATTTCCATGCTCTGAGCTCTGAACATATATGGGCAGAGAAACAAGAGCCAGATTGTGGAGGCACCACTCCACCAATCGACAACGACCCCAAGCTTCGATCACCTGTACCGAGGCCCACTGGAAGACCGGTACTCTGGGAGGGAGGCACTGCTTCGAGACCAGGCACCAGCCACCTCGACCCCTTGCCCCCGGGAGGAGGAACACTTTCTTCTACAAGAGCGGAACCACGACCTGACCCGGGAGAATCGGGACCTTCAGGCCCAGCTGGGAGCCCTGCAGAGGGAGATGACGGCGCTAGCAGGAACTGTGTGAGGACTCCGATCATCCATCGGTGCTGTTGCCACCACCACCCCATTCATTCTCCACGCACAGTCGCCCGGGACCTGAACATCTCCTTTGATGGGACCTGCGCTCTGTTACCCCACTTCTTATTGCAACTTTCTGGCTTCATGAACGACCAGGGTGAGACTTTTCCTTCCAAAGAAGCCCGGGTGCAGTACGCCATTGGGCTTCTGGAGATGTAGGCGGTAGAGTGGGCAGTGGCAGCAACAGAAGTTAACCCTGGACTTTTGTGTTCCCTCAATGATTTCCTGGAAGCCCTGCACCGCCGGTTTGAAGACCCTCACCGGGCAGAGAGGGCCAAGATTGCCATGCGCAAATTGAGGCAGGGGTCCCGGTCAGTGCTAGAATATGCCCAGGAATTCCAGTCCCTGGCGTGCAAAGTGCGAGAGTGGAGGGAAGCCACCAAGGTCCAACACTTTCGCGAGGGACTGCGCTGGGAAGTGTTGGACAGCTGCTTGAGTCTGGGAGACCCTGACACTGTAGAGGGCTGGATCCGGCTGGCAGGGCAAGTAGAATACCGCAAGCTTACCCTACAGTTCACCAAGGATCGCCCGGGGAAGGAACCCCCCCAGAGGCCCAACAAAGGGGAACACTGCGATGGAGGTTCACCGAGGCGAGGGGAATCGAGGCAGGTTCCCGGAGGAGAGAGTGCGCTGCTTCAGAGAGGGGTCCTGTCTGCGTTGCGGAAGAATGGGACACTTCACAGCCAAGTGCACCAGCGGATCGCCCAGACAGGCGACAGGCAGGAAGGCTCAGACTGGCTACCAAGTTCCGGACTGGAAAAGAACGGAGGGAACACCCACCCGGCGAGGAATGGCAGCTTTAAGCACAGATCTGGACCCTGCTCCATGTGAACATCGCTGCTGTTCCAGAAATGTCTCACCGCCAAAAAACTAAGGAAGCTTCCTGTGAGTGAACCGGCACAGGAGGCTACTTCACAAGAAACCGAGCCGGTTCTGACCTGGGTGAGTGACCAGGGAGACTCTCCTGATACCCGTGGTGTTAAAGAATCCCCAGGGAGGGGATCCAGTTTCAGTAGTGGGCATTTTGGACTCTGGTTGCTCCAGAACCTTGATAGACCAAAAAGTGTTTGACCGATTACAGTTGGGGGTGGTGGAGTTGGACCAGCCATTGCTCTTCCGTCAAATGGATGGGAGGGACCTTCAGGGGGCCCCCGTTCATTTACACTCTGACCCTGTGTTGTTAGGGGTGGGGGATCACTGGGAGCAAATCAGCCTCACCAGAGCCCCTGGGATCGCTTACCCGGTGGTTCTGGGAAGCAATTGGCTGGCGGGTCACAACCCCAGCATCGAGGACTTCCTGTGAAGATGCCGATCCAGCGCCATGTCCTCTGAGTTCGCTCGGAGGAACCGAGAGGTGTTTTGAATTGGGGCTCTTTCCAAAAGCCCTGTCTCCGATCCTAATCAGGGGGTCAGAATGCAGGTAACCCCCTGCTGCCGAAGAAGAGCGGTTTGACTCCCAACCTCCCCCTCTTGCTGAGGAGGAGGAGTTGGTCTGAGCCCCGACGGCTGAGGAGGACTTTCATCACCGCGAAACGCCTCGAGGACTCAGAAGCTGTGGTCCCCTTCACGTTACACTAAATATCGTACAAGCAAATGACAGAGAACCCGTCTTTCAAGCTCCATGTAAGTCACTTGAACTCCTTTTGCTTATCATAACGGATTTGAACAACTGGAACTGTTTAAAATATAACTAAGACTTTACACCCCATCACCCAGACTTTTAAACGATCATCCGGCTAAAGTCTGTTTAATTAATACAAACTGAATTAGCAGGCAAATAAAAACAACCTGGAAGCATGGTGACATCACAGAGTGCAATACCACAATGTCATTTGTGGTTATAGACCTAGAAATTATATCATGTTATTGCAGCACTGCTCTAGGAATTTCCCAAATGTATGGGAGATTTGATACAAGGGCCATTTTTGCATGGTAATTAGCAGCGAGTTCCAGGCTGAATTGCCCTGCATATTTTTTTTGAATTTTGCACACTGAACCGTCATTCCGGAAGTGACTGCGAAGCCGGCGCATACCTGCTTTGCATTACTAAAGAGCCCATTTAACACGACCTTTGGTGTTTGCCGTAAAGAATCCCCCTGAAGGAACCATGCAAAATAACAGCGGCAGGTTAGCTATGCACATGCTAATGGCTATGTAAACAGGAACAATGGAGCAGGAAAGTGGGGGTGGAATTTCTCCTTTTGCATCAGGATCGTGAATAGGCATTTTTAAAATCGCATTTTAAAAAAGAGCTTTGAGCGAGCATCAAAATTGGCCATGCAAAAATGGCCAAGGAGAGGCAATCCCAGAGGGCTGGTTCCTGAAGATGCACTCAGCCTACTTCCTCAACTTCCTACCTCAGCCCTGGACCAATTGCCTTTTTAAAAATAAAAAAAGCATATAAAAGCAAGTAATGATAGGAGACGCAAAAATAAATCACATCCAAATTGGCCAGTGAGGACATGTCATTAGAGGTGTTTGGAAAATAAAGATAATTGCTAGGTGCAGATAAAAACATCAATTAAATAGAAAAAGGCCAAAACGATGACTAATTTAAAAGACCAATAAATTAAAATTGCTTAAAACAAATTGGTTTGTAGTTAAACAAGCTGTTAATTTAACTGCTAAGACTGTAGAACTTAGAATAAGTTGGAAGTTTTCTAATTTCAGTGCTTTCTGTGGGGAAAATTTTTTCTTACTTTGCATCATCCGGCAAGGTCCCTGCTGGGAAATATCATTAATGTTTCATAACCCACTGGGAGAAAACAGCACTACTCACGGAATTGAGATAATTGAAACAATAGCAGGTATTTCTCAAATGGCATTTGAAATTCCTGAGAGATGTCTGTATAATCTAGTAAATAATTGTTTAGCTATCCAAAGTTAGCTGCGGTTAAAAATGAAAAAGAAAGACATAGCACTTCTATATTTTGGGATGTAGAAGACCTTGTCCTTGGCTTATAATGATGTTTATTTTCTTCAGGATTTAATTCTTAATCCCTGGGAACAGTACTATGATCTTAGTACTGCCTTCCCCTGATATATGAGGATCTTTGGTTGCAAGACTAACTAAAATGGTGGCAGAAAGTTCATAATCTTGTCAGAGTTCAGGACCTGCCATGTGCAGTCTGCTTTGTTATTTTTAAAATATCCCAGAAAGAAGCAAGAAACAAGGAGGATTCGTTGTGGTAGCAGAGGGGGAGAAGCAGCAGCAGCAGCAAACCTGGTTTCTCCCATTCTTTGTGATCCTCAAGAGGTGGTGGGCTCTCCTCCTTTGGAATGTATTAAGCAGAGGCTAGATGGCCATCTGACAGCAATGCTGATTCTGTGAGCTTAGGCAGATCATGAGAGGGAGGGCAAGAAGGGTTGCGTCAGTGCTTGGCAGTTGTGGCTCTTTCTTACATGCGCTGGGAAATGCCCATCGCCACTTTGGGGTCAGGAAGCAATTTTCCTCCTCGCCAGTTTGGTCAGGGATCCTGGAGGGTTTTTTTTGCCATTTTTAAGCCACATGGCAGGGATCACTGGGAATGTGGGGAGGAGGTAGTTGTGAATTTCCTGCATTGTGCAAGGGGTTGGACTAGATGGCCCTGGAGTTCCCTTCCAACTCTATGATTCTATGATCCTGTCTTCTCTTCATCTTTCTTTCCTCTGATAAGTCTTCTCACAAGTTCTTTCTCTACACCCCTTGTTAATTCTATTCACCCTTTTTCATGTCAGGGGTTAGCTTGCTTCCCCCCCCCCCCACAGTCCTGGATCAATGGTAGATAGCATGGGCAATCTGCATGTCTCACCAACAAGTTTGCTGCTTGCTATGCCAACACTTCTCTGTTTTGAGTTCTTTGTGTTAAATCATTTGGGTTTTTTATGATTTGGCTCACTTTCTTGGATGATTGGATGCTTTGCCATGGATTTAATTATTGTCCTGCAGCATGATTCAACTTACCACCTAGGGTTCCCTGGTCCCTCTTCACCACTGGTAGGTTTTTGGGGTGGGGTCTGAGGAGGGTGGGGTTTGGAGAGGGAGGGACTTCAATGCCATAGAGTCCAATGGCTAAAGCAGCCATTTTCTCCAGGTGAACAGATCTCTATCGGCTGGAGATCAGTTGTAATAGCAGGAGATCTCCAGCTAGTACTCTTTTATACTTTTATATTTTTAGTAATCTTCAATTAGCAAGCCACTTTTGTGTCATGCACTAATTTTGTATATCTTATTAATACCTGATTTTTAATCAATTTTTGTAATTTGTAACAGTTTTTACAGTTTTATCAAGTTGGACAATATGATAAACTAACTTCTGGCTGGTCAAATAGACCTTATTAATAAACTTGACTTGACTAGTACCTGGAGGTTGGCAACCCTATCACCACCCCAGTGGTGCAAGTTGGTAAATAACCTCCATGGAGGACTGGGGGAGGAAAAATGGGGGGCTGCCACGTGAAGCCCTATTGCCATTCTGTTGAATCAATAGCTGCAGCAACAAAGAGCAAACTGCAAGTATCATAATCATGTTGAAATCACCTGAGCCTCTCTCAGTGTACACCTCCCTGGAGAAGAAGAAGGAATGAGAACAAGCGACCATTCCATTGACCAACAGGATAACTTGGTTAATTTTTAGTCGTATGATGCTTATTTTGTGTATGCTAGCAAATCTCCAGTCTTTAGGAATCTCTCTTTCTGACCTAAAAGAGTCATCGGCAACTCTTCCCTCCATCTTGAGCTGCTTGCAAAAACTGGATTCTGGAAGTACTAAAATTAGAGCACGTAGAGTATGCTCACCTCTATACCTAGGTCTAAACTTGCTGCAATCCCTCCCATCAGGGGAATTAATAGGTCATTTAAATAGGGTACCGTATTGCGAAAGAGTATATCAATGTGGTTCTGGCCAAACAGACACTCTTCAGCACGCTTTGTTTAGTTGTGACTTACTCAGCGAGGCTGGAGACAGATGGATAAAGCCTTTATCCGGGAATCTGTCTCCAAATTATTTTAGCAGGGGTGGATTTTAATATTACATTGGCAGTTGCCAAATTTCTTTCCCAGACAATCAAGATTAAAAATATTAATTTCTTTATGGGCTAGTTAGTTACTTTTTCTTTTTTCTTATTTTGATTTCAGTGTGACATTGTTCAGGGCCGAATTGGCCATGTGAGCAATATCATTAAAGTAAAGCATGCTACCAAAGCAGCAAATAACTGAGAAATGAGGTATAAATGTTATAATTGATGAGTCAATTTAATGTATTGAGGCCACCTGATAGGAGCACCCCAGTCTTTAAATATAGCTGCCTCTTGCCTTCCTCGCATATGCTAGAAACAGAACAATTTCATAAACTACAGTGAGAAATCGTATCCTTTAAATTGTCAGGGTTTCTCCAAAGTTTCTTATTAACTTTCCCATATATTCACTTTACTATTACAGAATCTTATGGGGGCAGGTTTGCAGACCTAAATTTTATATCCTCTAGAGTCATCTTCGATGAGAACTTGAATGCCCTGCAGCTGAACTGTAATTTGTACCTAGTTGCATCACCCTAGATTTTCAGGAAGTTTCTTCATGGCCCCAGAGTGTATTAAACATATAGCTATGAAATACAGAAGCTATTATTGGTTTCTTAGGTTTTAGAATGAATAGAATGATTAAAATGTTTACACTTGGTGGCAAAAGGTACTAGATGGTTCAGGGATTTCTAAAACAAATACTATAAATTAATAAAATAAAAAGTGAAAGAGTAGCTATGAATCAAATTTCTTTTTTCTCTCTGTTCTTGGAGTGCTGGCCAGAAAAGGTTTTGTAGTGTCCCACCCGTCCATACCTTTAAATCTATTCTCCAAACCTACTTATTCCATAACTAGTAAGAAATTCTGATTCTCTCTGCCTGCTAAGTTCTTTAAGAATTTCCTTTATGAGTTTATGTGACATGAAATAGTCAGGAGCAGACTGGAATGTTAAACAGCCTTGTAACAAAATGATAATGGCAATGGATGCAGGCTTGGCCAATGAGTCTGAGCTAAGCAGTTTCTGTGGTGCTGCCCAGGGACTGTTTAGCTTGCTCCTAATTGCAGGAGGTCCTCCAGATCAGCAGCCCAGCAGGAACTTTACTGGTAAATTAAATGGCCAGTCCATGCCTGAATATAGTTAAGTAACTTTCTGTATGTTTATTATCTCTGTGCTGACCAGTGAACAAAACAGAAACCTATGTGTGTTCCAGCACAACTCTGGAGCTCTTTGACATATAGGCTGCCATGTTTATTTCAACAGAGGAAGCAAAATTTGCAGCAGCAAGGGAATATGTTAGTATATGTACTTCTTTCGTTGAATTAAATGGGGTAGCCTAGAATGGGGTAAAAAAACATCTGGATCAGCACAATAGAAATTGGTGGTTTGAAAGACAAAAAATAGTCCTTCTTAACCCCTCCAGCCTTTAAAAATGTCTACATTCTGAACTTCTCCATGTTGACCTGAAAATAAGTGCTATTGGCACTTCCTGGTAAGAGTGCTGAAGAGTGCAGTCTGAATATAATGTGTTCATATGATATTTACATACCAGCATTATAACAGGCCAGGTGTTACCTCTATATAAAAATACATAATCCTAGCCCCAAGAAGCTAAGAAGGGACAGAATTATACATCATCACAGACTCATCCTTTTTAGTGCACTGATAAAACCTGGCCCATAGGCTGGTAGCTTGTATAAATAATGTCCAGCCTGAACTCTTCAGGACCCTTACCAAGAAGTACCACTGCCCTTGTTTTCAGGGTGGAGGAGGCAGTAGGATCCAAGCTGTGGTTTTTGAGCCAGAGAGAAGGTATGACTCTACATCATGAAGAAACTGGCTATCCTGTTAAAAGTTTTATTAGAGTGCAGCACTCTTCCCCAGATTACATCTGCAGTAAACCCATTTGTGACCAGGTAGGACAACAGTACTGATTGTATCAGAAGGCACCATGAGCTAACTAAGTGGGCAGATGATTCTGATGTTGTTATTTAATAGCAAAGTACAAAAAAGGGAGGAAAACTGGTTTTGACTTGACACTGGTTTCAGAAAGACAGTCCATCCTTACTCATTTATTAGTGTCTTCTGTAACAATGTCCCACAGTCAAAGCTGTTTTTCCCACTCAACTGCTTCAATGAAATGTGAGTGAGATGCCAGATTGAAAAGGAGGGGAAGATGCAGTGCTGATAAATCCATACTCTTTCACTTGAGACAGTCTTCTACCTAGGGATGGCACAGGATAGTAATACTACACCCCTCTGCTTTAGTAGGCTGGTTTGATGATACACTCACTGGCCTTATGCATGGTGGGGAGTAGAAGGAGGTGGGAAGTATACCTGACTTCCATACCCAATTGATCCCACCTACAGTCTCAGATGGCATTTATATGTTGCCCTGTCTTCTGGCATGCATAGGCTTCATATGGGCAGTTGAAACCCTCCATTTAATCAGACATTTAATTTTGGATGGAGCCTGTACACACTAAAGCGGGATAATATGGTTCTGTGTAGATGGCTGCTGGCATGCTCTTCACTTTCTCCTGTTCTCCATCATGCATAGGGCCAGCATGTCATCCAAACTGGTCCATTACCTCTGTAACAATAGCAATGATTGTTTAAATGCCCACTCAAATCACACGCTGATTTGCATGCCTACCAAATGACACCTCTTGTATTGATGAACAGGGCAAAGGCCTTAATGCTTTGCAATGAATCAATGACTTTAGAAAACAACCAGCACAGCTGCTGTCTGGAAACACAGAGTAGGACAAACAAGGCCCATTCACTATTCACCCATCTCTAAGTCACATTTCCACACACCTCCCCATCATTTGCTGGGTATCTTGCTTATATGACCCAAAGACAGGAGGGGATTGAGAGTGTCAGTGAAGCACACTAGAGAGCCAGGAAGGTGACCCCGAATATAAGATAACTCTCCCCCAAAAATGTTATATACCCAAACTTCTTTTAACTGGACCCAAGTATAACTTGTATGTGAATGTAAGACTACCCCCTCTTTTTTTGATGGCATACCTGAAAGGGAACGAAACTAGCCTTGCATTGGAGTAAATACTGTATAAAGCAGATTAGAATGTATGGTTTGAACATCAACATAAGCCATTGCTGGCTTATGCCTTGATTACATATGTGTGTTCAGTAATGTGTATTCAGGTATGCATAAGTACCCTTCCTATCTCCTTCATTTCAGTGGAGGCATCTGGTCTAGGTTTTCTTCCTTTTGGATGAAAGAATATACAAGCTCAGCTTCCCCCCTTCATTAAAGATTAATGAGAAAACCCTTGAAGGAGAGGGAGGGGATCCTATAGACATCGCAACTCTGGCTCCCACAAAAAAAGGCTGGACAGCAGTATTTGTTTTTCTGGAACCACAAGAACAAAACCCTTCCTTTCAAACAAACAAATAAAAACCAGAATTTTTTCTTACTACTGGCATTTTTTTCATTCAAGGTCATATTCTGTAACCTGTGTCAATTTTGAGCCCCCCACCATTCCAGTCCCCCCTGAAGTAATCAATCAGTTCATTTGCAAGTCTTTTTAAGTGCAGAATGTATGCACTTATTTGGTGATGAATATTTTAAGAAATTGTTTGGCACTGGACATTCAATACATGTCTTGCAAAGCCTTGACAGAAAGAAGGAAGTGAGTAATCAGAGATGTGCCAAAGTACATCATTACTAGCACATGTGATCAATACTATTTAGGCCATGCTTTGTGCTGGAGCTGTTGCTCACCCCTTGGAGGGTCAACAAAGCCCTCCTAAGTAGTCATCCCAGGCTGGGGCCTGGGGAAACAAAGCAGCTTTTTATATCCATACAATTCAAATGAAGATTAACAAGAAAATATATTTGGCCTTCTGCTTTGCATCATCTGTTATTATTGCCTGTATCAAAAGCTTTCTATACAGTCCTGGAAATATGTGCATAGCAATGATTGTTGTTTGTGTACCTATGATACGAGGCATCAGTTAACCTACACACTTTTGAGAAATGCATTCTCATCCTGAGATTCAGTGCACATCCCTACGAACCTATTAAAGAGAGTGGTTTTAGTCCCATTATGTAGTAATTTTCTGATATGGACAAATTCAGGCGACAGATGCTTTTGCAGCATCTCAGGGTCAAACAAGATGTGAAGGAGATTTGGGATCTCCATTATTCTTTTCAAGACAAATTACCTCTGTATGCAGCCCTGATCTGTATCAGGGCTGCTTTAGAAGGAAAGAAGGCATTTAACCCTTCCACCTCAGATGGATTTGTTAATTGAAACTGGAAACTGGAGCCCTGTGCTGTTAATTGCCCTTTCAAATGGGGAAAAAAGGATGAGTATCTATCATTTGCACTAGGAATGTGTGTTCAGATAGTTCCAGTTCAAACATAAATACCTTATCAGTATTTTCAGGTATATTCCAGTGTCCAGATTGATATTCAGGATTCTTTAGAATACCAGCATCGCCGTCCCGGATATTTCTGGAAATATTTCTGGAAATATTTGGGAATAGTTGGGTTGGCATTTTAAGAATCCCAGGCCTGTTTTTCCCCCCATTTTACAGTCTTTCCAGGCAACACAATGGAGGCATCTCTCCCAGGCAAATGGAATCACACATTAGGGGGAGCACTAGAACTGTCTTCCCAGTCACAATGATTCTCTCATAGCCTGTAGCTTTCCCGACCCTGGAAAAAGAGGCTGCAGCTTGACTCCATTTCAGGATGAGATTTTTTTGGAATGCTGGTGTGCTTCTGGCTGCTCTGGTCATCTGTACCTTGGATTAATCCTGCTGCTTGCTGCTGCCTGCCTGGGAAGACCCTCTTCTTATTCTGTGCCAGAACCAGTTGACCTCTGTTTTAAAATATTATTTAAAATACTATTTCAAGTTTTTCTGTGTTTGTACATTTTTCCTGATGGATTGTAGTGGCTGAGGGAGAGCCTTTGTTTTCCTTCTGTTTCTTTTAAAAATAATTTTACTTGGTTTTGTTTTGTGCTGTTTTGAGTTTAAAAACCTGTGCCGTTTTGTTGGGTTCTCTACTCATAGAATAGAATCATAGGGCATTTTTTCATGGAGGTTTGGCACGGTTTCGCCTTTGTTTTGCCCCGCTGCAAATTTTTGTTTTTTCATGAACGCTTCGAGTTTTAGCAGAAAAACCGCGTCAACTCCACGTCTTCTCAAACGTGTGTTGGTCCGTTCTTTGTGGCTGCTACTCGTGTGTTTTTTCACTCCATGAAAAACGTTCCTGGGTTCGGACCAATTGTCCCCGCCCATGTCGGCTAATTTCTCCTCCCCTGTGAATGGCGATTGGCTGGGAGAGTTTCAAGCCTGGGGGACAGCCTCCCTCCAAGGCAGGACAGATCTCCCTCTGGCAAATCCAAGCCAAAACTCCCGTCACCCTTCTGAAGAGGGGCAGCCAGTCTGCTCTGGGCCTCTCTCCTGCCGGTGCGATCCTGTGTGTGTGTATTGGGGGGGGCATCCTGAGAAAGCAAATCCAAGCCAAAACTCCCATCATCCTTCTGAAGAGGGGCAGCCAGTCTGCTCTGGGTCTCCCTTTGTGAAGAAAAGCCGCCTTGCTATTCTCCTGATCACCAAACACTGGTTCAGGCTGCGGCCTTCTATGTCTTCAATGTCTTGATATCAGACTCTGGGAGCTGATGTCCAGCTCTCTCACAAACCATTCCCGTGAGAAACCATTCCCATTTCCCATGGGAAACCACTTCACTTTGGGGGGAAAGGTGTGGAGACCGGAGGCACTACCACCTCCACTTCAAAGCACCTCCATTTCAAAGCCTTCCTATTGTAAATCAGCTATCTGTTCTTTTGGTGACAATCCTGTTAGAAGCCTGACATCTCAAAAGCTTGAAGAAGCCCAGATGTTTTGCATTGCTGCAGAGATGCAAATACATCCTTAACTTCAAAAGGCCTAGAGGTGTCATGCCAAATATCTTACAAGTTTACTGCATTCTCAACGATCTCATTGGGCGAATGGCCATCACCTGAGGAGATGGGAGAGATAAATATGAACTCTGTTCTAATCAAAAATCATGAAGCTTGGGAGGGGGTCATGCTGGCCATGTCCCCAAGCTATCATCACCTTTTGGCAACCATGAAGGACTGACACTCTGCGTGTTAGGACCAAATCTTGTTCTTGGTAACTATAAATCAACTAAAACCTTGCATTTGTTACTCTCTTGGAAACTTTGCCTATTTTGCCTGAAACTTGTGAATTACTGTGAAGTTAGAGATTGCTAAGATTTCTTGTTTTATGCTACCTGTCTCACGAATAATTTCCTTTTCTGTAACAAGCACATTTTATTAAAATAAACTTATAGACTTTATATTGAAGTCTGAGAAACCTTTCTGGGGCTCAGGGCTAAATCCAAGTGCCTGAGTGTGTGTGTGTGTGTGTGTGTGTGTAACCACCTACCTTAGTGTTTTGTGGCAGCAAGCCTCCCCTGGCAGAAGCTCTACTCTGCAGGGACGGTTTTGCTGGTTTTGACTTTTGGGAAACTGGCTGAAGAGTAGCTCTCAGCTCATCCCTGGAAAGCCAGCCTTTTGGAATTGAGAGCTGGTGGCAATATACCTATACCGCGCTCAAAGGGGGAATCCTGGAGCTCTGTAAGGGATTTGGGTTTTCTTAGGAAAACATTTGGTGACTTTGAACTAAAGAGGAACCGGCCTGCTGGAGAGCAGACCGGGTCTCCTCGACACCCTTCTCTATCTGGATGGAAGTTCCTGGCAATGGATGGCCAGAGCTCCGGGGGGGGGGGCACAATGATGACCTTCTGTCAACGTCTGGGAAAGGGGGGCATGGCCAAGTATGGGGGGGAATGGGGAGCATGGAAAATAGAAAAGTTATATAAGGAAACTGGAGGGACGGGGGGTTTTTTTGGCTGGGGCTGTGTCCACAGAGGTGAACTGTACTGGGTAATCCACTGGGCGGAGTTGGGGCAGAGTTGGGGTGAGCATAAACCATGAGCTTTTCAGAAGGGGACAGACCAAACCGTTGTAGAATACTGCTTGCTTTGTTCCCATGAACAAACAAAACTACTTCTGGATTGAAGGGGATATGAAAACATGAATTTAAATCGCGCCCATGAAAAATAAATTTAAATCACTTTTTTTTTTTGCTCCGTGGCAGGAGAGCATCAAAATTTTCCGTGAGTTGGAAGGGACCACCAGGGTCATCTAGTCCAACCTCATGCACAATGCAGGAAAGTCACAACTACCTCCCACACACACACACAGTGACCCATACTCCATGCCCAGAAGATGGCCAAGATGCCCTCCCTCTCATGAACTGCCTAAGGTCAAAGAATCAGTATTGCTGACAGATGGCCATCTAGTCTCTGCTTAAAAACCTCCAGGGAAGGAGCACTTACCACCTCTCAAGGAAGTCTGTTCCACTGAGTTACCACTCTGTCACAAAATTCTTCCTAATGTCTAGACAGAAACTCTTTTGATTTAATTTCAACCCATTGGTTCTTGTCCGACCATCTGGGGCAACAGAAAACAACTCAGCACCATCCTCTATATGACAGCCCTTCAAGTACTTGAAGATGGTTATCATATCCCCTCTCAGTCTTCTCCTCTTCAGGCTAAACATACCCAGCTCCTTCAACCTTTCCTCATAGGACTTGATCTCCAGACCCCTCACCATCTTTGTTGCCCTCCTCTGGACACGTTCCAGCTTGTCTACATCTTTCTTAAATTGTGGTGCCCAAAACTGAACACAATACTCTAGGTGAGGTCTAACCAGAGCAGAGTAAAGCGATACCATCACTTCGCGTGATCTGGACACTATACTTCTGTTGATGCAGCCCAAGATTGCATTTGCCTTTTTAGCTACCGCATCACACTCCTGACTCATTTTCAGTGTTTAGTCTACTAAGACCCCAAGATCCTTTTCGCACACACTACTGCTAAGACAAGTCTCCCCCATCCTATAATTATGCATTTCATTTTTCCTACCTAAATGCAGAATTTTACATTTATCTCTGTTGAAATGCATTTTATTGGTTTTAGCACAATTCTCCAGCTTGTCATCCTGTATCCTGGCTCTTTGGGTGCGATCTGCCAACAAATTACAGATCCACCTTTGGCTTGTATTTTAACTTTTAATGGGTTTGTGCTTGGGGGAGATTTTACAAGTTGTTACTATTTTACTATCTTTAAAAGTTTATCTTTTGGAATTCTTCTGGTTCTGTTTTTTACAGTTGTTCTTCTACAGTTGCTTGAAAGATCTTTCTGTGTTGTGTTTTGGGGGGTGCCTGTCAGTTTTGAACACTGAATTGATCTGAAGGAAATTTCTGGTTAGGTTTTATTAAGTTAACTGTAGGTTTAGGTAGTTTAAAAAACACAAAATAAATTTCATCTTAGGGTTCTCCCCCCCCCAAAAAAAAATTAGGCTTTTGTTAGGCTTCCAAAGAAATCTGAAGCAAGGTATTGAAGTTGTTGTTGTTTTTTAATTAATTGTAGCATAGTGTTTACTTCTTAAAAAATTATTAGGCTGACCTGAGCTTCAGAACAATTTCAGCTGAGTGGTTAAAAAATAGGGTTTAGGCTGACTTTTTAATCTTCCACAAAAATTGAAGATAGGCTTTCAGAAAGATGAGAGATTAGCTTAATATTGAAAAAATAGTTTTTGCTTGTAGGCTTGGGAAAATCACAGATTGTAGTTAGAAAACACTAATCTTTAGGTTAGGAAGTCAAAAGCAGGTTTTTAAAAATAATTCAATTGAAGAAAGCCTAGGTGTAGTTTTACAAAAAAAAGGGGGGGTTGTGTGGGTTTGAAAAAGGGCAATTGCAGGTTAAGTCTGTACCCCCAAAAATGCGCTCCCTGCAGCCATGGAAAAAAAAGGGGGGGAGCCCATCTCGGGACCCCCTGACCCAATATTTACAAAACTTGGGTGGTCTCTTAAAAAGGCTTGTCTGAATCTCTGCTGAAAGTTTGGGGTCTGTACCCCAAAAAATACACCCCCTGCAGCCACAGAAAGGAGCGAATGTGCACAAGCACCCCCCCCACACACACACACACACACGAGGATTTCCCTCTCTCTCTTTCTCCCTGGCCCGGCCGCACATCAGCTGATTCCTCCAGTACTCAATCCTGACTGATTGGCCAGAAGAAGACCCAGCTTGGCCACCGATTGGCCGGGGAAGGAGAATGCTGCTTACTGACGGTTATGCTGCTTACTGCCGCCCCGAATTGGCCGGATTTATTCATGAACTCCCGAACTCGCTGAATTCGGCTCCCCCGGTTGCCCGCCATTTTTGAGTTCGGTTTGTCCCGAACTAAAAACCACCGAATCAGGGGAAATTCGGCTGTTTTTCAGTTCGGGCCGAACTGAATCAACATCCCTATTATAGACCATATTTTGTCTCTATGCTGCAGAGATACTAGGCATGTGGCACAGCTACTTTCTCATGGGCTGCTTTCTCATGGCAATGATTCTACATGTAGCTCTCATTGCTGACACACAGTTTTCCCTGCACTTTTCTTGCCTCACCCCTGCCCCTCCTCATGGTCACTGTTTCCACCACCACCCATGGAGAGTTTTCTGAGGCTTTTTTAAAATCAGCAATTACATCTCTAGTCAAATTTGGGGTTATACATCTATACCAGACTAAGCATTCAGTTATAGCTGGACAAACTAGGGTCCCACAAGGGATTATCTGGAAATCAGTCATTTCATAGTCCTTCCCACCCCTAAATCTCTCCTTCCAATGTGTGTGTGCGGAGAAAGATTGTGAGGGGGGGGTCTTTTTCTTTTTATTAATTTTTGGTCATATTTTTCTTCCCAGCCAGGTCAGATTGTCTTGACAGGCAAAATCTCTGTGGCCTATCTTGGACGGGGGGGGGGGGGCAGCGGGAGAGGGAGCAGCAGGGACAAGTGGGGACAATCACAGGCATAAGCTATACTGATCACCTTTTCTGACATTGCCATCCTCTGCTAAGTGGCCCCCTGGGTTGCTTAGGTAACAAACCAGTCCTGTGTCTAAGCTCTCAATTGTTTGAACAGGCTCTCTTCCCTCTCTCGCCTTAGCTTTCAACTGTCCTCAACATTCCTTTCATTTTATCCCTTAGAAGCCCCTTGATTTATTGATCTTGAGCAGCATATATCTAGTGTTTGAGGGATATAAGGACTGAAACAAATCACTTGTAAGTTAGCCAGTGAGGGGTCAATGAATCACGTGCTTATATGTTTGAGTTGATCCTAAACCTGTCAAAAAAGCAGAAGGAGGACAGAAGGAACCAAGATGATAAAGCAAAGCAAAGCAAAGTAGCAGCAGCAAATCTCTCACTTGTTGAAGTAGAAATTCAGGGGAAAGTTAATCCCTCTTCAAGTCTCTCTTGTGCAAGGGAGAATGCAACTACTCCACATCTCCCTTTCCCCACCAGATGTATGCTGTTACCTCAAATGGTTCAACAAGTTTTGAAAAGACTTTTCTCTTTCATCTTCCAGCTAAGAGCTTTGCAACATTCGTGAACTGTGGTCTCACAACAGCCCTGCAATGCAGGAATTTTTTTTATTAGGCTACAGTTATAAATGAGGGAATGCCAGCCAAGGATAGTTAATTGGTTTGCCTAAGGCCACTCAAGAAACTTGAGCAGAGTCATTTTATTGCTGCTATTCATTAATTTCACACCCACTGTTTCCTAGGTGTTTTGGCATCAGGTATGAGGCAAATGGATAAAATCAGTTGAAAGAGGGGGAATATCCAGATGGCAGCTTGGAATGCTCCCAGTTGTGCATTATTCACGCAGGAAGAACCTTACACAGTCCAGCTGTCGTGTGGGAAAGCTTCAGGGTAACTGCATTTTCAAATGCCTGCTATGTTTTTCAGCGCCCTACAGAGCCCCTTGGTCTTCTCACTTGGTTCCTCCCTCCTCAATCTTTAATATATCTGCCCTTCCTTTCTCCCATATAATGTTATTATTTAATAGCCAGTAGGGTAGAGTGGTTAGAGTGCTGGACTAAGCCTGGGGAGATCCACATTCCAACGTACATTCTGCCATGAAGCTTGCTGGGAGATTGTTGGCCACTCCCAGCAAACCTGAGAGTTAGTATTCAGAGAACAAACAAGGAAACAGCATTTAGCAAAGCATAGTAGTACCTTTCTCCAATATCTAACTAGCTTTCCTCATTTGAAGCAATTGTAAGAACTGACTTGTTTTTGGACACTTGGCATTGTGTATTATTAGTATTGTTAGAAATGTACATGATGTGCAAACTAACAGAAACAAAAAAAGGGCCCTTCAGAGCTTATTTGAACAGCACATGAGATATCAAAGGTTGGAGATAGAAGCAAAGGAAATAAGTGAGAAATAGTAAATGATGTTGGGCAGTTATTTCTGTACTAACTTTATTTCCTTCTTAGATTCAAAAAGGATGACAAAATTTAATGCAATAAGAACAGTATAGGACACACAATATACAGTGTAATAAGATTGGGTTACAAAGTCAGAAAATTATGCAATAATAATGGGTAACATCAATTACTTTTTGAGCTGTCATGACAATAACGATGAAGGAAACAATATCCCTTCTTCAGCTTGGATCCTGCTGAAAATTTCCACTAACCAAAGGATTTCTGGCAGGGGAGTGCAACTTCTCTTACATCCTCCTGCAACCCCAAATGCCCCTGCTGCTCCTATGGGACCCCCAGGAACAGCATAAGTGGGGAGTCAGAGAGGTCTACCACAGGAAGGAGGAATAAGGCATGACATTTACAAAAATGAAAAAAAGAGATTACAGAAATTAGAAAACAATGCAGCAAGAACAAGATAATGCATACAATAAGCAGTGCCATAAACTGCAGCCCTTGTCTCATGATAAAAATGTCCTCCTGAACAAATCAGTTTTCCGCATTCTGGGAGAGAGCATTCCTGACCTCCTCAGGTAGGCCATTCCATGAAGTGGAAGCCATAACAGAGAATGCTCAAGCAGGGCTGGCATCAGCATACCCTGAGGTGGGGTAGCTGCCAGGGCCCAGCACTTCTGGATGGATGGACCCACTGCTGCTGACCCCCAACATGCCCTTTTCCTATCCGCTCCATTCGAAAGACTCTATCACTCACGCTCCCAGCTGCACACACTGCCCAGCGGCATCAAGGAAAGGGCTGGTGGCAGCACAGGTGACTGTAAGCCTTGGCAACAGGAAGGCTTGCAAATGGGGCAGAGGAAAAATGCACAGGCAGGTAGGGGGGCGCATAGGAAGTGGCCACTGCTAATGTTATCCCTTTGCAGGATGGCACCTTCAACACTCTTTGCTCAGATGAGCACAGCTGTCGTGGTGGGGCATATTGGGAGACTTTTTATATCTAGGCTTTATTTCAGTGAGAGAACTGCTGCTAAGGATTGTGCCAAACGTTTTATGGAAACAGAACTGTTTTCATTTCTGCTTCAAGCAGAGTCTTGGAAATTGTACTTTCAAAATGGGAGTGACTGTCCATAGTGCAGAAAGGAGTGGCTCAGTGTCTTGTCAGTAGCCCTTAATCTGCAGCTCCAACACTGCAATGATTCCCTGCCTCTAGTCCAGAACCAGGCCCCTAGAAAAGAAAACCTTGAAAGATCTGGCATGGTTTCTATTACTAATCTCAATCCCCTGATCATCCCCTGACGCCAGCAATGAGATCACAGGATTTAAAATGCCTTCCATAGAGTATAAAGGGCACAGTTTTGAATTGGAAGACCCATTAGCAATAGCATTCTCCTCCTAGACCTAGACAAAGCACATTCAGATTACTTTCAGTGTCTACTGGCGCTCACCCCCACCCCCAGTCCTTGCGAGTGAGTCACCACAAATACTGCTCAGAAAAACGAAGAAGCAGCAGTATAAAGTGATATAATCTGCCAGCATGAAAAGGTCACAGTCCATAACTGTTTTATTTACAGTAAGGCAGCTCACTTTAATAATTCTCATGATGGCTCTCCTGTTCAATTCAAAGGTTTGGATTGGAATAAAAATGAACATATAAGAATGCCCATCACTCACAACATTCTTCCTAGTTGGAGGGTATTTTCAACAAAAAAAACCAGGGAATTTCAGTGGCAAAAAGAACATTAACTCTGGCTCTGTTGGGTTTTGGTGCCATTAGCAAAATGGACAGCCAGTGTCTACAGGTGCCATCTCTGGATCTGTTGGGTTTTGGTGCCATTAGCAAAATGGACGGGCGGTGTCTATACGCTGCCATCTCTTGCAGTCCTAAACTGAAGCTTTTGCTATAGACTTAGGTGGCTGGGGACAGTAAATTTGGAAGGAGGGGGGGGGGGCTCAAGGCTGAGGCCAAGTTCATGGTTGTTGGTTTCAACCCACATTAACCCTGACTGGATTGTTTCCAATAGGTGAGGGAAGGGGTGGGGGGAATTGTTTACACATGCTATAGTAGGAACAGTACCTGAGTAATGATCTCCTGGGGAAAGGCTATCTTTCTCTCAGAGGTCTGTACACAGCTGCTGTATCCAAAGAGCTGCCATTTACAGTTTCTGTTTGCCTTGGCAGCATCTGGAAAAATATTAGGGAAGGCAAAGAAGAAACAGAGTAGAGTCTGTCTCACATAATCAAACAAGGGATGAGCTGATAGGGCTGCTGTGCTCATTGTTAGTTTCAATCTGGCTCATTTTCCTCACTGTCACCAGTCATTCTTTTCTTTGTTTTACACCATTTTATGCCATTTAAATTTAACATGCACCATTTATACACTATGTGTATGCAATTTATATACAATCGACACCCAAATACGGTTGAAGCACAGCATTAAAAAAAAGAAAATGGTGTGAACATCAAGACTCACAGGTTTGTTTCTCACAAGGGAGAAGCAAACATAAAGGAGATAACCCAGTCAAATCAGCAAATTTGCAAAGTTTGGTTTCAATCCTAATTCATACCTTTCCAGGGCCTCTGGAGAGGCAGTTTATAGATTTTCTAAATAAATAAATAATACACCTATATTTCACATGAACATTCCAATACTAAATGCATTTATCAAGTACTGAGTTCACTGAGACTTACATCCAGCAACGCATGACTAGAACTTAATAATTTAATTCAATATTATATTGTTTTGAGATGAGTTAGCAAACGAATGTGTTGCCTTTAAGAATTGCTCGGTGGCAGAAACACTACTAGGAAAAGAAGAAGAAGAGTTGGTTTTTATATGCCGACTTTCTCTGCCATTTAAGGGAGACTCAAACCGGCTTACAATTACCTTCCCTTCCCCTCTCCACAACAGACACCCTGTGAGGTAGGTGGGCCTGAGAGGGCTCTAACAGAACTGTAACTTGCCCAAGGTCACTCAGCTGGCTTCATGTGTAGGAGTGGGGAAACAAATCCAGTTCACCAGATTAGCCTCTGCCGCTCATGTGGAGGAGTGGGGAATCAAACCTGGTTCAGGGTCCACCGCTCCAAACCACTATTCTTAACCACTACACCATGCTGATGTATTGGTTAAGAGCAGTCCTAGAGACCAAGTTGTGTCCATCCATCCCCATGTTACAAATGCATCAAACTGAATGAGGGCCTCTTCCCAGTGGCTATATCCCTTGGCTTCAATGTGTGTATGTGAATTTCACAATCAAGTTGTGTGGCCAATATTATGCTTCTTGTCCATCTGATTAGCACTCTCCTTCCCAGAAATATTTGAATATTCATCTCAGCCACAGGTAATAGTAATGTGGGGGCTCCAAATGCTTCCATTTATGTGCATCTCTCTGTGTGTAAAGGTGTTTATCAAAAGAGCCATCAAAAGTAAGGTATTGATGGCTTATATGTGTCAGCTAGGGCTTTCTGTCGACCCTGGATAAACAAGATGGTTCCTCATTAGAACAAAATGGAGTTTGAGTTCGCTCTGTCCTTCCACATTTGCATTCTGTCCCCCGCCCGGCATCTGCACCACACTGGAGACCCGCCCGGGATAATCGCTAGTATGTTACCAGGTCCCGCAGAACAATGCCTGGGAGCCCTGGATATCGTCTAGCTAATTCGCGTGTTAATTCCTTGTATGCGTTTTCAATGAGTAGTTACCGGCAGTTACCTTCTGTATTGTTTCCTTGTATCTGAATTATCAAGACAGCTCTGCCGCACCTCATCCTTTTGTGTTATACCCTGAACATAATCAATCCTATTGTATGTACCCTATAAATGTACTGGTGTTTCCCCACGTCTGTATTCTAGCCTTATGTTTCTATGGACTTACTGAATTCGCTGGCTTTCTTAATAAAACTTTTAAACTCGCGACTACGTTTGGAGTGAAGTTCCTTATGAAAGAAATGCAGTGAAGTACTGCAGTCTGAAAGTATGCTAACTGCATTTGCTCAAGGACATGGATGAACCCGTGGCTCAAGTCATCATGAAGTCTTTGGGTCTATGCAATATTTTAGAAGACTAGCTTTATTATAAATTGAATTGTATATTATTTCAGACACATGTTTTGCTTAATTAAAACTAATAGCATACTTGGGAAACTACTTGAAATTATCTGTATATAGGCAGAAATGAGTTGTTGTCCACTGAGGGTCTTCTTCATAGTAGGCTAAATTTTATTAGTCCATTAGCAGACCTGTCAGGCTCAGCTGATAATTACCAATCTGCTTGGTAAAAAACACTGGTCACCCCTCATTAAATTTATTGGAGCACTAACTAAAAAACTCAGCTTTAATGTTTAATGGGGATGTCTACAATCTTAATAGAGTGACTGTTTTCTCCCTGGTTTAACACTGGAGACAGATGAGATCAGAGTTTGTTCCAGTGCACAGCTCCGGGACTTCTCCATGTGAGTGTGGATTTCCCTTTATGCACTATTCCAAAAAGTCCCCCAATTCACAAAAGTGGCTTTGGAGGGCACAAGGAGGTATAGCAGGGAGAGAAGGTGGAAAGATCTTATCAGTTTAATAAACAAACCTCTACTCCTGGTTCTCTGGATTGCACTCAAGTAAACAAAATACCATATGCATCTGTACAAATGTACTTTTACCTAGAAGGGCTAGCAGTGCTAAATATTCATGCTATATCTTTGGAATGAAGTAGTTTGCTCAAGTTCTAAATTAAATCAGCACCATATCCTCTTAGCACACATGAGCTGTAGGACATACCACCAAGGCTGACCTCAGGAAGTCATGGGATGCCTAAGCCATTGTTGACTTACTTCTTCCCTGGTCAAAAAAACTGCAGTCTCTCTGATCTATTTCTATTCTCTTACTCTAATGAATCAGGAGTCACTGGCAGTTGTGTACATCCCAAGTACTACCCTGATTATTCTCTGTGCTGTTGAAAAAAGAAGCAAGAGAAGCCACTGCTGCCTCACATCCTGCCTCGTCATACTCCCCAGCTGTAACCATCTGTGCAAAGCAGGAATTCCTCATTAGGTCCAGTAAGAGCCACCACTGCCTAGTCAAAGGGCATCAGCTGCTGTTGCAGCAAACAAGAAACATCTGTTTTAAAAGATAGCCACTGGTGCTGAGAAAGAGTGACTGATCTTTGCGTCAGGGTCGGGTACCAGTTCCTCCTCTTTTATCATGTATTTTGATATTTAAACTCGATTTTTCTTCCAGTTGGGGATTAATGTGGCTTACATCATTGTTTTTCCATCCTCCATTTCATTGTCAAAACAACAACCTATGAGGTGGGTTAGGCTGAGAGAGTGACAGACCCAAGGTCACCCAGGCAGACTGGGGATTAAAACTTGGGTCTCCCAGATCTTAGTCTGATAACTACTAACCGCTACACCCTGCTGCCTCTTTGTCCTCTTTGATCTGATCTCATATGTAGCTGATGGAGATGGCAGAATCCTGAGGAGGTATAGTATACTGTGCTACTTCAGGTGGGGAATGTCATTTAGAATGTTCCCCTATGTAAAAAAAAATAAAAAAATGAATGACCTGATACATTAGTTGAGTCCTGATGCATCTGCACATATTTGGCTATCGGATGTTGCTATTGAAATATAGTTACCCCATGGTGGCTCTCTTTATAATATATATTTTGGTCTAGGTAACAACAGAAAAAGAGGAAGACCCAACAAGAGATGGATTGACTCAATAAAGGAAGCCACAGCCCTCAATTTGCAAGATCTGAGCAAGGCTGTCAAAGATAGGACATTTTGGAAGACTTTGATTCATAGGGTCGACATGATTCATAAGCAACTTGATGGCACTTAACACACACAATAGTATCATCTCCAGCATCCCTTCACTGAAGTATCAAAAGGGAAAAAACTATTTGGAGAGAACTATGACTATAGATGTTCTGACATGAATGGCCCAGGCTAGCCTCATCTCATCAGGTCTCAGAAGATAAGCAGAATCGGTCTTGGCTAGTACTTAGATGGGAGACTACCAAAGAATTCCAGAAATGCTATGCAGAGGAAGGCAATGGCAAACCAACTCTTGCTTTAAAAAGCCCTACCAGGCTGCCATAAGTTGGCTGCGACATGTATATCTACTTTGCTGGTCAATGACTGTAATAAATTGAATTGAATTGGCTGTGACTTGACAGCACTTTACACACACATGACTAGAGACCGTGAGCAATTTTGCTTGTTTGTTAAAGAACCAATTTGTTGGTTTCCTGAACAGTGTTCTTATTCAGAACGCTGTTTATTAGTTTAACTTTCCTGTTCTTCAGATAGATTAATGACCTTTCCTCAAATCTATATGCATTTTTTTAAAAGATCTAAGGTTAGCATGTGGTTATATTACTATGCAAGGAAAGCTGAACAAAGCACATGACTATGTTTGAGGCATCTCAGCGATTAGTGAGTCTGACTGTTCTTGTCTCTCCATATCGTTTATGAGGTCAAAAGGGAGAAAAATATATTGTACGACTGAGAAGGCCCAAAGGATAGAAGCAAAAGTTTGAAAAATGGAGAAGGCAAAGAACTGATGCTGTAATTTTGAATGCCAGGGTTAGAGCTTCAGCAGATCCAGGCTCTTGAAGCGGAAGCTACGCATTTACCCAGGAAGCTTCCCAAAATGACTGGTGACAGTACACTAATTATAGTGTGAGCTATGTATTACGGGTAATGCTGGGGGTCTACAATATTAAATGGGGGAATTAGTCAATTTGAAGACAAATTCAAAGCACTAACGAGAGGCTTTAGCAGGGTCTTCCCAATGTATAACAAAGGTGAGCAAACCGAGAAGAAGTCAGCAAGAAAACAAATAGAGTGAAAACCAAACTATTTTTATTTGGGGATTAAAAGGGGGTACAAAACATGCACAAAATGCAAAGCACATACATACACACACACACACACACACACACACACACACACACAAAGAGAATCCTAGCAGGGAAAGAACAAATGAGATGCAATATCTACCTATCCGGCGAAGGTCCTGCTGGGTTCCAACGAGAGACGCTGTCAGAGAAAGGGAGGGGTGACCACACGGCGACCAGTGCTTAGCAGTCAAGGGAACCGTGCAAATAGTTCTATGGGGAGTTCAGTGGATCCAAAAGAAGAGCAACTAGCATGTGCCAGGGAGCCACTATTTATGGCTGAATTCTGCCCTTGGGGCAGGCTGGCTCAAGGGGCATGTGAGCAGTGGGGCACAAAGGTACAATTGCTTCATAAGTGGTTAGAGATTGGGGAGAGAAAAGGTAAGAGCCAGGGTGATCAGAATATGACTGGGTTATTGACGACTGTCAGATATCGATGGATTGCAAAGTTGACAGCCAGCAGGAAGTGGGATGAGGGATAGTCAAGGAGACTGAATGAGAAAATGGGATTAGCATATAGTTGGACTATCCCAGAGAAGAAATGCAAAGAGAGGAAGGGGAACTGCCATTGTTCAGAGTCTGAGGTCGTTAGACTGATCTTGATAGATGGGCCACCTTCTTGGTCATGTAAAGGTGGCATTTTCTGGAGAAGCAAACTGGGGATGCAGGAGGGGAGTCTCTGCTGTGCAGCCACATCCAAGATGGAAAGTCTGTCCCTTCATTTCTCTGGGCCCATGCGCTGCTTTGCCATCTGCATGGTCTTGCTGGCTCTGTATAGCGGGGTCCAGTGAGGTGTCTGAAGGGCTCCTAAGCAGTGGAGTATGGTGCTGAACGTCTTTCGGCATCCCATAAGTTCAGGCGGTCTGGCCAAGCATGCCAATAGACCATCTAGGAAGGGGTATTGTCACATATGATCCAGCTAAGGTTTTATTTCAAGTCCAGGTAAACCTCAAACTACATTTGTAATATGCTAATAATGAATTGTTAAGCAGGTCTACTCAATGGGGCTAGGAAAGTGTTATTAGGACTGCAGTGTTCATGGCAGAGTTGAAACAAATTAGCCCACAAAAATTCTCCCCCAAATTTTCTTTTGCAAATTTTAACTTTGAATTTTCACCGTTATAGGAATTTGACACCAAATGACATCTGATTTCAGTATTTGATGTTCAACCATACTTAATTAATTGAAAAATCATACTATTTAGTGGTATGTGAAAGTTGACATGAACTCCAGTTTGGTATTTCACTGTACTTGGACTTTTACTTATTTAGAAAATTTCTCTGCAGTGTCTCCATAACCTGCTCAAGACAGCTCTCAACAAAATAATACAAGCCAATTAAAAAATAAAAGGTGAAGCCTACAACAGTAAAACAAGTCAAACCCATAAAACCAGGTCATTAAAAACCAGCTAGGACATAAAGCAGCACAAAATTAAAGCAGTATAAAATGATGCACTTACCACTCCCCTTACCCATTCAGCCAGTCCCCGTCTAGTAGCTTTTATCAGCCAGGAAGGGTAAGAGTCAAGAACACAGATGGTGTTTCTCACATGTCCAAGGATCCTGTCCATATCCTCATGATCCTCAGGCTGAAAAGTATCCATATAAATTGAACAAGCAGGTGACAAAGCTACATCATATGAATATGCATCCATGCTGCATCTAACCCAGACTGGATCTGGGCAATTTTGTCTCAAAGTAAGTGGCAAATAGGTCATAGAGGGCCATTGTGTGGTCAAAGTCCAAATCCTTGGTGCTATGATGTAAAGGTTCTCCAAACTGTACAAAACAGTTCAGCTCCACCACACAATGGTGGTGGAGAAATATTGCCTTTTCACCATCATCATAATAGGCTCTAATGTGGGGCTCTATGTCATGTTTGATCAGCCTTGCTCTGAGTTTTCTGTCACTGGTGCTCTAGCCGTTGTCCCTCCTGTTTCATCTCCATCAACTCTCCAGTGACCAGGGAGACTGCTTGGCTCTGTCCAGAGGGGAGAGTGTGCTTAGACTCCATTGTGTCTACAGCCCAGGCCATCTCCCTATTCCACAGAGCAGTCAGAACCTAGACAGAATCATCAGCATCAAAGTGGGAAAATAATCAGAATCAAGGTAGGAAAATTCCCGTGCCAACAGGTACCCATCAAGATCCATCAGGCATCAGGGGTGGACCATTTTAATGGGTCCAGCGCCAGTGTGGATTAAAGAGGAAGCAGTAAGTCTAAACTCTGCCAGGTGATGATCTGTCCATGGCAAGGGAGTAAGCTTTAACTCCCCCACCAACACCCCAGCAGTAAAATAGACCAAATCCAGTGTGGGATTTGGATATATATTATAATATTACACTATGTATTATAAATACTTAAATTTTATAATATAAATATTAAAGCTAAATCAGTAATGTCTCTGAAATAACTGAGCTAATTTTGATTTGCCTGTTTTTACTATGAAGTGCTTTGCGACAACAGAAAGCAGAACTAATTAAGTTAGTAAGCTGCTGGGAGAAGTCAGAATTATGCTTAGAAATAAAAGCTCTTAACCTGAAACAAGGCACATTTGAAAGTATATGAGAAATCTCCTGCTGTACAGGATTCCCAACAAGTCTCCACACATCATGGGGTCTGAATTCTACCTTCGAAGCTGGAGAATTTGGTTCTTATTTAAATATGAAAAGAAATCTTTGACAGGCTGTTGGTGCTATGTACAAAGTAGCCCCTTGTCCACACAACAGGTAGGCCCTGAAATCAAAGTGACTTTTACATTCTAAAGCAGAAACTTGCATTGGTCTTACATCAAAGAGCTTTTCTTCAAATATGCAACATCAAGACTGCTTCACAAATAACACTCATGAGAAGTAACACAACTGACTCGTAATTGCATGATGAAAGCAAAGCTTTACTTGAAATTAAATAGAATACCAATTGATGATCTCTTTTGAACTGATTTTTCTGATTGAGATTCCTTGCCAATCATGGATTGGGAACTAACTTCCCAGAAGCTGACTCCTGAAAAACATCATGTTTAGTTTGACCTTAGCTGAATATAGAAAGTGAGACACAAGTGTTAGGTTGTGTGGTCCATAAGTACAAAGAAAGCTTTCCTGTTCTATGTTCCTAGTTTTGTCAGCTGGGCTTCAAAAGCTTTGAATTCCCATAGGCCAATACTTTGCCAACATTTCATATACAGAGTAGTTGACTTTGTAATTGTTCTGCCAACCCCTATTTTAGGCTATGCGTAATTGTGTTAATAAAGTAGTGCTTGGTGAAGTTCCATCAACATATAAATGAAAGCCACTGTTTACTGTAATAATCACATCCAGTGTATTCAGCAAGCATGTAGACTTTTCAGTCACCAAGATTAGAGAGGACAGCTCCTTATTTAATAATGTTTCCTTTTAAAAGGACATCCAATTTACTCAAAGCTTGGTTTCTTGTTGAAGGCAGGTTGTTATAAAGCAATGTAAGCTGATAAGCAACCAAGTGGATGAAGAGATAAAAAGCATGTCAGAACAGAAAGCAACATACTTGCAGTTTACAGAATAATGCTGCTTTAAATCTGTCGAAAGGCTGGATTCTGAAGGGCAGAGACACACCAGGCATTAATTTTCCCCTACCTGTCACTCATATGGACCACACCCATTTTGCTGAGCCAAGAAAGGTCTGCAGTCTGAATTCATCATGCTGGAGTTTTACCTGACCCAGTTCGTATGTCCCATCAAATTAATAGATGAGAGTGTTTTTGTGTGTGTTGATATCAAGGATATACAAAGGTGGTTTTGTAGATTCATTTGTACCATGTTGTTCATTTTATATGCAGTTTTTATGGATATTGGATTGTATCCAGCCAGCTTTTCCCTTAATGCTTACCCAACTCCCCTCCTTTCTACAGTTCCCATCAAACATTGATTTTGTTCATCCAAATCCCACAATCCCCAGCATAGCCTTTTTTGGTTGTCATCAAGGCCCCGCCTTCCTTTTTCATCAGCAGAAAAGCTGGTTGGATTCCAGTGTTGATGCACAATTGATGTTGAAAGATATGTACCATTTATCAGAAAACTTTGGGGTGACAAAGAAAAAAATAGCTTCTTTTTGCACATGGCAGAAGCAAAATCAAACAAAGAATTTCAGGTGGAAACCGCAGGGATGAGAAATTCGAAATCTCCCCTAGTGGAAATACTATGGAAGAGAGTGGCTCCCATCCATCAGTGCTCAGGACAGTGAGAGGTTTCAGCCTCAGGCACTGACTACTTGGCAATTTTTATTGCCTCATCCCCTTCCCAGAAAGAAGAAAAGAAAATGAGCCGTTGCTCATCTCTGCACATCCCCAAAGTTTCTCCTGCCCTAGCTATGGGTTCACTAAAGCTGCCTCCTCTCTTCAGAATCCCAACAGCAGAGGAAGAGTGTTACGTACGCATTGCCAATTTCACCACAAAGTTACTGAAGGCTCTGTGGACATACAAAATGCATATTCTGCAGTGTGAAATGGTACAGTGTCTTTTCATCTTGGATACAAGGATTAGACAATCACCATGCATATTAATGTCCCAGGGTGTAAGAAAGCACTTGCTTGCCCATTCATACACTATGGGGTGCATGCTTTTTTCTGACACCAAGATTAATTTCCTTGTTACAAAAAGGTAATGTGTGAAATGACCCTGAAAAGGTCAGCTTCTGAAGGGAGAAAAACAATAATAAGAACCCTCCTTAAGAGTATTTATTAACCCACCAGAGGACAGAACCCTGCCTTCATTAACCTCGGGGCAAATGCCTAAATGATTCCAGTGAGTTTTGGATTATGCCCCGAGCATTTTGCTGTATTTAATCATGCAAGGCCTGATTCAGCAATCCTTCCCACTAATGAGTAAAGGCTCAAATGAGTAAAGGCTGCCGAATCCAACCCATAAGTATTCACCTGTCATTGCTCAGGCTTCATTACACCAAATAAGATCCAAAGAAGCATCTCAATTAATCACTCTCATGTATTAGTAATTAATTCATTAATTCAGTAAATTGCTCCAGGCCTTAGCATAATCAGTCATGTCAAAGACTTCAAAATCATAAACCAAAGTGTTAAACGCAAGCCGCCTGTCTTGAGCTGATTTGTCATCTGTGGAAATTACTCAAAACTGGACAGGTAATACTTCATATACGTTTTTTAAGAAAGCTGGCATGGAAAATTTGTCAAGTTAATTGTCCAGATTTCCTTCCTAAATGTACTGCTCGATCATTGAGGGTGTTCAAGATCCACATCACATTCAGAACAGTTGGTGATTTAAAAAAAAAAAAAACCCACTGTGGGAAGCCAAAGATTTTTCCCTCCAAATTCACTGAACATCACCTATGCAGTCCACTGTGACCTGGCTGGCTGTAAGTAGAATTCCCATTTATCCAAAATTCTGATTTCTGTCAAGTATTTTGAATGTCATGGTACTTCTCCCAGATTATTCAGGATGGTAATTGTAATAGCGTATGAACTGACATACAACTCTACTCATAACATAAAGGTAGGATCTAGATATAGATATTTATGACAAGAAGGAAATCAGTATTCTCCTTAATTGAATAGAGAATAGAATGAGATGGTCCCCTGAAAGCGAATGTAGTGCCATCCTAAACAGGGATATACCCTTCTAGGTCCACTGAAGCTTCGTGCTTATGATGGTACTGATAGTCTGTGGTATTTAAGTCAGTCTACTCCTATTAAAGTAAATCATAATCAAGTTGCTGAAATCCAAGAATTCTGGCTTTGGATCTCATGAGATTCATATCCTTATGCTCAAGCTGTAAACACAATGAATACAATATAAGGTATCACACTGTACCAGTAAGTCTTTGTCACTGCCTGTTACGTTTACATAGTTTGCTGTATTACATCTCATAATACCTATCCTTCTATATGCCGATGACACCGCAATTTTATCTTTTTGTAAAATTGGACTCCAACGTTATCTAGGGGCCTTTGAGAAATATTACCATCAGGATACAATGGTTCTATATTAACATACCACACCCTCATTAGCGCATTATCTTGATACTTACAGGACAATGATTAGCACAACCCAACCCCTTTTCTGACTATATATTACTCTTCCTAAACACTTGACACTGAGAGACACTGTCCTTCAGTGTTACTCCTCTGAAGATGCCTGCCACAGCTGCTGGCGAAACGTCAGGAAAGAAAATACCAAGACCACGGTTACACAGCCCGGATAACCCACAAGAACCAATTGCCATCTAAACCTCCTTAAAATGAATTATTCTAAGACCAATGTCTTAGTTTTCTCAAAGAATTGGTCGCCCTCTAGTTGGCATATTGGTAAGGTCAAAATTCAACAGGTAAAGAGTTATAAATATCTGGGTATTACCTTTAATTATAATCTCAAATGGGCAATACATAGAAATAGGACTGCCAAATCAGGGAGAATTTCTTCAAATCAATTAAAGTCTTTCTTTTTTTTTCTAAGGGCAATCAATTTGTTCCCGCCTCAGTCAAAGTAATCAACTCAAAAATTTTATCTCAGACTTTGTATGGTATTCCTATTTGGATCAATGCCTTTAATCGTGAATTAGAATCTGTACAAGCAAATTTTTTTAGACAAATCTTGGGTTTCCCTAATTGTGTTTCTTACCATGCAATCTGCTCTGAACTAGGCCAAAATTTGATTGAAACCAAGGCTTGGTTCCAGAAAAAACATCAAATTATAGACCTATTTCATTGTTAAATGTGGACTATAAGATCTATGCCTCGGTCCTATCGAATAGGATGAAACATTATATTAAGTATCTTGTGCATGAGGACCAAGCAGGCTTTGTTCCAGGAAGACAAATTAAAGATAATATAAGAATCTTATTAGATGCAATGGAATATTATGACCAGAATATCCAACACACGGTGGCCTTTGTTTTCTTGGATGCGGAGAAAGCTTTTGATATGGTCTCATGGGATTTTATGAAAAAGATACAGGAAAAGCTAAAATTTGGAGACCGTTTCTTGAGAGGCATATCGGCCATATATACATCCCAACAGGCAAAAATTTTGGTTAATGAATCAATGTCTGACAATTGTTCAATTAAGAAAGGAACAAGACAAGGTTGTCCTCTATCTCCGTTACTATTTTTGTTAGTGTTGGAATCACTATGTTGTAAGTTAAGGAATATGGAGGCCATTCGCGGATTGAAAATCAAAAAACATGAATTCAAATTGAGGGCATTCGCGGATGACCTCTTGTTAATTTTAGACAACCCAACACAATCAATGAAGATATTGTTGGAGACCCTGGACGACTTTGGAAAAGTATCGGGATTTAAAGTTAATCAAGAAAAGACAAAGACAATATTCAAGAATCTACCAGAAACACAACAGCAGGAATTTATTTCATATACAGGTTGGGAGAAAGTTAACAAAGTCAAATATTTGGGAATCTGGATCTCTGCGAAGAATAAAGAATTGATAAATAACAATTATTTTAAATTATGGAGTAAAATAAAAACTGATATGATCATTTGGTCAAATAAAAATCTATCGCTATTGGGATGTATATCAACAGTCCAAATGAACATTTTACCAAGGATACTCTTCTTATTCCAAAATTTACCTATAATATCACATGTCAAATACTTTGATACCTGGAGAAAAGATATATTAAATTTCATCTGGCAAGGGAAAAAACCGAGGATTGCTTATAAATATTTGGTGGATCTTAAAACTAGAGGAGGTTTAGCGTTACCTAACTTTCAGCTCTACGCTGAAGCAGCAGCCTTAATATGGCTAAAAGACTGGATGAACTTATCTAATGTGCGTCTCCTAGATCTTGAAGGTTTCAACAACATAAGTGGATGGCATGGCTATCTATGGTACGATAAAATTAAGATACATGCATCATTCCGTAATCATATAATCAGGTCCGCTTTACTTCGTACTTGAATGAGATATAAACATATTTTTGAACCAGCAACACCGACGTGGATATCACCCCAAGAAATGTTGACACTACGTCCACTTAGACCGGATAAATTTATCATCTACCAGGATTTAATCAACTGGGAAGGGAAAAAATGCTCACTAAAAGACTTTCAGTTACTTAAAGAAGATCTACAATGGCTTCAATATTGTCAGATTAAATCAGTTTTTACACAAGACTTGAAAAATGGATTTTCTAAAGAAAAATCGCCTTTTCATAAGTTGCTACTAGATAATGATACTAAACTGATATCTAAAATGTATAATCTTCTTTTAACAATATACTGTGAGCAGGAGACAATTAAACCAACAATGATTGACTGGGCTCAAAATGTGGGACACGATATTGCTTTAAATAAATGGGAAAGACTATGGTCAAAAGACCTGAAAGAAATAAATGCCCAGTCAGTTCGAGAAAATATCTACAAAATGACGTATAGATGGCATTTAACACCCAAGAAAATTGCAAGGATTTACAAAAAGACGTCCCCTAAATGTTGGAAATGTAACAAGGAAGTTGGTTCCTTTTATCATATGTGGTGGACCTGTGACAAAGCTAAAGACTTTTGGGATATGATTTATAATGAACTAAGACTGATACTACAAAAAAATATACCCAAAATACCAGAAATGATGCTTTTAAGTATGATACCTGATGACTTGTCAATGCAAAGAAATTTCTTGATTTATGCTACAACAGCTGCAAGACTGCTTTATGCAGCAAAATGGAAAGGGACAGATATTCCTGGGAAAAAAGACTGGATTATGAAAATGTTTGAACTGGTGGAAATGGCAAAACTTACAGCTACTTTAAACCAAAAAGACAATGCTCAATTTATGGGGGAATGGGAGGCTTGGATGAAATATTGTGAACACGAATTAAAACTGGGAAAAATGCAAGCATATTTTTCAATCTGATCTAGATGACACTTCTAATATTAAGAGTTATAACCATTTATATTAATAGAGTATGTTATATGAAAGTTAAATGAATTTAAAATGGGTTTAAGAATAATTAAGATCAGAACATATCATGTTGGGATAACAATACTTTATTTAGAAGCGGATAGAGGTGGTGGGGAAGTCTGAGAAATTTCCCTTGCTTTTTCTTTTTTTGTGTAATGTTCATATCCTCTTGATTGTTATGGAAAATTTCTATTATAAAAACCAATAAAATTTATATATATAAAAAAAAAGAAACCAAGGCTTGGTTATTAACTGTTCGATATTGGCTCAAATTGTACTTTAGAACTGAGTGTGGCTCCCTCTTATCACTTTTGTTAAAAGAAATTCACAATATCTCCTGGGACCATACAATTTTAACCAAAATAAGATCCATTGGTGTTTCTTTGGAGGATTTGGTTCTAACTACTGAAGCCCACATTTTACAAGTTATTAAACAACGTTTCTTAGATATGGAGATTCAAAAAATGCATCCAATCCAACCTTACGTCTTCTGCAATGTTGGGCCTTAAGAATAATTTTGGCAGTACTCCCCATTATTTTTATAATCTGGATATCCCTATCCTTCTTGCTAGAGTTAATGCTTTTCCATCAAGGATGCTTCGTGGAAGGTACCATCAAATTCCAAATCAGGAACGGATTTGTCCTTGTGGTTCCAACTCCCTAGATACAATTGAACATATAATGTTTGATTGTTCTTTATATGAAACATCCCGTGGGAAATGGTTAAAAACCTGGTTATATTCCAAACGTCACTCGTCTAATAAAATAAAATGTCAATTTCTATTGAATGATTCAATTCCAGAGATTACTGAGGATGTTGCCAATTTTTTAGCGGATGTGCTGAGAGTGCAAAATCTTGGAAGTCCTGATCTTTGATCATATTGTTCCTTATTTTATCTACTTTTAAATTATTGTTATTAAGTTTTATGATCTCATTCTTTTGTAATAATTGTTATTCCATTAAAGATCTATGATGATGATGATGATGATGATGATGATGATGATGATGATGATGATGATGATGACATCTCATAATGGTTACCCAGAGTAAACACAAGTTTTTGGATTGCAGACTTTGCATTTTACTTCAAGAACTACATATACATGGAGATTCCCATAACTATCAACTGGAATGAAAAATTCTCTGTGTATACCAGGTACATTTGCAGAGCATTTATCTCTCTATAAGCAACTATGGGAAGACCCATGTACATGCAGAGTATAGCTATTACATAGAAATTCCATCGAAACTGAGTGTGACCAACTTGCATATAAAGTTTTTAGAATCTGGATATGAGAGTTCTATCTAGTATGGTCAAAGTCCATTGAAAAATAAGGCTTCTATAAAGCTTCAGCTTCTCAGTTTTGACCTGATGACTATTCAGACCCAGGCACACATAAAATGAAAGCAAAAAAAAATGCATTCATGCTAGTACACATGTCTACCTGGAAATGAAGTTCTTGAAAGAGAAACTACATAGGACAATCCACTTCATTTAGTGTCCATTTCCTTGACTGTTTTGACATTCTCCTGTCAATTGTTGTGGGCAAAAATCCTGTAGCAATGGTGAAGGTGAGGAAATCTTTATTTACAATCACAGGAACACCAAGTTGAGATACAGCTATCATGAGGCTCACACAAATATTAATTATACACCCCGTGTAATATTTATCAATCTCCAATGTTAGAGTCACAGTTTGACACTGCATTTAGATAGATGCATAATTCCTCTGTATATTTACTTATTGATTGAACACATTTTTGACAAATGCAAGACTGCTGTTGAACGAGAATTATGTGCAGCAAGACCAATTCTACAATGAGACAATATGAGCTGGTGGCCTCAGGTAGAGGACTGGGGAGAACCTCTGCTTCTGATCCAGCCTCACCACCCCTGACTGCTGTCTTGCTTCAACTTGCCATCCCCTCCATAGAGCACAAACAGCTGGTGTATCTTCCCTCCTTCTTTTCCCAATGTGGGAAAAGTCTGTATACACCACCAACTTCAACCAATACATGTTAGATCCTTCTTCACATCAGTCCTACCTTCAAAAGGGTACAACGGTGGGATTAGTACAGGCTGTTCCAGATGCCTGCAGGACCAACAGTCCCCTCTCAAAATGTAAACTCATTCCAATCATTTGGGGCAGGGCTCAGCCCAAGCCTGTGAAAGATAGTACTGGTCATCAACACCCTAAGTAATATAGCAGAGCTTGACAGTCTCTACACCACTGAGACCCCAATAGTTACTGGTCTCTGTCCTTGGTCTTAACAATGTAACACTCAATGTCTCATAAACAAAATCATCTCATAAAACAAACAGTAAAAATACAAGGTTCTATCCTACCACCATTCTGCCGACAAAAGGGCAACAAGGGGAGATTTCATCCGATCCCCCTCCACACTGCAGCCTTCCCAGTCCACAAAGCGTTTTGCATGGGAGAGAGTTCCCCTTGTCCCCACAGTGCCTATTGAGGGATCACAAGAGGCTCCTGGGAAAAAGGTAAGAGGGGAATCTGCCTCATTCAGGGGAGGTTGGTAGGGTACAACCCAAGGAAAATGGAAGAGATAAAGGCCCCATAAAATCCAGACTGAGCAGAAACCAGCTAAATTGTTAAATCCGTCGGTAGACAGCACAATTGCAGTTATTGCTGTATAAATTAAGTCACTTGGAAGGTCTCCTGCACTCAAACATCACTGAAATGCATGAAAGCAATGTACTTCTCTTGTGTGGGTATGCTCTGTGTTTTTAAAAATAAATCTGAAACAAGCACGGACCCTCCCACAAAATCACTTTTTGCAAAGTTCAGCAAAATAATTCTTCCCAGCCAGAACTTTTAAAGTGGCAAATTTGGAACTAACCCAGCCAGATCCCTCTTTGAATAAACTAAATTGAGGAAATTAAAAGAACAGAAACCAGCTTTACTCAGTGTAATTAGGCTAAGCTCAGACTAATGGACTAAGGAATTCACAAAGTCTCAGATGCCCTCTTAATTGCAGCTGAGTAAAAGGCAGTCTCGGCTAACTAAAGGCTGGGGGGTAAACAAGCTGGAAGATTCATTCTTTGCAGAAAAACTGCCAAGGCCAGACACAGAGGGTGACAGCTGTGTTCGACATCATTTCCCCCATCTGCCATAAACATGACAAATTAACTGACATTTAAAGCTAAGGGTAACAAAATGCATTCAACGGCTGTGCAAAAATAAGTCATTCACTCTCTGGGTGAAAGATTCTAACCAATATACAAGTAATGTGCAATTCAAATGAAAATCCCATCTTTAAATGCCAAGAGAAATCTGCCTGGGACTCCCTAATTCATAATTACATTGAAACAAAGTGACCAAAATTCACCAGGTATCTAAGCATGGATTCCTATTGATTTGTGGTTTAAATTTATGTTGTCAAACAGAAAGCAGGTCTTGTGTAAGGTCATGCTACTCAGACCAAGAGTCCAGACCAATGAGCCACTGCACAGGAGGAGGCTCTAAGGCTGGCAAGAAGGCTGGCCTGATAGTGGATGGCAGCACTAGATCAAGCCAGAATCAAACCTCTCACCCCAGCTGGTGCAGGTTACAGCTGTGTCACGCAAGGGACTTGATCCAGTTCTAGTGGAAATCAGGCAGATGTGCCCTATATTCTGTTCCCTTCCCATGGTACCCTCCCAGCCTCTTTGCACCAATTGCTGTGCCATCCTAAGTGTAGTTTCATTCTTCTAAGTGAACGGAAGTCAGTGTGTTTGGAAGGGTGCAATTCTGCTTAGCATTGTACTGCATGGTACTGAACCTGACACATTTCCACATGGAAATGAATGAGATTGCACATGACAAGCTACAGAAGCATCAGAAATCACAGCATGATGTACAGACAGGTATGGGCAGGGATTTCCTAGCAAGGTAGGGCATAACCTTCCTTCTTAAATGGGGTCACTTTCCTTTAAACTAGATAGGCAAGAAACATGTTTCATGCTGTTTTGAAATTCTCATTTTTATTAGGTTGGAGGACATACAACTTGCAATGATTTTAATTGCACGTTATGAATGTTAAAGTGATTCAAATGTAATCAGATGCCCAAGAGGAGAAAAGGCATTAATGTAACTGTAAAACTACTGAAGCATGTCCCTTAAAAAAAAAAAAAAAAAAAAAAGCAGCACAGTACAAGGGCTGGAATTCAGCTATGTGCACATAAAGTAAGACTCTGACATTGTCAACTATGGTAGGAGAAAGCAGCATCACATGCATGTGTGGCGGATCAAAGCCACAATTATAAAAAGTAGCATAATGCTTCCAAAAGTTACCTGTGTAACTTTTACTATTGTCACTGGATTAAAGAAATCTTGTTCACTTGATTGTATAACTTTCCGTTTATTAATTGACTAATCTATTAAATTTGTATAGGAATAAAATATCTGTTCAGAAGCAGGGTGCATACTTTGATTCTAGACTGTGCATGCACATGGCACAGCAGATATCATCCTAGAAAAGCAGTCTCCCTGTGAGACAGAAAAGGGGCACAGTGCAACCCTAAGCAAAGTTATTTATTTACTTACAAAATGTAAGTAGCACTTTCAGGGCCACAAGGAAGCTAATAGATTAAAAAACATAATAAAAATACAGCTTAAAAGTCAGTAAAGCAAAAAACCCACATCATTACAACAATACAAAACCATAAAAACAAAATTAAAACATCCAGCAGGAAAGAGGGATCACTGAGGAAATGCCAAACAAAAAAAGTCTCACCTACTGGCAGAAGACGGCAACAGAAGGGGACAGACAAGCTTCCCTGGAGAGAGAGTTCCAGGTTCTTGGAGCCATGGCCAAGAAGGCCCTCTCCCAGGTTGCCACCCTCCTCATTTCAGAAGGGGGAACCCAAGCAGGGCTCAGAAGATATCTGTAGTGGTCGGGTAGGTTTGTAAGGGAGTGGGCAGTCCTTCAGGTCTGCTGGTTCCAAGCCATATAGGGTTTTAGAGATCAACAGCAGCACCTTGAATTGTGCGTGGAAATCATTTGGGAGCCGGTGCAGATTGGCCATGACTGAAGTGACATGTTCCCTATGACCCACTCTAGTCAACAACCTGACTGCAGCATTCTGCACCAGTTGAAGTTTCAGAACCCTTTTCAAAGGCAGCCTCATGCAATAAATCTAGATGTAACCAGGGCATAAACCACAGTAGACAAATCTTACATTCCTCACTTGACATCAATGAGCTTACCTCTGTTTCTGATTGTACTGATGATGTCTCTTCTAAGATGGCACCTGTAACCTGTAGTTGTAGTAACCTCTGGTATTCTTAAAAATCGACTGCCAAATTAATCATAAGCTTCTTCATTAGTAGGCTGAAATTTTCCATTAAACCAAGCATTTAACTGATTAAAAGTTGCAATCATAGTATTTCCCCCGGAGTCTGTAAAACATATGGCTACTCTAATGCAATCTGTTGCAAAATGGTCCCCAGGCTTCTGACTTTTACATTTCTCTACATCTAACGAAGAGAGCTTTGAATCGCAAAAGCTGATACCCAAAAAAGCTTGTTGGTCTCTAAGGTGCTACTGAACTCAAGTCTAACTGTTCTACTGCAGCCCAACATAGCTACCCTCTGAAAATATTGCCCTACATGTTTATGTTGATTGAATATCTTGCACGCTGAATGTCTTAGATTCAAATATTGTCTCCCTGTTATCTTCCTTTCTGACAACAAAGCCTGCCCTCTGCCATTATCTCACAGTTGTCTATGACCTACTGTTCTCATCAGGTGCAGTAATTTATTGCTTTCGCAAAACCATAAGCTCTTCCTCACCATTTCAAATTTAATCCACAGAAACCAATTTTTGGCCCAAATGTTCTGGGTGAGACAATGGCTGTCACCGCACTAGGTATTCCCAGCGATGTATCAAGAGTTTGGAAATGTTATAAAAAACATCGCTTTAAAAGGGTTTTTGGATACCATGGCTAAAAAATGGTTGGAAGACGTCTTCACAGCTAAAGGGGCCAAACAAAGTGCGAACAGTATTTTTTATAACAGTTTCAAACTCTTAGTACATCGGTGGGAATACATAGAAAGTGTGAACAGTATTTTTTATAACATTTCCAAACTCTTAATACATCGCTGGGAATACCTAGTGCAGTAACAGCCAATGTGTGCACAGCACTGGGGGGGGGGGGTCAATTTAAAAGGTGTAACCAAATTTGGATCAGCTGCATCATGCTCAGACCTATTTTGAATATTATTTTGTCCTATTTTATTCCAAAGGTTCAAGGTAGGTAGCCCTACAAACATGAAACAATAAAGCACTTCTGTGTTCAATATATTAAAACTGTTCATATGTGACCACAAACTACTAGTTGAAATTACAAACGCCTCTGTTTCTGGAAGGGATTTGGGAGATTCTGTCGGTGTACTATTTAAAGTTTCTCTTCCTGAGCTAGAAGAGCTGGTCTTGGCATAGTTTGGAGATTCATTCTTGGGCTGTTTGTCCTGGAGTCTTCAATAGTCATACCAAGGCATGACTTTCTGGTGCAGTTCAGGATTTCATGGCCACCTTGACAACTAGAAGCCTCTCAGACTACATGTAGTCACACCTGCTCATACTCTTAATTTGGTATTTTGTGTTGAGACTTTGATCTGGGGATGAAAGAGATTAACATTACTTCATTGTCATGGACAGATAATTACCTAGGAGAGTCAACTAAAGGCAGCTCAAGGCCTTTGCAGGATGGAGATTTAATTACGATGGTCTTCCCTTGAAAAGGACAGTTCTGAATTTTTTTCTGACCACTCTGAGGGATTTTTGCCATTGACGTGGCTGGCAGTCACATGAAAAATCTAGTGTACTTCTGCAACTGGGAGGCTCAGTGTGCAATAGATATGCTTTCCCTGTACATTCTCTCCCTCACTCTGGAGCTTGCCTGACTCCCTAGTTTGCAGTGGATGCAGAGGATCTAAAGTCCAGAGGAAGACCATTAGGACAATGGCAGAGGAAAACTCAAACCGAGTTCTATTGAACACAGGTCAGAACATATTCGAAATCTAACTCTGTGGTGTGATGGCTGCAAAGAACCAATACTTTTCTGCTATCCCTGTGTCTACACAGAGGTGTCCTCTGCCCATTAGATCTGTGTCCCTTATGGATAGTGAAATTGACATGGAGTGGCTAACAAATTAGATGGTGCCAACTATAAGTCACACTGCCTGCAGCGGTACACGAGGTTATAATCAGATCCCTCCTGAAGAAACCGTCATTAAATAGCACAGATCCAAACCAGCATCCAATCTCCCATTTTTGGAGAAGGTCTTGGAAATGGTAGTGGCCAAGCAATTCCAGGCACTTCTAGATGAAGTATTCATCTAGTATTTGATCCTTTTCCGTCTCAGTTCAGGCCTGGTTATGGCACAGAAACTGTCTTGGTCTCCCTGATCTATACTGGTTGACCGACAGGGAGACTTTTTGTTTCTCTGGACCATTTGATAGCTTTTGTTATCATTTACAAAGTGCTGGGTTTGATATTTAAGCCCTAAATTGCTGAGGCCTAGATGGTATCCTCCTGGTCTGCTTAGCTAATCTGAGGCTGGTTTTGTTTCTTCTTGGTAGCTAAGTGTGAGGGTCTGTCAGCTTTTGCTTTCTGTACTTCCCCCCTGGGCTCGTAAAAGCAGTCCAGGCCTTTAGCCTTTCTTTGGTTCAGGCACTGCGTTCAGCAGGCCCCAGGTTGGAATGTCTCTTCCCGCCATCTTCCTCCCTTGCTCTCTCCGACTCCCTCCCACTAACTGGCTGTGGCCTTGGTGTGAAGATAGCATTAACGAGCTTCCTGAGATCTTTGATGTTCCTGTACCATGCACAATTATCTCGTAGATTCCCATAACATGTATTTGACATCTGCTTCCCTGTAGGGGTTATAATTCTGTCTTTGTGAATTTGCTAACACTTGCAATTTTGCCCTTGTAGGGCCTATACTAACCTGAAGCTTCCAATAAAGTTCCTTGTTTCTGCACGACCGTCTGAGCAAGTGATTTTATGGAGTTTGCACAGGGAGGTTGGGAACCCTCACATTAAGTTGCAAGTCTTGTGCCTAGTTATCCTGCTCCTGTACCGTTTTTGGACAGCTATGGCAGGCAACGGGGATGACAACGACAAGAAGGACAGCACCGTACCCAAGCAGCCCGATCCGGCCCCTTCAGAAGGGAAGTCAACTGGGAAGACGCCCAGTGGAGCCGACTCGGGATCGGGCCTGGGTACAAAGCCCAAATCCACCCGCTCGAATACCTGGCTGGAGTCTCCCCGGGGGTGGTCGCTCCCGCAGAGCGACGCGCGGTCACGACGGACTACGGTTCATGGGATAGGGTTTGAGGACGATCCCGCCCGAAAGGAAGCCCTGCTGCTTCACCAGATGGATGAGGAGCGGCAGCGCTGGCAGGAAGAGGGCCAGGAATTACTGGACCGGATGGATGCCATGAACGAGGTGATTCTGGACATGGCTCAAGCCATGGATGACTTGAAGGTTCCGACGCCACCCGTGGCTCCGGTGGACGGAGGGCAGTAACCAGGCCCCCCGGTGGTTCCCGCGCCTCCCATCCGTCCCGCTCCACCGGCCCGCCGAGATTTGAAGATCACGTATGACGGGTCGAGTGACCAACTGACGTTTTTTATGGTACAAGTGGACATTTTTATGCGGGAACAGGCTAGGACCTTCACCTCAGAAGAATCCCGGGTCCAATATGTGGCTTCTCTTCTACAGGGTGAGGCGGCCGCCTGGATGGTGCTGCAGTATGAGCTCCGCTCCCCTGTTTTGCGAAGTCTTGATGACTTCATGATCGCCCTTCGACACCGTTTCGAGGACCCGCATTTGGGGGAGCGAGCCAAAACCGCCTTGCTACAACTGCGTCAAGGGACTAAGTCGGTCATGCAGTATGCAAGCGAGTTTCAGTCGCTCTCGAGTAAAATTTTGGACTAGAGTGAAGCTACCAGGGTGCAGTATTTCCGCGAAGGTTTGAACCCGGAATTGCAACACTGGGCTTTCATGCAAGGTAACCCTCCTGATGTTGAAGGGTGGGTTTGACATGCCGCTGACATCGAGAACCGAAAGCAGCTGCTGCTCCTGTCCCGGCAACGCACTGGACAAGAGGCCAAGACCCGTGGAGACAGGCCCGGCGGCCCGAAAGACTCTCGTCCCCCTTCGGGGGGAGTACCATCAGTGGCCGAACGCCGCAAACGCTTCGAGAGCGGGGCCTGTCTCGTTTGCGGGGGAAGGGGACACTTTGCCTCTCAATTGTCAACATATGTCAAAGTTATGCCTAGTCTGCAGTTTGCTAAACAGATCATACTGATCAGAGTGACAGCTAAGTCATGTGATGAGGCTGGTCTGATCCAGTTTGTACAGCCAGGAATGGGGATTTCCAGAATGACTCATCTCAGGTGAACTGTGATTGGTCATGAATGTGTATATAAGTCTGTATAGTGAATGTGAGTTACCTATTGCCTGAAATATATATGCTGGCGAAGCACTTTGTTGCTCAGAGCTGTGAATGTTAACAGCCAAAGGACTCTGTGTAGATATTGTAAATAAACTGTACATAGCAGAACTGCGTGGTGTGAAGTTGCTACCAGGTAAACTCCTGAAGTCCAGACAAGCTGTGCGCGACAGGGTTATGGGCCCAGATAGACTGCGCTGAGAGCTGGAGGTTCTATTGGAGTTGGTGAGCTACTGCCGTGAGTTGCTGCTGTGAGCGGTTTGGATGTCTACAGAGGCCAGCGACGCTGAGGACCTTGATGTACAGTCTGCAGACGGTTCAGTTGTTTCTGACAAAGAGTCGGAGGAGGAACCAGGGGAAGATAATCAGCTACTGCCGGTGAGCGAGGATATCATGGCGCAAGCTGTTTCTGCCCTGCTGGTTGATAAACTGACCGCAGATAACTATGCTGTGTGGTCTCTGCGAATGGAGCATTATCTTAAGCGTGAGTCATTGTGGACGTATGTGGATTCTCCCCCACAAGCTCCCACGCCTGAGGAAAGTTTAAAAGACCAAAAGGCATTGGCCACGTTGATATTAAGTGTTGCTGATGACCAGTTGGTGCATGTGGCGGGACAGGGGTCAGCTAAAGATGCTTGGAATAGCCTCAAGGCTGTATATGTGCAAGACACAGCTGGATCTCTTATTTCCCTCATGAGAAGGATGTATAGAAAGACTATGGAGCCAAATGAGAGTGTTAGAGCTCATTTGAACACCTTAGCCACGTATTTTCAACTGCTGGCTCAGAGGGGAAAGCAGATTTCTGACCAGGACCAGGTGTTTATAGTTTTAAGTTCCCTGACGGAGCGTTTCGACCCACTTATCTCAGCCCTTGAATCTGTGGATGCAGCAACGTTATCTCTGCAATACCTCACAGGGAGGTTATTATCAGAGGAGACGAGATATATGCAACGGGAGTTGGCAGCCGGCCAGACCGGGAGCTGTGCCAAGCAAGAGATAAGGAAGGATACAAGCCTCAGCTGTGAAGCAAGTAAGCCTATACCTATGGTGTTACGTGAAAAGAGATGTTTCAGATGTGGGAAAGAGGGACACATTCAAAGATTTTGCCCTGCTGCAAGAAAATACAAAGAAGGAAAAAGGACTCAATTTGTGACCAAACAACAAGCTACGCTGGTGAGAGCAAGTCCAGACTCCCTGAATGACTCTTGGATAATTGACTCAGGAGCTTCACAAATATTTGTGAGGGAGGAAAGACTACTAATGAACTCACATCAATCGGCGTTAGGTCATGTAAGTTTGGCAGATGGACGTTCTGCAACTGTTTCCTGTGAAGGAAGTGTAATGTTTGGAAGTTTAAACCATACATTCAATGATGTGCTTTGTATACCCTCTCTTGAGAGAAACTTATTAAGTATAAGTGCACTAGATTCTGCTGGATTCAGTGTGACTTTCAGAAATAAGTGCTGTAATATTCTCAAAGGTGATAAAGTTATGGCAGTGGGGAATTTGAAAGATAATGTGTATGTGCTAGAGAACATGGCAGGTAAAGCACAAACAGTGTTAAATAAAAACCCACACCATAAATGTATACATTTGCTACATAGAAAACTTGGCCATGTGGGTTGGGGTACCTTGAATAAAACTCTTGCCCTGCTGGGCAAAGAGAAGATTGAAAGGTGCAAAACATATCTGGATTGTGATGTGTGCAAGCAAAGTAAATCTAAAGCACACCCAGTTGCACCAAGGAGTGACAGAGTAACAAAAACCCCTCTATATCTTGTACATAGTGATCTGGTAGGCCCTTTCCCAGACAGTATATCTAAAAGAAAATATCTTCTTCTTTTGATAGATGATGCCACAAGGTTCACATGGGTGTATCCCATAGCAAAGAAGTCAGAGGTGTGTGATACTATAAAGATGTGGGCTAACAATGTGCAAAGGCAATTGGGGCATAAAATTTGTAAGTTCCAAAGTGACTTTGGGGGTGAGTACATGTCTGGTGAAATGGCTCATTGGTTTAAGACTCAAGGTATTGAACATAGAATTGCAAATGTATCTATGAGTCAGGAAAATGGTGTTGCAGAGAGAAAGGCAGGAGTACTGCAAACAATGATAAAATCAATGCTACTTGATGCTGGATTGCCAAAAATGTTCTGGGCAGAAGCGGCAAAAAATGCTTGTTATATTTCAAATAGAATTTGGACAAGTGCCACAAATAATATTCCATACAAGGCTTTGTATGGGAAAGATCCCAGTTTGGATCATATCAGGATATTTGGCAGTAAAGCATGGGTTAATATACCACTGAAACAACGTAGGAAAGGTGGTGAAAGAGCAAAAAAGTTGACATTCCTGGGGTATCAGACAGGAATGAAATCTTACCGTTTTGTAAATAACCAGAATACATTACGTTTCAGTCGTTCAGCTTCATTCTGTGAGGATGCTAATTGGCCTAAAATACATGCAAACCAATTACCATCTACAATACTGTTACCTATGAATGATAATTCTGTAAACATGCCAGAAGTGAAACAGGAGGTGCAGTCACCAATACATGCAGACTCTGAGAGTGTGCAAAGTGCAGATCAGAGAGTAGTGCCAAGAGTGTCCTCTAGATCTACAAAAGGTATTCCACCTCAAAGGTATGGTGTAACTGCTAACCATGTGTTTGTTAAAATTCCAACTGATTACAATGAAGTGTTAAGTCTAGCCTCAGAAGAGAAAAATGCCTGGCTGCAAGCCATGGAGGCGGAATATCACTCATTGGTGTCAAATGAAGTATTTTCCTTATCTGAATTGCCGGCAGATAAGAAAACTCTGAGTTGCCGTTGGTTGTACAGACTCAAAACCTTGCCAAATGGGAATGTTAAATATAAGGCAAGATTAGTTGCAAGGGGATTTACGCAGGTGGTCAGACAGGAAACATCTAGGCCCAATTAAGAATTACCTAGGGGTGCAAGTCTCCAGAAATGAGAATGGTTGGTGTGTACTAAGCCAGGAGACTGAAATGTTTGAATACTGAAAGGTTTCAATACTTAAAGAAATGGCTGTGTTTAACAAACGTTTGACTAGGGAGGCGTGTCAACATATGTCAAAGTTATGCCTAGTCTGCAGTTTGCTAAACAGATCATACTGATCAGAGTGACAGCTAAGTCATGTGATGAGGCTGGTCTGATCCAGTTTGTACAGCCAGGAATGGGGATTTCCAGAATGACTCATCTCAGGTGAACTGTGATTGGTCATGAATGTGTATATAAGTCTGTATAGTGAATGTAAGTTACCTATTGCCTGAAATATATATGCTGGCGAAGCACTTTGTTGCTCAGAGCTGTGAATGTTAACAGCCAAAGGACTCTGTGTAGATATTGTAAATAAACTGTACATAGCAGAACTGCGTGGTGTGAAGTTGCTACCAGGTAAACTCCTGAAGTCCAGACAAGCTGTGCGCGACATCAATGCCCTTCCCAACCTGGACGTCCGGGACCGTCTCGTCCGGCACCGACCTAACCTGTGAAATCCCCTCCTGAGGGGCAACCTCGCCGCCGGAGCGGCGCGCCGAGCCAACGGGGCGCGCCCTCGGCCTTGCACGCATGCACCGAGGGCGAAGCTTCTGGCACCTCTGGCCCATCGGGGCCACGGATTACAAATGAAACCTTTGACTCACCGGAGTCACGGATTACAAATACCGAGTCTGCGTCCTCCAGCGAGGAGGAGGACTGGGACATGCCGGCAAAAAACGCCGTCGGTCTGCTGTAAAGGGGGCTCCTCAGCAGACCGCTCCGAACATTGTGCAGGGAGCTCCGCTAATGGTAAGCGATCAAGAAGACAATGTGTATGTAAAAGTCAATCTCTCGTTACCTAAGGGGGGGCCCATGTTAGAATTTACGGCCCTGGTGGACTCGGGCTGTGCCCGCACCATGATAAGCGAAGAGGTTGCCCGACAACTGCGGGTTAAGCGAAAGCGACTTCCCGAATCCATCCGCTTTTCCCAGATGGATGGCAGTGACTTTAAAAAGGGGGCGGTTACTCACCGCACCGCCGTGGTCGTCATGGCCATAGGGGAGCATTGGGAACGGCTTTATTTCACCATCGCTCCCATTGCCTCGCCCGTTGTTTTAGGGATGAAATGGTTGCTGGGGCACAATCCTTCCATAGACTGGATTGAGCGGACGCTCACCTTTCCCCGCAACCTGTGTGAATTCCATGATAAAGACCAAGTGCTTAAAACTCCTGCAGCCGCCCTCGTGGGGGCACCTCCTATCAAGGCTTCCCTGCCCCAGCTCCCCAGCGAGTATTCCCAGCTTGCCGATGTGTTTGACGTGCGGGAATGCGACGAATTGCCCCCCCACCAGGAGACGGACTGTGCCATCGAAATAGTGGGGGATGGCAAATTATCCAAAGGGAAGGTCTACCCCATGAGTCCTAATGAAAAGGCCGTGTTGCGAGAATATTTAGACACCAATTTAGCGCGGGGCTTTATCCGCCCGTCTAAGGCACCATACTCGGCCCCCGCCTTCTTCGTCAAGAAAAAAACGGGAGACTTAAGACTGTGTATTGATTACCGTAGACTGAATGCTGTCTCTCAGTCTAATGCATACCCCCTGCCTCTCATTCCAGACCTTCTCGCACAATTGAAGGAGGGCCGAATCTTCACCAAATTGGATTTGGTGGAAGCTTACCACCGGGTCCGCATACGAGAAGGGGATGAACCAAAGACTGCCTTCTCAAGTTGTTTTGGAATGTTTGAGTATTTAGTGATGCCGTTCGGACTTTCGGGGGCTCCGAGTGTGTTCATGCAATTGATTAATGAAGTACTTCATGATTTGTTGTTCCGTGGGGTGGTGGTTTTCTTGGACGATATCCTCATTTATACGAAAACCATGGAAGAGCACGTACAACTGGTGCGCGAGGTGCTGCAGTGGCTGCGCGAGCACAAACTGTTTGCTAAGGTTTCTAAATGTGATTTCCATCAACCCTCCATCACTTTTCTGGGGTATGTGATTTCCCACCAAGGCTTAGAGATGGATCCCGAGAAGGTTCGGGCGGTAATGGAGTGGGACCCCCCCACCACGCGCAGACACTTGCAGCAGTTTTTGGGTTTTGCTAACTTTTACCGAAACTTCATCCCTAATTTTGTCCAGGTAGCGCTCCCTCTCACTTCGCTTCTGCGTACGAAGGGGAAAGGGGCAGGAGCCGCCTTGCCCTCTGCGAGGTTGCAATGGACCTCGGACTGCCAGCAGGCTTTCGATACTCTCAAGCGGCTTTTCTCATCCGAACCCGTTCTCGCTCACCCTGATTGTGAAAAACCTTTTGTGGTCCAGGTCAATGCTTCTGATGTTGCCAGGGGGGGGGGGCTCTTGCAACGAGACGAGAACGGACAGCTGAAACCTTGTGCCTATATTTCTAAAAAGTTCTCCCAATCTGAAATCAAGGGCCATTTGGGAGAAGGAAGCCGCAGCCGTTAAACATGCCCTTACCATTTGGAGACATTTCCTGGAGGGGGCAGAAATCCCTTTTGAAGTTTGCAGCGATCACAAAAACCTGGAGGCCTTAAAGGGGGCTAGAAAGCTCACCGCGAAACAGATTCGTTGGGCGCAGTTTTTTGCTAAGTTCCGCTTTGTCCTTAAACATGTGCCAGGAAAGGACAATGCGTTAGCGGATGCTCTTTCCAGGCTCCCCCAATATCGCAATGACTTTGACCGACCGGTAGATTCTTTGTTTACTCCTGAACAGAGAGGGGAAGTCTCGGGACTTACAGTGACCACCCGGTCCCAGTCCCACCGCCAGGACCTGCCTCCCCTCAAAGGAGTCCCAGAGGCTTTTCTACAGCGGCTCCGGGACGCTTCTCAGAGGGAAGCAGATCAGCAGGTTCTCCCCGCGAATCTCGACCAACAGGGCTCATTTTGTTTGCAGGGGGGGAAGACTTTATGTCCCTGAAGTACTCCGAAAAGAAGTGCTGGGGCTGGTCCACGGGGCCAAACTTGCGGGGCATTTTGGGTTTGTTAAAACTTTGCATTTGTTGCGGCGTCAATTTTGGTGGCCAGGTATGAGAGCTGATGTGGAGTTATACGTGCGCAGCTGCCCCATTTGCGCCACTGCCAAAAAACGCATGGGAAAACCCCCTGGACTCTTGAAGCCTCTGGAAACTCCGACCATGCCCTGGGAAGTAATTGCCATGGATTTTATCACTGATCTGCCCCCAAGTCGGGGGAAAACTGTACTGTGGGTGATAACAGACTTATTCTCTAAACAGGTTCACTTTGTTCCCTGTGCGGGGCTACCTTCGGCTCAGAAGTTGGCTAAACTGTTTGTTAATCACGTGGTGAAGCATCATTCGATCCCAAGGAAGGTCCTCTCCGACAGAGGGGCTCAGTTTGTTGCCAAATTCTGGAGGGCCTTCCTAAAAGTCATGGGGGTGGAGGAACAAGGACTCTCTTCAGCCTACCACCCCCAGACCGATGGTCAAACGGAACGTGTCAATGCTGTGGTAGAATGCTATCTAAGGTGTTATGTCAATTACCACCAGGACAACTGGGTAGACCTACTGCCTTTTGCTGAATACGCCTGTAATAATGCCCCCCATTCCTCCACAGGTTTCAGTCCGTTTCATGTGGTTTATGGGAAAGACTTTGGGCCCTTTGGTTCTCCTACCATCACCCCCGAACTTGAAGGGGTACAGGAGGTCCAGGATTGGGTACAGGTGGTGCAGACCACTTGGCCCTGGTTGCAGAAAAACCTGGAAAGGGCCAAGCGCAAGTACAAAGACCAGGCCGATAAACATCGGTCCCCGGGGTGGGAACTCAAGGTGGGAGGGCAAGTTTACCTTTCCACAAAGAACCTACGTTCACTTCGGCCTTGCAAAAAGCTTAGTGACAAGTATGTAGGTCCTTTCCCCATCACCCGAGTGATCAATGACGTCACGGTGGAGTTGGAACTCCCAAAGTCTCTCCGAGGGGTGCATCCGGTGTTCCACATCAGCCTACTTAAGCCGTACGTCGCTGCCCCTCACTTCCACCCCCTCCCTAAGTCCGAAATTCCTACAGTGGTGGGAGGGGAAACGCATCTGGAAGTTTCTAAGGTGCTGGACTCTAAACTCAAAAAGGGAAAATTGTTCTATCTGGTCCGCTGGAAGCACCTGGGGCCCGCCCATGACGAATGGGTGGCCGCTCCCCATGTCGCAGCTCCCCACCTGGTTCGAGAGTTTCACTCTGCCTATCCTGACAAGCCTCGTCCACCCGGACTCAGGGGAGGGGGGTCTTAAGGGGGGCAGAATGTGAGGGTCTGTCAGCTTTTGCTTTCTGTACTTCCCCCCTGGGCTCGTAAAAGCAGTCCAGGCCTTTAGCCTTTCTTTGGTTCAGGCACTGCATTCAGCAGGCCCCAGGTTGGAATGTCTCTTCCCGCCATCCTCCTCCCTTGCTCTCTCCGACTCCCTCCCACTAGCTGGCTGTGGCCTTGGTGTGAAGATAGCATTAACAAGCTTCCTGAGATCTTTGATGTTCCTGTACCATGCATAATTATCTCGTAGATTCCCATAACATGTATTTGACATCTGCTTCCCTGTAGGGGTTATAATTCTGTCTTTGTGAATTTGCTAACACTTGCAACTTTGCCCTTGTAGGGCCTATACTAACCTGAAGCTTCCAATAAAGTTCCTTGTTTCTGCACGACCGTCTGAGCAAGTGATTTTATGGAGTTTGCACAGGGAGGTTGGGAACCCTCACACTAAGTACCAGAAGATGAGGCTTGGGGACCTCTACACAGCCTCATGGCCACTGGCTTATGGGATAACATAAGCTTTGATCTTGTCCCTGGTGCTTTTCATTGTCTAAATAAAACTGGGTGTGGGGGCAGGTCATCCAGAGATTTAGAGCATAGTGTTATCTGTATGCAGATGACATCCAGGTTTTGATCAAAATCCAAGGAGTCAGTAGAAGTGTTAAACTGATGTTTGGAACCATGACAGTCTGGATGAGGGATAATTAAAGGTTAATCCAGACAAGATAGAATTGTAATGAGTGGGGACTAAGGTTTATCCCGGAATACGGTTGAATGGGATTACACTCCCCCTGAAAGTTTAGGGGTATTTTTAGACTCAACACTGTTAGACAATCAAGTGTCAGAAGCTGGCCACAATGCCTTTTACCAGTTAAGTCTGGTTCACCAGCTGCAACCTTTCCTAGAGAAAGTTGATCTGGCCATGTCTTAGTTATACATGTCTTAGTAACATCCTGACTTGACTACTGTAATGCACTCTATATTGGGCTATGCGTGAACCTTCTATTAAACCAAAATGTAACAGCGTTCTTGCAGACATCTTTGAGAGTGACAGAATAACCAGTGTTATAAAATCTACACTGGCTTCCAATCTGTTTCTGGGCTCAATTCAAAGGTACTGGGTTTGACTTTTAAAGCCCAGAATACTTAAAAAAAACTTCTTCCATCCATATCAACCAACCCAATGCTTGAGTCTAGCCCAGGGAGCCTTCCTTAAGGAACCATCCTTAGCAGAGGCTTGGCCGGTGGATCAAGAGAAGGGCTATTCTAGCTGTTGCCCCCAACCTTTGGAACTCCCTCATTCAGGAGTTGAGAATGGCTGGCTTTCTTCTGGATGGGTTTGAAGACTTGTCTCCTTTGTGAGGGCCTTTGAGTTAGATCAATAAGAATAAATGTGGCAGAGGGAATAACACTGTTGATAAACTGATTTTTACTATATTCTATTGCATTTTACTATATTTCTTGATTTTTTGAATTTTTAGTTGAAAAGTAGTCTATGAATAAACTCAATCAATACCTAAATTCACAGAAGATATGGTTATTGCTTATGCACCAGTACTTGCCATACAAAATATATAAACTGTAAATGACATACAAACAACAAGGACCCGGGCCCAATCAAGATTCTCTGATGTGTACATCTGTGGACTTAAAGATGTGTATGTGTTAAATGATCAGCTTCTGACAGTGTCAAGCTTTACAGCTTCTACACTTAGCCATGAAGCTCACTGGATGACCTTAGACCTCTTTCTCAGCCTAAGCTCACAAGGTTGTTGTGCAAGTAATGGGGTGGGGGAACCAGGGCTTCTAGGAGAGACAATGTGATAAAATGTGATAACTAGTTTATTAGAAGCTAAAATGACTAAACTGAGACTATCATACTTTGGTCATATTATGAGAAGAGAAGTGTCACTGGAAAAGACAATAATGCTAAGAAAAGTTGAAGCCAGCAGGAAAAGAGGATGACCCAACGTGAAATGGATTGACTCAACCAAGGAAGCCCCAGTCCTCAGTTTGCAAGACGTGACCAAAGCTGTTAACAACAGGATGTTTTGGAGGACATTGATTCATAGGGTCACCATGAGTCAGAAGCGACTTGATGGCACTTAACACATACCCAGAGTGGAGCAACAAAGCTCAGCCTGAACTTTTCCTACAGTCTCAGTCAGCTGTAAGACTTTGTTCCCTGGAGGCCTTATCTACACTAGTGCTCAAGCCACAAGTCTGAAGCTGAACTGCAGGGATAGCCCTAAGATACAATCAATAGGATTTAGGACTATTGAGGGGAAAATAGTAACTTGACGTTATTATTTTTTAACTTTCAAATGTCTAATATTTTGCTGCATTATCATTTGGCTCATCACCATGCTATAATAAGTGTTATTATCTATGTGGAGACAGGATGCAACATGTCCGTAATACCATTATTGGAATTGAAAATCATCCCTAGGCAGCTGCCTTAAGACTCTTGGTTTGAAATTAATGGAGTTTGATGGTGACACTAGGCAAAACAAGATTCCAGAAAAAGTGTTGTGCTCTGTCTGTGGCAGTGACAAAGACCTGTCGCTCCTAAAGGAATAGTTGATTTAAACTATAGCACAATCTCATATAGACAAGAGTCCCACTTCATCAGGTACATGAAGTAGATGGGAAAGTGGTATTGGAACAGAAGTAAGATTAAGAGCTAAAGGGAAAGAAAATGATGAACGGGCAACTATTCCTTACACTAAGAAGTAAATAAATTGCTAGTCATAATTCAGAGAGCTTGTTCTGAACTTCCAGCCCCTGGACAACTTGGTGCCAAGGTACTTGAAGGATCACCACTTCCCATACTGTGAAGCCTAACAGTTAAGACGGGTGGGGAACCTTTTTTCCGCCAAGGGCCATTTGGATATTTATAACATCATTCACGGGCCATACAAAATTATCAACTTAAAAATTAGCCGACCAAGACCCAAGCAGGAAGCTGCCACAGATGACCCCCCCGGCGTGCGCAGGCAAGCAGGCAGGCATCCAACTAGTGGTGCACTTGCCCACCTGGTGGCACAGGATGATCTGTTGCACCAGCTGGGCATAGCCGTCTAGCCGCACGCCGGAGTTGTTCCTGCTCCACATGGTCGGGGCCGGATTCTACAGCCGGCTCCTGCTACCTCTGCCTGCAGGGATGAAATGAGCACACTGGCTAAGAACTCACACATACCCCGTGCATTCTGGCCCTGCCTCCTTTAACCCCTCCATTGTTGCCACTTCCACCCCCAGCCCTCTTGTAGTACAGAGGGAGTACGTTTCTCCATGGCCTGGGTGGGAAAGGATTAACACAGTTTCTTGGGCGGTCCTAGCAGCTCCATAGCTAACGACTCTTCTGCAAGGGGGGAAAAGGCAAAACAAACTCACATCTGCTTGAATAGAGGCTATTCCTGTCCGCAGTAGGGGGCAGATCACCAGTCTTAGATCCTTCTGAGATAGAGATCTGCCAGGACCCACGAAGGGCCAGACCAAATGATTTCGCGGGCCTGAAACGGCCCCTGGGCCTGATTACCCACCCCTGAGTTAAGATCTGCTTCCCAAGCCTTGCTGTCTATGCTCCTGCATGCAGACGTGAGGTGGGTAGAAACCACACAGTATTTTTCCAGTGGTGGCACCTTGCTTTTGGAATGCCCTCCCCCTTGTGGCTTGCCTAGACCTGACCTTATTGTCTTTTAGGTGCCAGAACAAAATGTTTCTTTTTACCCAGGCTTTTTACTAAGGGTTTTTCAGGCAATTTTACGATCTGCTTCTAGATATATATTTTTTATGCTTCAAGATTTTTTAAAAAAATTGGGCTATTGTTTTATGCATTGTATGCCCACGGCTTGTTTTAATGGCTTGTTTTTAAAACTAATAATTTATTTTGTTGTTTTTATGATTTCATCATATTGTTTTTACTTGTGAGCCACCTCAAGCAAGTCTAGGGAGTGGTAGCACATACATTTTCCAAATAAATAAGTAAATCAATCAATCAAGCACCCTTTCTTAAAGTATATGTTTAAAGTGAAGAAGTGGAGTTAATGTTTTAGGAAGAGAAGAAAGGCAAGGGATTTAATGTACTTTACCCATGTAATATATTTCATGCACTTAAATTATGTTGACAGAGTGGGACGTGGACTTAATAAGGAGCAGCAGGGTGAATCCCATATCTGTCAGATGCAACTTGGCTACAATGGTAGCTACTTAGACCTTCTCTGAAAGCAGCTTTTGAAAAAGAAATCAACAACATTACAGAAAAAGAACCCCTGCTGTTATATGGTAGGAAAGGCTTGAACTTGATTTTAGGAAACAGGGCTGGGGGAAAAGAGCTCCTGTCAATTGGTAATATCATCTTGTACCATGGAAATTGATGTACCGAGGTACTGATGTAAAATGACTGCAAATTCTACTAACAGTGCAGCTGTAAGCAGTGGCCCACACCCTTCAAATTCTATTGAAGTTAATGGGATTAGAAGGACATAACTCTGTTTGGGATTGCACTGTCTGTGATCCTGTTCATCAGATGAGCTAAAATAGATAACATTCACATAAAATTGTGTGGTTACTCCATACGTATCTCTGTAGAACAATGGAAGTAGTTACATTGATAGAAGCAAAAATACACAGGCAAGAGGAACACTGCCTCAAATTTGTTAACGGCTGTTCAGCCTATGCACTGTAGCCATTTCTACCATATTACCACAGTGATTCGCAAAAGCTTTTTGTGGGCTTTTGTCAATGAATAAACCAGTTCTAACCTCATTTTCTCCTTGCATCTACACACACTGTGTGTTTTTGATACCCTGAGGGAGCATTACAAAGTACAGTTCCAGTTGGAGGTTGTGCTTGATGCACCGCTCAATCAGAAATAGCAGGATTTGACACACATGGCTGGACCTCAAAAGTCTGCGGTAATCATATGAAATAACATAATGACAGTACAAAAAATGGCTCACTAAACTGAACCTGGGTCCTCAGACAGTTTATTTCATCTAAAAATACAGATATATACTTGATTTGTCTTATCCTTCACCACCACCACCCTTTGTTGTCTCTCCCATTCCCACAACTTGGTATCTAAATGTAAAACATGACTTCTTTATACATTTTATCTGGTATAACTGCCGTGGCTCCCCCAACACACACACACACAGAAATCTGAGAACTGTAATTTTGACAATACTCAGCTCTATCACTAAAGAAAAATGCACATGGTAAATCTACTGAAGCAACAATAACTCTGATTTATCCTTTATTGCATTGTTCTGAATCAGTGGTAACTTCTGTCTGGGCATCCAAGAGGCAGCCCTCCCCACCCCCCTGGTCAATGCAAAATGCAGAAACCAAGCAAACTCATTTATTTGACCCCGCAAGGGATGTGGCACTAGGAAGTTCATAACCAATTTCACTTTTTTCTGCTCTGATAATCAGCAGATGGGCCCCATCTCTTTCGACTGGGATGTTCCCACACGCTGAGTGGAGGTTTACACCCACATTCATTGACTCTCCTTCAAAGTTGCAAAAGGATCTCAGAAGCTTTAGATCCTAGTGGTCTCAAGCACTTACCATGTCAGTGGGAGTCTATCGAGCAGGATACACGTTTGGCTCTCAGTAAGCCTATCTTTAACCGAGTAGATGGTGTGTCATGAACTGTACACTGCTCATATGCATATATACAAGAACTCTTTTTAAATATAATCAGTGTAACTTGTCAATGACAGCTCCTATCCTGAAATATGAATTGATTTTAAAATGCAAGCTTCAAGTCAATTTCACCTCTAAAATATTTCCATTTACTGCTGTGATTTCATTCTGTCTGCTATTTAAAAATGACTCTGATTTTCAGTGGAAAAGACAGTTACCACTTAGCAAAGGAGAATGTCACTGTCTGTTGATTTCTCTCTTCCTAGGAAGGTCCAGTGAGTGAGATTATTCACCTAATGTGAAATCATATACATGGGAAATGAGATTGCAGCCATGCTCCCTCAGGCATTCTCTTTTACATGTAGTTTTGATTAAAGGCATTACAATGGACAGATAGCCTAACAAAACAATACATTATCTGGGCCATGTCTTCTTTTTAAAGTGTTAAGCAGAGAGCTGTGGAATCCAGTCTTCAAGCTTAGAAAGTTTATTTTCACACTGAAGTACAAAACAAGACGTCTGAGTATTCTTTGAAATGTGTATGGACTACATTGTCGGTTGTGTTTTTTTAATGACATAATTGTTGGCTTTTATGTGGTTAATTTTTCATCCTACTCAGAAAAGAGAGAAATGGACAAACTCTCTCCATCATTGGATAGTTGACTGGGGACAGCCCTAAACTGGGGTTTCATACCTCCTTCTCTCCTCCTACTGGTAAGTCAGTCAGTAGAAGTATAAATTTTCCAGAAATAATAAGGGAAAACATTTTAATAAGGGCCCTAGAGACCCAGCTGGCTTAGATGATCAGGTCTCCCCAGTGGTGCTTAGTACCTTTCAGCAGCTTTTAATGACACCCCGGCTCCAACCATTCTTACAATTTGTTTTATTTGTTAGAAAGAAGAAGAAGAAGAAGAAGAAGAAGAAGAAGAAGAAGAAGAAGAAGAAGAAGAAGAAGAAGAAGAAGAAGAAGAAGAAGAAGAAGAAGAAGAAGAAGAAGACCTGGCCACAGAAGTCCACGCTTTGATCATATCCAGGTTAGATTACTGTAATTACCCTTATGTGGGCCTGCCTTTGAAAACTATATGGAAATTCAGTGGAACCCAAATTCAGCAGTTAGGATACACAGTTTTAGGCTGGACACAGGAATTGGGGCAGTCCTGTGCCAAATGATCTACACTGGCTCCCTATTTGCTTCTGGGCACCATTTAAAGTGCTAGTTCTTACCTTTAAGGCTGTAAACAGCTTGGGGCAGGGTATCAGAAGGACCACCTCCTCCATTGTGTTTGGCTTGTCAGTTAAGACCTTATTCTTCAGACTTGTCCTCTATGCCCCTACCTGCAGAAAGGAGATGGGTGGCAAAGAGGAATGTTTTTTTCCCCCCAGTGCTGCTTCCTCATGTTTGCTTTTATTTTAGGCTGCTAACAGAGCAATCTTGAGGGGGCCCCAAGTGTATGTGTCTGACTGCTGGCATAAGCCCAGCACCACTAGTCTTTTTCCTATGGACATTATGCAGGGGGAAATAGCAATGTTCAGCCCCCTGCTAGGCACAGCAGCATCCAACAATCACACAACAGCAACCAATGATGCCCCTGTGAGTAGCAAACACAGGCACAGCCAATCACTAGTTGCCAGTCTGGCCACTGTCCCCAGAAACCACCCCAGAAACTCCCACCCACCTTCCATTGAATACCAGTGGACAGAGGGGAAAGACCCTGCAACAGCAGCACCCCAAAAGAGGGCTGTGGCCCAAGAGGCCCCCTCCCCAGCCCACAGGGGACACCCATCCCTTCCCCAGCAATAGATCCGCCCACATTCACACATGCCTGCTCCAATACATATACCCTCTTCCCCCACAAAAGTAAAAATAGAAAGACCAAAAAAAAACCAAAACAGATAGAGGCCAGATATCAACCCATAGCCCCCAATATTCCAGATCAGCTCCCTAACCCCAGGGGAGGTTCCAAGGAGACATGCCAGTAGGCACAATGCAGCCCACTACATCCTTGATGTCACCACCAGCAACATGGATCCAGTTAGAGAATATCAGACAGGCATGGCTCAATGAAAAAGCACTGGGACAGCAGTACCAGGGCTCCTGATTCATTCCCCACATAGGGAGAGATGGGCAGAAATCTTGGGGCTGACTTTCTGCCCCCACTAATGGCAAAAGGGGGGACAGAATGGCCAGCCGGTGGGCTGCCCCAGATATCCATCAGTTTACCTGGATGCCACTCCTCTACTACCCCCCTGTGCTTCAGCACCACAGCTGTCCTACTCATGCACTGACATTCTGCATGGTTTATCAGACACCAACAGCGCTGTGGGAGAATGTGGCACCCAGAGACACCCCCCCCTTCCTAGAGCAGCCACCTGCACGGAAACAAAACAGAGACTTGCAGCAATGGAAAACAGCAGACGTGCTGGGCTGTCTTTCTTTTCTGCTTCTTCTAGTTGCTGTAATTGTTTATTGTTATTGCTGTTCTCCAATAAAATTAAAAACAACAATAACAACAACATCAACTATGTCTGTGGCACCCCAGCAGGGTCTACAGTCCCAATCCCATGGGGGGGGGGGGAATTTGCCTGGAATCCTCCTTAAGGCAGATGCTGGTGCCTTCCCAACTACACTCACCCGGCCTGTGCAGAAGTCCTCCGAGACTTCAAATGATCAATTCACCACAGCAGCTGCGGTTGCTGCTCAGGGCTCTGATCCTGCAAGGGAATGAATCCAAGGTTTGTCTGGCAAGCTGATCCACATGTTAGCCACACAGTATGGACTACGCTCTTCCTCTTGGATGTTTGTGCTAAGTGTTTACCCAGTAGTGCTAAGTGCCCACTCTCTGCTTTTCCTGCGACCAAAATGTCATGCTGCTCACTCTAAATCCAAATGGAAGGGAGCTCTGAGATGACCTTATTAGTTATGGGGTATCCTGATCAAGGTTTTTGTAGGGCAGGGGGGGGTGCTTGGAAGGGGGTTTGGTCACTGCAGGTGAGATTGGTTCCCCCCGTACTCAGCATACCAGGCCTTTTGGGCACGGCCATGCAAGTGAGGGGCACTCGAGTTTTTAGTTTACACCTATGAGCCAAGCCATGGTTTTTGCTGTCATAACTTTCCACTATTGTTGGAGGGGGGCAATCCCAGACTGAAATGGCTTAGGGAGCCAATTACGGTAACTCCTGCCGTGCCCCCAGCCTGCCCACTTCCACACCGGCACAGGGACCTATGACATTGGCTTCCATGGGTCTGCTATAGTGGCTAGGAGCAGTGGGGCACTGTGGTGCTGCACCAGTACAACTCCTACTTACTTCTAGTTAGGGTTGCCTCCGGCAGGAGGTTTTCTAACTTATTTTCTAACATATTTATTTTAATATGTTTGTGAGTTGTGGCTTTTTATGAAATGATATACGCTGCCTTGAGCTCACGTGGGAAAGGCAGAGTATAAATATTTTAATACGTATTTCAAAACCTCTCCACAGTGTGGTAAACAAAAGGAAGCTTTTATTGTCCAGACTTAAAACAACCTCTTCTCCACACAATCAGCCAGAAACAACACAAAAATGTGCAACATCTGTTTACTATAAAGGACAATGGGATCAGTGTGTACACCCCAAGCAGTGGTCCTTCTTTACAACTGAAATAAAACTATCCTCCTCTACCACCAATGGATCACAAGAGTGATCTATCAGGAGGGGCTATCAGTGGGCTCCCCAGCCCAGTGGGCTCCCCAGAGCAGCAGGCTCCCCAGCACAGATCAATAGTGTGGGGTGGCTAACTCGGCTAGCGAGTCCGCAGTGGGCTTCCCAGCCAAAATCGAGAGTGGGAGTGTAGCTGCCTACAGCAGGATCCCCAGCCCAAATTAAGAGTGGGGGGTGGCTGCCTCAGCTGCCTTGCAAGCCAGATCTCCCAGGCCATATGTCTGACACTCCTGCTTTAAACTCTCCAGGAGTGTGTTCTCATTACTGTGTGTGTGTAAAGTGCCTTCAAGTCGCAGCTGACTTATGGCGACCCCTTTTGGGGTTTTCATGGCAAGAGACTAACAGAGGTGGTTTGCCGGTGCCTTCCTCTGCACAGCAACCCTGGTATTCCTTGGTGGTCTCCCATTCAAATACTAACCAGGGCTGACCCTGCTTAGCTTCTAGGGTTGTGCAAAAAAAAAAAATTCGTACATTTCAGGTTTGGGTTTATTGGGCCCGAATTTTTTGAGTAAACCCCAAAATAAACTGAATACTCATACCGGTAAATATGGATATTCGGCGTATCTCCAGGTTTACCGAAAAAATTGTCAGGAGCAGGCCTGTTCTCGACGCTTCTCGGCTCCTCTGCTCCTCTGAGTTGTTTTGACTTTCTTGCAGCTTCTCGCAGCTGCCTTGCTTTGCTCGTCTCGGCCAAGGATTGTTGTTGTAATGAACACTTTATCTCGGACATTCCTCTCCCGTGGGAGACGGAGTTGCCATGCCAACCTGCACTAGCTGCTATCTATGCCAATATATATCACTGATTTGAACCTACCTACCATTCTTGGCTTAGTTAGTATGGAAGCTCTGTTTACCTGCTTGATTTCTAATAAAGTCAACTTACCTTAGGACCACCTGTCTGGGTTGTTGCTTTTGGGGATTCTATAGGCCAAGGGCTTACAAAGATTGGGTCAGGGGGTCCAATTTTATGGGGTCCCAAAGGGGTTGTTACCCCCATTCCCCATGGGAAAACATTGTTTTTCCTATAAGGAATGGGGGCAACCCCTTTGGGACCCCATAAAATTGGACCCCTGACCCCGTCTTCATCGAACTTTGGGGTTCATGCAAGGAGAGTTCCTTCAAATTTCCCTAAAAATTTCGGAACTCCAAAAACGCCTCCACAGGAGCTTCGAAAAGATTTTTCCATAGACTACAGTGGCCCTATTTCACATATGCTGGGAATTGCCAAGCCAACATTCTCAACATTGGTTTCAATGGGCCCATGTAAAGCAATGGGAGGACAAGTCTAAGTTCCAGTGGAAAAGCGGAGAGGTATGTGAGTAAGCACAGGCCAATGCCTCCCTACCCAAAAACTCACGCAAACCCTACACAACAAGACACCAACCCAATCCAGCAGCACAACAAACCACATAGAGGTCTAACAGAGCCAAGACTGTTTACAAAAACCATGAAACATAAAACACCACAAGAAAATCAAAAGTGGGGGGGCATTTTTGCCATCCCAGTTACACTCACCGCACCCCCCCCTTCTTTGTATGTACGGCTGTTCCAGGGCTGTAGGTGCTACAGTCTCTGAAAACATGCTTCTCATTCGTGTAGTACTGCTCAGCTTTAGGGTTGCCAACTTCAGGTTGGAAAATTTGTGGGTAGGGTAGGGTTTGGGTGGGGACAGACCCCAGCATGTTATAATGCCATACAGTCCACCCTCCAAAGCATCCATTTACTCCAGGGGAACTGATCACTTGCCATTCCAGGAGATCTCCCACCCCTCTTGGAGGTTGGCAGCCCTACTCAGCTTGAGGAAACATTCAAGAGTAGCATTTTAAAATAAACATGTGAATGAATAGAGATTAATCTTCCTGGTAGTAGATTGTAACAAAATGCTTCCTTTTTTTCTCTTTAATTTCTTTCTTGTCGAAATATCGATGTAAGTATTGATACATAAATCAGAAGATATGAAGCCAATTTTTCACTTCTCGTCAGCCATGACCGATCACTTTATCTTTTTTTTTTTTTTTACCTGCCTGCAAATCTGTGAAGGGGGGGTGATGTCTAATCGCCACAAATAAAGGCATTGGTCAAAAAGCTGAGGGTGAACAAGTTGCCACCCCCTTGACCCAAAGACCAGTGTGTGGCCCGTAACCTGGGCTGATCTTAAAATGGAGTAGCCACATAGGCTGATAATTTAGGAGAGTGTAAGAATTGAAAAAATGAATGATTTAACTCTTGCGTGTAATCAAACCAGCGCTGTATCATAAAATATTAAAAAACGAAAACAAATATTCAAGGCAAAAGACCAAGGCAGTGCTCTTTTAATCAGGGATGTACTAAAGCAAATGACAAGATTGCCCATTAAAAACAATGGAACAGGCTGCACAGCCCAATGAAGATAATGAGAGCCTGGATTGCCAATTGTCTTGCATGGGCTCAATTGAAATACATTACAGCACAAAAAGAGTTGCAAAGAAAATGTGGAGTGGATTTTCCATAAAGGTCTCTGGCCCAGATACATTCCTCTGGGATGGAATGACAGCCCCCAGAGTGGAATGACAGCCCCAAAGAGTAGCAGAAGTGTTCTGGAACTGGAATGATAGCCCACAGAGTGGAATGACAGCCCCTGGGACTAGCATTAGTGTTCTGGGACTGGAATGGCAGCCCTCAGAGTGTAATGACAGCCCAAGGGACTAACAGAAGTGTTCTGGGACGACCCATGGGACTAACAGAAGTGTTCTGGAACTGGAATGGCAGCCCCCTGGGGGCTCAGCCCCAGACTTTGTCATTTTACTCTGCACCCATGAACAGGAGTTATGTTTCGGATCATTAAACTCAGCTGCGAGCGAGCAGCAAAGTCAGCCCTACATAAATGACCTGTGAGTACAGGCAGCAAAGCAGGATTAGAAACTGGAGAACTATGTAGTGATACAGTTAACAATGCAACAAAGTTGGATTACAAAATTAGACCATAATATATCCTTGAAGATACTTCCATCTTCTAATCAAAACCATCATTAGCTTCCCATTCTGAACTTTCTTTTTTTCCCCATGGTCTTTGGAGAACTTAAGGACAGAAACAAGTTTAACCACGTGCTCATATTAGTTGGTTTTATTTGGTGGGTATATTTCCGAATCTAGACCAGTTTCTTTTACATGCTACATAAGATTAAAAAATTGAAAAGAAATTAGAGGATCTGAGAGTTGTATATGTCCATAGGGTATGCTGTAATTATTGTGACCTAACACTGAAAGCTGTCTTGCATAGTGATTAGAAACTAGTTTAAGGGAGCAAAGGGCAGTTGAAAGGATATTTAATCCAAAATAATGGGAGAAAGGTCTGGGGGAGGGAACACAAAAAAAATATATGTATCTATGACAGAGCACATGGAAATGTGGCAGGGTATGAGAGAAGGGCTTTCTTTGTTGTCTCAGAATATCTACGTTTTTGCAATTTAAGCAAGGTCTCTGCCACCACTTTAACATAGTGTGGATTTTAGAGCTGGAAGTGGCATCCTGCAGAGAGCAGAAACTACTTGCTTTGGCATTATACAGGAATGCATCCATAAACCTGACAGCAATTGGTACCCAGAGACCTCTTAGACTTCTGTCTGAAGTCTTTAAAGTTTTGAGCCAAACTATAGATGAAATGATTTTCTGTAGTGCTGCATCCTGAAACCAGAAAGCATCTATGGTGCTGAGGTTTTTCAGACAGAATTCCTTTCCAAAAGACATAAAGTTACTCTGTTGGGGGGGGGGGTCCCAGATGACAAGTTTTTCACTCAGGGGGCTGTACCTGAAGAACTTGCCTCAGTAATTAAGAACCAGCATCTAAAGGCAGAGCTAGGAAGAGATCTACTTCTCAATTCTATGCATGGGAGAACCAGTCCAAGGCTTCCAGAAACATGCAAGTCTAGGTCAGATAAGGCAGGGTCCTCGAAGAAGTGGTACAGAGTTACACAATGCTATAAAAGAACAGTTTGTGACCAAACACCTGATCTGCATGATCAGTCCCTGGGATCTCTGATTAAAGGACATCAGGTACTGTTTGGGAAGGTCTACCCTGAGTGTGTGTGTGCGTGTGTTGTCAGGTCACACCTGACTCATGGCGACCTTGTAGGGTCTTCAAGGCAAGACACGTTCAGAGGTGGTTTGCCATTGCCTGCCTCCATGTGGCTGAGAAAGTTCTGAGTGAACTGTGACTGGCTCAAGGTCCCCCAGCAGGCTTCATGTGGAGGAGTGGGGAATCAAACCCAGTTCACCAGATTATAGTCTGCCACTCTTAACCCCTACACCATGCTGGCTCTCATCTATCCTGAGAGGGGGTCACTTCTGAAAATAGTTTGTGCGTTTGCAGAGCAGCCTGCCTCACATTGTCATATGTTTGGCACCGGAAGCATTTTGATGTGTGTCTAAGCACCCTGACCTCACTGTGACAGATTGTGAAGGTCTCCTGCACTCTAATCCATCAAAGTTGCATTCTAGAGATGTACTACTGAAAAGGACAGAGATTGTGAAGGCGACCAGGTTGCCGGTAGATCTTTCCCAATGAATGCAAGAATCCTTATGGAAGCAATGAGAAGAAAAGTCAGAGAGGGCTCTGGATATTCTAAGAGAATAATAATTGTATTCCCTAATAAAGTAAGTTTTTTTTCAAGAGTAAGTTTGTCATATTTTTATTTACTGTTCCTGTACACTGACATATTTTTATTTTTATTTCTACCTACACCAGAGTATTTATAAATGATTATTTTGTAAGCCATTTTTTTAATTTGCATCCTTTAAATAAACTATTTTAGGCATGATAAGCAAAATCTTTTGTTTAAAAATACATCTGAATAAGAGTGATTTGAATATTTCTGAATAATTTATACAATATACAATAATTTCTGAAATGTGAAAAATGCTATAGAACCTGTAATCAGAGCCAAGAACCAGCAGTGAATAATTCATGACACTTTGTAAATTAAGACAAGAATGATTATACATAATATAGGGAAGAAGACGTTTCCAGTTACAGGAAGTCTAAGAACTAAATTATTACAGAAAGTTCTTCTCAAAAAGTTCCAGACATGAGCAAAGCCATGGAGAGAGGAACGCTAAGGAAAATATTTGCCTAATCTTGTAAGTGAGGGAGTCGTTCTCAGGATTTTGCATAAAGATGCTAGTCCTTGCATTGGCATCAAGTCTTCCTCAGGGAAAACCTGTTTCATCATGAGTACACTGAGGAAGGGTAGGTTTGCCAGGTCCCCATCACCCTAAACTCGAAGATTTATTGGACATGGCCTGATGATGTCATAAGTAAGGGTTCAGTAATGTCATGAGGTCTGGCAATTTCATATTGAATCGTAGGGCTAATGATAGTACTTCCACACATCACCAGGTATTTTATCACATGGTGTCTGTGAAGGTGTGTAGTTACATCACAGTTTTGTAACTTTGAATAGACAGGCTATTTCCAATTTTTTTTAAAAAAAGACATGGAAATCAACTATATGTTAAATGTAAAATGTAGTTGGGCTGATAGTGCCAGATTATTGCCTTCCAGCTCCAATTTACATGTACAGGAACAATTTACATGTGCACAAGAAGTCTTAGGGGAACCCATAGGGCAGGGGTGGGGAACCTTTTTTCTCCAAGGGCCATTTAGATATTTATAACATCATTAGCTGGCCATACAAAATTATCAACTTAAAAATTAGCCAATTAAGCCCCAAGCAGGCAGCTGCCACAGATGACCCCCCCCCCGGCGTGGGCAAGCAGGCAGGCATCCAACTGTTGGCGCACTTGCCCACCTGGTGGCACAGGGTATTCTGTTGCACAAGCCAGGTGTAGCTGTCCAGCCGGTCGGGGCTGGATTCTACAGCCGGCTCCTGCTACCTCCACCTGCAGAGATTAAATGAGGACACACTGGCTAAGAACTCCCCCCCCCCCCGCGCATTCTGGCCATGCCTCCTTTAACCCCTCCATTGCCGCCACTTCCGCCCCCAACCCTCTTGTATTACAGAGGGAATACATTTCTCCATGGCCTGGGTGGGAAAGGATTAACACAGTTTCTTGGGCGGTCCTAGCAGCTCCATAGCTAACGACTCTTCTGCAAGGGGAAAAAATGGTTCCTTTTCTCGGCAAAACAAACTCACATCTGCCTTGAATAGAGGCTATTCCTGTCCGCAGGAGGGGGCAGATCACCAGTCTTAGATCCTTCTGAGCTAGAGATCTGCCAGGACCCACGAAGGGCCAGACCAAATGATTTCGCGGGCCTGAAACAGCCCCTGGGCCTGACGTTCCCCACCCCTGCCATAGGGGAACCACAGGCCACCATCACCTATCCAGGGAAAAGCAATCCTACCATGAGTCATTTAATTAGTGCCCCGTATATTCTTCTCTCGAGATTGTTATAGGGCATAAGACTGTAGGGTAAGTTGGGGTATGGGGGTGTAACCCTTTTTGCTGTAAAAAGGGCCAGGTTAGTGACCACAGGATTTTAGAGGCCCTGTTCAAAACCTGGAACACTTAAACAAATAATGTTTATTGAAAGGGGAAGGGAATAATAGTGGACTTCCGGTGGTGCCGTTGGAGAGAGCACTCCATTTCCCCAGGTTGTCCTGGGAGAAATCCAACTTTGCGTTATTTTTGGGGTACATAGATACCCCAATCCGACCCTTGCAAGTGGGTTGGAAAGCAGGAACTCCCTGCAGCCCGCAAACGCGGTTTGACCTCCTAGGTACTCTGAGGGGGCTTTTTTAAGCCCCTCGGAGTCCTAGACGCCGGTCCTGCGAGGGCACTAGGGAAGGACATCGCCAAAACGCAACTTTGGCAGCAAGCTCTACCCTCCACCGCCTTAATACCAACATAAGGACTACATAAAGAAAAGAACCTCACCTCTTGACACCCAAGTGAGTACAAAAGAACTCTTCGTCTACTTACTAGAAATTTGAACAGACGGGAGGCTGATAAGAATATTTCTGGGACCCCCACCCCTCCATAATCCGAACTGAAAAAGTTTGATCTGAGTTAGTCATCGGGATTAGCGACAGGAGCCTTATCGGATCGATCAGCCTAAACCATAACAAAGAGTCGGAAGGATACCTTTTAGACTGACAAGAATTATCACCAATGAGAAGGTCCGAAGGAAGGGGAGGGTGATTTCTCTTCCTGATTTTCCGGCGAATTCCTGCCACGTTTGCAGTAAGGGAGTGCCTGGAACGGAAGACTCTCTATAACACCCTCTCTATCATTGGAACTAAAACAACAGGAAGTAGCCGCGGGACTGAATATCCGTCGCACTCGAGTTACTTTCAAATCATTCCTGAAGGAATAACCATCGAGAAGAGGCGATAGAAGGTCTGCAGCACTAGTAACTTCCTGTTTACTTCCTGATTAATCCGATCTAGAGCGACCGAAAAAACTCACTGGTATTTTAAAACTTTAAAATGCAATTTTAAAGCCAATTTCGACTCTTTTCAACCCGAAAAAATTATTAGGCTGATCTTTGAACTATCATCTTTTAACCAGCACCTTAAAGGCCCTGTCGGTGGACATGTATTTTACCAGCTTTTTTTGAATGTAAATGTCTCGACCCCGCTCTGGCTCACTACACAGCCCTGCCTATACTAAACTAAGGGACTCTTTACAAACCTCGACCATGGAAAAAAAGTTACAGGATATGCTAACTAAACAAACTGAGGCAACAAATAAACAGGTTGAACAGATGTCTACACAGATGGCACAGTTGACTTCTATGATGACAAATCTTGGTCAAGCATCCCAAGCTATTAATCAGAAGTTGGATGTGGTCACTGGAGACTTGAAAGAAGTAAAAACTCAAATGATTGTTATGAAGACAGATATGCAAGCGATGGATGTATCAATTAAGAAAGTGATGGATGAGCACAAGGACACAAAGAAAAAATTAACAAGCCAAGAAAAACAGATTGAAACAATACAAGCGGATCAGATGGCGGCAAAAAATCAAATGGCAATGATGGAGATGAGAGTGAAAGAGACCAACCTTCGTATACGCAATTTTCCAGATATGATGGGAGATAATAAAGAATCTGCAATACCAAATTTGGCCTACTTATTTCAGATAGATGAACAAGAATTAAAACAAGCCATTAATAGAATATACAGGATACCACTACCTGCTAGAATGAGAAGATCTAAGCCAAGAGATTTGATGATAGTGTTCTATGACACCAGAGTTAAAGACAAGATTATGAAGATTCATTATGAAAATCCAGTGTCAGCAGGAGATTCCTCTCTTATACTACTGAAGGATATTCCAAGGCATCTACTTTCACAGAGGAATAACTACAAAGACTTTGTGTCTATACTGAAAGCTAATGGCATCAAATACCGTTGGATTATGCCACAAGGTTTGGCTTTCACCTATAAGGAAGTGAAAACGACAATTCTATCCCAAGCAGATGTGGGGAAATTTTTGAGAAAATATAAAATGGACCTTAAAGAATTACCTGGAGAGAAGGAGGAAGAAGAAGAGGAAGAAGAAGAGGTACAGGGTGCAGAAGGTGGTACCAAACTATAGACTTTTTATTTTGCTAAAAAATACTACATTATGGCAAAAGCAATTTCTTGGAATGTAAATGGACTGAATGAGAAAACTAAAAGGGCCAGAATCTTCAAATATCTACAGAAATATAAATACTCCCTAATTTGCCTACAAGAAACCCATATAGCTTCAAAGCATAAAAAATACTTGGAGAAACAGGTGCTTGGACAAGCATTTATTGCTTCTGCTAAAACTAAAACAAAGGGAGTGGTAATCTATACCCACCCCAGTCTCTGTCCAGAACTAGTATATAAAGACAATGAAGGAAGAATTGTAATTATCAGAACTAAAATATTGGGACAAAGGACAATAGTGGTTGGAATCTATGCACCCAATGAAGGGAAAAAATCCTTCTATGAAAAATTACATGACCTGATAACCCAGTACGCACAAGACCAAATTTTATTGATGGGCGACTTCAATGGAATTATTCTCCCATCTCTGGACAAAAAATCAAAAGCAAAAGATATCAATGATGGATGCTTGCCTAAAACTTTCTTTGCCATGGCTTCAGAATTAGAATTACAAGACATTTGGAGAACAATGAATACAATAGCTAAAGAATACACCTTTTATTCAGCAAGACATGATTCACACTCCAGAATCGATATGATATCAATTATCATTGATATCCAGTAAATCAATTTTCACGCAACTACGTAAAATTCATATTTTACCTAGAACTTTTTCTGATCACAATCCTGTTACCTTTGATTGGAACAATAAACAAGCATTTAGATGGCGAATGAACGATAAACTTTTAAAAGACAACAAGATACAAAAGGAATTACAGGTTTTAATGAAAGACTTTTTTGAAATTAACCTTAATGGGGAAACTTCTTTAAATACAGTTTGGGACGCATTCAAAGCTGTTCTGAGAGGTTTTATGATACAGAAACACTCGGCCTGGAAGAAGACTCAATTGCAATTTACAAACAACATACTTTGGAATTTACAAAATTTGGAGCAGAAATTGGTAATGGTAACACAGGAAGAGGAGAGAAGAGAAATTCAAATACAGATTTCTGCATCTAAACACCAATTAAATTTGGTAATAATGGAGGAAATGAATAAAAATCTGAAACTTGCTAAACAAAAGTATTTTGAATATGCAAATAAACCAGGAAAATTTTTAGCAACACAACTGAAGGACTCATTTCAAAAGAAGATTATAACAAAAATCCAAACTGCTAAAGGACCAGTTTATTCAACTTCAGAAATTCAGAAAGAATTTGTTTCATTTTACTCTAAGTTATATCAGAAAGAAAATACTCCAAAACAGAAAATAGACAAATTTCTAAACTCAATACAGATGAAAGCTTTGTCAATGACCCAGAGAGAATGTATTGAAGCTCCAGTAACAAGGGAAGAAATACAAGAAGCAATACTGAGACAAAAAACGGATAAAACACCTGGACCAGATGGAATTACTGCACTATTTTATAGAACATTTAGTGACAATTTAGTTGGATTTTTTGGTTCACTTTACAATGCAATTTTGGACGAGGGAACATCCCCGGAGACTTGGTCACACGCATTTATATCACTGATACCCAAAGAAGGAAGAGATCCAGAAAAAACATCTAATTACAGACCTATATCGCTCTTAAATGTGGATTACAAAATTTTTGCTTCGGTTTTGGCATGTAGGATAAAGCAATTTATTAAGGATCTTATACATGAGGACCAAGCAGGTTTTATACCAGGAAGGCAAATAAAAGATAATGTAAGAATTTTACTAGATTCACTGGAATATTATGACCATAATATTCAACAAACTGCGGCTTTTGTATTTTTGGATGCAGAAAAAGCCTTTGATATGGTCTCTTGGCACTTTTTGAAACGGATTTTGGATAAATTGAATTTTGGAGATCGTTTTCAGAAAGGTATATCGGCTATTTATACCTCCCAACAAGCTAAAATTTTGGTTAATGAATCAATGTCAGATAACTGCCAAATCACGAAAGGGACTAGACAGGGATGTCCCTTGTCTCCACTTTTATTTTTGTTGGTGTTGGAACCGCTATGTGTGAAACTAAGAAGTATGGAGGACATCCGCGGGCTAAGAATTAAAAAACATGAATTTAAGTTGAGAGCATTCGCGGATGACCTACTGCTAATTTTGGAAAACCCAACACAGTCAATGAATATACTTCAGGAGACTTTGGATGATTTTGGAAAAGTATCAGGCTTTAAAGTGAATCAAGAAAAAACAAAGATAATATTTAAAAATTTATCGGAAATACAACAACAGGAATTTATATCATATACTGGCTGGGAGAAAGCTAACAAAGTTAAATACCTGGGAATTTGGATCACTGCAAAGAATAAAGATCTGTTAACCAACAATTACCTCAAGTTATGGGGTAAGATTAAAACTGATATGATTATATGGTCAAACAAAAAATTGTCATTAATGGGACGTATCTCAACGATCCAAATGAATGTCTTACCGAGGATGCTCTTCTTATTCCAAAATTTACCAATAATATCACAAACAAAATATTTTGAAACTTGGAGGAAAGACATTTCAAACTTCATCTGGCAAGGAAAAAAACCAAGGACTGCTTATAAATACTTGGTGGATCTAAAAACTAGAGGAGGCTTAGCACTGCCTAACTTTCAACTCTATGCTGAAGCGGTAGCTTTAGTATGGCTAAAAGACTGGATGAATTTGTCAAATGTACGTTTGCTAGACTTGGAAGGTTATAATAACTTAAGTGGATGGCATGGTTATTTGTGGTATGATAAAATTAAATTACAAGCAACATTCCGTAATCATATAATCAGGTCCTCTCTACTTCGTATTTGGATGAGATATAAACACATTTTGGAACCAGAAACACCGATGTGGATATCGCCCCAAGAAATGCTAACTTTGCGCCCACTTAGACCAGACAAATTTATTACTTATCAAGATCTAATTAATTGGGAAGGAAAGAAATGCTCACTAAAAGACTTTCAACTGCTTAAGGATGATTTACAATGGCTTCAATATTACCAAATCAAATCAGTTTTTGTACAAGATGCAAAAAAAGGTTTCTCTAAAGAAAAATCTCTTTTTCAAAGGATTCTACTAGACAATAATACAAAGCTGATTTCTAAAATGTATAATCTCCTTTTAACAATATACTGTGAGCAGGACACGATTAAACCAACTATGATCGATTGGGCTCAAAATGTGGGACATGATATTGTTTTAAATAAATGGGAAAGATTATGGTCTAAAGATTTAAAAGGAATAAAAGCACAGTCAGTGCGAGAAAACATCTATAAAATGATGTATAGATGGTATCTAACACCCAAGAAAATTGCAAAGATTTATAAAACGATGTCCCCTACTTGTTGGAAATGTAACAAAGAAATTGGTTCCTTTTATCACATGTGGTGGACCTGTGACAAAGCCAAAGACTTCTGGGACATGATTTATAACGAACTGAGATTAATACTACAAAAGAATATATCCAAAACACCAGAAATGATGTTATTGAGTATGATTCCAGACGACTTAGCAACACAAAGAACCTTTTTGATATATGCCACAACAGCTGCGAGACTGCTTTATGCAGCGAAATGGAAAGGGCTAGAAACTCCAGAGAAAAAAGACTGGATTGTTAAAATGTTTGAAGTGGCAGAAATGGCAAAACTCACAGCTATTCTAAATGAAGAAAATGACGTTCGGTTTTTGGGGGAATGGGAGGCGTGGATGCATTATTGTGAATATGAGTTAAAATTGGGAAGAATGGAAGAATATTTTCTAATCTGATCCAGAGGATTATTTTTGATTTTTTTTTATATTGAATAAGCATAATTATATTTACTTACAGATTATGGTTTTTTATATATGGTATTGATATTTTATCAAGATTAGATTACCTATGACGGGATGAACTTTTTATTAAGAGGCAGATAGAGGTGATGGGGAAGTCAAAAAATTTTCCATTTCTTTTTTTCTTTTTTCTTTTCTCTTTTTTATTATATGATATGGAATTATAACAACTTTAGGTTAGAATTGAAATTCGATATTGTTATAGATGTTGTTTAATGCAATGGAAAATTTCTATCATAAAACCCAATAAAATTTATATAAAAAAAAAAAAAAGAAAGGGGAAGGGAATAATAAAGTCAAATGGAGAGTGTGAAGCAAAACGGCGAGAATAACAATTATATTAACCAGTCCCAAAGTCAGTGGGGAAAAGGGGAGGAAGTCTCTTTAGTCTCTGGGTCCTGACTCACAAACTCAGACGGCTACGGTTCTCCTCACAGCTCCTGAGAGAAACCCCTTTTTCCTCACAGTCACAGCAAAGTCCCCCCCCCCGCGACCCTCAGGATCAAAGACTGAGTCCAAAAGATGGCCACTCTTCTGCCAGCTGGTGTTCTCTTTTTCCCAGCCTCCCCTGTAATAGGCACCTCCCTCTAGAGGGCAGTGCTTCTAGGTTAGTTTCACAACTTTGCAAGTCAAACAGGGCAATGCACTTTTCAACATAAATACAATTTTTTACAAGGCTTACAGGGGAAATAGCAGTTGATCGTTGCTTTAATTAATCTAATTGTTTAAAAAGATTCCACTTGCAAATCACTCCCACTAGCCTTGAAATTATCGCCTAGTGCCAGTAGGTAGGTATGTGTGGTTACTGTGTAGTTACAGAAAAGCATTCTGCACATGCTGAGTGTTTGCAGTCCCAGCATTAAGAGAAGGAACTATTCTTGGCTGAGATTTCTTTAGATCCTCTCAAGAACCTTTTTTTTTTTTTTTGTAGTAAAAGGGCTTCAGATTGTCTGGATATTAGTGCCCCCTACGCCAGCACTTTGGCCTTCTGCAATGAAGTACGTCTTCTTCTGAGTGAGAAGTTCTAAACTTTACCTGCCTGATCATAATGTCTCTTCATTTCTGTAGCCCTAATCCCAAATTGGAGGAGGGGGGAGGAGAAGAGCATGACAGTAGTTATTCATTGGTGAGTAGAAGGGGTTCTGTGCATGCTCAGAGGCATACATTCTTTCACACAGCAAGATGTCTTGCAATTAATGATTAAAAACAGATACCAGGCTGAATGAACATGGGCATTCATTTTTCTCCTCTTGCCCCCCACCCTCATGGACCCACCTACACCAAGACCAATTTCCCACTTCTGGGAGGCAACCCCAAACTGGTGTAATGGCTAGAAGTTCAGAAAGTGGGACTCGCATATTTGTGAGCTATAGGCCTGGTTTAGGGTTGCCAACTCCATGTTGGGAAATTCCTGGAGATTCAGGAATAAAGCCTGAGGAAGGCAGGGTTTGGGAAGGGGAGGGACCTCAGTGGGGTGTAACACCAAAGAGTCCAACCTCCAAAGCAGCTATTTACTCCAGGAAAACTGATTGCTGTAGTCTGGAAATTATTTGTAATTCCAGGAGCTCTCCAGGCCCCACCAGGAGGTTGGCAGCCCTGGCATGGTCATAATGTTTTTGTTTCTCATTTATAATTTTTTTTACAAAACATCCAGTTTGATTAATAAGCTACTAGGGAATCATTATAATTATTTTAAACAAGGACCAAGTTTGGTGACTAAAACTACTGAGTGTTGAAAGGAAGAGACTATAAAATCCTGGGCCAGTCCTGGCAACGTATCTTTAGCATGGATATTAAAGTCCCCCAGAACAATCAGGATTCAATCCTGGCTGACATAAGCAAAATAATCACAAGTTCTAAGCAATAAACTACACACCAGTAATAGGATTTGTGACAAGGTGATCATGAACTATCTTGTTGGGGAAGAGTTTAAACAAATATAGACAACCAAAATAGGATCAAAATAAAAATTAAGGTTTGTTATAAACTTTTCGGAGGCGGCTGCCTATTCATCCGTCTAGGGTGACTGAATCAGGTGCAGTCCTGTTTCCTTCCTTTAGTTTTTGCCTTTTATTCTTGCTGGCCAAATACTTGTTTTCTTGCTTTTAATGTAGAACCTGAAGGAAGGTGGATCTCAGACTCTAATATTGAAGCGGGTCTTGCTGTTGAAGTGATAGGCTCTTAGAAAGGACCACTTCCTAATAGACTAAAGAAGGCTATCCCGAATATAATAAAAGAAGACCAGTACGGATTTGTAAAAGATAGGAACATAGCCCACCCATTAGAAATATAATAAATGTCCTGCAACATGGCCAGCGGAAAAAACTGGGCTTTCTAAAACTGGATGTATTCAAAGCCTTTGACACCCTTTCCCAAGAATACCTGTGGCAGATTATGAGTAAGTTCGGGATAGGGAATATTTATATAAATGCAATTCAGGAGATATATAGAGACGGAACAGCAGTGGTGAAGGTTAACAACGATCACTCACAAGCCTTTCAGATTCAGAGAGGAGTTCGTCAGGGCTGTCCGCTAGGGCTGTTGATTCGGTTCATCCTGAACCGAAAAACAGCTGAATTTCCCCCGATAAAAAAGGTGGGTAACGGGGGAGCCAAATTCGACGACTTCAGGGGTTCGATGAATAAATTCGGCAGATTCGGGGGGGGCCATGCCTTCACGGGGCTTCCATGAAGGCACAAGGGGGGCTTTAAACAGGTCTCTGCCTCCCGGCGGGGAGGCACAGATCTGTTCCACCACCCCCCTTTAAACAGATCTGGGCCTCCCAGCTGGGAGGCACAGATCTGTTTAAAGGGCCCCCCCGCAGAGAGCACAGAGGGGCTTGACAACCCCCACCCGCCTTCCTGGGAGTCCCGGGAAGTCGCGCGGGGGAGCCTTTAAACAGGTCTGAGCCTCCCTGCCAGGAGGCCCAGATCTGTTCCACCTCCCTTAAACAGATGTGTGCCTCCCGGCCGGGAGGCACAGATCTGATCTGTTCCACCCATCCCTTTAAACAGATGTGTGCCTCCCAGCCTGGAGGCACAGATCTGTTCCACCCCCCCCCTTTAAACAGGTCTGAGCCTCCTGGCCGGGAGACACAGATCTGTTCCACCCACCCCCTTTTACACAGGTCTGCGCCTCCCAGCTGGGAAGCGCAGACCTGTTTAAAGGGCCCCCTGAAGGCATGCGGGGGGGCTTTAAACAGGTCTGTGCCTCCCGGCCTGGGGGTCTTTAAACCCCTCTGCCCTGCCTACGCGGGCAGAGCAGAGGGGCTTGCCAACACAACGCCCCTCTTCCCGGGACTCCCGGGAAGAGGGGCGGGGGGGGTTAAACCCCTCTGCCCTGCCTGTGCGGGCAGAGCAGAGGGGCTTGCCAACCCACCACCCCTCTTCCCGGGACTCCCGGGAAGAGGGGCAGAGGGTCTTTAAACCCTTCTGCCCTGCCTGCATGGGCAGAGCCGAGGGGCTTGCCAACACACCGCCCCTCTTCCTGGCACTCCTGGGAAGAGGGGGGTCTTTAAACCCCTCTGCCCTGCCTGCGCGGGCAGAGCAGAGAGGCTTGCCAACCCACCACCCCTCTTCCTGGGACTCCCGGGAAGAGGGGTGGGGGGTCTTTAAACCCTTCTGTCCTGCCTGCGCGGGCAGAGCCGAGGGGCTTGCCAACACACCGCCCCTCTTCCTGGGACTCCTGGGAAGAGGGGGAGTCTTTAAACCCCTCTGCCCTGCCTGTGCGGGCAGAGCAGAGGGGCTTGCCAACCCACCACCCCTCTTCCCGGGACTCACGGGCTTCCCTGAAGGCGTGTGGGGGCCCCTTTAAACAGATCTGCGCCTAACAGCTGTTAGGCGCAGATCTGTTCCCCTCCCCCGTGGGCCTTCAGGGGGCTTCCCTGAAGGCACGCAGAGGACCCTTTAAACAGATCTGCGCCTCCCAGCTGGGAGGTGCAGATCTGTTTAAAGCCCCCCCCCCCACGCATCTTCAGGGAAGCCCCCTGAAGGCCCGCAGGGGGGCCAAATTTCCCACCGAACTCTGGATCTCGCCCGAATTTCAGGGATCCGTAGCGGGGCAGTTCGGACTTTGGCACGGCCTGAATTTAAAAGGGCCGAATTTTGCCGAAGCCGAACTGTACTGAATTTTTTTTCAGCAGAAAGCTACAAGATGAAGAAAGAAGAAATGAAAATCAATTTATTTGCAGACGACATCATAGTTATCATGACAAACCCTAAAGAAGCGATAAAAGAAATAAAGGTTATACTTGAAGATTTTGAACGCTGCTCAGGATTAAGAGTCAATATGGCTAAATCAGAAATTAATTATCTCAATGTGAACAAAGATGAAAAAAAGATAAATCAAATTAGAAATATAGTAATGGGAGCTAAAAAGTTTAAATATTTAGGTATAGTACTACAAAAGAATATTAATAGAATTCTGGAGGTCAATTATAATATGATATTGAGAAAGATAGAGAAGGATATGAAAAAGTGGAGAAATAAAACTAGGTATTTCTTCTAGAATTAGAAGTACTAAAATGTTCTGGGTGCCTATGTTAACGTATTTATTTCAGACGATACCACTAGGAATTCGTACAAATAAGTTAGAACAATGGAATAGAATGATAAGAGGATGGATATTTGGTAGTAAAAAATGTAGAATTCAAAAAAGGTTGGTATATAGCCATAGATCAGAATTGGGTTGGGGAGTCCCCAACTTGAATAGTTATTATGACGCCTTTCAAGTAAAGCCATTATTAGAGATAGGAGAAGGAAGCGACCAGAAATGGGTTAGATTCGAAAATGAGATTAACAGTGACATAGGACATTTTGGTATCTTCACCAAAGTTATAAATAAAGACTTAAAATCAATCACAGGGCCCAGATGCTCAGCACTAGAAGTATGGAGTAAATGGCAGCCTTTATGGCTAGGGAGGACCTCAAGATGGGCACCTCTAGAGACCATGTACAGCGAGACAAGGGAAAGTAAATGGTGGGAAATCCTAAGGTCAAAAGGATACTATAGACTGGGAGATATGTTCAGAGGAGGAACCCTAAAACCTGTACAGGAGATAGTAGAAGAGATAGATAAGCAATACTGATTAGGGCTGTGGAATTAAAATTTTTTTGGTATAGTTCGGATTCGGCTGAATTCGGCCCATTTAGATTCAGGATATGCCGAAGTCCGAACTCCCCCGCTTCGGGTCCGTGCAATTCGGCAGGAATTCAAAGTTCGGGGAAAAAATTCGGCCGAATAAAGCCATTAAAAACACAACCGCGCCTTTCCGCAGCTCTGGGGGGCATTTTGGGGGGTAGAGGTCCCAAACTTTGAGCGGAGCTTCAAAGGACCCTTCTTGAAAGACCCCCCAAGTTTTGTAAAGATTGGGTCAGGGGGGGCTGAGATATGGGCCCCGAAAGGGGTCCCCCACCCTTAATGTGCATATCTGAGCAGAGCTTGCCGCCCACGCACAAAGCTCCCAGCCCCGACAAACAGCTGATAAGTTTGCAAAGCACTGCAACACAACTGCAAGCAACATGACTGCAAAAGCAACACAACCTTGTAAGCAACACCTTTGCAACTGTGCAAAGCAACACCTGACATCTGGGAGTTTGCAAACCATGGAAAGAGACAGAGGCAGCTAGCTATGCATAATGAGCAGGGATGGAATTTCCCCTTTTTCATGGGACTGCAAATGCATTCTTTAAGTCACCATTTGAAAACAAGTTTTGAGCAAGCATCCAAATAGACCTAACCGCTCTTATGAATGAGGGAAAATCTGAAGACACACAACTGAAACCCCCCCTCAAACCAGGGAGAGAGAGACTCGAGGAGGAACACACCCCCAGGCAGAACCGGCAAAAGCCCCCTTTGGCTTCCCCCCCACCCACAGAAACTGCTCCCTCCCCACACACACACACAGACTCTGCTTTCCCCCCACACACACACACACACACAGAAGTAGGTCAGATATCAGAAAACACAGTAGGTAAAATTATGAAAGAAATAGAGGATATTAAAGTGATTAAATTTAATGAGTTGGAACATAAATTATTGTCGAAGGCTTTCACGGTCAGAGTTCATTGGTTCTTGTAGGTTATCCGGGCTGTGTAACCGTGGTCATGGAATTTTCTTTCCTGACGTTTTGCCAGCAACTGTGGCAGGCATCTTCAGAGGAGTAACACTGAAGGACAGTGTCTCAGAGACACTGTCCTTCAGTGTTACTCCTCTGAAGATGCCTGCCACAGTTGCTGGCGAAACATCAGGAAAGAAAATTCCAAGACCACGGTTACACAGCCCGGATAACCTACAAGAACCAATGGAACATAAATTCTTTACAAAATGGTATAAAACACCAGCGCAATTAGCAAATATGTTTCCTGGATTGAGCCCCATGTGCTGGCATTGTAGACAATCTAAAGGATGATTCTCCCACATGTGGTGGGAATGCCCAGAGGTCAGGGTTTTCTGGACAAAAATATTAAAAATTATAAGAAGAATATGTAAAGTACCTGTCAGGGCTCACCTGCTGTCCTATTGCCTGCTCCGTGTCGCCCGCTCCGCGTTGCTTCCTCTCCTGCCCTTAACCTTGTCCGGAATTCTCCTTGCTGTCCTTTTCTTTGCTTTCGCCCAGCCCTTCTCGTCCTGCTTTGCTTAGCCTCAGACCTTCTGAGTTTAGGGACCGCTCGTCCCTCTCCAACACTCGGGGTGTCATTGGGGACAGACCACCTAGTCACCGTGGTCGTCTCCTACACCCGTATCCTGCTCGGCCAGCAAACTAACTCTCCCTCTTACCCTTTTCCTTGCAGAATCTGTCCCACCCACCAATTAACATCCGTTGCCTGTTTCCCCCCTTTCAGGTGTTGTACAGTCACACCTGCTGGCGTTTTTCTATTCCTGATTCCCCTCTACCCTCCTGATTAACCCCTTGTCTTCCCCTGACCCCGTCGGCTGTATCTTCCCCTATCTTACTGTCTGCCTTTCCTCTGTCTTGAACTCCCCTGTCTTCCCGTCCATCTACTTTCCCCGGCGGTTCGCCCCTCCCTCCTCGCGACTCCCTTCCCCGGGATCCCAGGCTGTCCTTGGCTCCCGAAGTGCCGGGAGTGGCACAAGGCTCCCCCCTGGGTTCGGGCCCCTGCCCGCCGAGGTCGGGTTCGAAGAGTCGTGAGAGATAGTCGGCGTCGAGATGCTCCCGTCCTGGCCGATGTCGTACGTGGAACCAAAAGGGAAGTAAAGAAAGATACCAACGTTTAAAGCGGTCATTGTGATCCTTTGCAGTATGCAACCATTTCAAGGGTGCATGGTCGGTCACTAAAATGAAAGGATTATCTTGAAGGTAATAGCGCAGCGATTCCACTGCCCATTTAATGGCTAGTGTCTCGCGTTCTATAGTGGAGTAACGTTGCTCCTGAGGGGACAATTTGTGACTGAGGAAGACTATAGGGCAGCGTTGGGTTCCCTCACCCTGGGTGAGGGCGGCTCCTATGCCCGTGGCCGATGCATCCGTGTAGAGCACGAAGGGTTTGCTAAAGTCAGGGTTGTAGAGGGATGGCAGCTTGCTCAGGGAGGTACGAAGGTCGCTCCATGCTTGCCGTCGCTCATCGGTCCAATGTATCCGGGGAGGTTCCGTTTTCCGCAAGCAGTCTGTGAGAGCCGTAGCCCGGGTAGTGTAATGGGGAATGAATTTGCTGTAGTATCCAATCATTCCCAGAAATTTTCGTAAGTGTTTTTTTGTTGTGGGCTGGGGCAACTGCTCCATGACTGATACCTTCTCTGAGACTGGGCGCACTTTCCCATTCCCAACGGTAAAGCCTAAATAGCGGAGTTCCGTAAACCCTAGGCAACTTTTCTTTGGGTTTACTTTCAGGCCAGCCTGGTGGATAGCTTGCAGCACCGTCTGGAGGTGGGCCAGGTGGTCTTCCCAAGTCTCGCTGTAGACGATGATGTCATCAATGTATGCCCGGGCGAAGGGGCGGCAATGTACCAAAATACGGTCCACTAGTCGTTGGAACGTGGCTGCCGCCCCATGTAATCCGTATGGCATCCTTTTAAACTGATAGAGAACGGAGGGGGTGGTAAACGCTGTCTTCTCCTTATCTGCCTCAGCCATCGGTATTTGCCAGTAGCCTTTTGTCATGTCAAGGGCAGACAAATACTTGGCTTGCCCTAACTGGTCAATTAGGATATCTGAGCGGGGCACAGGATAAGCGTCGAACTGGGCGACTTGGTTCACGGCTCTATAATCGACACAAAACCGGATAGATCCATCCGGCTTTGGGACTAGGACGATAGGGCTGCACCATGGGCTAAAGGAGGGTTCGATAACTCCCATCTGCAACATTTGGGCTACCTCCTCTTCTACTGCCGGCCATCGTTGCCACGGAATTGGGCGCCACACAGCCCGGGCCACTTGGGCTGGGGGAGTTCGAACCCGGTGTTCTATGAGGGTTGTTTTACCGGGCTTTGTGTCAAAGACGGGTGGCAACTGGGCCAAGACAACGGACAGCTGTCGTTGCTGCTCTGGGGACAACGGTGGCTCACCCCTCCCTCCTCGCGACTCCCTTCCCCGGGATCCCAGGCCGTCCTTGGCTCCCGAAGTGCCGGGAGCGGCAAAGTACCCTTAACTATAGATTTTAATCTAATGTTAATGAGTATAACAGGGAATCTGGCAGTAAATAAGGGGGATCAAGCCACATTTAAGGCTATGATACTAGCAAGCAAAGCAGTTATTGCTCTGGGATGGAAGGATAAAAGTAAATGGACGATAGAAATCTGGCACAATTATTTGTTTGAATTTATAGTGGGATATAGTCGAGAGGCTGCGCCAGAAGACTACATGGGAAGAGAAGATTACAGAAATCAGGAGGAGATGGAAGACCTACCTAGAGTGGATATCAACAGAAGGAAGAAAAGACATTCAGTGGACTATTCAGACTTTGTGCCCATGGCTGGAACTAAAAGATTAAAAACTACAAGGAGAAGGAGGGGGGAAGGGAGGGGGTGGAAGGGGTTAAAAGGAAATATGAAATGTACGGGATAAAAACAATAAGTAACATACATCAAAAACCTGTATAAAAAGAACTAATAAAAAAGACATTAATGTACCAAAAAAAAGACCACTTCCTGAGAAGTGATATGTTATCTTATTCAGCCAGTCACTCACTAAGCAGGACTCAACGACTTTACCTACTTTTAAAAAGCAAGTCTTTTTATTGAAATACTAACAGTAAAAATGTGTAAATGCAAGTTACAAAGTCTTTACACTTTGTTACAATGTATGCAGTGACAATGTATTTTACAATGTATGCAATAAAGCAAGCAAGTCTTACATACCATTCAGTTTTAAAATCCAACTTCAAATTATAACAGTCAAATAAGTCTGATTTAGTATAAAGTATCTAAGTCACATTCTAGAATAATAATTAAAACCATACATACCGGCACCTTTCTTCTGAGACACTCTGATTGAGGTCTGAAATTCTAGGCTTACTGTGCCTGTATTTATATTGTTTCAAACCCCTTAAAGATGCTGACTCAGAGCAAAGCTAGCTGAGAAGTTCTCCTCAATTAAGTTGAGGAATCCTTTTTCCTAGGACTAAAAAGTCCTTCACCCATGCCTTATATGGACTTCCTTTCCTTTTAGTCCATTTTACTAAACTGTAAACAATCAGTTTTATAGCTTTGTGAACACTCTATATACTAAATTTTAACATCATTCTCATCTCCAGCATACTACGCATTCATCTGTGAAGCAATAGTATCATAGTTACAAACTTAAACCAAAAAACACAATTATATGCTTACATTGCAGTAATTAGCATGGCAAGCCTTGTGGCTTGGAGGGTGGAGAACCTATAATGTCATTGGAAGGGTGGAAAGACATATAGTGCTATTGAAGGGGTGGAAAGACATGTAATGCCATTAAAAGGGTAGAAAAACAGTTTACGGCATTGGATGGGCAAGAAGACTGTTTATAGCTGATAAGATATGAAGAGGGCTTTTGCTCCTTCATTAAAAAAGGTGATGAAGCTCTTTACTAAAAGGCTAGTAGCGCTCTTCACTGTTGATATAGGCTAAAGGATCATTTCTCCTGCCATCTGTCATTATATTTCAGAAACATAAGCTTAATGAAACCAGAAGCTTTAGTTCCTTCATTTTAAAAGTAACTACACCTTCAATTATATAACTGTGTAGCTGTTTGTATGTGTAGCTTTTAGTTTTATAGCGAATAATTCTGCATATGTACAACCATGGTTTATGTGCTGTAATATGTCAGAGACCGTGACAATATGGAGGTGACAGAGACGAAATGGAGGCAATGTGATAAAGGAGCTCAACAAATGTGTGTGTGTGTGTGTGTGTGTGTGTGTGTGTGTGTGTGTGTGTGTGTGTAGGGGAGTATCAACTGTGCTGATTTTGCTAATTCCAAGTCTGCCAGCAACTGGCACAGAAGTAGACACAATCGTGATCTGTGGTACAGATGTCCAAATATAGTGGAAGCATCTCAAAAAAATTGTACATGGATACTGCAAGGATTTGGAAAGGAGTTTTAAAGCATCACGTCTTACTAGTTCTTTTTCCTTTCCCAGCACTGATCACCATCCACAACCTTGCCCAACACTTCCACTGATTGTACAGGAGAAGGGGGCTCTGGAAGTAGCTTGGGACTCCAGCTGAAATGTACACTGTACCACATGTCCATATATTGCCTAACAACAAGCTTCAGGCTTCTCAACTTGATAGGCTCCAACCACTTTCTATTAAGGCAGAAAAAGAGCAGATGTGCATCTGCATTATATGTCTCAGCTGTATAAATAATAAGAAACATTTTCAAATAAGAGAATCAAACCTTAACTACCAAATACAGCATGACTACATGCAGCTTTCCTCCTCAGAGATGAGAGTGTGCATTCCCATCAGCATCAAGTAAAATCAATCAAGTTTAGGGACCTGATGAGCATGAAGTTGCATTGGGATGGACATTCACATTAGAATGCACAGAATATCCTGGTTGGCTGGGATGAGTAGCTTTAATAATATTTATGGTTGTTCTCCATCACATATTAGAGGAACAATTACCTAATATGTTCAACAGTCTTTCGTGAATTTATTTCTGCTCAGCTTTAAAAAAACAAACAAACAGCAGCTTTATTCTCTTGTGTATTGAGGGATCAGAGAAGGGAAAGGAATGTTAAATTTATCCATGCTTTACAGACTGAAAAAATGCTGTGTCCAAGGACCAGATAGGAGTTCTTCTAATTTAATCTAACAGTGACTTCCCAGCATTCTAAAATTTAGACAGTAGTCTTTTTTAAAATTTTACTTAATTTTCAACATATTATAAAATCCATAAAATATATAATACAGTACATATAGAACTAAATGATAGAAAAATAGCATTTATCATATAATTCCAACCATGGCCAGAGATTATAGATCAGTAGACCTGCAAAACAGAGCTGGGGACAGATAAGGCTGATTTCTCTACAAACCTGGAGGAAGTCACAGGTTTGTAGAAAAATCTGGAATTTAAAAAAATAGTTACATCAGGGGATTAAAACTCCGCATATAATAGAAACAATGCCATTAGCTTTGATAAAAAATGTCCGCTGAGCTATATGACCATTTTGGAGGTTGCTATGCAACCACAACAATATTGCTGAGCATTCCTAGCCTTAGTTTCTGTAAAGCAAAGCCATGGGGAAGAGCAGGGGTGAACTTGGAGGCAAAAACTGGGCCTAGCAGCCACTGTCCTAACCAAGTTTGTGCCTGTCAGCCACTGCGTAATTCAACCACACTTTTCCCAGGGAGAGGCTCCCAAGGAATGCTGAAAATAGGGGAGCAGATAAAGGTAGGTGGCTGGTTGGTGCGAAGAAGAGAAGGAAGAGGGGAAAAGAGAGACAGTATGGATGTCACCAGGTAAGGGAAGGAGGAAGTAGTGAGGGAGGAGGATTAAATGCACCCTGCATTCTAAATTGTACCTTAATATCATATTGTCAGTCAATAGATAGTAATCATTACAATAGACATTGTCTAGCTAACTTTGGAAGAGAAAGAATGCCTTTTTAATTAGTCAGCCTTTGATGTTCTCTTGGCTACTCATCATGTGAAAATCATAAATGTCATAACAAATTTCATGAAAATAATAATGCTCACAACTGGTTTTGCAAATCACTTAGATACAATCGGTACAGCTGAGGATTTTCTAATGACTTCATTGTGAAACTATGAGTTACCTACTGTGTTGCCACTACTATGCATATCTAGTGCATATTCTCATCTCTTACACTCATTATACAGCATCATGTATTTAACTGTCTTTCTCTGGAGCACACCTTCCTACAGATTTCCAAACTACTATCATTCTAAAATGCCAGAAAGGTTATTATCATGCACCCCGGCATTCTTTGCTTAATAGATCCTTTTTATTCTTGCCTCTGTGATGTGATTTGTTTGTTTCTTTTTGTTGAAATTAAAAGAGATTGGACATTAATATTCTTTGCATAGTGTAAAATCAAATGTACAGAACAAGGTGGTGTACTCTTTATTATGTTTTAGACAGGACATGTGGGAAACTGTAATGACTTGAGGGGGGCATGTCTGTTGATGCACCCCAAGATCGCATTAGCTTTTTTTGTCACTACATCACACTGGCTGCTCATATTTAACTTATGGTCCACCCGTACCTTAATATCATGTTCACACACAGTGCTACCCAGAAGTGTATCCCCCATCCAGTATGTGTGTCCCTCATTTTTGTCACCCATATGTAGAACTTGGCACTTATCCTTGTTGAATTGCATCCTGTGTTAGCCAAATTGCTCTTTAACTTGGGAAATTAGCAAGCAAGATGGCAAACTACAATATTTATAAAGTGGGAGCAACCTTTGTATACCAGAGCCGGTAACTGTGACCTTTAAATAAAGACAGAAGCAAAGGATTCCAAATTAAGAGAGTTTATGTTGTTTTCTTTCAAATCAGTGATGCATACACACATACAGAGAAATCTAAGAAATTCAAAGAGAGTAGTACAAGCACCGATGCCAATGTTGCAGGGATTGTTGATGGGGTGATATTTACCGTTCTTGAAGAGGTGTTGTCCAAGTTCACCTAGACTAAGACAGAAGAAATTAAGAGCAAAGGCGGGGACAAGGGGTTCCCGTAGACTTGGCCAGCAAGGCGGGAGGGAGCGTGGTCAGGCTGCGCAAAACCAAACCAACAGAGTAACGGCAAAGATGCCAGGAAAGACCTAAGATAACTCAATGGGCAGGGGGCACCCCATATATACTGTTTTTCTGGGGGCGGGGAGAGGGGATGTACCCCTCCTAGGTTCCCAGGTGACAAAAGGTGACAAAGCGATTAATCTGTGGCTACCGGGGTGGGGATGGTGAGAATTTGGAAATCTATTCTGATTCCAATGGCTTTTGCAACCGGTGAGGAACCGGGAGATCTCTGCTGAAGTGATTAACGTTCTGCAACAATAGGCGCGATCTCTGCAAATGTCTGGGGATCGCTGCTGCATAGCTGGAGGAACGACTCATCGCTGATATCAGGATCGCTGATGATTGCCCATTAAGCTGCTGATGTTGCAATGGAAAAGGGGGGTGTTGGTACTGACTACGTGACTGTCTGCTTTCCATGACATGGCTGCGGCTGGAACAGAGTTTGCACAGGAACATGGAGTCTCTCAGGTTCGCTGGAGGTTGCCATTGCTTCTGTTTCCTAGCTGCCGGCTGCACGGAGCTTGCAGGAGCGACCGTGTCAGTTTCAATGGAGCTCGCAGCGGCCGTCCAGTAGCGTTTAGGATGGGCGCGGAGCTTGGAGCAGTAGTCGTGTGCCTGCATATCGGGTTGCCAGGTCCAGTCCGGGAGTTTAGGTGGCCCGTATGCTTTCACCTGTACACATCCACCTTCTTTTCATGTGTGTTCAGATCTCGTTGAATTCTATCTCTGTCTTCTGGTGTGTTCGCTGCTCCTCCCAATTTGGTGTCATCTGTAAATTTAATGAATAGTCCCTCCAAACCTTCATCCAGATGATTTATAAAAATATTGAAAAGTACCAGGCCCAGAACCGAACCCTGGGCACCCCATCTCTTGTTGGATCTTCCTCTTTTCCTGCTGCCCTCAACTTTTCCTAGCATGACTGTCTTTTCCAGTGACTCTTGTCATCTCATGACGTGACCAAAATACGATAGCCTCAGTTTTGTCATTTTAGCTTCTAAGGTCAGTTAAGGCTTGATTTCTTTTTTTGACAGTCTACAGAATCCGTAACATTCTCCTCCAACACCACATTTCAAAGGAATCTATTTTCTTCCTGTCAGCTTTCTTCACTGACTAGCTTTCAAACCCATACATAGTAATAGGGAATACGATGGCATGAATTAATCTAGTCTTGGTGGCCAGTGACACATCCTTACACTTCAAAATCTTTTCTAGCTCCTTCATGGCTGCCCTTCCCAGTCTCAATCTCCTTCTGATTTCTGGTTGCAGTCTCCTTTTTGGTTGATGGTGGAGCCAAGGAATAGAAAGTCTTGAACAATTTCAATTTCCTCATTGCCAACCTTAAAGTTATGTAATTCTCCTGTAGTCATTACTTTTGTTTCTTGATGTTCAGCTGTAGTCCTGCTTTGGCACTTTCTCTTTTAACTTTCAGCAGTAGTCGTTTCAAATCTTCACAATTTTTTGCCAATAATGTATTGTCATCAGCATATCTCAAATTATTAATGTTCCTTCCTCCAATTTTCACTCCACCTTCATCTAAATCCAATCCAGCTTTCCTAATTATATGTTCTGCATATAGATTGAAGAGATAGGGAGATAAAATACATCCTTGTCTGACACCTTTGCCAATTGGAAACCATTCCATTTCTCCATATTCTGTTCTAACTGTGGCCTCTTGTCCAGAGTTCAGGTTGTGCATCAAATGGCCTTCTTCTGTGGTCAAAACAATCACAGTTCCAGACTACAAATGTACATGATTTCTAAAAATCTTTATGACTGTAGGTACTTAGTGTTCTGGAAAAAAAAAGAATATATTAAACACTTATCCTGTATACATCAATTATATAAAAAAGAAAGAACTTTTATCCAATTAAGGCTCCACACTAACTGCAAGATAACAATTAATTTATACACCTTCAAAACTTCCTCAAGATAGATAGATAATTTATTTGTGGCACTTAGCCAGTCAAAACATGATAAAACGGAAAGCATGAACTAATAATAGATTCTTACAATCAAAGAATTACAGTCCAAGTCATAAAACATTTTTAAAACATTTATAAATATGTCTTCCTGAACAATTCAGTTTTGCATCATTTGTGGAATGCCAGGAGAGAGGAATCCTTTCTGACCACCTCAGGCAGGCCATTCCACAATGTGGGGGACTCAAGAGAGAATGCACATGTACAGGCAGCTGTTGATCTTACCTATCTGCAGCGTGGCAACTTCAAAAGGCTTTGCTCAGATGAGCGAAGCTGTCATGGCGAAGCATAGCAAGAGAGGTGGTCCTGCAGATATGAATGTCCAAGGCCATAAGGGCTTTGTATGTGATGGCCAGTACTTTGAATTGAACCAATAAGCAGCCCATAGAGTGGCTGCAGAATTGGTGTAATATGTATGCTTCACCTATCTCTCTCAAAAATGTCTTCTTGATACAGATATTGTAAAGCCTTCAAGGGGAACATTTTGATCAGAACCAGCCAACATATTTATTCTGCCATTTTTCACTGTCATCCAAATTTACCCAATATTTTCCTGCTGGAAAGAAATAACAACAATTCAAAACTCTCCCAAGTAATGTACAGATTTTGCTCAAGCGACTCTGATTAACATCCTTGACAACAGCTATTGTTATTTCTTGTGGTTGCTGAAGCAACAGGCCCCAGCAATGCCAATTAGGGAAGATGAGCCTTCTCTTCTCTTTTTGATGAAAACAAATGGAAGTAAAAGTCAGGAATTCTAGTGGAGCCCTCCCCACCCCCATCCTCTGGCTCTCCTGAGCAGAAAGTGATAATCTTCTCACAGCACTCCATTTAACACCTATCTGATAGTGCTAGAATAATTTTACTGTGTTTCATGCAAAGTACTATATGATCTCTCTGCATCAGGGAGTGGGGGCTATTGTGTATTCTGTCTCATTCAAAACCCCACTTCAGATATTTTAAGTTATTTTCAATTCCTACTGATATAAAAAGAAGACCTTTTTATGTACCATGTGAGATTTCTTTTTCAGTGTTGTTCAAATTCAGTTCTTAGCACTGGAGAGTCTGAATGTTTCCAGTTCCAGTTCATCCACTTAGCAGGGATACTTACAAAGCCACTTGTGACCCAGGTAGCACAATAGATAAACCAAAACTGTGATAAGCAAGCAAGTGGATGCTGTGCCACATTGCACATTACCTTGGCAAACACATGTTCCAAAGCCACATTGGCTGGAGTTGGGACAGGAGCACTTTGGGAGCTGGCAGACTCAGTGGTTTGGAAGACACAACATTCAGTTTTACAGCTCAAAGGTTTCAGTTTGACAGTTTATTACCAGTGGAAGCCTACTGATAGAGAATGGCTGGTTAACACTGATCGATATGTGAAGTCTAGCACCTTACACCAGTGTTTCTTGGCATCTGTTCCCCACTTAGGGTTGCCAGGGTATAGTGCGGCAATGACAATAGAAGCCACAACTGCAAGAAATCCCTCTGCCAGGACTTCTAAACTTAGCAGCTTTGGTCCCTTGGGTTCCTCCCTTGGGATTTGCTTCCTTTGTGCCAATGGTGCGCATTGTCCTGTTCCAAGGACTTACAGAGATAATGTCCCAATCTGCCTTTTTCCTCATCTCCTGCTTTCTTCCATTCATGATTCCTACCAGGTCCCTGCTTTTCAGGCTGCTTTCTACTCTGTCCTACTCCCTGTAGCTATCCTGTCTCCGGATCGATGTCTATAGCACACTATCCTATTCTTCCATAGCATTGCTTTTGCATCTTTCTAGAAAAGGATGCTTGATCCATAGGTAAGAAATCAGAGATGTAAGCAGTTACAATGACTAGTTCCTTGTTTTGTTTTGTTTTTTTTCATTTAAGATGTTTGTAAGTTCATCTTTCTCCTAGACAACTAGAACCTAAGGCAAGCAGCAGGAATCCAACCTATCTATCTCATCACAATAAAAATAAAAACAAACAACAATGCAAACGTTAAAATAACAACCATCAGCCAGCAAAAAAGGAGCAATAACACCCTCCTAATATGCTAATGCCCCCCAAAAATCCAGATCCCATGTATGTCCTCACATCACATCTCATCCAACATCAAGGGCTATGTGAAATTCAGGAGAGACGAAGAAGCACAAGATTGCTGGCTCGGCGGAGATAAATCCCTGACAGCAGCATTGAGGTAGATAAATTACACCAGGCTGGAAATGCCGAAACAACCTAATTAACTGCAGCTAGCTTGTCTGTCCCAGCAAAATAATTCCCTAGTGAAGCCAGTGAAGAGAGCCTTGTGTGGGAGCAACATGTTACTTGGGTGCCTGCCTTTGACCTGACCACACCTTTTGGATTTGCCTTCTCCTGATTTTTACACTTCGGACGTGGGATTATCTGTGCTTGACCATGTCTTCTGTCTCCTGCCACGGCCACCTGCCTGACTTCTTACATCTGTAGTTTCCATCTGTTTACATACGTGCCGTGGTCTTCCAATGCACTTGTTGGGCTTGGCAAAAGTTTAAACACCATTGGTTCTTGTAGGTTATCCGGGCTGTGTGACCGTGGTCTTGGTAAGACCACGGTCACACAGCCCGGATAACCTACAAGAACCAATGAACTCTGACCGTAAAAGCCTTCGACAATATTTTAAACACCATGTTTGTTGGTAAGTGTGGTGATCTTTGAAATTACAAGAAAAAAGGCGAGGACCTTGTTGCTTCATGTCATATGAGGTGTGTAATAGCAGTTGCTTTGTGCAAAAATTACCTTGTTAAAGGTGTCCTTCCCACTGGTCTTTTCACTCTCTGGCAAAGCTACAACATAGCCAAGCAGTATCCATTTCAATCCCTCAACTGGCCGTTACCTTAATGATGATATGGAGTAGTCGGGGGGGAGTTAATATTCTAACAATGCTGTGGTCAACTCTGCACCATTGTCTTGATGTAGGCATCTGTGAAAACCATATGTCAAAATGCTTTTGCTGTGGTTGCTCCAAACTTGGCATTGTGATATGGAAAGAGGAGGGAGTGGAACCTCAGGCTTTTGGAATCATGCAGAGTAATTTTCCCGCTGTCTGTCTGCTTTCCTAAAAACCTTCCCCCCCCCCAAAAAAAAAAAACCTATTCCCATTTTCTACCATCAGCTAGTACTTTCTAGCAGTGTAGTCCTAGACAAAGTAACTCCCTTCTAAATCCATTGAAGTTAATGAGCTTAGAGGGGTGTATCTATGCTTAGGACTGCTTTTACACACTTTATTCTAAGGTCATTTATGCAGGGGTATTTAGTTTGCAGTCCCTGCTGGACTGCTTCGAGGCTTTCTTTGCATTATTCATGATTTTACCGACCTTCAGATGTGACTTCCGTCTGGCCTCGTTCTTCCCCCGCAGTTCTACGATGCTGTTTTAGGATGAATTTAAATATTGCTTCAAGGCAAGGGCAAGCAAATTCCCCCCAATTCCATGCATAACTCTTAACTTCTGGTTTCTCTCCCCACACCCATTTTGGCTTCTTCCTCCCACATGTCTGTTCCTTCCATCCAACCCCTTCCCTCAAAGCAAAGCACAAACGAGGGAGTTAAACCTTCATGAAATGTGCAGGAAGACACCGAAGAAGGCTGCAAAGGTTGGAAGGCAGCTCCAGGCAGGGAGCTGTTGAAGAAAGGTGGGGAGGAATATCCAGCAAAAGCACATGCAGACAGTCCCTTTAAGAGCTGACCCACCCCCTCCAAGTAAAGCGCAACAAGGCTGTGTTTTCAGGGGGAGGGACTCAGAAGCTCCATGATTCACTGGGGATGCAAAATTAATCACAAGGTACTCCTGGAATTTTTTGGGGGGGTACCCTCATGCATATGATGTTTGAGAATTCAGAGCAGAAAACTGTGCAGCAAACCAAATGCAAATTTCCCCTGCATAAATGACCTAAGCCTCCTCCATAAGAAGAAAAAGAAACACCAGTATTATCAGGGAACAAATGGTGATAGTGTAACTAAAGAAGTTGGCATATGAAAGGGCACAAGGGCAAACCCACAGCTACAATTTTACATTAAAAAACACTTTTTAAAAGGAAATAAAAAATGTACCTAGCATTTCAGAAGTCAGAAAGCAGAAAACTCTTACAGATACAAAAGATAACAAGATGAGGAAAGGTCAAACTGTTCATATAATGCCTGGTCCCAGGTGTAAATGCAGACAGGGTTGTAAAGTTGATATGAGTTGCAAGAACAGCTCCTTCAGGCCATTGACCTCCTTCAAACAAAGAATACTTCCATTTTTCATCTCAACACACACACACACACACACACATACATTCTCTTCCATGCAACATCCTACCTTGGTTTTAGCTTCAAGCTTCTAACCACCAGTTTAATTTAAACTTCCTCGGTGGATTGAAATATTTCCAAAACAAGATATCAGAACTTGTAAAATGATCTACCAGGACAAAAATATATTCATATCCTCCCAGACCTCTGTCTAAATGAAAGGAATCAATGGACATAAGTTCAAAAGCTTCCTCTGATGTGACTAAATTTGTAAGTGGTGCTCTATCAGACTGATGTAGTTGCTTTTGTTTGACACAGCTGCAAATCTTGGTGACATAATGTTCAATGTCTCGTCTCACACAAGGCCAAAACAATCCTCACCAAACTGAAGACTCATATTTCAATAGGATATCCCATTTCCTCATGCACTTCACAATAGAGCAAAATATTCTGGGTTCAAATCCCCATTCAGTTATAAAGCTCACTAGCTAGTCTTAGACCAGTCACTCTCTCAGACTGACCAACCTCACTGGGTTGTTAGATAAAATGGGATAAAAACATGATCAGTAGATAGATAGAAAGTCTTGCGTCTTTGCAAGTCAAACTAGCTGGCTTCCTAACTTGTTTTTTTGATAAAGTAAGCTCTCAGTGCTCCCATACAGTCAATTTAATTTTTCAGAGCAGAGCAGGAAATCCCTCATTATGCTTATAGCTAGAGGTTTATGACCCAAAGTCATATATTCTGTAGAATTTTGGAGTTCTCGGGATCTTCTTTCTGGGCTGCTCATAGATCTTCCTTGGAGATAGGTTGTACCACTGGGACAGAACCTTTAACAAAATCTTCCACTACCATGCGGTTGGAAGTAATAGCTGTCACACAGGATACATTGCCCTCCACAGTTTGTAAAATTGTATTATATCTGTGGTGGGGGGTTCTTTTGGTTTTGGTACACTGAATGATATACCTGCCCATGTCAAGAGGTATCCAAGAAAATGCATCAGTATCCATATTTGAATTCCTGAGCAATATTTTATATTGAAATTGAAATCAGCCTGTTCACTCACCAAGTGTCAGAGGTAAAGATATGTGTTGAAGAAATTATTATTACTGTACCCAGTAAAGGAAGGCACATAATCAGGGTAGTCTCAGAACATGTCTAGGACTGCAAGGACAGGAACTCTGGTTTCCCTGTGTGCAAATGATAATTTATGCTGCTGTGAGGGTCTTTGACCTGTCATAACTCAGAATGGGTTTTCCTCATCTTGACAGAGAATATCAATCCTTTAGAAGCATCTAAGTAAGCATCTGAGTAAGAAATAATCATGATATTATGGTGGGGGGGGGTCTGCTATTGACCACCAAACCAGGCAGAAGACTTGGATGAGACACTCCTTGACCAGATTACAAAGTTCTCAAAGAAACAGGACACGGTGGCTATTAGAGATTTTAATTACCCGGATATCTGTTGGAAGTCCAACTCTGCTAAAAGTGCAAGATCCAATAAATTCCTGACTTGTCTTGCTGACAACTTCCTATTCCAGAAAGTGGACAGGGAAACAAGGAGATCTGCTATCTTAGACTTGAGTCTCACCAACAGGGAAGAACTGGATGATGAAGTTAAAGTAGTAGGCACCCTGGGTAATAGTGACCATGTACTCTTGGAATTTACAATATTGGGGAAAGGAGAAACTGTACGTAGTCAGACATATAGGTTGGACTTTAGTAAAGCAAATTTTAACAAGCTTAAACTTATGCTGGGTAGAATCCTATGGTCAGAAATACTTAAGGAGAAGGGAGTTCAAGAAGGGTGGGAGTTTCTTAAAAATGAAATACTGAAGGTGCAATCACAAACCATTCCTATGAGAAGGAAAAATGGGAGGAGCCTAAAGAGGCCAGGGTGGCTCCATCAACAGCTTTTTAAAGAGTTGAGGGGGGGGAAAGACTCATTTAGGAAGTGAAAGGAGGGCCTTATAACCAAAGGGGAATATAAACAAATAACTAGTGCTTGTAGGAAGAGTGTTAGGAAAGCTCAAGCTCAGTATGAGTTTAGGCTAGTGAGGGATGCTAAACACAACAAAAAAGGGTTCTTTTCCTATGTACAGAGTAAGAATAAGAACAAGGACAAGATAAGCCCATTGTGGGGACCGGAAAGTGAAATTGTAACAGGAGATGAAGAGAGGGCAGAACTCCTCAATTCCTACTTTTCCTCAGTCTTTTCTTGTGAGGGGAGCAGTGCTCAACATGGCGTAAATAGAACGCATGATGAGGGAAGGGATTTGCAGCCGAGGATTGGCATTGGGGTTGTGCACAAACACCTAGTTTCTTTAAATGAAACAAAGTCATCAGGGCCAGATGAATTGCATCCAAGGGTACTTAAAGAACTTGCAGATGTAATTTCTGAGCCTCTGTCCATTATTTTTGAGAATCCTTGGCAAACAGGTGAGGTGCCAGAAGAATGGAGGCAGGCAAATGTCCCCATCTTCAAGAAGGGGAAAAAGGAGGATCCGGGTAACTACCAACCCATCAGCTTGACTTCTATACTGGGAAAAGTTTTTGAACAAATCATCAAACAGTCTGTCCTTGAGCATTTAGAAAGGATGGATCTAATTACTAAGAGCTAAGCATGGGTTTCTCAAGAACAAGTCATGTCAGACTAATCTTAGCTCCTTTTTTTGAGAAAGTTACTACCTTGCTGGATCAGGGGAATGCTATAGACATAGTTTATCTAGATTTCAGTAAGGCTTTTGATAAGATTCCCCATAATATTCTTGTTGACAAATTGGGAAAATGTGATTTAGATCCTGTTACTGTTAAGTGGATCTGTAATTGGTTGACAGATCGCACCCAAAGAGTGCTATTTAATGGTTCATAATCCACTTGGAGAGTGCAGTGCCTCAGGGATCTGTCCTGGGCCTTGAGTTGTTCAATATTTTTATAAATGATTTGGATGAAGGAATAAAGTGGATGCTTATTAAATTTGCAGATGATACTAAATTTGGAGGGGTAGCAAATACGGTAGAAGACAGAGCCAGGATACAGGATTATCTTGACAGGGTGGAGAATTGGGCTAAAACGAATAAAGCGTACTTTAACAAAGATAAATGTAAAGTTCTGCATACGTGTAGGAAAAATCAAATGCATAATTATAGGATGGGGGAGACTTGTCTTAGCAATAGTGTGTGCGAAAAGGATCTTGGGGTCTTAGTAGACCAAACACTGAACATGAGTCAGCAGTGTGATGCGGTAGCTAAAAAGGCAGATGCGATCTTGGGCTGCATCAACAGAAGTATAGTGTCCAGATCACGTGAAGTGATGGTACTGCTTTACTCTGCTCTGGATTAGACCTCACTTAGATTATTGTGTTCAGTTTTGGGCACAACAATTTAAGAAAGATGTAGACAAGCTGGAATGTGTCCAGAGGAGGGCAACAAAGATGGTGAGAGGTCTGGAGACCAAGTCCTATAAGGAAAGGTTGAAGGAGCTGGGTATGTTTAGCCTGAAGAGGAGAAGACTGAGAGGGGATATGATAACCATCTTCAAGTACTTGAAGGGCTGTCATATAGAGGATGGTGCCGAGTTCTTTTCTGTTTCCCCAGAAGGTCGGACCAGAACCAACAGGTTAAAATTAAATCAAAAGAGTTTTCATCTAGACATTAGGAAGGATTTTCTAACAGTTAGAGTGGTTCCTCAGTGAAACAGACTTCCTCAGGAGGTGGTAAGCTCTCCTTCCCTGGAGGTTTTTAAGCAGAGGCTAGATGGCCATCTGTCAGCAATGCTGATTCTATGACCTTAGGCAGTTCATGAGAGGGAGGGCATCTTGGCCATCTTCCGGGCATGGAGTAGGGGTCACTGGGTGTGTGGGGGGGAGGTAGTTGTGAAATTCCTGCATTGTGCCGGGGGTTGTACTAGATGACCCTGGTGGTCCCTTCCAACTCTATGATTCTATTATTCTATCTACATGTAAAATACATGGTAAAGACCTATTTGGTATGCCATTACTGGTGGTTGTATGAGGTGATCAAGTAATATATTAAATATGTTTTGATGTTGGCCAGTCTACATTTCACATCCATTTACTTGTACAGCATTTGGGAGATTTTGACTGGTAAGAGGAAACTCTGCAAGTACATGTTGTCCCGAGACGCGGGCCTCGCCCCACGTCCCAGGCCTTCCTCCTCCCGCTCCCGCGGCCGGCCCCACCCTTACCAAGCCGGGAGGGAAGGCACTTATCAGGAGGTGGGCAGGGGAAGCCCCAGGAGCAGACCGGGTGGCCAGAAAGTGGCAGGGAAAGCAGCAGGGGCAGCCCAAGGGAGAGAGGAAGACACGGCGAGTCCCAACGCCACAGAAACTGCCAACGCGAGCCTCAGAGCTGCTCCGGTGGCAGCAGCAGAGGCGACCCTCCCGGTTGGGCCCCGGGTGCAGCCGCGGAGGAGACGGAGCACTGGGCTCTGCATGGCGCTGCAGCTGCCGGCCTGGAAGGTGGTCAGCATGGCCCAGACGGCTGTGAGCTCGGGCTGGGAGGAGAGGAGCACGAGCGGGACAGAAGCCAGCCATGAGCAGAATGGCCCTGGCTTTGTTACCTTGGGAAGGTGGGGCCTGAGGAGGGGAGGGGGCAGGACTTCCCCCATATAAGGAGGGGTTGAGCCTAGGCCAGGAAGGAAGGCAAGCCTGACCCCGGAGTTGCAGAGAGAGAGAGAATGGAGGTGACAACAAGCTGCAGAGAGGAGTGTCGTTAACTCCCCCCATCAATCTCAGTCTGAGGACGGCTCTATAACCCCAGGAGACAGTGGGGCAGACAGCGGGACCTAGGAGGGAGTGTCCAAGGGAGTTGCCTCTAGACTGACGGGCGGGGAGGCAGGATGGAGCTGCCTCTAGACCCGTCACTTCCCACTGCCACCGCTAGGGGGCAACCCGGGGCGCCACACATGTTATCACATCATCTAATTCCATCCCTGTTCATGCTCCATATCATTAACTGGTACTGGTGGACAAACAGAGAGTGTTATGACATAATGAGAAAGCTTTGCCTTAATGGTTCTGACCAGCAACTCTGGATGAGAATTCAGAGCTATATCAAGGAACTTGGATGGGTTTTGCAGCTCCTTTAGGTCCATCCTTCCTACATCTACATTACAAAAACGCCAGTGTTAGTGAAGAGATTTCACCCTTCAACTTCCTCTGAATTTTGCCAATTGAAATTGGGGGCCTTGCCCTATGATTACCAAATGTAAAGGGGAAAGGATCTCCCCCCCCCCTTTAAAACTGCTGATAATAGCATGGAAAGCCCAGGATTCCAGGATTAAAACCACTCTTTTCCCTAATGGCCCTGATACAGAGTACAGTTGCACATTGTGTACAATTTACCTTGTCAAACTAATAGAGATGTATGATTTCCATCACTTTTGTTTCAGCCCTTAATCTTTAAATTGCCACATATTGAGATTATACCCTTCTTTTCTCCTCAATGGGGGCCCAAAGCAAATTACCTCATTCTTCCTTCCTCCATTTTATCCTCTCAGCAACAACCCTGTGAGGTAAGTTAGGCTGAGAGAGAGTGACTGACCCAAGATCACCCAGTAAACTTACAGGGCAGAGTGTGAATTTGAACCTGGGTTTCCAAGATCCTAGTCCAGCCTTCTAACCACTACACCACACTGGCTCTTGATATATTACATTTGCTTCCCACCATTCTTCCATGGACTTCAAAACATGAGGTTCCTAGAAGTCTCCCACTGACCAGGTCCAGATATGGAGAGCTTCATTTTTGTTGTTGTGTTCCTTCAGACCAGACCATGGAGCCATAGCCATGCGTAGTTAAAGTAATCACTTTTGTACTTCTAGAATCTAACAGTAATAGTTAAGTTATAAAGGGAAATTTGAATCTTACGCTTCTTTTTTAGCAGTTTCTAGTTTGGACCCACAGAACAGGTTGCTTCCCAGTTGCAAGAAAGCATATAATAGTATTGTCTTCATAGTACAGTACTATGACTTGTTTAATTTCTACTGTGAAAAATAGCTCTAAGAATCACCAGCTGAAACTACAATCCATCCTGCAGGGATATTTCATTTATTTAATTAGTTAACATTTCTAGCCTATCTCCCATCTCCACTGCCATCCCTGGTTTTGAGACAGAAAACAGTGATTTTTTTAAAAAAATTAACATTAAAATTAGCATTAGACTGAACTATGAAACATTCCTTTAAGCATAGCTCTCCTCCCCCCCAAAAAAACACAAACCCAGTTAAATAATCTCATACCACTTTCCATGAGTGGTTGGACTTCAGCATACTTCAAGGGGTTGCTAGTTCCTCTGTTGAGTGGCATCCACTGACAACTAGTTCATCAATAGTTAGGAGTAAGGAACTGATCTGCCATTGACTGAAATTATTGTTTCCTCTGCTCTGACTGTAATGTATGAAGTGGGGCTCTTCCATAGTGAGATCCATAAACCCCAGAGCTAATCTGAAGTTCATGGATCTCTCTGTGGGGGAGATGTATCTGGTTCATACACACACATGCAACGTTTAGTCCAGGATAAGACCATTGATTTAAATTGGCTTAGACTGGAGTAATTCTGCATAGAAGTGTCCTGTAAATTACTCAGGTTTTTGCATACTTTACCCTTTTATAATGTGTCATGCATACCAGCATAGTGGATAAACAAAATGTTCTGGGTTGTTTGAAATGATGAAGGGACTTTGGGGAAGAGATGTTATATTAAGTATATGGACCAAAGGTAACACATTGACACATATCCAGCCATGCAGGTCCAAGATTAAATAGCATTTAAGTCTTGGAAGAGGGAGCAGTGATTTCTGCCTCCACTGGAGATCCCCACTTTGCCTGTAATCTTGACCCCCCCAGGAAGAAAACTTCCAAGGGCTCAGCAGACTGCAGCAGGAGGGGAAAGCAGGAAAGTCCTGCTCTGCAAATCCCAAAGATGGCTAGATACACCCTACCATCCTCATGAAACTTTTGTCACTACACCATCATAAATTAGACCTGTGCAGTTGCATAAATGCTATAACAAGTAGATGTATTTGAATATGTTCTACCTAGTCCACCCACCTTGGGCCATTTGCATAATTATATCATGAGCGACATAAGTATCAGCATCCAGGATACAAAAGTGGGTGGGCAGTACAGTGAAGCACAGAGTTCTAAATGTACATTTTACATGAAATTTATACATTTCATTTAAATTTGTGACCCTGTTGCAGCAAATTCTATAACATCATCTTATTCAGCAGGATAATATCAGTTCAACGCATTCTGTTTTTGTGTGGGCGTTTAGCTGACTGAGTTGCCAAAGAAAATATTACACACTCAGTCCTACCCATTTGCACATTACTAGGACAATAAATATTTTGAAGAGGATGAGAGAAACTCTAACTGCAGTGCAGAGCTGTACCAACCAATTAATAGCTGGACACGCCATAGCATGCTGCCACAAGAATATTCCGTTTCTCTCCACTCACATACACAAACACATCCCAAACAAGCTTTTTCTCCAGATGTAACTATTTGAAAACTGAGCTTTGCCTGCTGTCTTCATGCACGGCTACGCTGCCTACATGACGCATTTTCTGCAGAAGTGAAGGGAAGTTGCAGGGATCTTATAGCACTGCCAAGATTCTCTGACACTTGTTCCCAAACATCCTCTACTGATGCTGCCACTTTCTCTCCAATGCTTCAAGCACTGCACCAGCGCTCCCTCGAGCTGCTTGAAACTTGATATTTTTCGTTACCCAGTTTAGATCTGCAGATTTTTGCCCTGCATGTAGATTTGGTTCTCCTGCGTCTTTGCATGCCTCATTCCAAATCCGTTACTCCCAATCAATTACATCTAGAGTTTTCAGCAGGTCAGCACTGATGAAAAAAATGCAGCCTGTTTCAATCCAAACTCTTTCTGTGGGTATGATTTTTTTCTGTTTGGAAAACCACTCTATCACTACCGTATAAAAGAATCCTGTAGACATCCTGCTTAGCAAGAAATTTTTCTACAAAGCCACTTCCTTTTTAAGTTATGGGAAGACTGAAGCACAAAGGAGGGGTGTTCATGCAGAACACAAGTAGCTGTTATTATTTGGCAACCTGTTTTCATTTTGAGTGACTTTAAAACTCAAAGAGGAAGCCAAGGATAGCACAGGAAAAATGCAGTAATTGTCACAGCCCCCCCCCCCCACTCCAGTGCTGGTTCAGCTTAATTCAAGAAGCTATACTATTAAGGTCCAAGCCCAAGACAGGCATACAGTTAAAAAACCTGCCTACTAGGGGTGTGCATTTGGCAAAAGACAAACCAACCCCCCCCCCAAAATACCTTATTGGTATTTGGAGTGGGTTAACATGGAAAAAATGGCAGCCATTAAAGGGAGCCAAAAAACAGATCCTGAATAATGCTGAATGTTTTGGGGCATTATTCAGGCCACTTTGGTCCGCTGTCATTTTAAAAAAACTGGGGGGAATCCCCTCTCCCCCTCCCTCCTTCTCCCCCTCACTTACCTGCTGGCACTTCAGCTTTTTGCTGCCTTCTGCCTCCGAACTCCACGTGGGCTCAGAGGCAGCAGGCAGATGGAATTTTTCAAGTTTGGGTTTAATAGACCCAAAAGATTTTGGAAAAACCAAAAAAAGCCAATATGGGGATTCGGCTTTTTTCATTTTTTTCTAAAATTTCGGGGCTTATTAAACCCAAACCCAAAAATTAATGCGGGGGCGGATGGTGCACACCCCTACTGCCTACTCCGTTATGAACCCACCCAAATACTGCAGTCATCTTTGGAGGCCCTACTTCAGGTACCCCTGCCTTCAGAAATTAAGCAGGTGGCAACCCAGGAGAGGGCCTTCTTGATCATGGTGCCAAAGTCCTGGAACTCTCTCCCCAGGGAGATTCATCTGTCCCCTTCTGTTTCTGTCTTCCGCTAGGGAGTGAAGATTTCTTTTTGTTTCTTTTGTCATTTCCTCAGTGATTCCCTCCTTCCTTACCAATGTTTTAATTGTTAATATTATGACTTCGTATGTATTTTAGCTCTGTTTTAATTGTTTTAATAATTTGAGTGTTTGGGGGGGTTAATAGTTTTTAAATGTGATTTTATTATGAAGGCTTAATTTGTTAGCCGCCTTGGTGACCCTTGGGAGGGTAGAAAGGGAGGTTATAAATGTTGTAAAATAAAAACAAAACAAAAACACATGTATGTAGCTTTAAGAGTGCTTAATAAAATTTATCCTGTTTGTATGTGGACAGAAATTGGAATATCACCTTTGCTATCAGAAAACCATGAAAAAGAAATAGGAACAAGATTTTTTCCCTTTTAAAAGAAACAAATGTCTGTCTGTTTGAATGTCTCACAGTCTAATCTCTTCACCAAGCATTCAGCTCAAGGCTCTGTGAATCACAACGCAGCTTCTGCAAATTTGCAGCGGTATTGGGAGTCTCAATTTGGATGCTTGGGGAAGTGATGAGAAAGCTGCCTCATTGCAGATTTAGAGCTATTTGCTTGCCTGGCTCTTACCCATACTGAAAGGGTCTTGTGAGTCAGCCCTAAACATAGGGTTGCCAACCTCCAGGTGGTGAATAACCACAGTTAAAACCACAAACAGCACCAGCTCAAAGAATTGCCAAATTATATAATTACACAATTAGAACAATAAGCATGGAATGCTCAATCCATTTAAATAAGAAAGAAATACATGGGTTGCATCACCAAATATCCTAAACACAAATTGTTAAATTCCTGAAAAAATAATTGAAATACAGGTTGTTTCACCAAAGACCCTGGCGTCAAATTAAAGAGTGCAGGTACCCAGTTCTAATTTGACCACTAGTATAAACATAAGTCCAGGTCCAAATTCTCATGAATGATCGTCCACAAGGTCAAAAGCCCACGTTATGAGAATAAGTCCAATATATAAGTGCAAAGGAATCCAAGTTCATTAGGAGAGTTCCAATTCAATAGGAACTCTCTTAATGAACTTATGTTTATACTGGTGGTCAAATTAGAACTGGGTACCTGCACCCTTTAATTTGACCCCAGGGTCTTTGGTGAAACAACCTGTATTTCAATTATTTTTTCAGGAATTGAACAATTTGTGTTGAGGATATTTGGTGATGCAACCCATGTATTTCTTTCTTATTTAAATGGATTGAGCGTTCCATGCTTATTGTTCTAATTGTGTAATTATATAATTTGGCAATTCTTTGAGCTGGTGCTGTTTGTGGTTTTAACCTCCAGGTGGTGGCTGGAGGTCTCCCGCTTTTACAACTGATCTACAAGTGACAGAGTTCAGTTCATCTGGAGAAAATGGCCACATTGGAAGGTGGACTCTACGGCAGGGGTGTCGAACTCATTTGTTAGGAGGGCCAGATATAACATAAATGTCACTTGGTTAAGCCAGGCCATGTATGCATAAGTAAATAAATAAATAAATAAATAAATAAATAAATACCATATGTAATGCCAGATATGGGAGTTACAAACTTTACAAAAGACACAGGCAAAGTCAATTAATGGTATTGTTTTTTACTTAAAACACAAACAAGTTTACAACAATAAAATTCTTACAGTCTTTTATTTAAGTCTTATTGTTATTTTGTAAAGTATAAACATTATTTGTAAAGTATAAACATTTTAAGTATTTTAAGTAAAAAATAAATATCTTAATTGCCTGAAAGTATCTTCTATGAAGTTTGTATCTCTAGTTCTTGCCATTAATTCTGTTAAATATTTTAAACCAGGGGGCTGGTGAACCTGCAGTGGGCTCACCAGCCCAAATCTGGACAGGGGGGTGGCATGGCTGCCTTGGCTGGCAAGCCCGCAGCAGACTCACCAGCCTAGATCTGGACTAGGGGAGGACTGGCTGCCTTGACTGGTGAGCCTGCAGATCTCTCCCAGTCCAGAAAGACAGGGAGAAAGAAAGAGAGAAGAGAAAAAGAAATAAAGAGGGAGAAAGAAATCAACAGAAAGAGTGAAACAGATAGAGGAGAGGGAGGGAGGGAGGGAGGGAGGAAGAGAGAGAGAAGAGAGAGAGAGAGAGAGAGAGAGAGAGAGAGAGAGAGAGAGAGAGAGAGAGAGAGAGAGAGAGAAGAGAAAGAAAGAAAGAAAGAAAGAAAGAAAGAAAGAAAGAAAGAAAGAAAGAAAGAAAGAAAGAAAGAAAGAAAGAAAGAAAGAGAGGGAGGGAGGGAGGGAGGGAGGGAGGGAGGGGGAGAGAGAGAAAGAGAGGGAGGGAAAGAGAAAAGAGGGGGAGAGAGAAAGAAGGAAGGAAGGGGAGGGAGGGAAAGAAGGAAAGAAGGAAGGAAGGAAGGAAGGAAGGAAGGAAGGAAGGAAGGAAGGAAGGAAGGAAGGAAGGAAGAAAGAAAGAAAGAAAGAAAGAAAGAAAGAAAGAAAGAAAGAAAGAAAGAAAGAAAGAAAGAAAGAAAGAAAGAAAGGGAGGGAGGGAGGGAGGGAGGGAGAAAAGAGAAAGGGAAGGAGAGAGTGAAAGGGAGAGAAAGAGAGGGGGGAGAGAAAGAAAGAAAGAGGAGAGACAGAGTGAAAAGGAGAGAGAGACAGAGTGAAACAGATAGGAGAGAGGGAGGGGAGGGGGAGAGGGAGGCAGAGAAAGGAAGAGGAGGGAGGGAGAGAAGGAAGGGAAGAGTGAGAGGGAAAGAAGGAAAGGAGGCTTCAGGCTGGCATGCGGGGTCAAATCCGCTCCGTGCATGCCCAGGAAGGGAGGCTTCAGACTGGTGCGTGGGGCTGGATTCAGCCCGTGCACACCTGGGGAGGGAGAGGCAAAGGCTTCCGGCTGGCACGTTGGGCCAGAGCTGGCCCCAGGAAGCCCAGAAAAGGTCAGGGGAGGGGGGAAAGGGGGACTAGCTGCCTCGGTTCCACGGGCCGGAGAAAAGCCCTCTGGGGGCCGAATCCGGCTTGGGGGCCACATGTTTGACACCCCTGCTCTACAGCATTATAACCTGATGAAGTCCTTCCTCTCCCCAAACTCCTCCCTCCTCAGGTTTTACCCTCAAAATCTCCAGGTATTTCCTGGAGCTGGCAACCCTAGGAATTGACCTCTGTAGTCTGGAGATCAGCTTTAATGCCACAAGATCTCCAGGCCTTACCTGGAGACTGGCAACCCTATATGGAAGTGCTGCACAAAACAACTAGTCCTGTCAAGTAGAAATGCTCTCCAGGAAAAATAACAGGGTCCAGCCAAGCTATAAACTATGCCCATGGTTTGACACAGTCCATTTGTTTGACCACTTCTGTCAAAAATAATATGATGTGAAGGCCTGATGACCTTTGGATGTGATCGTTCTCGCCTTGCGAAGAACATAGCAACTTTGGAGTTATTTTATTTTCATCCCTTGTTGTTGACCAGAATGTCTATTACGACTGGAGATTTTTACTCTTCGGAGTGCCAAGGACGTTCCCTTGGTTGCCATGGAATTTCAGCTCAGGTAGCGGAAGGAAAAAACTGTACTTCAGAAGAAGATTTGAACAGGGGAGAGGGAACCAACATGGGCTAACAGAGAAGGAGAAAAACTCTTCCTAAGCTTTTCGTTTGTACATATATGCTCATATTTTTGTAAAGAAATAATTTGAACACGGCTTTCTTGAACTCAGTGCTTTAAAGTCAGAACAAGAATTTGTGACTTAATGGTTCTCCTTGATGATGTTTTTGATACAGCCAAGATAATTGGGCTGGTTTTGTGCTGAGCCCACATTTCTAGTGGTCTGCACCCCCTCAGGAGTGCTAAGGCAGATATTTTCCTTTGAAATGCCTGTTATGCCACACATTTTGTTGCCCTGTATTAAAATTTGGTTTTATTTGAACTTAGAAACTTGCTCTTTTATTCATTTCTTTCTGTTATAAAGGAGGGATTTGCGGTACTCAGCTATAAAATAAAGATCTCCTAGGAGTTCTTGAACCATCACGTTAAACATCATAAATGTCAAAAGAAACCTTATTTAGGAATAGTTATAGTTCTTTCCACTTATAGTCCTATAAGGTTCTTTCCACTTGTAGTCCTATAAGGTTCATTCCTTTCAATATGTGTAGACATATATGTATAATGATATGTGAAAGGATAAATTTAAGGCTTTATTTGTTTGGGTTGGGGAGGTAGTTTTGTTGTGTTGCTTTTAGACTGCTCAGGCTGATGTCCTTATCTGGAGGCAACTTGGAAATATATTGTTGAGAACTTAGATTCTGGATACTGGGAACCCAGTATATATCCCTTGAGTTTGTCCTAAGGTGGCAGGCATGCCTGGTGGATGCCTGAAACCATGGCAAAAGGAGGAGCAGGGATGTTTCTTAACAATAGTAACTCAGTGAATCTGAAGTGTTAGAAAATACCTCTATCCAAGCATATATCAGGGCTTGTTGGAGGTGATCCCTTCAGTTGAAGGGAGGGGATAGATATGTGTTTCTGTGTGGAAAAAAAACAGCAGTTTAGATTCTAGAAGAGACAGGATGATTCCAAACAAGGGTTTTGGAGGAGGGGTTCCTGTGGTGGTCACAATGCCAGTGCGATCGTGCGCAATTCCACCTGCTGCACGGTAATCCAGCTTTTTTCTCACCCTTGTTAACTATGGTTTCCCTTTCACACCAGATGCAGACTGCATCCCTACCCCCCCCCTCTGTTGTCGTGCTGCCATCATGATTCTCCAACAATTTTTAATTTTTACTTCATGAATAGCGCTGCTCAAGAATAGCACAATAGTACACTTTTTTTAAAAACATACCTTTGCGTAGCACAGCTCCAGAATAATGTATGGTGACCCGTGCTCTGTTTACATCCAGGTTAGATTACTGTAATGTGCTTTACGTGGGGCTGCCTTTGAAAATGGTCTGGAAATTTCAGCTCATCCAAAATGCAGCAACCAGGCAATAGACAGGTGTGGGATGCTGGGAATGTATCACCCCCCCCCCCCCAATGCTGAAAGATCTGCACTGGCTGTCCATTTGTTTCTTGGCACAATACAAAGTGCTGGTTCTTACCTTTAAAGCCACTACCGTGTCATGGTTAAGGGTGTTGAACTAGTATCTGGGAGAACCAGGCTGGAATCCTCACTCTTCTCATGGAAGCTTGCTGAGTGACCTTGGGCCAGTTCTACTCTCTCAACCTGACCTACCTTACAGGGTTGCTGTGAGGATTAAATGAAGGAGAACAGAATGATGTAAGCCACTTTGGGTCCCCATTGGGGAGAAAGGTGGAGTATAAATTAAATAAATAAATAATGGCTTGGGTACTTGAAGGACAGCCTCCTCCCATATTGTCCAGCCCACCTGTTAAGATCTGCCTCAAAAGCTGTGCTCTCTGTGCCCCTGCCTTCAGAGGTGAGGTGGGTGGGAACCAGATGCAGGGTTTTTTTCAGTAGTGGTACCTCACTTACAGAATGCCCTTCCCTTTAGGCTCAACTTGGTATGCTAATACTAATTGCTGGGAGGTACTAGGTCTGCCATTGCAGTCAGCTATATTGAGTTAGCCTCCTAATGCTTAGAGGAAGAACACTTCAGGAACTTCTCAAAGGCTATTCAAGAGAGCAGAGAAAAACACCTGCCACCTTGTTCTTGTAATATAGTAAGCTGCTTTGAACCACTAGGAAAGGTGGTTTATAGATATCGATAAATGAATAAAAAGTGCTACGACATTTCCCTTATTCCCCCTTTTTTTTGTTTTCGTTAACTATGGCACCAAGGCAATTCATTGTGAAAATGCAGAGGAAGGAGGCAAAGAGACTGTTTACTTTCATTCAAACACAAGGTGTACCTTCTCTTCCAGACAGGAAAAACATCACAATAATTCCATACTCGAAAAGTCCTTTTTTCCTGTTTAAAAAAAGGCCGAGTTTTAGCCGAAAAAACAGGCTGTTCATGATTTGTACAGGAATGGAGGATGACATCGAGGGGGCACACTACTAGAGTTGCTGACAGCTAGAGAGAGAAGCAGACAGGCTGTGCTGTGAGTTTGCTGAAGCACCCTGGGGACATGATGTGGAATAGCATGGTGATCTTCAACCCACTGGTTGGGACTCTCAGGTGGGTCTCAAGCCCATTTGGTAGAACCAGTTTTTCTGCCTTTTGGAAGGATGTGCTGTTAAGTACCCATGTATGGAGAAAAAGTCATGCCTCCTGCCTCTTTTTGCATTCACATTGAGGGAAACAACAAAATGTGTTAATTAATAGCAACAGAGACATCCTCCATGGATCACATCATTAGCTTGTTCCTCGCTATGGTACACTGTGTGATCATATGTTTCCTCTCTGCAGCTCTTTTGTCAAATGTCCATTGTTCTGGCCTTGACACTGGTGAGATCAGGATTTTGGCTCTCCCACTTCCTGATCCATGTTTCTGTTGTCTCATGACTACATGCTATCTGGATGCAAAGACCTGGACTAGACTGTGCACCATCTCTTCCTGTTCTAAAAAGTCATGGTTTTAAAAGCTGCTATGGAGGTGCATTGCTGGTATTTAAGACTTAGGTTTTTTTTAGCTGTTCTACTGGGTTTTTTTAATGCAAATGTCTATTAAAAGGCTCAATAAAGGAGGGTACACTCAACTTTTATGACCATTTTTAATACAGGTTTAAACTAGCCTTTCTTTGATGGCTTCTCTCACTTTTCCATCTTGGTAAAATCATATACATGATGGCCATTTCATTCTATTTGCTGCAGAGTTAAACCAAGGTTTACAGCTGAATAGCCAAGGAGACTTTTCAGCAGCAGTCTGAAATCCAAAATAATTTTAACTCTCCCATGCAGTTCCTTCAAGGGCTGCCTTAAAATTGTTTTTGATGCCTCATAGATATACACAATGAAGACTCTTTTCTTTGTTAACTGTCCAGCAGATGCCAGATAAGGCTTCTCGTTTATATAGTTTCTCAGATAACAAATATATATATTATATGAAATTTATGTGAAGAATCAATGTATTTATATTCATTACTGCTTTTGCATTATATGATACATAAAACCCTGTAAAATCATCCATTAGTTAACCTCCCAGCAGTTCCATGAAGCATGTAAGTAAACAGTATCCTCTCAGGTTTATAGAGGAAGAGCTTTAAAGAGATTTGCTCAAGATGACTTTGGAAGGCTTTGCACTTTCTAAAAGGTAGCAAAAAATCAAGCATTTCTTGATCTATTGATATATCTTTAGACCATGAATCTCAGCTCCAGATAGTTAGCATTGGTTAAGCCATGTTGTTTGGATTTTCTGGTGTACATCTAAGCAACTCAGAGAACCACTGAGATAAAGACATTTTAATATTTCATATAGGTAGAAAGCCCAGGTATGTTGCAGGTGCTCCCAAGTATCTAAAACACCATTAAGAACAGAGAGAACAACTCTTCAACAAGGCCATGAAGTAAATGACATGTTGCAGCGAATTCAACTGTAGCAGGCTTACCATAGAGATCTATTACGTTTATCTGTTATATTTATTATGTTACCTTTCCTCCCAAGGGCAGCACTATGGTTAGTTTCATCTTCACAATAGTTCTGAGAGGTAGTTTAGGCTGAGAGAGACTGGCAGACAGTGCAAGCACGTGGAGTTCAGGCAACCCATTGGGTTACCATAGTAATCCTAATGCTGTTCAATATGGTGTCAGCGGCTGCCACAATGAGGGTGAAAAGGAGGTGTAGGTGACAGAGGATAGAACTAGAGCCAAAAGACGAGAAAGTGCAGCCGTGAAGGGAAAGAGGAATGGAGCTGGGAAGGGGGGGCAGCCAGTGAGAGGGAGGGAGGGAAACTGCAACTTGGGTCAGGGAGAGGAGGTGATTTCCCATCCCCTATGAGTCTTCGTGGGGGGGGGGCTCTATTTAGGGCTGCTCTCATGCTTTGGGTTAGAGAAAGGATTAACATTCAGTCAATACCTTTACTACTGGAGAAAACTCATTGCTGCCTTATGGAACTCTGTGACTTCATCACACTTGTCAGTCTGCTGGGTAATGTTCCTGATTATTTCCCCTAATTAATGTTGATAAGTCTAAGCAGGCTGAATAAGTACAGGACTGCCAAGGGAAACCATCAGCAAACTGGCTCAGACAGAGCCAGTGGGTGTGGCATTTCCATATCTGCCATGAGCAGCGGTAGAAGTAGCAGCGGTAGAAGTAGTAAGTTAAGATTGATTTCAGTCAGATCTAGTCCCTATTAACCACTACTGTTGGATTCTCACACTAAAAGAATGTAACAAAAAATGAAGATCAAGAATTGCAGCATGCTTCCAACACACACATTTTAAAACCGCTTCTTATGGCAACTAAACGTACGATATTACATCGTTTTCACAAGAGAAATAAAGCATGATAATTTTGAGCCAAAAATACATTCTTTGCATTGACTGTTTACATTTAGAGTAAAACCTACTCCTTTGATTTTTAGAGTAAAATCAAATACAACCTATGTATGGTGTTCTAAGACTTCAAGTGTCTCAAAAGGAATATTTTAATTGCTTTTTCCCCCAGAGAAAAACTCATAATCTGTAAATCCTAGACAAGGTGGGTGTCCTATTTCTTCCAGTTCAACTACTGAAGAGACTAGGTATGCTACCCAAACTGAACCCAGAGAGGGGGAAGTTAGCTTGTTACAGGGTCTGCAGCCAGATAAACAAACGTTGGGGGGGGGTTGAAATAATGAACAATTTCTGCTGAGGCCACGGCGACCCGGTCAGCTCATCTTTACTGTGTAAATTCCCCCCCCCCAAGACAATTGCTGCTGTGAGAGGAGCAAAACACCAAAAACCTTCAGGAAAAAATAAGTAATGCAAATCTGTGGAATGTGCACATTTATATACATATACAGTGGTAATTCACAAGAGGATGCTTATCAGCAGGTTGTAAAGCGCCAGCCGTTGGGTAAAGCACCCACAGGGCCTCCTCAGCGATTGCGGAAGTCAGAACTTGCCACCGGAGCATTTTGATGCAAATGCCTCATCTTGAATATCTCTGGGGAAACATCCAGACGTCGGGATAGTTGTCATTTAGAAATCACAAATTGGCCCCTTGCCTTGTCTCTTTGTAAGTCGGTCTGTGACAATAGCATGAATTTTAAAGGACACCAAAAAAGTAGAGATTAGGTTGACCCATTCCTTCCCGTGGGCCCCCCCCCCCAATTTTGGGAAGCTCCCTAGGGGATGCCAAATGGTAACCCCGGCTTGGAAAGTCAAAGATAGAATATACAAAGAAGGAGAAGGGATGCTATCTTCCCCAACTTCTAGGATTTCTTTTAGGAGAGTTGGGTGGATTGATGAATGGCTTGAAGTCTGCTGATCTGCTGTTGCACCCAGCACCCAAGATAAATTATTAAAACATTAAGGCATGTTTGTGCTTCCAGGATCACAACAATGGGATGTTGGGCTAAATTCAAAATTCCGGTGGCACAGGGGCTCCATCCCATAAGTGACTCCCAACATCAATGTGGTTCACCCGTCTCCTTAACTGTGGTAGCAATATCCAAAGTTTCCTCACGTCGGGGCTGGAGCCTGAGGAGGACGGGGTTTGGAGTGTGAAGGCATACAGTCCACCTTCCAAAGCAACCATTATGTTCAGATGGAGTGATCTCTGCTGCCTGGAGAGCACTTGTAGTAGCAGGAGATCTACAGCTAGTACATGGAGGTTAATGCAAAACCCTAAGGAAAAAATTCTCAGTACACAGCCACTACGATTTTTAACTATAATTCTGTAACTTCAATATCAATGTATACAAGTCTTATTTGCTGTTACCTATTTCAAAGTACAATTCTTGTACCCTTCTTTATAAGTTTAAGCAATACAAGGTGGCCCTGTTATACAGAAAAACACCTTTGGTAACACATTAAACCCCCAGGGAAAAAATATTTTTACAATCAGCACCAAAGTTCCGTATGTTATGCTGGAAAGATGCACGTAAAGTTGTGGTCAGCTGATAGCAGTTCAATCCTGTGTGCTGCGCTGGAGAGATGCACTCAAAGTTGTGGTCAGCTGACAAGTGCTAACCATTCACACCTCTGGAATCTGGCAACTGCGGGGCAGGCTGGCGAGCTCAAATCTCCCGGCTGTTGGATTAGTTGGCTAGCGTTCTTTTGCTAGAGCCAGAAAGCAGCCACATCCAGCAAAAACAAGAGAGGGAGCGACATCTAGCGGCCAGATGGAGTGAAGCAGCAGCATGGGCAAAGTGGGTGGGGGTGGGCGGAGTTGGGGGCGGTTAGGCATGAGCTGAGTGGAAGGGGAAGGACAAGAGAACAGAGATAACCGTTGCCGAATACTGCGTGCTTCTTCCCATGAAAAACCCAAACTGCTTAGGGATGGGAGGAGAAGATCCGCTGCCATAAAAAACAAATTTAAATCGGATCTTTTTTTGCTCCACGGCAAAAGAGAAGCAAAATCCACCGTGAAAAAATCGACCTAAGAGTAGCATTCCACACATCAAAGGGATAGGTCAGAGCAGTAGAGAAAGGATGCCCCAGTGTCTTGTCCCCTCTCTCTCTGACTCACTAGTCTTGTCCCCCTCTGGAGTCTAAGGTTAAGAGACAGCGCAAAATCCTTTACTTCCAACATAACTTAATTATTTTGAAGGGCACCCCTTTGAAAGCCTAACAATGCAATCCTAAGGAGAGTCACCCTAGTCTAAACCCATTCATTTCAACAGGCTTAGACTGGGGTAAGTCTGTATAGGATTGTGCTGTAAGGGGAGACTGGGGATCAAGTTGGGGTGGCTCAACTGAGGGGAGGACAGGGGCCTTATAGGTACATAAAATTAATTCAGTCCTAAGCATTCAGTGAGATCTATGTGGATTGTTGTTTCGTTCTGTTTTAATGATCACAGCACTCACAAAAAAGGGGCAGAGTCTGAATCACTTTGGGAAAGGCCCCGTGTGTGATATTTAACCGTTCCTCGATGCCATTTTACTGGCTGAAATCCTCCCCACAGACCCATACACACTTTTGTCCCACAAAAGAATTAGAACATTTTGACATATTTAAATAAGAAAAAATGATATAGTACCCACTCGTGGTTGTTTTGATTTTTTTAAAAACACACTAATTCCAATCATACCTGGGATCCCTAGTATTATTGGGATTAATTCCAAATTTGTAGTTTGGCCCTCAGTCTAGGCAGTCAAAATGAATTTTCTTTTGAGAGTACAATGGGTTGGGCCTAGCCAGCTTTTTTATTCATTCTCGCCCAATTTTTCTTCTCATTACAGCCCCCGTTCCATTCAGCTTTTGTCCATGCAGGTCCCATGATCTTCAGCATATACCTTTTTGGAGGTCAAAGGGAATCTTTCTCCCTTTTTCATCAGAGGAAAAGCTAATTGAAGTCAAACCACTACTTTTACATTTGCAGATGTATTTATTTGTTACAATTTTTGCCACACTTCCCCTCAAACAAACTTTTATACTCCCAGACATCCTGTTAAGCGGTAAGATAGTCCCTCACCAGTCCACTCGGTGAGCTTCATGCTGAGTGGCGCCTGGGTTTTTTTGTAACACTAGAGTGTTAACTCTAGTCAGTGCATCATCACTGTCTCCACTGTGCCAAAACGTCAGATGCTACTCCATGCAAATGAATGCCTATGATCCTGGATGAAAACTCCACATTCCAATTCTGCTACAGTTGTTTTTGTGGGCACTGAAATGACAGCATGCTGAGAAGTGGACAAACAGGAGGAAATAATTGTCAATTGGTTTGCAGTGAGTTATTTGTTTCTCACCAAAACTATTGATTGCAGGTTGTAGTCTGAGGTTAAGTGTTCTTTTCTTCGAAGAATAGCAGTTTTGACTTAAATTACATTGTTTACAATGTGCAGGCAGAAAAAAAATCACAGTGCTGTTCCACCCAGCTTCATAGTGGATGCTTTCAGTTTCAGTGTGTGGAAGCCAGTCAACACTGTGAATGCACAATAATGTTGTGCCCAGAAGGGTTTTTGTTTGGGAGCCATTCATTTGCTTACCATGCAGAAAATCCAGTTTGCACTGCGCCATTTACAGAAGGATTTGCAGTGATGTATTTAAAACAGAGTTTCCTGTGGGGGAGTCCGGACCCATTCCTTACAAATACCTCTTCAAAATTTATTAGCCTGCAATATATTTTTTTCTATCATTGCTCGCCTTGAATGTTATCCATTTGCATATCTGCACAAGCCTGAGCAACAAACGAACAGTCACTAAGTTAAATTCAGTGCTGTCATCACACAGCCACATTGTTATATGAACAGATACTGTCTACTTGTAGTGTGTGTTGTAGAACTATATTGTGGAACAGATTACTTCCTCATATTGCTGGCTTGTAGAGTGAGGTTACCACTGAGGTAAGAACAATTGTGACCTCTGACTGGTTATTTGATATAAGGGTGTTGTATAATTCCTTCCTGAATGTTAACCCTTCGTGTGAGTCTGTTTGGAAGTCAAGTAACTGGAGCCTTTGGACGCAACAACAATTTAAGAAGCACATATGGTAATGCTTTTATCATTATTAACTGAATGTTCATGTGATAACCCAGCAATTATTAGTGTTTTTACCATATTATCCATTGGTCCACATAAATAGCAAATGTGACAAGTTGGGTGTTGTAACTGTTCCCTTGAAAGGGGCTGAGTTGTGACTCTTAGGATCTTACATATGCAGAAAGTATGCCTGTGGCCTTACTTCACTTGGCCTAAAATAGTAGGCATGGAAGAGGAAAGTAAGGAAGAATCAGTCACCTTGGTAGCCTCCTAAAAAAAGGATGCTGCTGGACATGGTGGTGTGCCATCACCAAAAGCCTCTGCTTGCAGGTAGCCCAAAATCTACCTCCTATCCTAGAGCACAGCTGTCTGACATGATAAGAAAAGGACTTTTTTGCCATTTGGAAAAAGGTAGTCTGGGCTCAGCTCTTTTAATAATACAGAATTATATGGATCCTTTCTGGGGATAATAGCAGAGACAACAGTACTACTGTTGAAAGCCCTCTCTGCATCAAAAGAGCTTTGCCATGTGGCATAGCACATGGGTGTGGGTGATGCTTGCAAAAGCCAAGCCCCCCCCCAATTCCTTTTGGGGTACAGAGCCTCTGGTGTAGTCCTTTAGATTTCATCCTAAATTTTGAGAGGCATTGAAAGGACAGAGGGAGAGATGCTATGCATGGATCTTTTGGAGGCCTGGGTTTGACTCATAGTCAAATCTTACTTGTTTGATAGACAGTCCCAGTAGAATTTGGTTTACCGCAATGATGCAAATTTTCTAATTACAGGATATCCAGAACTGTACTTTTCTTGACATCACAATGCCTCTGTTTTATATTAATTAGTTTATCTAAATATATGAGCAGCTGCTTGATACACATTTATGCCCTTGACAAAATATTTGCAGTTATCTCTTTCTAGTGAGCTCCCTCCTTCAGCTCTTTCTTATTTAATGCTCTTTAATTAACATCAGCCAGTCTGGGCTGCCTTAGAGGCAAACCTGTTCTGTTATCTCATCCGTTCCTTCCCTGCCTTTCAAAATATAGTATGAAAGCTCTAAATTGACTTGTCTTTTTGGATTAACTGTTATGTTTCAGTATATTGAGGCCATAAGGATGAGACATCTTTCTTTTCAGGAAAACCCAAACTTTATTCTTGCTTTTTTCACTAGCATCATTTTTAATTCATATTCATTTTATTAATATATTACTATTCAAGAAATACCCTATTACCATAGGCCTGGGTGGCCAAACTGTAGCTTTGCAAAAGTAAAATGCAGTCTGCAGACCAAGTTACTTTGTAGCTCCCACAGCCCCCTGGCAACATTTTATCTCCCCCCCCCCATGATTAGTCATTTTCTTCTCATGCAGTAGCCATTAGCTCTTGTACTGACCCTCTTTTTTACACCTAGCCCATGATTTGCTGAGGAAGAAAAGAAAGAGGATGTGCAAGGATCACACAATGCCCTTCTCTTTCATTGTTGTAAGCTTGTAGAGAGGACAGTAGGAGGAGTAAAGGGAAAACCAGATGAAAAATGCTGCTGCCTTTTGCTTGCCTAATCCTGTCATTCCTCCAGTAAGTCACTACTTTCAACAGTTCCTTGAGCAAAATAAAAGAGCAGAATTCTCTACCACATCTGCTTCTCTCATTTCTGCTTTTTAGATATCTTGCCCAGCTGGTCTGTGCTGGGAGACTGGAACCTCATCCCACCTTTCCTTTCCCCTTCCTAGGTGGGAGACTCACTGCTGGCATTATATTATGCTGGTAGGCTAGTCTTCCCTTCCCAAAATATACCCTTTTCTCTATAACTAAAATGAAGTGGATGATCTGTGTAGCCAAATTCCCACAGTGCTGCCACTGACAGGAAGAGCTGGGAGCAGGGGTGGCAGCAAGGTTTACACTGTTGACCCAAAGTCTGATGGTTGTGAATTGTACACAATAGTTAGTCCATCTAACAAAAAACCTTTGAAGTTGTTAAGTATGCAGTGGAAGCAAGACTCATGTTAAGCTTGGTAGTCTCTCCAGGCTCCTTCGCCTGCATTTCGGATTGGACAATGGGCTATAGCCGCCCAATCATGGACTTGGGTTATGCCTGGGTTCCCATTGGACAATGGACTTGCAACCAGCCAATCGTGGACTTGGGGGCTTGGCTCAGGGTGGTTGGGAACGGCATATAAACCAGGGTGTTGTCAGAGTTCCACTACAGTTCCAGAGTTACAGTTAAGATCACCTTTAGTTGTTAATAAAGCGGTTGTGTTGGAACTCCGCCTCTGGTCTCGTGCTTCACCCACGCATACATAATAGAAGTGATCCCCAAACTCCTCCAGATTGGTCCAACATCACAAGTTCCTATATTAGGATCTGATAAAGGAACCCCTTTCACCTGTGAGGACATTTTAAGGCCAGAATGAAATGCTAGGAAAAGTTGAAAGCAGTAGGAAAAGAGGAAGACCCAACATGAGATAGACAGAATCAATAAAAGAAGCTGTGACCCTTGGTTTGCAAGACCTGGGCAAGGCTGTTAACAATAGGGCAATTGGGAGGTCATTAATTCATAGGCCACCATAAGTCAGAAGCAATTCGATGGCACTCAACACACAAGTATGATTCTGAAAATAACAAACTATCTTTAGAAGGTTTGGGACAAGTTTTGCTTGACAAGAAGATGGATGCATCTTTCTCCAACATTTGCAAGAACATGAAGAATGGGGGCACAGGAGAGTTTGCTAACAGCTTTGCTAGCAGCTCACACTTTTTTCATAGGAGGGTTTACCTTATGTTTTGAGAACTCTGGGACCAAGTAAGATTCTGTTAGGATAACTATTTCTTACCTCTATAATAACATGGTGGCAGATGGCTAAAAGCCACTAAAGGATGCATGCATAAGTCTGGATGTATTTTCTGTGCCAATGTGTTAGTAAATTTAATTGTTTATGTTCAATGTACTAAAGTCATATTGCAATGTTTGTTTTTCTTTTATCTGCTTTTCCAATCTGTTCATGTTAACAGTGCAATCAGAGAATCTCCAATCCACTTTTAGCATGGCTGTTGTCACAAAAGCAAGTTAATGGACTGTCTTAGAGACAGACCATGAAACTGCATTTCTAGTCACCTAGGGCACTTTTTATAAGGAAAAAAAACCCTGTACGTCTCATGGTATTTATCATGATCCATGCGTACCGAGCAAGAGAGAGACTGCTTTCCAAAATGTTCAATTGGAAATTTAATTTTTCTGCTTAGTCCCTTTACTTATTTTTCCTCAGTAGAAATGAGACACCAGAGGCTTTTTCAAGTTAACAACCAAGTAAGAGATTTATTAAACACTGTACGAGGGATGGACTTGGAGGGAAAATAGTATGTAGAGAAGGCATAGAACCAGAGCTTGATTATAGGTTTTACTATAGAGAAGGCATAGATCTTAGATGGCTTAGTTAGTACAGAATTTAAAAGGGTAAAGGTAAAGGTCCCCTGTGCAAGCACCGGGTCATTCCTGACCCATGGGGTGACGTCACATCCTGACATTTTCTAGGCAGACTTTGTTTATGGGGTGGTTTGCCAGTGCCTTCCCCAGTCATCTTCCCTTTACCCCCAGCAAGCTGAATACTCATTTTACCGACCTCGGAAGGATGGAAGGCTGAGTCAACCTTGAGCCAGCTGTCACAGGCATATAAGAACATATGGAACGGATGAATTTGTAGAATTTTCCTATTTAAGAACATAAGAAAGGCCCTGCTGGATCAGACCAAGGCCCATCAAGTCCAGCAGTCTGTTCACACAGTGGCTAACCAGTTGCCTCTGTGGAGGAAAAAACTACCCAGCCTCCACTGGGCAGTCTTCCTTAGAGGGTCAAATCGCACCCCTGCCCGCCACGTAGAGGAAAGCCACCCAGCCTCCGCTGGGCCAGACCTCTATTAAGGGTGGGGGCCAGGTGCTCCTATTAACCAAAACACTGAGCCCAGGAATTCTCCCGTTGCTCAGTGGGTAGCTACCACCAGCCCCTATGCAAACGGTTAGCCCCTTATGGGGACAGGAAAAAAAAACTGTGAATCATCTAAGAGGAGCACTGCTAGATCAGATCCATTTTTCTCTATACTATTTGTATTTTATAAACCTCTACTACCAACCCTCACACTGCCTTATTTCTCAGATAGAAAGTCCCCCACCTGCTTAAGTGCTCCAAGAATTCTAGTGCCCTTTTCTATTTTTTATCTGGATGTTTCCTGAGACACAGCATACATTTATATAGGAGCATTACAAAATTAGCTGTTTAATTTTTGTCCATGACTTAAAGTTTGCAAACACTTAATGTACTTTTTTACTGAGTTTATGTTTTCACTGAATTTTCTGTTGTGACCTTACCCATTCCAGGGTTATCAAAGACCAATTTAGAGCAAATCAGTATTGTGGAAGATCCAGACTTAATCAGAATCAACACGGATTTAAACTATTCAGTTGCCCAGTCACTCTCATTGGAGAAATACTCAGGGATTTCCGCCCCCGCCCCCCCATCTAACATTTTATTATCTTAGATAATATGCTGTCATTTGCAACACTGTCAATATCATTATTTATCTTTGGCACAGACTGTCTATAAACAAATTAAAAACTCATAAGTCCCAATACAGTTCCATGGAGATACCCACCATTTACTTTCTTTTGGTTTCCTGCCATTTAACAAATTATCAAACAATAAGTGATGACATCCTCTTGTCCTACCACTGCTAGATTTTCTTAGAAACTTTTGAAAAGAGCAAGAGTCCAGTAGCACCTTAAAGACAAACAAAATTTCTGGCAGGGGATGAGCTTTTGTGAGTCACAGCTCACTTCTTCAGATACACCTAGAATGTGAGTCTGTCTATCCTTAAGCAGAGAAGAGTGAATTCAGACAACCAATGGTAATAGCATGTAAGTGTCAATAGCGGGTAAATAACATTAGCAGGCTTGATTGGATTAGGTGTGATATGCAGAGGGGTAGTAGGTGTGGAGAAATCAGCACTGGTAATGAGACAGGAATCCCAGGTCTCTATTCAGTCCAGGAGAATGTATTGTCTTGAGCTTCATGTAAGCTCTAGTCCCGTGACAGTTCCATAAACAGACTTCAGCAGACAGGCAGTCCAACAAAAGCTGATTTATTAGAAAAATCTACAAGGATCAGAAGCCATAAGTCAAATGGACACTAGTAAAAGCTATGGGTACAGTACAGGGCATATATAGAAGAGCAAAGGGCAAATCTGGGTAGATCTGGATACCATGGCAACCCCCCTCCCTGGAGCTGTCAGGGTGCTAGGAGAGTTCCCACAGCAAGGAATCTAAACACACTGTTCACAGGGCACGAAGCTGGCCTTGGTCGGCACCTGGGGAAACCACAACATTCCTTTCTCAGGCCCATGCCTGACATTCTGCCCCCCAAAGCCCCCCCTCACTTTCTCGGAGTTGGTTTGTGAGGATAAGCAGCATGGAATTTGCGGACTAAGGGGGGGGCGGAAACATCGCGAGAACGCACCCATTCATCCTGAGCAGAGCTGAAGTGCTTCCAGCGAATCAGGTATTGGAGGGTACCGTGGCGGATATGCGAGTCCAGGATTTTTGCTACTTCAAAATGCTCTCCCCCCCCCCATCACTGGCACTTCAGGTGGTGGTTCAGGATGCCAATCCGGGGAGGGAACGTGCTGCTTTAACAGACTGACATGAAATACGGGATGAATTCTCCTCAGGATTTGGGGAGGGAGAGTTCTACTGTCACCTGATTGATAATCCGGGAGATGGGGAACGGACCCACATACTTGGCACTGAGTTTGCCGCACGGGCGGGTAGACCGTAGATTCTTGGTGGACAAATATACCAGATCCCCCACTTTGTACTCCAATCCCGGTGAACAGTGTTTGTCAGCTTGAGCCTTATATTTACATTTGGCTCGTTCCAGATTCTTAATCAGCCACGGCCAGGTTGTTTGGACCGTGTGCACCCCTGAAACATCGACATGGCCAATGGGGCCAAACTCTTTCCCATACATGACCTGAAAAGGGCTGAATCCAGTGGATTGGTGCATAGCATTATTGTAAGCATATTCAGCAAAGGGCAACAGCCCCACCCAATCATCCTGGTGGTAATTAACATAACAGCATAAATAGCATTCCAACACAGCATTCACTCATTCAGTTTGGCCATCTGTTTGGGGATGGAAAGCACTTGACAGTCCCTGTTCCACCCCAACCAATTTTAGGAAAGCTTTCCAAAACTTAGCCACATAGGTGCCCCCCCCCCTGTAGCTCACTATCTTGCGCAGAAAACTGTGCAGTCTAAAGACATGCGACACAAAGAGGCGGGCCAATTTTGGGGTGGAAGGGATACCTGCCCATGGTACAAGATGCACCTGTTTCGAAAACAGATCCGTGATCACCTAAAGTACTGTTTTTCCCTCACTGATCTGTCATAAAGTTCATCACAATTACTTCCCAAGGTCCAGGGGGTTTCCAAAGGTTGCAACAGTCCGGGTGGCTTGCCCTGGGGCCTCTTGGCAGCAGCACACACTGGGCAGCTGTGGATGAATGAATCCACGTCCGATCACATGCCTGCCCACCAAAACTGCCTCTCAGCAAATGTAACATTTTGAGGAACCCGAAATGTCCTGCGGTCTTAGCTCCATGAGCCAGACCCAAAACCTCCCCCTGCAACACTTTTGGAACATACAACTTAGAATCTTGGTACCAATAACCTCCGCGTTCAATTAGAGTAGCCGGGAGGGTCTAGGAGGAGAGCTCTGCTTGGCAACTGCGAAGGATAGTTTTCTTGAAGGAATCAGTAAGCCCCTCCACTCCCTGCACTTTGGGAACCGCGCTAGTGGGCGTCCCGGATGGAGGAGGGGCCGGCGCAGTCGAAGGGAGCGGGGTGGACGGCTCGACCAGGCATTCGGGTCCCTGCACCTCAGGAATCACACCGGTAGACTATGGGCGAAGGAGTCAGTGCCGGCAAGGGGGGCGAGGGGAGCAGGGCAGATGGCCCGGCTGGCGTGGTCGGGCATTGGGCTTCCCCCCCTTTGAAAGCAGTGGCATTGGGGGACAGGTCTGTGACCGGGTTTGAACTGCCAGGGTGGGTAATAAACCTTTTTGGGAAGGGGTGAAGAGAGACTCTGTGGGGCGATCAATCTTGGTAGGATATTGGGGAAGCCTGGACAAAGCATCGGCCAGTAAGTTTTGCTTCCCTGGTACATGTTTCAATACCAAGCGGAATTGGGCAAACAAGTCTGCCCATCGCACCTGTTTTGCGGACAACTTGCGAGCCCCCGTTAAAGCTTCCAAGTTTTTGTGATCACTCCAAACTTCAAAGGGCACTTTAGATCCTTCTAAAAACTGCCTCCACACCGTGAGGGCATGCTTAACAGCTGCAGCCTCCTTTTCAAAGATTGGCCAATTGAGCTGAGATTGAGTGAACTTCTTAGAGAAGTAAGCACATGGATGCAGTTGACCATCCCCCCCCCCCGCTGCAGCAGCGCACCTCCCATTGCCACCTCAGAAGCATCTACTTGGACTATAAATATTTGTTCACAATCAGGGTGCTGTAGAACCAGTTCGGAGGTAAACAGTCGTTTGAGGCTGTTAAAAGCAGTTTGACACTGGGGGGTCCCATTTACTCTGGCCGTAGACAAGGTGGCTGCACTTCCCTTTCCTTTAGTTTTAAGGAGGTCTGTGATGGGCAGCGCAATCTGAGCGAAGTTGGGGAAAAACCCTCTGTAGAAATTTGCGAACCTGAGAAATCTTTGAACTTGCCTACGTGTGGTGGGTGGTTCCCAATTGGTCACGGCTTGCACCTTTCTGGGTCCATAGTCAGTCCTTGGTGCGAGATTATATAGCCTAGGAAAGTCAATTGTTTTTGGTGGAACTCGCACTTGGACACCTTAGCATAGAGCTGATTGTCTCTGAGACATTGCAATACTTCCCTAACCAAGGCGACATGTTCATCAAAGGTTTTTGAATAAATGAGAATGTCATCCAGGTAAACCACCACCCCCTTGAACAGCAAGTCATGTAGGATCTCATTAATGAGTTGCATGAAGACCCCCCGGGGCCCCTTTTAATCCAAAAGGCATCACCAGAAACTCAAACATTCCAAAGCAACTGGAGAAGGCTGTTAGGGGCTCATCTCCTTCTCGAATCCTGATTCTGTAATAGGCTTCGATGAAGTCCAATTCAGTAAAAATGCGTCCCTCCTTTAGTTGCCCCCAAAGATCCGAGATTAAAGGAATAGGGTAGGCATTCATTTGGGTAACCGCATTGAGTTTTCGAAAGTCAATGCATAAACGTAAATCACCAGTTTTCTTATGCACGAAGAATGCTGGGGCCGAATAAGGCGTGGTAGAGGGTTGGATGAAACCTCAAGCCAGATTCTTGTCTAAGAATTCATGGAGCACTGTTCTTTCAGTAGAGCTCATGGGATAGATTTTGCTTTTTGGCAGTTTTCCATCCCCCATTACCTCAATCGCACAGTCTGTCCAGGGGTGGTGGGGGTAACACATCACATTCCTGCACATTAAAGACATCCGTAAAGTCCTGATATTCGGGAGGCAGTTGGGACGGACTGGAAGCGTCCGAAGCCAAGGCAGGAGTTGATTGGATTACGGTCTTAACAGCTATTTTATACCGGTGCTGTTCACATAGTGGGCTAGTAAACGTTAAAGTCTCGGCCTCCCAGTCTATGGTGGGACTGTGTCCCCTAAGCCAATTTATTCCCAACACCACAGCGTACCGAACATTGGGGTCGATAGTGAAGTTGATTTGTTCCCAATGGTGGCCAATTCCCATTGCCACTCCATCAGTGCGACGATCAACCGGCACACCCCTGAAATCACTGCCATCCATCTGGGCGAATTGAACAGGTGCCGGTAAAGGCACTGACTTAACTTTAAGTGCCTTAAAAGTGGCTTCATTGATCAAAGAGCGGGCACATCCAGAGTCTATTAAAGCTTTAACTTGTAACCGGGGACCCTTTCTATAATGCTGCAGTACTACATCCACATATACAGTCTCTCCCACTTCACCCACCATTAAGGGAGCCTTGGGTTTCGCAGAGGCACCTGCGGAGGTCTGCGGTGTCACTCCATTCACCGCAGACCCAGTCCGTTTTTTGGTTGAACTAGGGGAGACTCCAAGTTCAGGACAGGGGAGTCCCAGTGGCCGCCTTCCTCAGATGAAGCGGAGCTGTCCCCCTACGGGGCAATTGTAATCTGGGACCCCGACGGGTCCGCTGGTGAGGACTCGTTTGCAGTATCCTCGATATGGAGGGCTGGGGGCGCTTTCCATCCTGGAGCGATGCTACGATCAGCCATGGCGCCTCTCCTCCGAGCACTTCCTCTCCCGCGAGGGGTCCCCTCCGGCCGGGGAGTGGGAGTCGGTCATTCCAGGTGCAACGGGCAGGCCGCAGTGAAGTGACCGCAAACGAGGCAGGCTCCCCTTTGAAACCGCAACGCTCGGTCTTACGAGGGTTGAGCCGGTCTCCATGGAGCGGGAGCGGCGGCCTTGAGAGGGTTTTTCTGGCCTCCCCCCTCCTTGGCCCGACGTCGGGCAAGAGAAATGAACTGGGGTGGCTTTCAACTTCCTCCGCCGGTAGGATCCACTCCTCCAGGGTGGCTGGATCCCGCTGCATATAAGCCCAGTTCAAAATCTCGGGGTGTAAGGCTTCTCGAAAGTAATGATCCAGGGTAGCTTCCGTCCAATCGACGATCTTACTAGCAAGTCTCTGAAAATCATCAGCAAACTCCCTGACCGAAGAGGATCCTTGACGGAGCTGTAGAAGGGCAGCCTTGACCTTCTCTCCCTGAAACGGGTCCTCGAAGCATCTTCTCAATGCTCGCATAAACTCGTTGAGCGAGCGGACGGATCAGCCTCGAAATTCAAACTGTAGGATCATCCATTCAGCAGCCCTCCCGGTCAAAAGAGATGAAACAAATCTCACCCAACTATCTTCTGTGGGGAAGGCATTCCCCTGTTCTCTCACGTAGCTGTCCACTTGGTGTAGAAAACATGGCAGTGCTTCCGCAGATCCATCGAAAGTTACCTGTAGACGGGGCTGTTGCCATGGGAAGACCAGTGCTGCTGGCTGCATTGGGACCACTGGCTGAATCGGAACCCCCGGCAGTGGCACCGCCAGCTGGCCTGGGATTGGTTATCCCGGGGCCAGCTGCCCTGGGGCCGGTTGTCCTGGGGCCGGCTGTCCTGAGGCCGGCTGCCCTGGGACCGCCTGTCCGGGCCGGCAGCCCCGGGGCCAGTTGTCCTGGGACCGGTGCTGGCGTGGGCACCGCTTGGGCCCGATGCAGGCATCCATACTCGTGCACCAACATGTCCATTTGGTCCCGCATCCGGGCTATGAGATCTAACAACTCTCGGTTTTGAAACTTTAGAGCGTGTATTTCCTCTTCAGCCCCCCCCCCCCAGTCTGTCGGGCTTGGCTGACTTGGAAGTTTGTATTCCACTCATCCGATTCTTCTTCGTCAGGCTCCCCTTCATCAAAGTAATCCTGCACGTCAGATGCAAAGGCGAGTTGTCGCCGATGGGCCACATCACGGGGCAGATAGGGCTCCGGAGAGAATGTAGGCCAGTCCAATCCTGCCCCGTCTTTCGGTCGCGCTCCGGCCGCTATGGCCACCCGCTCCAGGGTGGCCTTCGTCTGAGCAGCGGCCGCCTCCGCCAAAAGTTGCTCCGCCGCCCATTGTTGAGCAGCCTGAGCTTGCGCCACTTCCAAAGCGGCGGCCGAAGCCGCTGCGGCGGCCGCCACCACCAACTCAGCTGCGTGCTCCAGTAACAGCTGGATTTCCTTATGATTGCCCAGTAGCGGTAAGACTTTGCAGGCAAGGTCCAAGGAGGAAGGACCGAACTTTAGTTGCAGCACCTTTAGTACATCTTCCTCCAACACCATGTCTGGCAGTAAATCCATAAGGGACAAAACTGTCCTGGCGGCTGCATTTTGCGCGTCGCGGCTGCACTGGCTGGGATCCGGAATATCTCCTCCCACAGCCCCCACCATTGGGAACTGGGAATCGGGCACCTGGATTGGGGCCGCTGGCCCCCAGCTGCACCCCGTGGAATGCAAACTCAGCAAACAGCTGGGTCAGGAGAGTTGAGTCTTCCTGCGCCAAACGGGTCTCCTCCAGCAAGGTGTCCAGCCAGCAAAGTTCGTTGTGGGCACAGAGGTCAGCGTCCCGTGTCTCCCAGGGGGCCGCTGCCGCCAGTCGATGCCACTGATCCGCCACCAACCCAGACAGTTGGTTGGTCTCGGCGTGAGTCCGCCGCACCTCCTCAAGGACAGCATGCAGAAGGTCAGAATCCTCGGGGAGCTCGTCCAAAACTCTAACCCGAGTTCCCGGCGATCCCTCCAGGGCTCCAGCCAGGGAAAAGGTCCTCGGTGAGCATGTCCTTAGGTCCGACCCAAGATCCCAGTGATCCGTCCAGGGCTCCAACCAGGGGAAAGTATAGGATAAGGACTAGTGTCCAAATGTAAGCTCTAGTCCCATGACAGTTCCATAAACAGACTTCAGAAGACAGGCAGTACAACAAAAGCTGATTTATTAGAAAAATCTACAAGTATCAGAAGCCATAAGTCAAATGGACACTACTAAAAGCTATGGATACAGTACAGGGCATATATAGAAGAGCAAAGGGCAAATCTGGGTAGATCTGGATACCATGGCAACCACCCTCCCTGGAGCTGTCAGGGTGCTAGGAGAGTTCCCACAGCAAGGAGTCTAAACACTGTTCACAGGGCATGAAGCTGGCCTTGTCCGGCACCTGGGGAAACCACAACATTCCTTTCTCAGGCCCATGCCTGACACTTCATCATTCGTTGTAATTCAGCAGTCTCTCTTTCTAATCTCAGCATCAGTCATTTGTAGTTCTAATTGTTATAAGGAAGTAGTCTCAAACAAAAATGCAAAATATCTGTCAGTTGTCATGGAGGCAACATTCAAGGAAGGAAGGGTGAAAGAAAAGATGAGGGAAAGGAAGAAGTATCAGTATTGGTATATGACAGAGATAATTCATTCATGAAGGTCCAGAGCTAAAAATCAGCTCTTGTCCAAATCTCAAAGTCACATTCTGTTTCCTGTTTTCTCTGTATACCTCCCCAGATAACAAATAAATTGCCAATGTTTGTTAGTAATGTCAAGAAAGAAAAATGAAAACAATCCAGTCTTTTTGAATTTGTATGATTCTCTATTTGTTAGGCTACAAAGTGTTCCCTTTATTTAAAAAGTATGTTTGATTTCATATGTATAAGAATAAAATTATAACAATTCAGTGATCCAGCGTAGCCCCTGGTTACCAGGAGCATCTTGCACAAGGCAAAATTAACACTGCCCATCCCCAAATGTCAAGGAAGAAAGAGGAATTATACTAATGATTTTCCCAAAACTGTTTCTCTGTCACCTATATAGAATCTTATAACATTGTTTGGTTGGAGCTGCATTACAGAACCTCCTACAGGATCCCTCTAAAAATAAGAACAAATCTGCTCTGCTGTGTTTATCAGAAAACCTACAGGATATAAAAAAAGGAAACCTTTGTGGTTCAGCAATGCAGATCTGCAGATTATATGCAATATACTGCAAAGCATGATACAGCAAAGGGAGTCATTCTCAGAATGGCTATCCACATCTTAATGAAATCATGATCAGGATTTTTGAATATAGATATCTTTATACCAACCTTTACTTTCTTGAGCTAAGACTCAAACTAAGGACTGGCTTCATTTCTAGAGCTGCAGGCAATCCCCCTGAGAATGTTATAGCAGCCCACGTTGTGATCATTAAGTAAGGTAAAGGTCCCCTGTGCAAGCATTCCTGACCCATGGGGTGATGTCACATCCCGACATTTACTAGGCAGACTTTGTTTGCGGGGTGGTTTGCCAGTGCCTTCCCCAGTCATCTTCCCTTTACCCCCAGCAAGCTGGGTACTCATTTTACCAACCTCGGAAGGATGGAAGGCTGAGTCAACCTTGAGTCGGCTACCTGAAACCGACTTCCATCGGGATCGAACTCAGGTCGTGAGCAGAGCTTTTGACTGCAGTACTGCAGCTTAACACTCTGCGCCACGGGGCTCCTGTTGTGATAATTACCAACCACATATTCAGCATCTTCGTGGTGTTTTTATTTAAAGTACAACATTAATTTAAGCCATAAACTGTGTATCAGATATGCAAAATGCAGTCTAAGTCTGTAATCATGCCATTATCTTTATGAAAGAAGGGGAAAAGACAATATTCCCTTGACTTATGTGACTGTTTCTTTCCACATTTTCTCACCCATATCAAGCCCATGCATGCTATTAGGAAATTTATGGAGAGAAATTATCATATTGATATAGTGGATAATTAGAATTAACTGTGAATTAATTATGAAAAGATAGACTAAGGTTATCTAACACTGAACATTAGAGCCTGGCAGTTCAGAAATGGATTGACTACTCTTGTCTATTAGACCTCTGCTGAATGAGTGTGAGGAATTGCCTAATGAGAAAACACGTTTCTTTGTGCAGAGGGCAGATGTTGAACTATTCAGTCAGTGGTCGTTTTGTGAAAGTCTTTAATGGGCATTGGAACTGACATTCAGTTTGCTGTATTTTAATTTGCTGAGACAATCTATGTTTGCGTACTTGAAGATAATGGTTTCATGTGTTTACAGCAGTGGCTCCCAACTTCTTATTGCTGGAAGAACCCTTGGGATGGATTGACAGATGGATCCACCATGTCTACAGAAACAATTATGGAACAGACCTGCTGTTGTCTCTCTGTGGTATTTTCTGCCTGTCCTGTCTCTCTGTTGAGTTCTGTCTTCTTTCCTGTTTCTTTGTATCTATGCATATTTTCCCCTTTGTTATTCACCTTCCCTTCCTGACATCCCTTTCAAGACATTTTAATGACTGCAAAATTCATATATGAACCATTAAATTAGTTGTTTAAGTTTAAGGCAGGTAGGAATGTTCCTTTCTGCTGTATCTCAGATCATATTCTGACACTTTAGGATATGTCACTTGAAAAAAATGTATTAGGGCATCATTGCTTTCTTAGAGAAGAAGATGATAATGTGAAGTACTGTACAATGGTACAATACTAATTATACATTCATAACAAATTCAATATGTGAGAGTTGCCTTTCAGCACATAGGTAATAAATAATTAATAATTAATAATAAATATACATAATAAAAGTATGCTAAATTGATGCATACAAAAGCAACAACTAAAAATAATAACTAAAAATTGTGGTGGTGTCCCAATTGCCCAATGGGACCTAGAGACCATTAAAATCAACTTGAAGGATCAGGTCCCTTAGCAACCATATTGGACCTTATTTTCTTTGCCGCCAGAGCATACAGGGCAGTCCTATAAGAAACAAACCCATCGGTATCTTTTAACAAACATACTAGTTTCTCAGCACTAGGACAAGTGTTTAGGCCAGAAGCCAACCTGGCAAGAAATTTAGCCCTGGGTTCCACATATAGAGGGCATTCAAATAAGTAGTGGTATGAGTCCTCCAGAGCAGATGTTCCATGGATGCAAAAACATTGGTCTTTTGGAATCATTCAGCAGCACATACAGAAGTGGTCAGATGATTGTTCTAGCACATACCAAAACAATTCCAATGGATTTGCAGACTTATATTCTACACTTGGCTAAAAGAGAACCCCCAATCTGGGCAATGATACTGACAAACAGTGAAAAAGATCTGCTATCACAGTTATACAGCACCTCCACAAACCCTAAAAGGAATACTGAGGATTCAAATAGCTCAAAATCAGAAATAAAGTTTGTTAAGGGAATAATATAAGCAGTTGGCCTGGAATAGAGTGAAGTCAAGCAGTCACAATAATATCAAGCATACAGCAAGATTCTCAGTGTTCACACACATTGTACAATGAACACTCAAAAAGGGGAAGGCAAGAGCTTAAAAAGATAGGTAGGGGACAGAGGAGTGTTCTAATGTGAAGTACTGTACAATGGTACCATACTAATCATACATTCATGACAAATTCAACATGTGAGAGTTGCCATTCAGCACATACAGGGGCAGGCAGGATTCCAGAGATTCAGGCAGCAAGTAATCCAACAGAAAAATCCAAAGGGGAAAGTAGCAGAGAGGCTCACAAGTATCATGCGCATGCCCCCACATACATTCAGGTAATACTATTATGGGACCTAATAACATCAGCTACACTGTGCTGGGTACATCCCCTTGGAGATGTTTCTGTTCAATATATGCCATTATGTGACAGCAATGCCTTTCTGCCAGGCAGCATTTTTTTAAAACGCCCAAATTCGTCTCTAAAATAGCATCAGCATCCATAGGTCAGACCCATGGCTGCTATATCATCTAGTTTGGCCTTGTATATCAGGGTACCCGGCAAAATAGCGCATGAAAGTGATTACAGTGGCCTTATATCGCAATCCAATGCACCACTGAGAAATGCAATTTTAATATTTGTTAGGGCTGTTTTTAATCTATTGTTTTATGTGATTTCAAAGTTTTATTGTATATTTATTGCTATGTGAGCCACCCTGAGCCTGGTTTTGCTGGGGGAGGGAGAGCCATAAAAATGATTAAATAAACAAACAAACAAATAAATAAATATCTTTAATCCCATCATTTCATGCTCCATATTCTTTGGTGACTATCAGCATCATTCTGTATCATTTCCCTCCCTGTTTGGTTAGAAGCAAATCTAAACCAGCCTGCCTAATTTTTAATCACTTTCCAACATTATGTAATGGGACATTTTTCCAAATACATGCCAATTCTTCTGAACAGGGCTCCATTGTGCATAGCTCATGGAAGCACTGTATATGACCAATACTTTGTATCAAGACACTGAATTTAGGCATTTCAAATACAAATTCCACACCCTAAATCTTGTCTAATAATGCTTTTTTTCATTTCTATATTTTGTGAAAACAAAACAATAAAATGTTGCTACCTGATTCTTCTGCTGATCTTTCTCATTTGCTTCCATCTTGAGCTAGACTCACATGGGGCCAAGAAGCTGTGTTTCAGCCCATTTTTGGAACAAAGGGCAGAATGGGTGTGTCCAAACCTGATCTCATTGCACTTCCTGAGGAATAAAAGTGTTCTAGCGAGAGAAGCCAAAATCTGCTAAGAATTGGGCAATCAGACCATTAATCAAGCTATTAATCAAAATACAGTTAAATACAACGGATCATGCAGCATCAACATTTCTTCTGAAGGTCCCGCAGGGCCCTGATGTTACTCGGAAGAGCATTCCATCCGGCTGGGGCCAGGGCCGAAAAAGCCCTGGTCCTTTTTGAGGACAACCGCGCACTTTTAGAGAATGAACCTATATTTTTCTCCACTCAGTGATGTTGGGTGGTGTGACTTTCATTCCTCCCAGTTTTCTTTTTCTTCATTTTTGGTAAGTTTTTTTATTATCTTTGCTAGTGTTCAGTGTTAAAGATGTATAGGTCAAGGTATACTTTTAAGCTTGGTCCATAGTTAGTGCGGATGATATTTTTATGTGCATATTTCTACTGGGTTCGTTAACCAGCAACTAGTGCTTCAGTTCCCATATTTACTGAGATATTTCTGTTTTCTAGTGTAATTTTTTTTATATTTTGCTTATTCAGTTGAGTTTTTTGGAAGTGGCAGACCTGGCTTATTTCTCATTTACTGAATTTCTAGTGGTAGAATTCTTTGTAGACAATTCAACATAAGTATTCATGTGTGTCATGTCGAGGGTAATGCCTTTACAATGGTTGACTCAAGTCTTTCTTCCTCATGGCATCTTTGGTCCTCCCTAGTGCCATCTATTGAGTTTTTATATAACTATTGTTTTGCTTCTACAACATTTTTTATTCACACCAGTGACTGACGTGTGAGATAACCCAGTACAGCAATTTTCATCAAAATCTGAGATGTAGTAGTTATTTTTTAAAAAAGTTGTGGTAATCTGCCATAGAACAACCCCACTGAAGAAGATAACAGCAGTTACCCAGACCTCGTTGCTGGTGGGAAGGGGCTCACTGTATTGCCCATTTTCAAGGACTCCACCCCACCACCCTGTTCTCCACTATTTGGGCCTCAAGATCCTTGCAAGGGGAGCAAGGCCCTTTGGACCTTGTTGGATGATGCCCTATTGTTGCTGGTTGTGAAGGGGTCCTCATAACAGTTCAAGCTTCAGGGCCCCAAAAATGGTCCACCACTGATCAGTGGTCAAATCCACCGACAGGTCTTCACAAGCAAGTGTTGGCAGGCGAACATGTCACGCATTGTCGGGAAGTCCAGCATGCATCAGCAGAAATATGTGTGTGTATTGACTTGTTTACAATGCGATACTATAAATAGGCAACATGTCTGTAATCTAATTTAGATTGTTTCTGAATTGTGTGACAAGCAGTTAACAATAGTACAAGTGCAATAAGCATTTTTTAAAAAATTCATATTCGATACCTTCGATCATTACAGATTACGGATCACATACAAAGCAAATTGTATTATTAATGTTTCAATATGTCATTCATGATTTTTATTTTAATATTATCCTTTGTTATTTTAATTTTCTGTGTGTAATGCGAATGTTACTATGGTTGATTTTAAAAAATAATTTTACAGTTTTAAGCTTCAAGGTGTCTTATTTACAACAACATATTTCTTTACTATGTTGTAGGACGTAGGTAGAAATATAGATACATAAATGAACGCAAATTTGTCACTGCATCTTTCTGTTTATCGCTTAAAGAAGGTAGATTTCCAGGGGGGCGCTGAGTAATTTTTTTTTAGGCCAAATAAGTTTGGGAACCTCTGCTCTAAATGAATGATCTGACTTGCACTTTGTCATCCAGTGTGTGGAGGAAGAGGAAGAGGAGGAGGAAGAAGAGAGTTGATTTTATACTCTGGTTTTCTCTACCTTTAAGGAGTCTTACAATCACTTTCCCTTCCTCTCCCCACAACATACACCTTGTGAGATAGGTGGGGCTGAGAGGGTTCAGAGAGAACTGTGACTAGGCCAAGGTTACCCAGCAGGCTTCATGTGTAGTAGTGGGGAAACCAACCCCGTTCACCAGATTAGAGTCCACTGCTCCTGACCACTACACCATGCTGGCTCTCAGAAAACAGAGTTAAATAAGGAAGGGAAGAAAACTAAACAGCTACCAGAACTTGAGACATACAATGGTTTTATGCTGCATCTTCAGAGTGCTTTTTAAAACTAAAACCCTGAATTTTGAAAACATTAAATGCTGGAAATCATTTAAGAATAAATACAGCTGCTAAAAGGGGACCAAAATAATGATTCTGAGGTTTTTAGTAGAAGCTATCCTTTTCTTCTGAATAGAGTCTCTGAAGTACAAGTATGCTGTTGTCCTTTTCTTGGGGTGTGCCTGTTCCCTCGTCTCTCACCTGATTTGTCTCTCTGCATACCTGCACAGTTCATTGACAGTGTGCAAGGGAATTGCAGCTGGAATACTGATTATCTGGCAGATGTTTGTGCAGCTGCAATGTTCTCTGTCTGCTCACTAACAATGTTGTCCATCACACTGAAGACCCTCTCAGAGTCGTCACTGCTGGGAGGGCAGGCTAGGTAGCCACAGAGTACAGAGATGGCCACACATGATGCGTTGCCTCCCAATATTTGCAGTGGTCCCTGCCAAGTACACCATAGTCTCCAGCACTGTCCCCCGATAGCCACCCAGCTCTTGTTTTGCTACTAGTGATTATTGCTGCTGCTGGGGTTGCTTCGTGTGATCTGGCAAGGTCAACTCCATCCTGCGTGACCGGCATATCCACCAGCTGGTGCTTTCCATTGGCTGTGTCTGCAAAGAATTCCCAGTCTGACACTGGTCTGCTGTGATGAATCATCCTCCATTTCAGGCTTTCCACCACCTCTTGCCGACTTGTAGGCATCCATCAGCTCCAATACAACTTTGTCTTCAACAGCTTCCAGCTGCCCACATGCTGCCTGCCCTTCAGCAATGAAAAAACCCAAAGTGGACTGAATAATGAGCCTGGCAAATGGGGGCAAAGGGGGAAACACCACACTGTCTGGAGTGGATGGAATCACTCGTGCAAAAGGATTGTATTTTCTTAATAAACCTTCTTTGGTCCTGGAGAAACTAGATGTTCTCTTCCATCTTTGGGGCCCTTTTCTCTTTTCAGGTCCTCCTGGACGGGTCCTCCTTTCAGGTTCTCTCCCCCACCCTCTGATCTTTGGTTCTGAGTCTTCTTTCTGTAGTCCTCAATCATAGTTCCTCCAGTCCAAAATGAATAAATGTTGCAACCTTTTCAGAATCACTGACATCTCATTAGGGATTGCCATAGGTTAATTATTTTAAGTTATTAGTTCTTTTTCTTTATAATTGATTGGTTGGTTTCTCAGGAAAGCTCTTTGAACAAGGGTGCACAGACCATCCACTAACCTAGAGGACTCTCAGTCAGCCACACAGGTAAGTTCAAGTCTGTAAATCTGGTGATCCGTTTTGTGCATTTGCCAAAATGCTAGATGTGGATCATTTAAAGGATGCATGAGTGTGCAGCATAAAGACAGGGTGAAGAGTGAATGATTCTATGATTGACAAGTATGTCGTTTTAACTACCTATCCATTGCCCTGGGTGATATGTGTCTTCTCCAGTGATTGAGAAAATTTATCTGGTGGATTGCACAACTGTAGAAGCGGTGACAAGCTGCAACACAAAAGTTACCAATGTTATCTTATTTTACCAACAGACAACTGGACTGTGACAGTAGAGCACAAGCAGCTACTGCACATGTGCAAAACTGCTGAAATGCAGTGTTTGATTCAGAAATCAAACAATAACATCGATCCAATCCAATAAGGGGCTGAACGCTCACATAGATGAGGAGTTCTATCAAGGTAAGTTCAGCTTGAGACTGTATTCATGCCAAAGTTCTGAGTATCCCTGATTATAACTGAGGCTCATATTTTACAGATTAATTAAATAAACCCCTTACTGAAATCTGGAATTAACTAAAATGCCTCTATGCTTCCTCAGAGCCTACTTAAAACATCAATTTTTTTCTGTACCAGTTTCTCATGAACCAGCATATACTCTTATAAATCTATGGCCATTTATGCATGGGAGTTTTTCCTAAGGTTCATTGCTGGCTGGACCCACACTTTTCAGTTGGGAATCTCTGCACCAGAAGTCTCCAAACTCAAATCAAGTCCCTCTCCTTTAAATGCTGTGTTGTAATTGGCTTACTTCGCAATACTCACTGTGAGAGAAGATTCCCCCTCCAAAAACCCAATTGCCTCATAAAAAAGCATTTTAAGAATAAAAAACAAAAAAAGGAGCAATCTGGAAGGAAGGGGAGGAGGGGGAATCCAAGCCCTGGTTTTGAAAGGCTTCTTTTGCTCAGAAAGAGCTCAGAGAAAGCAGGAAACAGGAAGTATCTGAATCCCTGTCTCTTTACATTGCTTTGTGATTGGCTGTGAGAGAAAGTCAGCTTCTGTTTCCCATGCTTTGCCTTCTGCATGGAGATTTCAGCCATGCTGAGCTCAGGGAAGAGGGAAGAGTCGGGTTAACGGAGGAATGGGAAGACCCGAACATTGCAAGGGCTGGCAGTGAAGTCAATTCTAATGGACGGAAAACTCATGCAGAACTCCAAGGAACAACAGAGTCAGACAGGGGGCGAACATGAGTCCAAGTACCCATGCATAAATGACCTAAGTTGGTTTTCTGAGTGTTCTCATCTTCTGCTGTAGTCTTTGATATGTCTGTTGGGAACAGAACCTCAAATAGTTTATATAACAGTTTACATAAAATGAAAGTAATTCAGAGCATTGTGTAGGTTTTCCAGTCTTACCTTTAGTCAGAAGACTCTCTAATTTCCGTTAGAGTTACTGCCAGGTAAATTTGCATAAGAAATTTGCACATAATTGAAGTGATTAAAGCAGAGGAGATTTTGTTTGTTTGTTGCTGTTGGGTGTTTGTTTGTTTGTTTGTTGCCATTTTAGTGCAAAGTTAGTATAGCCCACAAAAGAAATTGGGAGCCAGGGTTTATTCTGGATTAATCAACATAGTGCACAGCATTATTATCTAGCTTGTGCCTGGACTGTAGGCATATAGAGTTACTGTGGTAGTGTGCAGGACAAACTATCTGCACAGCCTGTAGGAGCTCTCTCACTGTGAATTCTCTCACAGCATTCTTATCTTTTTGTAATTTCTGAAGCATGAGGAACATGAGATGAGAAACATGATAATCTTCTAAGCAGACATTGGTGATCTTGGCTCAGATTGGACTCTACTTTTTCAGAGCAGGATAAGATTTTGAGGGTACTCATAGACACAGCCTTGCTGTTTGAAGAACAGGTTGGTGGCCAAGAGCGCTTTCTATCAACTGCATCTGGTTTGCCAACAATCTTCTTTTGTAGACTCAATTGATCTGACCACACTGATCTGTGACCTCAGGGTTGGATTACTGTAATGTGGGCTGCCCTTGAAAACAATCCAGAAACTTCAGCAGCTGGTCCAGAATGCAGTAGCCCAGCAATTGTTGGGGACTAGCTGATGGGAGTGTATGCTGCCCAGATTGAAACCACTACACTGGCTGCCTTTAAAGTCCTTCACAGCCTAAGTTTTATATATCTGAAAGAATGGTCCTTCCATACATTCCTGGGCATCAAGTACAGTCACCAGACTGTGGCCAGCTGGCTGTTCCCACACTTAGAGTGGCCTGCCTGGCATCAACTAGAGCCTGGGCCTTACCTGTTTTATCTGTCAGGCATGGGTCTGAGAAAGGAATGTTGTGGTTTCCCCAGGGGCAGACCAAGGCCAGCTCCATGCCTTGTAAATAGTGTGTTTAGACTCCCAGTGTCTGGGAACACTCCTAACGCCTCCTGACACCTCCTGACAGCTCCAAGGAGGGGGGGGGGGTTTGCCATGGTAACCAGATCTCCCCGATTTGCCCTTTTGCTTTTCTATATATGCTCTATGCTGTACCCATAGCTTTTACTAATGTCCATTTGACTCCTGGCCTCTGTTACCTGTGGATTTTCTAATAAATCAAGGTTTCTTTGGACTGTTTGTCTGCTGAAGTCTGTTTATGGGATTATCACGGGACTAGAGCTCACATTATCTTGCATACTAGCCGCAAATAAAATTTATTTATTTGGAGCCTGGGCCTTTTCCATCATGGTTCCCAGTCTGCGGAATGAGCACCCTGAAGAGGTCCTGTTTGCTTGCCAGTGCTTTTGATGGGATTTGACGAGCAGGCATCTGGGGGAGGGGGTTGCTATTTTTGTTTTTATATGATGTTTTAATTATTACTGTAAGCCACCTTGAGCCAGGAGTTAAGTTGGGGTCAAAATATTTAAGTAAAAAAATAAAAATGAAGTCAAGGAAAATGTTTTGTTTTTTTCCCATTTGTATCACACTTGTAGCTTCTTTGGTGGCTTCACTGGACCCAAACTATTTTCAGGAACCATCTCCTGGGCACCCGTGTGTGAGAGAGGGGGAAGGGGAGGTGTGCACCACTGGCTTCACTGCAAAGGGGGGGGCAGGTGGGGGCAGGGAGAAGATGCGTTCCTGGTTTTGCGTTTTCTCTCTCCTACCTTATCGCCCATATTTAATGTATTTATTTAAAAGATTTGTACGCTCACCTTTCTCCCAGTAATGGGAACCTATATTTTTTAGAGGTTTCTAAAGTTTTGAATACTTTTGTACATTTTGAGCATTTGAACACTTTTATTCCACCTTCCCTACCAGGGACTCAGGTTGGTGAATATAGTTTTATCTTCCTCCATTCTATTCTTACAACAGCCCTGCCCTAAATTTGGCTCAGAGAGACTGGACGAAGGGTCATCCTGTGAGCTCCGTTGGCCAAGGTCTCTCAATGCTGCATACTGGCTCTATAAGCAAAGGGATACACATTACAAGCTAAAGGAGTGGAGGAAGGGGGGACCCATTCAGTCCCCAGTCTAAAATGACCTAGCTGCGCCGCTGAGGACCAGCAACAATGCCTAATGCTTATGGTCAGAGACTTTGTGTGTTTCACAGATAGGGATGGAATGACAAGGAAAGTTGTTCATTTCTGCCCATCATGCAGTTTGTTAAAAGCACAGATCACTTAAAAGAAAAAGAAAAACATGGCAGCTTACCAAAGACCCTCCTCCCCTAATTCAAAGGAGACGTTTAATTCCACAAGGTCGTTGCCCCTCTGAGCCAGAATGGAAGCCCTTCAGGGCAGAAACCTCCAGCTCCTTTGGGCAGGTGTGCCTGGAAAAAATGATCTCGCACAAACGCTTCTGCCTAGAATGTGCTTTTGAAAGGATGGATGTAGAAGGTGGGGTGGGTGCGGTGGGTGGGGAGAGAGGGCAGCACTCCATCTGTAAACTGGAAGGTGCCGGGGCTCAAACTTGTCTGGAATTCTGTCCCTTAAAAGTTCTCCCCCCACTCCCCATTCCAGACCCATAGGGGCGAGTTGGCGGTGAGAGAAGAGCACATGCCCAAATACCCTTCAGGTGCTTCTGCTACCCCAGCACCCAAACCAGTGTTAACCGCCAGCGAAAACTGGGCTCAAACAGAAAGCCCCGAGGGGACGGGTTTTCTGCAGCTGCTTCCACTTTCCCAACCTCTTTGTGCCACCCCGCCTTCTTAGTCCCTTCACACCCAACCTGCCCCTCCTATTGCGTTGACCCAGCCCCCTCGCATGCAGGCGCACACGAAGTTATGCCTGTTACCCTTCCTCTCTTGCAAAGGGATGTACTAAAACGAATGACAAGTCAGCCCATTGGAAGCAATGGGAGAGGCTGCACAGGCTGTGCAGCCTCTCCCATTGATTCCAATGGGCTGTGCAGCCTCTCCCATTGCTTCCAATGGGCTGTGCAGCCTCTCCCATTGCTTCCAAGGGGCTGACTTGTCATTCGTTTTAGTACTTCCCTCTTGCAACACCGGTTCCCTTTGAGAAATGGGCTGTGTAGCCTCTCCCATTGCTTCCAATGGCCTGACTTGTCATTCGTTTTAGTACATCCCTCTTGCAACACGGGTTCCCTTTGAGAAATGGGCTGTGCAGCCTCTCCCATTGCTTCCAATGGGCTGTGCAGCCTCTCCCATTGCTTCCAATGGGCTGACTTGTCATTCATTTTAGTACTTCCCTCTTGCAACACCGGTTCCCTTTGAGAAATGGGCTGTGCAGCCTCTCCCATTGCTTCCAATGGGCTGACTTGTCATTCATTTTAGTACTTCCCTCTTGCAACACCGGTTCCCTTTGAGAAATGGGCTGTGCAGCCTCTCCCATTGCTTCCAATGGGCTGACTTGTCATTCGTTTTAGTACATCCCTCTTGCAACACCGGTTCCCTTTGAGAAATGGGCTGTGCAGCCTCTCCCATTGCTTCCAATGGGCTGTGCAGCCTCTCCCATTGCTTCCAAGGGGCTGACTTGTCATTCGTTTTCGTACATCCCTCTTGCAACACCGGTTCCCTTTGAGAAATGGGGGGGGGAGTTTTATGCAAACTCTGGGAAAGGGTTACGGCAGGGGTGGGGAACGTCAGGCCCGGGGGCCGTATAAGGCCCGCGAAATCATTTGGTCTGGCCCTTTGTGGGTCCTGGCAGATCTCTAGCTCAGAAGGGTCTAAGACTGGCAATCCGCCCCCTCCCACGGAAAGAATGGCTTCTATTCAAGGCGGATGTGAGTTTGTTTTGCCAAGAAACGGAACCTTTTCCCACCTTGCAGAAGAGTAGTTAGTTACGGAGCTGCTAGGACCACCCAAGAAACTGTATTAACCCTTTCCCACTAGTTGGATGCCTGCCTGCTTGCCCGTGCCGGGGGTGGGGTCATCTGGGGCAGCTGCCTGCTTGGGGCTTGGTCGGCTAATTTTTAAGTTGATAATTTTGTATGGCCCGCGAATGATGTTATAAACACCCAAATGGCCCTTGGAGGAAAAAAGGTTCCCCACCCCTGGGTTACGGGCACCAACCTCCGCATGGCTTCAAGTTCTTGACCAGGCCTGGGCACGCCGCTCGCACATGCCCACTGAGGCTGGCGACTGGCCGGTTTCTGCCCCCGCGCCGGCAAGACCGCTGAAGCGGCATTGTTAAGTCCGCGTGGGGAGGACACACGAGGTCGAGACGGAGTTCCAACAACAACGCAGCTTTATTGATTTCAGCAATGAACAGTAAGGAACCGAGGAACCGTACAACCTGGCCCCGCTTCTATGCACCCCTGCCCCCCCCCCGGTGGCCGCTCCCCCCTGATCCGTGATAGGGGGGAAACAACCCCCAGGTCACCAATGGCATGACCTGGCTTAGGGCCAATGGGATGAGTTGGCTGTGGCCAATCATGCGAGCAGGGCTTAGGAGCCTTCGCCCAGGACTCAAGCTCCTGGGCTTCCTTCGCTATGGTCTTACTGATGCACATACATTACAGCAGTGGTTCCCAACCTTTTTTTGACCAGGGACCACTAGGACTTTTTTGTTCGGTGCAGGGACCCCAAGGCTCAAAATAAAAATTCCGGGGATTTGAAAATAAACTTGAATCGTAACTGTTAGTTAAACATTACACTTAGAATAATATTTGAATATATACATTTTTATAATAGAGAACTTTTAATTGAAAATATTAATTTATTATGGGTTGATAACTTTGTTTCGCGGACCTTAATTTAGTTCTCGCGGACCCCTGGGGGTGCACGGACCCCCGGTTGGGAACCAGTGCGTTACAGGCATTGCGCGGAGTGGGAGAGAAGCAGACGGAGAGACGGGAAAAGAACCAAGACAGACCGACCGACCGACCGAGGGGGGGGGGATGAGGGAGGGAGGGGTCGCCTCGACGTTTCCGGCTCCTTGCATTCAAGGCAGCAACTCCTCGCTCTGCGCTGACCCCCGAGAGGCCATAGGGCGACGCCCATGCAAGACCCAGCATTGCCCCTGGGACACGCCGGCCGCCGCGCCCAAAGCGCCCAAAGCGCTCGCCCTCGGGGACCCCTTCCAAGGGGGGGGGGGCGCCCACTTTGCCCTGCGACAGGTAGCGGCTCTGCGCCCGCCTCCCCCCCCCCCCGCCCGAGACGGAGCTGACGTGAGGAAGCAGCAGGTCCTCTGCCTGAAACGAAACCCACCCCAAGCCCCCCGGCTGGGCGGGAAGCAGGGGCGGCGCCCTCTCCCCCCCTCCCGCCGGGACCTCCGGCCTCAGGACCGTCTTGGCCCCCCCCCGGGGTCCTTCCGCCCGGCCAAGCGGCGCCAGAGCCGGGGCCGAGCCCCCAGCCCACCGACGGCGGCCGCCCTCCTCCGTCCGGCCCAGCCCAGCCACCGCCGCGGGGGAGCCGGGCGGGAGACGCGCCCCGCGCGCCCGGCCCCCGCGGGGGCTTTTCGGGCTGAGGAAGAGGCGAGGCTCTTTCCTGCCGGCGTGGGGGCGGGCAGCCGTCCGTCCAGCCCCGCAGGTGTGCCGCCGGCCGCCGCCTCGCCATCGCCGCAGCGAGCCCCAGCAGGAGCCAGCATCCCGGCGGCTGCGGCATCGGCGCCCCCACCTCGTCTCCACGCTGGGGGGGGGGGTGGGCGCGCGGCTGGGATTAGTCAGCAAGTAGTGTGTTGGACCCCCCCCTTTCCCTCCCTCATCCCCCCCCCCAAAAAAAATCCCACCCACTTGGCTTGGCCGGGAAAATGCAGCGCCCGTAACAAGACACAAAGAGAGAAAGAGGTGACGCCACCAGCCCGACCGCGGTTTGCTCTCCCCGCCACCCCCCCCCGCCCACCGCCCCCCGCCCACTCCCCCCGGCCTTTGTCGCCGCTTAAAGCCAGACAATGAGGCGGCGGGGAGCTGCCCTGGGCCGGCTGGCGGGGGGCGCGCAGCATTAGCCCGCGAGGGGCGCGGCGGGGGGGGGGGTGGGGGGCTCCCGGATGGTGCGGCGCGGAGGGGCTCCGGTGCCCCCGCGCGCGCCTCGCCCGCCGGAGCCGCTCCCGCCCTAGGATGCTGCGGCAGGTGTTGCACGGAGGGCTGAGGACGTCTCTCGGCCGCCTGGGCCACTTCGTCGCCCGCCACCCGGTCTTCTTCGCCTCGGCGCCCGTGCTCCTCTCCATCCTGCTGGGGGCCAGCTTCAGCCGGTACCGCGTGGAGGGGAGCGTCGAGCACCTGCTGGCCCCCAAGCACAGCCTGGCCAAGATCGAGCGGAGCCTGGTCGACAGCCTCTTCCCCCTCAACCGCTCCAAGCACCGTCTCTATTCCGACCTGCAGACCCCCGGCAGGTACGGCAGGGTCATCATCACCTCCTTCCTGAAGGCCAACATGCTGGACCAGCACCACACCGACCTGATCTTGAAGGTAAGGGGGAAACAAGGAGGTCCGTGGCAGACCGGGGTCAGCCCGAGGCTTTTTCTGCACCCTGATCCTTTCCGTTAACATCTCATTACCTGTGCTTTTAAATGTGTAAAGATGTAGCGACCGCGTTCCTATGTAGAGACTGGTGCGTTGTTAGCTACTCTCTGCTGGGGAATTTAGCTACCGAGTCACATCTCTGCAACAGTTGGGTTGGCTACTGGTTGCAGATCTGAACAGAGATTCCCTGTGGTTTGGGAAGGGAGGAAACTAGCACAAAGAGTGGGGGGGGGGGTTTGTGCAAGGGGGATGGCACTTTGGAAACCTTTCTCCCAGTATTCACATGTGTTTTTCCCCCTGTCTCTCACTCTTTTTGATACAAGTGGAGTCAATGACAACTAGTCCCCCCTCCCCCCGTTTGTACTTGAGTCTAAACTTCAAGACTGATCTAAGAGGATTTGTAAAAGTAACACTTCTGGGTTGTTCGTGACTTATTTTCTATCAAGGCAACAGGCAAGAAACTTGGATGTTTTGTTTGGTTACATAAAAGGAGCACCTTCCAATCATGCCTTTTTCAGAAGGTCAATTGCCATAATAATATTGCATTTTTTCAAATAAAAGGACAAAGCATTTTTAGAATGGGAATTGCAGTATAGATGTTTTCTATGTAACATAATGCTTGAAAATGCATTGGGTGGTACCTACCTGGGCCAAGATGCAGTTGTATAGAGGAAGTGCCACATATACCAACAGTGGCTGTCATAACTTGTCAAGAATTATTTCCAAATCTTTTTTTTTGTTGTTTAGCCTGTATTTCAATAATTGTGAATACAGGTTTGGGGCAAAACATGAAAAAGAGGTGCAGATTAGTGGAATGAGGATCAAGTTGAAAAGACAGGGGTAAAACAACTGCCTGACACATGAAAAAATGTTTTTAGAGGTGTGTCTACGAATGCATGCAGACACACACATATTTCAGCATTAAACACCTGCACTGCATGTTTACAGCGCTGTCTTTGGAAAATCCCAGACAATTACTTTTTGAAAACAGAAAATGTTGACAAGCCTTTAAAACAGGCTGTGAAGTAATCTTAAATGTTTTGACCTTTTGAGTCTCTCTCTTATTTTCAATGAGAAAATATAGATTCAGAGAAAGTCCTGCATATTCCACCAAAATACCTCGAACAAGCAATTTTAATTACTGATTAAAAAAAAACTTATTCCCAATGGAATGAGAATAATGTTTAATATTTACTGATCTAACAGTAATTTGTGTGTGTGTTTAACCCAGAAATGTCAACAAGCAGATGCCGTCTGTGTCCTCCCTGGAAAAATTACTAGCAAATAATAATAAAAAATCTCTAAAAATGTCAGTCCCTGTTTTTACATTCCCTCAGAAGCAGTCATAGGATTAAAATGGATTTTCTCCTGGTATGCCAGGTCTAGAAATCTTACTGAAATAGTAATGATTCACAAATGTGACTGAATCTTCTTTCCCAAGGAAAATTTGTACATACAATATCATGTCTTAGAACTACCAATGGCTTATTTCACTATCAGAGAGTTATAATTGCAGTTAATACAGAAAGAATATACATTTAATTTGGCCACAGAATGATTATTGTTCATTTAATGAGAAAATGTGATGCACCATTGCCATTTTGACACCATGGGCTCTTGCAGTTGTCTAGAAGTCATTAGGCGTACCAAATGCCTGTTGCCATATAATAGTCATCTGTTCTTTGTACAACAACCTCTGGTTTAATTACTTTTCTGTGGGACCAGTGCCATGCTCAGGTAAATGATGTGTGAGAATATCTTTGAAAGCCAGAACAGGTTGAGTTTAAACAAATAGAAAGGTTGTGATGTTGTACTGAGTAGCTGAGGAAGAGGAGGAAGAAGCACTGGTGAAGATACGCATGGAAACTGTCTTTAGATTATTACTATGTTCCACATTGTAGTTCTAGTAGAGGTTCTAGTTGATAAAGAGAAAGAATTAATTTTGGACTTCATATTCCATAGGCAGCTAGGCAAAGTACTGAGGAACTGATTTGTCATTTCTTCATCTACTCCCACACTTTTTTCTCTGTCCGTCTCTAAAAGATGGCCATAGTACCACTGACGTGAACTAGTCACTGAAGATATTGATCTGCCATAAGAGGTAGAGATTATGCCATCTACCCAACCTAGTAGGGAACCATGTGTACAGAATGTCTTTCCCACAGAGAAGTGTTTCCATTGGCTCTTCTTATTGTTATTAATTCTGGTAGTTGGTTTTCTGGTTTTGATGTGGTTTCCTGATGATAGGCCATGAGAGTGCGAGGCCATTTTTGCAATAGTGAATCATGCTTGGTAGAGATTTGCGGGCGGGGGGGAAACACAGCGAATGAACAAACTCAGCAATACTACATCAGCAGCTCCACCATCCCAGGGTGTATCTTACATCTGCTGCTCATTTTCTAATGCCAAGTGCTCCTTCATGTATACTGTATAGTTTGAGGAGAAAATTTGCTAACATGAGCCCTCGAGATTGAAGATGACTATACATCACAGACCTAGTTTGCAGACGGATGTTTTTTGCTTTTTTAAAATACATTTTCTGTGTTTCCTTCATCAAAATTCTGCAGTAATTGCCACAAGGTACATAAGTGAAGAGATTTTACTGCACTTTCTTTATTAATGAATTACTTGTTCATATCTTGGTTGACTTCACTGGGTTTTAAATTTTAGGGCAATGACATCACAGTGTGTCTTCCTGCCACTTGTGAGTATTTGGGAAGCTGCTACAGCTATTGCCTTGCAGTTGATCTCCTTTCTTGATGTATAAATTGTCAAATAAAAAACCCAGTCCCAAACCTACATCTGCCCAGTTCTTGCCGAAGTTTGGCAAGTGCTGCAGCGCTACCTTTTTCAGGACTTTTGAGGGATGACCTAAAAGTGAAATGAGGAGGGGTTTTGAGGAGGCTGATGATACATTAATTTAAAAATAGCAATCTGACTAGCAATCTGTTCTGTAGTACCCTAGTGGAAAGAGAGTGTGTGACTCTTATTTTGATGCAATAAAGTGGCCAGTAAAGCCAAAAATAACTAAAGAAAGAAAAATGTATATTTTATTCCAAAACATCTTGAAAATAATGGTATTATGAGGAATTTTGAATAGTGATTTGAGACTACTGAAACTGCTCTCTGAGGCAATTGGGGTGGGATGGGGTATTGGTCTTATTAACGCTTTGTGATTTGGAAAAAACGCTTAGTAAAGCTGCAGTGTTGTTTTTATGTTATGAGCATAACTGAAGTGATCTGCTAAATTTAAAGGAATCTGATGAGAGCACTTATTTGGGATCCCATATTTGACTTATCCTAATAAAATCCCTGATAGGGGAGGGAGAAGGAACTAAGATTGTAGACCTATGAGAAGATTATTTCCTTTTGGCTAGGATGAGAATATAAAAGAAAGCTAAAACTGTCTGTGAGTTGTGCAAAATGAAAGACTATAGTTTTCATTTCGATCCTGCTTCAATGTACAATTGACAAGCTAAATGGCTCCCTCCAATATCATGACATGGAGACAGACAGTGGTAAACCACCTCCGAACGTCTCGTGCCTTGAAAAGCCTACGGGGTCACCATAAGTCAGCTGTGACTTGACGGCAAAATAAAATTATCATGAGGCGCATACATGAAATTGGCAAGTCATACTTGCAGCAGTTTTCTACCTAAAGACAGGGCAATGGCTCACCGGGATGTTAGTGCCATCTCTCTTAGCTTTGAAGCCATAAGAAAGAGCATAAGTAACTAACTAAAATAACTAGGACTGGTGAGGAAAAAGAAAATACTAAAAATGGCTTTTCAAAAAAAATCAGTTACTAGCAATTCAGTGAGGGGAAACTGTCATACTTCCTTTACATCCTTAAAATACCTATGCAGAGGATTTAGTATATTTGCAGTGCAATTCTGAGAACACTTTCCTGAGAATAAGCCATACTGTGTGTATACTTGAGTCAGATTCTGAGTAGACCTGCTTAGGATAGCACCGTTAATATGTCTATCTGATTCTACTGGTTTATGGATTAGCTAGTACAGATTAATCCACTAACATTTTTAAATAGTAAACGACTGATTAAAATAATGAAAGAACTGATATGTGCATACATTCCAGCAGTGGGATGGAAAATTAGATTTTGCCTATGTTTGGATATAATCATCCAATTTATTTCGCAAGCAACATTTTTTTTGTTTCAGTGGAACTGGGACTGAAGTAGTTCTGACTTGGTTCTACTTCAGGTTTAGTAGCCACAACTAAACCAGCCAGTTTTGATTCAGATTGCATGAGAGAGTCTGTTATTCCCCAATATTCATATTCAAACAAGTAATATCTTTGTGATGATCTATCCTACTATTAACCTGCAGATATCAAGCAAGCTAGACAGAAAAGCCTGCACATGACTTTGGAGCATAGTGGGCAAGAGAACACATGGAAACAATATGCTGATCCTGGATTATTACATGATTTTAAAAGTATATTATTGCATACTTTAAAAAAATCCATCCTCTTTCACTTGCATGCCATCCACCTCTATGTAGCCACATTTCCCCTCTCTGGAAGGTTGAAGCTGTCTATGTCAGAGGCCCCTGCAACCTGCACTGCTTGAGATCCAACAAGCCTAACTACTACAAATACGGTGAGGCTATAAGGAAAATGTATGTGCTGACCTTTATGTGTCAAGTTGAGTTGCCAGTTGATCAGAAAGAAAACTTGCCTAGTTGGTTGTTGTTGTTTTTACTTTGGGGTCAGTTGTAGGAAGACATGGGCCATTATTTTTTCCTTCTCCCTCAGTGGTTTTTTAAAAAAATTATAGACCTGAGGTGAATAAACAGCTTTTTAAAATCTGTTTTTCACTTGATTGTGCCCTCTGGCTCACTCTGGCTACTGTGCCCAGGTGCCACAACTCTTTTTGATTTCAAGTTTAGGTCAAAGATTAGAATGAAAAGGATCCAGAGCAGTTGCTACAGAGCATGGTCAAGCACTGCGATTTGCCTCACCTTGCTGTCTGCCCAAGCTTGCTGCCTTAAAGTAACACATCTCCTTCTTGTCTTCTAACTTCCTGTCCTTGAAGAGGATGGAATAGCGGAGACTGAACAAACAGGATGAAATCCTTCCAAATACTGCTTGTGTATGCTCATATTCATTTTGGTTGGAGCCAGTGTGTGTAAGTTCAGTATCAGTGTATTTATTCTGTCCCTTATGTTCCTTTAGACATCATGCCAAATCCGATCCATTTGCTTTCATTTTTCATTTTCTCAGTACTCCTTGTTAGGTGCAGTGGCTTCCAGAGGGGCAGAGCAAGTGCTCTCACAATGCCTTGTCAGTTCAGATATTAGACCAAATAATGGCTAAGGAACTTAAACGATGGTTCAGCATTGCATTCAGATCAACATACTGTGGTTTATAATTGACTGGCCAATGGGAATTAGAAAACCATAACTGGAAATGGATTTGTAAACCATGGCTTGTGGTAGCTGTGGTTTAACATGCTGTCCGAACAGACACCCTACCACTAAGGATGTTCTTCCACCTTCAAAGGCATCTGCAACTAGAGTCAACAGTGCTGGGACACAGAAAATGAAAGCAGCCAAGTAGCTCCAAGCTGTCATGTGCATTATTGTTTGAAAACATAAACTGGACAAAGAATCATTTTGTATAAAGTCTCAACAGAACATAACTCTGAAACAGTAATCTTTTTTAAAGGTTCTGTTCTGGTTTGCATTCAAGAAAGAACAGCAGTAATATCAGAAAATTCAAAAATACCCCCATGTCTCCAAAGGTCTTACAAAATAAAAAAAGATCTTCAACTGGCTGTCAAAAAGCAAAGAGCGAGGAGTCTCGTTGAGCTTCTTGGGACAGAGAAACTTCCACAGTCTGAGCACAATGGCAAAAAATGTAAAATCTTGTATGCCCACTAACCCACAATGAGTTATTTTAGTTCAGTTTCTTTTTTATATTGTTTTACTCTGATCTGAAGATAATACTGTCTGAAGAATACTTCCTACTTAATTGTACTGCAGTTTCCTTTTCTAAATGGAAACAGGAATACTAGAAACAAAATCCATAAGTACTAAGAACAATAGTCTTTAGAGCCGCTTATTTAGGGGTATTTAGTGATATAAATAGGGTTTGCACCAATTTGCATTCCTTGAACTCGAGACTTGCTATTTGGGGGGAAGAAGGGACCCTCTTTTTCTGGAGCAGCAGAATGTTGCATAAGAGAAAATAGTGGTTTTTTAATTAAAATTTTTGTATATAAACAAACAAACATGTAATCACACATACATTCACACACTTTATACTCCTTCGGGGAGTCTATTTCATCTTACATCTCAAGATCTATAATGAATAATAAATTCCTTCAACTCTAGTTATTAAATTTTATATAATCTAATTTTGCTTCTAACAGTCTATCCCTTTTGTTGCACATAATCAAAGTAACCTTCCCATTTTCGTTGAAATTCATCAGTTGTTTTCTCTTTCATCAAACTAGTCAGTCTGGCCATCACCACAAATTCATCCATTTTCTGTTGCCACTTTTCCACATCTGGAATATCATCCTGTTTCCAAAATGTTGCCAGTACCAATCTGGCCGCCATTGTCATATAGCCAAATAGTTCTCCCAAGTTTCTGTCCAAATTATTGGGTTCAGTTCCTAATAGCATGATCTCTGGATTCAGTGGGAATCTAATTTTTAAAACTTTCTGCATTTCTTGATGTATTTGTATCCAAAATTTCTTAACTTTCTTACATGTCCACCACATATGAAAATGTTCCATCTTTTGTCTTTGCATTTCCAGCACCAACTATCATATGACTCATCCATTTTTTTAATGTCCATCGGTGTGATATACCACCTAAAAAATTGTTTGTACCAATTTTCACATAGATTGTTACTGGCCGTAAATTTAATAGATTTAGTCCGAAGTCTTTCCCGTTGTTGAAAAGTTATCTCTTTTTTAAAATTTTCCATCCATTTTACCATGCATGTCTTAACTTGTTCTTGTTCCGTTTCATTTTTAAGTAAAAGTTTGTAAATTTCCCCCAGGATACGATCTGATTCTTTACTAATTAATTCTTCAAATTCTGTGTTTTTCCTTATCCCGCCTTGTAATAATCAGTCCTGTCGTGCTTTCATAATCATTTGGTTATAAGTCAACCAATCAATATTTCTGTTCGTCTTAATCTCATTCCATGTTATTATATCTCCTTGTTCATTCAACATGTCTTGGTGTATAACCATATCTACTTTCTTCTTCGCGCCCTTAGACAAATATGCATCTGTGGGAGACATTATTCGTGGAGTTGTCAGACTCTGTTTTCTGTTTCTAAGCCATATCTTCATTAGTCCATCTTTAATAACATGTTTTTCTCCAAAAATTTCTTTGCTCTTAGCTTTCCATAAATAGTAATGAAATCCTTTAGTCCACATACCCTTCTCAATATTCAGAGTTGTTTGATCTGGTTTCTTTATCCACTCTTCTATCCATGCCAATCCAGCCGCTTGATAATAAAGCTTAGTATTTGGTAAAGCAAGTCCACCTCTTTTCTTCTCATCTTGTATAGTTCTGAAATTAATTCTTGGTTTAATCCCCTCCCAAACAAATTTGTTGATCTGTCTCTGCCATTCTTTCAATGTCTTATCTTCAATTTGAATTGGAAGCATTTGAAAAAGGAATAACAGCTTTGGTAATAAGTTCATCTTTACAGCTGCAATCCTTCCCATCCATGATAAATTAAGCTTAATCCATTTTATTAAATCTTGCTGTATTGTCAACCACAATTTAAGGTAATTGTCTTTTATTAATGTATGATTTTTCCCAGTAACATATATTCCAAGATATCTGACCGGATCTTCTGTTAGCGAGAGAGAAAATAGTTTTTGAAGTAAAGAATCTATAAGCATCCCCAAAGCACATAATTCCACCCCAAACACATTATTATATCTTTATATTCTATTGTAAATATCAAAAAGTGGGGGGGGGGGGAACTTGTGTCAAACTTCCTTACAGTTAGAGCAAGGAGGCAACAGAACATAAATGAAGATAAAAAATGTTTGTGTTTCCAGACTGGTATCCAAAGGGCTACTTACTGGATCAAAGAATATGAAAGAGTGGGAGGGAATGAGCTTGAGATATCTGTGGAATTGGGGAGTAGTAAGACCAGAAATGGTTGCTTTCCCAAAAAGAAATTAATTGAAGTGTCTTTGATGAAAGAGGGGATATACACAATAATCTATTTCCTGTTCCTTTTTTAAAAAGTTTGAATTAGGATTGCCAATCTCCAAGTGGAGCCTGGAGATCTCCCAACATTACAACTGATCTCCAGATGACAAACATCAGTTGCCCTGGAGAAAGTGGCTGCTTTGGAGGATGGGCTTTGTGGCATTATATCCTGCAGAGCTCCCTTCCCTTCTCAAACCGTCCCCTCCCCAGGCTCCACCCCCAAAATCTTCAGGAATTTCCCACCTTGGAGCTGGCAAAGCTCGAAAGGAATGAAACAGAAATTCAGGGGCACCTTAAAAACTAACATTTGTTCCAGCATGAACTTTTGTGAGTCAGAGCTCATTTCTTGAGTAGCATAAATGTTGTTAAACTTTAAGGTGCCCCTGGACTTCTCTTTTACTTTGTTATTGTAGACCAACATGACTACCTCTCTTGAATCTAGTTACAGGGAGGTGATTTAACCATGACTAAAGGTAGGCTAGCCTGATCTCGCCTGATCTCAGAAACCAAGTAGGGTCAGCTCTGACAAATATTTGGATAGGAGACCTCCGAGGAATACCAGGGTCGTGACATGGTGGCAGGCAATGGCAAATCACCCCTGAGCATCTCTTGCCTTGAAAACCCTATGGTGTCACCATAAGTCAGCTGTGACTTGCCGGGGGTGGGGGGAGAGACCTACATTCTTCAGGTGAGACTTCAGGCTTCTTTGTTCTTTGAATTACATATTCCTTCACTGAGTCTTTTCAACTGCTTTTGAACATCTTTGATAGAGCAATCCTAAGTGTGCTTTACTCAGGATCCTACTCAAGTCTACTCAGTGGAGAAAAATGCCTAAAGATTGCAATGTAAGTCAGACTTCACATATACATTATTATTTGCAAACATGTAAATAGAGAATTGGCCTTGGGTGTTCTGGTGTGCTCTTTGAAACGTTTAAAAGTACTCTTATTTACTAGATGTTGCAGTTCCTGGGCCTAATGGCTCCTCTTCAGCCATCCTGCCTGGACTTGCAGCTTCTTTTGTCTGGTTAAGACTATCTCACTTTTTCTCCACCTTTGTCCTCTAGCTGTAGCTTACAAGGACACGCTCACACAAAGTCTCCAGTTCTCTGCTGAGCTCTCTGGTAGGTAGGGTTACCAACTTCCAGGTGGTGACTGGAGATCTCCTGCTATTACAACTGATCTCCAGGCGAGAGAGAGAGTTCACCTTGAGAAAATGGCCACTTTGGAAGGTGGACTCTATGGCATTATATCCCATTGAAGCCCCTCCCCAAACCCTGCCCTCCTCAAGCTCCACCCCCAAAATCTCCAGGTATTTCCCCACCTGGAGCTCACAACTCTACTGGTAGGGGTGGTATGCCACTCAGTAAACAGATCATATATGTCAGTCGGTCAGTCATGTTTATTGTGCAGGGCCATAGGCCTTTACAATAAAGACAATATTGCAACAACTTAAAATGTATGTAAAACCATTAAAAGTCATAAGCTTAAAATACACCAATTTGGCTCCTTTTCTCATTCGATGGCTTTCTTTGCAGAAGGGTCAATGTCGGAAAGAAAGAAAATTAGTTTATTGGCATCAGACAATAAGTGGAAAAAATATTTGCCAGGAACTTATTCCGAGGCTCGATGTAGAGAGGGCAGGCCAGGATGTAATGGAGTAGATCTTCCACTGAGCTACCGCATATACTGATAAGTTGAGCCCAGTTTTTTCCCGAAAAACAACCGTGGGCATAGTTTGAAATTGCAGTGATGTGAGAGCTGCTCTAAGACTATAAGTTGTTATATCTACCAGATAAGAAGACCTAACATTATCTTTTTTATCATTTTATACCATGGGCCTGATTTCGTTTGGGCAATTAGATGGCTATCAATTAGAGCTTCTTCCTTGTAAATCCATTCCCGTAGGTCTAAATTATTCCCCGTGAGCCGGAGAACAGATCAGATATTGACAATTGTCAGCCTGTTTGACTGATGCCAAATATTGTCAAATATTCCTTGAATCAAAGTATTCTATTATATAGGGGACATCTTTTTTAATTCTATTATGGTGTCATAAGGCAGGAATGAGGGCTGCTCATCCCCTAGCCCTGCTGCAGCAAGGGCCAACCGAAGCAGCAGATCAAAGCTTCTCCTACTGGCCCACAGCTGTGATGAAAGAAGGCAAGGCCAAATGCCAGTGGCGCAGTGGGACAATGACGATGTATTGAATGACATTTTTTAAAGTCCCTACATCTTTTGCATGCAGATTTCTTTGGGGATCTGAAACATCATATAAAAGGAATGTGAATAAAATAATATTAAAACAATCAGAATTTTTAAGAACACTTAAGAAAAAACGTAAATGAATAGAAATGAGTGAAAATGTTACATAAGCTGAGAAATCCCAATAACTACGGATAGTATCAAATTGCAAAAAATAGAACATGTACACTGTAACAAAGCAATATAGAGCTTTGTCCCCCAAAAAGCACATAGTTAAGATCACACGGCCCCTGGGCATAAAGTATCAAAAATAATGTATGGATTTATGGTAGCAAGTTAACTAATTCATTTTTAGTTAGCATAAATACAAAACCTGATAATGATTAAAATATATTATCTCACTGTTCTACTAAAGATAATTCAACATCTTGTTGACTGGTCAAATCCTCAACCAAGGAATGTGATTCAGGTCTACCTTTCTGTGGTGTTCAGGAAATCCCGTCCCCAGACCCTGACAGACAATATGAGTATCTGCATTATAGCAGCTCTAGAAAAGTGTCTCTTGTTTGCTTGATGCAACAGCAATTATTCTTTCCTGTCCAAAATACTGTCCTAGTCAGCTAGCTATGCTTATAATCCTCTTTAAGTGAAATAACGTATGTAAATAAGCAATAGTCTTTTCTGGATGTTGTAGTAAATCCTACTGCATAAATATTTAGGACTTAATTATATTTTGTAGGGATTCATAGCCACACCTCAGATCCTACTAAAAGAAGGTAAATTTTGATAGAAGTGCTTCAATAATCTATCTCACCATTAACGTAATACCTTTTGTTATGCTCAGTTCATATCACAAATAGTATGAAAGTTTTCCAGTTTCTTCTTTAGGCTGATGATTAAGTACAAAAAGGGTGGAAGGGAGGGAGATGTTTCTGGCATGATGGGAAATCCCTCAGATCTGCAGATCCATGGATGTCTGCAGAGGGAAAGGGGGCGCTTGCCCCCCTCCCCCCATCCTCAATTTACTAATCTACATCAGGTAGGGTTGCCAGGTCCCTCTTCGCTACCAGTAGGAGGTTTTTGGGGTGGATCCTGAGGAGGGTGGGGTTTGGGGAGGGGAGGGACTTCAATGCCATAGAGTCCAATTGCCAAAGCGGCCATTTTGTCCAGGTGAACTGATCTCTGTCGGCTGCAGATCAGTTGTAATAGCAGGAGATCACTAGTTAGTACCTGGAGGTTATACACAAAATAGTGTGCTGTTACAATAATGAGCAAAATAGAAAGGAATATAACAGCTGCGCAGACCACAAAGAAACACAATTCTTAAATGCTACACTTTACTGATAATATATCCCTACTAATACATAAATTTACAAGGCATTCATAGAGCAAAGTATCTCCACTGAAGTGTGGAGCGAGTCTGCGAATTCACGAATCTACTAACTGTATGATTGAGCTCTGCCAGTGTCTGCATTCCATCGGACTTTGAGCCAAGCTGAGTTGTTTTTCAATATTCCCCGTTCCACTTGCATCTGATTTATATATGTTTGGGGATACTTTGCTCTATGAATGCCTTGTAAATTTCTGTAGTAGTAGGGATATATTATCAGTAAAGTGTAGCAATTAAGAACTGTGCTTGTTTGTGGTCTGTGCAGCTGTTATATTCCTTTCTGTTTTGCTCAGTACCTGGAGGTTGGCAACCCTAACATCAGGTGATCTGCAGTTATAATTAATAGATCTTCCCTCTGCCCTAGAATTATTTCTGCTGGCACCCTAGTGCAGATTATCTTAAAATGGCATACAGGATATTTTTGCATACTTAATTACATGATATACCGGTAGTTCTTTTAAAAAAAGTTTTATTTTTATTGTATGATAAAGGGATACAAAAGGAAAAAGGGAAAGGGAAAAAATAGAAATATCTAACATACCATTAACAAGCTAAAAATTAACAGTTTCAATGCAGATCAAACAAGTAGCATTACTTTGCATTTCAATGTCTGGGCAAATTATACAAGTAGCCTAATCGGTGAATGGTTGTTTATTATCCCCACGCGCTACATTGTTGTCTAAATATAAAGTTAAAACTACATTGCTGCCACTAAATATTATCTAGACTCTTGCTTAGTTTATTAATCATGAGCCTCAACATACTTATAAAATAATTCCCATTTCTCATGATGCTGCTCAAAGGTCATAACACTGCTTGCGTTTATCATATTGGTCATTTTTGCCATAATAGTATATTACATTAGTTTATCTTTCCATTCTTCTGTGTTTGGAAGGAGCGATTTCTTCCATTTCCTTGCTAAAACCACCCACGCAGCAGTAGTAGCATATTTGAATAAATCCTTGAGTTGTGAAGGCAGTTGTGATGGTATGATGCCTAACAGCATGTTGTTAGCATCAAGGGGAAAATTTTGCTGGAAAATCTTTTGGCATTCCTGATGAATGCTTCTCCTATACATCTGTAATCTCTGACAGGTCCACCATACGTGATAAAAAGAGCCGTCTGATACATTATATACTTCTGGGTGCAAAACAGATTTCAAGTTTCCACTAAGGGCTGCTGGGAAAGTGAAGCAGAAAACTGTTTTTCTCATTTTGGAAGTATAAAAGCCAGCAGTAATTGGGATCTGTCTCAAACTAGATGATTTTATAGTGAACTACTTTAGTAAATTTATCGTTAAACGCCTGAAATCTTGAGTCACGCATTGGAAATGGTAGGTAGGGCCTGGAGTTCTCCCACATATGCAACTGATCTCCAGATTACAGAGATCAATTCCCCTGGGGGATAAAAACGGCAGCTTTGGATGGCAGACTCTGTGATATAACAACCCTGCTGAGCTCCCTCCCCTCCCCAAATGCCACATCCCCCTGGCTCTGCCCCAAAATCTCTATAAATTTCCCAACCCAGAGTTGGCAGCCCTAGCTGGCAACCATATTTGGCTTAGAAATCATGAGACTTTTGAAGATGTTGTTTTGAAATTTGAGGTGAGGCATCATCAGCAGTTATCCCTGTTTCTCCATTTTGACAGAACCAGGTGAAGCGTGAAAGTTCTCAGTGAGTGCCTGGCACCACTGCTGGAGCAGATGCAGGTGAACAGACTGAAGCTGTGTCTACATAAGACTAGGATGCTGATAGTGGGAGGCCCAATTAACCTGGGTTTAAGAGGGGGTTTCCTGTTTTGAATAGGCTTGCACATTTCATGAAGAATTAGTTGTGCAGAATTCTTTCTAAAACCCAAGCATGCATATTATTTTTCCGTTCAAAGATCACTCATGTACAAAATGCCAAACATTAAGGAGTTAAGTGAAATTCAATATACATTTTATGAGATTTGCTATGAATACCTGAGAGCTATCTCTGATAGAGGAGATGTTTAATGCTAAACATCTTATTTCCCATTAGAAATGATGACATGGACCAAAGTTTTCATTAAAATGAGATGTGTGCAATTGCAACCAGTGGCAATCTGCATTGCAAAAGAGGTATTATTGTGGCAATTTCAGCATGCGAGTGTGATCTGAATTTCAGGTCTGCTGTAATACAGCTTGAAGTTAAATCTTGCCCTGGGAATGGAACTCAAATATGTAACAAGAGTGAAGTTATCCTCTCTGCTGTGTTAGTTCATAGCAGCTCCTATCTGGACCACTTCCTGTATGGGTGAGTACAGGAAAAGGCAAATACCAAGTCAGAGAACAGGTGAACATGACCTACTAGTTCTTTTATCCAGGAAACAAGAGCAGGTTTCCTAGATGCTTAGACCAGCATGCAGTGCTTGGGCCTATTAGTGAAAAATGGCTTCTTTGGTATTTGAATTTCCTCCTCTGTCATGAACTGGGTGGTGGTACAAGGGCCAAATGTACCTCCAGCCTAATGTCTCTTCAGCTACCAGTTGAAGACGTGCTGCAGGCTCAAGTTCTGACACGTCCTCAGATGGAAGATATAGGGCCTTCCCAATCTGGATACAAGCAAAACATTGAGTCAGTATTGGAAGAGTCAAGGAGGGTTCTAGTGTGTTAGTATGATGTCAATATTTGGCATAACATACATAGAATAATGGCTTCAGACATGGCCTTGCAGGACCCTGCTTCAACTACCTGCTCATTGCAGAAACTCCAAGCTAGAGTATCTCCAACAAATGGGTGAGCAGCCACTCCTCAAAGACTTTCCAGCAAGAGAGAACTCATAGTTCCTCTATAAACTCAGTTTTATATTGCCTAGAGTTTTCTCTTTAAAATATTTTTTCTTCAAAAATATAAAATGGTTGCAGTGAGGCATGCTTTAAATGTTGAACACTGCTAGAAAAAGGAACAGTTTCTACTCCAATGGCTCTGAGCATCAGCCCTTGGCTGTTGTATGCATGTTTTTAGAATTGTGCTGCAACCATTCTCTCACACTTAATTTACTTCAAAAATATTGTCAGTTATGTTGAATAAGAGCATAACTGAAATGGCCATGGAAGGAGGTGGATTTCTTCAGAAAAAAGTAATGGAAGACAGGAGAAACAGCTAGCACTCCTGAGCATGCTCTTTGGGTGCCACTGTGTGGAACATGGGAGATCCAAAATCAGATTCCTGACATCTTTAATTGTAATTAATTAAAAGCAGTTGTGGATTGAGTGTGGTATGAATTAGATTGGGATCTTGATGCTGGAGGAAGCAAGATCATTTTCATGATCTAAATTTGAAACACTTACTTGCCCTAATAGGAAAAACTTACAGGTATAGCTATATGTTCTTCCAAGTGGTAAATAACTTGGGGAAATGAATTAAAATTCAGAAACTATGTGAGGTAAACTACTAATTCCCCTTCATCAGCATCCTCACCCAACTCATACACACGGATATCCCTTAAAGCTGCTTTTAATTATGTATGTTAAGTGCCGTGTAGTAGCTTCTGACTTATGGCAACCCTATGAATTAATGATCCCCCAAATGTCCTATCATTACCAACCTTGCTCAGGTCTTGCAAACTGGAGGTCGTGGCTTCCTTTATTGAGTCAGTCCATATTCACAATCAGTCCAAATTGCAGAGGTTAATTTTATATGTATGTCCACTAAGGGACGAAGTTGGTTCAGAAGCTTCAGTTGGTGTAAATGCTGCAACAAGGTGGATGATGGCCTCACACAATAGGGAATACATGTTCCCCAGTGCTGAAAGAACTGCAGTGTCTGCCACTTTGCTTCTAGGCACAATTCAAAGAGCTAGCTTTTTCCTTTAAAGTCCTCAACAACATGGTAATATGGGACTTAAAGGATCGCTTTCATCTATTTGAATCTGACTGGCAACTTAGATCTTGGAAGCCCTACATCATCTTCTGAAGTAAGCTGGGTGGCCACTGGTGACTCTGTAGTGGCACCTAGGCTGTGCTGTGGAATAACTCTGCAGTCATTCACAAGCCCATTTCATGTGTGGAGTTTTAGGCACCAAGTTAAAATGTTTCTGATCACCAAGGTCATGGTTATGGTTGAGGGTTTTCTTTAACCGGGCAGAGGTTTCGGCTGGGCCAAAACCTCCTTGGGAGGCAGCATTGCTGCGTTGCCTCCTAAGCCCGTCACAGGCATTCTGCTCAGGAATGCACTGTTAGAAATTGTTAAGGCGGATAGGTGAACCATAAATCTTTTCAGTAAATGAATAATGTAAAACCATTGTTAGGATCATTTATGGTTTTGTTGCTTTTGGGATTCCACCTGTTAGTCGAAGGACCTTGTTTTTTATTTTTTTTTAAAACTAGCCAGTTGTTAGTTACTTGACTAACAATCATCTTGAACTCTAGGGCAGAATCACAAAAATAGATTTGTTTTTGAACTAGCTTTTCTAATTTTGCCTTGGTATGTATGCCACTGGAACTGACATTTGCAACATTTCCCCTCTCAAAGCTCTAAGGAGAAAATATTTCTTTCTAATGAGAGAACTTGAGGTTCTCTAATAACTACGCTCCTATAATGGCATGTCTGCAGATGGCTCAGACTTTGTAAAGAAAAAAGGCCACCCGTCGTAAGTGATTTTAACCCTACCTGCATAAAGCATCCTTTCTAGTTCTCACAGGATGCTCTTTGTCCTTGGCCTCAAAGTCAATCTATAAACAACAGAGGATAAAATTTATTGCTGTGTGACAGTATCACAAGTGTCAGCCTGTCATATCGTCAATGTTTCTCTCTCTCTCTTTTTTTTGTCAGATTACTCAGTCTGCTAAAACAAAATACATCCATTACGCTAATTTTATGGGGAGAGCTATTTATTGCCACATGTCTGGTGACACAGCATAATTCAGAGGAACAATGTACCACATTTCTCTACAAAGTAACACATATCGAGATCTGAAAACAGTACAGAGGAAACACACACACATACATACACATTTTTAAGTGAACTAGGAACAGGCAAGCTGCAAATGTTGTGTAAAGCATAGGCAATATTTTATCATCCTTCTCTGCTACTCAAATTAGCCTGAGATAGTTTTCTACAAACCTAGCTTTAGTAAGAGATTGGTCCTAATCCTAGAGCCCCTAGTCCCAGGATTCAAATTTAGCAACAGCATATATTTTCAGTTCCAAGGCTCATTTCTTGGATATGTGAAGCAGTGATTAAAATCCTATATTGAAAACTTGGGTCAAGTTGACTGAAGATGTGGAAAACATTGATAAAACATATATGTCAGTCTTCTATAACTTCATGCAACTCCATGTCTTACTTAATAAGGTCTATTTCCCTGCGATAAACAATGCCTCACTGCATTCCAATTCATTTTGGTGAGGTTATGGAGTCATTTTTACCCACAGTTGTGTTGAATAGTGTAGTGAAATGAGTATATAAATTGAAATTAACAAAATTGGGTTTTTCCCCCCAAAATTAAATTTGTCCTTGGTGTTTTTGCTCCAGTTCTTTTCCTGTACTGCCAAAGGGAAATAATTAATTGAAGTGTAGAGAGTTTATTTTCTTTGCAGCAGTTGTCATGTTAAATGAAAACCCCAAAGCTTAAAAAAAAATTTATTTACTTTATCATGGTCTATTTGATACCCATATCATATTAGTAGAGTACATTTTTGTTTGCATGAGAGAAGAGAACATCTTTAAGAATGTGCAGAGTGCGTTTTCCTGACCACAGATACGTGCATACAGCATAATTATTTTTAATGAATGTTGGATGTCTGACAACAGGTACAACCCAAGATCTAGGTTAAAGGGGAGGATTTTCTCTTTCGAGGACATCTAAGTGTCATGGAAATCACTGAGGGTCTTTCTGTTGTTCAGAGGAAAGTTAGATTAGTTTAACTCTTTCTGCGATTCAGGCCCACTTTTCATGGAAGATTTTGATGCTCTCTTGCCGCAGAGCAAAAAAAAAAGCGATTTAAATTTATTTTTCAAGGGCGCGATTTAAATTCAGGTTTTTATATCACCATCAATGCAGAAGTAGTTTTGGTTTTTCATGGGAACAAAGCAAGCAGTATTCTACAACGGTTTGGTCTGTCCCCTTCTGAAAAGCTCATGGTTTATGCCCGCCCCCAACTCCGCCCAGTAGATTACCCAGAGCAGTTCACCTCTGTGGACACAGCCCCAGCCAAAAAAAACACCAGTCCCTCCGGTTTCCTTATATAACTTTTCTATTTACCATGCTCCCCGTTCCCCCCCCCCGTACTTGGCCACGCCCCCCGTTTCCCAGACTCTGACAGAAGGTCATCATTGTGCCCCCCCCCCAATAGAGCTCCGGCCATCCATTGCCAGGAACTTCCATCCAGATAGAGAAGGGAGACCCAGAGCAGACTGGCTGCCCCTCTTCAGAAGGGTGACGGGAGTTTTGGCTTTGATTTGCTGCTCTCAGGATGCCCCCCCAACACACACACACACAGGATTGCACCGGCAGGAGAGAGATCCAGAGCAGACTGGCTGCCCTTCTTCAGAAGGGTGACGGGAGTTTTGGCTTGGATTTGCAGGAGGGAGATCTGTCCTGCCTTGGAGGGAGGCTGTCCCCCGGGCTTGAAACTCTCCCAGCCAATCGCCGTTCACAGGGCAGGAGAAATTAGCCAACATGGGCGGGGACAATTGGTCCGAACCCAGGAACGTTTTTCATGGAGCGAAAAAAAAATGCTTAGCAACCACAAAGAACGAACCAACACAGGTTTGAGAAGACGCGGAGTTGACGCGGTTTTTCTGCTAAAACTTGAAGCGTTCATGAAAAATCAAAAATTTGCAGCAGGGCAAAACGAAGGCGAAACCGTGCCAAACCTCCATGAAAAAATGACCTCAGAGTTTGCTTGGAAACCTTCAGATTTAACCATAGAATTTTCTCTTTGTTTTTGTTGGGCAGGTCTCTTAGTTTTAGTCTTTTACTTTTCAGCCATAGGTTTGATTATAGCACCATGAGGGCAAGAAGAAGGTTACTAGGGCTTCAAGGAGTATATAACTATGCAAAGGAATGTTCCTAACCTTTCATGACAGGGAATGTAATTTGTGTACTTAAAAGGAGCAACATAGACTTTAATATACTCTATGGCACAATCCCAATTTCCCAGATGGTTCCACTTTGTACATTATATTCGGGCAAAGAGAGACCTGGTAACCCTAATTTTAATTAATATATATGGGGGTCAGGCAGGCAAGCTAGCAATTTTCTCTGGGAAAGCTCTAAGGTTGCCACGCCACTTTAGGTTGCCAGGGATGGGGACTGGAGTGCCAGAATCACACCAGCGCACTGACAGTGAAAACCGCAAGTAACATCATGGGACACTCTAGGTTTTGCAAAAATTCTGTGGTTTTCACTGGGAATTATGTCAGGATGCCAGCGCAATGCTGGTGTGTGCCCTCATTCAGCCCCCTCATTTCCTCCTGCTGGTGCTTCAGGTGCTAGTGGTCAACAAACAGGATTGCTGGGAGGCCTCCCACTATAGTGAAAACCCTGGCAGTTCTAAGAAGTTAATTTGCAAGTCAGGGTTATGAGTCTTTCCACCTTGCTCCAGCTGAAGACAATGCTGCCAACTGGCTTCAGCCTCCTCTTTCGGAGAATATGAAGGAAAGGATGGTTAGCTGTGACAACTGCTGAAACTGAAGATAACAAAGCAAGAAAACAGGAGCAGGCAATTCTCCACCCCCACTAGCTCCATTCCCTGGAGCCAAGTTGGATAGCAAGTGCTATTCCAATCCTATAAACTACAGCAACTTCTGTGCTCTAAACTTGTTTTTTCAAAAAGAGCTATTAAAATATTCATTGGCAAGGCTGCGTGATAAAGGCTGTAGAAATATTGCATGTTTCCCTCCCAAATCCATATTAATCTGCGTCAGTTAATTATCCCCGAGTGCACTTCCAGTTACAGATAGCCGTTAGTGTCACCATCTAGTTGTTGAAAGATAAATGAGAAAGAATTGGATGGAAACTTGGTAAATTGAATGCTTGATAAAAATTGTCTGGCCTGAGGTGGGTTTTAGATGGTGTCTGTAACCCAGGCTGTATTAAAACACACTGGGGACCTATTTTGGGAGCTCACGTATTTTGGAGTCACTAGTCATGCTTTCTTTCTGTTAGCTTTCACAGCCTGAAGCAGACACACTAATGCAAAATCCCCCTGCCACTGCAACAACACACAGCTCTCCTCATTCCCGTCTACTTGAAATCCTTTGCAGTATCAACAACCTTCTACTTCTCAGGCTGTTATTACTACGTATTCTTACTGATGAATTGACCACTGATCTCCCCCATACTAAGCCCTGAGAGCAGCAACTTTTTATAAGGAGCCCAGTGGAAAGAGCTGAATGGCCTCACTTTCCATCTGGAGAAGCTCACAGAATTCTGTATCACAGCGGCCACTCCAATTTAAACAGATACATAGGGGTAGTTCTAGGAGGAAAGCATCCCGTAACATTTTAGCTGAGAGGACTCTCACTAGCTTTAGCCCCATGTCTTTTTGGGAGTCACCTGTGTCACTTGTCTTTAAAAACAAAACAAAATTAGGTGTATACAGAACATTCAAAATCAGTGTGTATGGAGGTTTTCTAAGAAAGGTTGGTTCTAGTGGGTGGGTGTAGGTTTTTCCTTCACAGAATGGAGCCACAGGTCTGAATCCACAGAAGAAAACTAAAGGGCACTTAAGAAGGAGCAGTAATTTTTACTATTAGCTCCTCCTACTGCAGCTTCCCACTATGTTGTTCCTGATGATCCACTGATCGCTAGGAACATAATGGGGCGCGGGGGGGGGGGCTCAGTAGGCTGAGAATCAGAGAAAATTGCTGCCCCTTCTTAAGAAAAGGGCATGTGAGTTTTCTTATCTGCCTGGTTGAATATAAGCCAAAAGCTCTAATATCCCTGTCCCGTCTACTATTTAATCCAAAAGTATGACTGTAATGAAGGTTTGATTATTTTGCTTAATGGTTAATCTAAGCCTCTGTAATGTCAGCTGATGATTCCCATGACCAAAACTGGAAGAAAGTTTAAGCCAAACTTTGGCAATAGTTGTGGCTGGAGTGCTGTGAGTCCAAATGGTAATGCATATTTATGCCAATCTATCATGACAAGACATAGTTCTTCAAAGGGCTATTTTATTAAGCTTACTGAAAATGCAATCCAAAGTAACATCAAGTTAACCCAGCAAGTACATGACTAAAATAGTGGTTGGCAGCTAGACAGGACCAATAGGCTATTTGAGCTTAAAGCCCTTGACCACATTCTGCCTAAGATGAAAGGGAAATGGGGGCAATGCAGCTCCTGTTTTTGTAAGCTTGTCTCTTTTTCCAAATCTAGGAGAGGGCACTAGGGCTAAAAGTCTCCTTTTAATCACTGCTCTCCAGAAGAGCATAGATGATTGGTGCGCCAATTTTTGAATAGATTTGGCCCTTGTGCTTCTTGTTGGGCAATGTGAAGTTTCTCTTCCTAAAAAGAAGAAGAAGAGGCTTTGGATGGCAGTAATAGCAATCGTCTCACACAGGGAGAGAGGGTTTGATTTGTAACAGGTCTGAAAAATATCTCGGGTATTTTAAAGAAAACCTTGTTCATGTTTACTGCCTGTTTCAGGACAGGAAGGAAAGTGTGTGTCATTCTGGCAACTTGCAATGTTGTTCAATCCACACTGCTGCAGTGTTTTAGTGAGATTGCAGTGTTCTTGTGTCTAAAGTTATTTATATTGAGAAAGATCCTAAATTATGAGCAATGACTAAGCAGTGCCAGCCGCTTCCTCCCCCTTTTTGTGTCTAAGAGTTCCTTGTGCAGATTATACTTTTATCTTCTCTTCTGAGCTTTTTTTTAAAAAATCACTGTTTGTTGATCAAAATTATATGGGGAAAAACATAAAACAGGCCAGGCTGCTTCGCTGCACCATTTTCAAATCCAGCATTCCCATTTAACAATTCTCTGTCGATTAAGTGTGCACTAATGCTGCCCCAATTAAGCATCTTTCACTGTCATTAAACTAAAAAGTTTCCCAGGGAATTCTTTTAATATGCTGTGTCTAAATGAATGAGCCCCGTTGTGCAGAGTGGTAAGCTGCACTACTGCAGTCAAAAGCTCTGCTCATGACCTGAGTTTGATCCCAACGGAAGTCGGGTTCAGGTAGCTGGCTCAAGGTTGACTCAGCCTTCCATCCTTCCAAGGTCGGTGAAATGAGTACCCAGCTTGCTGGGGGTAAAGGGAAGATGACTGGGGAAGGCACTGGCAAACCACCCCGTAAACAAAGTCTGCCTAGGAAACGTCGGGATATGACGTCACCTCATGGGTCAGGAATGACCTGGTGCTTGCACAGGGGACCTTTACCTTAATGAATTAGTATGTAATATAGTAACTCACATTTATAGCACCTTTCATGTTTTGTAACAGACAAAGAAACAGCCATCGAAATTAATTCCTTTAAAAATGAATTATTGAGACTGAAATAATGAAGGGGAATTGATTTTTTTGCAGCTGTTCACAATGGGAAGACTTGGGGTGGGGGTGGGGTGCAGAGATAACCCTTCAGGTCTAAAATCTGCCAGGCCTTTTCTCATCATTATGAGTCAGCGGGTGTTGGCAGCCATTAACAATGGGAGTTCTACCATTCTGCCATAATAGGCAACTTCATAGAGCTGCAAACATTTACAAAGAGAAAGAAGCAGTAACCACTGATGCACCTAGGGTGGCCACCTGTTCATTTTTCACCTGAACAATTTTGAAAATGAAGATCTGTCCAGTTTAAGCCCTGCTACTTTAAATCCAGGAATGTCTTGAGAAGGATTTATGCCTGTGCGCCTTGGCACTACTTAGAAGCCCTGGGGAGAAGAGAGAAAGATGGCTGGGGGCGGGGAGCAGGTTGATTAGTGCCCCACTCAACCTGCCGCAAGTGTTCATGCTGCTCCATTTGCCGACATAGATCAGTGGTCAGAGAGAGAGAATGGTAGACTATGCCAGTAGAAAACAGAACAAAGAAACTGCCCCAAACAATCCATTCTTTCCCTGGCCATGTTTAATTTGCCTTCAGAAACAATTACGAACATAAGAGGAACACTGAGGGATTGTGCTTAAGTCTACTTGGTTCTGCATTTTTTAGCCAAAACTGGCCAGCCAGTTGCCTGCCTCTTAGGGTTGCCTTCTCCAGGTTGGGAAATACCTGGAGATTTTGGGGATGTAGCCTGAGGAGAATGGAATTTGGAGAGGGGAGGGACTTCAGTACCATAGAGTCCAATTGCCAAAGCGGCCATTTTCTCCAGGGTAACTGATCTCTGTTGCAAACCTGGAGGTTGGCAACCCTACTATCTCTGGAAGATTAGCAACAAGGCATGAAGGCCACAGCCCTTATCTGGGTTTAGGGTTGCCAAGTGCCCGGTGGTGGCGGGTAAGATCCCGCCAATCCACTGGGCTGCCCGCTGACCAGCTGAGGGCCGGCAGGCAATGCGGGCATGCGTGCACACATGTCACTTCCAGGTTTACCCTGAAGCGATGTGGACACTCTGGCAACCTCGGCTAAAACTCTATGGAAACCATAGAGTTTCAGCCGAGATCGCTAGAGCGTCCGCGTCGCTTCCGGGTAAACCCAGAAATGATATAGGTGCATTGCGTGGGGTGCGTGCGCATGCTGCGCCAGGCACACGTGTGCACATTGTGCACCACGGCCGCAGCCCTTCAAAGCTCCCGCCAGTGGAGCTAAGGGGCCTGGCAAGCCTATCTGGGTTCCAGGCATGTGGCATTCAGAGGCCTACAGACTTGGGGGTTCCATTTAGATACCATGGCTAATCCCTGTTGATGCCCTCTGTAAAATTGTCTCATACTTTTTAAAGGGGTCTGCTATGTGCTACTGTATGTAAAGCTCATGAAACCCAGTAGTTGCTTCTATTACAGAAAAGCAGCATCAAAAGGGGGTGATTTTTAGTACAACAATAATCACAAGAAGGAAGAGGAAGGGAAGTGCTTCGTTATCCCTTAGGTGCTTTTCTCTTGCAAATTCTCTGTTTTAGTTGCTTTTCCCCATGCATTTTTTTTTAAGTCTGTAGTCTAGACTGGTAGTTGGAAGAAGATGTTCTGCAAAAATAATATTGGGCAGAGACTATTGTTACAAAATATCACATAAATTACAAGATCTAGGAGTCGACCTGTGACCACTTGTTCCTGCCAGATCCCCCCATTAATATCTTTGAATTTTCTCTCATTCTAAAGGTCTTCCTTCATAGTTATTTCTTTATCGATAAATTTGTACATTTTGTATACTCTTATCTTCTGTATCTACTTAAGAAATCTTATAATGAAACCAATAGAATGGAACTGTATACATTTAATAGCTTGGATCAGTGATCCACAAGTAGAAACTTGCTCTTGTGCAAGACCTAGTGCAGCACCTAGTGTTTTCTTCCCTGTATATTATAATGCCCAGAAACTGGTGGCTCAAGATCTTGCACAAGCAGAAATGCATGTGGGGATACAATAAGTCTGACTTAGCACAAGTGGCTACCATGGTCTTATCTTTGCATTTCTTTTTGCACAAAAGTTCTAGTACAAGCAAAAAAAAATTGCACTAGATTCCACTCAATAATACCTGATTGGTAACCATGTCCAACAGTTGCAACAAAATATAACAAAGAGTGTCAGACGTTACTCCCCACTCAACCCTTGGTCTGCTCTCCAGCAATGTTGGGCCTCAAGAATTTAACCAACAATATTCCCCATTATTTTCATACGCTGGACATCCCACCCCTCCGCAGAGCCTTCTCTCTTGCTAGGGTTAATGCCTTTCCTTCAAGGATGTTACATGGAAGGTATCAACAAATACCAATCTAGGATAGGACTTGTCCCTGTGATACCTATTCCCTGGACTCAATTGATCATATTCTGTTGGTCTGCCCCTTATATGAAACACCCCGTGGGAAATGGTTAAAAAATTGGCTTCTTTCCAAATATCACCTATCTACCCAAGCAAAACATCAATTTTTATTAAATGATTCCAATCCGGAGGTTACCTTAGATGTTGCCAATTTTCTAGTGGAGGTGATGAAAGTTCAAAAAGCCCAAAGTTTGTAATTTCTACTTTTGGAATTTACTGGCCTATGTTTTTATCTTAATGACTGCATATTTTATGTACCTTTGTAACAATTGTAATACTTATGCCATTAAAGGTTTTTCAAGTCAAGTCAAAAAATATAACAAGGACTCTTGTGGCACCTTACAGAGTAATAACTATTCTAGTAGAAGCTTTAGTATACATTTTAAACTGCTCAAGGTACACAAAACACACAAGCAATAATGACTCCCTTAAGTTAACTCACAGAACCTATTTTAAATTATACTAGGATACCACCATAGCAGCATCCTTGTTCTCAAATTATCCTACTTCCCTTCTCCCAACCCAGTCTTCCTCCCTGATATAGGTACATTGGTTTAGCACAGCCAATGCAGTCTGAAAAAGTACAGCAGAGTTAAAAAGTGTTGGCAGCTTTAGTGGGCTTAGGGCCAGAACCACTTCAATATTTATTTTATCAAAAGGTTTGTACCCTGCCTTTCAAATGGTTTAAGATAGTAGAGATAAGTGTAATAATTCCCAAAAGAAGGCACATGTGAAAGGTTACTCGTTTTAACAGTGTAGACCTTGTTAAAAAATAGTAAACAATTAATCTCAATGTACAGTACAGAGGGACTTTCCATATAAAGATGTTGGTACACTGTCAAGATATCAAAACAGGTTTTCTGAATAAGCGGTTGGTGGGTTCCACACTTTCCAAAGTTAGTTTTTCAGATTCGGCTTAACTGTCTTCATTTGCAAAGACAGCTCCTGCACTCTAAAGAAGCCCCCAAACCTTCATACTATTTAGTTTCCTTACACACTGTTTAAACTTTTTCCATAAACTGATGACATTTTAGCTGGAACATCAAAGAAAAAGAGCCCTGTGTTGGTAAAGGGGAATTGAACTATCAAACCAATTTAATAACAGAGCAGAGTCAAGGTCAATACAGTTATGTTAACAGCCTTGTTATATATTTTGACAACCTTCTTCCAAAAATAGTGGGAATATGATATGATTCTATATGTAATAGCATGTTTTAATTTTCTACATTTGGGGTGAGAGATGACATTTATTTGGCTTAACAACTAACATAATGTTTCAGTAGTTCAAAACTTTATAGTAGGCATTGTCATATCAATACCCAGATAAGACTGGCATAAAGCAGAATATTGTCACTCCCTTCTTCCTCCAATAGCTTGTCCAGATCATTTCTCCAAACCTTAGCAGCACAAGACATTTTATAAGGTCCAAACAAGGCAACATTTGGTAGCTTTGCTAGAGATGCAGATGAGTATACTGAATTAAAGATTCAAACAGCTGCAAGTGCCAAAGTGCATTTCTCAAAATATATCCCTGAGCTATAAAATGCCATTCAACAAACACTTTAACTGAGCCCTCCAAAATGAAATCAATCCATATATACACCTTGGCTTTCCCCCAATTGCTAAGGATTTAGGGCAGCCCCTTCATGCAATTTTGAGGAGGTCGTTAACTAGAGACCAACTTGAAGCAATATGTTTCCAACTAAGTAGAATGCTTGCATGTTTAAAATTGCATACAGCACTATCAATTGATAATCCCCCATGAGTATTTAATTTGAACCTATTGTCTGTCATCTGTTTTTGTTAATCAAGTGAACTTACTCCACATCTGGGTATCTTCCAGACATTCCAGACTTTGAACATCATTTGACAAAAGGTTTCAGCAAGGTTAAACACTTTATTTAGGGGTTTTGTCCAAATGAGGTGATATGTCTGAATCAACATCTGCCGTTGTATAAACATTTTCTAATGTAAATAAGGGTTGAAGGAGCATCCCTATACTTGTCGTCTGGAAGAACGAATTATGGCTAAGATTAGTTATATTGTCAAATGTGAGACACTTTTGAGTGAGTATGGAGTTTTATGCACTTTTGTTATTACCATCATACCAATAAAAGTGACTGAAACTGAAACTGAGCATCTCTACACAAGAATGCAGGCTAGAATCACTAGGGGTTAAAGCATTTCGGGTTCACCTTTGGGGCTCAGTGCTTTCAAATGCATTTTGAGCCAGTTCAGAAATACCAATGAGCCCCTCTCTGGAAGGGCAGGGAGGTAATCTTCCCTCCCTATCTCAAAACATGAGGGCTGTTTCTTTATTAAAATTTAGTTCAAGAGTGAGGGGAACAGAGTTTGGGTACCTGCCAAATGCAGTGAGAGTCTAATAAAACTGAGAGACATGCTAGATAACACATACATACACATACCTGTCAATCTCACATGTAAGCTGTTGGGTAGGTTTATAGGTATTTTATTCAACCCTCTTATCAGAAGCACACAATAATGTTTTGTGAAGGCACTGGTGAAACTGACAAGGATTTTTTCTCTGTGCAGCAAGTCCCGACAGTCGTGCAACTCTCCACATTAGTCTCACTGTACTTCTCTGGACTAACTGCAGAGGCAAGTGGACATCATCAATTTCACCAGTACTTCTTTAGAAAAAACATCCCCTTAGATTCAGTGGTAAATTTCCATTAACAGAAGGGACTTCCTGCAGCAGTTTGCAGCTTTCTTGCCTCCTCATTCCCACAGTGGCCCAATACAACCCTTGAAATGATGTTCCTGCAAGACAGAGGACCAGCTACAAACAGCATGAAGTCCCATTGCAGTTGAAGGTCTGTAATGGGAGGGATAAATGGGCACAAATGGCTCTGTGCTCCATCCATGGAAATCCTACACTGGATCCAACCCGTTACTTATACTCCACTTTTGGTCTGTACATATGATCTTTAAACAAAAAGTTTTGGTGAAATGGATACGGATTCCCCCTCCCCTTGCCAGTTCAAAGAGGTTTGTTAAGACTTACCAGTTCCATGAGTTTCATCAGGTTTGTCCCTCAAACTGAAGAAGAGAGGGGCTGTTCTTGTCTATTTCACCAGTGCTTTCTAAAAGCAAAATATTTCTTCGTATTCCTGCATTGGTCTGCACCTATGCCTTTTTAAAAAAATAAATAAATAAAGCTGTCCCTTCTTTAGAATGCATTCTTCACAGTGCAGACTTTTCAAATGCCATGCTAGATGGCCCACCCTTCCACATGACAGTCTTAGATGTAAGCAGAATGGTGATTATAGAGTAAATTATGGAAGCCATTCCATAATGCATGATTTAAATAGATCACATTAATGGCAGAACTATGAAGATGAATGAAGGGTAATTTCATCCCCATCTGCCTTCTAAACACAGTCGCCTGATCCATCTGGCCCATTGGTCAAGTTTTCAGAAATGACTGTTGGGGTGGAGGGGAACAAGGGAAATAAATATCCATGGATCTTGTGCCCATGGCTCATTGGAGCCAACCCCATGAGACGCCTTCATATTGATAATAATCACTATGCCAGATAACAAAAGTAATAGTACATCTGCCAGGTTTACTATTCTCTTTAAAGTATGAGGGATTGTCTTATTAACTTGCTCATTGGTGCCAGGTTCAGGAGTAGGTTTACCAAGAGACTGTTTCCAGCTGGCAATCCTCCACCACTGTGCTTGCATTTCCACCACCACTGACGTTCACGGCAGGATGGGAAGGGGTGATATGATGTAACTTTCAGGTTATGCTCTAAGAATCACTCCCATCTCTATGGTTTTTAACACAGAGGTTGGGGTTTCCTAGCGTGCCACTCAGAATTGACATCTGATTCTGATATTTCATTCTCGATAATATTGGAATCAGGAATTATGTCAGGGAGGTAGCAGAGCAGGGAAGGAGGAAGGGAGAGGAAACATGCCCCACCCACCTGTTGGTCCAGGGTGCAAAGTCCTTTAAACTTTAAAGAGCCATTATTTTCTATGGGCCTGGGCTGATGTGCTGCAGACCAAAGGGGTGGGGTGCGCTTCCTTTCCTTCTCCCTCCATGTTCCTGCTACCTGGCAGATGGGAAGGACCTTAGAAAGTTATAGTTTTAATTTCCCTCAGAAAGGGCATGACTACTGTTTTCACAACATTGGGAGCATTTTTCTGATATTTATTAAAACAGAAATTTTCAAAGACATAACTTTCTAGAGTGATAACAATGCTCCCAATACTTAATAAAAACTATAGTCATGTTCTTCCTGACTTTCCAATATGGAAATAGATGATCATTTTTGAATTGCGCACACACAACAGGGACCATGAATGAATGATTCTGTATATGCCTTCAGAGGTCCACAGTCTCTAATTCCAGTATAAAAATTACACAAGCTCTGCTTCAGAAAGGGGTATGCTGCAAATAAAGAGTTGTGAGAGAAATTATTCTAGCACAGAGCAGGTCACGGCATTACAGTGAGAAGCTTTGCTGGCTCACATCTATTTCTTGACCCCCAGCAGAGCCTAAATTCTAAGATTAGCTACTGCTCTAACCTCCCCAGTTCAGAAACTACTGAGAGCTAATAACTTAATGTATATTATCTGATGTAGTCACACTAATTAGAAGAGTTGTTGGCACTGGAATGTCTTTATTTAAACATTTTACAAGACTCACAGTACTGGTTTTAAGAGCTTCTTTAACAAATTTTGATAAAAACTGCTACACATGATATGTTCACAGTGTTCTGGAGATTCTCCCTTCATCGCTGTTTAAGAGACTCTTAGTTCCATAGTGTCTTTCTCTCCAAGGTACTTAAAATGAGTTCAACCTCAATCCTTTCTTGAAGCCTGCTTATTTGTTTAAAATGTTTTTATCTCACCCCAACCAAGCTGGAGATAGCTTTGAACAAATCAAATAATAATGACAGTTTTAAACACAATTTAAATGATGGTTTTATAAATAATAATTATTAAAAGTGCGCCTACAATAGTAGGATACAGAACCAGAAATGCTAGGTTGTGGATGTTCATGAGACTCTGATGTTTTAAACAGAACACAATAATCCAAGAGCTAGACCAGTTTTGCTATTAGCTGTTCAAGATGTGTTGTCAAAATGGCATGGTCCATGGTGTCATAATCTATTGAAAAGTCTGCAGTGATCAAGAGAACAAATTCTAAAATCATATCAAACGATATGGGTCAAGGAAGAACACAGTGGCTGTGCCACCATGTAGTCTGTTACCTTTCCTAAAGGGATTTGATCAGGAACAGGTAGATAATTGCTTCCTTGCTTGCTAGAGAGAACAGGAAGCATTGCAGGTAGCCACACTGTTCCAAAGAAAAATGGGGAAAGACAAGCCTCGTTACCTCTTATTAGTACCCACCATAATAACCCAGATCAGTGTAGAAGGTTTTGAATTTTTGAGAACTAATTTTCGGGCTAGAGGATAAAGGGGAAGAGGTATTTCATCACCCAGGCCTTGAGTACTTGTGTGCAGGGAGGGGAATGAACTCAGCAAAATATTCAGCTAGGTAGTAGGATCTCCCCCCCCCCCATACATCCATTGTCAGAGGAACATAGAATGCCCTACAGATTTTAATAATGCAACTGATCTAAATGATGTTCATAATTTTGACATTTTATGATAAAGTTTCTGCTCATATGTGCTTGAACCATAACACCCCCTTTTGCTTGTAATAAAGAACTAGCAAACTGGAGTGCTATATAGGTATGTGGTTTTGTTTGTTTGTTTTGCGTGTGTGTGTGTGTGTGTGTGTGTGAGAGAGAGAGAGAGAGAGAGAGAGAGAGAGAGAGAGAGAGAGAGAGAGAGAGAGAGAGAGAGAGAGAGAGAGAGAGAGAGAGAGAGAGAAATCAACCAACTGGTGCATAAATTTCTATATGCCAGAACCTAATTAAGTTGTTAGGAACAGTGTAGGAGAATGATAACAGTTTTGTAATACATGTTCCCCATTTTCATCAGGTACTTATGATTACTACTTGCAGTTATTAAAACTTGCTTGTTGGGTTAGATAAGAGGGAACAGACTGTGTTCACAAAGCTGCTGTTATAATGCAAGTTTATCTGTTAAATAATGTGTGTGGGGTTTTTTTTCTCCCTTTTAGCTGCACTCTGCTGTGACCAGGATCCAAGTACAAAGACCTGGTTTCAATTACACATTTGCCCATATCTGCATCCTAAATAATGACAAGTCTTGCATAGTGGATGATATCGTGCATGTCCTGAAGGAACTGAAGGCTGCTCGCTTGTCTAATCAAACTAATTTTGCTATCACATATCCCATCACTCACTTAAAAGATGGCAGGGAAGTGTACAATGGGCATCAGATTGGCGGTGTCACTGTGCACAGCAAAGACCGGGTGAAGTCTGCAGAAGCTGTTCAGCTCACCTACTACTTGCAGGCAATCAACTCCCTGAACGACATGGTGGCAGAAAAATGGGAGTCCAATTTTTGCGACACTGTCCAGCTTTTCCAGAAATCCAACCCAAACGTCACAATGTATCCCTTCACATCATCTTCTCTTCAAGAGGACTTCCAAAAGACAAGCAGGGTATCGGAACGTTACTTGACCACAAGCCTGGTCCTGGTGGTCGCATTGGCCATGTTGTGCTGTTCCATGCAAGATTGTGTCCGGAGCAAACCTTGGCTTGGCCTCCTTGGGTTGCTAACTGTGAGCTTGGCCACTCTGACTGCAGCTGGAATCATTAATCTGACTGGTGGGAAATACAATTCTACCTTCTTGGGAATTCCCTTCATCGTGTTAGGTAACTATGTCTTACTCTATTATTGGTGTCAGTGTGTCTGAAATACTGCATTTGCCTGAGGCATTAACTGAGCCTAAAACTAACAAAAAGAAGTCAGAGGAAGGGGCATTTGGGCATGGCCATCTGGGTGAGCCACAATTTGTTTAAGCATTAATTCTGGTTAGTTTCAAAATGAAGGAGGTGGACATGCTTGCTTTGCAGCCAACAATTTCCCAGAACTCTGTCAGCTTATTTATTTTTACGCTGCAAACTGAACGTCAGTTCCCCAGATCGACGTAATACTTAGAATCTTTACCATTTATACTTCACGTGGAATGGAATCTCTCTCTCTGGTTAAGCTGTTCCATAGCATAATTCTGTCTGCCTTTCTGCTATGGAAAATGCATGTGTTAGCATGGGGAATTATGCAAATGATAGAGAAAACTCAAGTCCACATTTCTCAGTAGAAAAATTGGTTGGCTTTGGAACTTAGCTTTATAACAGTCTTGCACAGCTCATCTTTCTGAAATTAAAATGTCAGTCAGTAAGAGGAGTAACATGGTCTTTCCATTTGCATTACATGCAACAGTCGTTCTACTCTTTGCCAAGTAGTTATTGTTTTTTACCACAGTATTTTATTTTAACCAAATTTGCGTAGGGATTGGTAGTAAGTAGCTTTGCTTTGATTGGATTTACTTTATCTCTGCACAGCATAACTGAAGGATATACTGCTGAACTAGAGATGTTTGCTTTTTTGGCAAAGAAAAATACTTATTTGAAACCCTGCACCTAAAATGTTGCAACTAAGAGAATGACTCTGGGTCTTATTAGGTTTTATGCCTCCTTAGAGATCTCAGGAGATCTTTATTTGTCTGTGATTTTTGACTGTGCTCAGATCATGACATGGTAGGAATCATAAAATGGGAAGGGAGTGTTAGCCAAGATGCTCGGTTATGAATAATATGGGGAAATTAGCATTCAATTACCGGCATGGGACATAACCTAGGGATCGTTAACCAACGTTTATGGGAGTCCAATCCGAGACACAATAGAAAAGACGAAGGCAGATGAACTTTTGTTTAAAGGTTTACTGATTACTTAAAGATGTTCACAAGCACACAAATTTCATTTATACAACTTTCATTCAGATTCTAAGAGCAAAAGAGGGACGGTCGCCAATGTGGCAGGTCCAGATGACGGGTTATACCAGGGGTGGGGAACCTTATTCCCACCAAGGGCCATTTGGATATTTATAACATCATTTGCAGGCCATACAAAATTAAAAATTGGCCGACCAAGCCCCAAGCAGGCAGCTGCCCTAGATGACCCCCCCCCCAATGCGGGCAAGCAGGCAGGCATCAACCAGTGGCATCTTGGGTGATCCTAGCAGCTCCATAGCTAACGACTCTTCTGAAAGTGGGGGGAAAGGTTCCTTTTCTTGGCAAAACAAACTCACATCTGCCTTGAATAGAGGCTATTCCTGTCTGTAGGAGGGAGCCAGTCTTAGGTCCTTCTGAGCTAGAGATCTGCCAGAACCCATGAAGGGCCAGACCAAATGACTTCGCGGGCCTTAAACGGCCCCCGGGCCTGACGTTCCTCACCCCTGGGTTATACGGTACCTGTCCTGAAGCGGAGATGTCCTGAGTCGAGAGAGTGGGGGTTGAGTGATTAATGATCAGCTACCGGGGTGGGGGAGTGTGATAATTTAGTAGTCTATACTGTTTCCATTGATTTGAACAACCACGGGGGATTCAGGCGTCGCTCGTTGATGGGTTTTACTGCTCATACACAAGTTGCACATCGCGATGTCCGGGAATGCATGGCATTGCATAGCCAGAGGAATGGTGTTTATTTGTTGTCTTAACGTCTCTCGATGATTAGCTAATTAAGTTGATCAATTCAAGGGGGTGAAAAGCGCTGCCGGTGGTTGCATGCTGTCAGCTCCCTGCAATATGGCTTCCACTGGAACGGGGGCACTGCGAACAGTGGACTCCCTCTGGTTCACTGGAGGGTTGACCTGGCCTCCGCTCCTTGACTGCCGGTTTGCGGGATGACAGAGCGCTCCTCTCCAGGCGGCTTTTAGGCTTGCCGCTTGCTCTGATCGATTGGGGCACGCATCGATTTGCCATGACCAGTCTGGGAAATAAGCGACCCATATCATAACAATCCCCCCCCCGTTGGTGTCCAGACGTCTGTCTGGATGCCAACACCATGCTGCTTGCTTCTGTGGATCTTGCTTGAAGATGCAGGACCCAGTTTTGCACAAATCAAGGCGGGGTGGGAACCGTTTTTTTTAAGCTAAAACCTGGGCCAGATTTTAAAAAAAGGTGTCCTACGGAACTCAGTACGATTTAACAGGGACATGTGCCCTTATGGATGTATGCATATTTGACTAACTCAATGCAGCAGGCGAGATTCTCAATTTTTACAGTGCCACTTAAAGAAAACAAGGACAATGCTAACTGAAATAACATTTCTAAACTAGGAAACCAACATAAATACTACAGTCAATGAGCGTCTAATAATTCATAGATAATATACAGTAAAAATAGTGCACAAAGAAAAAACCTTGGGCATAGATGCCGGCTAGAGAAAAAAACTTTGTACACTTTAAGAGTTACAGCAATAAAAGAAATTGAACACAACCCGCTGGTATTTCGCTACAATGTCTTAAGAAAAATAGAAAGCAGCGCCCCCGCTTAGAGTCTTTTAAATGCTACAAGTTTATACAGTCGGGGAAGGGTTAAATTCTTGACAGTCTTTTCGGATGTAGCCAGCTGGAAACAGCTTTCTCTGCCTCGCGGCTGGTTTGCTCGGGTGTTTGCGCACTCTCACTTTCACTTTTGAGGTCTTCCGTCTCCTTTGCCTCCAATGGGGCTAGCATGGGTAAGCCAGTCCGAGGGGGGTGGAGAGACAATCTGCATATGGCGCAAAGCATGGTGGTTACACTATACATTTTACATTTTTAAGAATAAAATTACAGAGTTGAAGCTTTTAATACCGGCTCTTGTATGGCCGTTCCCTTTCCGGTATTAAAACACACATACAGAAAATATTGGGGGAAGTGTTTGTTTGGGGACCATTGGTTAAAAATGAGCACGGTTGCAAGGCTATGCAGGTTTCTTCTGTAACTTGGAATGGTAGGAACAGGCATTCCGGGCAGCTTCACCGTATGACCACCCACGAATGTGCGCCCATTCAGCAGACCCAGTGGGTTTGCCGACTGCACGGGTGTTGCTCCGGTTTTGGACCAGTCTTCCCACTTGAGGGATGGGTCCATTACCTCTCTTCCTAATGGGGCGATCCTACTTATAACGATAGGATCTCTCCCTTGGGAGGGGACCTCTCCTAATGTTGTTAAAGGATAGAAAGGAAAAAGAGGAAACGGAAAACACTCTATATACTGATCACATACATGCTTTTTTAATGTGTGTGTGGAGCAGAGCCATGCAAATGCAGATCTGGTTTGGCCTGCCCCAGGGGGTATGACATATGCAAATTTCTAAGTCTCGGAGCATGCTGGGTACCTGACTGTTTTCAAAGTTCTGACAGGTGTCAGATGCAGAGGTTTCTTTTAGAGGTAGCAATACATTTAAAGGTACAGATAGGGGTTTGGCTTTCCAAGGACACAGTTGTTTTGGGGGGTGGAGGGGAACCCTTGATCTTGAAGGTGAGTGGCTCGGAGGCCCCTGCCAAATTCTGCGGCATTGTCATTATTGGGACCGTGCCTACGGGCCTGGACCCGTGGAGTGGGAGGGCAGTCCAAAACCGGACTGACACTCGTGCAACCTGCACGTATTACCTCCTTGCTCCACACCTGGTTGCTCAACCTACTTGCCGTAGGTGAATCCATGGCTCAGACCCCCCAAAAAAAGATCATCATGAGACAGGATTCATAGAGCTTCCAGTGCTGGGCTCACTTTGGTGGTGGTCGTACGGCTACGCCGACCGTGAACCAAAGCTCCTTCTCTCCGTCCAATTTTTCCTTGGGGACTGTCTAATAGGCAACCCCACCTTGGAAAGTCCAAAATAGAAAGTGTTGAAGAGAGAAAACCTAGGTGGTGTTTAGCTTCTCCTTACAGCTGTTTATAGGAGAGCTGGGTGGTGCGGTGGATAACTTCCAGCTTGCTGAGCTGCTTTCGCACCCAGCACCCGAGGGAAATTATCATCATGGTGACAAGAACTTGAGCTACCAGGACTATTACAATGGGGTGCAGGGCTAAATTCAAAAAGCCAGTGGCAGAGGGGCTCCAACCCAGGAGAGTCTCCCACCACGAATGTTTGCCAATTTCCTTTATTGTTGTGGCAAGCTTCAAAATTTCTTTGTTGTTGTGTTCCACTATTAAAGCACTAGCGTCTCTGGCTCATTTTATTTCCTGGAGGGCAGCCCGGAGAGTGGGGTGTTTGAGAAGCTGGCTGATGGATTCTAAACCCATACCAAGAAAAATAGGTTCCAAATTATTTAAAAGTTCTGGGGATAAAATAATTTCTTCATGGGTCCAGACAGGGATTGTGTAATGAAACCCTTTACAGGTGAGGTTACAGAAGCAGCGATCGATATAGGGTAACATGGGTTGTAACAAAAAGGAGTTAATAAGGAGGAAGTCGCAGAGCGTTCTAACGCATGTGCAACCTTTGCCTAGATATATTAGGGCAGACCCGTTTTCCTGTACCAGGTCATACTGGCAATGACTGACAGTGTCTATTGGGGGAGCCAGGCAGGGATGATGTGGTTCTAATGCCTGATCTTCGCAAATGAACCCTAAGCGATTCCTGTGTACACACCCTTTGGTGTTTACAAAAACGGCATTGTTGGGAGAGTGGAGGGGTTCCCAGGGATTCGCCCGGTGAGTCGAGAGGGGGGTGTTGAGTGATCAGGATACACAAAACCCAGAGCACAGAGTGACGGCAAAGAAGCCAAGGGAAGACCTAAGGTAACATATGGATTTTGGGGACTCCAGTTATACTCCTTTCCGAGGGGGAGGGTGATTGGATTACCCTCGTGGTTCTCAAGCTAAGACAAAAGGTGACAAAAAGGATTAATGGTCGGCTACTGGGATGGGGGAGTGTGATAATTTAGTAGTCTATACTGTTTCCATTGATTTGCGCAACCCCGGGGGATTCAGGCGTCGCTCGTTGATGGGGTTTTACTGCTCATACATAAGTTGCGTATCGCGATGTCCGGGAATGCATGGCTTTGCATAGCCGGAGGAATGGTGTTTATTTGTTGTCTTAACGTCTCTCGATGATTAGCTAATTAAGTCGATCAACTCAAGGGTGGGGGGGTTGCGCTGCTGGTGGTTGCGTGCTGTCAGCTCCCTGCGATATGGCTTCCACTGGAACGGGGGCACTGCGAATGGTGGACTCCCTCTGGTTCACTGGAGGGTTGACCTGGCTCCGCTTCTTGACTGCCGGTTCGCGGGATGACAGAGTGCTCCTCTCCAGGTGGCTTTTAGGCTTGCCACTTGCTCTGGAGAGGCGGGGGCACTCATCAATTGGGGTTGCCATGACCAGTCCGGGAAATAAGTGGCCCATATCGTAACAGGAGTTAATTGGACATGATTCAAAAGTATGTTCTTCATGCACTTGAGTGCGCTGTAAAGGGGTCGCCATAAGTCGGCTGCGACTTGAAGGCACTTTACACACACACACAGGAAACATAGGTGGCATAAAGGATGGATAGTGCAAGCAGTAACTCCAGTGGCAAATAATAATCAATCTTTGTCTGTTTTACTCTCTGTCTGAAGTAAGCAATTCATGAATAACCGGTGTAAAAGTATAGATATGCCTATTAGTGTAAAGGTTCTTTGGACTTTTTCTGCAGAAAGTTAATTGTGTTAAACTAAAGTATTGGGTTAAGCCAAACTATACGGTTACTCTGTCTCCTAGTGTGTGGGTTCTCCCAGTGCTCTTTTGTTAATGTTTGAAAACAAGCAATGGCTTTTAAGTAGAAGAATTAACACATGCGAATTATGCTTGCCCCCAGAAGGAGGAGGGCAATAACTACTCCTCCATTGGAGTATGTGAAAAAAACCTTAGCCTGCAGAATCGCTTACAAATACTTTGGGTGAAGGATTTCCTGGCTCAAGGCAGGGACGTTGGATTAGATGACCTTTGAAGATCCCTAGTTATTATTTTCAGAAATCTCACTGTTTAATTTTTGCTTGATTCATCAATGCTGGGGTGGGAGTGGGGAGGATCTCTGCAAACTGCAGGCTGTAGTTATATCCTTGTTGGCAACATGACTCATTTGCAGATTCCTCACTGTACTTATTTGACAGGGCCTTCCCACTGAAATGCAATGCACAGTGCTTCCTTGTGTTTACCATAAATGAATTCACATGGCTTTGTCACATCTTGTCGTTATATTATACATCTGTCGTTTGGGGTTTACTGGCTTTAAAAAAAAGCACACAAAACATTCAGAATGAATATTGGATCTGTTAAAAGGTGCACATAACAGCCAGCTCCCCTCTTGGGTTTTAACTATAAAGAGGCTACAGATTCATATTTCACAGCAGCCATTTGTGGGCACAAGGATGCTTAGCAGAAAGCAAGAAAGCCAAAATCAGAGGCAGAACTTGTTTTGCCCCATTTCCTCCTGACATCCAAAATGCAAGATAAATACCATATGATCTAAAAGCAACACACTGCAGGAATTTCTTTTGGGAAGGCTTAAGCCATTTCCATAGATTTGTCTGTATGCAATATGAAAATGTGTGTGTGTGTGTTACATGCTTTCAAGTCACTTTCAGTTTATGATAACTCTATGAATTTGGCGAGTCCCAGACATTCTATGGTTAACAGCCTTGGTCAGGTCTTAACAAACTAAGGGCCCTGGCTTCCTTCATTGAGGCAATCCATCTCATGTTGGGTCTTCCTTTTTTCCTTCTGCCTTCAACTTTTCCGAGCATTATTGTTGTTTCCAGTGAGTTTTGTCTTCTCACAATGTGACCAAAGTATGATAGCCTCAGTTTGGTCATTTTAGATTCTAGGGAGTTCAGGGTTGATTTGATCTAGAACCCATGGTATCTGTAAAACTCCCCTCCAACACCACATTTCAAATGCATCAATTTTCTTCCTGTCAGCTTTATACCTTAACCAAAACTAGGGAGACTGTGCAAAACAGTTTTTTCTCACATTTGTGTTAGAAAATATTCACTGCAGGAATGAAATCTACAAGTCTAGGCATAATACTTTAAATAATGATTTTTGGTATGTGAAATGTTAGCTGGATTAAGGGATCAGTTGCCAGAGGTCAGCTATCCACATTTTTAATTGACTGGCAATGAATACACTGTGATCTTACTTTTTAATGGGTTAAAATTAACTGTGCTAAGCCTTACTTGAACTTTTAATTGTTCCACAACAGATAGAAACACATTTTTATTCTCTCCAGGAATGAGTTTCAAGTAAGCAATTCAACTCTAAACAATTGTCAGAACAAAATTGCACAGTTCATTTGAATCCTTCCAGTGCTGTGCATGGCTTAATAAAAACTGACAAAAGCTAGAATGCAGAGTGAAAGACCAGAGCATAGCTGAGTCTAAAGAATCTTTAATGAGAATTAGTTCAGCCTGGGAGACAGCTTTATCTTGGCTAAAATGCAACATTCTGTACGAGTCTCAAGAAATTACATATTTACTAGAGGCAAAATATCTGGTTGTTTATTATAAATCATTATGAAAAATATAACCCTCTTTACCTCTGACACCTTGGCTCAAGAACAATAACACCCAAAGTTATTTCTAACCCTACGCAAGTTTCTCTTCATTTCCCTTTTACCTCTCCATTCCCTTGCCTAACCCCTTCTGCCTATTCGTCACAAGTCCTTCCAGCCTCTGTGCTCCATGATAACATTTCCCTTGGCTGTATATTGATCTTCCTACTCAGTGGCTGCTTTTTCCTACATTATAGGACTGTTGTTGCAGTTAACCTGTGGAAAAAATGGACAAGATTTGGCCAAATAATATTGATTATTAACTTACTGAATGTGGTAAATTCAGCTAGTTTTGGGTAAACACTGTGGACTTGATGATTGATGGAGGCTCTTCCTTGACTTACCCATATTAAAATGGGCTTTGTGATATGTTGCATACTAATGCAGGGATCTCTCCTCGTCATTGGTTTTGAAGGATTGCACCTTGGGTGTCTGCAGTAGTAGTGAATTACCTTGGGTGTGTTTCTGATATGATATTACTTTATTTGCATCCTAAATTCAGAGATACAAAAAAGGAAATTGAGAATGGAGAAGGAAAAATGCATTATAGTGTGGAAAGGGCTGGCAATAGTAAAAAGGGTGTGTGATAAATCCTAGCTTGTTGGCTAGGATAATAAGAAATGGTTCAGTCAAAGTTGCGAACTCCAGTGTGGGAAATTCCTGGAGATTCGAGGGTTAATGATGGGAGAGTGTGGGTAAGGGAGGGAGCTCAGTGGGAATATAATGGCATCGAGTCCACTCTCAGAAGCTGCCATTTTGTAATCAGGAGAATTATTTTCTTTCTGGTAGAACTCCAGGCCGCACCTTGAGGTTGGTAACCCTAGGTTCAGTGCTGCTTGTTAGAATTCCACATTTACCATGCTCTGAAATGGGCTGCAGTGCTACTTTTCTTCTGTAGAAAAGTGGTGGCTCTTTGCCTTCGTGCAAAAAGCCTTTGTCCCTTCCCTACTTGGAGACCCTGCACTGCATACAGCAGGAAGAGCATGAGGTGAGGTTGCTGATCGACTCTTCTCTTGGCTTCCTCCTGGCTGCTTGGCAGACAATGGCGCACCAGCCTCTCTCTCCCTCTGAAGGAGCAATGACTGGTGGTGCTTCATCAGATGGTTCCAGAGTCCAGAGGTTAAGAGAAGATTAAGGTCTCTCCCTCAACTTATCCGGGCCCTACGCAGCTGACACTGTGTGTAACGTGGATCCTCCACTTCCTAGAAGTGCTTCCAGACCGAGGATGGGGTGGGGGCACTCACGCTGCTGAGCAGCTACAGGTGGTAAGTTCCTGGTGTAGGCCTGTCCAAGTTTAACCTCACACTGTCCTGGAGATGGAATTAGGAAACTTTTTTTAAAAAAAAAAATGGGAAGTACCTGCACTGAGAATATTAAACCCTGTCTAACACTGAGTGCTCCGCCAATGAATTCCCAAGTAACCAGGAGGAGTTTTTTCTAGAAGGAACTGCTTCTCTAATTGTGGATCTATAAATCTAATGGCAGCTGGCCTCAATAGAGGCCAGGAGAGCCTAGCCTACCAATAAATTTTAAAGCTATTTAACTATTTGGAAATCAATATCCTTTGCTCTTTTAAGGCCTAATTGGTAAAAAACACTACAGCCCTACAGCTACAGTTTAAATTTAAAGAAAATGTAAACCAACAAGTTCCTAACAGGTTCTTATTAAAGCTAGTGTTTCTAGAATGGCTGAACAACAAGAAACATTCCAAGAGTGTGCTAGACTCAATAAATCCACCAAAATCTTATGCAATCTAGAGAACACTAGAAAACACCAAACTGCCTAACCACAAAAAAACCTTTCTCTAAACTCAACAATGAGACCCTAAACAACAAAGCAGTGCCCCCCCAAATAATCAAATCAGGTAAAAGCGAGTAAGATCTGAAGCAGAGAAAACCCCAAAATTCAAATAGTGCAACTTTGAAACAGCAAGCAGTGGAGAAATGGAAGCAATCCTTCCAAAAAATAATCAAACCACCCCCTCAAACTAGAACCACCCCCCAACCAACCAACAGGCCAAGGCCTGCTGACTTCTAGCAAAATTTAGAAAATAAGCCCGAAATACAGGTACTACTGATAAAGTTAATTGTCTGTGGCTGAAGGCTATCACAATCCACCATACAAAACATTAAAATAACATAAAAATATCATAAAATAACATTAAAATAACTTTAAAACAGTCTGACCCACAAGAAGCTAGTATTTAAATATGTTAAGTTCCCTGATTAAAAACAGCTTTAGCTCTGATTTTCTTAGCTGCTAAAGCAAAGAGTGACACTTTGTAGGAAACATCAGGATTGGCATCTGATTAGAGAAAGAGCAGCTTCTCTGGATCTGGGCCCTTTAGAAACGCTCCGAGAAATTTAAGTCTGGGCTCTGTGTAAAGAGGACAGAATAAGGTGTAATGAATTAGGTCCTCTGGAGCGGCTCCACAAATACATGATGTTCAGGAGTAACGTCCAGCTATCCAAGCCGTTGGCATGGTTTGAAACCGGAGAGAGGTAAAAGTTATTCTGAGGTTATGGAAGAAAATACTGACCAGGTACGAAGCTCTGACATGATCCCTTTTAAACTGTTTAAACCATGGTGAGAATTTGGACTGGGAGATTGATTGCCTGTCCGATGCAGCATCACATTTGAACACCCAATCCTGAATGTTGGTACCTGCTATGGGGACAGCCTGGGTGTCTTCTCATATGGAGTAGCAATACAGGATGTTGTTATAGCAGGCTAGCTTGTCAGCATCTAGTTTAAAAGGTAAATGATGAACAAAATGTTCGATGTCTTCTCCTCCAGGCAGCAGGCAGGAAGGAATCCAATCCAAGCAGCAAGTTGTAATCCAGCAGGTCAGGATAAGGCACCAGGATCCGAAAATACAGAGGGAGAATCAGGCAGGAGCTAAAGCCAAGCTTTGCTACCAAACTCTCTCAAACCTCTGTGAGGAATGGCCTGGTCTGGGAACCAGACCTGCTTTTATAGTCTTTGGCTAAGGACAGAAAAGTTTGAAAATAATTCCAGCCAAAAAGCACCTTATGTGATTGACCAAAGAACACTGTTCTTCTTTATCTGGGTTCCTATCGGCCACTGAGAATTCCTGGCCATCCTCCCTTCCCTTTCTAGGTTATCCTCTGTTGCAGTCCCAGGTAGACTGCCATTGGCCACATAGGAAAACTCCAGTGAGCCTTCCTATTGGCCACTCCAAGATGCCTGTTCCCTACTTCCTGCTGCCCTGGAAACTAGCCAGGAAGCAGGAATACAAAGAAAGGAGATAGCTCTCCTTTAAACGCAACAAGGGCCACAAAATGGGGAATCTGCAAAGCTGAATAGTGAAACCCCCAAAAAAACAGAATAAGTATTCAGCTTTTCAGGAATCGCGTATTCGGCTTTGGACGGATTCCCAGGTTTTGGTATTCAGCCCAAATGAAAAACAAATATTGCCAAAATGGCTAATTTCGGGCTTATTTTCAGATCAGGTTTATCAGTATGCACAGCCCTAATCCTGAGTGCTCGTCCACCTCCAAAAGTGATGTAGACACACCTAGGAACTTTTAATGCAGGTCCTGGTACTTTTTTTTCTCCTCAGGAAGCATGCAGCATCAAGCACAAGTGTTTGTTCGTAAACAACTCAGGAATGCAGAGAAGGCTTATTGATTCCAGGTTCCTGCTGCAATGTGGGTGAGATGGGAGGCAAAGGGTCCCCCCACTTTTCATTCAGTGATTGCAGCAGGCTCACTACACAGTGCCAAGGGAAGGCAAAACCCTTGTCTTTGAGCATGACACCGATAACTACCAATACTGCATATCAGATGAATTGCATTTCTGCCGGCTTGGCCTCACTCCTCCCTCTGCCAGATGTACTGACAGCTTGAATAACAGGCTGAGGGTCACCCCATGACCTTAATGTTGACAGGCAAATATGCTGGGCTGAAATAATTACTCGCTCTTGTCTAGTGAGTTTTTCTGAAGGGGTACCTGCTTTTCTATTAGAACTTGCTACATCTACCCCCTCAGAAGAAGGAAAATCAAATAGAGAAACATCTACGTCCATGAAAAGAACAAGAGGTGTCTCTCTGTTGGTGCTCTTCCATGGATGAACAAGAGGAGGCCAACAAGAACAAAGCTTTCCCCCCATTCTGAATCCAGCATCTGGGAATTTGGCTTTGTTCTGAAAGACCAAGTGCCTAATAATGCTTTGCCCCCCAAAAAATCATCCCAGCACCACATGGTATAAATCAAATCAGAAAGCAAAACTTGTGACATTTATTTGGCAAGTTATCACATGGCTATTGAAAATACTGATACTAGGCATCTAAGTCTAACTTTATTCTTTGTATTAAAAAAAATATCCCCATAGATTTTCAGAAAGGACCAAAAGTTTGTTAACCTCCTTGAATCAGCCAAGGAAAGGACCATCTGTATAAAAATAACTGATTATTTATAACATGGTCCAGAAGGCCAAACATACAGTAAATGCCCATGTGCTTATATTTAGCTGCTTATTTAGAAGAGTGCAACAGTTAAACTGGGCATGGAATCCACCCGTCATAAAATATTAGAATGACCTCAGATTTTATCCACTATCCATCATCAAATTGAACAAAGATCAAACATTCTGGCATTCTGGCAATCTAACAATGAATAATGTCCAAATTAAGAGATATATTGGCTCTGACTATTCATTCTGCTCTTTTCAAAATGTCAGTATAGGCAGCCACACAATTAACTGATAGTATAAATATATGCTTTATAAATAGTAGCCCTATGAGTCCAACAAATATTACACAACAAACTCAGCCCATTCCAGAAACAACGGCATGCAGAGTCAGCAGGGCACGCAGCGGCGCCTCTTCCTAAGTCGATTAACTCACGTGGGGGGAATGAAAAAAGCCGTTTTGCAGCTTTTTTGTTTTCAACAGTTTTGTTTGAAAACAGCATGGCTGCGCCTGCTAAAAAGCACCTGCTAAAAAGCAGGTGCAGCACCGCCGTTCCCAGCGCCGGCATACCGCGGCGAACTGGGATAGGAAGCCACCTAACCAGCGGCTCCTCCCCCCGCCCCGCCCCCCTGCACCAGCATGGCCTCTATGCCGTGCCCTATGCCACGGAGAGGCCGCGCCGGCATAGGGGCGAGGCGCGGTTGTGCAGCGTAAGTGCGTGTAATCGCGTGATTACACACACTTATGCTGGCGGCAAGGTGACATCGCCTCCAAAGAACTTTTGGCCCAATTCTCAGGAATGGGCTGTTATTCACCATACAATATTCACAATATTCATTTCTATATAGTCCTTAAATTAAACTTTCTGTTGAGCAGCGTAGTTGTCAGCTGTAATATGCTAGTATTCAAGTTGGGTAGAAACAAGTATGGATGTCAGTTCCAACTTTTGAATAAGCTGTATTTCCACGTGATGAGCTGTTGTGAGTTATACTGAAGAAGTTTGCTTATGAAATGGTAGAATTACTGGAGAAGACCGTCCGTGTCTTTGAAGACTGCCGTCATGAGTTTATGAAGTTGTTCCTACAGCTGACAACTACACTGCTCAACAGCAAGTTTAATTTAAGGCTATATAGAAATGAATATTGTGAATATTATATGGTGAATAAGACTCCTTCTATTGGAGTTTGTTGGGTAATATTTGTGTGAATCATAGTATTAATATATGCTTTATAAATAGTAGCCCTATCAGTTAATTGTGTGGCCGCCTATACTGAATTTCTGTCTGTAGTAGTTAGTATAGAGGTGTTGTTGTTTTTACTTTTGCAAAATGTAACCTTTGATCAGCTAAAATATTTTGCCATGAGTGCTCTGACTTTTAAAATTGTGAAGTTTATATCTCTTCCCCCCCCAAAAAAAATATCTATGAGATTTAATTTATTTTGTGTCAGGTATGCTTCTCTGAGCCCTGACCTGGATGGCCCAGGCTAGCCTGATCTCGTCAGATCTCAGAAGCTAAGCAGGGTCAGCCCTGGTTAGTATTTGGATGGGAGACCACCAAGGAATACCAGGGTTGCTGGGCAGAGGAAGGGACTGGCAAACCACCTCTGTTAAGTCTCTTGCCATGAAAACCCCAAAAAGGGGTCGCCATAAGTCGGCTGTGACTTGACGGCACTTTACACACACACACACACGCTTCTCTGAACTTCTTTTTCTTTCAGGTATTTCTTCTGTTCTTGTTCCATAGGTCCCTTAGTTCAGAATAAATTACTATTCTCCAGGCCCCAGTTTCTCCTTCTATCACTCTATTTAATAGCAAACTGGCCTGTGTGGATGATAAAAGCCCACACAATGGGGCCATCTATGGGCAAGGGGGACTTGCCAGTTATGCAAAACAATATGATTTTGTAATAGCCAAAAGAGGGGGAGCCTTGTGCCCTGTGGTTGACTAAATATGCTCCAGAATAAATTGAAACTTGTGAATCAGTTATTTGAAAAAGGAGGAGATGGTGGGGAAATATGTATGGGATTTCCAAATAATATCCACATATACCCCATGATTCCCTGCAGCCCTCCAGCTTGTTTTTCTTATTACTGTTCTTTCCCCCAAGGTTGATTCTTGGCCTTCACTCTAGGAGCTCACTTGTCCTTTTCTGATTCAGGATCTGGGCTTCACCATTTTCCTGCTCAGTTTGTTTGATGTTATATTGTCCATATAGTATTTGTAAACTGCCCCTCAACTGTTCTCAGTTCCTGTCTTGCTCTCTCCCCGCAAATTCTGTTGAAGGCTTATTTCTTCCTTCCCTTTCTGCCTGTAGTCCACTTGCTTTGTTTTCAATAGTCATAATAGAAGAAGAAAAAGAAGAGTTGGTTTTTATATGCTGACTTTCTCTACCACTGAAGGGAGACTCAACCGGCTTACAATCACCTTCCCTTCCCCTCCCCACAACAGACACCCTGTGAGGTAGGTGGGGCTGAGAGAGACTGACTTGCCCAAGATCATCCAGCTGGCTTCATGTGTAGGAGTGGGGAAACAAATCCAGTTCACCAGATTAGCCTCCGCCGCTCATGTGGAGGAGTGGGGAATCAAACCTGGTTCTCCAGATCAGAGTCCACCAGTCCCAACCACCACTCTTAACCACTACACCACGCTGGAACCCATCCACATTTTCAACCTGCAGCCTATTCTCTGCCTCCTGAGCTTCTCCAATCATTTCTCTGTACACAATCAGTACTCTTTTCCTGTCAGCTTTCTTGTTAATGTCACAGACCACTCCTGGAGAGATAAGCACTGCTTACCTTTCAGCCTGACAAGGTGCAAAGTGAGTAGCGCAAAATTATTCATAGATTTAAAATGCTGCAGGGTTCTTCCCTTTGCTACAAGTTGTGCCATCTACATTGTTAGGGCCCCTGCAGACTTTTGTTTTGAGTGCACAAAGAAGTGTTTTGGGTGACCCAGGTGTCTTTTCTCAAAGTAATGCGTCTATTGCAGAGTGACTGTTTTTCCTTAGATTCCAGGTAGTCAAATTATGAAAAGACTAAGAAAAATAAGATTCCCCTCCCAGCTGGTTATCACATGCTATGTATTTATGTCATTTCTAGTCAACCTTTCTCTCTTGGACTGAAGGTGGCTTACACAGAGTAAGGCAATACCATCAACAGGTTGAGGTATTCAATAAACTACAATAGGTTTAGGGTTGTAGAACCAATCAGAAATCTAAAAACAGAAATGAGGCAAAGCACAAGTCTTAACTTGACACATTAAATTATACAAAATTACATAGTAGGATGCTAGTTTCAGTAAGCTAAACACAGTAGCAGAGACCACAGTCCCTAATAACTTACCTAAGTAACCTTGTGAATCATTTAGTACAGTGCAACTCTATTGCCTGTGTAGAAAAGCCCTCTTGAATAATTCAGTTTTGCATAGTTTGCGGAAGACCAGGAGAGGGGGAGCATTCCTGACCTCTTGAGGCAAGCCACTCCACAACGCTGGGGGCGGGGGGGGGCGTGACATCAAATTCACACTGTTTATAGTATGGATACATGAAACAACTACACCATGTATTATTTTTTTCCTCAGGAGAAAAGTATGCCTGAACACAATGGAAAATTTAAAAGCAACTGCTTAAAGTGTTCTCTAGTTTCTTTGAAAGGCTGTCACTGCATCATATATCCCCTGATCTACTGAATGTTTATATTTTTAGAAGTCTGCTAAGGTATTGCAGCAGAGGAACTTAAGATAGAAAATAGTTGCCAGTAAAATTACTTCATCTCCTTGCGGTAATGCCTTTTCAGACTTTTCTATTTATTTGTTTTAGATATTTTGGTAAACTGTGCTCTCCTCCACTTCTTCCCAGCATTGCCTGCAGATTTACTGAAGGTTTTAAAAATAAAACCCATATCAATCATAGCATTTTGCTAACAGGACAGTGAATTGGCAAAGCACTGAGCAAGACATTTCCCCCAATCTGTATCCTGCCCCTTGGGGATTGGATATAATACTACACAGGGTTTGCAGAAAATTTATGCTAAAAGGGGGAACATGCTTTGGAGAGTCTCCCTTTCGTGATTCATCTAGATAAGCCCTGAGTTGATTAAAATCTTATTTCGCCTGTAAACTAATTTAATACGAGCAGGACTGTCGGGAATCGTATGTGGGATGTGTGTGTTTGCAGACTAAAATTTATTTACATTTCTAATCTGCTTTCTTCTCAAGCTCAGAGCATTCAGTAACAATATAAAACACCCAAAAAAAACCGTGCACCATTACAAGACAACAAAAGACAACATAAGCAGAATGAAAGAGGCCCCTCAACTAGCACCACGTGCATTATTCCTCATTTAAAGCCCAGTTCCTCAAGTCACAGTAGGGTTGCTGCCCATTCCTACAAGGTTAACTGAGATTACACATTCTAAGCCATGGGTGGATCAGCTGTCCGCAAGGCAATGGGATGCCCTTCCCGGCAGAAGGATTCCCAGCTGGAATCCCAAAGCATTTCAAGTCAGCACAGATGTAGCCATTTTTACTCGCCTCAGTGTCCATTCATTATACATACCCAATAAACATCATCACAGATGTCTTTAGCAGATAACGTTTGATTCAGAAGGATATTTAGGACAGCTTATTAGAATTTCAACTACATTTGAGTATGTCTCTTCATCTATCTTATTGAATGCTTAAGGGTTTAATTTTTCTCTTGAATTGCCATTATTTATATACATTTTTGTATCCACTGCAAGATCTTCTGATACCTGAATCTTTGACTTGAAATAGGGTTGACAACTCTGGGTTTGGAAATGCCTGGAGATTTTGGGGCAGAACCTGAGAAGGGCAGAGTTTGGGGAAGGGAGGGAGCTCAGCAAGGATGTGATGCCGTAGAAACCACGCTCCAAAGCTACCATTTTATCCAGGGGAACTGATCCCTGTCGTCTGCAGATAAGTTGTAATTTCAGGAGAACTCCAGGTCCCACCTGGCAATTAGCAACCCTAACTTGAGAGAATGGGTTTGAAACTCCCAGAAATTAGGATTCCTTCTCAGCCTCTGTCAAGAGAACATTCTGCTGCAGGCTGATTATTCCCACCTCCTCAGCCTCACTCCCGACTGCTCAAGCCTGAAAAGGAGCTGGCACTGGTTATGTATGCCTTACCCCCTAGTCTTAGGTTCCTGTTCTCCAGAGGTTTAGGAAGTTGTGTAAGGCTAAATTGTACAGGAGCAATTTGATAGTCTACAAACAGTAGCTATTTTTCTGATTTGAAATATGTCACTGGAAGATATATATGGGGTTGTGGGGCTTTTTTTCCCTTGTTTAGTGTGACTTTAGATTTGTGAACTAGTTCAAGTTTTACTTTTCAGGAATAAAACAGGATTGTTGTTTTAACCAAATCAAATTAATCTCCTGAGGATATTTGGACTAGTTTTACTGGTGGCTGGGCTCTTGAACACGTTAATAGGTGCTGTGAAAGACCTCCACCTGAGATCCTGGAGAGCCACTGCCAGTCTGAGTAGACAACAGTGACTTCAATGGACCAAGAGTATGATTCAGTATAAGACAGCTCCATAATGTTTTGGCTCATATTGTGTTACCCTAAAATGTGATTTGGCGGGATGATGTTTCAGTCTCTTAGTGACTAATTTGAATAATTTGAAGAATTGGTTTTAAGCAACAAAAAGTAATCTTTGATATGGACATGGAAGTTTATGGATTAGTTTCTTAAAAGTATAATTTTAGGTGCAGTTACTTGGAGCATGGTTTTTTTTTAATTTAGTGAGCTAGATCCTACAGATTCATTTGATAATGGTGGTGCATTTTTGATAGCTGCTTTCATTTAAACATTTTTTGTCCTGAGGGAGAGAGAGAGGGATCGCTTATTTCTTGTTAGCCAGAGGGTATTATGAGGAGATTATTTTTCTCCTTCTCTAGTCCCCACCTTATTTTACCTCAGCTAAGAAATATGACACCAGAGGCTTCTTAAAGTTAACAAAGATAACTGGGAATTGTATTAAACAGTATTCTAAAGGCAGATTTTGAGGGGAAACTGTATTAAAGGGAAAACAACAATACCAGACATATATATTTACGATTCAATTCAGAGATGGACAGATTGCTTAGATCAGGGGTGGGGAACCTCAGGCCCGGGGGGCGTATGCGGCCCCCGAGGACATTTTTTGTGGCCCTCGGGACCTCCGGGAACCCTGCCGCGGAGGCGGGGCGCAGGGCGGCCCTCCCCGGGGCGCAGGGCGGTTCCTGGGGCCACGGCTTACAGCGCCCTTGTAGCACCCTTTGGACCTCCTCTCACCGACTGTCAGTTGTTGGTCGGCGAGAGGGGAAGGGGAGGGATGCTTCCCCCAAGGCTGCCCCCTACAGCTGTGGAATTCAGGAACGCTGCGGCACATTGTAAGCCCCTCTCGCTGCCTGTCGACTGTTGAGCAGCGGGGTGGGGGGGAGAGGCCAGCGGCTCCCGGTGGCAGAGCATGCATGCGGGAGCTGATTGGGCTTGGTTTTTTTTTTATGGACTCTGGGGGGAAGGGCATGGAGACTGGGGCCCGGTTGCTTGGGGCTCCATGCGCCGCCTGGTGTGTGTGTGTGTGTGTGCGGGCGGGGGAGGTGGGGAGGCTGGGGCCCGGTCGCGCAGGCAGGCATGCGCGGGTGTGTGTGTGGGGGGGGAGGCTTTTCTCTCTTTTCTTCCTCTTTTTCTGTCACTCTTTCCCCTTTCTCTCCCTCTCTTTCTCCCTCTTTTTCTGTCTCTTTCTTTGTCTCCCTCCGTCCTTTTCTTTCTTTCTCCCCCTCTCTCCATTTCTTTCTCCCTTTCTCTCTCTTCCTCCCTTTTCCTCTTTCCTTCCTCCCTTCCTCCCTTGCCAATCGACTGTGGGCTGCGCCCCCCTGGTGCCTCGTTTTCTGGGGCTCACCGCTGGCTGCCCTCCCACCTGGGAGGGGGGAGCAGGGGCGCCCTGCAGGCCTTCTCTGTGTGGCCTCTCCTGGGGTTGCCAACCTCCAGGTGGTGGCTGGAGACCTAGCAACCCTAGCCTCTTCCCCCCACACACACACCAGGAGATCTACACCTGGTATGGCCCCCGAAAGATGTTATAAATGTGCGAATGGCCCTTGGCAGGAAAAAGGTTCCCCACCCCTGGCTTAGATGGTACAAAATCACACTTGTTGGTTACAGTTCACAGCTTCAGTTCATATATTAAGTTTAGTTCTTAGATTTTCCAACATATGTTCCTTTAACAGACTCTGCTGCTAAACTCTCAAGGAAAGTTAGAGATTAAAAACCTCTCTTTCCCCAAAGAAAATCATTATGGAATGGCAACAAATCTGTAATAGATTTTTCTGGCAGAACAAAAAAGTACGAGTTAAAAGGGGTTGTCGGGAGGAGCTAGCGGATTAGATTAGAGTCCTCAAGATACAATCCAGAAACGCCAAGCTACAAAAAAACAGTGTTTGTTTATTTACAGTGCACAGATTATTTACAGCAATCTCCAACACTCTCGACTTCCACCAAAATCTCCCCACACCCAGTCACAGGGTAATAGACATTTATACATTTCACAGGCTTCAGGAACCAATCAGCTTACAGCTGAGTCACTGCTTAGTCATTGCTCCTATTTCACCTTATTTCACCAGCCATGGTTAACACCTGTTCTAACCAGCTCAAGGCAGTCTCCCAGGATGCAATGTGTTCCTGAGTTTTCAGTTTCTGATATGCCATGACTTGCATTTCTTGACAGGGGTAACTTATATGATTGTAAAGAGAATGGAGGAATGGGATACCCGAATTTTTATTGGTATTAGTCGCTAAAATAGAAAGTTTAAAAGATTGGCTGGCTCCAGAAGATAATATTCCCTCAGTTGCTCTGGAACAAGATTTTATAAAGTTCCTGTTTGGAAAATGGCTATGGATTGATAAAAAATATAGAGGAAACTATTATAATTATGATAATGGGGTTATAAATACTATAATTAGGGCATGGGATCAGATAAAGCAGGGGTGGGGAACCTTTTTTCCGCTAAGGGCCATTTGGATATTTATAACCTCATTAGCGGGCCATACAAAATTATCAACTTAAAAATTAGCTGACCAAGCCCCAAGCAAGCAGCTGCCCCAGATGACCCGCCCCGCCGCATGGGCAAGCAGGCAGGCATGCAACCAGTGGCGCACTCACCCACCTGATGGCACAGGATGGTCTGTTGCACCAGCCGGGCGTAGCCGTCCAGGCGCACGGTGGAGTTGCTTCTTCTCTGCATGGTCGGGGCCAGATTCTACAGCCGGCTCCTGCTACCTCCGCCTGTAGGGATGAAATGAGGACTGTGCCGGCTAGCTGCCAATACTCAGGTCTCCACTTGCAGCGTCACTGAAATACTGCTCCAGGCGGTTGGCAACAGCAGGGTCCAAAGAACAAGTCCGTTTGTCAAAGCCAGAAATCAGAGTCCAGTACTTGCCAAATCAGAGTTACAGTTCATAGTCCAGGTAGCCGGTCCAAGGTCAAGGATCATGGAGAGTCAGAGGTCCAAACAGCCAGTCCAAGGTCTAAAGGCACAGAGTTGTTCAGGTGTGGGAGGCAGCAGGTTGCTCAGGTATGCACTGTGTTGCTTCCTCGATCCTGGGCTGTTCAGCTGAGACTTTTCTGGCAACTGGCTTCTTTGTCAGACCTCCTCCTGTGAGGACTCACTGTTCTGCTGCTGTTCCAGCACACACCGGTAGGCTTTCACCCGGGCACTGTCTTTTAGCTACCAGTGCCTTTCTCTGCTGCTGCCTCCACCTGTCAGCCTTTGCTGCCTTAGTAGCTTGAGGGCTCACAGCTGGGCCACTGGGTCCAGGCTCTGAGCACGACAGGGTTGGTTCTGCCATGACTTCTGACTGTAAGTCTTGTTCCTGCTCTGGAGAGTCACCAGCTTCAGGGCTTTCAGCCTCCTTGCCAGGCTGTGCTGAATCAGGCCCCACTTCAGGCTGCGAGGTCAGAGGCAGCTCCACTGGGGCTGAATTATCCTGGTAGAGTTCCTCCTCTGAGGAGGACCTATTCTCCAGGGACTGCCCCATGGCAAGGATACACTGGCTAAGAACTCCCCCCCCCCGGCGCATTCTGGCCCTTCCCCCTTTAATTCCTCCGTTGTTGCCACTTCCGCCCCCAGCCCTCTTGTCGTACAGAGGGAATATGTTTCTCCATGGCCCGGGTGGGAAAGGGTTAACACAATTTGTTGGGAGGTCCTAGCAGCTCCATAGCTAACAACTCTTCTGCAAGGGGGGAAAAGGTTCCTTTTCTCGGCAAAACAAACTCAATTCCACCTTGAATAAAGGGTATTCCTGTCCGGGGGGAGGGGGCGGATCACCAGTCTTTGATCCTTCTGAGCTAGAGATCTGCCAGGACCCACAAAGGGCCAGACCAAATAATTTTGCGGGCCTTAAACGGCCCCCGGGCCTGACGTTCCCCAGCCCTGAGATAAAGCATAGATTAATAGTAGGGAAATCATTATTAGTGTCAATAACTGTAGATATGACAGCTGATAATATCAGCAAACATTCATGGATTAAATTTAAGTTAAAGGATTTTGATAAGTATATACATTGGTTTAAAAATCTACAAATAATCTCTTACACTGAGATCCTGGAGGAAGTAAAAAAAAAGTATTGACCCCCTTTAAGTATCTTCAAATAAGAAATTATTTAGTACAGTTGAGTAAAAAAGGCAAGCTGATACCCAGAATTCTTAACAAATTTGAACAATTATTAAAATCATGCCAATTAAGGTGACTAAAACAAACTGAACAGAAAATCATATAAAATCTCTGTAAGTAAGTTATATGGAATATTAGTACCAAAATAGGTGAATTAACCCCCCTTTTCAAGAGAAATGGAATAAAAAATTAGGTTATGAGTTGGATGAAAAGAAATGGAACAGTATACTCACAAAGGGTTTAAATTTTACAATAAGTCTTGCATTTAGAGAAAAATTATTTAAGATGATGCATATGTGGCATCTCTCCCCAAGCAGAGTTCAAAAAATATGTAACTTGGATAAAAATGCTAGTAAATGTTGGTATTGTGATTCAGCTGGCGCAGATTTTCTACACATGTGGTGGAGCTGCAGTAGAGCCCAAACAAATTGGAAGAAAGTGATTGATATCATATCCAACAGTCTTGCAATTGTTATTCCAGTAAGACAAACCAAAGGATATCCAGACAAACCAAAGGATATTTGAGTTATGTTTCTCCATATGTTAACAGCTCCTAGAACAAATCTTGCGAGATACTGGAAAAGCAATACATTCCCTGACTTAAATAATTGGCTCAACAAGGTTAAATAAACTTATGCTTTAATTAAGTCCTTCTCTAGGGACATTTTTGCCTCCCAATCTACTTCTAACGAGGGGCATCGCACCGTGGCAAGCCCCCATGAGAGTAGCATGAGTGGGAGCAGCTTCCCCACGGTGCATGGGGAAAGGAGGAGGGTAGCAGCAGCCTCCCCACAGTGCAGGGGGAAGGCAGTGGTGGGAGATTCACCCAGGGCACCAAAAATCCTCGGGGAGCTCTCCCTCTGCTATCAGCACAGCAGTTACAGTATATATTTTCAGCAAAGTACCTTCAGGAGAAGGGTCAATTTATCACTGCATCATCTTGACTCATAGCCATTCTTGAACACTACTATCTTAGTAACATCTTTTATTAAAAACCCGGGCAGCCCATTCCTGAGGGGAGGGGCTGTGCTGGTGGTTGGAGGCAGTGCAGTGGCGGCACCTCCAAAGGAGGATTCAGCCCTCTCCCCCACTGAAGCTGGGAACTGCCCTTATTTGCAAGCCCCGTGCAACCGCTCCATAGTATTCCATGGGGCTACACCACCTAAAAAGGTGGCATAAATACAAGTGAGGGCAATGGGGGTGTACCTGGCCTGAAGGGGTGTTAGGAAGCCCCCCTGGGAGGCCTCATCTGTGTCCTGGGGCTGCGCTGCCAGAGCAGTGCTGGGAAGACAGCGTCCGCACCCCAACACGTGTCCATGCCGGTCGCGGCAGTGCAAGTGGCCCAGACACCAGCACAAGCAGAGTGGACACTGGTGCAGGCCCTTCCGTGCCTCCTAAGACCTTCCTAGGTATTCTTCTTTTACCTACCATGGCCTTAAACAGAAAGAGTTACTTCATTATTTTAATTGATAACCAATTTAATGGGGAGATGGACTTTTAAAAATATTTTCTATATAAAGGTAGCAATGGGACTTAATTTTCTTACTTTAATGTTCAGTGTTTTGTTTTTATTTAGTGGGAGCTGAATTTTTTGTTCTGGCCAGAGAGAGCAGAAAGCATTAATTCAGAGCCACAATAAGGGAGGCATACATGTCAGATTTCCAGGATTTTTTATCTGACTTTCTCTGTGCTGCTTTTTCTTCTTCTTCTAGTACTCTTGTTTGCTTGAACTTAATCATTCCAGATGCCACAAGCTTCACTCAGAATATCTGTCCATTTTATCATAATCTCCTTTCTGCTGATCTTGTGCTACTATATCCTCTGTGAGCAGATCAGATTTTCTTTCTTTATCCAGATAAAAGACTCTCTGTAACTGAGGCACTGATATAGGGCAGTGATGGCGAATCTTTTAGAGAGTGAGTGCCCAAACTGCAACCCAAAACCCACTTATTTATTGCAAAGTGCCAGCATGGCAATTTAACCTGAATACTGAGGTTTTAGTTTAGAAAAAACAACACACATTGATATCGTTTGCCTTTAAAAAAAACACAATAACAGTTTGGGGTTTTTTTTGCTATTTTTGGGTGTTCAAGACTTGGGAGTCTACAAAAAGACAAAATTTAAAAAAAAATGAAGCACCCAATACAAATCTATCCCTATACCAAAAATAGCAAACACTTATTAGATAACACTAAAGAAATGGATATTCCCTTCTTGGGGAATTTGCATAAATAAAATGAAGTTCCCCCTGACAATCCCAGTACAATGAGTGCCATGTCTGTCTTCAGTCCTCTCGTATAGCACACACACAGGCCATAGAGGACTTGGGGTCACGGCCAGGAAAGGAGGAGCCAGATGCCTTCCCTTCCCTGCATTTTAAGAACATAAGAACATAAGAAAGGCCCTGCTGGATCAGAACAAGGCCCATCAAGTCCAGCAGTCTGTTCACACAGTGGCCAACCAGGTGCCTCTAGGAAGCCCCAAAACAAAACGATTGCAGCAGCATTGCCCTGCTTATGTTCCACCACACCCAAAATAATAAGCATGCTCCTCTGATACTAGAGAGAATAGGTATGCAGCATGACTAGTATCCATTCTAACTAATAGCCATGAATACCCCTCTTCTCCATGAATATGTCCATACACAGGTATAAGGAGTAGATATTCTGTATTGTGAAGCTGCAAGATGTCCATTAAAACTAAAGGAATGTCTATCAACATGAGGCAAAAACCTAACTGGAGACATTTATGTAGTCAGCATATCCAGATCTCACAAGACCCAGGAAAAAACAGGGTTACAAACAGAACAATCTTTCAAACTGTGTTTTTCTCTCTCAGAATGCACAGAATTGCTGAGATTTTAACCAGAGTGGGGAACGGTGTCCTTGTTCTCCTGGACACTTTGAGACATTTGTGATTGTGCAATTAAAGATAGCACAAAGCCAAATTCTTCAGTACAAAATTTGTCCATTCTATTCCAGAATCTAAAAATTATTGTGATTTTGTTCCCTAAGTGGATATAAAGCAGTGTGACATGTGTTATCAAGGGCCCGATGAAATATTTCTTGAGGAGCGAGGCTGTTCACAGAACTACATTTTGCACACAAACCTGTGATTCACTGGAGAGCTGTGAATGGCAAAGAAATCTATTCTCAGCACAGAAGGAGATTTCTCAGTAATAACAAGGTAATGTTACCAAGTCAGATGAACGAAACTTTGAGAAATCAATGGCTTGATTCTTTTTACTGAGAATCTCTACTGGGGTGTATCTGGATTTTGCACGGTCCCCTTCCTGCCCTACAAGTTTTCTGCCTTCATGCTGACCCTCTTGTCACCATTTAAATAATTGAAAGACACATTTAGCTGTCTCAGACAGAAATCTTTCTTCCTGTCCCATTCATCACCTTCCCAGACAGAAATCCCTACATCATTGGGTATACTGAATTTATAAAAAGTACTGTAATCATGAAACATTCATTTCATGGCATTTTTTCTTCTGTTATTCTGTCAACAACTGTGTACACTGGTAGCACTTTGTAAATAGCATCCACAGATTTCAGTGATACAATTATGAAGAGTGGGGGGAACCTTCTCTGTAAACGTCAGTAATAATATTAATCAAAATGTTATGCTATTTCATTTTGTAGACATTTTTATTATTACTCCATTTATTTACAACATTTTTATGCCAACTGTCCACCCAATTAGGGCCCCCAAGGAAGTGCACAAAAATATTAAAACATTTGAACAATTAAAACAATATGTAAAATTATAAAATAATTAACTGAAAACAACTAAACAACACCAGAACCAGGAAGGAGGGCCAATAACAGTTATTGGGGATATGCCAAACAAAAATAAAAACGTCTTCATCCGCTAGTGGAAGACACCAGTAGAAGGAGAATTCCAACATTTTGGTGCTGAAACCAAGAAAGCCATTTCTTGGGCCAGCATCCATCTAGCCTCAGATTGCGGGAGCAACTGAAGCAGGGCTTGTGAAGCTGATCAGAGTGAATGGGTAGGTTCAAAAGGGAGAAGGCAGTCCTTAAGGTATGTTGGTCCCAGGCGATACAGGGCATTAAAGGTCAATACCGGCACCTTGAATTTAGTCCAGAAGCAAATTGGAAGCCAGTGTAGGTGAAACAAGACTGGAGTGAGATGGTCCCTGCGACCCACACCAGTCAACACTCTGGCCTCAGCAGTTCGGATGACCTTCTGTTAATTTTGGAGGACCCAACCCAATCAATGGACAAATTAATGTAAATATTGACTTTATATGGCCAAGTTTCAGGATTTAAGATTAACCGAGAGAAAACACAAACGATATTTAAAAATCTTTCTGAAATAGAGCAGAAGAATTTGGTAACCACTACAGGATGGGAGAAGGCAAATAAAGTGAAATATTTGGGTGTTTGGATCTCCACCAAGAATAAAGATTTGATTACTAATAATTACTTTAAACTTTGGGAAGTAATTAAAAGAGATATGTTAAGCTGGTCAAATAAAAAACTTTCCTTTTTGGGACGTATTTCAACGATTCAAATGAATATTTTACCGAGGATACTATATTTATTCCAGAACTTACCTATTATCTCCCAAGCGAAATATTTTATTGTTTGGAGGAAAGACCTATTAAATTTCATCTGGCAAGGGAAAAAACCAAGAATTGCTTATAAATACCTTGTGGACTCTAAGGATAGAGGAGGCTTTGCACTCCCTAATTTTCAATTATATGCTGAAGCGGAGGCTTTAGTATGGCTTAAAGACTGGATTGAACTTTCCAATGCACGACTACTTGATTTAGTTTCGATAATAGAAGTGGATGGCATGGTTACTTATGGTATGATAAAATCAAAATGCATACATCATTTCAGCAACATAGGGTCAAATCTTCTTTATTTAGAACTTGGAAGAAATATAAACATCTTCTCGAACCAAAGACACCGATGTGGATATCATCACAAGAAATGTTAACTCTTAGACCACTTAGGCCTGCACAGTTTGTCACATACCAGGAACTTGTGAAATGGGAAGGTAATAAATGTTTATTGAAAGACTATGAGGAAGTAAAAGATCTTTTGACCTGGTTTCAATATCACCAGATTAACTCTGTCTTTATACAGGACCTGAAAACAGGGTTTTCTAAAAATAAATCATTTTTTCAAAAATCTTTACTGGATACAGACGACCATCTAATTTCCAAGATGTATAAACTACTTTTGGAAATTCATTGCAAACAAGATCGGATTAAACCTTCCATGATTACTTGAGCACAAACTTTAGGCCATGATACTCTATTGGACAAATGGGAAAGACTTTGGTCTCGAGATATGAAGCTTGTTCTTGCTCAATCTTTGAGAGAAAATATTTATAAAATGATATATAGGTGGTACTTAACACCTAAAAAGATGGCGACGATCTACAGTACAATGTCCCCAAAATGTTGGAAGTGTAATACGGAAATAGGCTCATTTCATCATATGTGGTGGACTTGCGATAAAGCAAAAGACTTTTGGGACATGATTTATAATGAAATAAGATTGATTATACAGAACAATATACCTAAAACACCAGAGATGATGTTGCTTAATATGATACCGGACTCTATTTTGACGCAAAGATCATTTTTACTTTATGCCACCACGGCTGCAAGATTGACTTATGCAGCTAAATGGAAATCAGCGGATATTCCAGATAAAAAAGACTGGATACAAAAAATGTTGGAACTGGTGGAAATGGCGAAACTTACAGCACTGATAAACCAAAAAAAGAGTGGGAGAGTGGGAGGCCTGGAGAAATTACTGTGAAAATGAATTGCAAATGGGGAAGTTTGAGGGTTATTCTTTGATCTAATCCGTTTTATACTACTTTTAGGAACGACGCAATATTAGTATACTGTATATAGTTACTACAATAACTGACTATGTGATAGATAATAGATAATCAGATATTTTATTTGATTTGGACATAAATATATATTTACATGAATATAACAATATAAGGATTAGAACTATATTCAAAAGAGTATACAAATTTATATTGAGATTGACGGAGATGAAGGGGAAGTCTTATGTTTAGTTTAAATATGTTTGTATTTTCAACAATAATTTACTTTTTTATTTTTTATTCCAATGGTCTTTAATATTGTTGATTTGTTTGTTTAAATATTTTGGGGAAAAATAAAAAAAATATTATAAAAAAACCCAAAACACTCTGGCCTCAGCATTCTGTACCAACTGCAGCTTCCAGACAGTCTTCAAGGGTAGCCCAACTCTCCCCAAAAAGTGAGTGAAATGTACCCCTGGCCACCACTGCCACCTATTTATCCAACAATAGGCCTGGGTCCAGAAGCACCTCCAAGCTGCAAATGTCTCTTTTAGGGGGAGTACAACCCCATCAAGACTAGGGGATAACCCATTGCCTGGGTCAGACCTTCCCCCCTGCCAGTAGTATCTCTGTTTTGTTGGGATTAGGTTTTAGCTTATTTGCCCTCATCCATTCTAAAACTGCCTCCAGGCACCTGTTCATGGTTTCCACAGTCTCCCTGGGAACTGTTGGTAACATGAGATACAGCTGTCATCTGCACACTGGTGGCAACTCAGTCGAAATCTCTGGATGACCTCTACCAGTGGCTTTACATAGATGTTGAAAAGCATTGGGGACAAGATGGAACCTCAGGGACCGTGAAGGCCAGAGGCCAAGGAGCAGAGCAGCATTCTACCAGTACCATACTCTAAAATCTACCCTCAAGATAAGACTGGAACCACTGCAGAACATTGCCTCCCAGTGCCAGTCCCAAAAAGTGATCCAGAAGGATACCATGATCAGTGATCTCGAAAGCTGCCAAGAGGTCCAGGAGAATTAACAGGGCCACACTCCTCCTGTCCATCACCTGGTGTATGTCAACCACCAGGGTGACCGAGGCTGTTTCAGTCCCATAAACAGACCTGAAACCAAACTGGAATTGATCCAAACAATCTGCTTCATTCAGGAATCCCTAATGTTGTCCACCCACCACTTGTTCAATCGCCTTGCTCAAGAATGGCACATATGAGACTGGATAGTAGTTATTCAGCTTTCCTGGGTCCAAAGTAGTTTTCTTTAGGAGTGGGTGAACCACTGCCCACTTAAAGGCAGGAATGGCCACCCCCCTCTCTCAGGGAAGCATTTACTGTCTAACGGACCCAGATTTCCAACACCACCACCCCCTGACAGATTTAAGCAGCCAGGAGGGTCCGCTCAATAATTTGAGAGACACTTTTCATAGAAGAGGAGTCAAATTTGTGGTTCTATAACCATTCATTCCAATTTCTTAGCTTGTCTTTGGTCTTCATGTATTTTTGCCATCATGGGTCATTCACAGTATAATCTTGAACAGATATATACCTTCTGAAGCTCAATTTACTTCAATGGGCTTAGAAGGGTATAACTCTGCTCAGACTGCATTGTTAGAGCCCAAACAGAATTCCATTTTACCACACATTATATCATATATCCACACATGTCCTTCAATAAAATTACTAGTCTAATTTAGTCAGTAATGTTATAAATCCCCATATCTTTAAAGTGGAATGGCAACATGAAGATATTACTGCATCATGAATTCAAAAAGTAGGTGGGAAACCTCCCAAGCAGGGACAGTTTCTTTATGGCCAGATCCCCCAAATAGGGACAGTTGTGCATGTCCAAATGCACATGTGCAGTTGTCTCATTCCAGTGGGAATACACAATCAAAATAAAGCACCACTATGTTAAAGAAGGAACCTTAATCAAACATAGGTGGCTACCTATGTTTGTGTTTTGATTAGTGGGAATACCCAAGCAGCAGGCAGCAGCACACAGGCAGCAGCACACAGTACTATCACCCACCTCTTGTCTCCTGCACTTGGGCTTCCTTTGTGTGTGCGTGCGTGCGTGTGTGCGCGCGTGCACGCGCCTTCTGCGGTAGCCATTTTGTCATTGACCCCATCACCCTGTGTCAGAATTCCAAAGGTGCCCACAGTCTTAAAAAGATTGAAGACCCCTGCTTATAGAGCAAGACATGACTCTGAAGTAGGGTTGCCAACCTCTAGGTGGTAACCAAAACAACAAACACCTCTGTACTGTTACCATAGGTTAGAAAATTAGTACAGAAAAGCTATAGTTCAATGCAAAAACAGTTTGTATTGGAATAACAAACAAACAACAACAACAACAAAGTGCTATATACATGGGTGAATGATCACCAGTGAAGTGCGAAGTACAACAGTATGAGTTACTATTTTGTATCCTAAATACAGGTAGATGTCCAATGGATGCTCATCTTGCTGAATAACAAGGTGGAATGCTGGGTTACGATCGTTTCGGAGTCTTCTTCAGTCCCACATATTTCACCATAAGTGTATGCATTCACTTCAATAAAAATTAACAAGTTCCTCATATGGATAAGGTGAAGAACACCCATTGGACATCTACCTGTATTTAGGATACAAAATTGTAACTCATACTGTTGTACTTTGCACTTCACTGAAGTGATCATTCACCCATGTATATAGCACTTTGTTGTTGTTGTTTGTTTGGAAACTCTAGGTGGTGGCTGAAGATCTGCTATTTCAACTGATCTCTAGCCAATAGAGATCAGTTCACCTGAAGAAAATGGCCTCTTTGGGTGGTGGATGCTATGGCATTGAAATCCCTCCCCTCTCCAAACCCTGCCCTACTCAGGCCACGCTCCCAAAATCTCCAGGTATTTCCCAACCCGGAGCTGGCAACCCTACTCTGAAATCACTCTGAAGTGATTGCAAGTGGGAGGGAAGAACTGGGTGATTTCTTTAACTGGCTGAACAGGAAATATTCTCAGTCTTATGTTCATTATCTCAGGAGTTGATTAATTATAGGAAGAGGTATACAAAAAGCATAATTTACCTTGCAGTTCTTCTTCCCTTCCCTATGTAATATTAAAGTGAAAGATGTGACCCCCAAAACCTATATAATCTTACATTTTCTTATTGAAAGCAATGGCGGCTAAAGAGCCAATAATGTTATTATCTACAGCTGTTGACTAATAACAGTATTAGACCTTGAGTTAGTTTTGCTTTATTGCAAAGAACACTACCTTGCCAAATGCATAAAAAATATTTAAAATGTTTTAATGGAAGTCCAATTACTGGACTAAGCCTTTCCACAAATTATAATAACTACAACTTTTGCCACATGAAATGGGTAATATGCAAAGGTTCTATTTTATAATGTTTGGTTTTAATAGAAGCTAGGTTCACATAGATACAACATCTCAGACAGGCTTTTCTGCAGCACTTATGGAATCTATAAAAGGATTAAACTACACAGTCCCTTCTTTGGCAAGCAATCCGCTTTTAAAAAAATTAATAGTAAAGGTCAATCTGCCTTTACAAAGAACACAGTGAAAGTGAGCTTAATAGTTTTTCCTAACGAGAATAGAACATAACTATTTAAAACATAATTAACAATAGGATGTCAGTTACCGATTTTACTTTTTGCCTGATTTTATGTCTGGGGATTTTCAGTGCTCCCAATTAGCTTTAATGGGGGCACCACGCTAGTTATCAAAGTGACAGCCTCAACCTGCAGGCTGAAAGTAACTATACAACAGTTTAGAAAATGAAGATAAATAGCAAAAGTGTCACCAGAAATAGGACACAAATCTTGTTTACATGTCTGTTCATGTCTTAGATTACAAGAATACAAATGACTGTGTCACATTCAGGATGGACAAGAACCAAGGCTTGTCCCATGTAAATAGCAGGTGATTTTAAGTGAATACATGGGGAAATGGCCTTATATCCCAGAAGCCTCTGTGTTGTCCCATTCAAAGCAGAGCCTTTTAAAAGAGCAGGGTTTCCCTTTAGTTTCACAATGTCTTCATCTCTGCTATTGTTTTAAGGCTGAACTTTGGCACTGCTAGATTGTTCGTTGCATAGAGCCTTCTGAAGCAATCCTAAGCAGGTCTCCTCAGAAGCAACATCCATTTTATTCAATAGGGCTCTCTCCCTGGAAAGCATCCTTAAGATAGCAGCCTTAGGTATGTTGCAAGATTTTTGAAGAATCCAGCTACTCACCTAACGACTATAAGTAGAGAGATATTTCAAAAGCCAAGATTTTTAGAATGTTCCTCTCTAAAAGAAGTTCAGAATTACTTATTGTGATACCCCTTCTCCACTCACACAGAGTGCCTGCCACCCTCTGCAACCTCCCTTTCTCTCTCTCTCTCTCTCTTAGTTTCCAGGTTACAAGTAGGTCAGGATCTCATATTCTCCACCCTTCTCATCTCTTTTAAAATACAGAGAGAGCCATGACCAGTTTAACACCTCAAATCTTCTCTCTCACTCACAGAGACATCAACAGACAGGGTAGCCCTTTAATAAGAAGCCCTCATTTACAGAGTTACTGGGTTTGGGGGCTCAAACACTGTTCCATTCGCATGCTGCCACCATTTATTCATTTCATATAATATATATATAGTCCAAAATATTAAATTATGTGTATGTGTTTCTTTCCCTGAGACACACAGTCCATAGGTTTAAACAAAACAAGAAGCCAACGTTTATTTATTTTCAGTGTATTAGCATAACACTGAAGAAAGTAAGGTAGAAGATACATCATTTCACTGCCATTGAACTTTAGAACTGTGGTCCCATTCCCGCAACTGAGATCCTTTGGTTACAAATTTGACTATTTGCAGCCCACTATAAGTAGCTCTTCTCCACAGTTTCACTCAGACAGCTTCCTTTTCCCTCTCAACTCCCCAGCTGCCAACTCCCAATTGCTGTTCTTAATTGCTCTTTTCCTACTGTCTCTCCCCATTTGTTGCTCTTAGGAAGAGGTGGAACCTAACCAGTTGGTCACACTCATCAAGAAGTTTCACTATGAAACAATATGAGATTTTTTATAACATTCCAGGGGGTTTCAAATAAAACTGTGCTTTCTACATCTTTCTAAGGTTTATCTCCCTTTCTGTTTCTGTATTTGATTATTATGGCCATTAACACATGGCCGTTTTCTCCCTCTTTTCTCCTGGGAATGCAGCGAATTGGCGAGGTCCCCACGCACGTGCTTTGCACAAGCGCGCATTGACCCCTTCGCTTTTCGCTACATTCCCAGGAAAACTAATTCCTCTGTTATTGTGACTTTAAAGGAAGCTGCGCAACAGAGGAAGGAGATCGCCCGTGCATGCAGGTCGCCCAGATCAACTCCCCGCGGGAGACTTCCGGGCCCCAGCAGCACAATGGCAGCGGCTCCTTTCCCCGCCAGGTAAAAGGCACTGCCCGGCCCCGGCAGAGAGAACTGCAGCAGCGATGGGGGCACCTTCTCTCCCCCTCCCAGCCATTGTTTGAAGCTCACCTCTGAGCAGCCTTCAGCCTGCTGCCTCGATTCCCCCTGTCAGAGGCAAAGTGGCAACGGCATCCCCTTCCAGCTCCCAGGCCACGCGCTTCCAGCTGCCCAGCCTCCACCCGGCGAAAGGTTGCCGGGTGGTGGTTTGTGGCGGCTGGAAGTGCACGGACCTGGTGCCAGAAAAGGCCACCGCCGCTTTGCCTCTGACGGCGGGAATCAAGGCAGCAGGCTGAAGGCTGCTCAAAGGTGAGCTACAAACGCTGGCGGGGGGGAGGGCATTGGGAGAGGGGGGGGGAGAGGCATGGGTGGGGTGAGGGGCATGGAAAAAGTGCTGCCACCGCTGCTTTCCTCACCGGGGCCCGGCAGTGCCTTCTACACAGTGGGGAAAGCAGCCAAATTTGTTTGCCCCGAATTATGTCCCCGTGCATTCAATTTTTTGAACGCAGGGACATAAAAAGTGAGATTGGCCAGGGGCAAATAAATTCGATTATGACTATGCATTAATGGCCTTTGTTTTGTTTTGTTTATCCCAGATATAGGGCTCTTCGACATAAAATACAGAACATCTTCTAAACTAGTTATAGAAAATGTCACAAAATATTAGCACAAAACTTAACATTGACTTTTTTTCTGATTGTAATTTTAAAAGAATAGAGGGAATTTCAAAGTCATGGTTGGAAGCAAAAAACATTTTGCTAAATTTTGAAGGGAAGCTCCATTAGCAGAATCTTATAAACTAGATGACTAGTTTCAGTCCTTATATCCCTCCATCACTAGATATATGCTGCTCAAGATCAATTGATCAAGGAGCTTCTAAGGGATAAAAGGAAAAAAGGAAAGGAAAAAGGAATGGAAAGGAAAGGAAAAAGGAAAGGAAAGTTTTTGTAAATTATTACAAAATAGTAACATACATAAGAACCAGACAGAATTCTTTAAAGTCAAAGAGTTAAGCCACAATTTAAGAAGAACCTTAAACATTGTTATATTGTCATAATAATGTTAAAGGCATGCTAATAATTTGCTAATAATGAGTTACTAGAAGAAACTTGACATTTTTAATTTTTGTTCATTTACCAATTAAGGTTAGTTCTGCAGTAATCTGTGGTTTAAAGCAAATAAATGCAGCTGAACTGACGTCCCTAACCAGAGTTTTGATCACTGATTATTATGGATAGTTTCAAACAACAGTTAAGCACCATACTAGGACATCCACTTTGCCCTTTATTGTTTAATATTGAGACCTTTTCAGAGAATACAAGATTGAAGGATTTAGACTTAATAAAAAATTTGAAAATAACATTTTACGCAGAGGCCAGTGTTACAACAAGCCCAGCAGGATATGGTTGAGTTTTTGGCTACTAGTTTAGAAATGATCTAACAGTTTAGTGATCTCATGGGGTATAATATCAAATCTGAAATGAATGAGCTTAAATATTAAATTGTGTGTGTGTGTGTGTGTGTGTGTGTGTGTGTGTGTGTGTGGCGACCCTATGAATGAAAGTCCTCCAAAATGTCCTATCTTTGACAGCCTTGCTCAGATCTTGCAAATTAAAGGCTGTGGCTTCCTTTATTGAGGTCTTCCTCTTTTCCTGCTGCCCTCAACTTTTCCTAACATGACTGTCTTTTCCAGTGACTCTTGTCGTCTTTTCCAGTGACTCTTGTGTTTAGTCATTTTAGCTTCTAGGGTCAGTTCAGGCTTGATTTGATCTATAACCCACTGATTTGTTTTTTTGGCAGTCCACAGAATCTGTCACACTCTCCAACACCACATTTCAAAGGAATCTATTTTCTTCCTATCAGCTTTCTTCACTGTCCAGCTTTCACGCCCATACATAGCAATAGGGAATACGATGGCATGAATTAATCTAGTCTTGGTGGCCAGTGACACATCCTTACACTTCAAAATCTTTTCTAGCTCCTTCATGGCTGCCCTTCCCAGTCTCAATCTCCTTCTGATTTCTTGGCTGCAGTCTCCCTTTTGGTTGATGGTGGAGCCAAGGAATAGAAAGTCTTGAACCATTTCAATTTCCTCATTGTCAACCTAAAGTTGTTTAATTCTCCTGTAGTCATTACTTTTGTTTTCTTGATGTTCAGCTGTAGTCCTGCTTTGGCGCTTTCTCTTTTAACTTTCAGCAGTAGTCGTTTCAAATCTTTCCTATTTTCTGCCAATAATGTAGTCTCATTGGCACATCTCAAATTGTTAATGTTCCTCCCTCCAATTTTCACTCCACCTTCATCTAAATCTAATCCAGCTTTCCTAATTATATGTTCTGTATATAGATTGAAGAGATAGGGAGGTAAAATACATCCTTGTCTGACACCTTTGCCAATTGGAAACCATTCCGCTTCTCCATATTCTGTTCTAACTGTGGCCTCTTGTCCAGAGTACAGGTTGCGCATCAAAACGATCAGATGTAGTGGCACACCCGTTTCCTTTAAAACCAGCCATAGCTTTTCATGATCCACACAGTCAAAAGCTTTGCTGTAATCTATGAAACACAAGCTGATTTTCTTCTGAAATTCTCTCGTAATCTCCAGTAACCAGCGTATATTTGCAATATGATCTCTAGTGCCTCTTCCTTTTCTGAAACCAGCTTGAACATCAGGCATTTCTCGTTCCATATATGGTAACAGCCTTTGCTGTAAGATTTTGAGCATCACTTTACTTGCATGAAAAATTAATGTGATGGTCCGATAGTTGCTGCAATCTTTGATGTCTCCTTTCTTAGGAATTGGAATGTAAATGGATCGTTTCCAGTCTGTGGGCCATTATATATATGTAATATATAAAGTATTTTAAAAAAAACTTTACTGGGAAGTGAGATTAACCATGAACATGTACAAAAAACATAGAGAACACTAAAAATATATTGAGTAGACCATATTTTTTATTACCAAAAAAACAGGCAGGATATTTGGTGCCTGCATAAGCTCCTACCTGAGCAATGGCTTCCTATTTCTCTATAATTTGGAGATACATGCATCCAATCAATATATTGTGTACAAAACTGTTCCTAATGCTGGCACAGGACCTCCCCATGTGAATTGCAGTGTACTGATACGCAATACAGAACGTAAATATTAAGTAGCTGGAAACAGTACATCAAGTCAGATGTACTGGATTTAACAATGATATTTATACATGGCTGTGATTCATCTGTTTAGCTGTAACAACTCTGCAGTCAGTGAAGACAGGAGGGTTTGGAGAGAGTCACAGCTTGCCCCAAATATTGATTGTGCTTCATGAATGTTATTTCGCAAAGAAAATTCTAACCAGCATATTTAGAAGGCTCAGCATAGCTATTGCAGCACTGTTTAATGTAGGAGCCAAATACGTTCATTGTGAGTACTGAACTTCCTAGTTTCCTATCAATCTGATACGATAGATCAGCTTTAGAAAGATTAGTGCTTTATCTCAGCACTAAAAATGACCATTTAAGCACTTCTCTTTTCTGGATTACTCAGGACACTAATGAGACAGACATGCTAATTGGGTAAACACAGGATTGGTAGCTCAAAATCTATTACTTTGATGCTAAACTCAGAGGCTTTGTAGGAAAGAGATCTAGTGAGTATCTCAGAAGCATGATGGAATGGGGAAAATCTATGGGATACAGTAATCCCTGGGTATAAACTCTGTAGGAAAGACAGGGAGGGATCTATTGGGGGAGGTGTTGCTTTGTACATCAAAAAAGGCATGGAATCAAATAAGATAGAAAACATCAGGGAATTAACTCCCCAACAGAAGTGATATGGGTGGAAACATTGGGCCTTGCTACTTAAACATGCAGAGGGGTGTACTATCACCCACCTGATCAAACCCTTGAGGTTGATCTTGAGATGGAGAAGGAAATGAAGGAGGTGACTAAAGCAGATAATGTTATGATACTGGGAGACTTCAGCTACCCTCACATTGACTGGGTAAACATGCTCAAGTCATGCTGTAGAAATGAGATTCCTAGACATCATAAATGACTGTGCACTGGAACAGTTGGTCACAACAGTTGGCCAACAAGAGGGGTAGTAGGGAAAGTTTTAATCTTGTGGAGAATATGGAGAATGCACACCATCTTTGTGGTTTCTAAAGGACGTTTCTAGCCCTCATGATGGGTTGGTTGGTTAAATAAGTCCCACACAATTTTGAACCTAGTGCAAAGAATCTAGTTTGCCTTTGTATATCGTAAAGCACACTTCACTTCCTCAAAATTGGACGTTTTTAGTCCTAATTGGATATGGTGTTGGCATGTTTTGAAATATTTTCTCAACCATGACAGCCAGAAACTGGCTTTAAAAAAACAACACCATAGATCCTCAAGCTTCTGCAAGAGCTTTTGCATTCACTATAGCATTAGGAAAATATTTACACGTGCATCCTTACTGCATGCACAGATTTTGCCCTGAGAATTGTTTTGAAAATTAAACAGTTTTGCATAGTATTGATTTATACAGTTATTTTCTGAGTACACTATTGGCATTTCCCTGGTGCAGACTTTTCTCTGCTTCGATGCAAAACAAGGAGAAAAAGGAAACTAGTGATCTGTGCCATGTCTTCTCTTTCTAAGTTCCATTCCATTTTATATAAAATAGTCCTCATGGCTGAGTGCAGTGTTTCATTTCAACATTAATAACATATAGTTTATGTCCTTTTAATTTAGGTAATTTTAAAATCTTCACAGAGTGAAAACATGGCATGAAATGTGCATAATTTAGTTTTAATTTGGATAACAGGTCTTGTTAGCATAATTCTCCTTGGCAATGCATTTGGATTTCTTTGGCACTGAATTCTACTAGCCCTGATTATTATAGCTCTGTTGTTTAAGAGAGCCTTGATGTTGGTTTCCTCTGCAACAGGACAATTGCTTCTCGAGTTAATGTGCTCAAATGCATGTACCTTTGGACATGGATGGATCTTCTAGCAGACATTTCTTGTGGAAGCAGATCTTTCCTGCCTAGGCTCCTGTGATTTCAAAGAAGTGGGGGGGAGGGACTTATGAGAACAGGGAGCTGCTGTGAAGAGGCAACATCAGGTAGAATTGCCTCACTCACTTCTTGCACCAGTGGAGACTCTTATGGTAGAGGAAGCGACACTGGAGGAAAAGAGAGATGGAGGACATGTCACCTGATTCCCCTTCCTCACAGCAGCCTCCTGTGCCACATTTTGCCCCAGCACCAGCTTTTCAGAGCTCACTGGCAGCTGCTGTGGAGAAGGCAAGGCGGGAAATATTTGCATCCAATAGGACCTCTGTGCTTGAAATTCATAGGATCCAATCCATTAACTTTTGTTGATTTGTCGTTGCTGACTAAAACTCTTAACATCGTTAAACAGTGGCTTTGTTCTTTATTCCAGGTCATGGATTATATGGAACTTTTGAAATGCTGTCCTCCTGGAGGAAAACTAGAGAAGACCAACATGTAAAAGAGAGAACAGCAGCTGTATTTGCAGACTCCATGCTCTCCTTCTCTCTCACCACTGCCATGTACCTGGTCACTTTTGGAATAGGTGCCAGCCCCTTCACTAACATTGAAGCAGCCAGGATCTTCTGCTGCAATTCCTGTATTGCAATTTTCTTCAACTACCTCTACGTACTCTTCTTTTATGGTTCCAGCCTCGTGTTTACTGGCTATATAGAAAATAACTACCAGCATAGTATCTTCTGCAGAAAAGTACCAAAGCCAGAGGTATTGCAAGAGAAACCTGCTTGGTATAGGTTCCTTCTGACAGCCAAATTCAGCGAGGACACCACAGAGTCAGAGGAGACAAACAGTTATGAAAGTCACCTTTTAGTGTGTTTTCTCAAGCGATATTACTGTGACTGGATAACGAACACCTATGTCAAGCCTTTTGTAGTTCTCTTTTATCTTATTTATATTTCCTTTGCCTTAATGGGCTACCTGCAGGTCAACGAAGAGTCAGACCTTAGTAACATTGTAGCAACTGCGACACGAACCATGGAGTATACTGCTGCTCAGCAGAAATACTTCAGTAATTACAGCCCAGTCATTGGGTTTTATATCTATGAATCAATAGAATACTGGAACATGACCGTTCAAGATGACATGCTAGAGTACACCAGGGGGTTTGTGAGGATATCTTGGTTTGAGAGCTACTTAAATTACCTTAGAAAACTCAACATCTCAACTGGATTACCCAGAAAGAATTTTACTGATATGCTGAGAAACTCCTTTCTGAAAACCCCTTCGTTTGCTCATTTTTCAGAGGATATAATTTTCTCCAAGAAGTACAATGAAGTGGAAGTTGTAGCCTCTAGAATGTTCTTGGTGGCTAAGACAATGGAAACCAAACGAGAAGAGCTTTACCGCCTCCTGGAAACCTTAAGGAAGCTCTCTCTCAAATCTAAGGTTAAATTCATTGTTTTCAACCCCTCATTTGTATACATGGATCGTTATGCCTCGTATGTGGGGGCCCCCTTGCAGAACTCCTGCATCAGTGCTTTATTCCTGCTCTTCTTCTCTGCATTTCTTGTGGCAGACTCTCTCATCAATGTATGGCTCACGCTCACTGTTGCCTCAGTCGAATTTGGAGTTATAGGTTTTATGACCTTGTGGAAAGTAGAACTGGACTGTATTTCTGTGTTGTGCTTAATTTATGGGATTAATTATACAGTTGACAACTGTGCACCTCTCTTGTCAACATTTGTCCTGGGCAAAGATTTCACAAGAACTAAATGGGTAAAGAATGCCCTGGAAGTGCACGGGGTAGCTATTTTACAGAGCTACCTCTGCTATATTGCTGGTCTAATTCCTCTTGCAGCTGTGCCTTCAAATCTGACCCGTACACTGTTCAGGTGCTTGTTTTTGATAGCATTAGTCACCTTCTTTCATTGCTTTGCCATTTTACCTGTGATACTGACTTTTCTGCCACCGTCCAAGAAAAAGAGGAAAGAGAAGAAAACTCCTGAGAACCGGGAGGAAATCGAGTGTGTAGAAATGGTAGATATGGATAGCACCCGAGTGGTCGACCAAATTACAACTGTGTGACTAGTTGTTTATTTTGGTTTTGTTCTTTTCTTTAACCCTAGATCTTACTGAGGGAAGGAAAATCATATTGATTATAAAATGGGGCATGGTTTTCATTTTCAAAATAAAACCAGAAATACCCAAAGTACTGGGCAAGGGAAAAAGAACATTTCTAAAATTGTTTGGCTTCTGTAGAAAAGTACAGAGAAACGTACATGGATTGAGTACAAAGAGAGTGTCAGTTTGGTTGGTACCTGAGATAAGAGACTAGAGGTAGGTTACTAAATCGTACTTGCTGTGTTTACCCTGCAGAATTTGCTGCTGTTGTCCCAACAAATTGAAAGGTCAACTGTCAAGGCTGAAGGAGCATTAAGTGTACATTTTGGACATGCCTTTAGAAAACTTTAGGTACAGCAATAATTCCAGTGAGTCAGCTATTATGGATCTTAGCCATCCCACTGAACTTTCCTTTCTATTGCTTTTTCTTTTTCTTTTCCTGAATGGAAACATATATGCAAGTTTGTAAAACATACAAAAAAGCCAAGCAAATTAGGATACATAATGGTAAACACAGCAATCACTGTCACTGTAGGGTTATGCTGCCGTCGCCTTCTTTTCTGAATTAATAGATGTTTTGAAATGCAATTAATCCCCAGTCCATTTTAAATATAACATAATTTTGTAGCATTTTTTAAAAAGAGTGTATTAATTATATGCATAAGGCACACAGCTACACAAGTCATTCTGATTCTCAGATAAAAATCCATTTCCCTCATGTTTTCTCTCATTGAAGAGATTCTGTTTACCAATACTAGACTTTGTAGCACTAACTTAAACTATGCTAGGAGATCTAACAGCAGCCTAAATAAGGGATATCTTAAGCACCTCTGCCAAAATCCATGAACAAAACCTCAGATGCCTAATTTCCTCAAATAAGAGCCTTCATGCCAGGCCATTCACTGGTAATGCACTCCTATAGGATCAATGAACAGCTTCGCAGAATATGTAACATAGATCACAGTCCCCAATCCTCTTCAATAACTCATGCTATACACAACAGACCCTTAGAAATGAATAGGACTACTAAAGAAGTGGTGACTTTTGAACACTGGCTGCTGTAACGTCCTTTAAGGACGTGTTGTAAGCAGCTACCCTAATAATGAACCTCAATAAAACCCAGTCCTGCCCTGAAAAAATTGTCATTGATATGACATGCCAAAGACAGATAGGCACCAATTTTATAGATAATGTCCCTGCAGTGATTTATGCCAAAGCAGTACAAAAGTTAGAAATCTTGTCCCTTTGGTATAACTTTTTACATTAGCTAAAGCAACGTCAGTGTCTGTGATATGGACACACACAATATTACCTTTCCACACATGCACTTTACTACGTACAAGAAGTTATGATGGACTTTAATAAGGGAATCAACAACCAAATCTTATGCTGCTATTTTAGTTGTGCCACAGCAGATATGAGATGCTTTACCAAAACACTTCCCAAAGTTCCCTCGAGCCCCTGCTACAGGCAGTCATCAGCAGCACAGTATTGCCCCAGTACTGAGAAGGCAGTCCTGGTCTGCCAGCACTTTGCACCTAACACCATTGATCTGCCTCCACTGCTATCTTTTTCTCATTCCAGGGTCTACCTTGAAAAGGCCTTTAAGGTCTTTTATGCATGGGTACTCTGACTCACATTTGCCCCCGGACTGACTCAGTTGTTCCTTGAAGTTATGCATGAGTTTTCCGTCCCTCAGAGTTGACCTCGCGGTCCACCCCACACTCTCTCTCCAGGTCTTCCCAATGCTCTTTTAATGCAATTCTTAGTTCTTCTCCAAGATCAACCTGGGTCAAATCATCTCTACCAATGCCCCCACATGCCCCTGTTCTCGTTTCCTCCTCCCACTCCCACTACACACACTCCCACCCTGCACACTCTCTCCGAGTTTCCCAATGCTCTTTTAACAAGATTCTTAGTTCTTCTCTGAGGTCAAATCATCTCTACCCTCATGCCCCCATTCTCATGCTTTCTCCTCCCAATCCTCCAGCCAGCCTTCAGCTATCCCCTCCACGAAGCCCCGGGAAGCCATTGATACCAGAGAGGTAAGCAGCCACATGGCTGCTTACTTCTCCAGTCCCTGTTGATTGCAGGGGATGGGTGGCTGAGCCCAGTGCTTCCCCACGATCTCTGATCACAGGGGAGAGGAAGCCAACTGCTGGGTTGCCGTCCAGGGCTTAGTTTAGCTTTCTCTCCCCTGCATGCTCCATGATCAAAGGGGACAAGTAGCTGAGCACTGGGCTGCAGCTCTGCCTTTTTTTTTCCTGGTGGCACTTGGGTTGTAAAATGGCCACTCGCTGGGGGCAGAGGGGAGCTGGGGTGGGGGGTGGGGGTGACATTTTTTTAACAATCAACACTACCACTAATTACAAAGCAGCGTTTTCAAGGGGCAGGGACTCAGATGCTTTCGGATTTCTGCTTGTGATTCTGCAGTACTCCTGATACTCCAGGAATTTCTTTGGAGCAAACAACCACCATCCATAGGATTTTGAGAATGTGGATCAGAAAAGTGTGGGTCAAGAGAGCATCCAGCCCAAGGTTAAATTCCCATGCATAAAAGACCTAAATCAGCAGCAGTGTGCACAAGCTGTGCTGGAATAACCTTGTAGCAGCACCCCAATGGCTGCTGTTGATCCCACACATGAAAGGTGGTTGAGAACTCAGATTGAGGCAAGGGGAGGAGTGCTTATGCTGACTTGTATGCTGATACTGGGTTTCTTGTGTCAGTTCCTATTTGCCACAGTAGAGAATAAGACTGAGATATTAATAACACAGTTGAGAACCGAAACCCATTTCTTCTAAGTGAAGAAAATATTTTAGCCTTCAGACAAAACTGGAATGAGCTTTTTTTCTTCAGATACTATAAACTGTATTGTGTACCCAATTAACATTCACTCAAAGGACCTGCCAAGGACCTGAAGTATGCAAAATACCTTTGATAGTCTCATTAACCAAATTGAGCTCCAGGTGTTTTCAGTAGCCTATGGTTTAGACAACCTATGTGGACGAGCACCTATACCATTTGATCAAAATTTGAACCCAGTAACCCTTAGAAGACCAACAAAATTTTCTATGGTATAAACGTTCAAGAGGCGAAGCTCACCTTGTCAGGTACCTGTTGTTGTCCGACAAACTGAGCTTTGACTTATGAGAGCTTATTTCATGAGAAATGTTGGTCTTTAAAGTGCTACTGGACTCAAATTTCTTTCTTCTACTACAGGCTAACACGGCTACCCACCTATACTATTTGATGTAATACATTAGCAAGTTTGCTGAAGTCTAAGAGAGGAGTGGACATGTTCATGAAGGAGAGAGCTATTCATGGCTGCTATTAAAAATGGGTACTAGTCATGATGCATACCTATTCTCTCCAGGAAGTGCTTTGGAACACAGGCAGGACAATGCTGCGGCAGTTATCTGATTTGTGGGCTTCCTAGAGGCACCTGGTTGGCCACTGTGAACAGACTGCTGGACTTGATGGTCCTTGGTCTGATCCAGCATGGACTTTCTTATGTTCTGTTTTGTTTATTTTCAGATATGCATCTTAGTTGTTCTTTCAGCATTGCTTTGCTAGAAGAGGCTTTTGTTGCTGTTTGTCTGTTTGCTATTGCTATGTGTAAAAGTGAAGATGTTTTGTTTCAGTGTAAGATATTTTGCCATTCTTGCCAATGTGTGAGGTATTTAAGCAGGAGACTTTGTATCTCTGCCAAACCTTTCTCCTTTCCAAAATGGAAACACACAAAAATATCATAATGCTTCCACTTGGCAAGTTGTTCTTTGCACAAAACTCTGATGAATATACAGTAGCAACTGGAAGTTGTAATGCAACTTAATTCTTGGCAACCATCAGTGGATAGGATGCCATCTTTTTCCTTTGGCATAGGACATAAACCAGGCAGACTAGTACTCAGGAGAGTACAAACGTAAGTGAACGGGGTCGTTCCCATCTGTGCTCAAACTTTGCAGCAATGATGTCAATGAAACTTGCAGCTACCTGGTCTGTAATAGAATCTGCATAGCTCGTATTGCTCACTAATTTCAGAAGTCAAAGGCCATGTCCCTAAAAAGTTCTAGACCGTGATATAGAACAAGCTTCTGCACATGCTCAAAATAAGCTGCTTCCTTCCAACTCATGGTCATTCTATTCCTTTAGAACATTTGAAAAGTACGAATATACAAATTTGCACTTTTTACATTTCATTTTGTTTTTGTATGTTGTCATTATATACCCTTTTCATTTTGCCCATTTTTGTTGCCTCCTAATTCATTGGTTCCTTTTACACCATTTAATGCCATTTACACATGAAATGCTAACTTTATACAATTAATATAAAAATGGATTTATGATAATATTGCTGTCAAATTTTGTTGGCATGGTGAGAAAAAAGGCAGCTGTAGTTTTAAACTAAGCAGGGAGACCACCGAGGGCAGAGAGACTATGCCCCTGCAAATCCGGGGATTTAGAAACCTCTGAACATGTTCTCCTGAACTGTAACTTTTACACTATACCCTGTTCTAAGTTTATTGAGCCCCTCATACTGAGAATGGGACCCAACAGGGAAAGAGAAAAGAGAAAAGCTCCTACAAGGAGATAATCTCTCAATCACCTCTCAGGTAGCAAAATTTTGTACAGCTGCAATGAAAATTCGTTGCCACAGAGTAGTCTCTTAGTCCAAATGGCAGATGTAACTTGGATGTTATTTATTTATTTAAGTGACTTAAGACTCGGACTGTACATTTTTGTCGGTAAGACCATTTTAGTCCATGTATCTTGTTTTATCTGGCCAAGGGCAGCAAATAAACTATCTATCAATCTAAGCAGGGAGACCCCACGTTAGAAACTAGATTTTTTCTAAACAAAATTTCTAACATAAAATATGATAATGCTATTACTGATGAGCTTTTTGTTGGAGTCTCTCTGCCCTCGGTGGTCTCCCTGCTTAGTTTAAAACTACAGCTGCCTTTTTTCTCACCATGCCAACAAAATTTGACAGCAATATTATCATAAATCCATTTTTATATTAATTGTATAAAGTTAGCATATCATGTGTAAATGGCATTAAATGGTGTAAAAGGAACCAATGAATTAGGAGGCAACAAAAATGGGCAAAATGAAAAGGGTATATAATGACAACATACAAAAACAAAATGAAATGTAAAAAGTGCAAATTTGTATATTCGTACTTTTCAAATGTTCTAAAGGAATAGAATGACCATGAGTTGGAAGGAAGCAGCAAGCTTTGTCCCCATGTTATGCTGGAGTATTGATTGCAGGGTTCCCAAAAAGTATGCATATAGACTCCTTTTTTCCTTTCCTTTCCTTTCCTTTCCGTTTATCCCTTAGAAGCTCCTTGATCAATTGATCTTGAGCAGCATATATCTAGTGTTGGAGGGATATAAGGACTGAAACAAATCTTGTCACTGACAATGTAGCCTTGGGGTCCCCATCGCTTAGTAAAAAAGGCATTATGTCAGACACAGAGGCATTGGATTTGTATGTTAAAAGGGGGGAAATATAGTGCAATCGAAGTTCCTCGTAAAAGCGGCATTCCAAAAGGGCATGAGCTAATGAGTCAATAGAGCCAGAAGAGCAAGATCAGATCCTGTCTGAGTATGGTATATTCAGAATTCTGCCCTGCATTACCATAGAAGGGTTAGCGTTCAATCTAGCCAAGCAAAAAGCTCTACAAAGACGAGGAGTTGTCAGATAATATGTATAGGCAGGCAGACCAAGTGGAGGGGGTATTCCGAAGAACTGGGATGAACAGACGCATATAAACTCTGTGCATGCATTCCAATAAGCACTCCAAAGCTAACCATATTTGCTGATCCAGTGCTGATTTAAGGTAAGCTCCGTCCTCCCCCACCCTTTAACAAATAACAACACACAATATTTTGGAATTGAACTATAACTTTTATATAAGTGAAATAAAGTTGGCCACAACTTAATTAACATATAAACAGCTGTAAGAACATTGGCGTGGCATCTGGGCTGGAAGTACCACTAACTGTCCCCAGTGCAGTTTGATGTATGAATCCTGATCCCTGCGATCTCGCTGGGATGACTAGGAATGGCAGTATTCAAAATCAGGGCGTACGCCACTTGGTGCTTCTCCTGCCATCCGGGAAGCATCAACTGTAGCCACCTCCAAGCTAGACTCATCCTCCAAATCCCTTATGGGGATCCCCAAACTCTGATGAAAGGGGTACGCAGAACGCTTTCCTCCAGAAAATCCAGCCCTATGCCCACCCGGCCACAAAGCAGGGGAGGGGCCATGCCCCCACCCCAGCTGCCGCCAATGCTCCTACAGCTGCAACCACTCAGCAAGGCCATTGTGAATACTAATTAACCATAGGTACTTGCCCCATTTGGACAGATGGACCCCATCCCTCCAAAAGAACACCGGTTGTTGTAACAATATATCCCAATGTGGGACCATGAAAACCCCCAAAGCCTCTACTGAACGCCCAATGGCAGCCGTTGCTCTACGCCTCACAACGTCCACCTTCAGCGACACTGCTCCCTGCCACCATCTCCGTTCCAGCATGTCGGACCAGATTATGACAGTCTTCCTGAAGTGGTCGGTGACCACACGCAGATCCAATGAAGCCATCACCGACAGATCCTTTCCCTTCCGGTGGACAAGGTCATTTTCTCCCAGTTGAACAATAAGCGTGTCCGGAGTGCCATGCCACTGGGCTATCTTAAATAACACAGGAACCAATGCTGGCCATCGCATCCCTCTGCGCCCCATCCAATAGATGTGCACGTATTCATCTAGGCCCAAGTTCCTGCCCCATCCAGATATTGAAGTGTAAATGCCGGCCCAGTGAACAATACTGTGGCCCACCAGCCAAACCCATCTTATACTCCTGGCTGCAACTCGGAAGAAAACATTAATACAACTCTAAGTGAGGTCTAATATAGCTTTTGTAACCTTCCGAACACCATCTGCCGATCTTCTGAATCCGGCCTCCTGGCAACCCCAATCTAGCTGCTACTGTGGCCACCCAATGTGAAATGAATGCGTCCTGAACTCTTCTGTCAGAAGACCCTGCACCGCTGGCCCATACCTTAGAACCCTGATGAACTGGAATCGAGTCAAAAACGTGTCATCTTTGTGAATGAATAATGGTCTAGCCTGGCTAGGCCGCCTCTTCATAAATGGGTGCATGGCTTGCACTGGGCAGGGGCATCCCCTGCGACTGGCCTGTAGATGTACATCCGCTCCTTTACTCCCCTGGTCCGTCTTTGACCACCTTATACGCATGAGCAGCTCCAAAGCAGTCACCCTCACGTCCTCCAACCTGATGGCCCAGTTAGACCTCTCCCTTGCCGACCCAGGCACCAACTCCCTGATTCCTAAAGCCCCATAAAAGGCCAAAGTGTAGGCTGCTGTACATAACGGAACTTCAAAATGAGACCAGCATATGCCTACCAGGCCCTTAATAAGTTCTGACAGGCTGGCCATGCTGAGCTGCCTGCAACAATCCTTAATATGCTGACTCCCTTTCTTCCACCCCTTAACTGCCCTGTGCACCATGAATGATGAGCAAGGGTCATTGTACCCATGGGCCTTACTGAAAATGAAATAGCAGACAGGTGCACCCCAATTGTCCTGGCAGAAAAACCACACTCCTTCAAGTGGGCTAAATAACGCAGAACCGTTTGTTTCAGCACCGGCCACTGACCTGGACCACCGTTCCCCACTGAGAAAGCCAAGAAACGTGTAGCTGCAGATGAGTAAGCCCGACGTGTCGCCGGTGAAATAGACATGTAGACCCCCTAGATTATGGTTCATCTCCAAGAGTCCACAACTCTTCCAGAAACGCTTCTGGTAGAATGTCTGCTTCCAGCTCCAAAGTGCGGAACCTGTCCTGCTGGAGGCGAGATAATGAGTCTACAATGCCATTGTCCACCCCAGGCACGTGGCAAGCTGAAAAAGAAATGTTGGCTGACAAACAAGCTAGCACCAGACGACAGACTAAATGCATGACCCTGCACGACTTTGACGATTGCTTGTTGACAACCTGGACCATCGCTTGATTGTCACACCAGAAGTGCTTGTCCTTGAAGTGCTCTTGCCAGAGAACCACCGCCACTACTAGAGAGGGAATAACTCCAAGAAGGTTATGTCTGGCACAAGACTAGTGTGCTGCCACCGTTCGGGCCACCGTTGTGCACACCATTTCCCCCTGAAGTAAAGCCCAAAACCTACACTCCCAGAGGCATTGAACTGTACCTGAAGTTCCTGCCCCAAATCCAAATGCTCTTGCCAAAGAGCCACCCCGTTAAATTTTCCAAGGAAATATAGCCAAGTGCAAGCATCCTCCTTCATTTCCCGTGTGATCCATATACGGTGATGAGGGACCCTTACTCCCCTCATGGCCCAAGACATGCATGAACAAAACGCCCTGCCTGGGGCAACCACCTTGCATGCAAAATTTAAATCCCCTATCACTGATTGCAACTCCCTGAGTGTACATTTTTCTTGTGTAACAATAATGATAGTAACACTTGTAATGCAAGCAACTTCTCCTCAAGCAAGCGAGAAGATCCCTCCACCAAATCTATTTCATTCCCCAAAAATGTGAGTTACTGGTTGTCCCCTCCGTCTTCTCGTGAGCTAGAGGTACCCCTAACTCATTGGCCATTCCCTTAAACTCCCTTAGCAAAGTGTTGCAGGCCCCTGAGTCCGCAGGCCCCCCAAACGGAAAATCATCCAAGTAATGTGTTACCTTTCATAACCCCATCCTATCCGTGACTGCCCACTCGAGAAATGAGCTGGATTCTTCAAAGGCAGCACAAGCCACTGAGCAGCCCATTGGCATGGATTTGTCGACATACCATGCTCCCCCAAACTGAAAACCTAGAAGGCAAAAATCTGCTGGGTGCACAGGCAGTAGCCAAAAGGCCGATTGGACATCGCATTTTGCTATCAGTGCCCCTGGACCACATGACCATATAATGCCAATAGCTCAGTCGAAGGACTGATACCTTACCGAGCAGAGCTCGGGGGGAGGGCCTCATTCAGTGATTCCCCCTTTGGATGAGACAAATGGTATATAAGATGAAACTCCCCTAGGGCCTTCTTGGGTCCCACTCCCAAGGGGGACACACTCAAATTGGTAAATGGAGGTATACTGAAAGGACCCGCAATATGACCTGCTCTGCATTCTATCTCAATTTTAGCTGCCACTACCCCTGAAAGCTCAGCAGCCTATTTTAAGTTGCCCAAAGTCATCGGGACGCATGGCATGAAAAAAGGAATACGGAAACCTCGCGAAAAACCTTCCCATAAAAATAATGCTGACTTTCTGGCCGGATACCTGGCCAACAGGGGGACTAACACATTCAATTTTACCGGGGTAACAGCCAATCTTCGCAAATCATCTTTACTGTTTGGCAGCTATGTTGTTGCGGTTGGAAGGCCCTCCCTCTTTTTGGTTTGCTGATGAAGAGGGCCTAGCCCTACGAAAGGAGGCCCCACCATTCCCCCCCCCCGCACAGCTTGTCCATGGGTGGGGTCCAAAACACACCTCACACCTGTGCTCAAAGTGACATTTTACCCTTTGGCATTTACCCTGATTATATTCCCAGCACACCTTCCTTGCCTTATCCCTGCGAGGACCGTTCTAATGGCTCCATCTGCTGTTATCCGTTTTACCTTTAATGTTGGGTCCCACGTTCACCAACCACAGCTTATTGTTTATTAAGTCCCACCTAGACCTCTCATTTTGTGAGACCCGCTTTCTGAAGGCCTCATCATACTCAATAGCTGCTGTATCACTGGCAAGTGTACGGGTCCTTAACACGTTAGCCAAGTGGTTAACTAAGTGCCAACCTCTATCTGGATAGGACGAGACCACCCCCATAAATATGGTATAGCCTACCATCCATTTGTCAAAAATCTTTTCACCACTACCAGCTTTTTCCTTATCCTTCCTCTTTTCCTTTGTCACAGACCAGGATCGTCTCCCCTCCTCAACCTCAGGCTTTATTAAGGAAAAGAGGTCTACGTAATATCCGTCCAATATATCTTCCCTTACATCCCAGGGTAAATGAATTCCAGGGGGGTCCTCATCATCCCCGAATGTAGGGGGCAACATCGGCCGAGAAGATGCTCTCCCAGATTCCCCCCCACGCACTTTCTATACTTACGGGACTTTTGTAGTGCCCTTCTGCGAAGAGCCCATGATGCCAAGCCTGGAACATTAGCTGCTGCCAACCAATAATCTTCCCTCACTAGATGAAGGCTCACCATCAAAACTGGAAACTTCCGTGTCGACCACCGAGCGTCGTTCAGATCTACTCGTCCTCGCCTTCTTCTTAGTTGACCTTGATCCACGGTGCAATCTACGCTGCCTTCTGCCCGCACTGGAAGATTCAGATGAGGAAGACGAGCCCCTCCGCCGCCGTCTTTGGGTTCTGCTCCCTCTGCTTACCCGGCCAGGTGTCACTCCACTGGAGCTTGCAGGCTCTGCCAATGAGCCTTGCCTGGAGCTGAGCTGCTCCACTTTTTCAGCCAGCTGCTCAACCACTTCTGGGAGGCCCTGGAGTGCCACCTCTCCCTGCACAGGAGTGGCACCAGCTAAGCCAGAGGCTGGTTCAGCCCTGCTGCCCCTATTTTGCCTTCGAGAGTGCTCCTGACCCTCAGGCAGCTCTCCTTGATTGGTTCTCCCCCGAGGGGAGTGGACCTCAGACTGGCCACCCAGCACCTCTTGCACTCTGCTCTCTCCCCATCTCCTGGGGGCCTGGCTCTCCCAAGATCTCCTGGCTGCCCTACCCCAACCCCTTGTACAAGGGGGAGGAGGGTCCTGTGGCTTGGCAGGCAGTGGACCCTTTTTGGGAGGCATTATTCAGCTCTTCCTGCCTTCCCAACCACATGCCTGTGCAATGCCCAAGCGGAGGCAAACCTCCACTAAAGAAAGAAAGAGAAAGAAAGAAAGAAAGAAAGAAAGAAAGAAAGAAAGAAAGAAAGAAGTGATATCAGCTCTTAGCCTAAGTTAACGGCAGTGATTTCGCTTGCCCCCTCCTTCTATTATCTCAGCCCGACTTCCACTAATCACCGCCCAATACCCGGAAAGCCGCTTCCGTTGCCTTCCATGTCTCCTTCTCATTCTTCTCCACGATCTTTGCTCCAAGAAGTCCTGCAGCGATCTGAAGCCGCCCAGGAAATCGGCTCCTTTTTTATGCTGCAGAGGTGGACCAGAGTGAAAACTGCACTCTGCTCCTACCTCCTGCAGCCACACACCCCAGGTACAGGGCTCTTACTGATTGACCCTTTCAAAACAGCAGGGAGCCTGGCCATTGGAGGAGCTCCCTCCTCCAATTACCGGTTCCCTGATCTGTTTGCTGCAGCGAGCCGATGGCCGCTCAAACTGCCATTCCTCCCACACACACCAGCTTTGTCCTCTACTTCCCTAACCCGTCTCAGCAAACCAGGATACGGGTGAGTCTCGGATCCTTTTGCTTCCATCTATTATGTGATTTTGTTCAACTCATATCAGATGATGTTCCATCAAAACATTTATTTACTTTATATCAGACATTTGTCTTCCACCTTTCCACAGTTATGTGCACAAGACAGGTTAAAACAAAACAAAACAACAAAGACAAATAAAATGACCTCATGATACTCCAGCATAAAATCAACTCAAATGTTAATAGTGCAGTCTAAGCAGAGTGACACCCTTCTCGGCCTGTTGATTTCAATAGATTTAGAAGGATGTGACTCTGTTTAGGATTACACTGCAAGAGGGCTATACTAACAACAGCAACTGATAAAGCAGGAGCATTTAGAAAACCTTATGAGACAGGCAAAAATAACAACCAACTTGGGGGGATAACACAACAAAAAGACAGCTGACTTTTTTTTAAGCCCCGTATTTGATGGTCAATTATGGCAGCAAGGTCAGAGGGGAGAATTCCAAATCTGGGAGCAGCTACTGAAAAAGGCCTATCCTTTGTGATCACCTGCCTCACTTCTGAAGGCAGAGGATACATACAAGGACCTGCAACAATGGGTACAGTGTCCAGGCAGACTATATGAGAACATACCTTAGGCACTATAAGGCTTTATAGATTAAAACCATCACCTTGAATTGGGACCAGAAACAATCAGGCAGCTATCTGAAGATCTTCAAGTCCATAATTTGCCTCAACTACCAATCTTGCTGCTGAATTCTGGACTAAATTGAAGTTTCCAAACCACCTTTAAGGGCAGCCATGCATAAAGTGCATTACAGTAACTCTGTCCCCACTTGCTGGATCAGTCTTCTTGAGGAAGGTTCACAACTGGCAAACTAGCTGAGGTGCTATGTAGGGCTGTTGATTCGGTTCGGCCTGAACTGAAAAACAGCCGAATTTACCACAATTCGGTGGTTTTTCGGTTCGGGCGAACCGAACTCAAAAAGGGGGGAAACCGGGGAGCCGAATTCTCTGAGTTCGGGGTGTTCCCAAATAAATTTGGTGAATTCGGCCCCTTTAAACTGAAGGCACAGATCTGTCCCCCCCCCCACGCGCCTCCAGGGAGCTTCCCTGGAGGCGCGCGGCGGGCCCTTTAAACAGATCTATTTAAAGGGGGCCCCCCAGCCCTGCCGGGACTCCCGGGGAATCCCCCTGAAGGCGCGCGGGCGAGCGAATTTTCCATGAACTCCGGATCCCCCTGAATTTCCGGGGATCCGAAGCGGGGGAGTTTGGACTTCGGCACGGCCCAAATAAAAACAGGCCGAATTTTGCCGAAGCCAAACTATACCGAATTTTTTTTCAACAGCCCTATGTGCTACAGATGAAATTGAGCATCCAGCTGTAGATCTAGATCTTACAGCACCTCTAAACTGTGAACCTTCTGTTTCAGTGGGAGTTCAGCCCCATCGAGAGTAGGCTGTCTCTCAATCCCACAGTCAGCACCTGCACCAACCAGCAATACCCTTGGAGTCTCTGTACTGATATTGAATATCTCTGCAATCCTCTCTGGATTGAGCTTCGGTTTATTGCCTTTTATCCAGCCCAATACCACATGCAGATAATAATTCCAAACACCTGATTCAGATGAAGAGTAGAAAAATACTTGTCATCTGCATATTGATGGCATTTAATTCCAGATCTCCAGTGTAGCATTTTTACATAGCATTGGAAGGGGAGAAAGAATTAAACCTTATGGAACACCATACTAGAACTGTCAAAACAAAAATCCCCACTATCTCAAAAAATTAGGTGGGAATGGAGCCATCAGAATGCTGTTCCTATAATATCCAAGCTAGCCAATGATCAGAAGGATACTGTGGCTGGTGGTATGGGACTGCTACCAAGTGATCCAACAGAACTAACAGGAAAAAATAAGCTTCATTGTCTCCCTAACAAGTTCACACTTTTCTTATCTGCAGGAGATATAGTAGCTTCGTGTGAGTTCATTCTCGGTTTACAAGCGTTTTGAGTCTAGGGGGAAATGAAGAAAGAAAAATTGAAGCAACTAGAATGATTTCACTGTAAATGGTCCATATCCAAAATTTATGCCCAGCATTTTATTGGAAACCATGCAAATAAGATAAATACTAGAGCTCAAAAACCCTGAAGAAAATCTGCCCAGCTAGGAAAAACTGATCTTTTCCTAAATACCAACCTTACAAATGAGGTTAGACCTGAAAAAGCATAAGGCATGTAAAAGTTTGATGTTTGAACAAAAGGAGCCAGAATCTCTTCGTCTCCTGCAAGGGTGTACAAGCCAAGGCTAGATGCAGAAGTATTAGGGGATTTTAAAGAACTGTTTTCTGTTCTTCAGCACTGCCTGTATTGGTTCATCTGCCAATAGGTTAACACTATTCCAGCCAATTATTTGGTTCCATTAGGAAAATAGATACACATCTAAATATTTTTTTAAAATATTTCATTTTATCTGGGAAATTTCAGGCATTGGAATGAGCTGTGAAAACATACTTTCAAACAACAAAAGAAGGACAGTATTAAGCTCTAGATTAAGGCTGAAGACTGAACACTTTACTAGGGGCAAAAGTCCTGGAAACAGACTACTTACAGGCCTCTGAAGAACATTTATTTTTTGATATATGCACTTGCTTAAGTGAAATGATTCCAATTGAGAGATTAAAGGCCATGCAGACTATATCTGTTGCATGGGTCAGTAGATACTAAGAATACAGGCTGATGTCTGAGGGTGTGGCTATTTTTGTGCTTGTTTTCACACATACTGAACACATGCATACATGTGAACCTGTCTTATGTGGTCTCAGACCAATGGTCTTCCAAGGACAGCACTGTCTATTCTGACTGGCAGCAGTTCTCCAAGGTCCCAGGTGAAAATCTTTCACATCACCTATTACCTGTTTTATTTTATTTTTAAAAAAGCAGGAGATGTTGCAGATGCTGAACCTGGGACCTTCTGCATACAAAGTAGATGTTCTACCACTGAGTCACAGCTCTCATCCTGTCATTACTGCTACTATGGACAATTGAGCACTGAAAGGCTTCTGAAGCTCTCTCCAAATGTCTATCCTACTAAGGCTGTGGTACTGAATGATCCAAGTGTTTATTTCCATATTAGTTCCATTCTGCTAGGACCAGAGATATTCCGGGACAATCTCCATCCTCCTAGGCTGGGGGGAGGGGATTCCAAACACTGGGAATTGCCACATCCAACTTATCAGAAGATGGAGTGACGTGGAAGAAGTTTCCAAGTTATTATCTGTTCTACTAACCTGAAGCTTAACAGAAGTCCGCATCCAGCAGCACAAAATAGTAAACACATTTAAGTAGATGGCAGCTGTGTTGCTGGCATCTCAAATAAAAGATTAGATATCCAAACTACATTCTTGATGGAAATACTTAACCTGTACACATAGCAGCTAATAACAGTTTTTGTTAATTCAGTGCTGTAAAGAAAACTAATCTAAACTACAAGAGTCATAAACTGACAATCAGGAAACATCAGCAGAACTTGAAGGAGTTTACAAAAACCAGTGATGTCACTGTCTACAGAGCATGAAAGTACAAAACACTTAACTGTCAGCTAAAGAGAGAAGAAAAATGTTACTTTAATTTTAAGATGGTATAGCAATAGAATAGTTTCATTATGGTTGCCTGTAGATCATAAACTCTACCAGAATAAAACGTATAGTTGTTACTGTACCAATCCCACAAACAGAAGCAATGCTGGCACCAGTTTAATTTCCAAAGATGTCGATTCTTGGTTTTTAGCATGAAGTTAGTACCCCATTGAAGAAGCACTAACCTTCATGTCCCTTGTTCTACCTTTTCTCATCTATTGCAAGAAGCTTTTTTATTTTTAGTCATATGCTGGCAGAGAATGTGAAAGACACAATATTTGCTTAAAATACTGCCTTTCATGGAACTGGCAAGATTAGGATGCTTGATAATAGTCACAAGAAGTTAAAAAACTCAATACTTTGCTTATTCTGTTCCAGTTATAGTCACATACCCTTTAAACTATCCAAAACCATTCTCACTATCTTCTGTTTAAAAGATTCTTACCTAAGATAATATTTATTTGTAGATTTATATTCCATCTTAAAAAACAAGCCAAAGTGAATGGCAACAATTACAGGTTTTATTATTATTACCACTACTACTACAACAACTACTACTACCCTGCCTTTCCTAACCAAGGTCAGGTTGCTTTAAAAAAAACAACACAATAGTTTAAAACATTTGCCAACAACACACCATCAAAAGCCCATTTAAATAAAAAGTGTCTTTAAGTTAGAAAAAAAACACATGAATAGGTCTAACAAAACTTCCTCTCTCTTCCACCATCCCAAACAAGTTCTGTTTCTAATTTTGGAACTAGTCCCTCTCTTCTCTCATGCCAAAAAGTTAATTCAGCTTATCTGAAAGCCAAAAAAGAGTAGAAAGTTACTTAATTGTCCTTACTGTGTCCTCTTTCTGTGTCCTTTTCCTGAATTCAAATGCCTTTCCAGGAACTGCTGTTTGTTTAAACTCTTGTGATTTTAGGAGGTCGGGACAAATTCATTGGAGGAAAGTTAACCCACCTTCCTCGCATGCCATGACTCTGATCTTCAGTGGGTCTCCAATCTGCTTAAATCAGAGGTTCAGGATCCCGACAGCCCCTTGGGGGCACGTATGACTTCTTCAGGGACTAAATTTCAGCTGGCTTGGTAAGAGCTCTCCTCACAGAAGCATCGTCCCTTTAAAACCTCTGGGTATAGAAGACTAAGCTCCAAGAGTAAAATCAACTAGTGCTTTGAATTCCCATCTTTTTCTGTGCCACATAATAGTCATCACATCCAAGCTCCATTGTTTGCACCATTTTGCAGGTTATTCTGTAAAATTAATCATCTTTTAACTTTATAAAAAGTGGTGAGAAATTTTGTTGCCAATCTTGCAATGACCTATAAAACTGGAACTGCATGGGAGATTGCCATGGATAGTATAAGTGCACAGCATTTAACCTGCTGAATTAGAAATACAGTAACTAGACACCTATTTGTTTTGCCTTTTATTCATACGTGTTCTGAAATGAAGAAAATTGTACATTTGTGTTTAAGAGCTTCTTCATCAATGTCAACCATCTTTTGCCAATAGGTTTTCCTTTAGGCTGAAAAGGGATTATCACGTGGGCAGTGATATATATTCCATTGCTTGTTGCTCAGTTTCAAGGTTGTAGTCATAAACTAAGATTAAAATTACTGTCAGTTTTAAAAGACCCAAATTTCAGAAAGGACCATTGTGTCAAACTGCCTTTTAGCAGACTGATCTTCCAGTTTCTCAGATAACTGCAGTAGCAAATCATCAGAAACTGTCAATTTCCAATAAGACTGGAAATGAAACCAACTAAACTAATTACTGGATATGTGAAGCCCTTTTGAAATGTCTGTTCAAATAAATAAAAATTGTGGGAAGCATTTCTAACAATAGGACTGTCCATCCTTTTGGCAGCCCCAAGCAAGTTCTTTGGGAGTGCACAAAGGCCTCCAGAGGATCGATTGTTGGGCAGAATTCATGTGGGAGCCTCATTTATGAGAATTGCTCCTCGACATGGAGTTCGCACATGGAGCTACTGTGATTTGTGTAATTATGGTAGTCCATGAAAGAACTGCATTAGTAGCACAAATTATGGGGGCTGGATATACAGTCCCCATATGGAGGTGCTACTAGATCTTACAAATTGTCTCCCTGTATGAGGGTGACCAGTTGCAAGTGTGGTGAAAGCCTGTGCATATTCCGAGGTGTGTAAGTGAAATTGTGGGGGGGGGGCACATAGTAAGGGCTTAATCAATAGTTTCTTAATGTTGCATTACCCAAGCAAGGTGCAAGAGTGTTTGTAGATGGGACAGCACAGTTTAAGAAATGTTTGAACCAGGAAATTTTAAAAACCAAGTCATGTCACATCAATAGCCAATCACAACATTAATAGACATTGATTGCCTGACACATGGTGCCTATAATTCATTATGATATTCTAGAACTGTTCATTGAACTAATTTGAATGTTTTATGTTAATAGAGCTAATCTTCAATGCTTCATTCAGATTAGTCATCTAATATGAGAATTCTATGGCTCAGTATAAGGATTTAGAAGATCTGAAACAATAGGTAGAAATACATGAGCTGGGTATAAGAAGGAGCTCTTACTGGAAAAGCAAATTCTATAGATAAATGACTAGATGTAGTGAGTCTTTTTGTTTTAAAATGTAACACAAGTGCACTTTCAGAAGCTTGGCAGTTGACCTTCCATGGGAAAGAATGCTGAGGTATATGGAGGAACCCAGATTCATTAATTAGCTGATTATATCCTTCTCATGCTCTATGAAACAGTCTCCCTTGATACTCCTATGTAATGCTTATTCAGGTTTGGATTACCCAGAATGAATTACTTAGTCAACTTGGGGGACATGAGCCCTCTTCAGATGTTCTAAGGGTGGAAATAATAAATTTGTGTGGGAAGACAGCAGGACTGTGGTGGAAAACAACTCCTCAGTCAACCTGCACTCATTGGGACATATGCACGGACTTTACGTGCATATACATTTTCAGCTTTCTCTGTACACTTGGGAATCCTGGGTTCCTGATTGTGGGAAGAGAGCCATATGCACATGCAAATGTATGCACATAGACTCCAGATGAGTATTCCAATGAATATTCATAGATCAAAGGAACAGCTTGTCACCATGATTCCGGTCCATCCACATGTATATTCATTATACATCTTAGAACATCTGAAGGTGGTATGAAGTTAAGTTTGCTTTGCAAAATCCAGACTGAAACTAGTCAGCATCATGAATTGTTTGCTGAATTTACACATGACAAAGCTAGTCATGGACTCTGCCTTGTTGGGCAGATCAAGGCATAAACTTTAGGCTGTAATGAAAGTAGATATGTATTATACATGCATCAGAAATAGGCTATGTGGCTCTGATATTAACATTATTGGACTTCTTAATGAGCATGGATGGGAGGGAAGAAATCTCAGGTAACTAAGCAATGGAATGAAAGGAGTTCACACAATTTCTTGGACTTCTTTTAGAAAGTTTTGTGAAGTTTTAGCCACCAGGGAGGAAAAGGTATGAGATTAAAAAAAAAAAAGTCTGAAAGTCTACTGTTCGTTTTCTGTCTTGAAAGAGAAACTGTCTTCTCTCAATTTTTTTCTTATAAGTTACCCAGAATTCAGCCACTATGGTTTAATGGCTCCCCTAACACTCTTTTGCAATTGTAAGCACTCAGGGGTTTCACTGAAAAGGGTGGCTGGATGCAGCTTCAGGACTAATTGTATCCTACAGAGTTATGTAATTATGCACCAACAGCTGAAAGGACACAATTTTAAGTCAACCTATTGTGACAGACACTGTGTAATGTCATACAATCAAATGCAATGTTTAGTAAACATAAACCTCTTTGTCATTTTGTATTTATTTATACAGGTTTAAAAAAAATAAAGCACACATTTAAAAAAAAAACCACTTGGTATAGCTATACTGTTACACCATCACTTTGCCTGGAACTTGGTTTATAGGTTATAAAATATGGTATGATTTTTACCATGCATTAGACTGCATGGAATGCCTTGCCTCAGAACTGTACTGCTGCAAGGAATGGTGACTGCCCTATTGTGCCACCCATTCAAACACACATCCATGACTTAAAGAGAGTTACATTTTGGAACATCAGTTTACCTGGGGGTGTCATCAGACCACTTCCTGATCATGACTGAAGTAAGCTCAAATCCTAAGAAATTCTCTGTCTTCCAAGCAGTTAAGGTGCTGGTGTTTCTTGATTCCACCAAGTTTCTGCTTATTGTTGGAAGAAGTCAAAAGTCCATCAAGCCTAATTCTTTGCCATGAAGTAGAACTAGCCATCTACCCTCCTACCCCTGGACTAAGATGGAACTATGCTAAATGCTAACAGGTACAGATCAGTTTCAATAGTTTACACATGTGACTTAAGCCCCACTGAAAGCAATGGTACAAATTATTTGCTCATGTAGTTGCCTTACAATGACTTGGATCCAGTGATGCACAAGTGGAAACATAAGCTGGGAAGGGTGAGCTAGAAATACAATAAATAATCATAATAAATTGACTCAGCACAATTCCACTTGCACTAGATCTTGTGCGACACCTAGCACAGGCTTTTTGAGTCTGTGGTAGTTAATATGACCCCAAGTGGAAATAAAGGTTGTTTGAAACAGAATCTAGCACTCCATTCCACTCAGCATACTGACACAGGGTATACTTGATGTCCAAGAGATCCATGAGGCTGAAAGATCCATAGGGTTGCTGATGTTTCTTGGGGGTTTTGTGGCCAGCAAAGTTGGTGTTTCTGTTACAGCTCTCGTTGACCAAAGATGACCTGGGCTGTGGATTAGGATTTTAGAAGTCTGGAACCACCAGAAAGCATTAGGATTTTAAAAGTCTGGAACCACCAGAAAGAACTGAAGCATAGCATAATTATGCACATGGCACATTAAGCAGTACAGAAGTTACATAACTAGGATCCCACTTACAATAAGCTAAACACAGCAGTATTGACCACAGTCCTTAAGCATTTATCCAAACAAGTTTGTAAAACCATTTTGTGCAGTACAACTAGGGTTGCCAACCTCCAGGTAGCAGCTGAAGATCTCCTATTACGACTCATCTCCAGCCGATAGAGATCAGTTCTCCGGGAGAAAATGGCCGCTTTGGCAACTGGACTCTATGGCACTGAAGTCCCTCCCTCCCCAAACCCGGCACTCCCCAGGCTCCGCCCCAAAAACCTCCTGCCGGTGGCAAAGAGGGACCTGAATAGTTGTTTTGCATGGTTTTGGAAAGCCAGGAGAGAGTGGGAGCTTCTCTGACCTCAGGCAGGCCATTCCACAAAGCAGGAGCCACAACAGAGACAGCACTTCTACAGGAAGTTGTTGGTTTTTCCAATTGACAGATTGCATTTGCAGAGGCCCCTTGCTGACTTGAGCAAAGTTGTCATGGTGGAACATATGGAGAGATGCAATCCCGCAAATAAGAGGTGCCAAGGCTATGAAGCCGATAACTTAAACTGAGCCCAGTAAAAGATGGGCAGCCAATGGAGCATATGTAGAATGGGAGTAATATGCATGCTCCATCTAGCTTCCGTTAATAGCCGAGCCATGGCATTCTGGACCAGTTGTAGTTTCCAAATTGATTTTGAGGGGAGATCAATGTACCACATTACACTAGTCTAGTCTTGATGTTACTGTGGCATAGATCCAGGTGGCCAGGTCAGCAGTATCAAGGTAAGGGGCCATCTTACGAGCTAGGATGAGTTGGTAGCAAGTTTTTTTTTGTTTTGTTTTTGCAGCTGCATTAATTTGTTTCTCCAGTAATTAAGCTAGATCCAGTATGACCCCCAGTGGGGAGAACAATGTTCTTTAAGGCCTCCAACTTCCCAACCAGCATAACCTCTGTTTTAGCAGGGGCTAGTTTCAATTTCATCACTTTTAGCCAGTTAACCACCACAGGCAGGCAGCGATTCAAGACCTCTACCACATCTCCAGGAGATTTGGATAAGGATATATACATAGGAGTGTCATCAGCACAACTTACTAAGTAACCAATAATTAATTAATTAATTAGTAATAGTAGTAGTAATAGTAGTAACACATTAATATTTTAAAATTATTTCTTTATATTAATATGTATTCTATTTCAAAATTAACTATTGATTTGGGTGGTCCACTGGGTGTCTTCTTAATAAAATTGTAGTAGTTTGGGACATATAAGGGTGAATCTTTTTAACTTCTTGTTGGCTGTCAATTCAGTATTCCTCTCTGACATTAGAGTATGTATTGAGTCCTATGTTATCTGAAATGTCTTATGGAAAGATTGTATAAATTTTTAAAACTGAGAAGAAGAAACAGATGAGACAAAGAAAGGGCAAAGTTACTAGACTAACAATTAGAAGACGAATATATAGAGGAGGAGGAGGAAGTATAGAGTATGGCCAAATCCTCAAAGACCTTGGCCATTAACACATGGCTGTTTTCTTGCTTGTCCCTGTCCTATCCCACGCCTTCCAATCCCGCATTCAAAAAATTGAATGTATGGGAAGAGGGGAGAGGGACAAACAAATAAGAAGGGGCAGCAGCAGCAGCTCCTTCCCCACCCCCACCCACGCCTCTCTCTCCCTCTCTCCCCGCACTCTCCTCGGCCTTCCCCCAGCACCAGTCGGCATCTTAGCCCACCTCACAGCATGCAGCATGCAGCCGGAAGCCTCACAGTCAAGTGGCAAGGCGGCGAGGCGGCGGCTCTTTCTGGCACCAATGCCGTGCACTTCCAGCCGACGCTGCCTCCACCCGGCAAAGGCGAGCCGGTATGCATCAGCTGAAAGTGTGCAGTGTTGGCAATGGAAGGAGCTGCGGCCGCCTCGCCACCTCTCCATTTGACTGGGGGGTTCCGGGCTGCATTCTGCAGGCTGTGAGGTGGGCTAAGATCCCAGATGGTGCTGGGGGGAGGCTGAGGAGGGTGCAGGAGTGGGGGGAGAGAGGTGTGGGTCCCGGGGGAAGGAGCCGCCGTTGCTGTTGTCGGGGCTGGGCAGACTCCCAGAGGGGAGTCGACCCGGGCCCCGAAAACGCAGCGGCAAACGCTCATCAATGTCATGCTCTTTACATTTAAGTTGCGACAAGCCAGGACCTGCAAAGCCCGGAAATGTAGCTATTGGAGGTGGATAGCAATTGGAGGTGGAGAAGGGCGTGCGTTTCAACTTCACCCATTTGCTACATTGGCGGGAGAAAGTAATGACAAAACGGCCATGAGTTTTTGGCACTTCTCTGCACAACTTCAAGCATTAGCAAACCAGATGTCTGGACTTGAGGCAAGACTACAATCGTCTGCGCAACAAGTGGAGGCATGTTCGCAAGCAATGGCTAAACAAGCAGAGGCACATTTACAAACACAGATACAGTCAGTGAAAGATCTTCAATGGAATCGGTGGAAATGGCGGATCAAGCAGACGTATTTTTTTTACACATCCAGCCTCTCTCCTTTGGGACTCTAATCCTAGGATTAGGGCTGGGTGGAGCAAGGGATTTTTTTGTTCCTATACCCCCCCACTCTATTTTGAGTGCCTTGTTTTCCAGCTGCTTGTTGTGACAGAAGCAGGCAGGGTTTTTTCAAAGGCGAGAGCCGGGGCTTGTCCCGACAAGATCCAGCCTCCACTGTGTTGTTTGTTTTGTTTTGTAGTTTTTTGTTTGTGTGAATGACCACACGCTTCACTCTGCTCTCATGCAGAGCATGTGGGAAATGGCGGTGGCCAGCCCAGCAGCCTTGAAGCCACCCACTTTTCAAAATCAGGGCCCATGGGTAGTTGCGCTTTCCCCAGCCGGCTACAGCAGACCTGAGGTTTTCACTCAGGTTTGCTGGCTGGGTATTTATTTGTAACCCTTCTCACTCGGCTCGGCCAGTTCTCTGCTGACTTTGTAGCAGAAGGATTACTCGAGCTGTGATCACTCCTTAGGCAGCGGTTGTGAGTTGAGGCCCCCCCTTGGTCTTAACCTTGTAAGTGGCTGACTGTTAGCACAGGCCGTTTTTAAGGGTTCACAGGCCAGTTTTGCCCTCTCTTTGCTAAATTCATGCCACCCAAGCAAGGGAGCAAAGACCCCCAGAAGAGGCAATGGGGGGCTTCGCCTAGCCTCCTAACACCAGGGGGCAGGCGGGGCAGCAGAAGATCATGAGTGTCGCTAGCCCTGGGTTCCGTGGTCTGGGGCAAAAGACCCTGTGACTGAGCCCTCCATCCAAGGGCTCACAAGGATGATGAAGCTGCTTGTGGAAAACATGGTGGGCTTCAAGGTGGCAAGAGATAGCCCCACTACGGCCAGCACATCAATGGAGGCAGGGCCACAGGTGGCTAGGGGCCACATAGTGGGAGCATCAGCACAGCAGAAGCATGGTACCCTTTCACCATCCAGTCCTGACAGCTCTGACTCCAGTAGCTCCCTTTCCAGCGGGAGGCAACGCCAGCCATGGAAGAGGAGTCACAAGAAGAGGTGAACAAAGAAGAGAGGGTGGTGAGGCAGTGAGGATTCAGACAGCAGGGGAACCTCAGGTGGCTCCTCATCAGGGGCAGAATCGGACGAGGCTTCTGCCAGATACCGGAGGGCAGTGGCTGATGTTCCCAGGCTGCCAGGCTGGGTACTCCATAGGAGGGTGGAGGATGAGAGGCTGGATCAGGGGGAGAGCTCCAAGAGGGTGTGGGATAATGGGGAACAGCCCAAGGGCCCCCTATTCAATTCATCCTGTGTCTCAGGTGCTAACCTTCCAGTATACACTTGCCATGGGAGCTGAGGGAGCAGATCCTCAATGGGTACTATGTGGGTGTCATATCCCTTATAAAACCCAACGTTTACGAGGACAGGAGAGTCAGATCAGCATAGCAGGAACCCAAGAAAATAAAGGTTGACCCCAGGGACCAGACTTTTCATCATTGGTTTGCCGGGTTTGGGGTATATATGGCAGTGGTGGCCGCCACCTACCCTAAAAGGGCATGGCACCTCCTCACGCACCACAACTGCATTATAAAAGCTCGAGCCCTAGCAGGGGATGCGGCAGCATTGGAATATGATGAGGAGTTCCGTAAGAGGGCCTCACATAATGAACAATGGTGCTGGGACCACATAGATAATCACCTCTGGTCCATGTTGGTCACCCCTCACGTCAAGGGGAGGCTGGATTCTGGAAGAGTGGGTAGGTGAGATAGATAGATAGATAGATAGATAGATAGATAGATAGATAGATAGATAGATAGATAGATAGATAGATAGACAGACAGACAGACAGACAGACAGACAGACAGACAGACAGACAGTCTTGCAGTAAAACGGGTTCGCGGGGGAGAGGGAGACCCATTATCGTTATCAAGAAAACAGTTCATTTATATGCAGCTTGAGGCAGAGGCAGAGACATTTATCCAAATTCAAGTTATGACGGCATATCAACATTCTGTACATATCTGATTGTATTACAGACAAAGAGGTGGCGCAGTACAGTTCAATTCTATCCAGTTTCTCCTATCATTATTTATCGTTCACTCTGACACTCCATGACTCTTAGCCCAGTTACCCAGTGCACAGAGCAGGCTTGTAGCTAGGCAGAAATTCCTTCCCTGGCAGTCTGGAAGCCAATTATTACCGGGAGATCTCTGGGGTACTGTCACGATAGATAGATAGATAGATAGATAGATAGATAGATAGATAGATAGATAGATAGATAGATAGATAGATAGATAGATAGATAGATAGACAGACAGACAGACAGACAGACAGACAGACAGACAGACAGACAGATTATTTGCGGGCCTTGGCCAGATAAAAAAAGATACATGGACTAAAATGGTCTTACCGACAAAGGTTTACAGTCCAAGTCTTAAATCACTTTAAAAAATAAAATAAATAACATCCAAGCTGCACCTGCCATTTGGACTAAGAGACTACTCTGTGGCAACGAATTTTCATTGCAGCCGTACAACATTTTGCTACCTAAGTACCCATGGGGTGCGCTGTTGCCTGCGCCACATTTGAGACATTTAGCACTTTTCTGGAGTGGGCAGATATTGTAAAGGCAGGTTCCCCTTTGGTCATACATTATCTAGGTGATTTTTTGTTCTTGGGTGTGGCCGGCACCAAAGAATGATCAGATTTGTTGCTCATGTTCCAGGCCCTTGCTGCTGAGCTTGAGGTTCCCCTGGCCCAGGAGAAAACTGAGAGCCCCACTACCAGGCTGGTTGACCTAGGAACTGAATTGGATACAATGGCATGGATTCCTGACTTCCCAAGGACAAGTTGTTAGCCATGCAGGCCTTCCTTTCCTTGTTTTTGGCCCAGAAGACGTGTACACTGAAGCAGCTACAGTCCCTGGTAGGGCACCTTAAATTTGCATGTAGAGTGGTATTCCTGGGGAGGGCCTTCTGCGCTAGACTTGCAAGGGCCACATCTTCAGCTTCCTGCCCACATCATCGAATCAGGCTCATCAAGGGCATGAAGGCAGACTTATGGGTCTGGCAGCACTTCCTGGAAAAATGTAATGCGATCTTGATGTGGCAGGAGCTCATGGAGGTGGGGGATGCACTGCAGGTCCAATTGGATGTGGCTGGGGCCTTGAGGTTTGGGGTTTATTTTGATGGTCACTCGTGCGCCCAGCGATGGCCACATCATTGGGCTGGATTGGGGATCACACGCGACCTACTTTTCTGGATTTTTTACAGTATTAGTAGCGGTCACCATCTGGACAACAACCTGGCAGCTGCGTTGTCTCGCCTCCAGGAGGAGAGATTTTGCGCTTTGGGCCCAGGAGCAAACCTGCACACAGACCCCATCCCGAAGGAGCTATGGTCTCTTGGCACAGAGCCATAATGGAAGGGATTTGCAGCTCAGTTGCACATTCACGTCCTACTCTGTGGCAGCTGCCACCTTTCTTTCTCAAAGGGTAACGAGGCACTGGGGCTTGGCCACATGTGAGGGGATGGTTTTGTGGCATTTGGCAGACATGCGGTGTAGGCTTGCCCCCTAGGTCACATGGCGGCCATCACACTCTTTAGCAAGGCCCTCGGATTCTCTGATCCCTGCAATTCCTTTAGGGCTTGCAGGGCTTTAGAGGGATGGAAGCGCATGGCACCATGGGCTCCTAACACTAGGAAACCCATCACCCTCCAGATTCTGACAAAGCTGATAAAGGTGTTGCACATAGTATGCTTCTCCAAATTCGGGGTCACCCTTTTTGAGGCTGCCTTCACCCTAGCATTTTATGGGGCTCTGAGGGTGGGGGAGCTGTTGGCAGGATGCAAGATGTCACCAAGGGTAGGTCTGCTATCCACATCACCATTGCTCAATCAAAGATGGATCAGATGGGGAGAGGGTTGCATGGTGAGGTTGGGAGTGGTGCCTTCACACAAACCCTGTCCTGTCAGGGCTACCTTGGCCTTCTTGGCGGTAAAACCTATGGGGGACGGGCCGCTTTTACTACATGCTAATGGTTCCACTTGGACTAATGGTTCCCCTATCAGTTTATAAGTGTGCTATGGATGGGTCTTGCAAAGCTTGGCTTGCCCCCAAGGGAATTCGGCTCTCACTCCTTTAGGATCGGGGCTGCCTCTACTGCTGCTGCATGGGGCCTTCGGGAGCGAAGGATCAAGGCCATTGGGCGGTGGCGATCATTGGCTTACAAGAATTATGTCAGGCCTTTGTCTGGCTCTCATTAATGTTTTCTGTTTTAGGTTGCAGCTGGAAGGCGGCAGCGGGTGTGGCTTTGTGGCCACAGCACTGTACACTGGGCTGGGGTCTACACAACGGGTTCTGGCTGGGGAAGATACTTTTTGTATCACATTCGTCAGTGCAAAATAAATATATTTAATTAAAACAGAATCCACATAACCAAATGCTAAGGTTCCCTAAGTTCACACTATTAAGTCCATACTCCCAAAGTCTCATAATACATGGATGGCCTTACAAATCAGGGTCTTACAGTTCCTCCAGAGACTGGATACAACACCTAGGAAAGGAGAAACTTTTCTCCTAGTGCAGGGGTCGGCAAACTCATTAGTCAAAAGAGCCAAATATCAACAGTACAACGATTGAGATTTCTTTTGAGAGCCAAATTTCTTAAACTTAAACTATATAGGTAGGTACACTGTTTATTAACTTAATAAACTTTAATTAAAGTTTTAAGTCTTAATTAAACTATAGGTACACTGAATAAAACTTGATATACTTAATAGTGATCTTATTTATTGATAAAAATTACATTGTAAGTCCCTGCCATTTCCCCCTCCCCATCCAGAGTCCTCGTCTGGAGGCCTGGTCTACCGCCATAAAAGCCTATTGGTAGACCTGGCCTCTGGCTGAGTCCCATTGGGAGGCCAGGTCTACCCACTGGCTTTCTTGGCAGTAGACCTGGCCTCCGGAGGCCCATAGAAGCCAATTGGTAGACCTGGCCTCTGAAGGGGGACTTTTTCCCCTCCTCGGAGTCCAGGTCTACCGCCAAGAAAGCCAGTGGGTAGACATGGCCTCCCAATGGGACTCAGCCGGAGGCCAGGTCTACCAAAGGAAGCCTACCCCGCCCAACAGCTGATAGGCGGGGGGGCAGGAACCGCGGAGCCGCCCGCCCAGCAATCGCGCGGCTAGAGGGGAGGGGAGGCTTTAGCCTCCCAACCATTGAGGGCAAGGGAAAGGGGTACTCGGCCATTCTCCATGGCGGCGGGGGGGGAGAGACAGCGCACCCGCTCGCCCACTCTCTCTCTCAGGTGCGCCGGCTCCGCAGTCCGGTTGCCGGCGCGAGCAGGCACAAGAGCAGGGGCTCCGAACCAAGTTCGGAGAGCCGCACTCAACGGGCCAAAGAGCCGCATGTGGCTCGGGAGCCGCAGTTTGCAGACCCCTGTCCTAGTGACTTAAAGAAGATGAAGCTGTTTGGCAAGTGGTATCTCCTGCAGCCTTTTCTCAGTGGTGCTCTGGGGGATCCCTCCTCTTCCTTGGTGAGCAATTCCAGTAGAGATACCACAGAAATGGGGGAGATCGTTGCAGCTCAGTAGCAATATCAGTCAATGACAGTGACTCAGCAGATTTACAAATAATATTAAAGATCACAGCTGAGAAGAAGCTTGACATGGCTTGCTATTTTTCTACCTATTTCTATATTTCTAGCCTTGTGCTAGAACATAACAAAGACTTGCTCAGTCTTACATCCCCTCCCACAAATATTCAGTTCTTTCTTTCCCAGGATTGGAACCCCTTTAGTCCATCTATGATTTGGTGCCAGGGTGGGCAGAACCAGCATGTGCCACCTGCATAGCAATATAATAGCTCAGTCACAACCATAAATGTCAACCTTTTAACTTTAGTCCCTTGTATTAAAGCAAATAATTGAACTCCCCCAAGTATACAAATTAGATAACTATACCTTAGCAGTACTAGTTTCTCCTTTGCTCACAATTTTATTTTCTGCCACTAGATGGCTGCAATATAAGCATTTCCCAAAACTTTACACACCACTCAATCAGTCTGCTTAAGCTTGTGTGTGTGTGTGTAAAGTGCCGTCAAGTTGCAGCCGACCTATGGCAACCCCTTTTGGGGTTTTCATGGCAAGAGACTAACAGAGGTGGTTTGCCAGTGCCTTCCTCTGCACAGAAACCCTGGTATTCCATGGTGGTCCCCCATCCAAATACTAACCAGGGCTGACCCTGCTTAGCTTCTGAGATCTGACGAGATCAGGCTAGCCTGGGCCATCCAGGTCAGGGCTCTGCTTAAGCTTACTTTAATTATATTGTTCACATGGCCAATTTGGCCCTGAACAATGTCACACTGAGATCAAAATAAGAAAAAAAAAGTAACTATGCAACTGGCAATGTAATATTAAAATCCACCCCTGCTAAAATAACTCTCAAATTATCCAATTTAGAAACAGATTCCTGGATAAAAGGCTTTATCCATCTGTCTCTAGCCTCACTGAGCAAGTCACAGCTAAACAAAGCATTCTGAAGAGTGTCTATTTGGCCAGAACCACATTCACATACTCTCTTACAATATGGTACTCTATTTAAACAACCTATTAATTCCCCTGATGGAATGGTATTCAGTCTAGCTAACATAAATAGTCGTCTGTATTGCAGGATTATCAGAAAGTCAAAATACATTGGGAGGGACTGAAGCAAGTTTAGACCTAGGTATAGAGGTGAGCACACTCTACGTGCTCTTACTTTAGTACTTCCAGAATCCAGTTTTTGCAAGCAACTCAAGATGGAGGAAAGAGCTGCCGATGACCCATGCTCTTTTAGGTCAGAAAGAGAGATTCCTAAAGACGATACGACATTCGACCAGTTTACTACATGGGGTTTGATAAGAGTCAGCTTGGAGAAGATGTAAATATCCATTCAACGTGGAGAAATAATTCTTAACCCAGAATCTAAAGGTCACAGCCCAAATCTGAGCTTCAAGGGAGCTAAGGACCAGTTCAGCACGCAACGATACTTCAGCAACACAGTTAGGAGCACCAGTAATTTTACGAAGAAAATAATTCAGAAGGGAATCGATAGATTCTCCACAGGCTTCGACCCAGATAGGCGCATTGTATAGAAACTGTGATCCTACTTTGCTGTTAAAAACAGTAATGGCAGCAGGAATGTATTGACCACCTTTAGAATAGAAAAATCAGATTGTTGCCTTTATGGCAGTGAGCACTTTGGTCCGTGCATTTCTGATATGAGTTGTCCAGAGCATATTGGACTGAAAGTAAACTCCAAGATATTTAAACTGAGTGACCTGGTCAATGAGGTTACCATTTACACACCAAAGTTGTCTCTGCTGGCGTGAGGACCTAGAGAACTGCATCACTTTAGATTTACTATAATTTATAGTCAAGCCCTCTGAGCAGCAGTATTCTGCAAAAGCACTCAGAAGATGTAGACCCAGTGGAGATCTAGACAGTAGCAGTGTATTGTTGGCATGCAGTAGGAGTGAAATAGGAGTTTGCGCCAATATAGGTGGCTGAAACTGTTGGTTATTTAATCAGGAGGCCATGTCATTGATTTAGAGATTAAACAGTGTAGGGGCCAGCAGTCATCCCTGTCTTACTCCCCTTTGTATAGAGAAGGAATTAGACAGATGCCCTTCTGAACTACAGCGGACCTGGGCAACTGAAGATTCATATAGTTTTTGTATTAGCCACAGGAGTCTTCGGTCAATTGTAGTCTTCCTTAATTTTTTCCCATAGACACTTCCTGGGGACTGAATCAAAGGCTGTTTGCAGATCGGCAAAGGCCACATACAGGCGTCTTTTTGTAACAGCCATGTATTTCTTAGCTAGATGATATAGCAGCATGCAGTGATCGATGGTTGATCGTCCTTTAATAAAGCCTGCCCGCTCAGGACCAATAATGTTCTCTCTAAAGATCCAGTCAAGTAAGCGACACAGCAGGACAGAAGCATAAATTTTCCCCAGTATGAGTAGTAGACTGATAGGCCGGTAGTTACTTGGATCGTTTTTATCCCCTTTCTTATTGATAGGGACAATTATTGCCCTTCACCATATGCTAGGGATTTGACCTGTTTGGTTAACGACAGTAAAAATAGGTGCCAATATATCACACCACCAGTCTAGATTAGCCAGAAAGAATTCAAGTGGAACTAAATCCAGCCCAGGTGCTCTACCTGTTTTGATCCCCCTGATGACTTCCCCAACTTCTTCTCTTGTTATTTCCGACCAACATGGTAAATTCTCAGGTTGTTCATGAGTAGGGTCCACTGGTCCGTTGGAGGCATGTAACACCGAGAAGTATCACTCCCACGTCCTTGGAGGAATACAGAAAGTGATTAATTTATCAGTACTTTGAGAGGAAGAGATTAATGCCCAGAATTGTTTGGAATTGCTATTCCTTGAGGCATTTATTAAAGTGTTCCATCCATTATAAATTGCTTCCCATTTCTTCCTCTGAACCCACATCTAGTTGTGAGGGTTGCAAAGATTGAGAGTTGGAGATTAGAGATAGTCTTGACTTCTCAGCTAGGCATTGATATTTATTATTAGCCTGTAGGGCTCCCTCTACAAAAAAAAAATCCATTTTACTTTGTTTGGCACATCTTTTAAAGGATATCCCCATTTCGTTCCCGTTTTCTATACTAACTTAAATTTCCGATTCACTCTATAAATTAAAATAAGAGATTAAAATTTATTACAGTAGCTCCCTGATAATAACAGCTCTTGGATTCCTATTGTATCCTAGGAGTGCACTAGTATTTCTAAGTGTCAGCATTTAACTTAGCAGCTGGATCTCATTAAACCAGTCAATCACACTCCAGCCATTCCCTGCTCAAGCCAAATCAAGTAATAAATAAAAATAAAATAAAGAGTGGGAACAGAAAAGGAGAAAAGAACCTACTCTTATCTTGAGCTAAGAGAGTAGCCAAAAAACCTTTGGAATCAGTGGGGAGTAATGCCACCAAACCAAAATAATTATAATTCAGTTAAAGCAACCAAAACTATTGTGGTTTAGTTAAAGATGAGAAAGCCCCATAACAGGGACTCAAGGTCGCACAGATAATATGTAAACTGCCCCCAAGGATATATAAATCAAATATAGAAGAATAAAATGAAAATAAAAGGAGAAAAAGGAGCTGAGAAAAGCAGCACCACCACCACCCCGCCTGCCAGCGTAGTTAGCAGGCTAGGTTCAAAGTTCCGAGGGTGCCTCTCGAAGTCAGCACTTTTGATGCAGAAATTAAGATAACAGTAGTAGAAGACTTAGAAATAATGGGGTAAGCCAAAAGAGGAAGGGGAAAAAAACAAACACAGACACAGCTGGCTAAAAACGATAGGAATTTAAAACAAAGCTTAGGAGCTGCATCAACATGCGACCGAAACGCTGCCCAGCCCAACCGGAAGTCCCAGTCTGCTTAAGCATGCTTACTTCTGCACTGTAGTGAGGTCAAGATGTCAAAATAGCTCTAGGCATATGACACTTCTTAAATAACTATAAAAATAAGAAGGATGCATAGAAGGGTAAACTATTAGGAGTGCATATTTCCCATGTCTTCCTTATAAGCAACTTTGACAGTATGTAATAAATTAAACTTATCAAAGCCCTGCCATTCATAGCTAAGTCAGTAGTCATTGATAGCAACACCTCCTCCTTCTAACGTACCCCATTTTTGTTGTTTTTTATGAGCCATAGTGCTGAAATTTTTCTGGTGCACCATAAGCTTAAGAAACATGGCAGACTCTCCTGAACAAAATGTTAGGCAGCACAGGGGTTGCAGGAAGGAAAGGGGATCGGGAAAAGTCATCCCATCTCTCTTGTGTGAAGGGAAGGAAGGTTTACTTTCACAAAGTTCTTTAATTCACAGAAGATAGGGATCCACCCGATATCTTTAAAAATAGATCTAGACTTCTGTTTCCTGGGTGACACATTGAATAAAATTGGCCTTACTATTGAGTAAACCTTCTTAGGATTGTTCCCTTAGTGATGTTATTTTTGAAAAATGCAGTTCACATCATAAGTCCAAACCAGTTTCCATCAAGGCTTTGAAATACCATGGTGTCTTTCTGGAGAGGCTGGCTGAGTTGGGAGTGTGTGTGTGTGGGTGGGGGGTACCATGCTTCAGTGGCTCCACTCTTACTTGATTGGCTGCTTCCTGAAGGAGGTGCTGGGAGATTGCTGCTCAGCCCCATGGCAATTATGTTCTGGGTTTCCACAGGGTTCCATCTTGTGCTGCATGCTGGGAGAGATCATCAAGGGAATAAGGTGCCACCGATATGCAGAGGACACCCAACTCTACTTCTTAACTGAGTCAGGTAGGTCTGTGGAATTCCTGAACAGGTGCCTGGAGATGGTAAAGGGGTAAAGGGATGGATGATGGCCCATAAACTGAAGCTCAGTTCAGACAAGACTGACATGCTGTTGGTCAATGACAATGCTGCTGAAGGACTGAGGAGTCAGGCTGTCCTGAATGGAGTTGCAGTTTCTCTGAAGGAACAGGTTTGTGGCTTGGTTGTACTGTTGGATCCTGGACTACAATCCTCTGTGACCCAGCAATCCACTGTGGCTCATAGCAGGCGTTCCTTGAAAAGCATGATGCAGCCATGGTGAGCCATGTTCTGATTACATCTAGGTTAGATTACTGTAACGTATTTTAAGTGGGGCTGCCTTTGAAAATGGTCTGGAAACTTCAGCTCATCCAAAAGGCCAGCTACAGCCAAGCCTAAATGGGCCAAGGTATTTGAAGGACTGCCTCCTCCTGTATTATCCAGCCTGTCAGTTAAGATCTGTCTCACAAGCTCTGCTCTGCTTTCCCCTCACTTTCAGAGGTCAAGCAGGTGGCAACCAGAAACAGAGCTTTTTCAGTAGCGGCACCTGGCCGATGGAATGCTCTTCGCCTTGAGGCTTGTCTGCTGCCTATGTTGCTCTCTTTCAGCCAAAACGGTTCTTCTCACCCAGGCTTTTAATTAAGGAGTTGATCTTTTAATAGTACTTTAGTCTGAAAACTGTTATTTAAGCTGTCAGTGGGCTGTTTATATGATCCATGTTTTCATGTAGGGCTGTGTTTTTAATGCTGGGTTTTAATTAATGTCTTAAAATGTTTTTGTTATTTTTATTTTGTACGCTATCTTTGGCAGCTTCCTGGATTGACAGCATACATTTTTTTCTAAATAATGAATAACTGAGGAATTTTTCCGGGGGGTAGAAATTTTGTCCAGAGCCCCAATTCCTTCATGGGATTTCACTCATCTCTTGTCTGAGGTTCACACACTTCAACAGTAAAATATGAAAGACAGAAGTACGAAGGACATGTCAAATAGAAGTGGCTGTCCAACTTCCTTGTTCCATAGATACTGAGTTTCTAGTAAGCAGGGAACATGAGTAGGGAGTGTATATGTTCTAAGGAGACAAATATTGGATTTGTTGGTTACCTGCAGAATTAAATGATTCTATCTGAAAATCAAAGGGAAAAGAGGATACATTTTTTCAGACTGGAAACAGTTAGCAAAATTCTGTTCTTATACTGGCAAAGAAACAGCTCTGCTAATCTTGTTTTTATTTTGTTTTTTTGCGGTCAAGTTACATCTGACTTATGGTGACCCCTGGGGGAGGGTTTCAAGGCATGAGACGGTCAGAGGTGGTTTGCCATTGCCTGCCTCAATGTCACAACCCTGGTATTCCTTGGCGGTCTCCCATCCAAATACTTGCCAGAGTCGACCCTGTTTAGCTTCTTAGATCTGATGAGATCAGGCTAGCCTGGGCCATCCAGGTCAGGGCTCTGCTAATCTTACGCGTTAGCTAATCACACAACCCTTTCCTGATCTTCATGCTAAGGTGGTTTAGACATACATTTTGTTATAGCCTAGAAAAAAGTTTGGACTCCCCTGACATGTCCCTATAAACAGATCCCTTGTTCTGAACAATGTGATTTTTTAAAAGACTTCCGGTCCCTTCAGAGAAAAAGTTAAATGGCAGTAGTCCATTTGGCTGTAGTATACTTAGCATACTGATTAATTCAGCCCTACTCAGCTGGATTTACTAAAATAAAAATAAAATGGAGGCCAGGCTTTGGATTCGGCATAATCACCCTGAAGTGGCAAAAAACCCATTTGAGGCCTTTCTTGACTAACACAGTCTCAGTAAGCAAATCTAGTCAGATGAACTGGCCATTATTCATGGTGGTTTTTAAATTGTAAAATAAGACCAAATTCAGATGGAATTGTAAATAGGAATTATAATTAATGTTTGAGAAGTGCTTCCATATCTTTAGTTGAAAAGTACTAAACCTGAATAAAATATGAAGTATTTCTATGTGCTTTTTAAAATGCACAGCATATTTTCCCCAAGAGGACAATAAAAACTAGTTTGATTTACAGAAGGCCTTGTTGGAAATAGCTATTTACCCAGAATAGTTGATTATTCTGTGCTAAAAGTTTTTACATGAAAAATTAAAAGGAGAAGCCATAGCCAGATCCTCTGGGTTTGCTTTAGCTATAGTGGCTCAAACCAAGGTTTTCATTGCAGCAACTGAAGGGGTAATTCTTGGCAGGGCAAGCAGTCCAGGTACTGTAGGACACTCACCCAAACCTATTTTACTATAAAGAAAATGACCCACAGTCAGCCACAGCTCTGCCATAAGCAAAGATGATACTGCCTTCAGAGATGGCAGATTGTGAGCAAGAAAACCAGCAGCAGAGGGGAGACAAATCTGACCCACACACCAGAGCACGTTGTGCAAGAATGCAATTAATTCTGTGAAGGAGCACTCACACAGCCCCTACTCATTTCAATGTAGCATGCACAGGAGAACTATTGTGCATTTTTCATCCTTATTAGCAGTAGGAAGGTGTCATCCGGTTTCTCTGTTAGAACTGCCAGAACTGCAAAGAACCCACTCAACACATCTAAGCAGCCTTGAGGCTCCTCTGCAAGGGAGCACTCCCTCTTGCGGTCACCTCACTGTCCCCTGCCACATTCCTCTCAGACCATCACAAGTCTCACTGTAGCATGGCTGTGGTATACGGGGGGCAGAAGAACTTGGGAGGAGGCCAGGTCCAAGTGCCAGCAGCCTAAGGCAAATGGATCGATTTCTGCCCATAAAAACAATTCTAAGGGCCAATGTTTGGGGGTCAGGATCTGCAACTTGGAAATTAAGAACAGAAAGCCCATCAGAGAATTCAGGCAAAGCCAAGTGATTAAAAAACAATATAATCTAACCAAGAAGGGCCGCAACCATCTTCAAAATGCACACGAGTCCCAGCAAGTTGATAATTAAAGACAATATGTTCTACATATAAAGAAAAATTCAGATGATGTTTTAAATGAAGAGTACAGGGCTCCCCTCCCCCAGTACATAATATTATCAGGAGGTTTTAAAAGCAATTTAGTGATTTGGGACCTTGATGCCAGGGAAATTCTCAAAATTCCTCAAGATTGTACCCAATGTGTATGGGTGTTTCGAGATATCACACCTCCTTCATAAAAATTGTTTTTTATAGTGTAGTTGTTGCAGCAACAGACTGGGGTCCAATCTGCACTAAGCTATGATGCCCGAGCTACAAGGTGTTGTGAAGATAAAACTGAAATGGCAAAGCCTCAGAGGAAGGGTGTGATAAAAATTATGATCAATAACTACAGCCACTAAAATGGGAATAGCAGGGGAGAACCATTAACTACCTGCTATACTTACCATAAGACCGCCCCCTCCCCACATTCAAAGAATTGAGGGGAGGGGCGCATTTTGTCTGCGGGCGCGAAAGGAGAGCCAGTCCTCTTGCATCTTTGCCTGACGTGGGGAAGAGGGCGGGCCTGGGGGAAAGGGCTTAAGAGCGCCGGGGTGGAAATTTCCTCCCTCTTTTGGAAGCGGACGGAGCAGACAGGCAGTCGGAGGAACAGAGGAACTCACACCCGGACACGTGGCTAAGTATCCGAGCGAGGGAGAAAGGCGGGGGGGGGCATCCGCGTAGTACAGTCCTCCCAAGGGGGTGGCAAGCATCTGCTTGTGCACGGAGGGTATCAGCAGCTCCCGCTGTCCGCACGCTGCTTCGCTCCTTTTGTTTCCTCTGCGTTTAAGGGTCATATCCTTTGTCCTGTTTAGGAAGCCGGGTTGCGGACGGGCTGCCCGGCAACAGGGTCCTACTGCCCCCATTGTTAAGGGGCTGGTGGCTTAGCTTTTGTTTCTCACTCACGCACGTTTTAGAACAGAAACTTTTGTCGGCTGCAGCATCTGCCTCCTGCTTCGCGCACGTTTTTGAATCGGAAGCCCCTGCATTCCTTCTCTGACCCCTCAACCTCTGGCCTTACCAGCCATGGGATCAAGGAAAGGCACACAGCCCTCACAGGCCATAAGGTCTAAAAGGGCACGTAAGCCTACGCTGAAAGTGCTGGAGGGGCAGGCTGCTGGCCACGTGGCCCGGCACATCCAAGCCAGAAGCACGACCGCCCGGAAAGGGAAGCGGGGCGGTGCTTTTCAAGGAGTGAGTGGGGTGCAAGGAATCGTGGGGCAAGGGAGGCCGCCTGCTCGGGGTGGGGCCTCACCACAGGGGGCTCATGATTTAGAATCCATTTACCAGATTGTGTCCGTGATTGCAGGACGTATGGATGACATTGCAGGGCGTATGGATACGCTGGAGCAGGGGAATGCCAGTGAACCCAGGGAGGGCAGTGAGTCTGCCCCTGCACCAACAGGGGAGAGCTGCTCTCCACCCAGGCTCCCGGAATCAGGTGAGTCCCCAGTGCACACACAGTCACGGGCCACAACATCTACTGGGGAGTCTTTAGTTAATGAGCAGGCAATGGATTTGCCACCCCCTTACCAGTCAAATGAAGCACTGCCTGCCTTGGGGCCCACACAGTTCTCTGGGCGGGGGCGGCAGCCTTCTCGCCAGCCTGCTGCCACTGCCCAGGATCCAATGTCTGTGGTCAATCAGGTTTGGCAAGGACAGCAGGCCACTTGCCCCCGGGGGACGCTGGACGGGGGAGCCACAGGGCCCGCTACAGTGGCTGGGCAGCCTACTGCTGCAGCTACGCTTGGCCAGGGCCCTCAACCTCAGTTGATGGCACATGGGGAGATGGGGCTTCCTTTGGGATCCCACCTTCCCCAGGCCCTCACAGACAAAATACTTAGAGGGGAATATGTGGATATGTTTTCACTCCTGAATGGGGATGAGGAGCCAAAAGGGAGAGACAAGGAAGGGCATAGAGATGACGATAAGTGGCGGAGGAGGAAAGTGGACCGCACTTGGCCCAACTGGCTGGTAGGTTACCTTATCTATCAGGGGGTGATTGTGCGTGAACAGCCATCCAGGGCCTTGGCCTTGGTCAAGTATCTGGACATCATTAATCGTGCTTATAGCGAGTTCACGGGCCAGGCTTGGCTCCAGTACGATGAGAATTTCAGACTGCGAGCGGCTCGTAATCCGGCACTTGCTTGGGATGTCCCGCAGGGTGAATTGTGGATGCAGTGCATGATGCCTGCAAGGGCTGTGCAGGGTGAGAGGTCCCACAGCGGACACCTCATCGATCGCGCTCCAAGCTCTAGGCCCCCTGGGGGCCAGGCGGTTCAACCCCGCTTGCTCTGCTGGGATTTCAGTTCCACCGGCCGCTGTGATCATCACCCCTGCAGATACAGACATGAATGCCCCATCTGTAGGGAACCCCACCCCGTCACTTCCTGCCCCAAGGGCCGACCCAATAGGCGGGGTCGAGGGGACCGGGGCTGGGGTCAGAAAGGAGGTGGGGGAACTGCCGCTGCTCCAAAAGGCGCCCAGTCCAATTAAAGTTCTCGAACTCCGGCGCCTTTTAGCTGCCTACCCGAGGGACTTAGACGCACGGTATTTGCTGGATGGTTTTACATATGGTTTTCGGATCCCAGCGGTGGGCCCTAGGGCTCATAGCATGGCCAGGAACCTGAAGTCATTAACTGGGATGGAGGGTATAGTTAAAACGAAAATTGATAAGGAAGTCAAGGAAGGCAGAGTAGCAGGCCTGTTCAGTGACTTGCCCCTAAAAAACCTGCGTATTTCACCACTGGGTATAGTCCCAAAGAAGGCTCCTGGGGAGTTTAGGCTGATACATCATCTATCATTCCCAAAGGGCGGATCGGTGAATGATGCCATTCCCCAGGAGCTTTGTTCGGTCAAATATTCATCCTTTGATAATGCAGTGCGTTTGATACGCAATTTTGGAGAGGGTGCACTGTTGGGGAAGTGCGACATTAAGTCTGCATTCCGCCTCCTCCCCGTCCATCCACTTGACTTCGATCTCCTAGGTTTCTCATTTCAAGGCAAATTCTATTTTGACAAGGCATTGCCTATGGGCTGTTCCATATCATGCGCAGCATTTGAGAAATTCAGCTCCATGCTGGAGTGGGCAGTTAGGGTGCTTTCTGGTCTATCAGGTGTAACACATTATCTAGATGACTTCCTTTTTGCCGGCCCCCCCGATTCGCAGAAGTGTTTGGAGCTCATGCAGCGATTTCATACATTGTGCCAGGGGCTGGGAGTGCCCCTGGCCCACGAAAAGACTGAGGGCCCATCCACCAAACTGACCTATCTAGGTATCGAACTGGATACCGTGGGCCAGCTTTCGAGGCTGCCAGTCCAAAAGCTTGCTGAGCTACGGGGCCTCGTGCTTAAGGCTAAGCGGGCAAGGAAAGTCACGCTACATGAGCTCCAATCCTTGGTGGGACATTTGAATTTTGCATGCAGGGTAGTCACGCCGGGGCGTGCCTTTTTGCGTCGCCTCTGCCGGGCCATGGCCGGCGTGCGGGCCGCCCACCATAGGATACGGGTCACTTCTGCCATGCGGCAGGACCTTTGCATGTGGGCCCATTTTCTGGAAAGTTACAATGGGGTATCTTTCTGGAGGGAAGACCTTTTGCTCGAGGCAGAACTTCAGGTGCACTCTGATGCAGCGGGGGCCCATGGGTTTGGCGTTTACTTCCGGGGCAGGTGGTGTGCCGAGCGGTGGCCAGCAGAATGGAAGGCCAGTGACATAATACGGGACCTCACTTTCCTAGAATTTTTCCCAATGGTTGTGGCAGTTCACATCTGGCCGGAGGCTCTAGCCAATCATTCAGTGCATTTCTGGTGTGACAATCAGGCTGTGGTCCACATCGTTAACACACTGTCCTCCCGCTCCCCTAGAGTCATGTCTTTGGTGCGGGCTTTTGTACTACAGTGCCTCAAATATAACATCCTCTTTTCAGCTCGCCATGTTCCTGGAATAACAAATAATTGCGCTGATGCACTATCCCGTTTTCAGATAGAGCGCTTCAGGAGCCTGGCCCCTCTAGCCCAGGAATCACCAGAGGAGATGCCCGTGGCACTGTGGAGTCTTGGAGGGGTGAGGCCTGGCGTGCCATAAACAACTCTTTGGCTCCGCGTACTCGGAATGGCTATGCCAGGAGTTTCCGGGCTTTTGAGGAGTTTAGGGGGAAGGAGCAGCTACAGCTGGCTTGGCCTATACCGGTGGACCACCTCATGCAGTACTGCGTCCAGCTGCACGACACAGGGTACACGGTTTCCACTATATCTGGCCGCCTGTCAGCTTTGGCATTCTACGCAAAGGCAGCCGGGAAGGCAGACACGACAGGCGACTTTAGGGTGCGGAGGATGCTAGAGGGGTGGGCCAGAGAAAAGCCAAGGAAGCCAGATGCCAGGGCCCCTGTGTCCCCTGAGTTGCTAGCAGGCCTGTCGCTGGGCCTAGAAGCGCACTGCGCCTCAGCTTTCGAGGTCAAACTGTATCGTGCAACTGCCCTCCTGGCCTTCTTTGGGGCCCTGCGGATTAGTGAAATGTTAGTGCGGTCCAAGTGGGATCGATCAGGCAGGGCACTGCATATGCGGGATGTTTCCGTAACGGCCACGGGTTTGGCGGTCACGCTCCGAGCATCTAAGACTGATCAGAAGGGTAAGGGAGTGGTATTTCAATTGTACCCCTGTGCATCAGTGGCCATTTGCCCCGTGCAAGCCGTGCAGAGCTATGTTGCAACACGGGGACAGGGATCTGGGCCTTTTTTCCAGCATGCCGATGGCAAGCCACTTACTAGGTACCAGTTCTGGGCGGTGGTGAAGAGAGTTTTAGCCAGCCTGGGAGCCCCCCCTCACCTTTTTGGTACTCACTCATTTCGCATTGGGGCTGCCTCCACAGCGGCCACTCTGGGACATGGGGATGAAATGGTTAAGGCAGTTGGCAGGTGGCGATCAGCAGCCTTCAGGTCTTATGTCAGGCCTTTGGTCGCGGTGGCACAGCTACAAGGAGTGGGTCCGGGGCAGGGATCCTCTTTGCCGGCACACTGACATTTTGTCTTTACAGGCTGCCAGCGCAGGAGGAGGCGGGTGCTCATCTGTGGCCACAGCATTATCTTTTGGGCTAGCCGCAGGGCAGCCACAGGGGGTTTCGGCACGCAGCTGGGTTTAAGCGAAACGATGCTGATTGCATGGCTGGGCAGAAGGGGCATGCAGTGGGAACAGTTACTGCCAACCCTCCACGATCACCTGAAGGCGTCTCACCCACCTCAAGTAATCGTCATCCACTTGGGCGAGAATGACATGGGAAAGCGGCCTGGAAAGTCTATTGTTTTGCAAGCCCTGGCGGATTTTGAGCACCTGAGGGCCCTGGTGCCCGGCGTACGGTTGGTTTGGTCAGACATGCTCCAGAGACGGGTCTGGAAGGGCGCATTGGCCCCAGGGCACCTGGAAAGGGCTCGGGCAAAGGTGAATGGTGAAATACGGCGTGCAGTAGTCTCGGGGGATGGCTTGCATATTGCGCATCCGGAAATCAAGCATTGCTTTCCACACCTATACAGACCTGATGGGGTCCATCTTTCAGATGCAGGCTATGACATCTTCTTGAGGGATCTGCAGCGGGGCCTCCTGGCAGCCTAGAGGGCAAGTGGGGGCTGGGGGCGGACCAAGCATTGGGCTGATCCGCCCCCGTGGCGGGAGCAGTGCGGGAGAAAGGTGGCTTCATGGTTCATTTTACAACTCCGGTGAGCACCCTGAGGCATCACTTGGGAAGATGAAGGAGTAACCCTCAAACCAGGACTGGGGCCTCGGTGCCTGGCAGGGAACTGGGACAGGAACTCCTTGAGGGGTGCCGCTATCCTTTACCTATAGACCTCGCGGCTAGGGTGGATTGGACGCGGCACACCTCCCTCGAGCACTAAAAAGGCTTGGCAAGGAAGAGCGGGAGCCGTACCACATGTGACGGCTCGGAGCTCAGAGCCAGGGTGGGTCTCGCCCTTAGAGCGGGGATGCAAAAGCAAGAGGAGGCCTGACTCTTCAGCATCCCCACAATGGCCCGCACTGCAGTCAGTTATTGGGGATATTTTGGTTTTGTGCGCTGCAGATCCCTATTGAATGATTAAATAAAGTTGGCCCTTTTATTATCCCAGCTCTGGTGTCGGCTCACATTATTTACGCATCCGCGGACAAGACCGCCCCCTCCCCACATTCAAAGAATTGAGGGGAGGGGCGCATTTTGTCTGCGGGCGCGAAAGGAGAGCCAGTCCTCTTGCATCTTTGCCTGACGTGGGGAAGAGGGCGGGCCTGGGGGAAAGGGCTTAAGAGCGCCGGGGTGGAAATTTCCTCCCTCTTTTGGAAGCGGACGGAGCAGACATCCCACCCTCCCTCTCCGTGTTTCAGAGTAGGCGTAAGCTGGTCGCCCGTCTGGGGGCCGGGTAGGAATTTTTTACCCCCCAGGCACCATTGGCAACTAGCCGAAGGGGTTTTTTCGCCTACCCTGCTCTGAAAGTGGTAGGTAGCATGCGGGAGCAGTGCGGGAGAAAGGTGGCTTCATGGTTCATTTTACAACTCCGGTGAGCACCCTGAGGCATCACTTGGGAAGATGAAGGAGTAACCCTCAAACCAGGACTGGGGCCTCGGTGCCTGGCAGGGAACTGGGACAGGAACTCCTTGAGGGGTGCCGCTATCCTTTACCTATAGACCTCGCGGCTAGGGTGGATTGGACGCGGCACACCTCCCTCGAGCACTAAAAAGGCTTGGCAAGGAAGAGCGGGAGCCGTACCACATGTGACGGCTCGGAGCTCAGAGCCAGGGTGGGTCTCGCCCTTAGAGCGGGGATGCAAAAGCAAGAGGAGGCCTGACTCTTCAGCATCCCCACAATGGCCCGCACTGCAGTCAGTTATTGGGGATATTTTGGTTTTGTGCGCTGCAGATCCCTATTGAATGATTAAATAAAGTTGGCCCTTTTATTATCCCAGCTCTGGTGTCGGCTCACATTATTTACGCATCCACGGACAAAGAGCCCCGTGGCGCAGAGTGGTAAGCTGCAGTACTGCAGTCCAAACTCTGCTCATGACCTGAGTTCGATCCCGACAGAAGTCGGTTTCAGGTAGCCGGCTCAAGGTTGACTCAGCCTTCCATCCTTCCAAGGTCGGTAAAATGAGTACCCAGTTTGCTGGGGATAAAGGGAAGATGACTGGGGAAGGCACTAGCAAACCACCCCGTAAACAAAGTCTGCCTAGTAAACGTAGGGATGTGACATCACCCCATGGGTCAGGAATGACCTGGTGCTTGCACAGGGGACCTTTACCTTTACTTTATACTTACCATGGTGTAAATATGCCATGAGAAAACAAAATATGTTTTCCACCCCACTCCTTCATTTTACTTGTCCTTCTAATTCACATCTCTTTTCTACAACACCCTGACTTTCCCGCCGACAAAAATCCATATCTTGTCTCATGTCTTTGGCCCAGATCCAAGAAAAAGAGTAGCTGTTCCTTTTCACCCACTGACGTCAGAATTTTTGTAAAGGGTAAACAGGTACAGAAGCTGCCTAGAGATCTGACACAGCATACACAATTCTGTTTTCATGCAGCTCCTTGCATACCAAGAAATATTGCAGGAGGCTATTGTAAGTATCAAATATGCAATGTTAACTTTGGCTTTTCTTAATTGTGTTGTCTGTTGGTTTTGTTTCTCCCACAGAATGTTGTAATTATATAATTAGAAACATCTGAAAAGAAATATCCATACATTTGAATTTCCCAAAGTTTCAGGGTGAGTAATGGTAGATTAAAACTACTGCAAATTAAAATCCTATTTAAAAATCTGAAAACATCGCAAAATGTTCAAATTACATTGGTAATTACATTGGCCCAGACTACATTATGCATTCCTTGATGAGCTGGGTCACGGTTCTCCCAACCCAACTCACGTTCCTCTCAGCCCATGTTCCTCCCCAAGAGCTGCAGGGCCCGATTTGAACTAGGACCCCACCATGGAGAGAGAGGAGGAACTCCAGAATCTAAGATTTACATTGTGTGTGTTGGGGGGGGGGTGTTTACAGGATGATAGTGTCAAGCAAAGTAATGGAGATCCATTATGAGGTACAGCCCCTTGCCTTGATGTGGGAGAACAAACATGCCTTCTTCATCTCCTGTTTGTTAACTTTCTTTTATTTGCTCCATAGCTTTTAATTATTTATTTCTGCTCCCTTTTAGAGGCTGTTAGGAGCTTTCCTGAATACTGCATGCTGGATGTTGAATTTCTTGTTCGGTTGAGCTTTGATTATTAATTGTTGTGTGCTATATATGATTATGGTTTTATATTGTTTTCCTGTATTTGTATGTTAATTGCCTTGAGTTTTAGAGAGACAGTATACAAATATTTTAACCACATTACATTAGTAAAATTGATTTTATCTTGTCATACTATTGTGCCTAATGCAGAAACACATTATATTGTAGCTAGAGTTCTGCATCTGGTTGTGGGAAGGGAATCTCAGGTGCAAAACCCCTGCTCTGCCTTGAAACTAGCCTATGAACTCTGTAGCTTCCTCACAGGCTGTAGTGAGACTAAAGCACTGCTGAGCTCTTGGCAGGAGGAAAGGAAATACAAAAAACTCCGTCAGGGGTGGGGTCACTATTTTATAGTACGGTCCTGCACAGAGTTAGTCCAGTTGAAGTCCATTGTTTTTAATGGGCATAGATCAGGATTATATTCTTCATTTGCTACAACTGACAAAAAAACCCCAGCGTTATGGCACCCTAAAAACTAACAGATTTATTATAGTATCAGTTTTGATGGTAGGATTGCCAACCTTGAGGTGGGACTGAGAAATCTCTTGGAAATATAACTGATCTCCAAATCACAGAGATCAGTTCCTTTGTAGAAAATGGCTGCTTTGGAGAGTGGACTCTGTGACGTTATACCCTGCTGAGATCCCTTCCCCAACCCCTGCTCTCCACAGGCTACACCCCCACAAATCTCCAGGAATTTCCCAGCCCAGAGTTGGCAACATACTCCCATTTCATCAGATACATGAAGTCACCTGGCAGATATATAAACATGAGCATCAAAGAAAAAAATATAAACAATGTGGTCAAAAATAATAAAAAGCAAGAGACTATACAATCTGTATGCAAAGTTGTACTCAAGACAAGATCAGTAACAATCCATAACAGCAACAACTGGAAAGTGCTTTAACTGTTGCTATTTTGCATTCCCAAATAATCCCCGATAAACAATGGTTACAGTGGGCTTCTGTGGATTGCCCTTGTTTCTAAAAAAAAAAAACTTGCTGGGATTCTCTGGTTTGACAATGGTTCTGTTGGGTTTGCACAGCCACATTGGCCCTGGGTTCTGCTGGGTTTCTGTTGCACATTGGTTCTTTTGGCTTTGCAAAAGTGGCCACCGCTGGGTTTTGTACTTCTGGGATCAGGGCAAATCGAAACTACAGATTTAAATGGGTTTGTCATTCCTTCTCCTCAGGAATTCGGGGGATGGTAGTTCTTTTGAGGGGGGTGCTGGGAATCTCTAGGAGAGAATTATCAGAATTCTTGCCAAGCAACAAGGTCTAGGAATTCTTTTGGTGAAGATGTAACTGTCTATCTGGTATGAAACAGATACAAATTCATAGTGTAGATATGCCCAGTGTCACCTGTGAATTAGCAATAGCTTGACAGTCCCCTTGAATTACCATGGTGTATAAAAAGCCTTTTAATCATTGGTTAATGATGAATGCTCATGATAAAGGCAACAGAAGAGAAATATTTTAAAATCAAATTGATATAATTACATTCAATGTGCTTCTTTATTTGATATACAGGGTTGGATCCCACCAATTGTTTCAACACACTGGAGGTTGGGGCAGATTGTTGCAGATTCCCCCCTCTCACAGCAGACCTCGAACTCTCTAGTCCTGCTCTTCCGGGGGGGGGGTCCCCTGTTCCCCAGGAGCAGCACTTTGGTGTACAAGAGGCAGAGAAGTCATGCTCTACTGACGTCTGTCCTTCCATCAGTGGAGATTTTTCGGTGGATCCACAGATGAAGGCAGTTCTAATGCCTTTTTTACATCACACGGGACTGTGTTGGTATATGTTATTATAATAATCCAAAATGAAAACATACACATAAATTCTTAGCAATATTAACAGTTGGAATGGCTTTTAATCCTAGTAGACATTTCTGTTACATATGTGAAAGCTCCACAAATCATAGTCACTCTTACAAATTTTGAGCAAAACTTAGGGGTTTTTTGTGATTTTGTTCACTATCAAATATTAATTCTGAACACTGATGAGTCAATAAAAGCTAGCCTCAGTACTCATTCAAGCTATCTGCTATACCTTGATATCAGAATTCAATGAAAATTTGATTGGCCAAGTTATAACAAATGTAAGCCCTTTTTTTCCATTCCAATTTCCTTTTCTTGCTGCAGTTGTTTACATTAAGAATATTTTGCTGAAATTGGATTTTTATGAGAAATCTTACAGTGCTACTAATCTTTCTTTGCCATCAGATTGGTTTCGTAGGCATTTCATGGGCATCTAGTGAGTCACCTTTCTTACTAGGAAGCTAGCCATTTCCATATAATTTCTGGGTTGATTTAAGGTATAGTTCAATGCAGAACATATTGCTGGAGTCTAATCTTGAGTTGATAAAAGTATGAAGGATGACAGAAAGTCTGCATCCTGAAGTATGGTCTGCAATTGCTGTGCCAGATAAAGAAATGCCTTCTTGAACACAGCTGAAATACCAGCAAGCTCATTTCAAGAGACTAAGGAGGGACAGAAGCCCCGCCCAACTGTCTCAAACCTAAGATTTAATATATTCATTTGTATGCAGACCCTCCCTCATGCAAGCTGAAGGTCACTTCCTCTCTCACTAGAGATCAGAGCAATATCTTCTGGCTCACCTTCCTGCAGCAGCCTCCACATTACACACATGCTCAGTGGTTCCCCACCCTTCAGGAATAGCATTTCAAGAGCACAGGGGTTTGCAGCAAGAAGGAGAAGTGGCCGTCTATTCTGTGACTGAAGTGGCAACCTATTGTGTTCTGTGAGCACAAGAAGCTGTCTCTACTGAGGCAGACCATTGGTCTATCAAGTTCAGTATTGTCTACTCTGACTGACAGAGGCTCTTCTGACTTCTGTCTACTCTGACTGATCGAGCTTTTCACGTCACCCACTACATGATCCCTTCTACTGGAGATGTCGGGTACTGAACCTGGGACCTTCTGCATGAAAAGAAGGTTCTCTACTACTAAACTTTACCAAGTACAACTAGCATTCTTGGGATCCAAGTCCATTTTTCTTAAATTTTGTATGCAAGCATAACAAATGCTATCAGATCAGATATAATATTACCGTATTTTTCGCTCTATAAGACACACTTTTTTCCTCCTCAAAAGTGAGGGGAAATGTCAGTGCGTCTTATGGAGCGAATGCAGCGGCAGCGGGGCGCAGAGCCCGGCCGCCTGGGAGCTGGCTGGGACACCGCCAGCCAGCTGGGGGCGGGAGGCCCCTCCCAGCCACCCAGTGCAGGGCAGAGCAGTTTAACCTTCCCCCCCACCGCGCTTCCCGGTCCAGAGGCTCAGCTGTTGGGCGGGTCCACAGCTGAGCCTCGGACCGGGAAGGGGTGTGTGCGGAGGAGCAGTTTAAAAACCCAACGCCCCTCCTAATCGGGCTTGCATCGTGGAAAGGGAGGCTGGAGCCTTCCCCCAAGCCCTGCTGTGCGCACGCTCTGAGAGCATGCACACAGTGGGGCTTTGAAGGCTTCAGCCTCCCTTTCCACGCTGCAAGCCTGACTGGTCCCAATCGGGCTTGAAGCATGGAAAGGGAGGCGGGAGCCTTCCCTCAAGCCCCGCTGTGCGCACGCTCTGATCTCTCAGAGCGTGCACACAGTGGGGCTTTGAAGGCTTCAGCCTCCCTTTCCACGCTGCAAGCCTGACTGGTCCCAATCGGGCTTGCAGCGTGGAAAGGGAGGCGGGAGCCTTCCTCCAAGCCCCGCTGTGCACATGCTCTAATCTGTCAGAGTGTGCACACAGCAGGGCTTTGAAGGCTTCAGTCTCCCTTTCCACGCTGCAAGCCTCACTGGTCCCAATTGGGCTTGCAGCTTGGAAAGGGAGGCTGGAGCCTTCCTCCTAGCCCTGCTGTGTGCACGCTCCACAGAGCAGGACTAGGAAACTGGAAGTGGAGTGCAGTAATCCCTCCACCCAGCCCTGGCTGTAAGAACCTCTCAGCTGTTTGGCAGGAAACGCAGGGGGGGGTGCGGAGGTTAAACTGGGCAGGCAGCGCAGAGCAGTTTGAACCACCACCGCCCCCCTTCCCGGGACTCCTGGCGGGTCTTTTAAAAAAAAAATTCTTCTTTTTCTTCCTTTAAAAACTAGGTGCGTCTTATCGAAAGGTGCGTCCTATGGAGCGAAAAATATGGTAATTTGCAGTCAACCAAAATTAATATAATAAAATCAAAGCTGTCACAGAAATGGTAAAAGTGGTTACTTAGTCCTCTGGTTGTTTTCCCTCCTACATTCCTTTTATTTTGGGGATGTTTTCCAAAAACATTTTGTGCACTTGTATCACAAATTTGAATTTGTTGATGTTTTGGTAATAATTTAATAGAATTTCTGATTATTCATACTTGCAAAGATTTATTTTCTGGTATTTAAGGAAGAGCACTTTGTTCTTGCTACTATGATTCTCCCTTGGTGACAATCCTCATATCAGTATCGATATTAGCTATATCCAGGGTGGTGTAGTGCTTACAGTGTTGTACTGTTCCTAAGGAGACCTAGTTTCAAATTCCCACTCAGCCATGAAATTCACAGCATGATCTTGGGTCAGTCACTCTCTCTCAGCCTAACCCACCTCATGGCTATTGTGAGGATAAAGTGGAGGAGGGAGATCTATGCATATTCCTCTGACCTCCTTGGTGGAAGGGTGGGATAATAAAAGTAATAAGTAGATAATTCTAGATCCATTTGAGCAAGGCTAGGAACAGAACACATAATTTCAGAATCAGATGTTAGCCTTGTATCTGAAAGCCCATGGCACTATCCTGTCATCTCTATGTTTCAAAAAGTGTGTTTCTCCCCTTATTTAAACTGCTGTAGACCTTCTGTAAATGCAGACAGTCCACAATGATAGGATCACACATTCCAGTGGCATCTCTGTTGAATTGCATATTTTCCTGGTAGCATTGGCTAAACAACGAAGATAATTAATTTTTAATTCTAGATTATCGAATTTAATTTTTAACTATTCAGGAGAAGGACAGCTCCCAGAGTCTTGTGCTAATAATTGTTTCTATTGTGAACAAATTACATTAGAAATGTGTGACTTCATTCCTCATTGGGGATTTTGAAAATTAAACAAAGCAAACTTTGATTCAAAAGAGTGTGAGAGTCCCAACCTAACTGTGCTAACTTCGCAAAATCACTTGCTCAGACTTGGATGCAGAAACAAAGGATTTATTGAAGGCTTCAGATAGTACAAGACAGACACGAGTTTAAAGTTGCAAGTGAGCTAGCTTATCGGGGTTACAGAATATATCTACTACAGGGCACTGGGGTTCACACTTCTGTTGTGGGAAGTTACAAGATAGATTGGTGCAATACAAAACATCAAACGGGTCCCAGAGAGACTGTTAGGACTATCAGATCCTCAAGGCCGTATTCGGCCCGAGGGAGTGCATGCAGGAAGCGCAGCAGGGGAGGGCAAGATCGGCACCTGGGAAAGGCAGATGAGGCGCCGGGGCCCAGGAAGGCATGGGGAGGTGTGAACTGCTTTTACGAGTTCAAAGGGACAGAGATAGAGGATACGAAGAAGGGGAAGGGGAGTCAGAGACACATGGCCCTCACATTCTGCCCCCCTTAAGGCCCCCCTCCCGCAAGGTCGGGAGGTCGAGGTTTATCAGGGTAGGCGCAGTGGAATTCGTGAACGAGGCGGGGGGCCGCCATGTGGGGGGCTGCTACCCATTCATCGTGTGCAGGTCCCAGATGTTTCCATCGGACAAAATAGAACAGTTTCCCTTTCTTCCACTTGGAATCTAAAACCTTGGACACTTCCAAGTGTGTGTCCCCGCCCACTACTGTCGGAACTTCGGGTTTGGGGGGGGAGTGGAATTGGGGAGCGGGTACGTAAGGCTTGAGCAGACTGATATGAAAGACGGGATGAACGCCCCTAAGGGTTTTTGGCAGCTCCAATTCCACTGTGACTTCATTGATCACCCGGGAAATGGGGAAAGGTCCCACGTATCGATCGTTTAGCTTTTTGCAGGGCCGGAGTGAGCGCAGGTTTTTGGTGGAGAGATAAACCTGCTCCCCTGTCAGCCCTTGGCCCACAGAACCAGAAATCACCACAAAGTCATATAGAGTCCAAACAGATGGCTTTTACTGATCAAATAGGCATACAGTGCAAACGAGTAAAATGACAGCTATGAAAGGCTCACTAGCTGGGAGATATTATAAGGCAGGAAAGGCGGGAGATTACACGCAGGAATACAGTTTCCCAGGAGCTGAGTTTTCCCAGGCTTAGGCATGCGACCTTGGGGAGCAGACAATACAGCACAGAGACGGAGGCAATAACGAAACCGAGATAGCAGCCTGACATTCTGCTCCCCTCAAGGCCCCCTCCCAGTTCGCAAGGGGGCTGGCCTGTCCGGGTAAGCAATGTGAAAGGCGTCAACGAGGTCGGGGGCGGAGACATCTCGCGCGCGCACCCATTCGTCATAGGCAGGGGGGAAATGTTTCCAACGAACTAGATACTGGAGAGTGCCATGGTGAATACGGGAGTCAAGGATCTTGGAGACTTCGAAGTGTTCTTCCCCCCCCACCATGATGGGTTGCGCAGGCGGTGGGTCCGGATGCCACCGTGGAGAAGCAACATGGGGTTTGAGGAGGCTTATGTGGAAAACAGGATGCACACGCCTCAAGGATTTGGGGAGAGCCAGTTCCACTGTGACAGGGTTTATGACCCGAGTAATGGGGAAAGGGCCAATGAATTTGGCGCTGAGTTTATGGCACGGTTGGGTGGAACGGAGGTTTTTGGTGGAAAGGTAAACCAAAGTACCTACTTGCAGATCACCCCCGGGGGAGCGATGTTTGTCAGCTTGCGCTTTGTATTTACGTTTGGCCCGGTCGAGGTTGCTAACGAGCCAGGGCCAAGTGGTACGGAGGGCGTGTGCCCAGGAGGCAATGTCGGGGTTCCCCTCCCCCTCTACATCATCTGTAGGAACGATGGGACTGAAATCTTGTCCATACACAGCAAAAAACGGGCTAAAACCTGTGGATTGATGCATGGCATTATTGTAGGCATATTCTGCTAAAGGTAACAGTTCCACCCAGTTATCCTGGTGGTAGTTAACATAACAACGCAAATAACATTCAAGTACAGCATTGACACGTTCAGTTTGACCATCAGTTTGAGGATGGTATGCGCTAGACAATCCCTGTTCCACCCCCACCAACTTGAGGAAAGCTTTCCAAAACTTAGAAACGAAACCACTTCCGCGGTCACAAATTATTTTACGCGGAAACGAATGTAAACGAAATATATGCGTCACGAAGAGGCGGGCCAGTTTCTGCGCAGAAGGGATCCCTGCACATGGAATCAAATGTATTTGCTTAGAAAACAAATCAGTAACAACCCACAACACAGTTTTACCCCCACTGAGAGGGAGATCAGTCATGAAGTCCATAGCAATTACTTCCCAAGGTCTGCTGGGCGTTTCAAGAGGTTGTAGTAGTCCCGGGGGTTTGCCCTGCGATCGTTTCGCAGCGGCACAAACGGGACAGCTGCGGATGAAGGAGTCAATGTCGGAACGCATTCCCCCCCACCAGAACTGTCTGCGCAATAAGTGAAGGGTCTTCAGAAACCCAAAGTGCCCAGCTGTTTTGGCTCCATGAGCTAAATGTAAAACGTCCTTCCGGAGAGCTTTGGGTACATACAATTTTGAGTCTTTGTACCAGGACCCCCCTTGTTCCAAAACACCAGGAGGTAGGGTATGAGCGGAACGTTCTAAAAGGCACTGGTCCCGAAGGACAGTTAAAAAGGATTCAGAGATGGGGATTTTGGAGGGAGCCCCCCCGTCGGTCCTGGAGATCTGAGAAACAGTTATAGGGTTAGTGCTTACGTGCGGCGGCGCGCAGACTGCAGGCGGCTGAGCGGTCGGAGGGGTAGGAGGGGCGGGAACTCCGGTCTGTTGCGGTGGCGGCTGGGCAGCCGGTTGGGCTGGCGGAGCTTGCGAGTTAGGGAAGGTGTGTTGATGCTGGGATCGGGTTTGCACAGCCAGCATAGGTAGGGCCCCACGTTGCATAGGGGTGAACAGAGAGTTGGTAGGTCTTTCGAGTTTTACCGGATATTGTGGTAAACGGGAGAGGGCATCCGCGAGAACGTTCTGCTTCCCAGGGACGTGCTTCAGGGTGAAACGGAACTGAGCAAAGAACTCCGCCCACCGTTGTTGTTTCGCCGATAGCTTATGGGACCCCGTGAGGGCAGCTAGATTTTTGTGATCGGTCCAAACTTCAAAGGGTACTTTAGACCCTTCCAAGAATTGCCGCCATAAAGTCAGTGCATGATGAACTGCAGAGGCCTCTTTCTCCCAGATGGGCCAGTTTAATTGAGCGTGCGCAAATTTTTTTGAAAAGTAAGCGCAAGGGTGAAGAAGACCGTCCGGTCCTTGTTGGAGGAGAGCCCCTCCCATGGCTACATCGGAAGCATCGACTTGCACAATGAACATTTGATTTGGGTCTGGGTGCCGTAGCACCGGCTCCGAAGTGAAAAGGCGTTTGAGGGCCAGAAAGGCGGCTTGGCATTGCTCAGTCCATAGGATTTTCGCGGAGGGCAAGGCAGCCGAGCTTACTTTCCCCTTAGTTTTCAGCAGGTCCGTAATGGGTAGAGCCACTTGGGCGAAGTTAGGGATGAATCCCCGATAGAAGTTTGCAAATCCCAGAAATTGCTGTACTTGCTTGCGGTTGGTGGGGGGAGTCCAATCGAGGACGGCTTGGACTTTGGCGGGGTCCATGCGAAGACCTTGGTGGGAGATGATGTATCCCAAAAACGTGAGTTTGCTTTGGTGAAATTCACACTTAGCTAGTTTAGCGAACAGTTGATGGTTACGCAGGCGTTGTAGAACTTCCCTGACCAGAGTCACATGCTCGTCCATAGTTTTCGAATAAATGAGAATGTCATCTAAGTAGACCACCACCCCACGATATAGAAGGTCATGTAGGATTTCATTGATGAGTTGCATGAAGACCCCCGGGGCCCCTTTTAATCCGAACGGCATTACAAGGAATTCATACATTCCGAAACAGCTAGAGAAGGCAGTGAGGTGCTCATCTCCTTCGCGGATACGAACTCGGTAGTAGGCTTCCACCAAGTCTAATTTAGAGAACACACGGCCTTCCTGTAATTGTCCCAAAATATCCGATATTAATGGGATAGGATAGGCGTTGGTCTGGGTAACCGCATTGAGCTTTCTGAAGTCAATGCACAGGCGAAGGTCGCCCTCTTTTTTCCGGACGAAAAACGCGGGGGCCGAGTTTGGGGCATTCGAAGGGCGAATGAACCCTCTGGCGAGGTTTTTGTCCAAAAAGTCCCGGAGGACAGTGCGCTCGGAAGCGCTCATAGGGTAAATCTTACTTTTGGTTAATGTGCAGTCCTTTACTACTTCGATCGCACAGTCTGAGGCCCGGTGGGGGGGTAAGGCATCACATTCCCTAAGGTCGAAGACATCTTCAAAGTCCCGGTACACAGCGGGTAGAGCCGGTGGTACTGGGGCAGTAGAGGTTAATGCTGGAACGGGCGGAAATGGCAGAGCAAAGTTTTGCCGATGCTGGTTGCAGGTGGGACTAGCGAAAGAGATAGTGTTTGTTTCCCAATCAATACTGGGACTATGTCCCTTAATCCAGTTAATTCCCAAGACCACTTCAAATCGGATAGGGGCTATAGTGAAGTCTATTTGTTCCCAGTGGGAACCAATTCCCATTGCCACCCCTATGGTGCGATGATCAACTGGACCCCCCCGGAATTGGCTCCCGTCCATTTGAGCAAATTGGACGGGGGCGGGTAAAGCCTCTGAGTCGGCTCTGAGTGCAGCAAACGTGGCTTCGCTTATGAGAGTGCGACAGCAACCGGAGTCAATTAGTGCTTTGACGGGGATTTGAGGACCTCCGTTAAGTTGTTGTAAAACTGCATCTACGTAGACGGTGGAGTCCACTTCTTTGATTTTGGTAGGAGCATTCGGTTTGATAGGAAGATCCTGAGAGGTCTGTGGAGATGCTCCATTCACCACAGACCGGAGCCGTTTTTTGACAAGTCGAGGGGAGATTCCAGGTTTAGGGCTGGAGAAATCCAAGGGTTTTCCTCATCCGAAGAGGGAAAGCTGTCCCCCAATGGGGCACTTGTAATCCGAGACCCGGCGGGGTCGTTGGAAGCAGGCAGGGAGGCTGGGTCCCCGGCATGGAGTGCAGAGGGTGTGGGCCTTCCCGGAGCTGCGCTGCGGGTGGCCGCGGTGCCTCTGCGTGGTGGACGACCTCGGGCGCGGGTTGTCGTGCTGGGACGAAATAATTCCTGGCGGCGTGGACAAACGGCTGCAAAGTGGCCCATTTCTCCGCATGTAAGACAGGCACCCCTCTGAAATCGGGCTTCACGTTCCTGGAGCGGACGTGGGGGATTTCGTGGGACGAGCAGTGGTGCCTTGGGTTGAGGCTTTGGGGTGCCCTTCTCCTTGTGCTTTTGACGGACGAGAGAAATAAAACGGCGGCGGCTTTCCACTTCCTCGGCTAATAAGATCCAGCCTTCGAGGGTATCGGGATCGCCCCGCATGTAAGACCAGTTCAGAATGTCAGGATGCAAGGCTTCCCTGAAATGATGGATTAGGGTGGTCTCGGGCCAACCTACAATTTTACTTGCCAGTCGCTGAAATTCATCGGCAAATTCCCGAACTGTAGCAGAGCCTTGTTTTAATTGTAAGAGTTCCGTTTTGGCTCTTTCTCCCAGGAAGGGGTCCTCAAACCTCCTTCTCAGGGCAGTCATGAAGTTGTTGAGGGAACGAATCGCACGAGAGCGGGTGTCAAACTGGAGGACCATCCAGTCAGCCGCTTTGCCTGTCAGGAGGGAAGCTACGTACCGCACCCGGCTATCTTCCGTGGGGAAAAGTTGACCTTGTTCTCGCATATAACTGTCCACTTGATGCAAGAAACAAGGCAAAGTCTCAAGAGATCCGTCATACGTAGTCCTCAATTTGAGTTGCTTCCAAGGGCCGGGCGCGGGCTGACCCGGTTGCACGGGTGGTCCGGGCGGAGGAGCAACAGGAGCTCCAGGAGGCAAGGGTGGAGCAGGCACATTAGCAGGTGGTTGCACAGGTGGTCCGGGCGGAGGAGCAACAGGAGCTCCAGGAGGTAAGGGTGGAGCAGGCACATTAGCGGGTGGTTGTACGGGTACCCCCTGACCCGGTATCGGAACGGGTTGTCTCTGAGCTATCAGGGTTTGTTGTAATTGCCTGTTCTCGTGAAGCATAAGTTCCATTACTTCTTGGAGTCGATCAACACGGTCGGAGAGCTCCCGATTCTGGGCTCGTAAAAGATGAACCTCCTCACTTGGGCCACCAGTAAGATGAGGCTTACTGGTTCGGAAGCTCGTGGCCCATTGAGAGCTATCCCCATATAAATCCTCATCTTCAGACTCATCTGAGTCTCGACGTCGGTCAGCCAAACGGCGTGCGCGTTGGGTCGCACGCGACGGGACAAACGCCGGGGAAAATGTTAGACCTGATAGTCCCAGTACATAGTCCTTGGGGCGCGTGTCCACATTCGCCTGATTCCGTGCTGCAGCCGCCCTGGCTGCTTCCGCCGCCTCTCTCTCTCTTGCGACCCTAGCCGCTTCGGCGGCTTGCTGATCCGCAAGAACTTTGGCGTTCTCAAGTCTTAGGGCAGCCTCTGCTGTAATGCGCGGCAAAAGTTCTGTCTCGAGGAGCAAGAGTATGGGGTCAGGTTCCCCGCCCAGCAGAGGTTGTACTCGAACCGCTAGTGCAGATGCCTCGGCTCCAAACGTCGGGGTCAAAACTTGAGCCAAGGTGGCTACCGGGGTGTCCTTTGTACATTCCACAAGGAGAAGAGCGGTGCTAATAGCGACTCGCTTGGCCTCAGCCTGGCAGCTGGCCGCATCCGTGATCAGGGAAAAACCCTCCGGCGGGGCTCCCGCCATGGTAGAAAGAGTTTGTCGAGAAATAAGAGTATCCAAAAGTCCAGTTAATATTTGTAAATCCTCAGTCGCCAATCGGGCATCGTCCAGTAATTGATCCAAGTCCTGAAGATCTAAACGAGCATCAGTATCCTCCGATGTTAACATCCAGAGACGTCCTGTAAGAGATTGCCACTGCGCGTGTACCAGTCCCCTCAACCGGCAAACCTCTCGGTTCGTCCGGAAAAGTTCAGCGATTAAGTCCTGTAACAGAGTAGGGTCCTCTGAGAAGGGCTCCAGGGTAGTAGATCACCTGGAGAGCTGCACAGCTCCCATCCAAGTGGCAGGCGAACCCCCCTGGGCTCCAGCCTGGCTAGGAGAACGGTGAAGATGTGAGATAGCTGTCATAATGTCAGCCCTTGGCCCACAGAACCAGAAATCACCACAAAGTCATATAGAGTCCAAACAGATGGCTTTTACTGATCAAATAGGCATACAGTGCAAACGAGTAAAATGACAGCTATGAAAGGCTCACTAGCTGGGAGATATTATAAGGCAGGAAAGGCGGGAGATTACACGCAGGAATACAGTTTCCCAGGAGCTGAGTTTTCCCAGGCTTAGGCATGCGACCTTGGGGAGCAGACAATACAGCACAGAGACGGAGGCAATAACGAAACCGAGATAGCAGCCTGACGCGCACGCCGTTTGGCTGACCGACGTCGAGACTCAGATGAGTCTGAAGATGAGGATTTATATGGGGATAGCTCTCAATGGGCCACGAGCTTCCGAACCAGTAAGCCTCATCTTACTGGTGGCCCAAGTGAGGAGGTTCATCTTTTACGAGCCCAGAATCGGGAGCTCTCCGACCGTGTTGATCGACTCCAAGAAGTAATGGAACTTATGCTTCACGAGAACAGGCAATTACAACAAACCCTGATAGCTCAGAGACAACCCGTTCCGATACCGGGTCAGGGGGTACCCGTACAACCACCCGCTGTGTACCGGGACTTTGAAGATGTCTTCGACCTTAGGGAATGTGATGCCTTACCCCCCCACCGGGCCTCAGACTGTGCGATCGAAGTAGTAAAGGACTGCACATTAACCAAAAGTAAGATTTACCCTATGAGCGCTTCCGAGCGCACTGTCCTCCGGGACTTTTTGGACAAAAACCTCGCCAGAGGGTTCATTCGCCCTTCGAATGCCCCAAACTCGGCCCCCGCGTTTTTCGTCCGGAAAAAAGAGGGCGACCTTCGCCTGTGCATTGACTTCAGAAAGCTCAATGCGGTTACCCAGACCAACGCCTATCCTATCCCATTAATATCGGATATTTTGGGACAATTACAGGAAGGCCGTGTGTTCTCTAAATTAGACTTAGTGGAAGCCTACTACCGAGTTCGTATCCGCGAAGGAGATGAGCACCTCACTGCCTTCTCTAGCTGTTTCGGAATGTATGAATTCCTTGTAATGCCGTTCGGATTAAAAGGGGCCCCGGGGGTCTTCATGCAACTCATCAATGAAATCCTACATGACCTTCTATATCGTGGGGTGGTGGTCTACTTAGATGACATTCTCATTTATTCGAAAACTATGGACGAGCATGTGACTCTGGTCAGGGAAGTTCTACAACGCCTGCGTAACCATCAACTGTTCGCTAAACTAGCTAAGTGTGAATTTCACCAAAGCAAACTCACGTTTTTGGGATACATCATCTCCCACCAAGGTCTTCGCATGGACCCCGCCAAAGTCCAAGCCGTCCTCGATTGGACTCCCCCCACCAACCGCAAGCAAGTACAGCAATTTCTGGGATTTGCAAACTTCTATCGGGGATTCATCCCTAACTTCGCCCAAGTGGCTCTACCCATTACGGACCTGCTGAAAACTAAGGGGAAAGTAAGCTCGGCTGCCTTGCCCTCCGCGAAAATCCTATGGACTGAGCAATGCCAAGCCGCCTTTCTGGCCCTCAAACGCCTTTTCACTTCGGAGCCGGTGCTACGGCACCCAGACCCAAATCAAATGTTCATTGTGCAAGTCGATGCTTCCGATGTAGCCATGGGAGGGGCTCTCCTCCAACAAGGACCGGACGGTCTTCTTCACCCTTGCGCTTACTTTTCAAAAAAATTTGCGCACGCTCAATTAAACTGGCCCATCTGGGAGAAAGAGGCCTCTGCAGTTCATCATGCACTGACTTTATGGCGGCAATTCTTGGAAGGGTCTAAAGTACCCTTTGAAGTTTGGACCGATCACAAAAATCTAGCTGCCCTCACGGGGTCCCATAAGCTATCGGCGAAACAACAACGGTGGGCGGAGTTCTTTGCTCAGTTCCGTTTCACCCTGAAGCACGTCCCTGGGAAGCAGAACGTTCTCGCGGATGCCCTCTCCCGTTTACCACAATATCCGGTAAAACTCGAAAGACCTACCAACTCTCTGTTCACCCCTATGCAACGTGGGGCCCTACCTATGCTGGCTGTGCAAACCCGATCCCAGCATCAACACACCTTCCCTAACTCGCAAGCTCCGCCAGCCCAACCGGCTGCCCAGCCGCCACCGCAACAGACCGGAGTTCCCGCCCCTCCTACCCCTCCGACCGCTCAGCCGCCTGCAGTCTGCGCGCCGCCGCACGTAAGCACTAACCCTATAACTGTTTCTCAGATCTCCAGGACCGACGGGGGGGCTCCCTCCAAAATCCCCATCTCTGAATCCTTTTTAACTGTCCTTCGGGACCAGTGCCTTTTAGAACGTTCCGCTCATACCCTACCTCCTGGTGTTTTGGAACAAGGGGGGTCCTGGTACAAAGACTCAAAATTGTATGTACCCAAAGCTCTCCGGAAGGACGTTTTACATTTAGCTCATGGAGCCAAAACAGCTGGGCACTTTGGGTTTCTGAAGACCCTTCACTTATTGCGCAGACAGTTCTGGTGGGGGGGAATGCGTTCCGACATTGACTCCTTCATCCGCAGCTGTCCCGTTTGTGCCGCTGCGAAACGATCGCAGGGCAAACCCCCGGGACTACTACAACCTCTTGAAACGCCCAGCAGACCTTGGGAAGTAATTGCTATGGACTTCATGACTGATCTCCCTCTCAGTGGGGGTAAAACTGTGTTGTGGGTTGTTACTGATTTGTTTTCTAAGCAAATACATTTGATTCCATGTGCAGGGATCCCTTCTGCGCAGAAACTGGCCCGCCTCTTCGTAACGCATATATTTCGTTTACATTCGTTTCCGCGTAAAATAATTTGTGACCGCGGAAGTGGTTTCGTTTCTAAGTTTTGGAAAGCTTTCCTCAAGTTGGTGGGGGTGGAACAGGGATTGTCTAGCGCATACCATCCTCAAACTGATGGTCAAACTGAACGTGTCAATGCTGTACTTGAATGTTATTTGCGTTGTTATGTTAACTACCACCAGGATAACTGGGTGGAACTGTTACCTTTAGCAGAATATGCCTACAATAATGCCATGCATCAATCCACAGGTTTTAGCCCGTTTTTTGCTGTGTATGGACAAGATTTCAGTCCCATCGTTCCTACAGATGATATAGAGGGGGAGGGGAACCCCGACATTGCCTCCTGGGCACACGCCCTCCGTACCACTTGGCCCTGGCTCGTTAGCAACCTCGACCGGGCCAAACGTAAATACAAAGCGCAAGCTGACAAACATCGCTCCCCCGGGGGTGATCTGCAAGTAGGTACTTTGGTTTACCTTTCCACCAAAAACCTCCGTTCCACCCAACCGTGCCATAAACTCAGCGCCAAATTCATTGGCCCTTTCCCCATTACTCGGGTCATAAACCCTGTCACAGTGGAACTGGCTCTCCCCAAATCCTTGAGGCGTGTGCATCCTGTTTTCCACATAAGCCTCCTCAAACCCCATGTTGCTTCTCCACGGTGGCATCCGGACCCACCGCCTGCGCAACCCATCATGGTGGGGGGGGAAGAACACTTCGAAGTCTCCAAGATCCTTGACTCCCGTATTCACCATGGCACTCTCCAGTATCTAGTTCGTTGGAAACATTTCCCCCCTGCCTATGACGAATGGGTGCGCGCACGAGATGTCTCCGCCCCCGACCTCGTTGACGCCTTTCACATTGCTTACCCGGACAGGCCAGCCCCCTTGCGAACTGGGAGGGGGCCTTGAGGGGAGCAGAATGTCAGGCTGCTATCTCGGTTTCGTTATGCCTCCGTCTCTGTGCTGTATTGTCTGCTCCCCAAGGTCGCATGCCTAAGCCTGGGAAAACTCAGCTCCTGGGAAACTGTATTCCTGCGTGTAATCTCCCGCCTTTCCTGCCTTATAATATCTCCCAGCTAGTGAGCCTTTCATAGCTGTCATTTTACTCGTTTGCACTGTATGCCTATTTGATCAGTAAAAGCCATCTGTTTGGACTCTATATGACTTTGTGGTGATTTCTGGTTCTGTGGGCCAAGGGCTGACATTAACCAAAAGTAAGATTTACCCTATGAGCGCTTCCGAGCGCACTGTCCTCCGGGACTTTTTGGACAAAAACCTCGCCAGAGGGTTCATTCGCCCTTCGAATGCCCCAAACTCGGCCCCCGCGTTTTTCGTCCGGAAAAAAGAGGGCGACCTTCGCCTGTGCATTGACTTCAGAAAGCTCAATGCGGTTACCCAGACCAACGCCTATCCTATCCCATTAACCAAAAGTAAGATTTACCCTATGAGCGCTTCCGAGCGCACTGTCCTCCGGGACTTTTTGGACAAAAACCTCGCCAGAGGGTTCATTCGCCCTTCGAATGCCCCAAACTCGGCCCCCTCGTTTTTCGTCCGGAAAAAAGAGGGCGACCTTCGCCTTGAGCTCCCAGCCCGGGGACCGATGTTTGTCGGCCTGTTCCTTGTATTTGCGCTTGGCCCGTTCTAGGTTCTTTTGTAACCAGGGCCAAGTAGACCGAACCACCTGCACCCACTCCTGGACTTCCGGGACTGCCTCGAGCTCAGGAGTGACGGGGGTGGAACCGAAAGGGCCGAATTCCGTCCCGTACACCACCTGGAAAGGGCTAAAACCAGTGGAGGATTGAGGGGCATTGTTGTAGGCATACTCAGCAAAAGGCAGTAAGTCCACCCAATCGTCCTGGTGGAAATTGACATAACACTGGAGGTAACACTCGACCACGGCATTTACTCGTTCAGTTTGGCCATCGGTTTGGGGGTGGTAAGCCGAGGAGAGTCCTTGCTCCTCCACCCCCATCAGTTTTAGGAAGGCCCGCCAGAATTTGGCGACGAACTGGACCCCCCTGTTGGAGAGGACCTTTCTGGGAATCGAGTGAAACCTTAGGACATGAGTGATAAACAGTTTGGCCAAACCCTGGGCCGAGGGGAGTCCAGCACAGGGAACGAAGTGGACCTGTTTGGAGAAAAGGTCCGTGATCACCCATAGGACCATCTTACCCAGGCTGGGAGGCAGATCAGTGATAAAGTCCATGGCGATCACTTCCCACGGTCGGGTGGGTGTTTCTAAGGGTTTCAGAAGCTCCGGGGGTTTTCCCATCCTCTTTTTAGCTGTGGCGCAGATGGGGCAGCTGCGCACGTACAGTTCCACATCAGCTCTCATGCTGGGCCACCAAAATTGCTGCCTCACCAGGTGCAGAGTTTTTACAAAGCCAAAATGACCCGCAAGTTTGGCCCCGTGAACTAATCCCAAGACCTCCTTACGGAGAGGCGTTGGGACATAAAGCTTTCCACCCTGCACCCAGCAGGAGTCCCGTTGTTCCATGCCGGCGGGGAGAATCTGTTGCTCCGCTTCCTGCAGAGATGCGTCTCGGAGCCTTTGCTGAAAGGCTTCCGGGACCCCTTTGAGCATGGGACTCCCTGGTTGGCGGGCTTGGGACCGGGTGGTGACGGCTAGACCTGAGACTTCCCCCCGTTGCTCGGGGGTGAATAGGGAGTCCACGGGACGGTCAAAGTCATTGCGGTATTGGGGGAGTCGGGACAGGGCATCAGCCAGGGCATCTTCCTTCCCGGGGACGTGCTTGAGGGTGAAACGGAACTTGGCGAAAAATTGAGCCCACCGAATCTGTTTAGCGTTGAGCTTTCTAGCTCCCTTGAGAGCCTCTAAATTCTTGTGGTCGGTACACACCTCAAACGGAAATTCTGCCCCTTCCAAAAAATGTCTCCAGATGGTAAGGGCATGCTTCACCGCCGCCGCCTCCTTCTCCCAAATCGCCCAGTTAATTTCCGACTGAGAAAACTTTTTGGAGAAGTAGGCGCACGGTCTCAAACTCCCACTTTCGTCTCTCTGCAGGAGAGCCCCTCCCATGGCCACGTCCGAGGCGTCCACCTGGACCACGAATGGTTTAGTGCAGTCCGGGTGGGCTAGTACTGGCTCGGACGAAAAGAGCAATTTTAGCTCATCAAACGCCTGCTGGCAGGGTGGTGACCACTGCAAACGGGCCGAGGGTAGCGCGGCGTTTGCTCCCTTCCCCTTGGTGCGCAAAAGGGAAGTGAGGGGGAGAGCCACCTTTGCGAAATTGGGAATGAAGTTGCGGTAGAAGTTGGCAAACCCCAAAAACTGTTGCAGTTGCCGGCGTGTGGTGGGGGGTTCCCAATCCCGTACTGCCTGAACCTTTTCGGGATCCATCTCCAACCCCTGGTGGGAAATTGCATAGCCCAGGAAAGTGATGGAAGGCTGGTGGAATTCACATTTTGACACCTTAGCATACAATTTGTGGTCCCGCAGTCGCTGGAGGACTTCGCGCACCAGGCGGACATGCTCTTCCATGGTTTCAGAATAAATGAGAATATCATCCAGAAATACCACCACCCCCCGAAACAACAAATCATGTAAAACTTCATTAATTAATTGCATGAATACACTCGGAGCCCCTGAAAGTCCGAACGGCATCACTAAATATTCAAACATGCCAAAACAACTCGAAAAGGCCGTCTTGGATTCATCCCCCTCCTTAATGCGGATGCGGTGATAGGCTTCCACCAAATCCAGTTTGGTGAAGATTCGGCCTTCCTTCAATTGCGCTAGAAGGTCTGGAATGAGAGGGAGGGGGTACGCGTTAGACTGAGTGACAGCGTTCAGTCTACGAAAGTCAATACACAGTCTCAAGTCAGCCGTTTTCTTTTTGACAAAAAAGGCGGGTGCGGAGTACGGAGCTTTGGAGGGACGTATGAAGCCCCTCGCTAGGTTAGTGTCCAAATAGTCCCGCAACACCGCCTTTTCATTGGGGCTCATGGGGTAAACCTTCCCCTTGGACAACTTGCCATCTCCCACAATCTCAATTGCGCAATCAGTTTCTCGGTGTGGGGGCAGTTCATCACATTCCCTCACATCAAACACATCCGCGAACTGGGAATACTCCGAGGGTAGATGGGGTGTAGCGGGGACGGGCCCGGGGGAACCCACCAACGCGGCGGCCGGGGTGCAAAGCACTCGGTCCTTGTCGTGCATTCCGCAGGGGTCCTCGGGGAACGTGAGTGTCCGTTTGACCCAGTTAATGGAGGGGTTGTGTCCTTGTAACCAATTCATCCCCAAAACTACGGGGGCAACTATGGGGGCGATGGTAAAGTACAGTCGTTCCCAATGTTCTCCCACAGCCATGACCACCGCAGTGGTACAGTGAGTGACGGGCCCCTTTTTAAAGTCACTACCGTCCATTTGAGAGAAACGGAGGGGACCCGGGAGCCGTTTGCGTCGGACGCGTAGTCTCTTGGCTGCTTCCTCACTAATTAAGGTGCGGGCGCACCCAGAGTCAACTAGCGCGGGAAATTCTAACACCGGACCCCCTTTGGGTAAGGATAGGTGGACCCGGATGTACACATTATCCTCTTGGGCGCTTACCATCGGTGGAGCTCCTTGCACAACGATCGGAGTGGTCTGCTGAGGAGCCCCTCTTACAGCAGACCGACGGCGTTTTTTGCCGGCATCTCCCACTCTTCTTCCTCACTGGATGAAGGAGACGTGGTAGTTGTAATCCGTGACTCGGCCGAGTCAAAGGCTGCATTTGTAATCCGGGGTCCCGTTGGACCAGTAGAGGTGGAGGCTCCATCTTGAGCGCGTGCGTGTAGCGCGGAGGGCGCGCTCCGGCGTCCAGGAGCGCCGCTTCGGCGTCCAGGAGCGCCGCTTCGGCGTCGAGGTTGGCCCTCCGCCGGGGTCTTCTCCGGTTCGGTCGGGGTCGGGCGAGGAGGAGCCGGACGTCCGGAGCTGGACGGGCATTGCGAAGCGAAGTGACCCTTACCTCCACACACCAAGCACACCCCGGCTTCGAAGCGCTTGCGGCGTTCGGCTGTCGAGGGGCCGCCGCCGCCCGGGGTTCGGGAATCTCTGGTACCGCCTGGTCTGTCCCCTCTTGGCTTAAAGTCACGGCCGGTGCGCTGTTTGGACAGGGTCAGGAGTTGCTTCCGATTTTCGATATCGGCGGCGTGGCGTACCCAGCCCTCGACGTCAGGGGGATTACCTTGCATGAAGGCCCAATGTTGCAGGTCCGGGTTCAGCCCTTCCCTGAAGCACTGCACCCGGGTAGCCTCGCTCCAATCCAGAATTCTGCTCGACAGAGACTGGAATTCGCTCGCATACTGCGCCACCGACTTAGTCCCTTGGCGTAGTTGCATCAGAGTAGCCTTGGCCCGCTCCCCCAGGTTCGGGTCCTCGAACCGGTTTCGGAGAGCAATCATAAACTCATCCAGGCTCCGCAGTACAGGGGAGCGGAGTTCGTATTGTAACACCATCCACGCGGCCGCTTCGCCTTGCAAGAGGGAGGCCACATACTGGACCTGGGACTCTTCAGAGGTAAAGGTCCGGCCCTGCTCCCGCATAAAACTGTCCACTTGGACCATAAAGAAGGTCAACTGATCCCCCGACCCATCATACGTGATCTTCAGGTCACGGCGGGCCGGAGCGCTGGGAGGAACGGGGGGAGCCGCCGGTGTTCCATCCGGGGGGTTGCCGGGGGGAGGCTGTACCTTCAGCGCGTCCATGGCGGCAGCCATCTCACCCATCACGGTCTGCATGGCATCCATGCGCTCAAGCATGGCTTGGCGTTCCTCCTGCCATTGCCGCCGTTCCTCGTCCATCAGGGCTTCCCTACGCGCGGGGTCGTCTTCGAGTCCCGTGCCGGACAAAGCCATGCGGCGGTACTTCGCCTCGGTCCGAGAGAGCGACCAGCCCTTAGGAGAGTCCAGCCAAGAGTTAAAGGTGTTCTTGGGCTTCGTACCCAAGCCCGGTCCCGGGTGGGGGGCACCGGGTACCTTCCTCTTGGCACCCTCCTCCTTAGGGTCAGGTTTCTCCGGAACCTCGGGTTTCTCCGGTGAACCCGGGGGGGAAGAGGTATCCTCCTCGCCTGGCATTACTGTCCCGTAAGGTACAGATGCAGAACGAAAAGGCAAAGACTTGCAACTTAATGTGAGAGTCCCAACCTAACTGTGCTAACTTCGCAAAATCACTTGCTCAGACTTGGATGCAGAAACAAAGGATTTATTGAAGGCTTCAGATAGTACAAGACAGACACGAGTTTAAAGTTGCAAGTGAGCTAGCTTATCGGGGTTACAGAATATATCTACTACAGGGCACTGGGGTTCACACTTCTGTTGTGGGAAGTTACAAGATAGATTGGTGCAATACAAAACATCAAACGGGTCCCAGAGAGACTGTTAGGACTATCAGATCCTCAAGGCCGTATTCGGCCCGAGGGAGTGCATGCAGGAAGCGCAGCAGGGGAGGGCAAGATCGGCACCTGGGAAAGGCAGATGAGGCGCCGGGGCCCAGGAAGGCATGGGGAGGTGTGAACTGCTTTTACGAGTTCAAAGGGACAGAGATAGAGGATACGAAGAAGGGGAAGGGGAGTCAGAGACACATGGCCCTCACAAAGAGATTACAAATCCAGTTCTTCAAGGCATTTCCCCAATATTTTGATACATGAGCACAGTCTCACAACATACGGAGGTGATCAGCTTGAGACCTATATGGTATCAAGTACTACTTGTTCACAAGATTGCAATAACGCTGTCTCATTGATGGGAGAATTTTTCCTGCTTCTCTCCTGTCTCGGTTCTTTTTATAATTGGAAATTCTCTGGGTGCTCTACTCACCAGAAGCAAGGGCCAGAGGATGTGATAGGAAAGACAGACCTTTTGCACAGATACTCTTTAAAAAATACACTAGACGTATAACAGTGAACCATCCAGTTTATTAAACTTATAAGAGAAATATAAGGCAAACAAAGAAGCAAATACTTGACTAAATATATAAGACATAAATTAACAAACCCACACATGCAAGTACAGACAAACAGTTACAGAGGCCTCTGGGTCACTTCCAGAGAGAGAGACAGAGATGGCAACCATTCAATGGGTCTGTGGTCTCTCGTGGAAGGACAAAGGACTGGACAACTGGACCAGCCTTTTATAGGTTGAGCCGTGAGAAAGGGGTCTCAAACGGCCCCTCCTGTCAAATTCTTGAGGAGATGAGTCTCCACAAATCATGACTAAATTTGTTTTGGAAATATCCTGTTCCATAATAAGGTTGTCATGTCCAGGTCTATGATAAATCTTGTTCCGCCCGTCAACCAGTGTATGGAAAACAATCCCCCCCCCCCTACATAAGCAGACAATTTGTTGCCTGTTTTAAATGACCTTGTTACTCTAAACATGATTTGGAGCACTTAATGTGTTTTGGGTGACTAGCTCCTAGCAATGCAATCTCCTATATCCTTTAAGGTCAAGATCCTAATTGGAGATGGGGTCAGCTAAAAGTCAGGTCTTCATATGGCTTCTACGCTACAGATTAATAAGCTACAGATTAATAAAACTGGTTCTTCTTAGCCCAAACTAATGTTTAATATAAAATTCTTGCCACATTCATGTTCATCCAAGAAAACACACATGCATACTCATTGATATTACAATATTACAAAACTGATACAACATCTACCTTTCTATGGAATGATCTCACAATTAGGGTTGCCAACCTCCAGGTGGAGCCTGGAGATATCCCAGAATGACAACTGCTATCCAAACTACAGAGAGCAGCTCCCTTGGACAAAATGGCTGCTTTGGAGAGAGAATTCTATGGCATTATACCCTACTGAGGTCCCTATCCTCCCCAGACTGCACCCCCAAATCTCCAGGAATCTCCCAACCCAGAGTTAGCTACTCATAATTCTTGTAATAATTCATGTTCTTCCTATGACTGCTGATGTCATATAGCTAGAGTAATGGACTGGAACAAGGAGACCCAAGTTGGAAGCCTACCTTGCCTAAATATGACATTGTTCTTATGGATGTGGACAAAACATTGAGTTGTATGTTCCTCCAATGGAACTGATTCTTCTGTTTGAAAAAGCACTATTTCTGTTGGAGGAAGGCTTTAAACTTTGCTGATCAAAGTGGTAGGACACAATCAACCATCTCTGAGACTAATCTACCTAGAGGAGATGTGAAATAAACTATTGGTTAATAATCTATGCATGGATAAAAATACCATTTACCATTCTTCCCTGAAGAAACATAAAAGGGAGACTGCAGTATGAAATTGCTGAGTTGGATATTATCAGGATTTTTTATTGTGTTAACCAGGACTTAAACAGAGAGGATTAATTTCTCACTTGCTACAGTTAAATTAGCATAACTAGACTGCAATTATCAATATGAGCTGTTATGAATGGTTACAATGGGTTGTTTACAGCAGAAAGAATGTGTTTGAAACAAAAGTGGTTCAAATGTTTCTTGATGCTTTCCTGCCTCTTAGGGATGGCCTGCAGCAAGTAGTTTTACAAGTTAAAACTGCACCTAAGTTGAGCTGACAAGCTCTTAAGGGAATAAACTCTCAGAGATTGAACCACACAGCTGCAACCTTTCAAGGAAGGGGCAATCAGACCCTTTCCAGAGAGCAGGATTGAGCACTGTTGGAAGAGCTCCCCACAATCCTCCCGTCTGTTCAGAAATTCACAGAAACAAGATCTCAATTAAATCACAGTTTATTCAACAACAGACAGATAGCAAGCAACTAGCAAACCCATGTAGGCCAATAACACATGGTTGTTTTGTCTTCCGTTCCTCTCGCGAATGTTGCAAATTTCTGTTGTAGTAACACATGACGTTCTCCTGCCTGTGAGGCCGACTCACTTCCATTTCGCTACTTCTCTGTGTTTTCCCATTCCAGTTTTCTCCCGATTTTACTTTCAGTTTTGCAGCAAATGCGAGTGTTTGCGGGTGCATGCCTCAGCGCACAGGACGATCCCCCTGAGTCCTGACATGCCCTGTTGTCTTTCCCTTCCCATCCCAGTTCCTTTCCAGTCGACCCATGAAACATATCCGCCTTAGCCACCATTGTCCACCGTTCCTCATCTGCTTCCTTGTTCTCCCTTTTTGGGGGAGGGGGTCAGAATACCGGTATACCAATGAGCCACCGAATTAGAAAAATGACCTTCCTGATGCTCTATACTCACCCCTGCTGTTCCCACAAGCTGGGGCACCTAATAGTCTCACAAAACTCATCCAATATTCTCCCTACACACATGTTTTGTGTACCTATTAAGTTACACCATTATGTTCACATTTTACAAATTGCAAATGTGTGCCTGTGTGGATCTGTGGTTTGGTGTGCAAATGAGCAGATGATGGGCAGCAAGCTTCAGGGACATGAGATGTGTTATTTGTGCAGTGTTGAATGTTGCTTTTCCTTGACGGGCACCATTTCCTCTGCCTTTTCAAACAATCTAGGGGGTGGATTCAAGTTGGCGGCGGGAGATACGTGAATTTATTTTAATTTTTTTTGCTGCTGCAATAGCATACTGGTAAGCCAAAAAAATAAATAATTTTAAAAGTACAAAAAATAGCAACCAGGAAATCTCCTGGCATTTGGGTCAACCTCCGATGAGCCTCAACCAATCACAAAGCTGTGACAAAAATGATGGGGAATCCCCTGACCACTCCCCAAGTATCCCACATTACAGGCAGGGCAAAATGCACCATGCTTTCTACCTTGACCAGTTGTGGGAATGCTGTGGGAGGGAGGTCGCCATGCATTCAATTTTTGGAACTCGGGATAAAAAAGAGTGAGACGAGGGAAGAACAACCCAAAGACATTCTAGCCATGCATTATCGGCATGCGTTCAATCCTGGCTGAATCCTGGCTGAAACAAGGTAAAGGAGGCTAAAGCACCATGCGTTTTCACCCTTAGACTCCCAGAGACAAGAGAACAAACAACAGACTCTCACATGCATAGGGAGTAGGTGTACTGGACAGCATACTATGGGACCACGGTTCAGATGGCCTGGCCGACGGGATCTCCTCCAGATAGAGAGAGGTTGATCATTTGCTGAATTTGGGGTCTCTGCTTATACCATGTTCAAAACAACTGCCTATGATGCCATAACACATCACCATGAACATGCATAACTATGTGTTCTGTCCATGTTTCAAGTGTCCCTATTGCAATAAGACAGAGCAGACCCTCCTCAGGGTTTTATCTGGACCTTAGAAACTGTATGTTCTCATGGGGCCTTTGTTGCCTTTTAACAAAAAGCTTGTTGTCTTTTAACATTTGTTTCTGACAGATACACTTGTCTCTGAGAGAGACCAGGCAGGCTTGTGCTTCTTAGAAAGACAGAGGCGCATAAAGGATTCTAAAATGGCTGCACTTTGGTAAATAGAAAGGCTGAGTCAAAGCAGGAAAATGGCTTGAGAAATGCAGGGTTGGTTTTCATTTCTGTTGGCTGTACTTCTTGCATTTCATGCTCTTCTAGCCACACTGTTTATAATTTTTTGCCTATATTGGCTGACTCACTGAGGAATTAAATCATGCATCAGATGAAGTTGGCTCTAGCCCTAGCCTTGAAAGTTTATGCTACAATAGGTTTATTAGACTTTAAGGGGCCACAGGATTCCTATTTGTTTAATCTATAATCTGAATATAATGGGATTAATTCCTACCTATTGTCAGGTCCCGGCCTGGTACTCAGCGGTTAAGCCAGGTGGTGTTCAAAATCGAACTGTTATTCCACTCTGGTTTTGCTTTGTCTTGCTCTTGCTTGGGAACAAGTGCTATCAGGGGTTGCCGTAGCAACCACTACTCCAAAAAGTTCACTTTCATCTTTATATCCCTCGTACCCTTAGAGTTTGCCCCATTAGTATCCTTGCTATTTCCAAGTCGGTTTCTGTAACTTGCTGTATATTTTCCAATAAATCAACTTTCTGTGGAGAACCTGCCTAGAAGTCGGTTTGTGCGGTTTGACTGGTGAGCCCAGAGCTGACACCTATATTGGGCATGGACTTCAAAATGAAATACGCTGCAGGATACGCTGATTCCATGTCCCTCCTGGTTTTTTATATCATTCTAATTGCTCTGTCATATTGGACACACAAGGCAGCCGTTTTACTTCATGAAATATTCCCATCCTATGTAATACACAAAAGTTTGACAATCACAGTGATATTAGTTCTTGCTGTCCCTTTTTTCTACAGCATGAAAGCATCAAGAGAAAACAATATCCAGAGTAAAAATAATGCATGAGCAGAACTATGAATATAAATAAGTAAAATCTATTCATCTCTTGTGAACAAATATTTCAGAGAGGGCTGCAAATTAAAAGGTTGTCCTTGAAAGTCAAGATTTGTATGCTCATTTCAGAGTTAAATAAAAGAGCAGGAGCACATGCAATTAGTCTGCTTCTTGGGGCATCATTTCATTTACCGCTCACATTGCTTTAGTCCCCATTGGAGTCTGAGAGGACACCATAGCTTTTTAAGCAAATCAGTGACCATAGAAACATTTAATTACTTCATTTATTATTTTAGCTTCTGAATGCTGGGGAAATAACTGGTCTGAGGTATAACAAGAGACAAGATGTTGTCTCTTCCTCCAGAGTTGGTGTCATCTGCACCTGATATATTCTGCTACTAATAACACACACTAAAATAATTCCCAGTCTTCAAATTCTGAATCTGGAAGGTTAGTCCAATTGCTTGGCTCACACCCTTGTGATCCTGGCTACCACTTGTGAGCCAGAGTCCCTGGTATGACAATCAAACAGGAAAAAAATGTATATCCCATCTCCTTTACTTAAGTCAGCTAACAAAGATCATATCAAATACAGTAACAATAGTTAATAACTATTAAAAACAGGATGGATCAAACCAACCTCAAAATACTCTTCCTCCAGCCTAAGGAGACTTCCTCATACTTAAGTGGCTCTTCTTCCAATGGAACAACCACTTAATTTGGAAGAAGTTTCCTTAGACTGGAGGAAAGCTTTGAACTTGAGCCAAAAGGGAAGGTGGGATATAAACATTTAAATAAATAAGATTTGCTCAGTGCAGTGGTAAGATAGGAGTAGGATCCACCCCAACAAATAACACAAGACAGTCAGTATCCATGATAGTGGGAAAATACATGCCTGGACATTCAAGCCTCTAGTCTAAACTATACTTCAGTAAAGAAGGGCAGCAACTTGCAAAGGCTAAAGGAGGCTTGAGCAAATGCCTAGGGAAATAATGTGGCCTTTCATACAGAGTTACCAAGAAACTTGTCCCAGGGCCCACCTACCCAGGTGCAGGACCAGATAGTCAAGGAGTGGAGCTCAGTGGAGTCTAGGCTCAGGACCCATGCATTCAGTAACAGAGCTGAGAGGGTCAAAGAGCAGAGTGAAGGGGTAAAAGGGCAGAACCAAGAGGCAACAGAAACACTAATTTATGGAAGGCACGCATTGCTCATTCTCTGAGAAGATCTAAGAAGGGAAGGTGTAACAGAAAAGACAGACACAGAAAGCTGAAATGCTTGAAGAAAATGCTTTTGAGGCACAGAAAAGTCTGGGCTGAAGAGAAAAGTTAAAACAGACTGCAAACCTAGTGCTGCAGAGGTCTTTAAAGTGCAGCATAGCAGATTCCTTTGCCTTAAAAAGCAAAGATACGAACAGTTACATATTGGCTTCACTTCACCCTAATTATATGAAAAACATCATCTGGCAGCCAGCTAGTAGGGGTGGGAACCAGTTGTCCAATGGAAAAGTGGCCAATAGGCATTCCTGCTTAGCCTATGGAATCTAGTCAGAGAGGGTGTTCTGTGCACGGGCTCTTGAAGACTGTTCTAAAGCAGGGGTATCGAACTAATTTGTTATGAAGGCTGGATATGACATAAATGTCACTTGATAAGCCATGCCTCACCAGGCTATGCTTTGCAAGCCCAGATCAGGAGTGGCGGGGGGGGGGTGGCTGCCTCGGCTGGCTAGACTGCAGCAGGCTCATCAGCCCAGATCTAGAGTGGGGGTGAGGCTGCCTCAGCTGGCTTGTGGGCCAGATAAGCGCTGTCAAGGGGCTGGATGGATTGGGTTGCCAGGTCCACTATCTCAGGAAGTTTTAGGGGGCGGGGGCAGCCATGTGAACACAATGAAGTCACTTCCAGGTTTACTTCCGGAAGTGCCACATCACCATGGCCAATTTAGCGCTCAAACCCCCAAATGTTGTGGGTTTGAGTGCTAAAGCAGCCCCAGCAATGTGGCGCTTCTGGGGGTAAACCCAGAAATGGCGTCATTGCGTGCGGCAGTCGTGCGCGCAGATGGCCACAGCTCCGGAGCAGCTGGGTGGATTAACAGGCAACTGCCCGCCAAAACGACCCACCAGGCTTGGTGCAACCACAGAAAACAGTTATGCTCTTATGGGCCATTCTAAGAAGGCACTGGGCCAGCCTAAGATGGTGAGTAGATCTGAAAGGCTCTCGTCAAGGCTCCCACTGCACCTCTGCCTTGATTGGCTATATGAAGATTCCATCACAGAAACTATGAGAAACAGTTAATGAATTGCGCTAAGAGTTTTAGAACAGATCTACTAATTATAAGGAATTGAAAATGCAAGTTCAGGTCAGAGGACTAAGGGAGGAGTGACAGTTACCAGTTTATTCCACAGTTGCTTGTAATAAAGCCTGAATTAATTAAAATAGGCCACTGCTGTCTTTGAATTATTAGGGTTGCCAGCCCTTCACTGGCAATCTCCAGGATGAATTGGGAGGAAGGGTGGAGACTTCTATAATGTAACTTCCTGTTTTGCAACAGGAAGTGATGTCATTACATTCTAATAATTTCAAAATCTCTATGGTTTTACCAGAGATATTTTGAAATTCCTAGAGTATTATGATGTCACTTCCTATTTCGAAACAGGAAGTGACATCCAGTTGCCTAAATAATTTTCCTCACCATTCCCACCACTACCACTCTATTGAGTGAGGGCAGGGAGTTTTGCTGGAGGTCCCCTACCATAACCAGATAAGTGGCAACCCTACTGAATGACCCATTAAAGCATGGTGTCAGAAGTGCAAGTACTGTTCTGGGGGGGGAGCTCAAGAAGCACACCTTTCGCCCACTCCCCCCAGGCCTGGGGTGAGGGGTTTCCACGAAAGTGATCGGGATCCCGCGACAGAAGCTGCGTCAGGCAGGCTGGATCCTCCGCCGGAATCTGCTCCATAAAGCCCCCCCCCGTATCTATATATTGCTGGTCCAACTGCCAGCAAAATGCCCATCCTGGCATCTGGTGACGACGGAAGCAATTGGGGGTTAGTTGGCCGAGATCATGGCGGCCCTTCATCTAAACTTTCCTTTCCCCCCCCACTTCCTTTTGAAGAAAACATTTTAAAACTCCCGATAAAAGCATTTTTCAAAGACGGAACTAATACAACTTACCAAACAAGCACAATAAAACCACTTTGGCTGCTAAGGGGCTGCGTAAGAGCAAAGATTGCAGAGCAAGTGAGACCGAGAAAGGAGGGGGGGATCGTCCATGATGGCGCAGCTCTGAGTCTGTTGCTGACTGGAGTGCCCGGTGCCCTATTCCAGCAGAGAGCTCGGTGACGCAGCCACTATCCACGGCCTCTGTGCAGCCTCCCTGGTCTGTTGGCCTGTCTGGGAATGGGCGGACCGATAAGAGCAGAGGGGGCTGTAGGAGTTTGGTTGCTCAAGGGTGGTGGTTATGGCTGATTTCGAAGCGGCAGTGCTAGACATCAGAGGCGCCCGGCTTACATCACTTTTCCTGACCTGCTAATGAGTCCTTCGCTTCTCACCTACCCCCTCTCAACGACTTCTGCTCCTAATTTGGATTAGCTCCGCGCCGCTTTTCTTTTCAACAACGGGATAAAAGACATTTGCCTTTGAATGGCACCGTGATCAAGACAGGCCGGCAGCAGCCTAGATACTTTCGTTTTTGCCCAGAGGAGAAAATCTTGAAAGGACGCCCTGCTGTTTCCCAAAGGCTTTTTGGCTTTTTCCCCCTCTCTCTTCCTTGGTTTCTCCTTCTTTTCCCTACTTTCCACCCTTTTATAACTTTCACATCACTATATTGAAATTGATGTGCCCAACTGACATAACAGCAACGAGAAATTAACTGAAGAGAAACATTAATATCATTTTTGCCTGGTTTTTTTGTTCTGCTCTTCTTCTCCTTTTTTACTTATAATCAGCCAAGTACCTTTTAATGAACTTTAAACCCCAACATTTACTTTCTAAATTGCTTATGACGGTTATTAACTGGTTTTAACATTGTAAATGAAATAACAACTGGTGATTGCAATTAATTTCTGCTGTTGAGGTACATCAAAACAACTGATATTGTATTCTTTGTCTGAGAACAGTTTTAATTTGTTCTGCTTACTAATAATTTTGAATATTTTATAGTGTGCTCAAAGACAGGGTGTGAAAAATAATCTTTTAATATTTGACAACTTAACCATCGTTTTCTTAAGGTTTTAATTAGCATGAGGAAAAGATTTACAAGTTTTGCACACCAACAATCTCAGAAAATAAAAGGTAAACAGCGCAAAAAAATAACCCTAGAAGACTTTGAAGACTCTGAAAAAGAACAAGAGATAGACATCGGGAAATTTAAACCCAAACCAGATACACCATCTCCAGAAACTCCGGTCATGGCAAAAAAAATCAAGACTGTTTTTGCATACTCAAGAGATGATACTAGACTTGAAAACTTCTCTACGGAAAACAATTCAAGATTCTGAACAAAAAGTTCTTCAAAGCATTGCCAAGTTCAAAGAAAAAATTGATTTAATTCCCAAGAAATAATCAAACTCAAACAGAAACAAGAAACAACAGAGACAACTGTGACCCAACACACTTCAGAACTATGAGAACAATCTAAAACAATTCAAGACCTATCTGTTAAATCAGACGCTCACGAAGTGAAATTTAGGGATAAGAACGTTAAACTCCGCGGGATTTCTGAACAATTTGGAAAAACTAGCTTGGAGTCAGACATTAGAGCATTTCTCCATGACCATTATGAATTTGATGAGGACGACACTCAACTGAAGTACTGCTATAGAATAAACTTGGCTTATGGTAGCAAATATCACAAACCAAGGGACATACTGGTGAGATTTGTTCACAAAAGAACTAGAGATCTGCTGCTCAGAACACAAAGAGACGTTCCACTAGTTTGGGAAGGAAACCCAGTACAGATTTTATCAGATCTTCCCAGCAGTGTTTTGGCCAAAAGAAAAGAGTACAACGATCTAAAACAAGAACTGATAAAAAGACAAATTAGGGTTTGGTGGCTTATCCCATACTCATTAGAAATCTCATTGCCACAAGGAAAGAGGATAGTCCATAATCAATACCAAGCTGAAAAACTACTCAAGGAACTTAAAACATCAACAGAATTTCCTTCCAAAGACAAAGACGACGACCCTGGTACAGAGTCAAGTAGCTCTCATTCAAAACAGAAAGATAAGAAACCTCCACTTAAGAAACAAGAATTACAGAAAAACAAGAAAGAAACAGAAGAGTAACACTGTCCTTCAGTGTTACTCCTCTGAAGATGCCTGCCACAGCTGCGGACGAAACGTCAGGAAAGAAAATACCAAGTCCATGGTTACACAGCCCGGATAATCTACAAGAACCAATAAACTCTGACTGTGAAAGCCTTTGACAATATGTAGAAGAGGACAAGTTAGGACAAGCCTCGGCACTGTAAATTTGCTCCTTGATTCAATATAGACCACTTAAATCTTCTATCTTTGAATATAAATGGTCTTAATTTGCCCAATAAAAGAAAAAAAGTCTTCCACAATCTAAAAAAACAAGGAAATGATATTGTCTGTTTACAAGAAACCCACATCAAAAAAGACCATGAAAAGATTCTTCAAGTTAAATATCTTGGGACTCCCTACTTCGCATCTCTTGTAGTTAAAAAAAGAGGCTTGGTTACTTATATTAATGAGAAACCCAACTGAAACTCTTCCATTTGTACAACAACACATCAGGGAATTTGCAACGTATTCGGGTTATAGATTGAATAAGGCAAAAATGAAGATAATGACATTTAATACCACAAATAATGAAGACAAGCTCATCAATGAAATCACCGGATGCCAAATAACGAAAGACTCGCTTAAATTTTTAGGTATTAACATATCTTCACAAAATAAGACACTTTTTAGAATGAACTGTGTAAAAATCTGGGGTGAAATAGAAAAAGATCTAAGCCTCTGGTCAAAGATGAACATTTCCTGGTTAGGAAGAATATCTACAATAAAGGTGAATGTACTTCCAAGATTGAATTTTTTATTTCAGTTTTTGCCAATACACCTATCTGACAATTGATAATTGGCAGAAAAGAATAAATTGATTTGTATGGAATTTCAAGAAGTCAAGAATCAGATTTAAAGTATTACAAGATGAAAAGAAAAGAGGAGGACTAGCATTGCCGAACTTTAAATTATACTACCACGCTGCCTGCCTAACCTGGATTACAGACTGGATCAAATATTCCAACAACAGAAATATCACCCTGGAAAAAGCAGATCTTATGCAAGGTTTTCATAAAGTTTTATGGAACCCTTTACTAGCACCACAACCAGATAAAACTCCCAAAGATTGTGATGTCAAACCAGCTATTTTAAAAATCTGGAAAAGATATAAAAGGAGGATCAGTCCTTCACCGCCATCTATAATGTCTCCGATCGAAGCATACCATGATGATATCAACTTAAAAAATACATCGCTGATAACATATCGGGACATGGTGGATTCTACAGGAGAGATTAAAAGTTTATTAACACTCCAAGATAACCTCCAAAAATTAAACTGGCTGTCATATCTTCAACTGAGATCCAATTTAAAAAAAGATTGTCTGCAATCTGGAGCATTCTGAGAATTAACTGAATTCGAGTTGGCAATAACTAAGACTGAAGACCATTGAGACAGCAAGATAGATTTCCTCTGAATGTGGAGGATCCACTTAAGCATTCTGATTTAATAGTTTGTGAAAACCTCTTTTATTTTCTGTAAATGTATTGAAATGTAATAAAACAGTAAGGGAATAGCTTGTTGCTGGGCAGGATAACTCTATGTGTGTGCTAAGGTAGTGGGGGAAATGTCATGGAAAGTCATGGTGAATGATAACGGAACTGATTAGAACCGCTGAAGCTCTCAGACTCCAGTCTATGTAAAACCAGATAAGCACAGAATGTTGATGTGCTTCGTCAGAGTGTGGATTTTGGATAAATATCTGTTCCCCAGTAGAATCGGGGCTCAGTGTTTTGCTTGCTAGAGTAACTGAGCCGCAGCTGCAAATAAAACTTTTTCTTGACAACGGTCTTGGGTCTCTCCCCCCACCCAAACCCCGGTTTCCGCTACATTCCTTGGTGCTGTGACTCGGATCCAAGGGGGGAAGAAGGGGTGTTGGACCCCTCTGGCCCACCCGGATCGGGTTGCTGGGAGCAGGGTGCCTTTGAGTTCTTTCTGGTAGCAAACTTTGCCCTTCTGGCGCAACCACTCTATGAAGCGACCCGGGGTGAAGAGAGTGCCTCCTTTGAGTGGACAGCGGAACGGGACAAGAGTTTCCGACAGATTAAAAAAGCTTTGATGGAGGCACCAGCCCTGGGACTTCCCAATGTAACCAAGCCATTTACTCTATATGTGGATGAGAAGAAAGGGGTAGCTCAAGGGGTTTTGGTCCAACAACTAGGCTCCTGGCAGTGGCTGGTGGCTTACCTCTCAAAGCAGATTGACCCAGGAGCAAAAGGATGGCCTCATTGTCTGCACGCAATTGCTGCAACCGCGCTTCTGGTGCAGGAAGCTGACAAACTGACATTTGGACAGAGTCTCATTGTGCGAGTTCCACATGCTGTTACTGCCTTAATGGATGCTAAAGGAAATTACTGGTTCACAAATCAAAGAATGACCCCCTACCAAGGATTGCTGTGTGAAAATCCACGTTTTTCCCTGGAAACCTGTAAGACTCTAAACCCTGCTACTCTGCTTCCCGTGGCCAATGGGAGTCAAGAGCACGTTTGCCTGGAAATTATGGATAAGGTCTTTTCAAGCCACCTGGACCTCCGAGATGAGCCCTGGGACAGGGCGGATGTCACCTATTTTACCGATGGGAGCAGCCTTGTGCACCTGGGAGAGAGGAGAGCTGGTTATGCCGTTGTGACCCGTGAGCAAGTGATTGAAGCAAAGGCTCTGCCTCCAGCTACGTCGGCGCAGAAAGCTGAACTGATTGCTCTCACCCGGGCTCTTATTTTGGTGGCGGACCTCACCGTTAACATCTACACTACATGCACACGGAGCCCTGTACAAGGAAAAGGCATTGCTTACTGCGGGAGGAAAGCTTTTGGCTCATAGTACTGAAATTTTAGCCCTCCTGGATGCCGTGTGGGCCCTGAAGCATGTAGCTGTGAATCAGGGGGATTGCCGGGGCCATCAGAGGGGAAACTCTTTTGTGGCACAGGGAAACCATTTTGCCGATCAGGCAGCGAGGGAAGCCGCTCTTCTCCCTGTGGCTGAAGCTCAAGTTGGAGCCTTGTTTCCCGTGGCATTGTCTGAATGGGAGCCCCGCTACTCCAGTGTGGAGAGAAAATGGTTTGAAACAGAGCCTGGAACTTACCAAAGTCATAAGTGGTTCAGCTTGCAGGATGGTCATATTGTGATGCCCCAGGCACTAGCCTCAACTGTCGTACAAGCTTTTCATGATGCCACCCACAGAGGGAAGACAGCCCTTGCTGCAACTATCGAACCTGTGCTCTATATCCCTCGATTGGCTACCCTAGCCCAGGCAGTGTGCCAGCAGTGTGTGACCTGTGCCAAGTTTAATGCCTGACAAGGACCCCGGAAGCCCCCGCTTGTTCAATCTTCAGGGGGATTCCATTTCAGGACTTGGTGACTGATTTTACTGAAATGCCTAGCGCCCAAGGGAAGAAATATCTGCTGGTAGTTGTCCGCACTTTCACTGGATGGCCAGAGGCTTTTGCTACACGGACTGAGAAGGCTGTGGAAGTGTCAAAAGTATTATTGGAGCACCTCCTTCCACGCTATGGGATGCCTGTATCAATAGGATGAGATAACAGGAAAGAATTCGTGGCTGCCATAGTTCAGAACCTAGCCCGAGCTTTGGCCATCACCTGGAATCTGCATACTGTGTATTGACCACAGAGTTCCGGGAAAGTGGAGAGGATGAATCGAACTCTGAAGACTCAAGCTTGCTAAATTCTGCCATGACACTCGGCTACACTGGCCCTCTTTACTCCCTATTGTGCTCTTCTGGATTTGCTGCATGCCCGGCCGCTGGGGCTTGTCTCCCTTTGAACTGATGTACGGTTGACCACCCCCTATTAAGCAGGGCCTAAGGGGGGATTTGCAGCAAGTGGGGGATCTAACACTACGAGAACAAATAGTGGTTCTGGGAAATTCTTTGTCTTCTCTCTGCAGATGGACCCAGGAACGGCTTCCAGTGGCACTCCACACTGATTTGCATACTGTGCAGCTTGGAGATTGGGTGTGGGTGAAGGAGTGGATGAAGGAGACTCTTCGGCCCCATTGGAGAGGTCCCTATCAGATCTTACTTACCACCCCGTCCGCAGTCCAAGTAGCTGAAGTGAAGCCGTGGGTTCATCATTCTCGTATCAAGCCAGCATCCCCGGGGGCGACTAGGCTTGGCCAGAGCTGGCAAGTTAATAACTTTGATCCAGAACATCCCTTGCGCATCTGTTTGACTCGACTATTTGAGCTTATCAAACTCCTGTTGGCATTCGGGAGACCACTGAAGCCGGGCGGAGGGCAAAGTGGCTGTGGGTCCCTTCCCTAATCCTGATATGATGGTAAGCTTCCACCAAGTCCAGCTTAGTAAAAATCCGGCCTTCTTTCAATTGAGCGGGCAGGTCTGGAATGAGAGGAAGGGGGTAAGCATTAGACTGTGTGACCGCATTAAGTCTGCGGAAATCAATACAGAGTCGTAAATCACCAGTCTTTTTCTTCACAAAAAAGGCGGGCACGGAATAAGGCGCTTTGGAAGGACGGATGAACCCCCTTGCCAAATTAGTATCCAAATACTCCCGTAATACTGTCTTCTCTTTAGGACTCATAGGGTAATTTTTCCCTTTTGAAAGGTTGCCGTCCCCCACCACTTCAATTGCGCAGTCAGTATCCCGATGGGGGGGGGGCAACTCATCACATTTGCGAACATCAAACACATCGGCAAATTGTGCATACTCTTTAAGAAGCTGAGGCGGTGGAGTTTTCACCGACGGCTGCCCCAGCAATGCAGCCGCTTGCTGTCTGAAAACCAACTCCCGTCTATGCCGGTCACACTGAGCTTGTGAGAATGTTAGCGTACATTCTTTCCAGTCTATGATGGGACTGTGCCCCAGCAACCAGTTCATTCCCAAGACAATAGGGGCCTGTATGGGAGCTATGGTGAAGTGGATCTGTTCCCAATGCTCTCCCACTCCCAAGGCGACCCGTGCCATCCTATGAGTGACCGGTCCACCCCTAAAGTCACTCCCGTCCATCTGGGAAAATGAGACTTAAAGATGTTTTTAAATATGCCACAACTGCTGCAAGGGTAGTACTGGCATCAACTTGGAAACAAACGCAAATCCCTGATGTAGAAGAATGGAAAGATAAAATGCTTGAATATGCTAACATGGCCAGAATGACCTTTATAGCAAATCCTATTTACAATGAAACCATAGAACAGTTCAGTGAGAAATGGGAACCATTTTATACTTGTATGTCAACAGATTGATTATTATTGTAACACAAAAAGCTAGAAAAAATATATAGACAAACATATGTGACTTACATAAAGTCTAGTTAAAATGATAATTGGTTGTTTTCTACAGTGAATTTTTTTAAGAAATGCTAATTATTTAATATACATAAAATGATAAAATGATCAACATATATATCTTAATAAGTATAAACATTTATTTAGTTAAACATAAATATATTGGATTGTTACATTTGTTTGTTTAATAATTCTTCAAATCCGACTCAGTTTATGTACTTATATATTTGGAAAAATGCTTTTTCTATATTGGATGATCTCCTTTCCCTCCTTCCCTTTTTTTCTTTTGTATCCCTTATTAAAATATATACATAAAAAGAAGCACACCTTTCAAGAGGCACCAACCTCTCAGAGGGGAAAGAAGATATTTATGGCAGTGAACCTAATACTTAAGGAATTCCTTTTTTATATATATATATATAAATTTTATTGGGTTTTATGATAGAAATTTTCCATTGCATTAAACAACATCTATAACAATATCGAATTTCAATTCTAACCTAAAGTTGTTATAATTCCATATCATATAATTAAAAAGAGAAAAGAAAAAAGAAAAAAAAGAAATGGAAAATTTTTTGACTTCCCCATCACCTCTATCTGCCTCTTAATAAAAAGTTCCTCCCGTCATAGGTAATCTAATCTTGATAAAATATCAATACCATATATAAAAAACCATAATCTGTTAGTAAATATAATTATGCTTATTCAATATAAAAAAAAATCAAAAATAATCCTCTGGATCAGATTAGAAAATATTCTTCCATTCTTCCCAATTTTAACATATTCACAATAATGCATCCACGCCCCCCATTCCCCCAAAAACCGAACGTCATTTTCTTCATTTAGAATAGCTGTGAGTTTTGCCATTTCTGCCACTTCAAACATTTTAACAATCCAGTCTTTTTTCTCTGGAGTTTCTAGCCCTTTCCATTTCGCTGCATAAAGCAGTCTCGCAGCTGTTGTGGCATATATCAAAAAGGTTCTTTGTGTTGCTAAGTCGTCTGGAATCATACTCAATAACATCATTTCTGGTGTTTTGGATATATTCTTTTGTAGTATTAATCTCAGTTCGTTATAAATCATGTCCCAGAAGTCTTTGGCTTTGTCACAGGTCCACCACATGTGATAAAAGGAACCAATTTCTTTGTTACATTTCCAACAAGTAGGGGACATCGTTTTATAAATCTTTGCAATTTTCTTGGGTGTTAGATACCATCTATACATCATTTTATAGATGTTTTCTCGCACTGACTGTGCTTTTATTCCTTTTAAATCTTTAGACCATAATCTTTCCCATTTATTTAAAACAATATCATGTCCCACATTTTGAGCCCAATCGATCATAGTTGGTTTAATCGTGTCCTGCTCACAGTATATTGTTAAAAGGAGATTATACATTTTAGAAATCAGCTTTGTATTATTGTCTAGTAGAATCCTTTGAAAAGGAGATTTTTCTTTAGAGAAACCTTTTTTTGCATCTTGTACAAAAACTGATTTGATTTGGTAATATTGAAGCCATTGTAAATCATCCTTAAGCAGTTGAAAGTCTTTTAGTGAGCATTTCTTTCCTTCCCAATTAATTAAATCTTGATAAGTAATAAATTTGTCTGGTCTAAGTGGGCGCAAAGTTAGCATTTCTTGGGGTGATATCCACATCGGTGTTTCTGGTTCCAAAATGTGTTTATATCTCATCCAAATACGAAGTAGAGAGGACCTGATTATATGATTACGGAATGTTGCTTGTAACTTAATTTTATCATACCACAAATAACCATGCCATCCACTTAAGTTATTATAACCTTCCAAGTCTAGCAAACGTACATTTGACAAATCCATCCAGTCTTTTAGCCATACTAAAGCTACCGCTTCAGCATAGAGTTGAAAGTTAGGCAGTGCTAAACCTCCTCTAGTTTTTAGATCCACCAAGTATTTATAAGCAGTCCTTGGTTTTTTTCCTTGCCAGATGAAGTTTGAAATGTCTTTCCTCCAAGTTTCAAAATATTTTGTTTGTGATATTATTGGTAAATTTTGGAATAAGAAGAGCATCCTCGGTAAGACATTCATTTGGATCGTTGAGATACGTCCCATTAATGACAATTTTTTGTTTGACCATATAATCATATCAGTTTTAATCTTACCCCATAACTTGAGGTAATTGTTGGTTAACAGATCTTTATTCTTTGCAGTGATCCAAATTCCCAGGTATTTAACTTTGTTAGCTTTCTCCCAGACAGTATATGATATAAATTCCTGTTGTTGTATTTCCGATAAATTTTTAAATATTATCTTTGTTTTTTCTTGATTCACTTTAAAGCCTGATACTTTTCCAAAATCATCCAAAGTCTCCTGAAGTATATTCATTGACTGTGTTGGGTTTTCCAAAATTAGCAGTAGGTCATCCGCGAATGCTCTCAACTTAAATTCATGTTTTTTAATTCTTAGCCCGCGGATGTCCTCCATACTTCTTAGTTTCACACATAGCGGTTCCAACACCAACAAAAATAAAAGTGGAGACAAGGGACATCCCTGTCTAGTCCCTTTCGTGATTTGGCAGTTATCTGACATTGATTCATTAACCAAAATTTTAGCTTGTTGGGAGGTATAAATAGCCGATATACCTTTCTGAAAACGATCTCCAAAATTCAATTTATCCAAAATCCGTTTCAAAAAGTTCCAAGAGACCATATCAAAGGCTTTTTCTGCATCCAAAAATACAAAAGCCGCAGTTTGTTGAATATTCTGGTCATAATATTCCAGTGAATCTAGTAAAATTCTTACATTGTCTTTTATTTGCCTTCCTGGTATAAAACCTGCTTGGTCCTCATGTATAAGATCCTTAATAAATTGCTTTATCCTACATGCCAAAACCGAAGCAAAAATTTTGTAATCCACATTTAAGAGCGATATAGGTCTGTAATTAGATGTTTTTTCTGGATCTCTTCCTTCTTTGGGTATCAGTGATATAAATGCGTGTGACCAAGTCTCCGGGGATGTTCCCTCGTCCAAAATTGCATTGTAAAGTGAACTAAAAAATCCAACTAAATTATCACTAAATGTTCTATAAAATAGTGCAGTAATTCCATCTGGTCCAGGTGTTTTATCCGTTTTTTGTCTCAGTATTGCTTCTTGTATTTCTTCCCTTGTTACTGGAGCTTCAATACATTCTCTCTGGGTCATTGACAAAGCTTTCATCTGTATTGAGTTTAGAAATTTATCTATTTTCTGTTTTGGAATATTTTCTTTCTGATATAACTTAGAGTAAAATGAAACAAATTCTTTCTGAATTTCTGAAGTTGAATAAACTGGTCCTTTAGCAGTTTGGATTTTTGTTATAATCTTCTTTTGAAATGAGTCCTTCAATTGTGTTGCTAAAAATTTTCCTGGTTTATTTGCATATTCAAAATACTTTTGTTTAGCAAGTTTCAGATTTTTATTCATTTCCTCCATTATTACCAAATTTAATTGGTGTTTAGATGCAGAAATCTGTATTTGAATTTCTCTTCTCTCCTCTTCCTGTGTTACCATTACCAATTTCTGCTCCAAATTTTGTAAATTCCAAAGTATGTTGTTTGTAAATTGCAATTGAGTCTTCTTCCAGGCCGAGTGTTTCTGTATCATAAAACCTCTCAGAACAGCTTTGAATGCATCCCAAACTGTATTTAAAGAAGTTTCCCCATTAAGATTAATTTCAAAAAAGTCTTTCATTAAAACCTGTAATTCCTTTTGTATCTTGTTGTCTTTTAAAAGTTTATCGTTCATTCGCCATCTAAATGCTTGTTTATTGTTCCAATCAAAGGTAACAGGATTGTGATCAGAAAAAGTTCTAGGTAAAATATGAATTTTACGTAGTTGCGTGAAAATTGATTTACTGGCCCATATCATATCGATTCTGGAGTGTGAATCGTGTCTTGCTGAATAAAAGGTGTATTCTTTAGCTGTTGTATTCATTGTTCTCCAAATGTCTTGTAATTCTAATTCTGAAGCCATGGCAAAGAAAGTTTTAGGCAAGCATCCATCATTGATATCTTTTGCTTTTGATTTTTTGTCCAGAGATGGGAGAATAATTCCATTGAAGTCACCCATCAATAAAATTTGGTCTTGTGCGTACTGGGTTATCAGGTCATGTAATTTTTCATAGAAGGATTTTTTCCCTTCATTGGGTGCATAGATTCCAACCACTATTGTCCTTTGTCCCAATATTTTAGTTCTGATAATTACAATTCTTCCTTCATTGTCTTTATATACTAGTTCTGGACAGAGACTGGGGTGGGCATAGATTACCACTCCCTTTGTTTTAGTTTTAGCAGAAGCAATAAATGCTTGTCCAAGCACCTGTTTCTCCAAGTATTTTTTATGCTTTGAAGCTATATGGGTTTCTTGTAGGCAAATTAGGGAGTATTTATATTTCTGTAGATATTTGAAGATTCTGGCCCTTTTAGTTTTCTCATTCAGTCCATTTACATTCCAAGAAATTGCTTTTGCCATAATGTAGTATTTTTTAGCAAAATAAAAAGTCTATAGTTTAGTACCACCTTCTGCACCCTGTACCTCTTCTTCTTCCTCTTCTTCTTCCTCCTTCTCTCCAGGTAATTCTTTAAGGTCCATTTTATATTTTCTCAAAAATTTCCCCACATCTGCTTGGGATAGAATTGTCGTTTTCACTTCCTTATAGGTGAAAGCCAAACCTTGTGGCATAATCCAACGATATTTGATGCCATTAGCTTTCAGTATAGACACAAAGTCTTTGTAGTTATTCCTCTGTGAAAGTAGATGCCTTGGAATATCCTTCAGTAGTATAAGAGAGGAGTCTCCTGCTGACACTGGATTTTCATAATGAATCTTCATAATCTTGTCTTTAACTCTGGTGTCATAGAACACTATCATCAAATCTCTTGGCTTAGATCTTCTCATTCTAGCAGGTAGTGGTATCCTGTATATTCTATTAATGGCTTGTTTTAATTCTTGTTCATCTATCTGAAATAAGTAGGTCAAATTTGGTATTGCAGATTCTTTATTATCTCCCATCATATCTGGAAAATTGCGTATACGAAGGTTGGTCTCTTTCACTCTCATCTCCATCATTGCCATTTGATTTTTTGCCGCCATCTGATCCGCTTGTATTGTTTCAATCTGTTTTTCTTGGCTTGTTAATTTTTTCTTTGTGTCCTTGTGCTCATCCATCACTTTCTTAATTGATACATCCATCGCTTGCATATCTGTCTTCATAACAATCATTTGAGTTTTTACTTCTTTCAAGTCTCCAGTGACCACATCTAACTTCTGATTAATAGCTTGGGATGCTTGACCAAGATTTGTCATCATAGAAGTCAACTGTGCCATCTGTGTAGACATCTGTTCAAACTGTTTATTTGTTGCCTCAGTTTGTTTAGTTAGCATATCCTGTAACTTTTTTTCCATGGTCGAGGTTTGTAAAGAGTCCCTTAGTTTAGTATAGGCAGGGCTATGTAGTGAGCCAGAGCGGGGTCGAGACATTTACATTCAAAAAAAGCTGGTAAAATACATGTCCACCGACAGGGCCTTTAAGGTGCTGGTTAAAAGATGATAGTTCAAAGATCAGCCTAGTAATTTTTTCGGGTTGAAAAGAGTCGAAATTGGCTTTAAAATTGCATTTTAAAGTTTTAAAATACCAGTGAGTTTTTTCGGTCGGTCTAGATCGGATTAATCAGGAAGTAAACAGGAAGTTACTAGTGCTGCAGACCTTCTATCGCCTCTTCTCGATGGTTATTCCTTCAGGAATGATTTGAAAGTAACTCGAGTGCGACGGATATTCAGTCCCGCGGCTACTTCCTGTTGTTTTAGTTCCAATGATAGAGAGGGTGTTATAGAGAGTCTTCCGTTCCAGGCACTCCCTTACTGCAAACGTGGCAGGAATTCGCCGGAAAATCAGGAAGAGAAATCACCCTCCCCTTCCTTCGGACCTCTCATTGGTGATAATTCTTGTCAGTCTAAAAGGTATCCTTCCGACTCTTTGTTATGGTTTAGGCTGATCGATCCGATAAGGCTCCTGTCGCTAATCCCGATGACTAACTCAGATCAAACTTTTTCAGTTCGGATTATGGAGGGGTGGGGGTCCCAGAAATATTCTTATCAGCCTCCCGTCTGTTCAAATTTCTAGTAAGTAGACGAAGAGTTCTTTTGTACTCACTTGGGTGTCAAGAGGTGAGGTTCTTTTCTTTATGTAGTCCTTATGTTGGTATTAAGGCGGTGGAGGGTAGAGCTTGCTGCCAAAGTTGCGTTTTGGCGATGTCCTTCCCTAGTGCCCTCGCAGGACCGGCGTCTAGGACTCCGAGGGGCTTATAAAAGCCCCCTCAGAGTACCTAGGAGGTCAAACCGCGTTTGCGGGCTGCAGGGAGTTCCTGCTTTCCAACCCACTTGCAAGGGTCGGATTGGGGTATCTATGTACCCCAAAAATAACGCAGACTTGGATTTCTCCCAGGACAACCTGGGGAAATGGAGTGCTCTCTCCAACGGCACCACCGGAAGCCCATACTTAAGGAATTCCTAATGCCTAAGAAGCTTTTATTAGCCCTCCTCCCTGGTTGTGTTGTATTTGTATGTCTATATGTTTTTTATTGAATTGTTTAAATATTTAATGTTTTGATGTTTGCTGCCTTGGGGACCCTATTTGGGTGGAAAAGAGGCATAGAAACGTTTTAAATAAATAAAATAAATAATTCCTGGGCCTATGGAGATGATATGATATTTTCATCAACTGGATGTTTTTTGAACACAGTGTGAGAATGGTGAAATTGCCACAGGATTAGACATCAAGGACAAAAAAAGTCCAATTTACAACTTTATTGACTAATGGGAAGGTACTGTTACTTACTCCTGCAGTAGTAGAAAAGAGCAAGAGTCCAGTAGCACCTTAAAGACTAACAAAAATATTTTCTGGCAGGGTATGAGCTTTCGTGAGCCATAGCTCACTTCTTCATCTGCTCTTTTCTACTACTGCAGACAGACTAACATGGCTACCCACTGTGAATTACTCCTGCAGCATCAAGATCAGGGGGTTCTCAACCTTTTTTGCTCCATTCCCCCCTTTCACCATTGTTCAGAATATAATTCCCCCCTTCCCACGATAGTCTAACTCAAAAAAGCAAACTACAATTTTACAGATTGTACATAATCTACAGGGCATCACAATTTGCTGAATAGTGGTCCCAATCCTCCCACCCCCCGGAACACTAAAATTTTCCCGGGGGGGGGGAATTCCCCCCTTGTTGCGAACCCATGATCTAGATATACCAGCAGCAGACAGGGAAAATCCCTCCAAATCACTAGAAGCGCTATAGAAATGCTATATATGAAAGGTATCCCTTTAATAAATGTGAACACGAACCTACCGAAACCATAGACCAGAATAATGCCATGCTGCATAGAAAAACAGATTAATGTGTATATGGCACTTGGAAAGAATCAGAGACAGATGAGTCATTGGCACAAAAAACATAAAGAACCCTAGCAAACTTCACATCTGCGCAGACCCTACTGCAAGCTCAAGGCAGTACTACAAGCTTGCTGCCAAATGCCCACAATAGAAGACATTTTACCTGACCTTGCCAAGGCAAAAATATTATCAAAGCTAGATGCCGGGCCTGGATACTGGCAGGTTTTACTAGATAAAGCAAGCAGCAACCTTACTATCTGTTGGACTCCAGAAGGCAACTACAAATGTGTATGCCATTTAGAATAAAACCAGCAGCCAAGGAGTATCAACACCACCAACAAGATGTGCTGACAGGTCTCAAAGGAATAAGTGTAATTGCAGATAACGTTTTAGTGTATGGTGTGGTGATATCACAGAGGCAACTATTGTAGACCATAATCTACATGGTCATAATCTAATTTTTGCTGGAATGAGGCCAGACAAGTCATTCTGAAACTCAACAAAAGCAATGAGGCTACAACAGACAGCAATACTATGCATGGGTCACTTCTTAACATCTCAAGGCTTGCAACAAGATCCTGAAAAGCTGAGGGTTATACAGCAAATGCCCAAACCAACCAATACCAAACCAGTGCAGCAATTCCTAGGATTTGTCAGCTACCTAACTAAATTTCTCCTTCACCTACCAATTTATGTGAGCCTCTAAGATGACATGTATAGCTTGGACATGGCTACCCCCCAACATGATACAGCCCTCCAACAGATTAAAGACTAAAGAGATTATACATTCATTCATCCAATGGTGAATAAGGAGATCTCAGAGGTCCCAGAGTTGTCAGATGATGGATGAGATACAGGAGCAATCAGCTCCTGAGCAATCTCCATAAAATCCACATTCAGTATCACATAAAAAATCAGAAGGGTTAGAGACCCATGCAAACCTAGAGCCCCAAAATGATATCAGAAAAAAAGAGCATGAACATACAAATTCAGCTGCCTAGAGTGGTCCCATGAAAAGTACATATACCGACAGCCACACTGAGCCACCAGTAAAATATTAAGATTATGTGATGATTGATTTGTAGGGTCATAATATATCATTATTATAGCACCATTGCTTATATTGGTACTTTTCAGATTGAGAAGCTATTTTTTTTCTGCACATGTGTTCTTCAACAACTATGATAAAGGGGATCTTAGAATAGATAATTATGCTGACCAACAAAGCGAGCTGCAAAAAAGATTCTAGTGAGTATAAAGAACTGGAAATGCAGTTTCAGGTAAGACTAAGGGAGGAGTTATCTTCCATCCCAAATTCAAAGAAAAAGATCTTGACAGCCCCAGTTTTTCTACTCATTAAGTCCTCCAAGCAGGTGTTGAAAAGTTCATCAAGCAGATTAAGGGGACAGAAGTCAAAATCACTCACGTTCAAATCCATTGTTGTCAAATGAGCTATTGCAGATTGTTTATTGTAATCCCTCGTTTCCTTTGCAGGGTTCTTCTGTTCTTCATCTCTCTTGTCAGCTAGAGGGCCCTCTAGTATCTCCTCTGATCTCATTGTGATAATTTGGGTTTTTATGTCTTTAAGTTCATTTGAGATAATGTCCAGTTTTTGATCAATGAATTGAAATGAAGTGCTCATCAAAGCAGAGAGTTGTTCCATCTTTGTAATCAGATGTTCCATGGTTACTACTTCTGAAAATTTCTATTGAAACTCAGCTAATAAGATCCAGGCAAATTCCAGTGTAGTAAATAACAAGGAGGTGCTGCAGGAATCAGAGTCATGGACCTTCCGTCTTCTTTGTGGTCAGGAACTTGGGAAATATTTGCCAGTTACACACTGATACCACACTTCCGATTCCAAGTTCTCTGACTCCCTCGCGATGATAGATTGTTTCCGGGAAGGACGTGGCAGGAAGGCTTGTTTAGTTAGAAAGACTACTCTTCAGGGTGGGGTGGGTTTCCACTCCTCCCTCCCCTTTATAGGTAGTAGTTCCTGATTGGCAACTGAAGCGTCTTTCAAAAATCTTAGTTGTTATGTCTTCCCACTGATCAAATTGATAAGATCCCTGCCGGGTTATCAGATATTCGCTCAGCTGCCCTAGCGGAAGTCAACATCCATGAGTTATGACAAAAGTCTACACAGAACTGATGAAAATCTACACAGAAGTGTGCAGAAGTGCACCTGTAGGTCTTATATGGGTAATTACTGCATGAAATATACTGTATTCCTCTAATGTTTTCTGAAGACCTTCTGTATAGAGGCTAAGAAGAGCCAACAAGCACCATCTTGCTCCTCATTATGCACATTCATTGTACATGCGTGACCAAACCTCACAAGGAGTTATAGAGTTCTCTTTGCTGCTCACAGTGGTCTATGATAATGGAGCATGGGAAGAAGGAGCCTGACTTTTATGAGACACTCATGTAAAATCTGGACACAATTATAGTATCTTCCCAAGCCAGAGTTATCTCAGAAAACAGTTGCTCCTAGCCTTCAATTCACACCTTTCTAGTCCCTGAGCTGAGAGTTGTAATAAAAAGCATTTTTACGAGCTAGCAAGCTCACAGTAATCACATTTATTGTGCCTTCACAAGGAATAAATGAAAGCTTTCAATCACAATGATTTAATTTCAAAAACAAATTATATTATTTGAGAGTTTTTCATAACCTGTTCTTGGTTATTAGGTAAGATCATGCTGAAACTGTTTGCTTTTAACCATTCCTCAAAGATGTACATCTGCCAAATCTGGAATAAGCCAAAACTGGGATAATATTGATACAAGTGATTTTGTGAATAATATATAGTAAATTTAATACAGTCACAAAAATAAATATAAATATAAACAACTTGTATGTTAGCCCTGTTCAAGCCTCTATGTAGCTATGCTGAACATGCCAGATAAACATAAAAACACAAAATTACCACAGTGCAACAATGGCCATTAACGCATGGGCAAGATGTCACCGGTTAATCTCTCTCTCACACTATTTTAATCTGGGAACATAAAAGTAAATGCATGTCCGTTCCCATCCCACACTATGTGCACTACCTGATGTTCCATGCGTTTGGGGCATGGGATAATGTGGGATATTCGGGGAGTGTTCGTCACTACCTACCGACATCATTACATCACAGTCACACGACTGTGCGTGCTTGGCGTCTTCCTTTCCCCCCCCTAGAATGATATGCCGGTATACCAACATACCTCACTTCCTGATGTTGGTTTTTCTCCTTTTATGTGACCATGTGTGGAGAGTAGCTTGTGCCATGGAAGAAATGTAAACGCAGTAAGGACAGCTGCCGTCGGTGAGGAAGAGTTTCATACAGGACGGAGCGGAAAGAGATCAGAGAGTGGGAAATGGGGGGAAGCAAGTGTGTGCAGGACTGACTCTACCACACTGTGAATGCTGATGGGAGGGGCGATGGGAGTGGCTATATGCGTTTTGGGCGGCAAGGACTGATTATGGAATATCGACCCGGAAGCTCATGCATGACAAAACAACCAGATTTATCTCGATTGTGATCTCTATTTTGTGATAAGATGGGTCTTGGAAAACACACAAGTAAACCGCGCTCGTAGTAGATTTGATCCGCAGAGCGGGGCCAGCGTGCATGTGACCACTAGAAAACCGCTACATGAAGCAGACCAAATTGGACATGAGTTAATGGCAAATGTATCTAAACAATATCACAGCGTATCCAAACAATATCAATGCATTTCAGCTGTGAAGCCTTCTTCAGTGGTCTGAATAATATAATTCTGGATACACCTATGCCATTGTAAAAGTACATAAATGTATGAGAAAATTGCAATCCTTAGACTGAGTAAAATGATGTTTGTAAAGTGTAAAGTCTAAAATTTGTTTATATTTATTCCATCCAGAGTTGCCTTTATAGTCTTAGGCTCCTATAGAAGTATACCTTTGACAGTCTCTCTGTCATCAAGATGTATAAAGTTACAACGTATTTTTGTTTATATTTATTCCATCCAGAGTTGCCTAAGACTATAAAGACATAGAGGCTTGAACAGGGCTACATACAAGTTGTTTATATTTATATTTATTTTTGTGTCTGAATTAAATTTACTATTTATTATTCACAAAATCACTTGTGTCAATACTAGCCCATGGTTTCATGCTGATTCCTTACCTTTTGGGTACCTTATTCTAGTTTCATAGGGTTAAGGTTTTTCTTCCCCTTGTTTTGTTGCTAAATCTACTAGATGTGATCAGATAATGGATAACTGTGGGTAGATCATACCTATCGAGATGAGACCCCTTAGATGAGATGGAAACACTAAACTGACTACCCAAGAACCTAGGAGCTAGTCAAAGAAATCAAAATACTATCTTGGAATATGGCTGGATGGTTCCAACGCCTAGCTTCTAGCCCAGATATCACCTTTTTTCATCAAAATTGTGACATAATTATTCTTCAAGAGATGTGGACGATGGCAAATCTTGAGTTAGAGGTGTACCACTCTTACAAGCTTGAGGCTGTTGGCGGTCAAGGGCCGGTAAGACTGAAGGGTGGGCTGGGCATCCTTGTATCAACTGACCTTAAAGTGAAGTGTCAACTTAAAGCCCCCTTAACCCAGCTAGCTATGGCCATTTACTTGTATTGGGATGAGGGAAGTTTGATAATCATATATGCTTATTTACCCCCTACAAGCAGAAAATGTGAAACAGAGGCAAACTGGACAGCTTTTTAAATATATGTTAAAACGCTAGCCTTAGAACATCCAGAAGCACACCTACTCATTGCAGGAGATTTAAACACACGACTAGGTCCTGACGATAAATCATTAGGAGCTAGATATAAGCTGTCGATGGAGGAACCAGACCCTGGTAGATAGCACCTTCCTTTGATACACTCCTCAAAAGATCAAAATATAAATTATGCAGGGCTATGTCTTGCTAAATTTGTATATAGATGTCATTTGTATATCCTAAATGGTTCCTATGAAGGGGATTTCTCAGGGAAATGTACTTACATTGTGGGGAACAGAGCAAGTACAATAGATTATATATTAGTATGCAATGTACTGCTGTCAATGGTCAAAGATTTTCAAATTTTACTTTATTTAGAAAGTGACCACTTTCCTTTATTTCTTCAGATTTCCTTGTGTCAAAAACAAACCAGTTTCATGGTAAACCAAGTAATTAATACTGATTACCAATGAGTCAGATGGTCTGGTAAACCTGATAAAAAAATTAAGGACTTTCTAAAATCTGCAAACCTTCGGGAATTTTGCAGAGCCTTTTAAAATTCGAATTCAAGTCATGATCCGTTGAACACATACGATAAATTTATCCAACAATTTAGCTCTGTTTTAATTAACCCTGTCAAAAATAGTCAAGATAAACCCAGCAAACCATGCAGGTTTATCAAACCTTGGTTCGATTCTGATTGCATCAGGCAGAAAAAGAAACTTACCTCTTTATATCATCAATGCATAAATTCAGAATCAAATGGAAGGATGGAATAACAGTTGTTCATCTGCGTGGCTTCTATGCAGTCCCACATTGGGACTGCGCAGGCGCAGGCCAGCCACGGATAAGATTTGTTAGCTTCTAGCAAATTCTAAGGAGAGTGCTCCCCCTCCCCTTGGGGCATGCAATCTTCCCAATGGAGTCAGAGAGGGATGCCTTCTAGCACCACTGCTGTTCATATACTATATTAACGACATGGTTAATTATATGAGTATGACAAATGCTCACCCACCAGACTTGGTTAGTACCTGGATGGGAGATCACCAAGGAAGTCCAGGGTTGTTAAGCAGAGGTAGGCAATGGCAAATCACATCTGAAGGTCTCTTGCCTTGAAAACCCAATGGAGTCACCATAAGTCAGCTGCAACTTGGCTGCACTTTCCTCCACCACCACCACCATTCCAGCTATGTGCATCTCAAGGAGATCTGTACATTTTCTCCCTTAAAACTGCATTTGATAGTCTTAGAGATTGTGAGTTCAGAGGAAGTCTCCTCCATCTTATGGTCTCTGTCTGAAACCTGGGTCACACCATACATCAAAAGCCAAGTAGTTATACAACAATTTCCAGGGCTAAAACTTTTTTTTTTTTTTTAGTGTAAGGGTTTCATTATAGAGAGATACAATCAGTTACATACAAAATGAAAAGGTGTGTATATTTCACAAGTATGAGACTTGGGAGAGCTAGGGACTCGGTTTTATTAATGTGAAAAATGCTTAATTGACAAGGGAATTGTGGCTTCTGCTACTCAATTAAAATAATAATTGCACATGTGTGTGTGTGTTAAGTGCCGTCAAGTCACTTTTGACTCATGGTGACCCTATGAATGAAAGTCCTCCGAAGTGTCCTATCTTTGACAGCCTTGCTCAGATCTTGCAAATTGAAGGCTGTGGCTTCCTTTATTGAGTCAATCCATCTCTTGTTGGGTCTTCCTTTTTTCCTGCTGCCCTCAACTTTTCCTAGCATGACTGTCTTTTCCAGTGACTCTTGTCGTCTCATGACGTGACCAAAATATGATAGCCTCAGTTTAGTCATTTTAGCTTCTAGGGTAAGTTCAGGCTTGATGTGCATGTGTTTGTATGCAATTAATTATAAAGTCAGCTTTAATCATTGTTTCTTGTTTTGTTCTTTACTTTGTAACAGGCCTATTGTTAGAGAAGTTTCCCTCTTTTAAGATTTGTAATTGAACAGCTCTCAGATATCATGCTTCCTAACTGAAGGCCAGATTCCTAGTAGATGTACATAAACAACCCCCCGCGGCCCACCACAGAAGGGTCCCCTCAAATGATTGCTATTCTGAAGAACCATCAGTTGCCATTAATTTTCAATGAAATAAGCTTGCTATTAAAAAAATTGAAATCCCTCAACATGTGAAAAAAAATTAAGAGCACTGATTTAAAACTAGAGGTGGCACTAAGGGAGAGATCTTCCATTATTAATAAGCAGTGACTTATAATACATTGGTTTAATTGATTTTGTAATGTCTGGCTTTGTAGGTATATTTAAACAAGTATTACAATTCAGTTTTCTCTTTAGCGATCTTTGGAGCAGCTACAGTAGGTTTCATATGTAAGGGAAGACGGTTTTGTTCAAATGACTGACAAGCGATGGGAGATAATGTCTTGTCAGGCTTCAGCAAATGCATGGCGTTTCAGGCAATAGAACTCAAATCCAGACAGAGCAGCGATTCAAGGATTTATTCCGAAAGTCAGTGATTTCAGTAAGGAGACGAGCAAGGCTGGAATACATGACTGGGGAAGTGTGGATACATATATAGAGCTGATACAATAGGGTTACAGGAACAAAGAGACAATGTAGTCGTTTCCTGCCGGTAACGACTTAAGTAAAACTGAAACAGAAACAATTATGAGCAATCAGTGGAGGAGATGGCCGAGCTCTCGACTTTGTGGGCGGGACCCGATATCAGATCGGAGATTTACACGGGTGGGTCCCAATACAATTGTAAATCCCTGGCCGGAGTTCGTGTGCAAAACGGGGGAGGGGAGAGGAGTACACGGAGAACTCCATCTTGTTTGCGGGGAAACCATCTTGTTTGGGAACGGAGCTGTCAGAAGCCCTATCTGACATGTCTGTTTGCAAGCCAGAGAGTGTTACAGAAATCCCCCCCCCATGTTCCCTTCCCCCCCCCCCATGTTCCCTTCTCTGGCTTTGCCATCCTCACAGTTTCAGTCAGAACCTTCCAACTTCCACACAGCAGTCCTGCTTCTCTAGTTCCCCTGAAGTAGTTTCATGCTCTGAAGCCTCATTAGAGTTCAAGAAAGGTGGCTGTGCTAGTGGAGGCACCCTTGGCTAGCTGCCCTTACAGGGCTTTAAGCCCCACAAAAGCTGCACACAAAAGAACAGCAAGGTGGAAGTCTGAGCCCATCACACTAGCATTAGCAGCCATATTAATGTCATATTAGTATGGCAATAAAGGGCTTTGTCAGTTACTGCCATTTTTGGTCTGGTTTAACAAAATATTCTGTGCAGCTTTGCATTGGTAGCACTTAGTTCCTAAGTAGCTTAAATACCATGCAATTCAAATTGCATCTAGAAAAAGCAGACCAAGTTGGCATTAAACGTACGAACTTGCCTCTGGTAAACTCTGTCCCAAATTCTCATTTAAATTCAGTGATTTAATTCAAAGTTTCCTTCCAGGAATATGGCTCATGCCTGCTGGCTTTTCTTTCCTCTTTGGTTATAGCAACACATCATGAATATAATATTTTATACACATGCCAACACAGTTGAAATCACTATAACATCGTGAAATATGAAGCTGGCGAGCAGCAATGCTGGGAGGATGCTTCATATGCTATAAAAGGGATGCAACCAGTTCTTCAGGAGCATCCTGATATGGTGGGCAACCAGCATTTGAAATGTATGTGAGTATAACAGACTGCACAGACCCCCTCCTCTCGCTCTCACTCTCTGGAGCATTTTGGTTATCATGCAGCAGCTTTCCAAATAAAGAAGCCGTTTCCATGACTCTAAACCTTTAATTTGAAGCAGACATATAAACAGGCAGATAGGAGAACAATCGCACAATGTGCCACTGCATATTTAATTTTTTCTCTCCCCTTAAGTTGAGCTTTGGACTGAAACAGGATCCCTGCAAAATCAAAATGTGAAAATTACTCATTATAACTGGCTTGACATTTTGTTTCCTTATTACATTTCTGGCCATGTTTGGTATGTCTGGGCTATAGGAAACAAGATCATTCCACTTAATTAGACCAGTTCGCCTATCTCCCTTTTACCTTTGAGTTAAATTAGTCCCTGTGGTTTATGCTATTTGTTCTTTATTAGACCTAAGCATACTCCAATCTCTTCTCTTCTTAATCTATTTTGCATATGTCATTTTTCCATTTATTGCAAAACTCCCAAATTTACAATAATGCCAAAGACATGTAATTGTGTGTGTTTTTTTCACTGACATCTGAAATATAAATGTAATGGAAAGTCATCCTCAGAATGGCAGCTGCAGTTGTAGATAGGCTTTCATCAGAGCGACTGAGCAGCTAGCAAGCAAATGACATTAAACACCACTCATTCTTATGTGAATCACACTCCGTAACTCATCCAGCCACCACCACCCCCGCCAAAGACATCATGTTATTTTTCAGCTATATTCACACTGAAATAAAGGAAAACACATGGCAATTAAAAAAAAAAAAAGGCAGACTCCATATTTTCTTCTCAAATGTTCAAGTGTCTGTCATGCAAATGTTCAAGATTAAGAGGAGCAACATAATAAACAGAGGGGCTGACTACATGCTTGCGCCAGAAGCTCACTCTCAAATACCTACAGAAAAAAATGAACACTACTCTCGGAAGCCTCACACAGCAACAGCCAAATATTATTCATGCCCTTAGCTTCATTAGCAAGCCCAAGACACCTCCACTACATACACTCACGCACATACCAAGTAAACTGCTATGGGAAAAATTATATTTTGAGACTGCATTAACCTAAATTGTTAGGAGAGACAAATATGCCTGAATATGGGCTACGCAGTATACAGAGCCTTCCTAATCATCTCCCTCAAAAATCTCTCTCTCTATCTCTCTCTGTGTGTGTGTGAGAGAGAGAGACAGAGAGACGGAGCATTGAGGGGTTATGATTCATACAGAAATTGAAATTCATCTCATTTTCTAAACATGTATGGAGCACTTAGAAAATGAAATACCAAGTGGAATGTTCCCATCAAGCCTTTATTGAGTTTGAGAGAGTGTTTGAATTCTAGAACAAATAAAAGGAAGAGGCAATCGAAGTACTGGAAACTGACATGCATATGCCTGTATCTGCAACAAGGTAAGTTCATGTAGGGGTTTATTTGGGCCTCGGACCCTAGCCTGCAGAGACCACATTGGATCACCGGCTTTGTGTTAGCGTTGCCAGGTCCCACTTGGGAAATACCTGGAGATTTTGGGGGCGGTGCTTATCAAGGATGTGATGCCATGTTGGGATGTCGCATCCTGTGATGTCACTTCTGTAATTTTAGAAATGGAAATAATGTAGTCTCTCTTCTATCCAATATTTTTGTGCAATGACCAATGGCGTTTATTTACCTAACCTCAACATTGCAGTCTCTCCTCTTGTGAAATATCCTGCTTTGTTTGTTCATTTGTCATTCTACAATGCAAATTGTTTGGTGAAAGAGAAATACTCCAGCCTGTAAACCTTCCACAAACTGTATCTGCTGATTAAAACAAAGTTAATCAGTTAATACCGATGATTTAAAAACCCTTGATGCCTGCCTATGAAATAAGTAACCACAGGTAGCTTTGAATTTAAACATGTTTATTTTTTTAAGGTATGGCTGTGTATGTGTTTTTAAGAAAAAGAGAACAATGTCAAGTAAACATTCATTCTGGGATGGGAGAGTCAGTTTGTACAGAATTCACTGGCACTAGAAGAGCAGAAGAGAAAAAGAATCCTTTTATGCCACATTGATTTGTAAAGGGGAGATTAACATCTATTCTAGTTTGTCATAGAGAGAGAAATTAAAACAGTAGAGGACAATGCCATCCCATTCATATCTCTCGAGAAGCAGAAAGAATTTTTTTTAAAAATTCACAAAAAGGAGTATGTTTTAATTAATTAATTAACAAAGATTTCATAAATCAAATAGGTTTTTTAAAAGATGTTAAAATTGTCATACTGCTGTAAAAGCATCCAAATTCAGATTTTTTTAAAATAAAAGGAAAGAATTAAGCAAGGTCCCTAAACATTACAAAATCTCAGAAGAACCAAAGGTAGATAGATTTGTGCATCACTAGTGAAAGGACAGGACACAGATATGAAAAATATAAATAAATAAAATAAATTATCAAATGTGATCTTTGTTCGTTCTTTTTAAAGTCTTTATTATGTATCTTTGTATTTAATTTTGGAAAGTGAAATCTATGACCCTTTCTGCTTCCCTTTCCATGAAAGAAAAGTAAGATAAACACCAACTGAAATTGCATTGTATGATGGAGTTTCATATGTACATTCATCATGCTGGACCTCTTCTGTTGCCACAGACTGATGGCTCCATTAATGCTACACAGCAATAAGACAAAGTTGCTAGAGAGAGAGACCAATGGAAAATTATATGTTTCTCCTCAAGCAGTAAGTCATTCCCCTGCCTTCTCTATAGCATGCTCCCCCACCTCGGTTTCCTGACAATTACAGTAGGTGAGAAATGAGGGACAAAAGTAACTAAAAAATTTATCAAGTATTTCCTAGGTTAATTAAAATTCAATGCTATAGTTACTTTTCAATATAACATTTTATTCTCATTCAGTCATGTTTGTTGGAAGTTCGGGACTAATCCACTCTGTACTTTTCTGGATTTATAGTAAAACCTACCTTTCCTCTTTCTGAGATGCTGCTAACTTTTTCTAGTTGCAGGGTTACCAGTATCAGAAAAGGAAGGGACATATAAATGTTTGACCCCTCCTTCTACTACCAACACCCATTGAGGGAAGAAATTATGGGGCTTATGTTGGTTAATGGAAAGAACAGGAGGTGAAGAGGAGACAATATCGATGCCTCCAAATCACTGGCATCCACGGCTCCTAATGGGAAATTCTCAGTAGGCAAAAGAAAGATACAATACAGTTTTAAAACAAACTCTCAGACCCACTTACTTACTTTTACCCTTTACAAACAAAACTTTAAAGCACATAAGGGGTTTATTCACCTACAGTAAGAAGGGTGGGAAAACATGTACAAACATACAAAGCTCTGCAACAAAACTGAAGAGAGAACCGGAAAGGCGATAAGTATATTTTCCCTCTCTCTTCTAAGTCTTCTAAATGTCTGTCATAGTCTTTCTGCAGGTTGGCTGGTTCTCTTATTTATTTGTTTGTTTGTTTTCATCATTTTCTTCCCAGTGGGGGCTCAAAGCAGGGTACAATACAAAAAAATGCAATGGAATAAACAAGAGAAAGAGGAGAAACGTCTGAGTAAGCAGCAGGTCTTATTTCTCCTGACTGATCTTCCTATCAGCTCAAGGTTGCAACCCTCAGGCTAAGAGCCAGAGGGTAAGAGTCCTTTGACTTGCACTTCTAGACATGCCTAGGCCATAAACACCTTTGAAGCAGGAGGAAAACAAAGTCAGCTGTTATACACTTACTGCTATCCAGCTAAGCAGACTCTTCCCCATCTTCTTCCCAGCCAGATGCTGCTCTTGCTGCTGCTGCAGATCTTTGGAGGCTGCAGCTCTCTCTGAACAGAAAACCTCCTCTTGCAGGAGCCAACTCAGTAGTGAAAATGGCTCTGGGTCAAGCCTAGCTGAGTGGCCCTGTGGCACTACAAGCCAGCAATGTGGGAGCCACTCACTTCAGCATTACCAGCAATGAGCACTAGCTTTCCAGCTGCCTCCTCCCACAAACTGGCAGCAGTGCTGGAGGAGGCCATTGGTGAGCTGACATTATCATTGCCTCTGAAGGGTTCAAGACTGAGGTGCTGGCAGCCACCAGTAGCTCTATAGGGCAGAAGCCAACTGAGAGATCAGACTCCCTGTAAGTTAAATGGCTAGTCTACCCAGCTGCCTCCTTAGATGGCTTCCCCTTCTCAGAAACCTTTCTTCTCCTCATATCCTCAGAAATCTCCTTACTTTTTTCTCAGCCACTTCAAGGACAAAAGAAATCCTTTAACCTCACAAACTCTACCAGGGTGCCAAGCCCACAGAGATATATATGGTTAGACTGGCTGTACCTTTCAAACAAGAACCCAACTATTTTTTTGTTGTGATATGCATTGCCTAAAACTCCAGCCCTGGTTTTGGGAACCACCCCAGAGACTCACTGAACTGTCAAAGCACCATCAGCCCGTTGCCCTGGGCTAGGGCTCCACTACAACATCAGGCTGTCCTGGACAAAGCGTCCTGGACAAAGCGACCGGATCACCTCTGCAGAACCTGCAAAAGAGAAGCCATGATTCCTGATTGCCTCTTGATCCAAAGGGAAGCCATTATGCTGAAGCGAGAGCATCACGTCGCCCTCCTCTGCATCCCCCCCTCCCCGCATACTGTCGTATCCTGAGCTATCTACATCTTCAGCTATCTACATGAAAGACTGTTTTGCTGCATCCCTGAAGTGTAAAGATTTACAGCTTCCTGACATGAGGAAACTGAGAGCAATCTCAGAGATGTATAAATCATTGGTGCCAGCTCAGTAAACAAATTGCCACTTTGCCATCTCTGGTCCTGAAGTCTTTTGATCCCTCTTTTTGTTGTTGGAAGGAGCCATCTGGGAGATCTCACTCCCTCCCCTACCCCCAGAGAAGGGTATATTTTGCCCTACCAGGCTCAGTGCAGATCTTCCCCTTCACTCTGCCCTGTCTCCCTCGTGTGTTGAGTTCCATGGAACTCCACACTTCCCCCCCCCCTCCCTTTCGGTGACTTGACTAGGCTCAAGACTCTGATACATCCCTCTCCCAGCTCCCGCTGTATTGTGTCTCTGTACTTCTATGCCACGGATTTTGGACATCTCCATTTCTAGAGATTGGTAAAGTATCCCCTAATTAATAACTCCCTCAATGTCTCTAGCTTACCTCCTTTATTTTTATTCCTAGTTTCTTGTATGTATGTATTTGCAACATTAAATGAATGAATATACATAAACACCTTTTAATCTGGAAATCTTTGCTCTGTCTTTATTTGGGAGTCACTGAAAACAACTCTCGTAAACATTGGGATGATTTCGCTATATAAATACATAGTTACCAATTGCTCAAGCTAATTTCCCCATTCAAAAAGCAGTTTTGGTAACACAGTATCTCAAGGGAAGAGTCCACTGTGAAAAGCCAAAATTGTTCCTGTTCATAAAAACAGTATGAATTTGCAGGTTTATAATGTTTTACTGTTGACATTAGTAAAAATAAATTAAGCTTCAGAAAGTCACTAGAAATTTTACACCAGTAACAATGCAATCCTAATCAGAGTTCGACTCTCCTGAACCCATTCACGTTAATGGCCTTAGAAGGGTGTAACTCTGCAAATGATTGCACTGTAAAACCTTAAAAGTCAAAGCTATAGTTTATTCAATCCTACACCAGACCACATTCAACCTTGCGGTACACTCTGTTGTTCAAAGGATATCGCAGGACTGAAACTAAACATTACTACAGCCCAGATCTATGTGCAGAGTTCAGAAAGGATTACAGGAACTCAGAAGTGAGACATAGCTCCCATGATGTCACAGGAATGCAGGAGTGGCACCCATGATACAACTGAGGATGATCAGCAACACTCCCATCTCATCCATTCCTGACACTGTGAGCTATCTCAGTATTATGAAATTTCCCACTTTCATACCTCCATAAGAATTTCTCTGCTATACAATTTCAGAAGAAAAGCAGTCATCCAGCAATACATTAAAAAAGAATTGATGCATTCACTCTTTTTTTAAAGGGGAGAACAACAATTTGTATCAGCACTCTCCTCAGCAAACCTACGTACCCTGAAGCTCCACATACCCCTCTATGGAATCATGGATATCGCACAATTAGTGATTTGTTGTTGTATTGCATATTAGATAAAATACAGTAGACTTACTGAGAAAATCCCATCTAATAAAGGAGTGAAGCAAGGATGCATCCTTGCTCCCCTTCTTTTTAATTTATTCCTTTCAGACTTGGCTTGTGCTTTAGAACTTATCAATGGTCATCCTCCAAAACTAGGAGGCAAAGCAGTACCTATACTTTTATATGCCGATGACACCGCTATTTTATCCTTTTCTAAAATTGGACTCAAACGTTATCTAGGGGCCTTTGAGAAATATTGTCATCTAAATCTTCTTAAAATTAACTACTCCAAGACTAATGTCTTAATTTTCTCAAAGAATTGGTCGCCCTCTAGTTGGCACATTGGAAAGGCCAAAATTCAACAGGTAAAGAGCTACAAATACCTGGGTATTACCTTTAATTATAACCTTAAATGGGCAGTACACAGAAATAGGACTGCCAAACTAGGGAGAATCTCTTCAAGCCAACTGAAGTCATTCTTCTTCTATAAGGGCAATCAATTTGTTCCTGCAGCAGTCAAGGTATTCAACTCCAAAATTTTACCCCAGATTTTGTATGGTATTCCTATTTGGGTCAATGCTTTTAATCGTGATTTAGAATCTGTTCAAGCAAATTTTTTTAGACAAATCCTGGGTCTCCCTAAATGTGTTTCTTATCATGCAATTTGCTCTGAACTAGGCCAAAATTTGTGTGAAACCAAGGTTTGGTTATTAACTATTTGATATTGGCTCAAACTATATTTTAGAACTGAGCGTGGTTCCCTTTTATCACTGTTGTTAAAAGAACTTCACAATACCTCCTGGGATTGTATAATTTTGACCAAAATAAGATCTATCGGAGTTTCTTTGGAAGATTTGGCTCCAACTACTGAAGCCCACATTTTTAAAATTATTAAACAACGTCTCTTAGATATGGAGCTTCAAAAGATGCACCCAATCCAACCTTATGTTTGCTCTTCAGCAATGTTGGGTCTTATGAATAAAATTGACAGTATCCCCCACTACTTTTACAATCTGGATATCCCTATCCTCCGTAGAGCATTCTCTCTTGTAGGGTCAATGCCTTTCCATCAAGGATGCTGTATGGAAGGTACCACCAAATCCCAATACAGGAACAGATCTGTCCCTGTGGTTCCAACTCCCTGGATACAATTGAACACATACTGTTTGACTGTTCTCTATACAAAACATCCCATGGGAAATGGTTAAAAACTTGGCTTTATTCAAAACATCACCTATCTAATAAAGTAAAATGTCAATTTTTATTGAATGATTCAGTACCTGAGATCACTGAGGGTGTTGCCAATTTTCTAGTGGATGTGATGAAAGTGCAAAAACTTACAAGCTCTGATATTTGATTATATTGTTCTTTGTTTTATTTCACTGATTTTATGTTTTATGATCCCTTTTTGTAGCAATTGTAATAATTTTTATGCCAATAAAGGTCTATGAATGAATGAAATACAGTAGGGGCATAGTCAAGCACATGGGTTAAAATGTGAGAGTACGAATAGTTCAGGAATGAAATATACTGTGTAGGGATGCTTTGCACTGACCTGGGTGGTCCAGGCTAGCCCGATCTCATCAGATCTCAGAAGCTAAGGAAGGTTGGCCCTGATTAGTACTTGGATGGAAGACCACCAAGGAAGACAAGGGTTGCTATGCGGAGGCAGGCAATGGAAAACCACCTCTGTTCCTTGAAAACCTTACTGGATCGCCATAAATCAGCTGGGACTTGACAGCACTTTCCACCACCAGGGAAACTTTGGAATTTTCTTCCTTGAAGATTTCATGCAGCACCTCTTTGAGGCCACTCAGCCCTATGTTCGTATGTGTGTGCTTTTTAAGTAAAACAAAACTAATTCTGTCTGAAGCAATAATGATTCCAGCCTAATTCATTCATAATAACGTAAATAAACAAATAATCCCAGCAGAAAATATGTGTGTTTTATTCCACATTAGCTTCATGAATGAAGTTCATGAATGAAGTTCATATCAACCTGAGTTGATAGACACAAACAAAGCCAAGTGATAATGAAGAGTTTCATTCATGTGATTAAACTCGCCCCAGCTCATGTTAGTGCCATTTTACACAAACAGTTAAACACTTGAGATGTGCAATCAAATGGTTACTAATCTACTCCTGAACAAAATACAATCTGTTCTTAAATTATGTTATTATACAAATTATATGATTAATTATATTTGGTAATAGTAAGACACATTTGGATCAGGTGGTTATTCTGGCACCTGGTTCTCATTTAGCATTCAAGGCCATTGGAGGGGAGGAGAGAGTGACTCAGCAGATACACAAATAGTTTATTTATTTACCAAGCGGCACAGCAGAGCTACACTAAAGAGGACTGCTAAGGCTTTATTTAATTCTGTGTAAGCACAGTGGCTCTTGTCTGCTTGCTATTCTATCTCTGGCTGCATCTGCTAGGAACAAGGTTAAATGTTTTGCTTGTGTATATTGGCATTGGAGACCAATGCCACCCTGAAATAGGCAGCATCTGCAGTGCTATCTTAATGTGCATATACTGCCAACAATATCAGTAATGCACCAAAGAGAGAGAAACTGACAGATGGAACAAAGCAGGACCAAATCATGACGAGGATGGACTTTAATTTAATTTAAAAGTAGCCATGCCATTTAATTTAAAAGCAGCCATGCCTTTTTCCCTCTCCCAGTTGTAATTAGCTCAGGTAAAGAAAAAAGGCAACACATGTGCAAAGAAAATAGAGTGTTAAAGGTCTATTTCTAAACCAAATTGTACCAGAATGTACAAAAAAAAATTACAGCAACAACAGTGTTTCACATTGACACCAATGGAAACAAAGAACAGACTAAAGAAAACAAACCATGTGATAACTATAATATAGTTATAATATAGAATCTAATATGTCCTATAATATAGAATAAAGCATTTCTAGACTAAAATGGTTGGAAAACCAAAAAGTGCAAACCCCAATTCACTATACTAAGAGGTACTCAAATGGTTGAAGGCCATCACAAGAGCTCAATTCATTGCTCTTAAAGTACATTGATAATGGACAATTTGTAGGTTATTAATTTGGCCTCACTCTGATCGTGTAAACAAACCTGAGATCTTCTCCCAGCACCAAAGAAGACACCCATTTCTGCTTTAAAATATCGCTTCCAAGCTTAGTACCAATAAATAATACCAGTCAAACAGAAAGCCTCCTCAGCAATGAAATTTACATATATAAATTGTACAGACTTTTGCCTACAGCACGACAAACAGCAGCACTATAGCAACCCCTGTCGAAGTTTGTATGCTAGTGGAATTTTAACTCAGCTCTGTCTCTCAGGGATGATGCCACTCCAGTCCCATTTTCTGCACGGGCGTCATAAAGAAAGTAATTGTTATTTGGAAACTGAAGTCATTCAAATAAAACAGGGATTTGATAAGCATTATGTTTTGGAAGAAAAGATGGACAAAAGAACAAAGGATAAAGTTCACTTTATCCCACTCCCACTCCAATATGGATGGTCACAGAACACATTATACATTTCCAGTCCTAGAAAAGGTTATTGAATTAACTGAAGGCGAAATGCATTCAATGTGATAAATGTTAACATATATATGTGTATTGCTACAAAGACTTCTCAGATTTTTTTTGAAGTGCAAGTTTTATACTACAAATGGTAATTTGATAAGCAAGATCATACTTTCCCTTTTAAAAACACTTTCTGTTGTATCAACATCTGTTACTAGTATGCACTATAAAAAGGAAAAAATAAATTATATATTTTCTGGCTTGTGTAACCTTGAAAGTGTCACCTTTTTTTTTTAGATTGCCAAGATTAGCCCACCAGTTTCACAATGTAAATGAAAGCATGCCAAAGATTAGACTGATACAGAATGTTGGCAAACATATTGAGTGACCTTTTCTTTCCGAATAGAATGGTTTTATGACCTCATCTATTCCAGGCTCAAGGAGAGTCAAAATGTCAAGAGGACAGGAACAATAATAACACTTTCCCAAATGAAAGTCTGGGTATCTAAACAATTAAAAGGAAATGGACCATTTAGACATATGTCTGTCAGAGGATCAATCAGTCTTGGCAAGGTTAGGTCTGTGCATCCCCTCTAACCAAGTACCACATCCTTACCTCAGAAAGAGTCCTTTTAATGCTGTTTTCTTATTTGTCCTAGATTTGAGCTTACCATGCTTTTTGCTCATAGCTGTTTTCAAATAATGCCAGTTCTTGATGAACAACAGGTTAACTACTCTTTGCCTGACTCTAGTTTTCTTTACCTGGATTTTCTTTACCTATCAGCCCACTTCCTTGATTTGACTGGTTCCTTCCATCCAGTTCTTCCACTCCTCCTGCATCTGCTGAGACCTTAGTGCAACCTTCAAGGGAGCCCAAGTCTGCGACCACATCTACTTCATCCTCATGCGTGTGTGTGTGTGTGTGTGTGTGTGTGTGTGTGTGTTAAGTGCCGCCAAGTTGCTTCCAATTCATGGTGACCCTATGTCCTCCAAAACATCCTATTGTTAACAGCCTTGGTCAGGTCTCGCAAACTTAGGGAAATGGTGCTTTACAGAGTCAATCCATCTCATGTTGAGTCTTCCTCTTTTTCTGCCATCTTCAACTTTTCCTAGCATTATTGACTTTTTCAGTGACTCTTGTCTTCTCATAGTGTGACCAAAGTATGATAGCCTCAGTTCAGGATTTCATCCTCATAAGAATGGTAAAAAAAACACTTACCTGGAGGGGTTCAAGATGTATTGAATGTATATGTTAAAGTAGCATTAGAAATAATATACAGTTAAAAAAAAAGCAGAACCCCTCGTGTGGGGTAGCATGGGTAGCAAACTGGAAAAGATGCAAACCTGGAGGGTCACAGAAAGATGTGTGGTGTAAATGTTAGCCAGTGTGGTGTAGTGGTTAGAGTGTTGGACTACCATCTACTGCTATTTGGAAGAGTCACTTTATCATGGAAGGTTGTTGGGTGACCTTGGGCCAGTCTCACTGTGACAAAAACCTTAAAACCTTAGTAGGGCTCAAGAGTGCTACCTAGAGCATCTGGATATTGGACCCCTAGGTTTACATTATAATAACCCTTTCATTCCCATTCAATATTGGGCCACCTGGCCAAATTACTTCTTTTGGGACAACTAGCTTGGGCCAGACCGCTTGTTTGTCAGGGAAGTTCAGGGCTGTTAACAGATACCTTGGGTGTAGGGTGGGGGTGGGACTACAATTTTAATAATTTTCTGATTGGTAACAATAGCCTATGACTCAGAGTTGAGAGTTTACATTGGACTGGCTAAACCAGCTAGTCAGTATTACAGAAGAAGATAAATACCAGCACTCAGGCTCTATATTCACAAGTATTTATATAAAGAAGGAACTTTAACCAGAACCATCCTATACATACTGAAATAGTGAGTGCAACAATGTGAAACATACAATACAAGCATATAAATACCAAACGTACACAAAAATATATACACAACATATACAAAAGAAGAACAAAGTATCAAAATGTCAATTTCATCTATAGTCCATTGGACTTTTCATTCAAATCAATCCTGGGTGAAATTCATGAATCAAATCCTTTTTCTTCGAAACTCCACGTAGAAGCACAACCAGGAATTATTATTAGGTATCTGACCTACCTGCAATCTGGGGATGGCAAACAATACTGAGATGCTGTACAGAGTTAATGTTGCTTTAAGGATTACAACATAATGCATATGGACCCTTTTGAAGACTCTAAAGTGTTCACAGATGGAAGGTTTTTATTCAAGTGCCCCTATCTTTTTTTATAATTCACAAGATGCAATTCAATTATTCACAATAGTGTGCTAGAAATAGCTTTTAAAAAACAGTTTGTCTCTAAAATAAAATGTTAGTTTTCAATTGCGAAGAAATTATTTAACCTGTGATCCAAAGTGTAATGGGGCAAGCACTGGCTGCTGATCGCAGCGTTTCTCTTCTGCATAGCAGCTGTACACACTACTTTTGAAATTCAGAAAAGTTTCCAAAGTAATTTGTGATGCTGCAAACAAGACAGCCACCATGGTATAGCAGTTAAGGAGTTGGACTAGGACCTGGGAAACCCAGGTTCAAATCCCCACTCATGCCATGGAAACTTGCTGGGTAACCTTGGGCCAGTCACACACACTCAGCCCTGGCCCTGGCTACTATCTGGATGGGAGACCTCCAAGGAATACCAGTGTCATGACGCAGAGGCAGGCAATTGTAAACCACCTCTGAACGTCTCTTGCCTTGAAACCCCTACAGCAGGGGTGGGGAACGTCAGGCCCGGGGGCCATTTAAGGCCACTGAAATCATTTGGTCTGGCCTTTCGTGGGTCCTGGCAGATCTCTAGCTCAGAAGGATCTAAGACTGGCGATCCGCCCCCTCCCGCGGACAGGAATAGCCTCTATTCAAGGCAGATGTGAGTTTGTTTTGCCGAGAAAAGGAACCATTTTTCCCCCTTGCAGAAGAGTCATTAGCTATGGAGCTGCTAGGACCACCCAAGAAACTGTGTTCAGCCTTTCCCACCCAGGCCATGGAGAAACGTATTCCCTCTGTACTACAAGAGGGCTGGGGGCGGAAGTGACGGCAATGGACTGGTTAAAGGAGGCAGGGCCAGAATGAGGGGGGGGGTTCTTAGCCAGTGTGTCCTCATTTCAGCCCTGCAGGTGGAGGAAGCAGGAGCCGGCTGTTGAATCCGGCCCCGACCATGCAGAGCAGGAGCAACTCCGGTGTGCGGCTGGACGGCTATGCCCGGCTGGTGCAACAAACCATCCTGTGCCACCAGGTGGGTGAGTGCTCCACTGGTTAGATGCCTGCCTGCTTGCCTGTGCGGGGGGGGGGTCATCTGGGGAAGCTCCCTGCTTGGGGCTTGGTCAGCTAATTATTGATACTTTTATATGGCCTGTGAATGATGTTATAAATATCCCAATGGCCCTTGGCGGAAAAAAGGTTCCCCACCCCTGTCCTACAGGGATGTCATGAGTCAGTTGTGCCTTGATGGCAAAAAAAAAAAAAAAAAGAGAGAGAGAAGTTTCTGCTAGGAGTGTAGAAGCTGGAAATCCCACTGTGTCATGCATAAGCCTTTTTATGGATCCTAAAAAGGTTTCTCTGGTTTGCAGTCATATTCTTTATTTTATGTCTTTTTGAAATACAGACTAATTTATTGCACTTGTATTCATTATATTGTATTGATATTTTGTGAAATATGTTTTAGTAATATCATTAACTCCCATATGCAGTATTAGATATTAAATATTTATTATTCTATATTACTTTTATTCTCTTGGTAGACATAAAGAATTTGTTGGCATAGAGAGCTACAGAGTTCCACTTGCCTCTCTGAAGGAATATTGAAGAAATAGCAGGTCTACCTTGTTTATGTTATCTTTGTGCATTTTCAAGTCACATTTTCAAAATTCATCTCAATGTGACACTCTTGTGCAAGAAAACCAACAATCACCCTAGTCATGTGGCTGACGTCAAAATCTTCAGTAACATCAAGGAGAATGTAGCTATTTATTTATTTAATTAATTAAGAGGCAGTATATGTTGCCTCTCCAAAATCCTGCTCAAGGTGGCTCGCAAATAAAAAAAAGTACCACAAAACCATAAAAGCAGCATAGATTAACAATATTAAAAATACAAGCCACTGCGGCCCTTGGCCAGATAAAACAAGATACATGTCTTCCCGACAAAGGTTTACAGTCCGAGTCTTAAGTCACTTAAAAAAAATAAAAAAAATAAAAAAAATAACATCCAAGTTACATCTGCCATTTGGACTAAGAGACTACTCTGTGGCAATGAATTTTCATTGCAGCCGTACAAAATTTTGCTACCTGAGAGGTGATTGAGGGATTATCTCCTTGTAGGAGCTTTTCTATCTTTTCTCTTTCCCTGTCGAGTCCCATTCTCAGTATGAGGGGCTCAATAAACTTAGAACGGGGTATAGTGTAATAGTTACAGTTCAGGAGAACATGTTCAGTGGTTTCTAAATCCCCTGATTTGCAGGGGCATAGTCTCTCTGCCCTGGGTATCTTCTTGAATTTCCCCTCTAACATAGCAGAGGGTAAGGCTGCACAACTAGCCAAAGTAAAAGCCCTCCTATATTTGTTTATCTCTAAGTAATGGAGATAGGCTGCCGGTGCAAGGATAAATTTGGAGTGGGGGGGAGCCATAAATAGGGGCACTCTTGCTAGATCTACTTGTCGCTCTATATCTTTAACTCTTTGGTTTATAGTTGACTTAGCTTGATTCCACCCTAACTGAAGTAGTGCTGGGGTGTGTGTGGGTAAAACCCAGGTTGTTTAGTTTGTCTTCAATGGCTATTATCCACTTTGACCTAAAGGTATCACAAAGAATCAGTGGAAGAAGACCCTTGGGGTTGAAATTAATTTTCAGCCAGAGATAAAGCGAGGACAAGACAACCCTTGCCTCCACCTTCATCATGCCAGTTTCTAAACGGATCATAGCATTTGATACACATCTTGGAAATTGCAGGGCAGCTCTAAGAAACTTGGACTGCACTCGTTCCATAGGAATAAGACATGAGAGTGGAGAGTCAAGTTGTGTTCCATATAACATTTGTGCTAGAGTTTTCGCCTGAAAAAGTTTAGGGGTGGCTGGAATATAGTGAGCCTCTTTGGTCCGGAGAAAATTTAATATTGAACGGGCTGATCTTTCCCCTAAATTGGCAACATAGGTATTATGGGCCAGCTTGGAGCCAGATGCCTGGATTGTCGTTCCAAGATATTTGAATTGGGTTACCTGTTCCAACCTATGGCCATTTATGCTCCACCTCCTATAATTAGGGCAATTACCAAACGCCATTACTTTTGTTTTGTCATAATTAATAGTCAGGCGTTCCTTCTCACAGAACGTTGCCACTCTCACTAGTGCCCTCCTTAGGCCAACTGGGGTTCTTGAAAGAAGTACTGCGTCATCTGCATAGGGCAGAATACAAATATGCCTATCCGCTAGTTTAGGTGAATGTAAATCCGGTGCGTTCAAGGAACTATGTTATTTATATAATAGGCAAATAGCAGGGGGCGAGTAAACAGCCCTGCCTAACTCCTCTATAGCTGTTTATGAGGACGGTAAGATGTCCTCTTCTATTGCACCTGACTATCAGTGCTGTCCATGTAGGGCTTGCAGCAGCAACAGGAGCCTTTTATCTACATTTGAGGTTTCGAGCTTGTCCCAGAGTAAAGGTCTGGAAATTGAATCAAATGCTGCCCTAAAATCAATGAATGCCACATGTAAAGAGGGTTGTCCCTTATTAGAATATTTCTCTGCTAGATGTTGCAGGACAAGGCAGTGCTCTATCATTGCTCTCCCTTCCCTAAAGCCTGCCTGCTCTATTGCCAAAATATCCTCTTGATTGAGCCAAAGGGTTAATTTATCTAGCAGGTGCCTTGCATATAATTTGCTGATGTCACTTATGAGACTAATTGGTCTATAGTTGGAAGGGTCCTTTCTACTTCCTTTTTTATAAAAGGGGACGACTATTGCCAGCCCCCAGTCTTTAGGGATTCTTCCAGTGGAGTCTATATAGATAAACAGTGCGGATAGAAAGGGAGCCCACCAATCTATGTTCTCCTTGATAAACTCTGGGGGGATACCGTCATATCCAGGAGCTTTACCCCGTCTTAGTTGGTTAATATGGGATTTGACCTCATTTAACGAGACAGGTGGCCAGGAGGGAATATTTGACAGGTCAGGACTATAGGGAGCCAAAGGATGCACGTCATCATAAAGGCTCTGAAAGAATATGACCCACCTAACCGTGGCCACATGTGAGTCTAAAGGTGAGTTCCCCTTGCAATTGCTACCAGTAACTAGCCTCCAGAATACAGATGAATTTTTAGCCTTGGCCGCTTTAATCAATAATCTCCAAGACTCCTTAAGGTGCTCCTTTTTCTTTTGAGAGATTAAGAATTTGTACATCTTTTTTGTGCAGGAGAAGGGATTGCTGGGCTGCCTTGATTTGGCTACCCTGAGCTATGATGAACTTACTATAGAGCCATTTACATATATAAACATAAAGCAGATATTGAACAGCCTAAGAAATACTCATAAAACATCCTCAGGCTAGAATCGGGCCATAAAACAGCTAAAAAGGTTTTTAAAAACCCTTGGCTAAAAGTCGGGGGGGGGGGGAATGGAGAGTAATGTTTTGGCCTGTTGCTTAAAAGACAGTAAGGAAGAAGCCAGACAAATCACAGGGGAGGACATTCCAAAGGCCAGGTGCCACCGCTGAAAATGCCCTCTCCCTTGTTGCCACCTACCTCACCTTTGCAGGCGGGGGCGGAACAGAGAGCGAGGCTTGGGAGGCAGACCTGATGCGACGGGCTGGACAGTCCTGATATCATAGCATTCTCAACATGGTTCCTGCTTCCCAGCCAACATCAGTGATTAACACTGGGGGGGGGGGGGACACAGTGATTTGTTTGTTTGTTTGTTTGGATTTCAAACCTGCCCTCAATCCCCAGCCAAGGCCAGTCTCAGGGCGGATAACAAGTCAACAACAATCAAATAATAAAACCATAATACATGTTTGATCAAATCTCGTAAAACCACACAGCAAAAATTAATAGAAAGAACCAGATGGTGCCCATGCTAGCATCATAGGCACTGGAGGGCCCAGCACAGCAGTCAGCGCCCCCACACAAATACTAAAAAAGAGAGACTTGGGGGTAGGGAGGTCAGCGGCTGCCCTCAATTTGAGGCCTGGTGGGATAATTCCGTCTTACAAGCCCCGAGGAACTCTTTAAGGTCCTGCAGGGCCCTGATGTCAGGGCTTGCCAGGGCAAGCAAGGTTTACTTTATTCTCTATGGACAAGTATGCTTTCCTTTATTCCCTATGGGCAAGCGTTCTTACCTTTTTCTCTATGGGCAAGTGTGGTTTCCTTTATTCTCTATTGACAAGCATGCTTTCCTTTATTCTCTATGGGCAAGCGTGCTTACCTTTATTCCCTACAAGCAAGCATGCTTTCCTTTATACCCTATTGGCAAGTGTATTTTCCTTTATTTTCTACAGGCAGGACAATGCTGCAGTTGTCTTGTTTGTGGGCTTCCTAAAGACACCAGGTTGGCCACTGTGTGAACAGACTGCTGGAGTTGATGGACCTTGGTCTGATCCAGCAGGGCCTTTCTTATGTTCTTGTCTTCACTATTCCCTAGGGGCAATCGTGTATTCTGTATGGGCAATCTCTGTTCTTTGTTTTAGTGTGTTCGCAAGGGGAGCAGTGTGTTAAAAAAAATAGGCTGGCTATGGATTGAATTGATTGCACTGGTTAAAGATGGAGTTGTGGAACACACTGCTTTAGTATAGGATTGTATGGGGGGAAGTCAGGACCTAGATTCCTGTCTAATGGAACTAAGAGGAGTAATTGGTTCTCACTTGGGATTGGGATATTGGGAAGGTCCTGAACTACTGTTTAAAAAGAAAAAAAGAGAAAAGAAAAACCCTCAACAACACCAAAGCATTTAATATAGTGATGAGGGGCTGTGGCTCAGTGGACAAGCATCTGATTGGCATATAGAAGTTTCCACGTTCAATCCCCAGCACTGGAGAGCTACTGCCAGTCTGAGTAGACTGCTCTGACCTTGATAGATCAATGGTCTGATTCAGTATAAGACAGCTTCATGTGTGTGTTAATTTCTGATAATTACCCCAGCTGTATCTGCAGAATCCTCCTTGTTTGGATACTTTGGCTAAGCCTGCTTGTTGCTAGTTATAATACTTCATAATGCCCCCTAGGCAGGGGCAGCAGAGCTCCAAAGCACAAGGCTCCCAAGCTGAAGCTGGCCACCCTCACCTATCCTCAGGTTGCTTATCCTGGCCCAGGGCACAGTAGTGCTCTTCGAAACACTACTCGTGAGCAGTGAAATTCCAGGGCTCCATTCAATGGACTCCAGAAAGGCAACAATCTCCTACTTCTCACATATAGTTCCTCACAGAGCCATTTTGAGAATTAGGAAGTGGCTAAGTTCACTTATTTATTTTGATACAGAATCAACTCCATATATAAGTAAAAAAGCAACAAAATTAAAGTTAGATTAAGGGTATTAATAACGGATTGACAATATTAGTAATGATACATTTAAGTCAAGAAAAATAAGCTAGAAAATGGGGAGGTAAGGCCATCTGTGGCACAGGTCTATTGGTCTCAGTCAGCCTGAGGCTGAATTCACTCCTTGAAAACTGTGATTGATTGCCCAATATTTTGCACAATTGGAGATGCATGGAGGTACAGGGAGGTAACGTAAGTGGGACTGCAGTCTTTTTCTTTCTCATATTGTAAGCTGCTTTGAGTCCACATGGGGGGGGGAGCTGGGCAAGTCCCCAACATGTGGGTCAGAATGGTTGGTTTGCAAGTCCCCACAGACCATTTTCCACTGCCACCTGGCTGTTGTTGCATGCAGGCTGAGAGGAACAGCAGCAGAGCAAGACGAAATCACTGGAGAAGAGAAGCCTTTTTAGAATGCTGACTGGGGCTGGCCGTGCTTAGCTGTTGAGTTCGGGCTGGCCTGGGATATCCAGGTCAGGGCATATGTGTTCATGGGAAGTAATTAACCTGAGAGCAGTGTTTAAGTATCCATTTAAATCAGTGGTTCCCAACCTTTTTTTGACCAGGGACCACTAGGACTTTTTTGTTCGGTGCAGGGACCCCAAGGTTCAAAATAAAAATTCAGAGAATTTGAAAATAAACTTTAATCATAACTGTTAAACATTAAACTTAGAATAATATTTGCAATTGTTCATTTCATATGATGAGACGTTCCACTGGCTTTACTGATGGCAGACCCATTTCCCACTCTTGACCTGCATAGTTTTCAGCACAATTTGAACTTGCATCGTGTGTTTTTTAAAGCTGCTGCAATCAGATAAGTCTTTTTGCATTCGTACTTTTCTTTTTTCATTGCTGAATGTAAGAGAAGAAGAAGAGTTGGTTTTTTATATGCCGACTTTCTCTACCACTTAAGAGAGACTCAAACCAGCTTACAATCACCTTCCCTTCCCCACAACAGACACCCTGTGAGGTAGGTGGGGCTGAGAGAATGCGACTTGCCCAAGGTCACCCAGCTGGCTTCGTGTGGAGGAGTGGGGAAACAAATCCAGTTTACCAGATTAGCCTCCACTGCTCATGTGGAGGAGTGGGGAATCAAACCTGGTTCTCTATATCAGAGCCCACCGCTCCAACTGGTCCACAAAAAAGTAGCAACTGTAGTACAAGTACCTTTTGTTATATAGTTCTTAAAGATAATTTCCATTATTATCTAGCATATATTATATCTGGCTATGATTTCTTTTAAAAGTGACAAGTTTAACAAAGGATGGATCGATTACTTGGATGATCAATTCACTTAAAATGGCTTATGTGTCTCTCGGTATGACTAGACATGATTTTTTCCCTTTATAAGTCAGACTGCTCTCCAAGTGTCCTTCCTGGAAGTGCACCTATCTTGTCTATAATTCAGATCCATGCTTCAAGAGTACAGCAGTACAGTCAGTCCCAGTGGGTGTCTGGGTGGTGCTTGTGGGGTGCATCACTTTTAAATTTAGGTGCCATGTTGAATATCAAGTACCCGAGCCTTAGGGACAATGTGAATTATAAAAAAATACACACACAACTATTCAGGAATATGTACTTCACTGTGTTCCACACCTGCCTCAAATTCCAAAACTCTAGATTTCATATAGCTGGAACTTTTAGGCTCAGAAATAAACTCTTACCTTGACTCAGCAAGGGAAGACAGTTTAATTCACACATGCGAGGGAATGAGGTGTCAAGGATCTGAGGTGGTAGAATAAACCAGACTGCAGCTGAGGGATCACATTTTAGAATACTTCCTTTGCTAAAAAAAACTTCCTACAAAAGATTGGGTAAAAGTGGACTACATCTACATTCCTGTTTCTTTGTCTCTCCTCTTTGACAGTTGATTGGTATGGGGAGAAAGTCACATATAGCAAATATTTGTGCAGTACCTGCATGAAATATATGATGATCTGAGGATCAGGGCCAGATACAATAACAAATGTTAACAAGTTAAAGACATAACTAGTATTTTTTATACCTCATAAATGGTTCAGACAGAATAAAGGGAAACTTTCAAATTAGTCTTTTGAGTTTTCAGTGTGAACATTACCATATTTATATAAGCCATTAGACACCATTTTTAATTAAGACAGCAATCCTAAGCAGGTCTATTCAGAACAGGGCTGTCAACTCTGGCTTGGAAAGTTCCTGGAGATTTGGGGGCAGTGTTTGGGGAGGGGAGGGTTTGAGAAGGGGAGGGAGCTCTGCATGGATGTGATGCCACCCTCTAAAGCTGTAATTTCCCCCAGTTCTAATTCCAGGAGAACTCCAGGCCCTACCTGGAGTCTGGTAACCCTAACTCAGAATCTTACGCAAGTCTATTCAGTGGGTTTTACCAGGAAAGTGCCCTGAGGTTTGCACTGAAAGAATGTCTTCGAGGATTTTCTCTTGTTGATAACTGCTGAATCATGTTTAGAGACTGCTAAAGGGAAAGAGCCCCGTGGCACAGTGGTAAGCTGCAGTACTGCAGTCCAAGCTCTGCTCACAACCTGAGTTCAATCCCAACGGAAGTCGGTTTCAGGTAGCCGGCTGAAGGGTGACTCTGCCTTCCATCCTTCTGAGGTCAGTAAAATGAGTACCCAGCTTGCTGGGGGTAAAGGGAAGGTGACTGGGGAAGGCACTGGCAAACCATCCCGTAAACAAAGTCTGCCTAGGAAATGTCGGGATGTAACGTCACCCCATGGGTCAGGAATGACCCAGTGCTTGCACAGGGGACCTTTACCTTTTTAAAGGGAAAGCAGAATGCAGGAAAGGTCAGTACCTTCCATGGACAGATCACTAGATCCACCCCATAAACATTAACAATAAGTTCACTAATAACTAAATCAAGTTGAAAGCTTTAATATGAACACAGTAACACAAATGTAGACTGGTTAGTATTAAAAATATTCATATCCCTTTTCATAAATATGTAACAGTATGAGAGCAGATTCCTCAGCCAAAAAGTATTTCGTTCTCTGAGAAAGGGGAACTTTTCTATTTCTATCCATTTCTTCAATCCTGTGAGGATCAGGAGGCTGTCCTGTCCCTAAAGGGGAAAACAGCCAATCAGTTTAATTGAAAACAGGGGAAAACAGTTTAATAAGAATGCAGCTCCAGCACCCAGTTCCGAGGGGGAACTGAATGTTGGGGGGACGTACAGCAAAGAGTAGTTCGGGTCAGATCTGCCTCAGAGGAGTTCAGAGGCAGCCTGTCTCGGGGGAAAAAGAAGACAAGAGTGCCCAGTTTTGAGACCTGTCTCAGGAGAGGAGCAGACCCAGGATAATTTTGACTGTGGTTTAATAAACTCAAGGGATTTTTACATCAAATTTGTCACTATATCCAGTAACTACAAGTTTGAGTGGCTCTACTATTTTTTCCTGTGATTATTTTGGAGGAGCCTAAGCAGTCGAGTTGCACTTGAAATTCCCTGTACATAAATAAAACATTTTTAAAATGCATCTCTGGCCTCGGTGATTTCAGTGTTCCACCTGCTCAACACGAAACTGGGTTCCCACAGCAGGGAACCCAAAGCTTTTAAACCCTCTACCCTAACTATACCTTATAACTATGGGGAAGGCTTTATATGTTAAAACATCCTGGTTCCCCAGAATCTTGAGAGGTTGTGTGGGTCCTCTCAGTTGGTTAAAAGAGACTGTGACAAATATTAGTCACAGTTTTATGAACCTCTATCATGTTCTCCCTTACTAGTCTATTTTCTAAATTTAAAAGGTCTAAATGTTTTAATCATTCCTTCTAAAAAAAGAGCAGTAATCCTGGATCATCTTGGTTTCTCTTTTCCATTTTCATATGTCCTTTTTCAGATGGGGTGACCAGAACAGTACACACTACTCCAAATTCAGTCACTCCATATGTCATGTAATATATCAGACCATAAAGTTCTATTCTTAAATACCAGATAACAAACCTGAAACTTAAATGCTCGATACACAGAGGGCAAGTTCTCCATTCATATTTCCTGGAAAAACCTCATCCACAGAGAGTGCATAGGCTCAATTAAAGAAATTCATTTGAGAGATCAGCAAGAGATGTAAGGAATTCAAGGCCTACAAGAGTTTGAAAACTCCTTTTAAATATCAGTTCAAAATGTTTGTAAAGTGGAAGATTAAAAAAGACAGCTAATGAATTCTGTAACTTAGAATATTTTCATCCTTCTATAACAAGCCTGTCATCATCTGTCTGTACACTAATAGTGAAGTCAGCCAAATCTGAGGATACTTAAATCCAGTGACTGGAGGAACAGGCACAACAGATCTTTCTACAAACCTGAAAAGGGCCCCAAGTTTGCAGAAAAATGTGAATATATATATATTTATACATTCTGGGGGTTTAAACCATATATATACCCCAGAACTTATAAAAGGAGTGCCTGTAGCTTTAAGCAATGATAAGCTCAGGTTCCCGCCTCAACGGGAGCCATGTTTGCTGCCCGCGGCGGGAGAGGGAGGCCAGAGCGCTGGGAGCCGGGAGAGAAAATGGCTGGCCGGACGACATGTGCTTTTGCGCGCACTCGTCGGCTCGTGCCGGTCCTGCTCTCCCCAGCAACTGCCTCCCATTGGCTGGAACCTGGGGCTCCTAGCCAATGGGGGCCGTGGGCGGGAGCTTGGAGGGGGCGGGGCTAGCCCCCCGGGAGTATATAACAGGAGGCACGCTCGCCTCCAGTTCACTCCGTCTTTGTTTTTGACCCACCCATCCTCCCTAGGTTCATGTCGCAATTTGGGCGGATAGGCATGGAGATGTGTCAGTTTGGTAGGAAAAGCGAACTGGAGGGGTCGCTTTCCTAACTTTGGGAATCCCAATACGGGGTTTGTGGAGAGGCTTAAAAGATACGCCCTGGCTGAAGGGCAGGCGGTTTGCCTCTTCCCAACCGGTGGGCGAAGACACCCAGTGGCGATCGTCCTGGTGTCTTCTGGGCCCGCCGTCTTGGTTGCTCACAGCGGGACCACTGTGGGCGGGTTGGCATACCAGGCCGCATTGGGGTCGGCCTGGCCACCTGACACATCATACATTCTGCGCCACAGGGGTCGCAGCTGTTGCCAATTCCAAGTTGTGGCCGATTACATTCCAATTTACATTTCTTTCCTTAACTGTTATGAAATCGTTGTTTAACAAAGTCAAGTTGTAATAAATTGCCAATCAAGAAGTTTATTATTTGTAACTGTAGCGCGGCCGCATTCCCTCCCATTTAGCCCTGGGTCTGCAAGCTTAATTACCTGTATTAACAATGGAGTGAGGTCATGTCAGCAGAGTGCCAAAGAACTTTGAACTATGCCCTAAAGGTTTAGTTGATTACCTACCAGTGGAGTCAATTAAAGTTCTCACACATACTGTACCTGGAGAATTGTTATTTTAGGCTTTGAGAATAGTTGTATGAGTGTTCACAGATCTGAACAGAATGGTTCACAGTGCTTTCAAGATGCAGAGGCTATATGTGTGTGCATATACACAAATGTTATTTTTGCCATTCAAAAGACAATATTTTTTCTTCTTAATGCCAACAGGAGAAATTAAAATTGTAGAGTTTGTATTGGCTTATTAAGTCAAACAAATAAAGCAAATAAATAATTCACAGGATGCAGTTATGGAGGCTTAGCGTATGTTCTGTACCTGTGAGCAGAAACAGTCCTAGGATTATTCTTGCCTTCTTCTGCAGACTTATTGTCCTGATTTATAAGATTTTTAGCTTCATACATGGCTGCCCAAATTCTGCCATTTTTACGGATGTCCTACTAAAGGAAGGGGAAACAGTGCCAAAGATCTGTATGCGCAGATTTGGTTTCCTCAAGGCTTTTTCTAAAAATTCCATTCTAAGAAATCCAGGATAATTTCTGTAGCAGAGCAAAGTCTGAGTGTTACTGACTGTCTGCGGAGTCAAGATAAGAGTGAGTAATGGGTAGCTCTCTCTATCTAGCAACACTTTGGGCAAAACATACATTTCATTTCCCCTCTGAATATACAAATAGCAAATTTCAAGCAAATTAATTTAACTTGGAGGGGAGAGTGTTACCTAGAAAATGCAATTGATTAAAACACTTAACAAGATTGCTATGGAAAACTAGCATACTATGAAATATATGAAATATATATTAACAATCATAGATATTTCTATTTGTATCAAGGATTTTTTTCATTCATTGTGGTTCAGGAAACAACCACGGTTTTGAACTCAGCTATTAGATTGACTGCATGGCTAAGGAAATACTTTATCAGAATACCTGATTTCAAGATGCATGAATAATCATGTTTACCTGTAACTGTTGCCATTTCTCAGTGCTCTCACCTGTGATGAAGGGGAAAGCTACCATTAGCCATTCATAGCAAGAGAGGTAGTTCATATTAATTTCTCCCCTACCCTCTCAGATCCTTACCAATGTGAGCATATAGAAGACCCAACTGTCACTTTGCAATATTCACATAATATTTACAGTCTTCCTCTTGTTTTCCCCCCATCATCTGCAAATCCTTGCAATGAAATGTCTCACTTCCACTGAGATGTCTCACTTCCACTGTGTATCATTTGATTCCTCTTCTATTGTTTCCCATCTTTCATTCTCTATCTTTACTCTCTTTAACTATGCAAAAACCCCTTCTATCAACCCTCCTTTCTCCATTTCTTTAACTCCACATCCAACACGCTTCCACACTGTTTTTTATAACTAATGCAATCTTCCTTCTCTAATAATTAGCTAAGGAAGGATTGAATAATTATTTAAAAATATTGTAAATTGTTTTTAATATATAGGGATACAGATAAAAGGAAGAAAACACATTGGAGGGGGGGAGCATATACAACATTATCTGTGCCCAAGGAGCTATTCGTTGTCCTCTTTATCTTACCCCAAACTTCACAAATCTTCTGGGGTTTCTTCTGACTATACAAAAAAGCCAACTGTTACTTAGAAATCTAGTATTTGATACAAGTTTCTATAGCTATTATACTAATTTTAATAATCATTAATAATCATCACCCATAGTGTTGTTTACTTGTTTAATTAATACCTAAAGTAGATATTGATTCTTAATATAAGCTTATACACAAAACCTCTGTTCTGCTTAAACTATCAATGCCAGCTAAAGGATTCTGGTTGTTATAAAATCATTAAGCATCTGATACATGGCACGTTGTTCTACGAACACCCATATTTGTCGTATAGTGGTTGCCATTTCTGCTTAAAATCGTTGATCAGCTTTCTTTGAACCAAATGTGTTAAACTTGACATTGAAGCAAAGTCAAATAGTTTACTAATCCATTCTGAGATCTCTGGAGTTTTCTTAGCTTTCCAGTACGTCGCGTAAGTAATTCTGGCAGCAGTTGTGGCATATAGAAAGAGTTCTCTGTGAGTGGTACTTATCTGTAGTGGGATTATTCCCAACAACATGCATTTAGGGTTCAGTTCAAAGTTTGTTTGTAACATGTCTTGAATTTCTTTATGTATTGGCTTCCAGTATTGTTGACTCTTTTCTACATGTCCACCATTGATGATAAAAAGTTCCCTCTGTTTCGGAACACTTCCAGCAATTTGCCTGATTGACTTTATACATCCTTTGAAGATCTTTTGGCGCCAAGTACCATCTGTAGAACATCTTGTACCAATTTTCTCTAACAAGTGAGAAGAGGAGAATTTTATTTCAGTCTTCAAAAGTTTTTCCCAAGTTTCCATGGAAATAATCTCTCCGAGATTTTGCATCCATTTTATCATGCATGTTTTAACTTGTTTCGGAGCAGTTTCATATGACAGTAGAAGATGGTAAAATTTAGTTAGCAAATGATCTTGCGACTTCATAATGATTTGTTCGATTTGTTGTTTTCTAATATTGCCTTCTAATTGGCAGTCACTTCTTAAACCATGAACTACCTGATGATAAGCGAACCATGTGATGTTTATGTTTTCACTCTGGAGTTCTTGTAGAGTCTTCATTTGGCCATTTCTTTTCAATAAATCTTGGTAAATTAGTGTAAGGTCTGGGCCACCTGTCGAATCCCAAACAAGAGAACATCCAAACAGAGTTGTCTAAGAAGCCATTTATTTGGGAAGCATAAGATGGAAAGCAGCAACTTACAGGAAAAAGGGACAAGGACTCAAGTGGGGAAAATGCGGGAAGACTGAACACATATACATCAGAAGGGCGTCATTACACATCAGAAAGGCACCGTTAGATACTAGGCTGACTCTGGTTCCCATGAGAGATTACAGCTACAGTCATAACAAACTGCAGAGCTACTCGTCCTTGACTCCAGCTGTGCTCCCAGCCCGGAGCTCACATTCTGTCCCCCCTTAGAGCTCCCCTCCCCCACATTAGTCGACGAGGCGGGCTTCTCTGGATACGTGGCATGGAATAGACGTAGTAGGCGAGGGACGGAGATGTTACGATGTTTAATCCATTTGTCATGGGCTGGACTAAAATGTTTCCATCGTACAAGGTATTCCACACCTCCCCTATGAACGTGGGAATCAAGGATTTTTGAAACTTCACAATACTCCTGGCCCCCCCCCACCATTTCAGGGACCTCAGGGGGCTTTTTTGGATGCCACTGGGATGTGGGCACGTACTGTTTCAATAAACTGACATGGAAAACCAGATGGACCCTTCTCAATCTTTTGGGGAGTTGTAGCTCCACTGTGACTTTATTAATTATGCGGGTGACAGGAAAAGGGCCAATGAACTTTTCACTCAGTTTTTTGGAGGGTTGCAGAGACCGTAGATTTTTTGGTGGAGAGATACACTCGATCCCTCACCCTGAGCGTCTTGCCTGAAGACCGATGCTTGTCTGCTTGGGCCTTATACTTTCTTTTGGCCCGTTCCAGGTTTTTAGTTAACCATGGCCAGGTAGCATGGATGGTTTGAATCCAGTCTGATAACTCAGCACCCCCCTCCTCCCCTGACACATCTACCAGCCCAACGGGGCCAAATTCCTTGCCATACACAATGTGGAAGGGGCTGAATCCTGTGGCTTGATGAACAGAATTATTATAGGCATACTCTGCAAAAGGCAATAGATCAACGCAGTCATCCTGATGATAATTCACATAACATCAGAGGTAACATTCCAGGACAGCATTCACTCTTTCTGTCTGTCCATCTGTTTGGGGGTGAAAGACAGACCTTGCTCAACACCCACCAGTTTGAGGAAAGCTTTCCAGAACCTGGCTAGAAATACTGAGCCTCGGTCTGAGATTATTTTGCGTGGGAAGCCATGATATTTGAATATGTGTGTCACAAATAAGTGAGCCAGTCTTTGGGCAGAGGGCATACCTGCACAAGGAATTAAATGCACTTGTTTGGAAAAAAGGTCTGTTTCCCCTCGACTTAAAGGTAAATCAGTCATGAAATCCATGGCAATAACCTCCCATGGACCTCGAGGTACTTCTAACAGTTTCAGCACTCCGGTGGGCTTGGTTGTTAAACGTTTTGCAGAGGCGCATACTGGACAGCTGCGGATGGAGTCCAGATCAAAGCGCATACGCGCCCACCAGAATTGATGACGGAGCAAATGCAGTGTTTTAACAAACCCAAAGTGTCCAGAAGTTTTTGCTCCATGAGCTAGTTCTAACACCACTGCTCGCAAAGTTTTAGGCACATACAATTTACCCATAGTTCCCCCCGCTGCTAAAGACCTGAAGGCAGTGCATTGTTATTTTTTTCGGTTAGGCACTCACGAATCAAAGTGTCACAGAAAGACTGGGGCAGTCCAGCAGAATGACAGGGTCATTCTCCGTTTAGGGTTGGGGTGGAGAGTCACTGCTAGTATCCTGGGATGACGGTGGAGGACTAGGAGGGGCGACCCTTTCAGTGGGTTGCAGAGAGTCGCTCTCGACCTGGGCTTGCCGTGCCTGGGTGCGCGTGAGGACTGCTAAGGTGGGGAGAACACCTCTTTGCTCTGGACTAAACAGGTAGTCAGTGGGTCGTTCCACCTTAACAGGATATTGAGGAAGTCTGGAAAGAGCATCAGCCAAGAGGTTTCTTTTGCCTGGAATGTGTTTGATGACAAACCGAAAGCGAGAAAAGAAGTCTGCCCATCTGATCAGTTTTGCGGTGAGTTTGTGAGTCCCAGTTAAAGCCTCCAGATTTTTATGATCTGTTAAAACCTGGAAAGGAGTGGGGGTAGCTTCCAGAAAATGTCTCCAGATTGTTAAGGCGTGTTTTACAGCTGCTGCCTCCTTTTCCCAAATCGGCCAGTTGAGCTGAGACTGGGAAAATTTCTTGGAGAAATAGGCACATGGGTATAACTGGCCACCGTCTCCCTCTTACAGGAGAGCCCCTCCCATGGCCACTTCAGAAGCATCTACTTGAATAATGAAAGGGCGGTTACAATCCGGATGCTTCAGTACCAGCTCAGTTGTAAACAAACATTTCAGAGTCTCAAAGGCTATTTGACAGTCTGGGGTCCATTCTATTTTAGCGGAGGGCTGGGTAGCAGTAATGCCTTTACCTTTAGTTTTGAGTAAGTTGGTAATTGGAAGTACAATCTGTGCAAAGTTTTTGAGGAAATTACGGTACAAATTCGCGAAACCGAGAAATCTTTGCACTTGCTTACGAGTAGACAGCGGCTGCCAGTCAACTACTGCTTGTACTTTGTTGGGATCCATGGCTATTCCTTGGTGTGAGATCCTATAGCCTAGGAAGGTTAGTTCCTTTTTATGGAATTCACACTTGGAAACTTTAGCATAGAGGTGGTTCTCTCTGAGTCATTGTAAAACTTCTTTGACTAGGGCAATGTGTTCCTCCACATTCTTAGAGTAAATGAGAATATCGTCTAAATAAACAATTACTCCTCTAAATAACAAATCATGGAGGACCCCATTAATCATTTGCATGAAGACCCCTGGGGCCCCTTTTAATCCAAACGGCATTACAAGGTACTCAAACATCCAGAAGCAACTGAAGAAGGCAGTCAATGGTTCATCCCCTTCACGAATTCATATGCGATAGTATGCTTCAACCAAGTCCAATTTGGTGAAGATGCATCCTTCCTTCAACTGGCTTAGGAGATCTGGAATGAGGGGAATGGGGTAGGCATTAGTCTGGGTGACTGCGTTGAGTTTGCAAAAGTCTATACATAGTCTAAGGTCACCTGTCTTCTTATGCAAAAAGAAGGCAGGTGAGGAGTGGGGAGCTGTGGAAGGGCGGATGAAGCCCCGTGCCAAGTTCTTGTCAATAAAGTCTTTCAACACTGCTTTTTCTTTGGGATTCGTGGGATAAATCTTGCTCTTAGTCAATCGTTTCCCCCCCTCCACTTCAATAGCACAGTCTGTGGAGCGGTGAGGGGGTAGTAAATCACACTCTTTGACATTGAAAACATCTGCAAAGTCCTGATATTCGGGAGGTAACTGTGGGTCAGCATCCTTTACCGTTAGGGCAGAGTTTAGGACGGCTACCTCCTTTTAGTGCTAGTCAAAAAGGGCAAGAGTCCAGTAGCACCTTAAAGACTAACAAAAATATTTTCTGGTAGGGTATGAGCTTTCATGAGCCACAGCTCACTTCTTCAGATACAGCTAGAATGTGAATCCATCGGTCTTTAAGTAGAGGAACAGTATGTAAATGTGAATAGCAGGCTTGATGGGATTAGGTGTGATATGCAGAAGAGTCTGTGATGTCCAGGGGAGAGATGGTGCTGTTCGCATTGCGGTTGGGTGAATTCAAGTGTTTGGGCTGCCCAGTTAATGATGGGACTATGCCCCCGAAGCCAATTCACTCCCAGGACTATTGGAAAGCGAATTCTGGGCACTATAGTGAAACAGATCTGTTCCCAATGGTCTCCCACTCCCATGGCAATTATGCCCATTCGCCTGTCAACCGGGCCCCCCTTGAAGTCACTCCCGTCCATCTGGGCGAATCGTAGGGGTTGTGCTAAAACGTTAGCTTTTACGTTTAGGGTTTTAAACGTGTCACTGATTAGGGTACGTGCACATCCAGAATCCACTAGAGCTTTAACTGCTACTTGGGGACCCCCCTTATAATGTTGTAATATTACATCAAGAAACATTGTGTCATCTACTTCTCTCACCATTAGTGGAGCTGTGGGGGGTGCAGTCACTCGGTCTGCAGTGGCGCTCCATTCACTGCAGACCTTGCTCGTTTTTTGCCGGTTCTTGGGCGGGAACGAGGTTCAGGACGGCTATGGATCCCCAAGTTCCGTCTTCTTCTTCCTCCGATGTATCCACGTCGGCGGGGCGAGTGGCGATTGTAATCCGGGCCCCCGGTGGGGCTTCATTTGTAATCCGAGCCCCCGATGGGGTGGGGAAGAGCGCTGGCGATCCATTGTGAGCAAACTCGTCGGAAACGTGGAGGGCGACGGGCGGTTTGCGCTCGCCTGGTGTAGTGCTCACGCGACGGTTCTGTCCGCCACCCCGGGGACGGTTCTCGGCTTGCAGACTCGGTTTGGGGTGAGCGGAACGAGTAGGGCAATCAGCAGCGAAATGCCCCATCTTCCCGCATGTGAGGCAAGCTCCTTTTTGGAAATGTTTGGCTCTGTCTGAAGCAGGAGCTGTTGATTTCCGAGGCGGAGGGGTGGCACAGTCTGGCCATGGACCTGTCTCTTTTGCTCGACGCCTGGAAAGAGCGAGGGATTGCCGGCGGCTTTCCACTTCCTCCGCAAGTAGGACCCATTCCTCGAGAGTAGGTGGATCTCGTTGCATGTAAGCCCAGTATAGGACTTCTGGGTGCAGGCCTTCACGGAAGTATTGCACTCGAGTAGCTTCACTCCAGTCAGTAATTCTGCTGGCTAGACATTGGAATTCACTGGCGTATTCCCGACCGACTTGGTGCCTTGGCGCAATTGAAGGATGGCTGCCTTAGACTTGTCACTTCTGAAGGGATCCTCAAACCGTCATCTCAGGGCCCACATGAAACCATTTAAAGTTTGTATGGATCTGGCCCATGAATCAAATTGCTGGATCATCCAATCCGCTGCCTCCCCCTGTAATAGTGAGGATACATATTGCACCTGGCTATCCTCAGTGGGGAACCACTGCCTCTGCTCTCTCATGAAGCTGTCAACTTGATGTAAAAAATAGGGTAACGCTTCTGCAGCGCCATCAAAAGTCACTTGTAAGTCTTTTAAGGATGCATGAGGACGGGGCAGCGGGTACTGGCAATGCAGAGGGAAAACCCCCAGCCACCCCGGCGGGATTTGCAGCGGTGCCTGCAGGGGTGCTTGCGGCGGAGCCTGCGGCAGCGCTTGCGTGGGAGCCTGTGGCGACGCCTGTGGCGGGCTTTGTGGAGGGACACTGGGTAGCTGCAGCAGCTGCAGTGGCGGCACCCTTATTGGGGAGTGTTGTTCTCTTTGTCTCCATTCCTGGCAAAGCGCATCCATTCGCTCTTGCATTTGGGCCATCTGGTGCTGTAGTTCTCGGTTTTTGAGGAGCAAAAGAGAAACTTCATCTACCGGTCCGCTTCTGCACCGGCTCTGGGAAACGCCGAATTGGGTATTCCAATCCTCGGCCGCGTCCCTACTGTGCTGCCCCTGAGAGAGATCGAAAGGCGTGTTCCAGTCACCAGCAACCTCTCCCTCAGAATCCCCCTCCCCGGGGTAGGCACAGATATCCTGGGTCAGGGCATAGTGAACGGTTGCTCATTGACGACGAGATAAGTGTCTTGGGAGAGCCAGGAATGACCGGTCGGGAGAGAGTGAAAGCGAGAAGTCCTCTTCTCCCATTCTAGGTCCTGAGCCTAGCTGGCTAATATCCTTGGGCCGCGCTCCCAGGGCAACCGCTGTGGTTGTGGCGGTTTCGAGCGCCCGGGCTGCAACCGACTCTGCCAACCGGGCCTCGGCTCAGGCGACAGCCGCTCCAGATTTCGCCACCTGAGCTGCGGCAGTGTCTCGGAAAAGTTGCACAAACAGGGGAGTTAAAAACAGTTTCACCTCTTCCAGGTTGGTTAGTAGTGATATTATTCGCCGAGCCACGCCTGCAGCAGCAGAGCCAAAATCAGACAGTAATAGTTCGTAAATCTGGGCTTCCGAAGCTGATGGGGGTAGCTCCATGTTGCGTAACACAATCTTGGTGGCGGCATTACTCGCCTCGAACTGAAATCGGTCGCCTCCGGAGCCTTCAGCCATAGTGTCTCATAAGAAAGGACAGACCAATAAATCCTCAAGAGCTGTGGTGCGCGCGACCCACTGTGTCAGTAGGGAAGTTCCCTCCTGAGTGAGCCGGGTATGTTCCTCCGGTGCTCCCCCCACAGTACCGTTGGTCAAGCGGCAGAACTGGTTTAATAGGTAAGACCTGGTAGCCTTCCTTCGTTCCTCATGCCGGCGTCGGTCGATCTCCCTCTGGAGACTCCGGAACTGATCCTCAGCCTCCCCTTGCAGGAGCTGTCAGAGGATCTCTCGAGCGGTGGAGGTCGTCGGGTGACCCTCCCTCCGGTTGTCCTCTCCAAATGAGGAATCAGTGGATCCAGGTGCTGTTGCCATGCACCTTAGGAACTGACAGTAAAATACAAAAAACTTAATATAATAAAGCAAAATAAAAAAATATTGACTTGAGTCCTAAAGTAAGGTCTGGGTCCACCTGTTGAATCCCAAATAAGAGAACACCCAAACAGAGTTGTCTAAGAAGCCATTTATTTGGGAAGCATAAGATGTAAAGCAGCAACTTACAGGAAAAAGGGACGAGGACTCAAGTGGGGAAAATGCGGAAATGATCTTGCGACTTCGTAATGATTTGTTCGATTTGTTGTTTCCTAATATTGCCTTCCAATTGGCAGTCACTTCTTAAACCATGAACTACCTGATGGTAAGCAAACCATGTGATGTTTATGTTTTCACTCTGGAGTTCTTGTAGAGTCTTCATTTGGCCATTTCTTTTCAATAAATCTTGGTAAATTAGTGTAAGGTCTGGGCCACCTGTCGAATCCCAAACAAGAGAACATCCAAACAGAGTTGTCTAAGAAGCCATTTATTTGGGAAGCATAAGATGGAAAGCAGCAACTTACAGGAAAAAGGGACAAGGACTCAAGTGGGGAAAATGCGGGAAGACTGAACACATATACATCAGAAGGGCGCCATTACACATCAGAAAGGCACCGTTAGATACTAGGCTGACTCTGGTTCCCATGAGAGATTACAGCTACAGTCATAACAAACTGCAGAGCTACTCATCCTTGACTCCAGCTGTGCTCCCAGTCCGGAGCTCACAATTAGGTAGTCATTTTTCTTCCTATTAGCATAGTCCATATACGCTTCTGTTGGTGACATTAAAATTGGTGGAGAGGGGCTTAAAGTCCATTTTAGGGAATCCCATGTCTTCAAAAGATGTCATCCTACGTTTCCTTCATAGTTTGACAAGTTTATGGCCTTAGTTTTTTTTTTCCATAGCACTGAATCGTTTTTTTAAAAAGTACATTCCACATGGACAACTCAAAGAGCTACTTAAATGTCCCTATGGGGCCTGGAAATGTCCAGTGGGATTTTTTCCTTTGAATATCAGGCCCACTCTCACACATGCCAGATCACAGACTACACTGGAAAGTCTCTTCATTTTAAAATGTAATTATTTAGGTATTTCTATGCTGCTTTTCTTCCCAAAGGGATCCAAAGCAGCTAACAGAAATTTCCAAATTAAATAGTATAATCATTTTAAAAAGTGTGACAACAAACAATATGTGGCACAGAGCATTACTGTTTTAGAAAAAGCATCCACACAAAGACCCCTTGGGAGCGTGGACCTAGTTGTCCATTTCTTTGGGTCCCTTTTCTCTTTGGAAGCTGACATCTGAGTCTAAAAGTAAAAGGACACTGCCACCTATTGAAAACTTTAAAAGTGGTCAGGGTAATAAGGCATTTATAACTTCCTGAAAAAAATCCCAACCCTCACTAAGCCCCTGAAACATTCACAACCCTGATCCTTGCTTATGGATCAGCTGCTATTTCAGCTTCTGATATGCTTTTAATGAGTTTGTCCAGGCCTCGCATATTTCTCAGTGTGTCATAGAGGGACATCTGAGCTTTCTTCCAGTTGGTGACTCTGTTTCTTTGAAGCTCTCCTCAAAATCATCCTGTTTTTACTAGTAATTTGGCTCAAATTGTAAAAAACAAAAAGAAGTGATGTCAGGCACTATGTTCACATTTTTAACCACCTGCTCCTTTACAATGCTTGTAATCTAATAGATAAAGGAACCTGTCTATGTTTTGTTTAGGAATCTCTGTATATTGATGGTAGTACATAGACAAAAATAGTAAATAATAATAGGAGCCAACCATTCCTACTGACTGGGAGCTTGACCCAGTCTTTATACCGAAACCTTCTATAGGGTCAGATACTTAGGATCAAGGTAAGGCGGGTATGTTGGGCAGCCAGGATAAAGTTAAACAGGCTGTAGGCCAGTAGCCTGGTGGCACAGAAGAGGACCTGATGACCTCTCGCTGCAACAACGTGCCAAGATGGGAACTTTATATTTGCGAGTGGCATCAGATTAGCCCTCTGGTGTCACTTGGTATTAGGAACATTATGAGTTGTGGTACTGAATACTCAGCAGGAACTGCTTCTACTTCCCTTGATGATTGCCAGACCCAGTGACATAGGAATGAGAGACCCAGTGTCTGATACACAAGGCTCCTGGCTTGAGTGTGCCCAGCATTCATCTGATTACCTCTATGCCACCTTGAGTCATGGGGAAAGATGGGAGGTAAATAAATACGCAAATAAATGTCCCTTAGATTTATTTTTTTAGTTGTAGTCAGTTTCTGAAACTTACCCCATGGCTCTAGAGCACATACTCTCTGGAACAGGCAGAAATGAATCTGTAGAAAGTTACAGCATTTGGATGAGCTATTTAAAAAGCACTCTGTGTACCTTCTAGCTGTAACCCAACTAACAAAAGTCTGTTCTCCCAGCAGAACAGTTTCATTGAGAACTCCCATCCTTGCCCTTATTGAAAGGAGCCAATATAGTGAACCCAGTACTTGGTATAGCAGCTGCAATGATTTCTAGCTTTGGCATACCCAGATACTGCTTGGCACTAGCATGTTTTAGCCATTATAATTTGAGAAAATGGTATTTTTACCAACTGCAGGAGCTCAGGTAATAGCAGACACTAGGTGGGATGTAATGAATCAGTCATATGGCACTAGAAATCTTACTGCTTTTCCATACGCTAGTAGATAGGGAACCATATGGTTCCCCCAAGCAAAAAAACTAGTACTCTGGAAAACAACAAAAGCCTTTAAAAGATCCATGAAAATAATCAATGTTAGGTATTACTATCAATATATCTAATTCTCAATGTGGCCAAATCTGTAGATACTTAAATCCGTGAACTAGAGCCATGAACAGACAAGACAGATCTTCATACAAACCTGGAAACACCTCAGATTTGCACAAAAATCTGAAACTTGAAAAAAACGAGAGGTTAAGATGCTCCAAAATAGTGGAAGCAGCACCTGTATCTTTAAGAAACTAATATCCTCAGTGGCCACTGCTAGGCAACCACAACAGTATTGTCAGCCTTCAGTCATTAGGTTTCTTTCTTTTTTGTAATAAAATTTTTATTGTTTTATAGAACACAAACAATTTATAAACTCCACACGTTTCTTTAAACTCCATATCCATGACAAGTCCTTGGGTTTTGGCCTTTGAGGAAGGACTCATTGGGGCCATGTCCTCCAGCAACCACCAGGCAACTTGATACAGGCAACTTACATGATTCACTCAGGTCATTTATGCAGGGTCGATTTTGATGCTCGTTCAAAACTCCTTTTTAAAATCCGACCTTTAAAATGAGTATTCACAGCCCTGGATTAGATGGTAAAATCTGTGGGTGACTGGAGCTTTGTATCCCAACGCACAGAAATCTGGCCCGAGAGGGTTGGGTTATCTCTACAGTTCCCCCCACAGCTATACGTCCTCCTTTGGGGCAGGGAAACAATGCCCTGCTCCTTTCTCCGCTTTACTCCCCACTTTGTTTCCCCCCACACACTTTCCCTTGTACTTGTGAATAAACTTGTTCTTGCATGGTGGTGAGGAGAGCCGTATCCATGTCATTCAGAAGTTATTTTCCCCTTTATTTCTCCACCTTCCCGGATATGTTCGCTTCCCCCCCCCCCCATCTTTTCCCGTACCTGCGAATAAACTTTTTTTTCACGTTTTGGTGAGGGGGGACGCCTCCATAGAAGAACATCCAGATTCAGTGCCATGGGCAGGCTGAAAAGCAGAACCACTTCCCCCGCAGGACAGGAGGACTTAGAAGTTTGGGGCGGCAGGACTTCCTAGGGTTGGAAAAGCTGCCTTTTAGAAAGTGAACTATGTTTCATTAGATCGCTATATAGCAGGGGTGGGGAACCTTTGCACATTTATGACATCATTCAGGGGCCATACCAGGTGTAGATCTCCCGGTGGGGGGGAGAGGCTAGGGTTGCCAGGTCTTCAGCCACCACCTGGAGGTTGGCAACCCCAGGGAAGGCCACACAGAGAAGGCCTGCAGGGCGCCCCCGCCCCCCCTCCCATGCCGGAGGGCAGCAAGCAGTGGGCCTGAGCAAACGAGGTGCCAGGGGGGCGCAGCCCATAGTCAATCGACAAGGGAGGAAGGAAAACAGAGAAAGAGGAAAAGGGAGGGAGGGAGAAAGAGAGAGAAAGGGAGAAAGAAATGGAGAGAGGGGGAGAAAGAAAGAAAGAAAGAAAGAAAGAAAGAAAGAAAGAAAGAAAGAAAGAAAGAAAGAAAGAAAGAAAGAAAGAAAGAAAGAAAGAGAAAGAAAGAAAGAAAGAAAGAAAGAAAGAAAGAAAGAAAGAAAGAAAGAAAGAAAGAAAGAAAGAAAGAAAGAAAGAAAGAAAGAAAAGGACGGAGGGAAAGAAAGAAAAGGACGGAGGGAGACAAGAAACAGAAAAAGAGGGAGAAAAAGAGGGAGAGAAAGGAGAATGACAGAAAAAGAGGAAGAAAAGAGAGAAAAGCCTTCCCCCCCCCCCCACACACACACGCCAGCCCTGCGCAACCGGCCCCAGGCTCCCCGCCTCCCCCGCCCACACACACACACGACGGCGCGCGGAGCCCCGCGCAACCAGGCCCCAGTCTCCATACCCTCCCCCCCAGAGTCCACAAAAGCCACCCTCGAAGCCCGATCAGCTCCCACATGCATGCTCTGCTGCTCTTGTTAAGCCTGCACACATTTACAGAAATACATTCATGAATACAAATACAAACAGTTCAAACCCAACCAGGCATGTGTATATGTTGTCTGGTTAGTATAAGTCTCTCATATACTATGTGTGCAGGTATCAACCTAGTGTGAGCTCTGGGCTCACCATACAATTCCCACAAACCACTTCTAGGCAGGTTTTCCATAGTAAGATGATTTAATGGAAAAAATACAGCGAATTACAGAAACCACTTGGAAAGTGCAAGGACACTAATGGAGGGAAACTCTAAGGGTACAGAGGATAAAAGTACGAGGGAATATTCTGGATGATTACTGGTTGCTACAGCAACCCCTTGATAACATTTGCTTTTCCCAGAGTAGAAACAGGCACAACAATCTCAGATCTGAATAACAGTTTGACTTTGGAACAGCACCTGGCATAACCGTTGAGTACCAGGCCGGTGCCTGACACCTAGTCAGGTTGGGTTTTATTCCCCTCCTTTTTTTCTTCCACCTGTGAGATCAGGTCATATTCTGAGCACATTAAGACCCCATTTTAAAAAGAGTTTTAGGTCACTTGCACATGTTGCCCATTCACTGGAGCATGGTGGAACTTGGAGCAGATTCTGACAGATGAATTTAGCAAACACTGTGAAGATTGCAGTAAAATGGTATAAAGGTTGTTAAATTTATTCAGGGGAAAAAACAGCGTTTCAAAAGGATAAATCATGAAATTTGGACCAATCTGTTTTCTTGTTGAGTGATGGCCAGAAAAACAGTAAAAGTACATTTACGTTCATCACTTGCCAAATCCAACTCAGTCATCAGAACAGGAGCATTTCAAACAGACAATAATAAATGCAAACCTATTTCAAATCTATCACAACATGACAATTTTAGAATGCTTTCTCCTTAGTCCAATCAACCTGTTGTTTGTATTGTTTCAGCTAATTGCTATTGCCAGAATTTGCTAGAAGGCAGAATAAATTTACAGTAAAAGCAAAGAGCTGCTCAACAAGTTGAATGTTTATATATGTGTAATTCCATTTTAGAGGCATTCTGCAGTCCCTGCAAATGAATGTACCCACCAGTCTGCCTTACAGAAAGCTAAAACATTGGTAATTTTAATCATATTCATTCTACTGAGCATAACAACATTTTTGAAACAGACACTTTCTATTCCCCAGGAAATATATGTATTATATTATAGGTTTTCTCTCATATATGACAAGTGGTGCCATACATCTGTTGAAATGCCATTTTAGGTTTGAGAGGATAGGGCACAATCATAAGAGCCAGTGGAGAGACTTAGGATGGCAGCTAAATTCCCATGCTGGCATAGTCACCATGCCAGCATAATGATGCCATGCAAGCATAATCCTAACACTGGAGATGACACCGCATGAGCCATAATTGCGTGGCACCAGGGCACACCAAGAGAGGCATGGAATTTAATCAGCATCCTAAGCTCTTTCAGTACAGGATACCACCCCTAACGCCAGCATATTACATCAATGATAGAGGTAGAGTAAGTCTACTCCTACTAAACCGCACTATGTCCTATTCTGCCTATATAACTATGATGAAGTTTAGGATTCCAACTCATTCTGCAGCCAATCACAGATCATTTACACCAGTATATAAATCCCAGCCAGGACACTCATACTAGGTTAATAGAATGTGGGGTGCCCTTCTCTGGCCTTATGTTGTGCATCCTTGGAACATGCAAGTAGGAACGCTGGTGAAGGAAGTTCCAGAGTAATGGCACTTTGTACACACAGCCAAAGCTGATCATAACCTCAGGATGACAATAGTTGTCTTGTTAGAAGTCTAATAGTTATTCCATCTCAGGATACAAACACCCAAAGGAACAACCACTCCACTTTTCCAACTTGGTTGTAGAGATAATGCACTCCACACAGGTAAGCAAGGAGGGAAGGGCCTTAGTGTGACTGCTGAAAATATCTCCCAATATCTAACCTTCCCAACTCTTCCTCCCTCAACAGTTGCTACAAATGACTTCCACATAATGGGCACAACGTTCATAAACTGCAGAAACGGGTGTGTCCCCCTTAGATATACACTAATATAACATTACCATGATACTGACACAACCAGAGCACAAACACATTTCTTAAACCTGACAAAATGTGATGCTGATTCGAAAGGCTGAGGTTCTGGATGAGTTGGGTTTGCCTACTCTTTTGACAAACTCAGTTACGAGTCTGGAGGTCCTGCCAGATCTAGCTCTTTTACTGGAGAAATTAGTAAGTCTAGTGGCAAATAATATCTTTTTTCAGCTATGTTTGGCATGTAAATTGTATCTTTTCCTGGACTTAGCTGTCCTAGCCAAACTACTCAATGCTTAAAGTAACCTTGAGATAACATTATTATTAATGGGGGTTACATAGGGCTACTCTTAAAGACAGCACAGAATCTACAACTGGTTCAAAACACAGAAGCCTGGTTGTTAGTGGGGGCAAAGTGTTACGTGCAAGCAAGCCTGCTTCTTTAATCTTTACAATGGCAGCCCATTTGCCCCCATGTTATGTGCTAAGTGCCGTCAAGTCGCTTCCGACTCATGGCAACCCTATGAATCAATGTCCTCCAAAATGTCCTATCTTTGACAGCCTCGCTCAGGTCTTGCAAATTGAGGTCTGTGGCTTCCTTTATTGAGTCAATCCATCTCTTATTGGGTCTTCCTCTTTTCCTGCTGCCCTCAACTTTTCCTAGCATGACTGTCTTTTCCAGTGACTCTTATCTTCTCATAATGTGACCAAAATACGATAGCCTCAGTTTAGTCATTTTAGCTTCTAAGGTCAGTTCAGGCTTGATTTCATCTATAACCCACTGATTTGGTTTTTTGACATTTCATGGTATCCGTAACACTCTCCTCCAACACCACATTTCAAAGGAGTCTACTTTCTTCCTGTCAGCTTTCTTCATTGTCCAGCTTTCACACCCATACATAGTAATAGGGAATACGATGGCATGAATTAACCTAATCTTGGTGGCACATCCTAACACTTCAGAATCTTGTCTAGCTCCTTCATGGCTGCCCTTCCCAGTCTCAATCTCCTTCTAATTTCTTGGCTGCAGTCTCCCTTTTGGTTGATGATGGAGCCAAGGAATAGAAAGTCTTCAACAATTTCAATTTCCTCATTGTCAACCTTAAAGTTGTGTAATTCTCCTGTAGTCATTACTTTTGTCTTCTTGATGTTCAGCTGTAGTCCTGCTTTGGCGCTTTCTCTTTTAACTTTCAGTAGTCGTTTCAAATCTTTCCTATTTTCTGCCAATAATGTAGTCTCATTGGCACATCTCAAATTGTTAATGTTCCTCCCTCCAATTTTCACTCCACCTTCATCTAAATCGAATCCAGCTTTCCTAATTATATGTTCTGCATATAGATTGAAGAGATAGGGAGATAAAATACATCCTTGTCTAACACCTTTGCCAATTGAAAACCATTCTGTTTCTCCCTATTCTGTTCTAGCTGTGGCCTCTTGTCCAGAGTACCGGTTGCACATCAAAACGATCAGATGTAGTAGCACACCCATTTCCTTTAAAACCAGCCACAGCTTTTCGTGATCCACAGTCAAAGGCTTTGCTGTAATCTATGAAACACAAGCTGATTTTCTTCTGAAATTCTCTTGTATGCGCCAGTAATCAACGTATATTTGCAATATGATCTCTAGTGCCTCTTCCTCTTCTGAACCCAGCTTAAACATCAGGCATTTCTCATTCCATATATGGTAACAGCCTTTGCTGTAAGATTTTGAACATCACTTTACTTGCGTGAGAAATTAAAACAATGGTCCAATAGTTGCTGCAATCTTTGACATCTCCTTTCTTAGGAATTGGAATGTAAATGGATCGTTTCCAATCTGTGGGCCATTGTTTTGTTTTCCATATCTGTTGGCATATTCCTGTTAAGATTTTGATGGACTCCGTTTCTGTGGCTTGGAATAGCTCTATTGATATCCCATCTGCTCCTGATTTGTTTCTCCCCATTGCTCTCAGTGTAGCTCTCGCTTCATTTTCTAAAACTGTAGGTTCTTCTTCAAAAGCTTCTTGTTGGACGGAATCTGTCATCCTTTCATCTCTTCTGAAAGTTGTACCCATACTTTAACCTTTAACACCCTTCAATGATCTGGGACCTTCATATCTTAGGGACCACTGTTCCCCATATACATGCAGCAAATTCTATTGTCTTCTCAGGCTTTAGCAACAGTGCTTTTGTGTAAAGTGGTCAGATCTGTTTAACCTTTTCTGTTGTTGTTCCATCACTTTGGAATAACAAAGCAAGTGAGGAAGACTTGGGGAGTTCTCTTGGAATGACAAGGGATCTCCAGACTACAATGATCAGTTCCCCTGGAGAAAATGGCAGCTTCAGAAGATGGACTCCATGGCATCACATTCCTGACTAGCTCCCAACCCAAATTCGGCCCTCCCCAGGCTCCACCCCCAAATCTCCAGGAATTTCCCGGCCCAGAGCTGACAACCCTAGGAAGATTTCTAACTCACTGCACTTCAGGAAATTCTGCAATCAGAGTTGTTTAAATGAGCCTTTGACAGTATCTGCGTCTCTCTATGCTCTTTATAGGCAGGCTTCTAACAACGGAAGAGGGAAGGGTGGGTTGCACTCTGAGAAGTGCTGGCCACAAGCAAGGCCTACAGCAAGACCAGCAGCTGCAATGGCTTGTGTTGACCACAATGACCAGAACTGAATTGCTTGCTAAGGAAGGCTTCATTGCAAAAGAGATACACATGCCTGACTACTTTCCCAAGGAGCTATGGCTATTTAATAGTAAGCCACTATTAAAATATCAACAAATACATTTGTTTTATTATTATGGTGCACAATTATGTTAAAAACACAGGGCCTACAATGTAGGTTAACTAAAAACAATAAACATTTACTTACAACACATTCACAGTTGATGTATATCTATACAATGACCAAACTAAGACCAGACGCGTTTCGGCCTTATCTAGGCCTTCCTCAGTGGTCATACATAAAATTATTATATAATATACTGACCTCTCCATTAACGTAATACAAGGTAAAAATATGTTAAACCCTTGTATTATGTGTGGCTTTGTGTAGGAATGTTTATTCCATGTGTATTAAAACATGGCCCACAGCTCACACCTTGTACATGTCAAAGCTTCCCTTTGGTTTCCTTCTACTTTCAAGTTGAGTTTCTTTCCCCCCCTTTTTTCCCCCAGTTGGTATTCATGAGTAAGGACAGGAAGTAAGATGGTTACTTGCAAGTATGGGCAGAGTTATAGGAAGTGTAGATGGTTTGAAAGCTGCTGATAAAAACAGGAAGAGGCCAAGAAGGCGTCCCTTGCAATGAACTAGTCAGGAAGGAGGGGAAAGGATCTTTGTCACACACATTTTTTTTCCATCTGAAGCAACAGCAGGATACTATGCAGAGAATCGGAGAGGAAAACAATAGTGGCAAGTCCTTCTGAACCCCCATCACCACTTGTAGCTGATGTTAAAAGGCCAACTATATTACATTGAATTTTCACACTTTCCAAGGCTCAGTTCTGATAGTTAGTAATTTTATTTTAGAGATGCTTTTCTACTTCCCAAGTGGAATGCAATAAAAAAAATTAAAATAAATGGACCAAAATGTAAAGACAGCAAACTAAAAACTAAATAGAAAAAGCAAAATAACCCAAATGCAGTTAAAAACCCATTCAAGTACGACACAGAAGTACAAATTGACCATTAAAGTCTTGTTTTAAGCCTGGGGTTGCTAGCTCCAGGTTGGAAAATTCCTGAAGATTTGGGGGTGGATTCTGGGAAGGGTGGGCTTGACGAGGCAAGGGACCTCCGCGGGGGATACATAGAGCCTAATCTCCATAGCAGTCATTGTGTCCAGGGCAGTATCTCTGTAGACTGGAGAACAGTTGTAATTCTGGGAGATCTCCAGGCCCCACCTAGAAGTTGGCAATCCCATCACAGGTACCTTGTGAAATTTGTATTTATCATTTGCAATATTACATGTTTTGATTAGGGTGCATCCAGGGCCAGGGGCAGGCATTTTTGCGCCCTAGGCAAGGCTAACTGCTTGTGCCCCCCACCCCCATTGCTAACCAATTTTCAAAAACAGATGTCCTGTAGAAAAAATAAAAGCATAAAATATTGTTGAAGGCTTTCACGGTCATAGTTCAATGGTTCTTGTAGGTTATCCGAGCTGTGTGACTGTGGTCTTGGTATTTTCTTTCCTGACGTTTCGCCAGCAGCTGTGGCAGGCATCTTCAGAGTAGTAACACTGAAGGACAGTGTCTCCTCTGTGTTACTCCTCTGAAGATGCCTGCCACAGCTGCTGGCGAAACGTTGGGAAAGAAAAGACCAAGACCACGGTCGCACAGCCCGGATAACCTACAACAACCGATGAACTATGGCCGTGAAAGCCTTCGGCAAAATATCAATCGGATCGTAGATGCCTGGGCCTTTTCCCCACAGAAGAGGCGGTGTAGTCAACGTCATGCTCAAGATAATATTTAGATGCCGATGTGTATCTATTTCAGTGGTTCCCAACCTTTTTTTGACCAGGGACCACTAGGACCTTTTTGATCAGTGCAGGGACCCCAAGGTTCAAAATAAAAATTCCGAGAATTTGAAAATAAACTTTAATCATAACTGTCAGGTAAACAAAAATATTTCCTGGTAGGGTACGAGCTTTCGTGAGCCACAGCTCACTACTTCAGATATCTTCAGGTATCTGAAGAAGTGAGCTGTGGCTCCCGAAAGCTCATACCCTACCAAAAATATTGTTGTGAGTCTTGAAGGTGCTCCTGGACTCTGGCCCTTTTCTACTCCTGCAGACAGACTAACACGGCGACCCACTGTGAATTATCTTGTTAGGTAAACATTAAACTTAGAATAATATTTGAATATATATTTTTATAATAGAGAACTTTTAATCGAAAATATTAATTTATTATGGGTTTATAACTTTGTTTCGCGGACTAATTGAAAATATTAATTTATTATGGGTTTATAACTTTGTTTCGCGGACCCCTGGTTTGGTTCTCGTGGACCATCTATGTGCTTTGGCGCTGGTGGCAGTATATTTTGCGCCCAGGCCGCGAGACTCAAAATGTGACGCTTTAGGCCAGCCGTTGTTGTCATCGGCCATTGACGCAGGGGCGGTTTTGCCTTGGGTCCCCCCCCCCGTCCAAATTCTCAAAAAACTGCACGGGGGGGGGGCTTCTGGTTGAGCTTTGAGGGTTTGGAGGGGGGGACCCAAGGCAGAACGGCCCTTCGTCAATGGCCCATGGAGACAAGGCCTCCCACTTCTGGGAAAGGGGCTCGTACGACCTTGGGCGTCGTCTCCAGGCGTGGAAGGCTTCAGCCGCCTGAGGAGAGGGGTGGGGGTGGCCGCGGCGTCCCGCCCCCAGAAGCGCCGGCCCCGCCGGGCGGCCTCCTCCTCGGCCTCCTCCTCCTCCGCCGCGCCTCCCTCGTCTCCGCGCGCGACGTGCCGCGGCTCGGCGGGCCATGGCGGGCGGCGGTTGGGCGCGCGGGGGGCCGCGGGGCAACGGCCGGGCGGCGGCGGTTGAGGCCCGGGCGCGGCGGTTGCGGCCTGGTCGCGCGCGCGCCGCCTGGCTGTGGCTCCTGGTGCTGATGGCGGCGCCGAGCAGCGAGGAGGCCGGGACGGCCGAGGAGCAGGCGGCGCGGGGCTGGGGCGACGAGAAGTGCCACTTCTACGCGGGGGGCGAGGTGTACCCCGGGGAGGCGCTGCGGATGCCCCTCTCCGACCACTCCCTCCACCTCAGCAAGGCCAAGAGTAGGTCGCCCGGGGCGAGCGGGTGGGCACCGGGAGGGGCTTCGTGGCCGGGGGGGGTCAGCACGGAGCCCCCCCCGCCGCCCCCCCCTTTACCCTTGGCGCGAAAGGGAAACGCGGGGGCGACGGGAAGAAAGGAGAGGGGTTTGGAGAGGGGGGGCCGGGAGGAGCTCTTCTCCCCCTCCCATAATACTAGAACACGGGGTCATCTGCCGAAGCTGGAGGGGGAGAGATTCAAAACAGATAAACGGAAGTATTTTTTCACACAACGCATCGTTAAACTATGGAACTCCCTGCCCCAGGATGTGGGGATGGCTGCCAGCTTGGAGGGCTTTAAGAGGGGAGTGGACATGTTCATGGAGGAGAGGGGTATTCATGGCTGTTATTTAGAATGGATACTAGTCATCCTGCATACCTATTCTCTCTATTATCAGAGGAGCGTGCCTATTATTTTGGGTGCTGTGGAGCCACAGGCAGGATGGGGCTGCTGCAGTTGTCTCGTTTTGGGACTTCCTAGAGGCCCCTGGTTGGCCCCTGTGGGGACAGACTGCTGGACTTGATGGGCCTGGGTCTCTGATCCAGCGGGGCCTTTCTTATGTTCTTATGTTATGTTCTAAAGGCCTATTCTACAGCAGCTAACCAGAAAACATTTGCAATGGCGTATATCTTATTTAACATGCAAAAGTATTATCCATGGAAGATTTATTTTAAGTGGCAGTTTAATAGGAGTCCATTGAAGCAAATGGAGGGCTATCCTTGGCTGTTAATCAAAGTAGATACTAGTCATGATGCACACCTATTTTCTCTCCAGGATCAGAGGAGCAGGCCTATTAACTTAGGTGCTGTGGAGCCACAGGCAGGATGGTGCTGCTGCAGTCGTCTTGCTTGGGGGCTTCCTGGGGGTACCTGGTTGGCCCCTGTGTGAACAGACTGCTGGACTGGATGGGCCTGGGTCTCTGATCCAGCAGGGCCTTTCTGATGTTCTTAAGAGGCGCAGCTCTCCTCAGGTCTCCCCACCCACTGTTTGTTTACTTTTCAGCCACGACCCCACTCTTTCCCCAGCTTCAGTCTTATTCCCTCTTGAAAAAGGTAGTTGCGGGGTGGGGGTGGGGGTGGAGATCTAGCCATTCTTCTGTGGGAGACCCTGCTGAGAAATGAGGGGAAGCATTTTACCACGAAGCGTCTTGTGTGAGCTAACCTTAACGCAAATGAGAAGCAGAAAAGGGCAAGAGTCCAGAAGCAGCTTGAAGACTAACAAAAATATTTTCTGGTAGGGTATGAGCTTTCGTGAGCCACAGCTCTTCTTCAGATATTCTTCAGATATTCTTCAGAAAATATTTTTGTTAGCCTTTAGGGTGCTACTGGGCTCTTGCCCTTTTCTACTGCTGCAGACAGACTAACAACACTGTCCACTGTGAACAAATGAGAAGCATGAATTTTTGAAACATGGATTGAAACCAGCCATATCGTTCCCTCCCCCTTTTTTTTTTGCCAAATGTTTACTTTCTTTTGCCTAGACTCAGTTGATGATAACGTTGAGCAAATGACACGTCAGGCAAAGCCTGTTGGTTGGAAGTGGAGAGAGAAGGGATAAAATTCAACTTGCTTATTTTAATGCAAATTGCTTATTTAAAGGGATGACATTCATTTATGGAGACCAGACATCAGTTAAAGGAAGTCTGAGATAGCAAAATAATGTTTTGTACCAAAGTACATTGAACTTTACTTGTAGAATTTTCTTCAAATGTGCTGCTTTTTAAGAAAAATGCAGGAATAAATTGCCCTGGCAAAAGTTTGCCACCAACGTTGCAGATGACTTGCAAAGGCCATCATACAAAGAAGTAGTATCATGCACAAGATTTGCACAGCTAGAGCTTCACTTGCTGCTTCTACACCAGGAGTTACTGTTGTTAAAAATGCAAGCCGCTGTTTGATTCCAAAAGTAGCTTTTCTGCAATGAATAGCAAGTGACTGTCTGCCGGTGCAGTTCTCTTATGACCTTTCAGTTGTAGCCAAAGGCTTTAGATTGTCACTGGAAACCATGCAATAAGTGTAAATCATTGGAAGAGTTTTTTGTTTTGTTGTTTGTCATAACCCTTCCAGAGTGTGTGTTTTCAGTCACATTAATGACTGTGGCATAGATTGCAACCTTGGGTGGCTGTAATTGAAGCAAGGCTAGAGCAACAGATGTTTTGCACAGAAACGTAACCCTGTGTTCTTCTGCAATATAGTTCCCCAGCCATTTGGCCATAATTTCTTAGCATACAATTTATGCTGAGTAGAATAAGTCCATTGGGGGAAAAGTGACATATCCTTGGATTAGTGAATAATTCATGGAATAGATCTATTTTACCTTCCTTCTGCAGCCTCCTGTGGTCCTGAATGTCTGCTGTTCACTCCTGGGGAATTCTTGGGAACAAAATGGCACACAGTGGCGGTGTGGTGGTGGAAAGTGCCATCAAAGTCACAGCTGATTTAGGGTGACCCTGTCGGGTTTTCCAGTCAAGAGACTTCGGAGATGGTTTGCCATTGCCTGCCTCCGCTGAGAGAGTTTTGAGAGAACTGTGACTGGCCCAGGGCCACCCAGCAGGCTTCATGTGGAGAAGGGGGGAATCAAACCCCGTTCTCCAGATTGGAGCCTGCTGCTCTTAACCACTGGCTCTTTCTGGGGTGGCGGTAGGGATGCAGAATTATGAGAAATTGTCAGAGGTTGCCCCTCCTTCATGCAGTTCTCCCAATGTGCTGTTCTTGCTGCAATTCCCAGTGCTTTCCCCATTTTGCTCACTGGTAAACTTCCATGATTGCATATTTAAAGTGAAAAACATGTATTTATCAGGTTTTGTAATTGTATTTAAAGTGGAATTTTTTAAAAAATTTAGTTTCTAAACCAGCACCTGATTGGGAAGGAACAGCAGTCATCAATGGAGAGTTTAAAGAACTGAAGTTATCAAATTATGAAGGAAAATACCTTGTATTCTTCTTTTACCCTCTTGACTTGTAAGTAAAACTGCAGAAACAATACATATTTTCACAGTATAGGATTTGTTGGTTATCAATCAATTTAGCACACATTATTTGCTTCTTTAAAAATCTAGTCAAAGGGAATCAGTAAGCATGTTTACTTTTTGCATACGGAAAAATTAAATCGGATACTTTTGTCTGTAGAAGTCCTATGGAAATTAAATGTACATCTTTGCGTGTTTGTATAATATATGACATGAGATTAAAGAGTAATTTCAGTACTTCTGATATTGTAAAACAATTGGGAAAAACCTTCAGTCCCTTTAAGATTATTACTAATTATTTAATTTAAGCATTTCTGCTTCCATAGAGCACCAAGGGGAAAAATAGGTTCATTGATTTCCAGAAATGAAACACGTTCAGTAGTGCTAGTACCCAGAAGAATGTAGATTTTCTGATCGTTACTTGCAGTTTTAAATCAGTCTAATATTGTATCCTAGTACTTGTTATTGCCCCACAAAATCTCACAATATATTATTCTGGTATGTTAAAGGACATTACAAGCACTGCAACATGATGCACTAGCAGAACTATTTAGGATGCTGAATTCCTAAAATAAAGGAATTTATATGTTTTGTTTCCTATCTATAGCAGAGAACCTGCATACTTTACAGAGAATATTTAATCTGTACAGGAAACTTCTTTTGAGCGCTGTTAAATTTAGAATATGATTTTCCATTTTTATATTTTAGCACATTTGTGTGTCCAACAGAGATACTTGCCTTCAGTGACAGGATTGAAGAATTCAGAGCAATAAACACTGAAGTGGTAGCTTGTTCAGTTGATTCACAGTTCACTCATTTAGCATGGTATGTATGCTTGTTTTGTTTGTGCAAATTACTAGCAGTTGCTTATTAAAACGTATGGCCAAAATGGCAAACATTATTAGAAAACACAGGACCCTATGCAGTTGGACTCTTATACACACTATTAGATGCCTGCAGCTCTTGCATGTGCATAGTTCTGTTTCCAGGAGGGAAGAAGGGGTTGTTTGCACAGTGCATCTACACATGGAGCAGCATGTACAGAAAGGAATGGAGAGGATGAAAGTCCAACTTGAAATGCAGTATATAACATGGAAAGCTAGGTAACTGCATTATATAATAAAAGTTACAATATTTATTTATTTATTGGAAATATTTCTACCCCTGTTTTTCTCTTAGCAGAGTTGGGACCAAAGGTAGGTAACAACATCTAAAATGAAGTAAACTAACACCCATGTAATAACTATAAACATTTAAAAAACAAAGTAAAAGTCAGCAGGATTGCCATCTCAGGTTAGCTAATACATCCCATGAGCCAACAGAAACACGGCTCAGATATTTCACAGTAAAATTTATCATCTATAGTGCTTGCATCTATCACTGTTCTGCGTTAAACTGATAATACGTGAGGGTCCTAAAATAAATGTATGTTAACATGTTTTGGTCAAAAAAGAATATTACTACATTATATGTAATAATAATTGATATTAATGGTGATAATCCTACATGGCAACCTATATCTTTTGTTAAATAAGATTTTTTTTCAATATGTAGAGTTGGAGCCAGCCAGCTTTTACAGGAGGATGGGGTGAACTTAGCCGATTCACTTCCTCACGGCATCCCTCCCCAACCCCTGTTGTGTTTTTATCCAAATGTGACCCCCCCCCCCATCATTAGCTTTTGAGGGGGATCACAGGATAATGATGGGGAAATGAGCCCAGTTCCACTGGTGAGATTTAGAAAGAAAAGATCTGATTGCTGATGATGCTTCTGTTATTGATACAAAATTAATTGTATAAAGATGTGAAAGTGTTTGTCTTAAGTATTTGGTTGTCTTTGTATTGTAATAGGATCAATACTCCACGAAAAAAAGGAGGGCTTGGACCAATAAAGATACCACTCCTTTCAGATCTGACACACCAGATTGCAAAGGATTATGGAGTTTATCTGGAAGATCAAGGCCATGCTCTCAGGTATAACTTTAATTGTTCTGTTGCAACCTCCTGCTGTACATATGTGAGTTAAAAGAATCAAGCTTTGTTTTTCTTCTTGCAATACATTATTACTGAAATTCTGTTATATTCCTAATCTCGTTTGAGGGGAGGGGAAGTTGCAAGGTTAAACTTATACATTTTACAATAGCAGTCCACTGGAGAGAGATACTAATGGACCAACATAGCTACCTAGAATGATTGGAAGCAGCAAGAAAACAGACCTTGGGTATTGGGTTAGCAAATCAAGCAGTTGTGTAGCAGACAGCTGAATACTGATGAGTCGTCCCAGTCTTGGAATCCTGAGTGGCAGAAGGTTCGAAAAGGGGGAAAAACAGAATTCTACTGCTGGCAGAGAGGAACACAGTTGTGTAGGATCAAGAAGGATCCTATGTGAAGAAAATGAACTGCATGTCTTTCCTCTCTAAGAGAAATAGCTCCTAAGTGAAGGAGGTGGTCCCTAACCAGTTTTAAAGAAGTAAACTGGGAAATTGTGTGTTTTGTTCCTGACTCCACCATGATAACCATTTTCAAGTACTTGAAGGGCTGTCATACAGAGGATCGTGCAGAGTTGTTTGCTATTGCCCCAGAAGGTCGGACCAGACACAACGGGTTGAAATTACATCAAAAGGGTTTTCGTCTAAACATTAGGAAGAACTTCCTGACAGAGTGGTTTGTCAGTGGACCAGGTTTCCTTGGGAGGCTGTGGGCTCTCTTTTGGAGGTTTTGAAGCAGAGGCTAGATGGCCATCTGACAACAATGCTGATTCTGTGACCTTAGGCAGATCATGAGAAGTGGGACGGATTGTGTCAGTGCCTGGCTCTCATGGCCCTTTCTTACATGTCCAGGGTAATGCTGATCGCCACTTAGGGAGCAATTTTCCTCCAGGCCAGATTGGCCAGGTATCTTGTAGGGTTTTTGCCATCTTCTGGGCATGGAGCAGGGGTCACTAGGGGTGTGGAGTGGGAGGTAGTTGTGAATGTCCTGCATTGTGGAGGGGGTTGGACTAGATGACCCTTCCAACTCAGCTTATGTCTGTTCAACTAAGCAGTGACTGCCAAGTGTTCTCTATCTCATTCTATTCTCCAAAGTATCAACACTTGTCTGCAAAATACATGAGCTGCATCTTGAATACAAAATATCTGTTGTTTTTAAGTATCCTAACTTTCCTCATTCCTATTCTTTTATTACCTGCCAAGTTCATTTTCTGGAACTTCTAACAACTTGACTTTACTATTTCCCCAAAAGAGAAAAATTAAATAGTTTTGAGTTTTTATTTCATTAAGCCTCTCTTGTGCCATAATCTGATATATATAAATAAAGAGTTTTTGGTGGATTCCTCATCATCATAAGAGTGGGACAGGAAAACAACAAAAGATCATTCATAAATCTCTGGAGTGATAATGGTGGTTGGTGAGGAAAAATAAATAAAACAAAAGGAGGAGATCTGTCATAAATTGGTACAGTGATCCACAGGACTGCATAATTAGAATAATAGAGTTGGAAGGGACCACCAGGGTCATCTAGTCCAACCCCCTGCACAATGCAGGAAATTAACAACTACCTCCCCCCACATCCCCAGTGACCCCAACCCAATTCATGCACTTTAATGATGTAAAATGAGCCCAGTGGCGCAGAGTGGTAAGCTGCAGTACTGCAGTCCAAGCTCTGCTCACGATCTGAGTTCAATCCTGACGGAAGTCGGTTTCAGGTAGCCGGCTCAAGGTTGACTCAGCCTTCCATCCTTCCGAGGCCGGTAAAATGGGGGTAAAGGGAAGGTGATTGGGGAAGGCACTGGCAAACCACCCCGCAAAGTCTGCCTAGGAAATGTCAAGATGTGATGTCACCCCATGGATCAGGAATGACCCAGTGCTTGCACAGGGGACCTTTACCTTTTTAATGATGTAAAATTAAGCTGTTAGAGGAAACTCAGATATTTTTTAGGTTCTTACAGGAATGGGACCAGGCATAAACCAATATCTGGACACACTAATATGATTAATGTGTCCCTTGCTCACATGTGCTATTTTCTGTGTTTTCACAGAGGCCTTTTCATTATTGATGATAAGAAATTTCTTCGACAAATAACACTGAATGACCTACCTGTTGGCAGATCTGTGGATGAAACTCTTCGTCTATGTCAAGCATTCCAATATACTGACAAACATGGAGAAGGTGCTTGCCCTTTAAATATTTCGGTATTTGAAACATGTAGTTATAGCTAAGGCTGTCGATTCAGTTCGTCCCGAACCGAAAAACAGCCGAATTTCCCCCGATTCGGCTGTTTTCAGTTCAGATGGAACAGAATTCAAAAAAAGGTGGGAAAACTAATTCGGCAAGTTTGGGACGTGCCGAATAAATTCGGCAAATTTGAGGGCTCAGAATCAGCAGCATAACTGTCAGTTAGTAAGCAGCATTCTCCCACAGCCAATGGTGTCCAAGCTGGGTCTTCTCCTGGCCAATCAGAGCAGGGATTCTCACTTTTGAAATGGCCAGGAGAAGAGTCTAAAAACTCCCGTCCCGACTGTATTCATTGCCTTCCAATTTGGTGGCGGTGCTGCTGAGAGATCCGATTCCTGACTGGGCCAAGCTGCTGGTGCTTACCGGAATAGGATTGGATTTACTTTTCCTCCGTGCTCCTGCTGGAAGACATCCACACAGTGTGATTTTGGGGTTTTATCTCTATACCTTTTCTCCTGTGTGTGTTTGGGGGGGGGAAGCAGAGTCTGTGCGTGGCGGGGTGGAGCAGTTTCTGTGTGGGTGGGGGCTTTCGCCCGTTCTGCCGAGGGGTGTGTGCCCGCTCGCCTCTGCGGGAGTGTGTGTTCTAGTTTTAAAGCTGAGTCTGTTCGGCGGCTAGCGAGTCTCTTCGCTCTGCACCCACACCTCCTCCTCCTTGGTTTTTTTCCTGTTTGGCGTTGAACCGAGCCGTACTGGTTTGAGGGGGGGGCTTTTGCCCATTCTGCCTGGGGGTGTGTGCCCGCTCGCCTCTGCGGGAGTGTGTGCTGTGCTCTGCTTTTGTTTTTTGCCCCTAGCCTGGGGTTGAGTGCGACGGTGCAACTTGCGTGAGTCTCTCCCCGGCGCCGCTCGGCACCCACGCCTCCTCCTCCTTGGTTTTTTTCCCGTTTGGGGCCGAGCCGTGCTGGTTTGAGAGGGAATGGCTTTATGGCTTTATTCCAATGAGGAAATGGAATAAAGATGCACATTAAAGATTGGGGGGACCCCTTCCGGGCCCCATAATTTCGGACCCCGTGACCCAATCTTCACAAAACTTGGGGGTTCTTGCAAGAAGGGTCCCCTCAAGCTACGCTGAAATTTTGGGACCTCTACCTCCAAAAATGCCCAACCACAGAGCCGCGGAAAGCCGCGACTGTGCTTTATGGCTTTATTCCAATGAGGGAATGGAATAAAGATGCACAATAAGAATGGGTGGGACCCCTTCAGCGCCCGATAATTTCGGATCCCGTGACCCAATCTTAACAAAACTTGGGGGTTCTTGCAAGAAGGGTCCCTTCAAGCTACAGTGAAAGTTTGGGACCTCCCACCTCCAAAAAGCCCCCCCCCCAGAGCCGCGGAAAGCCATGAATGTGTTTGTAATGGCTTTATTGCAATGGGCAGATGGGGCACTTCCGGGCCCCATAACTCGGGACCCCCTGCCCCAATCGTCACAAAACGTGGGGGTTCTTGCAAGAAGGGTCCCCTCAAGCTACGCTGAAAATTTGGGACCTCTACCTCCAAACATGCCCACCCCGGAGCCGCGGAAAGGTGCAAATGTGTTTTTAATAGCTTTAAACGGCCGAATTTTTTCCTGAACTCCGAATCTCGCGCCGAATTCCACAGATCCGAATCGGGGGAGTTCGGACTTCGGCATTTCCCGAATCAAAACGGGCCAAATTTTGCCGAATCCAAATTTTACCGAATTTATTTTTTTCAACATCCCTAGTTATAGCTACTGAACTAGCTATGCATATTGTGGCAGTCCTGAATTTGGGCTCATTACAGTTTTTACTCCAAAGTTTTGCAGGGCTTTGAACTTATATAGTTATATTCCCCTATATATGGTGTATGTATGGAAACTACCACAAAACCAGAATGGTATCTGAGAGTACTTCCATTCTTTACAGCTTTGTACCGATGTAAAATTCCTGCCTGAGATCATAGGATACTGGAGAACTGGATACTCCAGGCTTGCATTGTGATTTTAATCAGGTCACACTGCTCTACATTAGGAATCTCTTGTGCTCACTAATAAATTTTTTTACATTTCCCTCAACTTTTATCACACTTGTATGTTGGGTAACCATTTTCTACTGTCTGTAAAGAGAGAAACTCAAAAGAAAAGAAAAATACAATGATGCCAGTCATTCACTGATTATCTTTATAACTTCGTTTTGAAATACCTTTTTATTTAGAGTCCAGGACATATTCTACAGCAAAAAAAAACAGCAACAACAAAAAACTATATAGTATTAAGCAGAGTCTTGAATAAATATGTTATAGTTAACAGAATTCTGAAGTGCACTTTTTACTTTTATGGATTTTACTTTCACTGCCCTTTCTCTTCAATACAGGAGTGAACTTTTCCCCCAGTTCTCACAATACACATTTTATTTTACTATTTTAGTAATAGATGTTTGGGTGTGAAGAGGTTAGCAACCATATTAATTTCTCTTGTTGCCTTTGCAGTATGCCCTGCTGGTTGGAAACCTGGCAGTGAAACAGTAAGTTGGGTTTATGTGCATGCTATATTATTTTTGGGCAGAAACCTGCTATTATGATAACTTTTTGAAAAATTGCTCTTACATTATCTTACAGTATGTAATTATTAGGTCAAAAGCAGTGTGCTGGATGCTCAGCAGCATAAAATAAAAATTCACCCATAATCTTTAGCAACATTTTGCATGCTCTATACATCTTTCATTACTGTACCACCCCCATTTGAACTAGTGGCATTCAGGGTCTGAGTCATCTACTGCAGTGTTAAAATTCCTTAACTAATTCATTCCTCTACCACCTTCAAGTCCTTTAGCATTAGGAAGCCAATGTTCAGGGTTTTGCTGTAGCAGCTAATTAGCACAATCATTCAGGACAAAAATTTGTGACCTGCTTTATTAATTAACATACAGTGCAATCCTAAAGAGTTACCCCAGTCTAATCCCATTCATTTCAATGGACTTAGACTGGGATAACTCTGCATAGGATTTTTCTTCTTTTGTAGCATCCAGTAGTTGCCCAGCTGTTACTCACTGGTGAAAAATCAAAGCTAATTATTTACAAAAGAAACTAACATTCTAGGTAGCTAGTTCATGAAGTATTAGCAGTATGGCAGGTTTTACTAAACCTAGAATTAAAATTTTGCACTGTTTTACCGTGTGTACTAGAACTTGTTAGAAGCCCCTTTCTGGCTGCAGTCCTTGTGGCCCACTCCACCCTTACCCACAGGATATTGCAACTGACTGTAGAATCATAGAGTTGGAAGGGACCACCAGGGCCATCAAGTCCAACCCCCTGCACAATGCAGGAAATTCACAACTACCTCCCCCCTCCACATCCCTAGTGACCAGAAGATGGCCAAGATGCCCAAAGGGGAAATTATCTTCCCATCCACTTTCTATCTGGGCACAGAAGTACTTTGCACATGTGGGCCTCTTGATTCTGGCTGCTGTTTTACTGAACTTCTGCTTGGTAGCAGTCTTATAAGGAGCTATGATTAGGTGATCGTCACAGGTTTTTATTTATTTAGGAAAAATCTCAAGAATGTTATCAAGGAGGCTAACATCTAAAACAATACCAACAAGTAAATAAAACTAAGTCTATAAACATGCCATGGGATAAAAGCAGCACAAAACAAACTGAGCGGTCTAAAAAGAACTGATTGCTTTCATAAATTTCATGCTAAAATGATTGTACTCTAGGGCCTTTCTATATGTATTTGATGCACATGATGCACAGTAATATGTAGAAGTTCCAAAACCCGCTTTTATTATCTTCTTTTAATAAAATTGTGGTCAAACATAGACAAATTATGCATTCAGTACTCATTGAAGTAATTTATGGAACTCAAGTATACACAAAGATGGGTTCTTGTTTTGGAAAGAAAGGTAGGATTAAATGTTTACAAATCATATATGCAAAATCGTCAGTGTATTCAAGTCAGTATTTAGGCGCACTAAGGACATTGGCAGCTGAACCCATGCCGTGTACATGTGTTCAGTTATATCAAACCTGACACTGCAGTGAAAGTGTTGTGGCCAAGAGAAGAGCTGTAAGTACCTTTGTGCACTTGAATACGATGTTAATTTAGACAAATAATTTCAGAGCAGGTGTGACTTTAATCCATCCTTTAGTCAAGATGGGCTTTCTTTTACATTGGAATGTCTCCACGTTATACATATTGTTGGTTTTTTATAACAACACTGAATTTTTCCTTCCACAGATAATTCCAGATCCTGCAGGAAAACTGAAGTATTTTGGGAAATTTAACTAATTGTTTATTCTAAATTCATAACTAAGAAGCTGCCAGTAAAGTTCAGTTAATTTTGACGCTGCTGTGTGTGTTGATTTATACATAAGCAGAATATGTCACTGATGTGATAAACACTACTGGACAAGTAACACAAAAACTTATAATTTGACTCTTTGGCAGGTAAGGTGTCAGAGGTCTTACAAAACTTACATTCACCGAGTCAACTTGAACATATTTTACATGACTGGTTTTTTTTATGCAAGTGCCACTAAATTCACTGAACGTTAAAATTGTGTAAAAGTCATCGTTTCTGTCCAGTCTACAATGTAAACATATTGTAACAGTATTGGGGACAAAATATTTAAGAAAATTATCTGTCACAGAAAGAAGCACTACTACATTGTTATTTCAGTGGTGGACGTGCAGAATTTGCTGTGCTTGAGAAGTAGCAAATCACTGAAGACCAAGACTTAATAAAATACCCATTAACACAAATATAACAATGTCAAATTTTAGCTCATACCACACTTACCTATTGTCTTGGATAAGGAGAGCATTTTGATACTTTTACTCTTCTTCCCTTCCACAACTCTTTGAGAGGTTTCAAACTTCCATCACAAGGGAGAGGAGTAGGGAGCGTCATCCTCAGTCTCTGCCCCACTTCTGCTGAGGATGGTCAAGTATCAGGCCTAGATGCTTTTTGGAAAGAACAGACAATTTCCATGTCAAAATGTTTTCAGTATTCTTCCCAAAATAGAATGGGAACTGGAGGGACCTTGTGCCCTAAATTATAAATTCTTCAGGGTAAGGAAGTTCCCAGTGGAATCTCCAGATTATTCTGGAAGGTCGCCATTAAAGGTCAATATATTGCCTCTGAAGGCAGGCAGATATGCCAGGCCACTGCAGGGTTTTTTGTTTCTCCTATGGACACAGTTCCAATTTACTGTGCAATTCACCTGGCCTCTGCCCCAAGGGCTGGCGATCACAGTAGAGCATAAAGGATGCACATCTACCCCCAATCTCAGGCTCAGTGATCATCAGGCCAACTTCCCACATGCAAGCTCTCCAAGGCTGTCTTAGATGCTTGTGAGATTGGCTATCTAATTCTTACAAGAAATTTCAAGTAGATTTCTAAATTAACACTGCCAAAGAACTACTCTTACCTTCAGAGAAGGAGGTATTGATTTATGACCCTTTCGCAATTGTAGGTAGACATGATTGTATGAATTTCCCTGGCAAAATTTCATTGACATTTCCTGGATTGCGAACTACTACCCTTACAGCACCATGTAAGTTCCAAGATGACTTCCCATCCAATAAGATTTGTGAGATGGTATCTCCCAGGAAATTTTCAGTTCTTGTATAATCATAGCAAACATGGCTCACAAGAATTGCAGTACAATCCTTTGAGTTAAACCCTTCTATGTACATAGAAATCAGGGAGCTTAGAATGGCATAACTCTGTTTAGGTTTAACTGCTGGTACAGGTTCAGAGCACTAGTATTTTCAATGTATTTTCCTTGCATAAGAGGTACGAGTCCTCTTATTGTGCATTCAATCCAATGCCCAGTATAACTAAAAAAGAATAAAGCAAATGATCTCAGTCTTATTGGGGTTCAGCCATCATCCATTCACCCGTATCTGATACTGCACCACTGGCAGAAAATAGGTATGCTACGCCACACCATGTTTAAAACATGATACTGAATGGGACTTTGCAGATATAACTGCCTAGGACAAAATCTAGACCCTCCTGTACATAAGCATGTACTGCAACCTTGATACACTTCAGTGTATTCAGCTGTTTATGGTAAGCCAAGGCTCCCCATGTTTCACATACCAGTGTCCAACAGCTTCCTACCCATGTCCCTGTGCAAGTATGCTACAAAGTGATAGAGAGCAACTGGAAATATGCCAGGCTACTGGGGGCAATTTGTGGACTCCAGGAAGACCATTCTCTGAAGTATGCAGACCATCCTCCTGATGCAGTATGCTCAGGAGAAAAGCGGAAGGAGAAGTGCTAGTCTGCTCCAAACCATTGTTTAACCAAATAATCAAGAGGTTCCTTCTTACTAATACTCATTTTTTATTTGTTCCATTTATATCCCAGCTTTCTTCTGTGGAACTCAAGATAGAGTACATAGCGTACTGACGAGACACTGATCTGCTGAGCTTCAGCAAAGCACATATCTTCCAATTAAAACCAAATATGAGGCAATGTGGAGGATACTATTGTAACTGGTATCTACGAGAGCCAGTGGGATACAGGGGTTAGGACCCACACTTGTGCCATGGAAGCTTGCTGGGGGATCTTGGGCCAGTATCTTGATGGGAGACCTCCAAGGTATAACGGTTGTGACACAGAGGCAAGCAGGGGCAAACCACCTCCAGTCGCTTGCCTTTAAAATCCGACGGGGTCGCAATAAGTCAGCTATGACTTGATGGCAAAAAAATAAAAAACCACTACAAAAACAGGCATATTACTTCAGCCAAATATATTTATTAAAGCATACACGTGGTGCGGTCAAACATTTTAACTTCTGATTTGGCTGGATCAAAGATACATTCATTACTTCTTCCAGCTTAATTGAAGAAAATTCCAGCAAGTAACTGGCTGCAGTGTCATCTACTATTCTGTGATTCTCCCTCACTTTTCTGCATAGTTGGTGACTTGTTGGCAAAAAAACTGGCAGAAGGCACCAGCTTTCATAACATTCTACCATAGGCCTTGCTAGCATAGCAGAGGGAAGGCTATGTATGTGGCATGGCCTGCCCAGCCTTCACACTTTTTTAATCCATAGAATGACAACAACTATGAAATGAATGCCATATAGGAATATATAGGCTGGGATAAAGGACATGAAGTTACCTGAAGGCCTTGCACTTATAATTAATCCTTTTCAGTTGGTGTACATGCTTGTTCAATTGTCTACAAGTCAGTAAAAGCAGAGAAGTTAAAGGCAAAAATCTAATGGCGTATGGATAGACTCAAGATAAAGCCAACTTTCACAACCACAATTTTGTACCCCTATATCTAGCAGCCAGTGGCTGACTCCCACGCAGATCTGGCAAATCTGCTAAACAGGGCCAGCTACAACTATGATTTAGAGTTCTGCAAACCCAACAGAACTCCCAGGTTTGCATAAAACATTATTTTTTAAAAAAAACAATTCAGAAGTAAAACACCCCAAAAGCATTAATAGCAATGTCTCTGCAAATGCTGCAAAAAGCTTGGTATTTTGGTTGCTATAGCAACCCAAATGGATGCCTCATGTTACATTGGCAATGGCCACTACTAGGAAGAGGCAGCTAGGGACGGGGAGGTTAGCTGGCACCAAGGGAAGCCTGAGCCACAGCCAGCACAAGGGGAAGGAAGGGAAACACGGGACTTACCTCCCATGCACGTTCCATGGATCCCTCTATTGTTTTATCCTATCTTACCGACTCACCCGTTCAGAACCACGATTTATAAATTTGTTTATTATTACATTTATACTTTTTTATTAAGAAAGATACAAAAGATGAAAAATAGCAAAAACAACTTAAAACTGTTTGTGCAAATAGCAATAAACAATATTTGTATATAAACCGAAGTGTTTCTGTATCCATGATCACGTTTTTTATAAGTAGAAATGCTGCTCCACCATCCTTTGATAGGCTTCCAAGTCTTAGCAGTGACCTTCTAAAGACAGCATTTTGCTGTACAGCTGCATGGCTATTATGCTTTGGTTTCTTTCATAGCTGAATCAAAATGCCGCTTTCCATCTAAATACAACATGGATTCTGGAGGAAAAAAAGAAAGTGATCAGAGCATCTATAGTGATGTTTCAAGAGGAAGTCCTCCACATAAGACAACATGAGTGATTACTAGAAAACTCACAGACTGTTTCCTTGCACCTTGCAGGCCTCTGCAGGGGTTTCTAATTTTTTTTAGCCTACTTATTACAGTTGGGATGAAAGTGAGTGTCACTCTTCATCTCCATTACCCTGAGAATGCTGTTCTTGCACTGATGGAATCCAAGCCTACAGCTGCAGTAATTGCACTTGAATTTAAGACAGCAAAGAACATTAGATACCTTTGCAGAAATTATTCAGAAATAATGAGACCACTAGAGGGAGGAGAGGAAGCAGCCAGACACAGCCACGTAACGGATGATGTTTCAGCTCCACAAACTAACAATATCTGGCTGCCAAGTATAAATGGGGCAACTTTTATCCGGGGAAGTGGGCCGGGTTACATGTAGCCCTGAAAAAGGAATAAGAGCCACAAGTGGAAGAAAGATAGTGAGATCTGAGGAGAGCCTGCAGAAACATCTGTCCACCAGCTGTGTGTGTGTGTGTGTGTAAAGCGCTGTCAAGTTGCAGCCGACTTATGGTGACCCCTTTTGGGGGTTTTCATGGCAAGAGACTAACAGAGGTGGTTTGCCAGTGCCTTCCTTTGCACAGCAACCCTGGTATTCCTTGGTGGTCTCCCATCCAAATACTAACCAGGGCTGACCCTACTTAGCTTCTGAGATATGATGAGATCAGGCTAGCCTGGGCCATCCAGCTCTGTGTATGTGTTGCTAATTTGTGGTAATTTGATGGATTTTGTAAACTCCCTTAAGGTGCATCTATGGTGAAAAGGGGCAGTCTTTTAAGCAAGTAAATTACATTGATTATACACATTTAATGTACTGTTTTAGGTTGGTAGCTGTGCTGGTCTGCAGTTGAAAGGAAAGATTCTGGTCCAGTAGCACCTTAAAGACCAACACAATTTCCAGAGTGTAAACTTTCGAGAGTCAAAGCTCCTTTAATCAGATACCTTCTGAGGAAGGGAGCTCTGACTCTCCAAGTTTATACTCTGAAAAAATCTTGTTGGTCTTTAAGGTACTACGGGACTCTAATCTTACTTATTTAATGCGCTGGAATCAACAAGAGATCACATGCAGCACAATCATGCAGCTGTAGCCCAAAGTGGTTCTTATTTCTGCTTTCAATTATACACACATCTGTGATGGCCTTGCTTGTTGGAGTGCTTGGGAAGGCAAAGAACAGTCCCTAATCTTATAGTATTCAAATGCAGACACAGTCCAGGAAAAAGGTATTACTCATCCTAAAAAGGACAGTCTAGTCTGTAGTCTTGCTCCTTCCCCTTATACTTCATATTCAATGGGATTTCAGATGAGGGACCCAAATGGTGGCTGTTGATAATTCTACTGAGCTGTCGCTACATCCATGGAGGAACTGGCCAACAGCAACATGTTCCTCATATTGACAAAGCAGACACAGTTTGATTTTATAAGGAGCCACCATGGAGCACTCAAATCCCCTGGCCCTATGATCCTACAAGGTTAGAGATGTAAAAATTCTGGAAATTTTGAAGCCACTAAAATATGTTTTTATCATTATACTGAATATTATCTTGTATATTTTGTTGTATGTAAATAAAACCTTGCTTTAAAAAACATTTTACTCATTCCAAAAAGGGGGAAAGGGAGAGGTTTTTTCAGCATTCCCCCAACTTAATTGTTGGACAATATTTTTTAAATCCTCAGCCTTTTTTCATGCTATACATTTTGAGTGAGAAAAACCTTGTCTTAAGAAGCATTTCACTCATTCCAAGAGAAAATACTTCACAAACATTTTTCCAGTGCTACCCACCATCTCCCAATTTTTCTACTGGGGAAAACTGAGAATCCTACAGTAGGGGAGGGGGGGTTACAGATGGAGGAAAATTTCTGAATTTTTGCAGATTTTCCCTGGCCTTCACATCTCTTTACAAGGCCACTAAATTAATCCCAGAACACTATTCACAGATTTCCAGTTCCAAATAGCAACTCACCGCCATATGTCTTTGGGACAATCTGTGGTATCTGATTTTCTGACATGAACGTAAAGTGGAAGACGTTAGTTGTGTGGTGTTGTCTGGTGTCTGAATTATAAACTTCACTGTGTACCCGAACCTGGATGAAATTTTCTTCAGTATAACATACCTAGTAAGTTAAAATGGAAAAAAGTATTGGGTTTGCAATTTCAGAGCTGAATGAGACAGACATGAAGTTTTATGCTTAACAATGGTTCCTCTGACTTGGTATTAACGGCTGTCAGAGTGGCGTAAGTGATTTACATTAATATAGTCTATTAACACTGATAAAAAAAGTATTACCTGGGAGGAAAAAAATAACAAGGATCCAATTTCAACTGGTCTTTGAAACATAATATCATCTACAGCTATCACATAAGGTCTAGAGCTTCTGTAATAGGAGAAAACATATATGTATTAAAAGGCTACAGGTTACACTCTAAATTACACACCAACTAAAAAACAGTTTGTGAACAGGCATCTCCTGGGTGTCTAAGTAAATACTAATTATATGAAGAGGTTTAATGAGGAGTGTTTCCTGCTACACTACTGATTCTCAAACCTAAATCACGGAATCTGTGCTAGGGAGTCACTGCCACCATCATATTTAGCATAAAGGCCAACTGACAATCCATTAGTGAACTCTTCCAACACATATGTTACTATAATAGGACTTACATACTACAAATCTAAACCCTTTGGTTATTGTTTGACAGAGCCAAAAAATCAGCCTTAGAGCACTCCCTACAAAGGCCTGATTTGGTAGTGCTTATGTTAGATGGCTAGAAAATAACTACATGTTAAGATGGCACTGAAGCTGCAGATGGGGTTGGGAATCAAGGTGAAATGTTCAGTGGATCTTCACACCCATATGAACTTAACCTGGAACATCATTGCACATACCACTTCTCAAAATCACGAACTATTTTGCCAAACTATTTTTGTACTTAACCACTTTCCCACCAATGCACACTGAGAGCTGGACCAAGTCAGACTGTGTGTGCATGACCTCCCCAATGGAATAAAAAGGGGCATATCTGACAAATGAGCAATTTGATGCTCAATATTCAACAGGTTTCTTGTCACTGTGAATGTGGTTGAGAAAGCACTACTAGCTCCAAGAGCTCTAAGTCCTGATCCAGCGAGAAAGAACCTTGTGATCTTAGCCACACACTGCTGATGCAAAAACATGTTTGGATGATCATTTGCATCCACGATAGTGCTCACATGGCCCCATTGAAATAGCTAGATGTGTCTTTTAATATGGCTGGGAATGTCTGTTGTGTAATGCTAGCTGTTTGCAGCTAGATCTGGGTCAAGGCCAGTGCAATTTATAGAATACTTCAAGAAACAAGGAAGGCTCCCATCTTTAATCACCTAAATAAGGGTTACAGTTTTGAGGTAGGAGTCCAGAAGGGTAGGGGGGACCACTACTCCTAGGTATTTCTTCAGGCATCATTGGATATTTCATGGTCTCCTGTAGAAATTCAGATTTGCATAGAGGTTTTACTGTCACACTCAGTCTGTTTTTTGCAGCTGACTCTGCCTTGTCCAACTTCAGGCAGTTCCCTAGAGCCAGCAATGTTTGTCTCCATTTCCTTGCTTACTTGAGCCCTGACCATCAAATTCTGAGTCACCGAGGAACACTTTCAAAATGTTATCCACAGCTATGTCATCACAATTATTGCTTTTTATGACCCCTGATTGCCACCATCTTGCCAGCATTAAAGGGGGTAATCATCCTGAATTGGAAAGAAATTCCAATTGAAAGAATTCAATCATCCTGAATTGAAAAGAATCATCCTGAAATTGAAAGAATTCAATCATCCTGAATTGGAAAGAAATTTGTCAAATATACAAGTAACAGCAAGGGGTTTGTCTTAGAGGGCTAAAAGCTTGGAATTAGAGCAAAAATTTAATTACCACAGCATCATACCAGCTCTAGTTGCACTTATACACTTATTGCCAGTTGGACACATAGTTTTAAATTGGCTTTGATAATGAATAAATGCATTAACACATGAATTAAGTTAAGGCTTAAAGTGATGTTTAAAGGCAGCAACTGTGAAGATACACTTGTATTCTCCTACTCAGTAATAAATCCTACAGTTTTTGAGCTTTCATTCATCATTGAGGCAGAATCTATAAACCAGCTCCTATAAATTAACCAAAATATAGTTTTGGATACATGACTTTACAAGTCCTCCCTACTGACACGGTTCAGAGTAACTAGGCAGGTTCTGACAGAGACACATCCTACCCACCCATGGCTAGCCCAGCTGCACCATGGGGAAGGAAGCAAGCTTGAGAAAAGAGTCAGGCAAGCCTCACCCTCCCTCTACCCATGAAACTTTATGAGCACAAATATTACAAACGTTTCCAGCTTACCCATAGCTGCAGGCAGTAGCCCATCCAAGTTCATATGCTTTTCTCATGAGAAATCCCCCAAAGATTCTATTGAAAATGTTGCGCTCCTATATTCAGAAGGATCAATAAAAACAATGAATTTTGAACATTTACACAGAACCTTCTCTTAGTGTTTCTACATCTGTGGCTTTGCATCACAAATAAGTAAGTAGAGACAGTTCATACTGTCAGAATGCACTGTAACAAAGCACACCTGTGTTCACAATAAAGGTTATGGCACCATAACAAAAAACAAGATAGCTTAGAACGGGCTTGCAAATAATAGCTCAGGGGGTGGATGCAGTCCACCTGCTCCACTCTGCACTAAAACAAAAATCAAGCAAATTCAAAGTTCTACACCAAGTAAGCCACTGGAAATTTTACCAGACTCCCATCTCAATTTCTAAGTTTTCACCAAGCCTTGCACCGATAGTTTCCAGCCTAAGAACTAGAAACATCTACAAAGACAAAACTGAGAGGCTCAGGATACTGAATTCAGCAGCAAATACCAAATTAAATGTTTGCATTGTTCATGCACGGAACTTCAGAATTCTGATTAGATCTTTCTATGTATTAAGTGGCAAATCAGGGGAGAGAAATTCTAGTGTTACTCCCTGAACATGGGCTGCTTGCAAAGACCAGGGCTTTTCTACCACAACGTGGACAGCTGAGTGCTTCTTTTATTATTATTATTTGTTTTTATAGGGGATACAGAAAAGAAAAAGAGGGGGAAAGACAAACGGGGAAAATGTTACATTTCAATTTGTATCTGTGCCCAGCATAACCCAACTACATGTCCTCACCCCAGAATAAATCTCTAAAAACAAATACAATAAGTAGCTTGTGATTCGGAGCCCCTTAATTTCTTATCTCAGCTTCGTCTAGTTTTGCTAAAGAACTATTATAACTGTGATCCTTAATTAACAACTTTTGACTAATTCTAAACTTCCGTTATATAAAGCTTAACTCTTTATTAAGAATACTATATCAAGATAGCTGAGTGCTTCTGAACCTATTCTAACAAAGTTACTCTTCTAGGCTTGGGCCAAAATTGCAACTGAACAGTCACAAGTGGCACTGGTGAGTCATGCTGCAGTAAGAAAACACTGGGGACAACAAATGCAATCCAAAAAAACACAAGGGACTAGGGAAGGATATTAACCTTCCCCAACTATGCCCCCAAGGTACTCAGTGATGTATCAGCATCGGCCTGGTGGGCTGGGAGGTGGTGTCATCATAGTCAATCTGGATTCTATCCCCCTGGCTCGATGCCCTGCCCAGGTCCCTGCTGGGTTTGTATATGTAGTGCTGGCAGTTTAAGACAGGATTGGGATTCTGCTGATGTACTGCCTACCCTGCTGCCCGTCTTCCTGCCTGAGGAGGTGGTCTTGGATGTGGTGCTGAGGACTCTTAAACTGGTTGTCTTGGGGACTTCAACATACATGCCGAGGCTATCTTGTCAGGAGTGGTTCATGTTCTCCATGATAACCATGAGCCTGACTGAGGTAATTACAGGACCCACACATTGTGAAGGTCACTGTGAAGGTCACACACTTAATCTGGTGTCCTGCTCTGGTCAGAAAGAAGGCGATCTGAAGGTGGAGGTTTACTGAGAGGCCATGGAATGAGAGGCCACAGAGATGAAAAGACAGGCTTCAGTGACAATAAAGACTCAGGACCCCAGAGGCCAAGGGGCAGAGCAGCAGTCCCCCCAGCACCACACTCTGAAAGCTACCATCAAGGTAGGACTGATACTGCCACAAAACAGTGCCTCCCAGTCCTAGTCCCAAAAGGCGATCCAGAAAGATACCATGCTGAGTGGTCCAGAATTAACAGGGTTGCACTCTTCCAACCATCTCCTGGTGCATGTCATCCACCAGAGTGACCAAAGCTATTTCAGTCCAATAACCAGGCCTGAAACCTATTTCATTCAGGAATTCTTTAAGCTGGCCAGCCTCCACTCATTCAATCACCTTTCTTAAGAATGGCACATTTGAGACTTGACGGTAGTTATTCAACTCTCCTGGGTCCAGAGTAGATTTCCTTAGGAGTGGGCATACCAATGCCTGCTTCAAGGAAGGAGTGACCACCACCTTTCTCAGGGAGGCATTTACTGTCTCCCAGGCATACTCCAGCAGCTCCCCTACTCCCCACCAGATTTAAGCAACCAGGAAAAGCAAGGGTCGTGCAAGCGGTGGGTAGGCCTCAAACTTCCAAGAAACCTGTCCATATCCTCAAGCTGAAAGGTATCCCACACAACTGGGCAAATCTGCATCCTGGGACCATCCAATCCTATTGCTGCTATTGTAGAGAACATGTTCAAACAGATGCAAGAGATTTTATCTGCAGGTGCTACCAGTGGGAGAAGGTCTAATCCAGGAAATGGGTTATCCTGTTTTGGATGGGGCCTCCCCATAAAGGAGAAGGTTCGCAGCTTGGGGGTTCTCCTGGACCCCAGCCTCCTATTGGATAAAGAGGTGGCAGCAGTGGCTGGGGTGCCTTTCACCGGTTTTGGCCCTTCCTGGGCAGAAAAGATCTTGCCACTGTGATGCATGCCACAGTAACATCTAGATTACATTACTGCAATATGCTCTATGTGGAGCTGCCCCTAAAGACTGTACAAAAGTTGCAGTTGGTATAGGATGCTGCAGCCAGACTGATGACTGGAACGGGTCGTAGGGACCATATCACTTCAGTCTTGTTCCATCAACACTAACTTCCAATTTGCTTCCAGGCTCAATTCAGGGTGCTGGTATTGACCTTTAAAACCCTGTACAGCCTGAGACCAACATACCTTAAAGATCTCCCATATGAATCTACCTGCTCATCTGGTCATCCTCAGAGGCCCTGCTTCGGTTGCCACTGCCATCTGAGACTAGATGGGTGGCAACCCGAGAAAAGGCTTTCTTGGTTGTGGTATCAAAACTTTGTAACTCCCTCAGGAAGTTACTTTGTAACTTCGGAAACTTGTCTGTCTCCCTCTATTGGTGTCTTCCGCCAGCAGGTGAAGACTTTTTTTTTCATTTGGCATACCCCCAATATACGTTAGCCAGCCCCTCCTTTTGTTATGTGTTTTTATTTAATTATTTTATAATTTTAAATGTTTTTAATTGTACAAATGTTTTTATGTGCACCACGTTGGAGACCTTGATTGGGTAGAAAGGCAGTATTAAAATGTTTAAAATAAATAAATATAATTGGCCTTGATAAAGACACAATCCCCAATAATAGTGTGTTACCTATAGAAAAAAATTCAAACTACAGAAATAGTTCATAAATACTACCTCAAATACTGATAACATCAGAGAATGCAGAAATTGATCGTTAAAAATCTCAGGGTGCAAATGAATGCAGAAATGCCTTTAAAAAAACTAATTCCTAATAAAATGTCAAATCTATTTAACTATGAAATTTAGTACACAATGTAAAAGGAAAACTGATAAATGACTTAAGTCCCGGGGCAGGACGATGCCCACTAAAAACTTGGTGAGAAAATCTAGAGACCAAGTTCTGATCTCTATATAAAAACAACAGGTAGACCTGATGCCCTTCTGGAGGGCAGCCTAATGTCTCTGCCTCTGCACTGCTTGCAGCCACAAACACAGCCGCTAACCAGCAGTGCTCTCTCAATTTGCTTGGCGAGTCCTCTTTCCCACCTAGAAATACCATTGGAGCTCTGCACCTATACAATCCTCTTTAAATGCTGCAATTACACAGAAGAGCATTCATGCCTAATTTCATGACCATGAATCTAGACTTCCTTCCTTAGGTTCTTATTGCATTGTTTTATTGTATCTATTATTCTGTTTCATTGCATTAAAGTTTCAGTGAGCAATGGAGTAAATAAATTAATAAATCCATCAACAGATAAATATTTTCTAATTAAAAATAACATCTTAAGCATGAAACATCATGCCAGGGTTGGATCAAGAGCTAAACACTTCCTTACTTGGGGGGGGGGGGGAACCAAAACATCCATTTACTTATATTATAGCTTTGCAAATACCTGCGGGTGGCAGATCTCCAGACCCTTGAGTTTTGCATCTTCCATCCACACAGAATTGGGTGGCAGCACACGGCTCCGAAAACTAACTGTCCTACAAAACAGGAGAGAGTGAGATTCTAAAGAACACAGCCACCCCAAGGTTATCAAGCCAGCTCTTCCTTCGTCTTCGATTGTTTGGAAGTAACTTCCTTTTCATCTCCAACTCTATACATGGTGAAATCAGAAGTGGGACTTGGGCTTGCACAATTCCTTCTACCTTTGTTAGCACACACAGCAGTAAGTGGCCAAACTAGCAGATTGTGATTTTGTTTGAACATAGGAGAGTCAGTGTGAGGTAGTGATTACAGCGTGGGGCTTGGACAGGGCTTCAGATCTCCACTCAGATACAAAACTCACCAGGTGATATTAGGCCAGCCAGCTGTCTGTATCCAACTCCTCTAAGAAAATGTAATGGCATTTAAGCTTTCTTGAAGGGTGGCTATTTCCACCAATTTCCCCCCTCCCACACCATGACCCCCACTATGCTGTTCCTATGCAGACGCCCAGTAGTAAATTTCAGGGGTCTAAGGAGGCTGAAAGGGCGAATCAGCAAAAATCACTACCCCGTTCAGAGAACTTAAGTACCATTAAGTTTTCTTAACTACACGGGTAGCTCTAGGTCTCTCTCTTTCACCCCAACCTACCTCAGGCACTGTTGCAGAAATAAAATGGAGCATCAGCATTTGCTGCCTTGAGCTGCTTCGAGAAGAGAGGCAATACAAATGCATCTCATAAATCAATTCAAAGATTTCTCCTGACATTGGACACTGAAACCCCCTCATATAGCATTTTCAGTTTTTATGGTGAACCAGCAGTAAAATAACTGCAGGATTTTTTTTTGGGGGGGGGGGGTTGGTATGGACACTAACTTCAATACACAGTGAGGTCAGGAGAGGTAACATCAAAACAGCTCCTTTCTGTGTACTTTATTGGGTCAGGAGGGAAAGCACAATCAGCACGGCAGACTGGATCTGAAGAACCACAAGCAGGGAAAAGCTCATGGTCAGGACTTTCTCTCCTTCCCCCAGTTCTGATCTTGAGGGTCAGGCAACCATCACAAACAGCATAGAGGGTAAAGTGGGGGGTTGCTGTAGATGGGGGTGTGCCAAAACCTGCCCCCCTCCTCCACAAAAGGGAAGGCTGCTCTACTAGAGTAAGCTACATTGTGCTGGCAGAACAGCATCTCTGGATCCAACCCAGTATGCATAGAGTATGCCAACTGTGCTCATATTACCACCTACACACACAAAAAGAAGCCTGTCTGTGTTTTTCTTGTTCCCCTTTCAGAGGCCTGAATGTGTTTCCTTGTCTTTGGTAGTGGGAAGTGCCATCAAGTCACAGCTGACTTACGGTCACTTAAGGTCACCCTGTAGGGTTTTCAAGGCAAGAGATGTTCAGAGGTGGTTTGCCATTGCCTGCCTGTGCGTCGCAACCCTGGACTTCTTGGTGGTCTCCCATCCAAATACTAACCAGTACTGATCCTACTTAGCTTTCAAGATCTGGTGAGATTGGGGAAACCTGGACTATCCAGGTGAGGGCATTCCATGTCTTTAGCAGGTGCTTTAATGGAGTTTGAGAGCATCTGAACTTTGCTGTTATTACTTGCTATTGTTCTGGCACAACAAAACATTCAAGGTCTGCAGGAGACCCTTGTAAGCACCTGCCACAGTGAGAGTGGGACACAAAGACAAATAAATTATCCGTTAATAATGTAATGAGCAAACCAGCTCTAGTAAGTGTTAAGTCACCACACCGCTTACCTTGGATCCAATGTATTAAGGAACATGTCATGGACAATTGTTCTTTCTTCTGCAGTAGGAGCCATTTTCAGCAAAGAGGCCTTACTGAAATCAGTTCTTCTGACCTTGTTCACTAAATAATGAAACAAAAAAAAAAATACAACGCTTGTTGAAAATTACAGGGTCTAGTATTTTCCATTAAAGGTATCATTCAATCTCCCTCCATTTCCAAAACTAGTAATGACAACACACTATAGGGATTTGTGAACTCACTCACCAAGTCTCTTTCTATAGTATTACATCCTCAAACAAAACAAGTATCCTAATCAAGAACTTAATTTTTGTAGTAGCTGTTTAGCCGGTAGGCTGGTGCCACATTTCTCAAAACAGAAGGCAGAAGGAGTTTGAGGACAAAGATGAGAGCTTTTCCTTAGCCATCCCTATGCAGCTCTGTGTGTGCAAGTAGTGCGCGTGCGCATGTATTGACCGGGTCACAGGGAGCAGCACAGCTGTTCTTCCTGCCTCCCACCACTGCCAGCCACTGGATATATGGATCACACTGTGAAATAAACAGAGCAGCTCTAATTTTCACGGACTCTTCTTCCTGGAGGTTCTATTTTACTTTGATCTGCCTAGGATCTCCTAAAGGTAAAGGTCCCCTCCTGTGCAAGCACCGAGTCATTCCTGACTCATGGGGTGATGTCACATCCTGACGTTTTCTAGGCAGACTTTGTTTATGGGGTGGTTTGCCAGGGCATTCCCCAGTCGTCTTCCTTTTACTCCCAGCAAGCTGGGTACTCATTTTACTGACCTCGGAAGGATGGAAGGCTGAGTCAACCTTGAGCCAGCTACCTGAAACTGACTCCCGTCGGGATCGAACTCAGGTCATGAGCAGAGCTTAGACAGCAGTACTGCAGCTTACCACTCTGTGCCACGGGGCTCTTACGATCTTCTACACCATCTTAAATATTCTTAAATGCAGAGATGGATTGGAACCCAAAAAAATACAACTTTGGAACCCAGAGGTGTATGAGTAGGAAGGGGCAATTGAGACAGAAACTCAACATGTGTAAAAACCCATGTTATTTTTCGACGAGTGCTTGTTTTCTATTTTTTAATCACCTCATTCCTAGTTGGAAGAATGGGACAAGACCAGATGTCCCCCCACTCTCATAAAGAACATATTACATACATTCTCCTTCCTTGAAGATTTTTTCTTCTTCTGAGCCTTCAGGAATCAATGGATTAACAAATGCTGGCCTGTGGGTATATACAAATGTAGTCAAAACGAGATGCTTGCAGACTTCTTCCATTTGGCAGCAACTGTGTGACTTCTTCTGAAATAAATGAGGCATGCCCGCGCCCGCCTGAAGGCGGCAGCCTTTGTTTCTCATAACTCAGAAACATGCACTGTTCTCAACATAAGAGAGATAAAATAGTCTGATTGTATCCTATGCAGGTTAACAAATGTTCATGTAATTCTCAAATACACAAGTATTCAATGACAATATATAATCAAAACCTGAATTTGGGCCAGTTCCAATACTGCTTTTCCCTATAGTGTTCTGAAAAACTTTGGAGAGAAGTGGCTTGAAACCTAGTGCAGGAGCATAACATTATAACATGGGAATGGCCATAAATGAACTTGAGATGCATAGACTACAGAGATGATTTTGGAACCTTTGCCAGATGCATATTGCAGACAGGCATTTGAACATCCCATCATACAAAGGCATGCACCTGTAGCCATTTCATTGAAGAACTCTCATATTTTACCAGTTATACTACAAAAATCTCTATTTTCTCTGTTTCTTCATGCTCTTTAAAAAAAGACTATTGGTATGGCAAATATTTTACTAGTTTTCTCATACACTTAATTCAAAGGCTAAAAAAGACAAAACGCATTCCTTTGCTGTTTTAATCCATTTATGAACTGAGATGTGTAGTGCAAGCTTATATAGAGTTATTCTAGACTAAGCCCATTCATTTCACCGGGCTTAGTCTGGAGTAACTGCATAGGACTGCACTGTTAGTGTTGTCCTCTTGTGTTACAGAGAATATTTAAACTTAATTGTTCCAGTAAATTCCTGATGAGGTTCCAGCCTATTTTGCAAGCAGTGTGCTAATCATGCTCTTAATCAGGTGAAAACCCTATTTAAGGAAGTAGGTTAATAGATTTTTTTGGTCTGAGAGATATCGAAAACTACGTTTATGTACTGATCACACAGAAGTCACTGAATGTGTCACCTCCCCCCTCTTAAGAAGTAATTTTAAAATCTTACCTATTTCTAAGCTTCATTTTTATTAACCCTTCCAAGACAATACAAAAAACCTCTCCCTCCCTCCCCCGCCCCCCAAGTATACAACTATTTTCAAGATCTCATTGAAAATGTTACCTTTTGTTTTCTGGATCACGAGCCACCATGACAAAAGTTGCATCTAACACAGGACAGTAAACATCATTTTGTAGCTAAAAAAGAAAAGTGGGGGGGGCAGAATTGTGTTTGGCAAGTTTTCCAATTTCTGTTGATAATGCGATGAAGACTGATGATGTGTCTTCAAATTGCTCAAACATTCTGTAACTAATCAGAGGCAAAAGGGGAAGAGCGAAGTTCAGTAAATGCTGTGCTTTTCATCACGGGCAATTAACACATTATTTTTAAAAGTCATTCCCCAAAGTTGCTCTGTGGCTGCACGGAACCCAAGATGGGACCAGGGAACCCAGACTCAACTCTTTAAAAGCACAAATGTGGACTTTGGCCCTGTGTGTGTATGTAAGTGTGTGAATAAATCTAGACAGTTGCTTATATTCACCACAAAGGTCTTTCAGCTCTTCTATAACTATTAACCTGACAAAAGATGATGAACACTCTTCAAAGTATAAATAGAAACTTTTGATAATAGGATGCATTTAGCTAGTTAAATCCTGGATTCCTTATGTGTGTGTAAAGGGCCGTCAAGTCACACCTGACTTATGGCAACCCAGTAGGACTTTCAAGGCAAGAGACTAACAGAGGTGGTTTGCCATTGCTTTCCCCTGCAGAGCAACCCTAGTATTCCATGGTGGTCTCCCATCCAAGTACTAGCCAGGACCAAGCTTCTGAAATCTGATGAGATCAGGCTAGCCTGAGCCATTCAGGTCAGGATGGATTCCTTATAGGCAAACAATATTCATTTGCTGCCACTAACCTGAAGCACATGCATTTTCACTTCCATTGATGTTCTTCCTACCCATGAAACATTCCCAGTGAACTTGATATCACAATCTGGATGAATTACCTTCTTCCATAAACCTAAACAAAGAAGGATCAGATAATGAAAACTGAAGAATAGTTATTAAAAACAAATTCTAGATTCTCCAGTAGTCTAAGAAAAATTAATTGCTTTGCATGATTAGCCAGTATAAACTGTAAAATGCCAGAAAAAGATAATAAATATGATACAGAGGCATTTCCAGTGACCTCCCCTCAAGGAAGGAAATGAAACTGACATTTTAGAGGTAAGTTATCAAAAAACAAAGCCCTTATATTGTTTGATATATCATGCATCTCTGCTTGAAATCAAGGGATAAGATCATAAATAATAAATTTAGGTTGGCAAATGAAAGATGAAGGGTTGGATCCTATGCTTCCACATAAGTAGTACTTCAGCTCACATGAGAGTTCTGGCAATGCTCTCCTTCCACTACAGAACCTCACACTGTTCCTGAGAATTCACTGATCCCTCATGAGCTGTATTTCAAGGAGTACAGCAAACTACAGTGGGAAGGGGGGAAGAAAAGAATTTCACTCTATGTATGCCGCTGACTCAAAGCGCATAGGATTTAATTCAACATCTAACCATCTAGGAGTAACACTCCAGATTAGAACCATTTTGAATAAAAATCTTCATTGGCTTGTAAAAGAGGAAAGTCAGTTCTGAGAGCATTATTGTAGGCAGTAAAGGTAGTCCTCTGTGCAAGGACCGGGTCATTACTGACCCATGGGAAGACATCAAATCAGAACATTTATTTGGCAGATTATGTTTATGGGGTGGTTTGCCATTGCCCTCCCCAGTAATCTACACTTTACCCCCATCTAAAGATCTCATCTGTAACCTGTCAACAATTACCAACATCTTATTATTTCAAACAAATCAATAAGGCATTGGAAAGTATGTCTTTCACAAAAATTAGAGAAGTAGAATTAATTTAGGGTGCAGTACAGAGACAAAATGCATCCTTGAAAGTTTGAGACTCTTAACAGAAAGATCCACATCATGGCTTGCAATGGCATGTGCCAGGATCAAATGAGCATGCCTATTATATTAGGTGCTTTGGAACACAGGCAGGACAGTGCTTCTGCAGTTATCTTGTTTGCAGGCTTCATAGAGGCACCTGGTTGACCACTGTGTGAACAGACTGTTGGACTTGATGAACCTTGGTCTGATCCAGCATGGCCTTTCTTATGTTCTTATGCCTGTTGGCACATACTTATTTGCTATGCTTCCATTTATCAGCCCATGCAAACAGGTAGGTGAGAGAACTCAAGAGTAGTAGCTGCAGGGAATTAATCCCTCTCCCCTCTAACATAAGTAATTCCAGAGGCCTCTGAAGATGCACATCCCCAACTTTCTACCCACACACAAACACACACTGATGCATCCTAAAAAGCAATTAAAACAAGTAACAAACTTCACTACATGTTTCTCTTCCAGATACAATGTCTAGTTAGAAAAATGCGTCATAGGACATCATCATGCTGTCTCTTTTCCTATCCTATTTCAAATTATTGACTGCTTTGGTGAAGGAGGTGGCTGAGAAAACACTTCAGAATGTCACACATTTCCCTAATCAGACTTTATAGTGAAAAGAAGTGAACTAGATGCATACCTGCTGTTTGGAGGAGCCAGTGCACATTACTAAACTTTGACCAGAAAAAAATTCACGCAAAGGAGGTGGAAGAACTTCTCCCCTCTTCCCTAACATCTGGGTGAGAATTAAATCCAGTACAGTCTGCATGCTAATATAGGTATTCATTTATTAACAAATCAAATAATACTATACCAATTTTATCCACCAGTGCTGTAACAATTGATAAAGGAGATCTCTGAACAGCTTCATGTTTAGTATGAGTGTAACAAATGAGAACTGTAGAAAGATAAAACAAGACATTGCACTATTTATTCTCTGCATTTATAAACTGGCCTTTTTCTCAGAAGTGGAACAAAACTTCTCAGTGTAGTATTTGTATTGTTTAAAGGAGGATACTCACAGAACCCATATAAACAAGGAAAGCACACAGAATACATCATATGCTATCATTTAAGATTAGTTCAGTCGGGCATGTGAAGAGCTCGATTAGATACCCCCCAGATATAAAAGCTTGCTTAGAAGCAAGTCACGTCAACGTCAGGGACATTTAATTCTATGGAGCATCACAGTTTGTCTGGTTTCTCTAAGAAGCTGGGGGAGACAGGAAGTGACACAAAAGGAGGACAGCAGGAAGCACCAGTGACTCAAACATCCACGTTTTGTGCTTACTGTGGAGGGCCTGAAGCACAAATTTGCACATCTTCTTCATGGTGAGATTCAGAGTACAGTACATATCTGGAACTCACCCACCCAACCACTTGTGTGTGTGTGCGAGCACCACCTCCAGGACTTTCCCCCATTGCCTCCATCCTGTTACCTTCTCCTGATCCCTGCTGGGTCAGTCTCAGACTGGTCAGCAACACTGGATAAATGCTCCTAGCACCTCTCCTGCTCTGGATGTCTGCCTAGCAATCTCCCTGGGCTCCAAGATCTTTGTCCATCTTCCTCCTCAGCTGTCCCTTCCCTGCTCTATTTATCCCATTTCCCTAATCTCCAACCCCTGTTCCTCTCCAACCCCCCATTTCCCCATTACCTTTTCCTTTCTATTTCCCTCAGGGGCGGGGCCTGGCTCTGCTGCTCTTCCTCGTGAGTCCTCGTGAGTCACTTCCTCGTGAGTCACCTGCTTACGTCATCTCTCCTCCTTTCCCCCTCTGCCACCTGGTGTTGGTCTGGGGAGTTGGTGGCATTTCTCTGGTTCCCTCCCCAGGTAGACAGCATGTGCTCCTGAGGGGCTGCTTGCTGTGAGGGGGTGGGATCAGCGCTGGACGTCGAGGCTGAGTGGGGAGAGAGCGGAGCAGTTGGCATCCGCTCTCTGGCTGCCCCCCCATCGCAGGTAAGAGCCGGTCCCGGGTTCTCCCTGGCCCTCCCTGGTCTCCCCCGACTGGTCCCTGAAGGACTGGGGAAATTGGGAGTGGGGGGCAGAGGCCATGCTCGCATTCCCTGGTTGCTTCTGGGCCACGGCACTGGTTTCCCCCTTTCTGGCAGCTCCCCGCCTGCCAATCAGCAGGCTCTGGGTCTTCTGGGGCCAGATTGCATTGGGCAGGACTTGCTGCTCTTCTCTGCCCTGCCTCCCCGATGTGGGACTCTCTTCCTCTCAGGGTGGGAATCCCCTGAACAGTGTTCTCTGGGTGGAGGGCTGAGCAGCTGCACCAGCCTTACTCCTCCCAGCTTCTCAGTCCAGGGTTGAAGCTGCTGCAGCATCTTCCATCACCACCGCGGCAGCCAACCCCGGACAGTGTGTGTGGGGAGGGGGGATGGGTGCCCAATTCAAATGTTACACATGGTCAGTCATATTTTGGGGGATCCATAACTGGAACTGATGCATTTTATGGCTCGAAAAGAAAACTGTAGCAGCCAATAAGGGCAATGGTGTTGGGGAAGGGAAAGTTAACTCTCCCCCCTCCCCCCCCCCCCACACACACAGAGTCTCCCTTTAGAAATGGATTCTCTGGGATGCTTTAAGCACTAATGGAGGAAAAGGCAAGCACAAAACTGGTACCTGTCTTTTTTCTTACTAGAACGTAACTCAGGGTCAAGGGAGTCATTTCCAGTCAGGGAAGGGAGATAAATGCCATTGCACAATTCTGTAGTTCCAATCCATAGAAGCCCCCACCCCCCCATCTTGCCCTGTAGGGCAAGATGTGTAGTTAAGACCCACAGAAAGTGTGAAAAAGGACTCCCCGCAGTCAGTCACGCTTTCTTCTTTCACCCCCTCCCAACTTCTTCATAAGACATCATTTACTTCATGATGTCAGAAAGCAACATCAGGTTCATTTGACATTTCTACTGGTCTAGTCCTGTGCTCCAAAAATATCCAAGCTCTTTCCACATTAACCACTCATGTAGTGCAACAGTTGTGATTCACTGCTAAAAGATTAAAAGGACTTCTGAGTAATTAACTCAGTAGCCTTCACCAGTGTTGTCCTCTAAGCCTAGTGACATCCTATTTGTTATCCAAGGGAAGAAAGGGGAACAGCACACCAGTGTGATGAAATTATAAGCTTGACCTGCCCATCATCCTGTTGGACATTTTGCTTAATCACAGATCTACCACCAGTTTTTGACCTGTATAGCCAGTGGTCCAGCCAGAAAGATGCTGGACTTGACCTGGCAGGACAGAATTCAAATCCCAGTATTAACAGTATGATCCTATGCAGAGTTCTAACTTCTGTGGGCTTAGACTGAAGTAATTCTTTTTTATTTATTTAGTATCTTTTAATTGTGCCCTGCCTCCAAGGAGCTCAGGGTAACACATTTCAATCTTCTCATGTCAATTTCATCTTCACAACAACACAGCGAGGTCAGTCAGGGCAAGAGCATGACTGGCCAAAGGTCACCCAGCAAGCTTCATGGCAGGGTAAAGATGTGAACCTGGGGCTCCCAGGTCCTAGTCCACCAAACTACACGGGCCCTCGTCTGTACAGGATTGCACTATATCTCACTAGGTGGGCCTTAGGCTCACTCTCAGCCTTACGTTTTTCCTTTGCATAAAGCTTTGAGCCCAAAAATGTAAAGAATGTTTTTTATGTTTCAAGCACTAAATTAAAAAGAGCCCTATATATTAAAAAGGTCACCAGATAAATTAAATTGTACAGCAGGTACCTACCTCCTAAGCTGTCAAGGTCTTCAAGAATTCTGCCAAACCTATTAACGAAAAGACACTACATTAAAATGCATGAGTGGCAAGACATTAAAATCATACCCTGTTTGCTCAGCAGAAAGACCTCTGCCATTACCTGACAGTGTTGTTGACGTTCAGATATTTTTCTCTTATTTCAGGCTGACTTCCTAAAGGCAGCATAACTTCTATACAGCTGTCTCTCATTTTCCTCGGTGGCAGGTCAGCTTGGTTTTTAGCAAGGAGCGTATGCAGGGCTTTTCTTTCATTCATTGCTTGTACATGATCACTGGGCAGAAAAACAAATCAAATTATTCCAAGGGGTAGGGGAAATCATTAGCATACAATTGGCATTAAAGCCTGAAAAACTCTATTTGAGCAGTGGGGACAGGAATGCAGTAAGGATGATCAACAGAGACATAATTATAAACATTAGACCCAAGCCATTCATCAAATCTTGGAGCAGCCACAAATGCAGTGATGACCATAGGCAAGCCACTATAATGCTGCTCTTCAGTATAGCATTTTTTAAAGGATTACTATGGTACCAAAGATATGCTATGAACACTTGCTGTTACTGAACTGGACCCAACCCCCACTCTTTGAGCAAGCAAAAAGGCATTTCCACTCGTGCAAAAGGGAGACATGATTTCTACAGATTCCCTTTCCCACTGGAACCCCTTGTGCACCATGTCAAGAGTCTCTTGGCCCTCAGGAGTAGTTTTCCTGACCTGGGGTTGAGTTCCAGTAAGAAGGCAAAGGTGGCTCCATGCACAATTCTTGGGATCTAAGCCATTATTATTATTTACTTCAGAAAACTTTCTATTCCCGAATAAACAAGATAGTTTAAAACAATAAAAAGAGATCTAAAACATCTATCCAATAAAAGAATGCCCATGAGATAAAATGAAAAAGTGATACAAAGACAAAGCAGGCTAAAATTGATACAAGAAATATTCCCTGTGGGGTCAAAGGTGTTCAGCAGTTCACAACAGAACTGGTAACATATCTGTAGGATATACTGAGCTATCCTCTTTCAAGGCTGCTTCACTTACCTTGCAGTCCTATGCAGTTACTCTAGTCTAAGTCCACTGAAATCAATAAGCTTTTAGACTACACAGGATTGCACTGCCAGAAATGTAACTAACAAAAAAATTAAAGAAAAAATCACTTGTATGCATCATTTACCTCCAATTGGTAGACGCCCCCACTATAATTCTCAATTTGTTTCGCACTAAAACAAAGCAAAGATTGGTCAGAAACATTGAAACAAGGAGTACTATGAGGTTGCTTGTGACCAAAAGCTGCAATAGCCATTTCAAGAAGCAGATTAAGCTAAATCATGCAAAGAGTGGCTATAAGAAAGAGTCAGTTTCACCCCTGATATTGTGGACATTACCATTATGAGTGGGTAACAGAGTCACTAATGGTCATTTAAGCATGGGTACTTGGACTCACGGTCACCCCGTCTGACTCGGTTGTTCCATGGAGTTCTGCATGAGTTTTCAGTCCATTAGAAATGACCTTGCTGCCAGCCCTTGCAATGTCCGGGTCTTCCTATTCGTCTGTTAACCCGACTCTTCCCTCTCCCCTAAGCTCAGCACAGCTGAAATCTGCCTAACGACAGCTCCACCCTCTGGAATGCCAGCGTGGGCCTCTACACCGGCAAGATGCCGGTGGAAGGCCCCGCCAGCGTCCTGGGGTGGTGCAGCCGCGGCAGCAGCCAAAGACCAGCGTCCAGCCCTCCACACCGGCATTGGGGCCACTAATGCCCTGGAGGCTCAGGAATGCACTGTCAGTCACTCATAATAGTAACCATTTACTTTATTGTGCCTTACTGAATTTTCTCAGCACCATGCCTTACGGTAGTTTTACAGCAATTTTACAATACTGTGACTAAATAAGGCACAGTCTGCTTCTAGAGCCAGTAAGCTGTTTTCAGATAAAGGCCATGGCATGAGCAAGGCCCCAAAAGGACAACCTGGAAACACACATTTTTGTTTGTTTTAAATAATTTTAGCCCCGACTCTTCCAACAGCGTTGTACAGATCTTGGTTAAGCACAGATCAGTCTTATTTTTATCTATAATATTGTATACAGGGTGCTTTGCAGAGTAACAGAAATCAGAGATACAGGTCCCTGCCCCAAGAAGCTAGGGTGGCTAAAGGAAGCAGGAGAAAGTAAGTGATAAGTTGAAGAGACTTTAGGAAACAGAGACAAGAAACTGAAAAAAGGAAGTCCCAAGGAGAAAATAGGATCAAGGCAAAAAACTACATATGGGGCCTAAGAACAGAGGGGACTATAAATAACTGGCAGGAAAGAAATGGACATGCAATGAGACTCTGAAGAGCTGGTGACAGTGAGCTCAAAAACCAAGGGAGACATAGGATTTCTAAGTAAGTAGCAGGGGCTGAGTTTTACATATTGATTTAAGCTAGCCAGCCAAAGCTTTGGCTTCAGACTTCTACCTTCAATATAACCGTGTAAATGTTTCTGTATTAGTCATCTATTACATAGATAAGATTTTGATAAGACATGCTTTCTTTACTTAGCAGTGAAAACCCATTTTAGTGCCACCCACAACGATGACTTGGAATAAAGGTAAGGTAAAGGTCCCCTGTGCAAGCACCGGGTCATTCCTGACCCATGGGGTGACGTCACATCCTGACGTTTCCAAGGCAGACTTTGTTTGCGGGGTGGTTTGCCAGTGCCTTCCCCAGTGACTTGGAATAGCTGCCAGAAAAATATTAATGCAAATTTTTCATTAGCCCTCTAACAAAGACAGACAGAAGCAAGACGGCAGCAGATATACAGTCATATTAAAATGCATACAGGTTACCACAACACACCATTATTCACATGAATGGGTAAATGCCCTGTGAAGTAGAAAAAGCAATTTAGATTATCAGTGTAATTGTAGAAATAATAGTTTTTCTAGTCCTTCTGTACTCAATCACAAACACACAGACGTGCATACACAATTGCACATTAACATATAATTGAATTCTGCTTTACTGGTAATCATTTATTTCGGTGCCTGAGTTAATATATTCCTTCATATTTTCAAACACATATAACACTTCAGGATACCAAGTTTCCAACACTGTGTGTTTTTTCTTTCTCCCACTACTCCATTCCACAAATCTATCAATCATATTTTTACTCTATCCTTCTATTTGCGGCTAGGGTTGCCAGGTCCTTCTTCGCCACTGGCGGGAGGCTTTTGGGGCAGAACCTAAGGAGGGCGGGGTTTGGGGAGGGGAGGGACTTCAATGCCATAGAGTCCAATGGCCAAAGCAGCCATTTTCTCCAGGTGAACTGATCTCTATCAGCTGGAGTGCAGTTGTAATAGCAGGTAATCGCCAGCTAATACCTGGAGGTTGGCAACCCTATCTGTGGCACAAAAAAATCTTGTAGGCCCAGTAAAAACTGGCCCAACTGTTTCTCCATGCAAAGCTCTGGCATTAGTACAAGATTACAAAACAAACCAAAGAGAATAATTATGACATTTTTGTTCTTCAGATAAATGGGGAAAGCTTTCTAATCACAGTATCCTAGTGTCTATAATCAAGTTATATTACCTTCATGCATGTCAGGAAGAGACTGGGAGCCACTGGTGGTGGAAGTCAGCATCTTCATCAGGACAGGATGGGTCTTGCATAATGAAAACCATCTACATAATAAGGAGAATGCAATATTGATCAAAAGGATCAAGTGAAGGAGGGAAGGAGACCTAACTGTTCTCTGCTAATACCGGGGAACTTCATGTTGCAGCCCCCACCTTATGGAATGGCCTGTCTGACGAGGTCAGGAAAGTTCCCACTTTCCTGACATTCCACAGCCTGTGCAAAACCGACTTGTTCAGGAGGGCATTTTTACACAGGTAAACAGCCCTATACTATAATAGGATGGTTCGGAAAGATGCTTTAAAGAAGGGGAATGGATTTGGGGTCTATACCACAGTGTACTGTCTGTTGCTATATGTATTGTCCTACTATGTAATTACTGCATTGCTTCTGCATGTTAATACTTATGTTTTATTTCAGCTTTGTCTCAGTTTTCTACAATCCTAATGCTTACTGGATGTCTCATCTTGTTGATTGTATTGACTTATGCTGTGCAATCTGCTTTGAGTCTCAGTGAGAAAGGTGGACTATAAATAATGTAAATAAACGTTTTTTAAAAAATTAAAAATCCTGCTCCTGCCAAACATAACTGTGTCAAAACACTGTAACACAGTGGGATGAGTGACCCTATCTGCCAAGTGGCCATCTGAGTGCATGTGTGAAAGGGATTTCCAGGACATATAATTTATCTGCAGAAGTCTACAAAAATCAAAAATGAATGAGCATTCTGACATAGTACTTTCTATATAGAACACGACAGTAACATGATCAAGTTCAACTAAAAAAGAAGCCCGCTTTTTTTAAACTACAGTGTGACACACAAATCACAAACCTATAGTCTGAAGGCAATTTGGAGGCTACCTAGTCCAGTCCCTGTTTGGCTGTTTCAGCCACTGCCAGTCAGGCTTTTGCTTGCTGTTATTTTTTTAATCGGTAGTAGGCATATTGCTAAGCGTCATTACATTATTGTGATATAGCTATAATCAAGGTTTTTAAAAAGTGGGCTAAACTCAAGCCAGCCAGACACCATGGTGAAAATCACAAGCAAGGTGCATGCTTTATAATTTTTTAGAAAATGCCATTCAGAATTTGCATGCTGTAGCTTCCCTCTCCTTCCCAAGCTTGATTTGGGGATGAGCGAAGACTGTTGCCAGCTCCTAGCTCTGGGCAAGAAAGAATGTCAATAAGTGTGAGAACACAACTTGCCTTCCACATCAACTTCTGATCAAAACCAAATGCAAAGGGGAGGGGAGAGAATCTCAAGGTGGCACTCCAGAGAGTAGTGATTTTTTGAAGGAAGAAACACTGTATGAAACATTTCCTGCTTCAGCAGGGCCATTTGCTCTGACACCAAACAACCTTTTAAAGGGTTGTTGTGAGAGATCCCCCTCTCTGAGTTTGCTTCTCCAAATCAGTTGCTCAGACGTTGATACAGAAACAATCGATTTATTGAAGCCTTCAGGAGATGAGACAGGCACAGGTAGAAAGTTGCAAGTGAGGGGCTATACGGGTTTACAGAATATATTGACTCCAGGGCACTGGGGCACTGGGGTTCACACTTATTGTTATGGGAAGTTACAAGCTTGGCATAATACAAAACATCAGACAGACCCCAGGAAGTCTGGGCGGCTATCACACTTCCAAGGCCGCATCGGCCTGAGGGAGTACTGGCAGGAAGAACAGCGGGGGGGGGGAAGATACATGGGCCATCAGGCCTGGCGCCTGAGACCAGAAGGTGTGAACTGCTTTTACGAGTTCACTGATAACACAGCAGGTGATGGAAAGCAGAGACACAAAGACAGAGACCCTCACATTCTGCCCCCCTTAAGGCCCCCCCCCGGGGTCCCCGAGAGGACGAGGCTTATCGGGATAAGCAAGGTGGAATTCCCGGACTAAGCGAGGAGCCGCCATGTGGGGTGCGGCCACCCATTCGTCATGAGCGGAGCCAAGGTTTTTCCAGCGAACAAAGTAAAACAGTTTCCCTTTCTTCCATTTGGAGTCTAAAACCTTGGATATTTCCAAATGGGTGTCCCCTCCTACTACGGTAGGAATCTCGTGTGCGGGAGGGGGGTGGAACTGGGGGGCTGCCACATAGGGTTTGAGGAGGCTTATATGAAAGACTGGATGGACTCCTTTCAGAGTTTTTGGGAGGTCCAGTTCCACAGTAACCTCGTTGATTACTCTGGTAATGGGGAAAGGTCCCACATAACGGTCGCTCAGTTTTTTGCAGGGGCGAAGAGAGCGGAGGTTTTTGGTGGACAGATAGACTTGCTCCCCCACCTTGAGTTCCCATCCCGGAGACCGGTGTTTGTCTGCTTGTTCCTTGTACTTGCTTTTTGCCCTTTCCAGATTTTTGAGCAACCATGGCCAGGTGGATTTAACCACCTGAATCCACTCCTGAAGGTCAGGGGTAGACTGGAGCTCTGGCGAGACGGGGGCAGAACCGAAAGGGCCGAAATCCGTCCCGTATATAACTTGGAAGGGACTAAAGCCGGTAGAGGAATGAGGCGCATTGTTATACGCATATTCGGCAAATGGCAGCAGGTCGACCCAATCGTCCTGGTGGAAATTTACATAGCAACGCAAATAACATTCTACCACCGCATTTACTCGTTCTGTTTGACCATCCGTTTGGGGGTGATAGGCGGAAGAAAGGCCCTGCTCTTCCACTCCCATTAACTTTAGGAAGGCCCGCCAGAATTTGGCAACAAACTGGACCCCCCTGTCGGAGAGGACCTTCCTCGGGATCGAGTGTAGCCTGAGGACGTGTGTGATGAACAGTTTAGCTAAGCCCTGGGCTGAAGGAAGGCCTGCACATGGAACGAAGTGAACCTGTTTGGAAAAGAGGTCTGTGATAACCCAAAGAACCGTTTTTCCCCGACTCGGAGGTAGGTCGGTGATAAAATCCATGGCGATGACTTCCCAGGGACGGGAGGGGCTCTCAAGCGGTTTGAGAAGCCCTGGGGGTTTTCCCATCCGTTTCTTGGCTGTGGCGCAGGTGGGGCAGCTGCGCACATACAACTCTACATCAGATCTCATACCGGGCCACCAGAATTGTCTTCGAACCAGGTGAAGCGTTTTAATGAAACCAAAATGACCCGCTAGCCTGGCACCATGTACAAGTCCCAATACTTCCTTGCGAAGAGAGGAGGGGACGTACAGTTTCCCCCCTTGCACCCACCAAGTGTTGGTACGTTCCAGACCAGTGGGGAGGAGATGATGCTCCTCCTCCTGCAAGGAGGCGTCCCGGAGTCGCTGTTGGAAGGCTTCCGGGATGCCTTTGAGTGTAGGGGGGGTCTCCGGTGGTCGGGCTTGGGACCGGGTGGTGACGGCTAAGCTAGGAACTTCCCCTCGCTGCTCGGGAGTGAACAGGGAGTCGACTGGGCGATCGAAATCGTTGCGATACTGGGGAAGTCGTGACAAAGCGTCGGCTAGGGCATTTTCTTTGCCAGGGACATGTCTGAGAGTGAACCGGAACTTAGCGAAAAATTGGGCCCACCGAACCTGTTTGGCATTGAGTTTTCTAGCCCCCTTGAGGGCCTCAAGATTCTTGTGATCGGTACATACTTCGAATGGCAGTTCGGCCCCTTCCAAGAAGTGTCGCCATATGGTAAGGGCATGTTTGACCGCTGCTGCCTCCTTCTCCCAAATGGCCCAGTTGATTTCAGACTGGGAAAACTTCTTGGAGAAGTAGGCGCATGGTCTCAACCGTCCCCCCTCATCCCTCTGCAATAGGGCCCCGCCCATGGCTACATCCGAGGCATCCACTTGCACCACAAAAGGCTTGGTGCAATCTGGGTGAGCCAAAACGGGTTCGGATGAAAAAAGTAGCTTCAAACGTTCAAAAGCTAGCTGGCACTGGGGGGACCATTGCAAACGGGCTGAGGGAAGCGCGGCGCTAGCCCCCTTGTCCTTGGTACGCAACAGGGCAGTGAGGGGAAGCGCAACTTGGGCAAAGTTAGGAATGAAGTTCCGGTAAAAATTGGCAAACCCCAAAAACTGCTGAAGTTGGCGGCGGGTAGTGGGGGGTTCCCAGTCCCGCACTGCCTGGACCTTGGCGGGGTCCATTTCCAACCCTTGGTGGGAGATCACATACCCCAGAAATGTAATGGAGGGTTGGTGGAATTCACATTTGGACACCTTAGCATACAGTTTGTGTTCCCGCAGCCGCTGGAGCACCTCTCGCACTAGGCGCACATGGTCTTCCATGGTTTCAGAGTAAATAAGGATGTCATCGAGAAATACCACCACCCCCCGAAACAGTAAATCATGCAAAACCTCATTAATTAATTGCATAAAGACACTCGGAGCCCCCGAAAGTCCGAACGGCATGACTAGGTACTCAAACATCCCAAAACAACTGGAAAAGGCCGTTTTGGGTTCATCTCCTTCTTTGATGCGAATGCGGTGGTAGGCTTCTACCAAGTCCAGTTTGGTGAAGATTCGGCCCTCCTTTAATTGTGCTAGAAGGTCAGGAATAAGAGGGAGGGGGTAAGCATTAGACTGGGTGACTGCGTTCAGTCTGCGAAAGTCAATACACAGTCTTAAATCTCCCGTCTTTTTCTTTACAAAGAAAGCTGGGGCTGAATAAGGAGCCTTGGAGGGGCGTATGAAACCCCTCGCCAGATTGACATCCAGATAGTCTCGCAACACTGTCTTTTCACTAGGGCTCATGGGGTAAACCTTTCCCTTAGACAGTTTGCCTTCCCCTACAATCTCGATGGCACAGTCCGTTTCTCTGTGGGGAGGCAGTTCGTCGCACTCTCTAACATCAAAAACATCAGTAAATTGCGAGTACTCAGAGGGTAATTGAGGAGAGACTGGGGCGGGGGACCCTACCAGTGCGGCGGCTGGAGTCCTGAGTACCCGTTCCTTGTCATGCAACCCACAGGGGTTTTCGGGGAAGGAAAGCACCCGTTTAACCCAATCAATGGAGGGATTGTGCCCCCTTAACCAGTTCATCCCTAACACCACAGGGGTTACAATAGGGGCGATAGTGAAATACAACCGTTCCCAATGTTCCCCCACGGACATAATCACGGCTGCAGTTCTGTGGGTCACCGGGCCCCGTTTAAAGTCACTCCCGTCCATTTGGGAAAAACGGAGGGGTCCCGGAAGCCGCTTGCGCCGGACACCCAACTTCTTGGCAGTTTCCTCATTTATCATGGTGCGGGCACACCCCGAGTCGACCAACGCGGGGACCTCTAACGGGGGACCCCCTTTGGGTAGGGACAGATGGACACGCACAAATACATTGTCCTCTTGGGCGCTTACCATCGGTGGAGCTCCTTGCACAACGATAGGGACGGTCTGCTGCGGAGCCCCCTCTACAGCAGACCGACGGCGTTTTTTGCCGGCTGTTCCCACTCTTCCTCCTCGCTGGAAGAGGGGGACGGGGTAGTGGCCTCCGGGGAGCCGTCCGAATCAAAGACGGTATTTGTAATCCGGGACCCCGATGGGACCGTAGAGTCGGATGCCCCATCCTGGGGACGTGCGTGGAGAGCGGAGGGTGCGCCGGAGCGCCGGCTCAGTGGTCCACTTCTGCGGCGAGGCTGGCTGTCGGCGGCCGGTTTCGTCGGCTCGGCCTGGGTTTGGCGGGGAGGGGTCGGACGGCCTGAGCGAGAGGGGCATTGCGATGCAAAGTGACCCTTTCCCCCGCAGATCAGGCAGACGCCGGCCTCGAACCGCTTGCGGCGTTCCGCGGCCGAGAGGACCCCGCCACCCCCTTGCCGGAGTTCCCGGCCACGGTCACCCCGGGGCCTGGGGTCTCGCCCAATCCGTTGCTTGGACAAGTTCAGGAGTTGTTTGCGATTCTCGATGTCAGCAGCATGGCGAACCCAACCTTCCACATCCGGGGGGTTCCCTTGCATGAAGGCCCAATGTTGGAGGTCTGGGTTGAGACCCTCCCTGAAACATTGTACCAAGGTAGCCTCACTCCAGTCCAGAATTCGGCTAGCCAGTGACTGGAACTCACTTGCATACTGCGCCACCGACTTAGTCCCTTGGCGCAGTTGCATCAGGGAGGCTTTAGCCCGCTCACCTAGAGTCGGGTCCTCAAAACGGTTTCGGAGTGCTACCATGAACTCGTCCAGGGTTCGCAGCACCGGCGAGCGGAGTTCATACTGCAACACCATCCAGGCAGCCGCCTCCCCTTGCAGTAAGGAAGCCACGTACTGCACCCGGGACTCCTCAGAAACGAAGGTTCGGCCTTGTTCCCGCATAAAAATGTCTACTTGGACCATAAAAAAGGTCAACTGGTCTCCCGACCCGTCATACGTGACTTTCAGGTCCCGACGGGCCGGGGGGGCAGGGGTTGCGGGCGGAACTACTGGCGCCCCGTCTGGGGGAGCACCGGCTGGAGGTTGCAATTTCAGCGCATCTAGGGTCGTGGCCATCTCACCCATTACGCGTTGCATGATCTCCATCTGCTCCTGCATAGCCCGGCGGTCTTCCTGCCACTGTTTTCGTTCTTCCTCCATGAGGGCCTCTTTGCGGGCCGGGTCCCCTTCGAGTCCCGTGCTGGGGAAGGCCAACCGGCGATCCTTCGCCGCAGTCCGCGAGAGCGACCAGCCCTTGGGAGAGTCCAGCCAATAAGTGAGCCCCCGGGGACGTCCGTCCCGATCTTGGTCGGGGGCGCGACCCTTCGGTTTCTTTGGCTTGGCTCCCTCCTCTTTAGGGTCCGGCTTCTCCGGCTCGTCCGGTTCCTTGGGGGCATCGGGGTTAGGGGTGGTGTCCTCGTCGGCTGACATTCTGTCCAAAGCGGTACAGCTGCAGTCCGAGAGGCAAAGACTTGCAACTTAATGTGAGAGATCCCCCTCTCTGAGTTTGCTTCTCCAAATCAGTTGCTCAGACGTTGATACAGAAACAATCGATTTATTGAAGCCTTCAGGAGATGAGACAGGCACAGGTAGAAAGTTGCAAGTGAGGGGCTATACGGGTTTACAGAATATATTGACTCCAGGGCACTGGGGCACTGGGGTTCACACTTATTGTTATGGGAAGTTACAAGCTTGGCATAATACAAAACATCAGACAGACCCCAGGAAGTCTGGGCGGCTATCACACTTCCAAGGCCGCATCGGCCTGAGGGAGTACTGGCAGGAAGAACAGCGGGGGGGGGGAAGATACATGGGCCATCAGGCCTGGCGCCTGAGACCAGAAGGTGTGAACTGCTTTTACGAGTTCACTGATAACACAGCAGGTGATGGAAAGCAGAGACACAAAGACAGAGACCCTCACAGTTGTTGAATTTGGTGATTTAATAGTACAGATCTGCTGTCCGTACAGGAGGGGGAAAATAGCATAGATGTCCAGTGTATTTCAGATCTTTGTGCACACTGCAAGCTACATAGGTTTTAAGGAATACAAACTGAGAATCCTCCAGTTTGCTTAACTACCAAAGCAAGCCATGATTCCACCACTGTGACTTGCAGGAAATACTTCTAGTAATCCATGTCAACAATGCATTGTATGCCACAGTAAATCTTCCATTATGTTAAGAGGACAACAAAATCAATTGCCAGAAGGCTTTTACTTCTAAAATGTGCATGTCCGCAACACAGATACTATCAGGCGTTTAAATGAAGCCCTCTTTGTAACAGCTCAGCTGCTTCCACATGTGTGTGTGTGTGTGTGTGTTAAGTGCTGTCAAGTCACTTCCGACTCATGGTGACCCTATGAATGAAAGTCCTCCAAAATGTCCTATCTTTGACAGCCTTGCAAATTGAAGGCTGTGGCTTCCTTTATTGAGTCAATCCATCTCGTTGGGTCTTTCTCTTCCTGCTGCCCTCAACTTTTCCTAGCATGACTATCTTTTCCAGCGACTCTTGTCATCTCATGACGTGACCAAAATACAATAGCCTCAGTTTAGTCATTTTAGCTTCTGAGTCAGTTCAGGCTTGATTTGATCTATAACCCACTGATTTGTTTTTTTGGCAGTCCACGGAATCCGTAACACTCTCCTCCAACACCACATTTCAAAGAAATCTATTTTCTTCCTATCAGCTTTCTTCACTGTCCAGCTTTCACACCCATACATAGTAACAGGGAATACGATGGCATGAATTAATCTAGTCTTGGTGGCCCGTGACACATCCTTACACTTCACAATATTTTCTAGCTCCTTCATGGCTGCCCTTCCCAGTCTCAATCTCCTTCTGATTTCTTGGCTGCAGTCTCCCTTTTGGTTGATGGTGGAGCCAAGGAATAGAAAGTCTTGAACAACTTCAATTTCCTCATTGTCAACCTTAAAAGTTGTGTAATTCTCCTGTAGTCATTACTTTTGTCTTCTTGATGTTCAGCTGTAGTCCTGCTTTGGCACTTTCTCTTTTAACTTTCAGCAGTAGTCGTTTCAAATCTTCACTATTTTCTGCCAATAATGTAGTGTCATCAGCATATCTCAAATTATTAATGTTCCTCCCTCCAATTTTCACTCCACCTTCATCTAAATCTAATCCAGCTTTCCTAATTATATGTTCTGCATATAGATTGAAGAGATAGGGAGATAAAATACATCCTTGTCTGACACCTTTGCCAATTGGAAACCATTCTGTTTCTCCATATTCTGTTCTAACTGTGGCCTCTTGTCCAGAGTACAGGTTGCGCATTAAATCGATCAGATGTAGTGGCACACCCGTTTCCTTTAAAACCAGCCATAGCTTTTCATGATCCACACAGTCAAAAGCTTTGCTGTAATCTATGAAACACAAGCTGATTTTCTTCTGAAATTCTCTCGTAATCTCCAGTAACCAGCGTATATTTGCAATATGACCTCTAGTGCCTCTTCCTTTTCTGAAACCAGCTTGAACATCAGGCATTTCTCGTTCCAAATATGGTAACAGCCTTTGCTGTAAGATTCTGAGCATCACTTTACTTGCATGAGAAATTAATGCGATGGTCCGATAGTTGCTGCAATCTTTGATGTCTCCTTTCTTGGGAATTGGAATGTAAAAGGATCGTTTCCAGTCTGTGGGCCATTGTTTTGTTTTCCATATCTGTTGGCATATTCTTGTCAAGATTTTGATGGACTCCGTTTCTGTGGCTTGGAATAGCTCCCATCTGCTCTTGGTGATTTGTTTCTCCCGACTGCTCAATGCAGCTTTCACTTCACTTTCTAATACTGTAGGTTCTTCTTCAAAAGATTCTTCTTGGAAAGAATCTTTTATCCTTTCATCTCTTCTGTATAGTTCTTCAGTGTATTGTTACCACCTTTTCTTTATTTTGTCCTGTTCAGCTAATGTATTTCCATGCTGATCTTTCAGCATTCCTAACCGTGCTTTAAATTTCCCTTTGATTTCTTGGATCCTGTGGAACAGATCTCTTGTTCTTCCTTTTTTGTTGTTCTCTTCTATTTCTTTACACTGGTTATTATAATAGGTCTCTTTGTCTCTACATGCGAGTCGCTGGAACGATGCACTTAGACTTCAACATGTTTACTCATAAATCAATCCCATTGATTTTAGTCACACTTCCAAGCAAGTAGACTGCTCCCCTAGTTCGGTATAGCATAGATCAATTAAAATCTATATACTGCTTTGGCAAAATATGTAGAGGAGCTATTTATGACCAGTAGGGGTGCAACTTCCACTAGGAACGAAATCACACTCAGGCCCAGCCAGTGGCGCACTGGCCATCGTGTCAGCTTGCCCAATGGCAAGTGGGCCCCTGATGAAGTGGGGCCCCTTAAACGTTAGACAATATGGTAAAAATAAAAATTAATAAAAATTAAATGATGGCCTTATAGTTGTGGGTGGGGCCCCTTTGTCTCCTGGCAGCCAATATTTTTAGACCCAGTCTGCCACTGGGCCCAGCCCATCCAAATTTTTCTCTTGGTTGGTCCTTAAAATGCCACAGATATCTGCGATATTTCTGCTACACCAGACTGACACGGGGTATTTATGCGGGGGGGGGGGGGTTACAGCTTAGATGCACGTTCCCTCCCCCCCTCCAAATTATCAAAGCTCAACCATAAGCCCCCTGTGCAGAGTTTTGAGAATTTGGATGGGGGGGGGGAAACCCGCATCTAGAGAACGGCAAGCCCAAGGCAAAACCGCCCCTGCATCAATGGCCATGGTGACCTCTGTAGAATTCGGAGATTCTGAGTGTTTCCCTTCCTGGGCCGGTAGGGTTGCCAAGTCCCTCTTCGCCACCGGCGGGAGGTTTTCAGGGCGGAGTCTGAGGAGGGTGGGGTTTGGGGAGGGGAGGGGCTTTAACGCCATAGAGTCCAATGGCCAGAGCAGCCATTTCCTCCAGGGGAACTGATCTCTGTCGGCTGGAGGTCAGTTATAATAGCAGGAGAGCTCCAGCTAGTACCTGGAGGTTGGAGAAAAACAAGGCTCCGTGCTATAATGTTAGAAAACAAAACCAGCACACAAATCTCTATGCAATACAATTATATTAAAAGTGCAAGGTGACAAGTGAATACTTAACTCTAAGATAACGACGAACTATATATATACATTGGTTCTCGTAGGTTATCCGGGCTGTGTGACCGTGGTCTTGGTATTTTCTTTCCTGACGTTTCGCCAGCAGCTGTGGCCGGCATCTTCAGAGGAGTAACACTGAAGGCCAGGGTCTCTTCAGTGTTACTCCTTCAGTGTTACTGTCCTTCAGTGTTACTCCTCTGAAGACGCCTGCCACAGCTGCTGGCGAAACGTCAGGAAAGAAAATACCAAGACCACGGTCACACAGCCCAGATAACCCACAAGAACCAATGAACTCAGACCGTGAAAGCCTTCGACAACAATATATATACAATATATACACAAATATACAAAATAGACTGACAGAGTCTTCTTTCCAAGGTAAGTACACTTTAGATCATATTTGTAATAGCAGGAGAGCTCCAGCTAGTACCTGGAGGTTGGAGAAAAAAGGCTCCGTGCTGTAAAGTAACGTTAGAAAACAAAACCAGCACACAAATCTCTATGCAATACAATTATATTAAAAGTGCAAGGTGACAAGTGAATACTTAACTCTTAAGATAACGACGAACTATATATATATATATATATATATATATATATATATATATATATATACACACACACACACACACACACAATATATATACAATATATACACAAATATACAAAACAGATTCTTCTTTCCAAGGTAAGTACACTTTAGATCCTATCTGTATTGCAAAACTGTCAATGAAGACGGTAGACCATAGAAGTCCCCAAGGAAGACTTCATTGGGGACTTCTATGGTCTGCCTTCTACACTGACAGTTTTGCAATACAGATACGATCTAAAGTGTACTTACCTTGGAAAGAAGAATCTGTTTTGTATATTTGTGTATATATTGTGTGTGTGTGTGTGTGTATATATATATATATATATATATATATTGTTCGTCGTTATCTTAAGAGTTAAGTATTCACTTGTCACCTTGCACTTTTGATATAACTGTATTGCATAGAGATTTGTGTACTGGTTTTGTTTTCTAACAGTACCTGGAGGATGGTAAGCCGAGGAGGCCAAAACAAGGCGTGAAACCGAAAGCGCCGCTGAGCTTTCGGTTCCACGCCTTGTTTTGGCCTCCTCGGGTTACCATCCTCCAGGTACTCCCTGGAGATCTGCTGCTATTACAGGAGGGGGAGAGAGAGGGGGGCGGGGCCTGTGGCGCGTGGGAGCGCCGCATGGGCCTCCCACAGGCTCCCTTCCCACAACCGCCAGCAGCAACTGTCTCTCCCGCCGGCGCCGGACCAGAGAGCGCGGCTGGCGGCCGGCTTCGCGCCCTCCGCCTCGTCGCGAAGGCGGGCCGCGAGCCTGCCGGGGGTCGCCCTCACCTGCGGGCCAACATGGCGGCCACAGCGCCTCGCCTCGCGTCGCCACCTCAGGGTGGGGGGTGCAGCCGTTCGCCGGGGACAGGAAGTGGGCCCTCGCCGCCGGCCAGGCCCGCCGGGAAGAGCTGGTTTCTTTCCCTCGCTCGAGGCCGCCTGCGCCGCTCCCTCCCTCCCTCCCTCCCTCCCTCCCTCCCTCCCTCCGGCGCGCCCCTGCGCCACCTAGCGGCTGCCGCGCTCCAAGCCTGGCGCGAGTTGAGCGTTTCCTTTAGTGCGGGGGGGGCGGAGGAGAGTTCCGTGGGCTCGTGAGGTGGTCGACGGTGGGCGGGGCCTGGGTGGGGGGGGCTCTTGAGGTGGTCGACGGTGGGCGGGGTGGGGGTGGGGGGGCTCGTGAGGTGGTCGACAGTGGGCGGGGCCTGGGTGGGGGTAGGGGGCTCGTGAGGTGGTCGACGGTGGGCGGGGTCTGGGCGGAGGTGGGGGGGCTCTTGAGGTGGTCGACGGTGGGCGGGGCCTGGGTGGGGGTAGGGGGGCTCGTGAAGTGGTCGACGGTGGGCGGGGCCTGGGCGGAGGTGGGGGGCTCGTGAAGTGGTCGACGGTGGGCGGGGCCTGGGTGGGGGTGGGGGGGCTCGTGAGGTGGTCGACGGTGGGCGGGGCCTGGGCGGAGGTGGGGGGGCTCGTGAAGTGGTCGACGGTGGGCGGGGCCTGGGTGGGGGTGGGGGGGCTCGTGAGGTGGTCGACGGTGGGCGGGGCCTGGGCGGAGGTGGGGGGGCTCGTGAGGTGGTCGACGGTGGGCGGGGCCTGGGCGGAGGTGGGGGGGGCTCTTGAGGTGGTCGACGGTGGGCGGGGCCTGGGTGGGGGGGCTCGTGTGGTGGTCGACAGTGGGCGGGGCCTGGGTGGGGGTAGGGGGGCTCGTGAGGTGGTCGATGGTGGGCGGGGCCTGGGTGGGGTGGGCGGGGCCTGGGTGGGGTGGGGGGCTCTTGAGGTGGTCGACGGTGGGCGGGTCCTGGGTGGGGGTAGGGGGGCTCGTGAGGTGGTCGACGGTGGGCGGGGCCTGGGTGGGTGTGGGGGGGCTTGTGAGGTGGTCAACGGTGGGCGGGGTGGGGTGGGGGGCTCTTGAGGTGGTCGACGGTGGGCGGGGCCTGGGTGGGGGTAGGGGGGCTCGTGAGGTGGTCGACGGTGGGCGGGGCCTGGGTGGGGGTGGGGGGCTTGTGAGGTGGTCGACGGTGGGCGGGGCCTGGGGGGTGGGGGGGCTCGTGAGGTGGTCGACGGTGGGCGGGGCCTAGGCAGGGGTGCGGGTGGGGGGCCGCTCAGCAGGGGCGTGATGCCGCACCCGAGTCTGCCTCCGAAGCAGCCTTCCTTCCACAGGAACGGATCTCTCTATACTGGGGATCCCTTGTAACTGTAGGAGGAATCTGGGGCCCAGGTTAACCCTGCGTGTGTGAAGCGCCTCAAGTTATGTCCGACTCCTGGCGACCCTCTGGCTCCACGTCCTCCACAGTGTCCTATCTTTGGGTTCTTTCCTTTTATCCCTTAGAAGCTCCTCAATCCATTGATCTTGAGCAGCATATATCTAGTGCTGGAGGGATATAAGGACTGAAACAAATCTTGCCACTGACAATGTAGCCTTGGGGTCCCCCATCACTTAGTAAAAAAAGCATTATGTCAGTCACAGAGGTATTGGATTTGTATATTAAAAGGGGGGAAATATAGTGCGATCGAAGTTCCTCGTAAAAGCGGCCTTGCAAAACGGCATGGGCTAATGAGTCAATAGAGCCAGAAGAGCAAGGGCAGATCCTGTCTGAGTATGGTATATTCAGAATTCTGCCCTGCATTACCATAGAACAGTTAGCACTCAATCTAGCCAAGCAAAAAGCTCTACAGAGACGAGGAGTTGTCAGATAAGATATACGGGCAGGCAGACCACATGGAGGATCGTTGGGTTCTGTCTTTGGGCCTCACTCAGATCTTGCAAACTGAGGTCTGTGGCTTCCTTTATAGAGTCCATCCATCTCTTGTTGGGTCTTCCTCTTTTCTTGCTGGGTACCCAAGGTTAGGTAAAAGGGGAAAAAATATATTGGGCCTTCAGCAGTGGTTAATTAATACCCATGTTAGCCTGCACACATTTACAGAAATACATACATACATACATACATACATACATACATACATACATACAACATATACAAACAGTTCAAACCCAACCAGGCATGTGTATAGATTGTCTGAAAAGATAGAATAATAATTATTTTAGAAAGGAATAATAATTATTTTAGGAAGCCCCTGCACTTCCCCTGCTGTCCCCTGCTGTTGTGGGCCTTTCCCCTACTTGTTTGCAAGCCCTCCTTTCATCCATAACCCTAGCCAGGTGCAGTGCTTGGTGCTCCGGGGGAAGAGCATGCAGGTGGTCCTGATGATCCCAGCACCATCAGAGGGACTTTTGGAAGAATTGTTTAGATATAAAATAACGGCAACCAGAGTTATATTTGCAACAAAATGGAAAGCAGAATATTGTCCAGGGCAGAAAGACTGGGAAAGTAAACTAGCAGAGGATGCAGTAATGGCAAAGTTAATGAGTTATGTGAATAATAGACCAGGCTCAGAATTTCAAGATAAATGGAAAACATATTCATAGTAGCCTCATGAAATGGGGAGCAGAGGAGGGAGAAGCTGAATTGACATACTGTATATATCATGTACTATTTTAGATTTCTTATCGTGTATTAAAAGGTGTTTAATAGAGAAAAACATTTGAATTAATAGCAAGTGGATGACAACTATATATGGATTTATTTTCCATATCACTATTATCACTATCAGTGTACCACCCAGGCTCTACACAACTGTGAAAGATGTCTCAAATCAATGCTCCTACAACCTGAAAATAATACTAACAAATGTAAATCAAGCCAATGGTTTGGTGCATTTGTACATTAACTTCCCATAGAAGTCAGTGTAATTTCTCTAGTTACTTTGTTTCATCTTAGTACCATGAAGTCTAAATTGAATCAGAAATTGGGAACATATGACCAAAATAAGGATGTATTAGATTTTATTGCTCTAGTTGTAAGAATGAAGTCATCTCAGAATTACTTCCCTCCTCAAGCTTAGGTTAAATAAAATGGATCATTAATTATGTATAATGCATTGTGATCCTGAACAGTTATAGCCTCCTTAGGCCATTGAAATTAACGGGCTAAGCTGTAACTCTGTTCAGGATTGTACTGTTGCCATTCAGTACAGTGTGTGTGTGTTTGAGAGCTGGGAAAAGTACAGAAGAGGGCAGCCAAGATGATCAGGGCATTAGAGCACCTTCCCTATGAGGAAAGGCTGAAGAGTCTGAGACTTCAGTTTAGAAAAGAGATGACTAAGAGGGGACATGATAAAGGTTTATAAAATTATGCACAGGGTTGACAACATTTTCTCCCTCTCCCAAAATTCTAGAACTTAAGGGCATCCAATGATGCTCATGGGCAGTAGATTTAGGATGGACAAAAGGAAATACTACTTTACACAGCAAGTGATTACAATGTGGAATTCGCTGCCACAGGATGTAGTCATGGCATAGTAGGGTTGCCAACCTCCAGGTATTAGCTGGAGATCTGCTATTACAACTGAACTCCAGCCAATAGAGATCAGTTCACTTGGATAAAATGGCTGCTTTGGCATTTGGACTCTATGGCATTGAAGTCCTTCCCCTCCCCAAACCCCGCCCTCAGGCTCCACCCCAAAAACCTCCTGCTGGTGGCAAAGAGGGACCTGGCAACCCTAAGGCGTAGACAGCTTTAAAGGGGGGGGGGGGTTTGGACAAATTCATGGAGGATAGGTCTATCAATGGCTACTATCTCTGGTAGGGTTGCCAGGTCCCTCTTTGCCACCGGCGGGAGATTTTTGGGGCGGAGCCTGAGGAGGGCGGGGTTTGGGGAGGGAAGGGACTTCAATGCCATAGAGTTTAATTGCCAAAGCGGCCATTTTTCTCCAGGTGATCTGATCTCTATCGGCTGGAGATCAGTTGAATTAGCAGGAGATCTCCTGCTACTACCTGGCAGTTGGCAACCCTAATCCCTGGTGACTAAAGGGAATCTCCATGTTCAGAGTCTGTAAACCTCTGAATACCAGTGCCAGGACGCAACATAATGGGGAAGGCCTCAACCTCTATGCCCTGTTGTTGGACTTCCAGAGGAACTGGTTGGCCACTGTGTGTGACAGTATGCTTGACTAGATGGACCAGCAGGGTTCTTCTTATAATGGATCCAGCAGGGTTCTTCTTATAATCGTGTGTGTGTAGTAGGATATAATGAAGTTCACCATGTTATGTAAAATGGGACTGATCTTGCTGCAGTTAATGTGCTTCAGGAAAGAAAAATCTTATTTTGCTTTTATTGGATCTATTACTTCCTTTGCAAAGTTCCTTTTCCATGTTGACCACTTAGGAGGGATTAATGGCTTTATAATACAAGAATGGTTTCTTTTTTACTAAATACTTGGCTGCATTTCTGTTCAATTCTCAGTCCAATCAGGTTGAAAAAACAGCTCATTCACAACCCCAAAATACTTGTTTTGATTTGGAATGAAGATGTTTGCACCAGAATGTAAAAAGGTAAAGGTAAAGGTCCCCTGTGCAAGCACTGGGTCATTCCTGACCCATGGGGTGACATCACATCCCGACGTTTTCTCGGCAGTCTTTGTTTATGGGGTGGTTTGCCAGTGCCTTCCCCAGTCATCTTCCCTTTACCCCCAGCAAGCTGGGTACTCATTTACCAACCTCGGAAGGATGGAAGGCTGAGTCAACCTTGAGCCGGCTACCTGAAACCGACTTCCTTCGGGTTCGAACTCAGGTCATGAGCAGAGCTTTTGACTGCAGTACTGCAGCTTACCACTCTGCACTACCAGGACGTAGGATGTGCGTAACATAAAATTTTATTTGCCATATTCACAGAGGATGTTCACAGTGTGCAAGAATGAACCTTATGCTCGCCAACAGGGGAAACGGTGGACAGGCCAGGTGGCTTTTTCAAGGTTGTTCTGTTTTTCTGTTTCACTTTGTTTTGACTCGCTGGTCTCTGAGAACGGGAAACCGTTATGTTGCCTAGGCAATCCAGAAAGTCTCTTTTCACCTATTTATCGTTTGCACCCAAAACCCTCCCTCATTCGCGTCCTTGCTGTTTCCTGGTCTGTTTCTGCATGTCACTGTGTATTTTCTGAATAAACCAACTTTCTATGGAATTCCTGCCTAGAGGTCGGTTATTGGATTTTGCCAAGTGGGCCCAGAGCTGACACCTTATTTAAGAATGAAAGCAAAGGCTTTGAGAGAAAGAGTAGAAGGTATTATTTGCCTACTGTAATCTCTAAAAACATCATCCTCTCGATTCATACAAGTAAACTGATAAGAAATTTAAATGTAGAATACATACAGAACACACTCACTGCACAACCTTTTGCCGTTTGTGTCCTTGTGGGATATAACCAAGTGAACCCTGTGCAACCATCAACTAATACCAAAATATTTACCATACCATCTGAAGGAGATAATGGTCCAATATAATCCATAAACACCTCAAATGGTGCACTCGAACGCTGCTGTTCAATGAAAGGAACTTGAACAGTGTTAGTACTGTTTACAACTTGACATGCTATACATTGTCTTAAAACAGAAATAACATCCTTTTTCATATTTGGCCACCAATATTTTTCTTTCAAACGTGTTAAGGTGGCATCTCTCCCCCCATGCAGTCCCCCCCATTTCAGCATGTGCTGTTTGAACAGGTTTTGGATGTTTAAAACAAGTGGAGGTAAGATATATTTACCACCAGATTTACATACAATTACATCACCTTGTTCGTTCCTGATGTAAGTATATGTTTTTGGGTATCCAGGTGGATTAGGTCAGGATGCATCTAGACAGTGAATTAGATCTAAATCAGTGATCGACTCGGTATGTATGGTAGTATATATTGAGCTAACGTGTCAGCTATCATGTTTCCCTGTGTATGTAGGGAAGATCCCAATGCTCTGTGCCCCAGCTCGTGTATCACTTGAATATCAGGGAGGTTTTTTGCAATGTGTACAATTGTTTTCCACTTACTAATGTGTAGTAGTGGTTGTTTCTTATTGTTCATGAATCCATTTGAGATCCATGTGTCTAGGTCCTCACTGAAACATCTGGCTAGGTAATTACTGTCAGTAACAATGAGTATTGGACCTTTTATCAGTGTAGCCTCCTTGAAGGCGTATTCCATAGCGGAAATTTCAGCATACTGTGCAGAATGATCTCCAAGTAAAAATTTCCATTGGTGGTCTATGACGAACTGTGAGTCCGAGTTAAAACGTCCTTGGGCAATTCCAATGCCAGCTGCATGCCGTTTCTTCTGGATAGGGCTGGAAATGGCGGATCCATCTGTATAAAAAACAGCTGTATATTCATTTAAATGAAGCTGTGGGAGAAAAAATGTAGTAGAGTTCATTTTCTACTTCTGGTAAGTCATCAAGTTGTGGTAAGGTATCATCATAATGAAACTCAAACCTTGTATCTTCAAAGTAAGACAGCCAAGTCAACCATCTACCAGAAAGTGCTTTCCTTTCTGTCTGCGGCATCTTTTGTAGACGCTGTGGTGAACGTAGCTGTGAATATACACGTATCTGTTGACCTTGTGATAAGTCAAGTGCTTGTAATAAAGCTTTATGCATTGTTGTGAGAAGTTTTTCAATTGGAATAAACTTCTCTGTAGGTGAAAAAATCAAATTTCCATACATAATAGGTGTAGAAGATGAAGCATTATGATATCTTATATATCCTGCAGTAGGAGAGATAAAAAACTTCACATCTAAAGCTTTATTTGAATCTCTTGCTTCTAAATATTTAGAGTCATTTATTTTCATGATTAAATCATTGAGTGTAGCTTGATATTCATGTGTCCATGGAACAATATGTTTTTCTGATTTTAAAATCAGTCCATAGAGAGGTTTGATGCTTTCAGCAAAATCTGGAACAAAATTTCTTGCAAAATTTAACAAGCCTAGAATGCTTTGCACTTGTTTCAAAGTCTTTGGTGGTTGAAGAGATACAATTTTATCCTTAAACCTTAGAGTCAGGCCTCTGCTGTGTCAGTCACTTCAAATCCTAAAAAAGTAACATCAGATTTGGCAATATCAGACTTCTTAAGAGAAATTACATACCCTCTAGCGAGAAGTTTTTGTATGATTTCCTCTAAGGCTTGTAGGTGTTCCTCTTCAGTGGAATGAGGAAAATAAATGATACGTTAGGAACTTCACGTAAAGTTTCAATGACATCCCCTGTAAACAATGCAGGTGAATTTAAAAACCCTTGAGGAAGGCGTATGAATGCATACTGTTTACCCTCCCAAGTAAAAGCTGTAATCCAATAACTTTCTGGAGAGATTGGACACGCCCAGAATCCATTACTCAAGTCCAAAGTAGTCTTGAACTTCTTTCGAATTAGGTTGTGTAGTATACTAGTTGAATGACAATTCTGTGCTGCAACTACAGGTGTTACTTTGTTCACTTCTCTGTAATCAACAACCATTCACCATCTGCCATCAGGTTTAGGTACCGGATACACTGGTGAATTCATTGGATTGTTTCTTGGAATTAAAACTCCTTGAGTTAAAAAATCATTGATAACAACTTGAATATCAGGTCTAGCATTGTGATTAACATGATATTGTTTTTGAGCTTTAGGCATTGTTGTACCTGTAGCAATATGAAATTGTACATCTTTCACGTGACCTGTTTGATTTTCCCATGTTTGAAAAACTTTATTATATTGATGAAAAAGACGTTTCTATTGTACACATCCTTTTCAGACAATTGAGATTCTTGAATCAATCCTCCTTGATATTGTTCTATTGGCAACTTAATAGTCAGTATTACACTTGAATCCATTCTCCAAGGAACATCTTTAATGGAAACTATGGCTTGTGTTCCATCATAAAAAATCACTTCAGTTTGTATATTTCTTCCATCCAAAGTTAAAGTAAAAAAATATAAATCATATTCCTTACCCCCATTAATGGTGGTTACCACGGTCACTGCCACTGGAATCTCTTCTTGTGTCTTCCAGCTGGTGGGCAGACATGTTATTGTTGCCTGCGTGTCTGGGACCACTCTCATTTGATGATTGTTGTACTGGACGAGTATTTCCATGTTGTACTTGTTGAACTCTATGGTCAGCAATAAGTACTTGTTGAACTCTGCGCTCTTGTTGTGGCTGTGATTGCCTCACAATCTGTCTCTCTTCAGCTGATTGAATAGAAGGTTCCCCTCGTCTATATGGATCTGGAGTTCCTCTCTCTGGATTTCCATACCAATCAGGTCGCTTAACATTTTGTCTCAGACCATATCTTCTTGGTTCCTCTTGACCTTCTGGTAAACTCCTCTCAGTTCCATAATCAGCTTTCCAGTTTTTATTAGTCTGGGGTCTGGAAAAGGAAGGTTGAGTTTGTTGTTTAACAAATTTCTGACCTTGTTGTGGACCGCTTTCAACTATGGGAGGTGTCCTTTGTTGGAAAATCCGGAACTGTTGTTTCAAATTACTTCCATTCCTTTTAATCCTCCTTTGGTTGGAGACTCTGGATGTCGAGCTACTTCTTAATGCGCTGGACGACCTGTAGAATCTAATCCCAGATTCTCATAGACAGTAGTTACTATTTGTGAAAACTGTAATCTTCTGACATTGTCATTTGGAAGAATAGACAAAGCAGTTTGAATTGAAGCAAGTACGGCAAGACCTGTACAGCTTGGTTTCAGAATACCCCACACTAAGGTAAAATCTTCTTTTAACATCATCCCTATATCAAAAGCAGCTATCAAACCTTCAGTTTTCACCAACTCTGATAAGGTTCTGGAAACCTTAACTCTGTTAAGGTTCTGAAAATGTCAGGTGGTACTGGCACTCAGTGGTTAAGCCAGGTGGTGTTCCAAGGTCGTACTGTTATTCAGTTCTGAGGTTGTTTTGTCTTGCTGTATCCTGGGAAGGGCAAGTGTTATCAGGGGGTTGCCGTGGCAACCAGTAGTTCAGAATGTTCACTTTCACTATATAGTGCCTGTACCCTTAGTGTTCCCCCCATTAGTGTCCTTGCTATTTCCAGGTTGGTTTCTGTAACTTGCTGTATATTTTCCATTAAATCAACTTTCTACGGAGAACCTGCCTAGAAGTCGTTTGTGGTATTTGTATGGCGAGCCCAGAGCTGACATTAGGACACTAATCTACTATTCTCCTTTCCACCGTTACATCGAACGCCTGTGTCCTGGCTGGGGCCACAGGAGAGGAACTCTAGCGGTCGCTTCTGGAGGAAGCGCGCCACGCTTATCAAGAGTCCTATCAGTTGGTGGGGTTGGTCGCCTCGCAATGGGTTCGCATTGAGCGAGCAGCGCCTTTGGAGTCCCAGGAAGACGCTATCCGGGCCCGGGAGGAAACCCGTTGGCTTGCCACCCTCCTCGAGGAAGCACGCCTAGCCCAGCAGGACTCTGCGCTGCTTACCCGACTTGTTGCCAGGAACTGCGTGTTAGGCGGGAGAGAGGCCCTGCTGGAGGGGACTGTTTCACTTGTTCAGGATCCCGTATTCCTCACTCCCATGGCGGAGAAGTCGGAGGAGGCGTCTCCTGCTCAACCCCGTTTTCGACTGGAAGCTGAGAACGCCGCCGCCAAAGCGGTCTTGCAACTGCTTGACTTACCGCCGGATACGGCCACCGACGCCACGGTCCTGCAAATTCTGGAACCCTGTTTCGGCTGCTCCGTACCTGTGGAGCTCGCGCAACAGGCGGTACCCTTGCTCCCTAATTGCAGAGAACTTTTACTTTTGTTGCAACAGGGCTGAACAATTTTTTGCTGCCGCGGCTGATGCCCAGGTTACCGAGTTGGAGGTAACACCGGCGGAGGCACTTGCGGCCTCGTGGGCCGCCGAGTTGGAGGCGCGACCCAAGGGCCTATAATTCCAGACATGGGGGGAGAGGACTGGACACTACCCTCATTCTCCCCCGACCCCCCGTTGTACAAACTCCCGAGGAGAGCGACGGCTCGCCTACTGAGACTGGCTGGAGCCAACCGCCACAGCAGTTTTGCACAAGACATTGGGGGGTACCCAGCCGAGGAGGACCTTGGTGATTAGAATACAAATCTCCAAGTGCCGCGACCCGGACAGACTAGGGGGGGCTGTGGACGAAGTCCAACGCCTGCGTTATTGAAACCAGGATCTGGAGGAGCAAGTAGCTCAGATGCGAGACCAAATGGACATTATGTGGCGGGAGTTTGGCAAGTTACAAAGGGCGCAACCTCCACACCACCTGGCTCCGCTGCCTCCAGGGCAACCTGGTCAGCCGGAAGCGCCAGCGCCGGACACCCCGCCCCGGGGCTACCCGGTGCACCTACTCCGGGACACCCCGCCCCGGGACTACCCGGTGCACCTGCTCCAGGACAGCCCGCCCCAGGATTGCCCGGGGTCCCCACTCCAGGACACCCAGGGGGACCTGTGCCGCCGGTTCAACCGCAACCACAACCAGTGAGGCCCACTCCACTACCGCGCCCATACGCCCAGCAAAGAGACTTGCGAGCAACGTTTCACGGATCCGTGGAAGGGCTACCTTACTTTTTACATCAAGTGGACAGTTTTATGAGAGAGCAGGGACCCACCTTTCCCACAGAAGACAGTCGGGTCAGGTACGTCTCATCTCTGCTGGAAGGAGAGGCGGCTGAGTGGATGATTCAACAATTTGACCTTCGGGCTCGATCCGTTCAAACTTTGAACAACTTTATGTGGGCGTTACGGAGACTCTTTGATGATCCCTTCCGAAGTGAGAAGGCGAAGACTGCCATCCTCCAACTGCGCCAGGTACTAAGTCTGTCAGGGAGTACACAAGTGAGTTTCAACGACTTGCCAGTAAGATTGCGGACTGGAGCGAAGCTGGTGATTTTAACGCACGAATAGGGCCAGATGATAATACTCTCTTCCAAAATCTTATAGGGAATTTTGATGAATCTTTCCTGAGCTCCCTATGGTATACTAGAACTTCCAGGGACTCGGTAATCAATTCTTCCAGCTTAAGCCTGGCCCAATTCGCTATTCAGAGAAACCTAATAATAGTCAATGGGCGATTGCAGATCGACCCTAATGGAGATTTCACTTTTTTTTAACCAAAATGGTACCAGTGTTATCGATTATTTTCTGGTTTCTGGTTTCTGGAGCGAAGCCACACGGGTACAATATTTTCGGGAAGGGCTGAATCCCGAAATCCTGTATTGGGGGTTTATGCAAAGAGACCCGCCTAACCTCGAGGAATGGATACTGCTGGCAGAAGAAGTGGAAAGTCGGCAGCAACTCCTCTCTCTCTCCAGGCGCAGGGCCAGGGAGATGGGGCCGCAGCAAATCCGAGCCACCCCAAAAGCATCCCCAAAAGTACCTGCACCACCGCCTGAAAGCTACCGAGCCAAACAGTTCCAGAGTGGAGCCTGTCTCATTTGTGGGACGGTGGGCCACTTCGCCGCAGCCTGCCCGTTGCACCCAAAACGGCCAGCTCCTACCCCCGCCCTGGGAGTACGACTCGGGCGGGTGGGAACAACCATCGGAAGAGCGCGGTTACAGGATGCACCGCCACCGCTGGATAAAAGGGTCCCCCCGCTCTCAATCTCAGCTTGGAAGACCCTCCATCAGCTCCGACTGCTCCCCTATCAGACTCCTCAGGGTCTCGGATTACAAATGCTGCTGTCCTAAGTGAGGACAGTACTGCCTCATCGGAGGAAGAGGGAAATTGGAGAGCCTCGGCGCTGAATCTGACATCCCCTGACCTGGCAAAAAATGGACCGGGTCTGTGGTAACTGGAGCGCCACCGCAGACCTTTGCTCCTGTGCAACCTAAAGTTCCACTAATGGTGAGTGAAGTGGGGGACACGATTTTCTTAGGTGTTATTTTACAACATCACAAGGGGGGTCCCCAGATATGTGTTAAGGCCTTGGTAGATTCCTGTTGTGCCCATACCTTAATTAATGAAAACACATTTAAGGCCTTAAAAGTGAAGTTGGTGCCTCTGCCCCAACCTGTCCAGTTTGCCCAAATGGATGGCAGTGACTTTGGGGGGGGGGCAGTGGATCGTCTCACCAGCAGAGTGGCCATGGGCGTGGGCCATCACTGGGAACAGTTGCACTTCACAATAGTGCCGGGCATTAGATACGCAGTGGTCTTGGGAGTGAATTGGCTGCATGGGCACAGCCCCACTATTGACTGGGCAGCCAGAACCATTGAGTTCACTCAGCCACAGTGCGACCGCCATCGCAGAGAAGTAGCAGTTAAAACACTGGCCGTGGTGGCACAATTGTGGTGGCGTCTCCAAACCCCCCCCCCACTGCCTCACGAATATATGGACTTTGCTGATGTTTTTGATGTGAAGGAGTGTGATGTACTGCCTCCCCACCGCAGAACAGACTGTGCTATTGAGGTGGTGGGGGAAGGCAAATTACCCAAGAGTAAAATTTACCCAATGAGTCCCAAAGAGAAGTCTGTGCTCAGAGACTTTTTAGACACGAATTTAGCTCGCAGATTCATTTGACCCTCCACTGCACCTAATTGCACCCCAGCCTTTTTTGTACAAAAGAAGACGGGTGATTTACGATTGTGCATATACTTTTGCAGACTCAGTGCGGTCACCCAAACTAACACCTATCCCATTCCCCTGATCTCTGATTTATTAAGTCAGCTGAAGGAGGGGCGCATTTTCACCAAACTGGATCTGGTTGAAGTGTATTATTGGGTGCGAGTCCGTGAGGGGGACGAACCGCTGACTGCCTTTTCCAGCTGTTTTGGGATGTTTGAATACCTAGTGATGCCTTTGGGGTTAAAAGGCGCCTCGGGAGTCTTCATGCAATTAATTAATGAAATCCTGCATGACCTATTGTTTAAAGGAGTGGTGGTTTACTTAGATGACATTCTGATTTACTCTAATACTTATGAAGAGCATGTTGTCATGGTCAAAGAGGTGCTATGGCGCCTCAGAGAGAACCAACTCTATGCTAAGGTATCCAAGTGCGAGTACCACCAAGACATTTCTGGGGTACATAATCTCGCACCAGGGACTAGCCATGGATCCCAAAAAGGTACGAGCAGTGGTGGACTGGGAGCCGCCCTCAACCCGGAAGCAGGTACAACAGTTTCTCGGGTTTGCAAATTTCTACAGGGGGTTCCTCCACAACTTCGCCCAAGTTGTGTTACCCATAACCGACCTTCTCAAAACCAAGGGGAAGGAAAATGCGGCAACCCTGCCATCTGCTCAGGTAGAATGGATGCCAGTGTCAAAGGGCTTTTGAAACACTTAAATGGTTGTTTACCTCTGAGCCCACGCTGAAGCATCCGGATTGCGGGCGGCCGTTAGTCGTTCAGGTAGATGCTTCCGAGATAGCCATGGGGGGCCCTCTTGCAGCGGGGGGCAGATGGTCAGCTGCACCCATGTGCTTATTTCTCCAAGACGTTTTCCCAATCCCAGCTAAACTAGCCCATTTGGGAAAAAGAGGCCTCCGCGGTAAAGCATGCTTTAATGGTGTGGAGACATTTTCTAGAGGGGGCAGACACCCCCTTTGAGGTGTGTACCGATCACAAGAACTTGGAAGCCTTAAAGGGGACCCGCAAGCTCTCTGCCAAACAAGTGCGATGGGCAGATTTCTTTTCCAAGTTCAATTTCATGCTACGCCATGTCCCGGGGAAACAAAACCAGCTGGCGGATGCTTTGTCCCAGCTCCCCCAATACCCGAGCAAGCTTGAACGTCCCACAGAGTCCCTTTTCACTCCCGCACCGAGGGGTCTGACGCCAACGTTAGCCGTGCAGACCCGAGCCCAAGCACAATGGTCCCTTGAGGTTATGGACGTACTGCGCTCGAGTGAGACGCTTGCCCCCATTCCTCCATCACAGCAGACTGAAGTGTCGGGGAAAACCGCAAGCCCTACTCCCGAGGAACCTCCTGAATCCCATCCCCCATTTTCTCTCCCGGAGGGACTACCTAATTCCTTCAGAGACGCTTTGGTCCAGGGTTACCAAACGGAACAGTTAACCAATGCCTTCCCTGCAAATCTTGTCAAAGGGGGGGAGCTGTGGTATAAAGACACCAAGTTGTATGTGTTGGGTCTTGTTCATGGGGCGAAATCTGCAGGACATTTTGGATTCATAAAGTCGCTCCACCTACTTTGTTGGCAGTTTTGGTGGCTGAAAATGCGATCAGACAGACGCCTTTATTCGCAGTTGTCCCACCTGTGCCATCACCAAACGATCCCCTGGAAAGCCCCCTGGGTTGTTGCAACCGTTGGAGACGCCCTCAAGACCGTGGGAAGTCATTGCCATGGATTTTATGACTGATCTCCCTCTCAGCAGGGGGAAAACGGTACTATGGGTGGTTACAGATCTATTTTCCAAGCAAGTGCATTTAATTCCTTGTGCGGGCTTGCCCTCCATCCCAAAATTGGCCCGTTTGTTTGTGTCACATGTCTTCAAATATCATTCGTTCCCACGCAAGGTAATCAGCGACCGCGGGGTTCAATATGTAGCCAAGTTTTGGAGGGCTTTTCTCAAATTGGTGGAAGTGGAGCAGGGGCTGTCAAGTGCATTTCACCCTCAAACCGATGGGCAGACTGAACCGGTAAATGCTGTACTGGAGTGTTATTTACAGTGTTATGTCAATTACCATCAAGATGACTGGGTCGACCTCTTGCCTTTTGCAGAGTATGCTTATAATAATGCTGTGCATCAATCTACAGGTTTTAGCCCATTCTATGGAAGTGTATGGAAGCGAGTTCGGCCCCCTAGGCAGTGTTGACGTCTCAGGGGAGGAGGGGGGTGCTGACATAACCGAGTGGGTCCATGCAATTCAGACCACTTGGCCATGGTTGCAAAAGAATTTGGAACGGGCTAAACGAAAGTACAAGGCTCAAGCCGATAAACATTGTTCGCCTGGCTGGTATTTCAAGGTGGGGGATCTAGTGTACCTGTCCACCAAAAACCTACGCTCTCTACACCCGTGCAGGAAACTCAGTGAAAAGTTTGTAGGAACTTTTCCCATATCGAGAATCATCAACAAAGTGACTGTAGAGCTCTCCCTCCCCAAGGCTCTGAGGAGAGTACATCAGTGTTCTATATTAGTCTTTTAAAACCACATGTACCCTTGCCTGATGTCAGAGACTGTGACACGTATGTGCAAAATGTTTTTTAAAACTTTATTTTCTTTTGCTAGGGCATATTGGCCTAAATTCATGTACTCTATATTGTAAACCAGGGCAGATATGGAATAGCACATTTACACAGAAGTAACTGCCATTTACTTCTGTAAGATTTACTCCCTAATAACAGTACTGACAGTTTCAACCCACAGTGTCTTTTCAGCACTCCTAGAGATTGTGCATGAAGCTAGATTGAACTCAGGGCTCCCTAGTTCAATCCTACTAGCCCAGCATGAAGATATAATGCAACTAACACAGTTACTTTCTCTTTTAACCTTTTGTTTTTTGTTTCCTAATTAATTTTTCTATTTTTCCCCATGAAGCTTCCTTTGTGTTCTTATTTTAAGAGTACTGATTTTAGTGATAGAAACATGAAAACAGAATGCCAGTAAAACATAGCAGGGTGTTAGATGCATAAGCTAAATGTGATGAAGTTTGCTAATTGATCGGTACTTGCTAAAACAAATCATGCACAGATTGTAACATTGGTGCTGAAATGCCCAGAATGTTTGTAGCATGTGCTTTTCCATAAGAGTCCTGTTCCAAAGTCTGCTAGTAGTTGGAAGGGTTTACCAGATCTCCAGGATTGTGTTGTTTCTACTTAATAAGAACAATTATGAAAATAATTATATAACATAATGTACTATTTCACTCAGGCTTTTAAACAATAACTTGATTCAACTTCCTCTCTTACCCACCCTTCTCCACTTACTGCATCGGCACAATGAATCATTTATTCTATAAGAGTGACTTCAATAATTGAACTATAGAATATTGTTCTTGTGCGTGGAAAGTACTGTCAAGTCACAGTCGACTTATGGCGACTCTAGCAAGGGGCTTTCAAGGCAAGTTACTAAGCCCAGGCAGTTTGCCATTGCCTTCCTCTGCAGAGCCTTCCTTGGTGGTCTCCCAAGTACTGAGCCTGCTTAGCTTCCGAGATCTGACAAAATTGGGTTATACCATGCTGCCTTCCCTCCCAGAGTATTGTGCTTACACAACCTGTAATCTATACCATGTATACAAGGTTTCAACCTAAATTCAATTAATTTAATACTAGTTCTTGAATGCCTTTGCTTTTGAATGGCCTCTTATGGCTTTGATGGTTAGAAATGTGAAAACAAACCAAAGTATAGTGCAATATGTCTATTATATTTTAATCCCACCATTCCTCCAAGGACTTCATGACAGCATACGTGATTCTCCCTCACCCATTGTATTCTCTCAAGAATTCGGTCAGGTAGTTTACAGTGAAAGAGAATGACTACTTCTTCAAACTCTATAGGCATTCTAAGACAGTACAAGCTCATAAGAAGACTTCACCATGTGTATGAATGCCTATTTGGTTCAGCTGTATGTCTTCGAATTAAAAATTATGGATAACTTCCTTCTCATTCAAACCCTGGCACACCATCTCCTCTGGCTGAGCTGGTTAAGCTGGCTTGCTTGAGGTCCAATTTAGTTCCATGGAAGGAGCTTTGAATTCAAATTAGCCCAAGGTCCTAGTTTCCCAATATTGGTTTATAGGGCTTAGCCAGGGATCTGTGGATAAAGCCTGGAGTGTTAAACTTTTTGTTTTAGGATGTGATTCCAAATGGAGGATACAAATTAGGATAACTGTCAGTCGATTTGGATTAGAAGAAACAAGTTCTGTCTTCCCAGATTTAGGGGTAAATATTACAAAGCACGGAACGGTTGCTGCTGCTAGAATAGATTCTTAAGAAAATGATTCACCAGTTTGCTATTGGTTATAATTTTACAGCACACTATCAAAGCATGGTATCTATTGCTGAATCATGGCTAGGGAATGAGGATTACACATTTTTGAAAATATTTAAATAAAGTCTGCTAAATTCAATTTTAGGAAAGTATCATTCTCTGTGAAGCCTGCAATGGTTTATCTGAATGAACAGTTGTAGGAGCTATAACCTGAGTGCTTTTTACAGTTATGGCAAATTCTGTGGAATAAATAACATAGTTTCTAACATGGTAAAGTGAGGTATTGTTAACACTACTTCAACCATTCAGTTTTTAAAAAGTGATGCCAGAACTTAAAAAAAAAAAAAAACTGGTGAAAGGAGATGGAAGATTTGAAAAAATCAAGTCTCTACTCAATCCCATTTCTGTACCAGCATGGAAAAAAACAATTCACTCTGTTTTGGCAGATTTTCTTTTATGGGAAAGAGTAATTGAAGCTAAGGTATCTGAAGAAGTGAGCTGTGGCTCACAAAAGCTCATACATACCCTGACAGAAATTTTGTTAGTCTTTAAGGTGCTACTGGACTCCTACTCTTTTCTAGTGACAGACTAACATGGCTACCCATCGTGAAGGAGCCTAATTCAATCCAGATTGTGAATGAGTCACTGGTTATTTAATTTCCATCTGATTAATTTATTTATGGCTTTTAAAAAAAAGTACCAGAGCCCCCATATATAAGAATCTTCTAAAAGCAAAATTTAATATCTTACTTGTTACACCCCAAACACATTTTATTACAAGAGAATTTAAAAAAACACCACCACTTTCTCACTCCATCCTTTCAAACAAAAGTTTGAACAAATAGGTCTCTGGACCAAGAGTTGTATAGAAGTAAGAAATTTGCCACCTGTGGCTTTTCCTGTCACAGTAGAAATGTGATTAGACTTGACAAACTTAGATATTTTGACTGGGTTTTAGTAAAATTACCTTGGCGTTAATAATAAAATAATAAGTGATACAGATCAGCTGCACTGGACTAGTTAAGGAATTAAAGGTGTAAGAGAATAGAATTCAGTAAATTCACGTGGCTGGGGCTTTCACTGTCTTACGGTTGCCAACTCCAGGTTGGGAAATTCCTCCTCCCCTCCCTCCCTCCCTCCTCTCTCCTTTCCCCTCTCCGCCTCTGAGGTGTAGGCTAGGGAGGAGAGGAGCTTCAGTAGGGTATAGTACCATAGAATCTAGCCTCAGGGGAACTGATCTCTGTAATGTGGAGATCAGTTGTAATTCTGACAGATCTCTAAACTCCACCTGACAGTCAGCAATCTTACAATGTCTTACATCAGGAACATACCGGTAAACTGAGCAGGAGTAGCCTTTACAGTGAAGGGGAGGGGGTAACATGAGACAAAGCTTCACTTGTGTGTGTAATGTGATGTCAAGTCACAACTGAGTTATGGCAAGCCAGTAGGGTTTTCAAGGCAAGAGACTAATTGCCTTCCTCTGCATAGCGACCCTGGTATTCCTTGGCGGTCTCATAAGAACATAAGAAAGGCCCTGCTGGATCAGACCAAGGCCCATCAAGTCCAGCAGTCTGTTCACACAGTGGTCAACCAGGGGCCTCTAGGAAGCCCCCAAGCAAGACGTCTGCAGCAGCATTGTCCTGCCTGCGTTCCACAGAACCTAATATAACAGGCATGCTTCTCTGATACTAGAGAGAATAGGTAATCATCATGACTAGTATCCATTCTAACTAACAGCCATGAATACCCTCTCCTCCATGAATATGTCCACTCCCCTCTTAAAGCTGGCAGCCTTCACCACATCCTGGAGCAGGGAGTTCCACAATTTATGCGTTGTGTGAAAAAAATACTTCCTTTTATCTGTTTTGAATCTGTCACCCTCCAGCTTCAGCAAATGACCCCGCATTCTAGTATTATGGGAGAGGGAGAAAAACCTCTCCCTGTCCACTCTCTCCAAACCATGCATAATTTTATAGACCTCTATCATGTCTCCCCTCATCTGCCTTCTTTCCAAGCTAAACAGCCCTAAGCGTCTTAACTGCTCCCCATAGGACAGTTGCTCTAGTCCCCTGATCATTTTGGTTGCTCTTTTCTGCACCTTCTCAAGCTCAGTAATATCCTTTTTTAGGTGTGGTGACCAGAACTGCACACAGTATTCCAAGAGTGGCCTCACCATAGATTTGTAACAAGGGCAGTATGATACCCAACAAGAGATGGACGGACTCAATAAAGGAAGCCACAGCCTTCAGTTTGCAGGATCTGAGCAACTCTGTCAAAGATAGTTCATTTTGGAGGACTTTCATTCATAGGGTCGCCGTGAGCCAGAAGCGACTTGACGGCGCTTAACACACACACACATGCCCAGCACGATAACACAGTGGGTAGCCGTGTTAGTCTGTCTGCAGTACTACATACTACAGTATGATATCAGTAGTTTTATTCTCTATTCCTCGTCTAATTATGGCTTCTTATTAGCTTCCGGCGAGATCAGGCTAGCCTGGGCCATCCAGGTCAAGGCGTTTGCTGAACAAAATCGCCGAGTCACCGGGGGGGGGGGGTTGTTATTTTTGTTCTCTTGCAGCAGCGCTTTTGTCCCGCCAGAGGGCAACGGCTGCGCAGCCCGGCGCCGCTTTCTGGCCCCGGCCTTGACGAGTCATGGAATCCTTTCCTAGAACGGTGACGTCAGCTGGGAGGGGCGGTGGGGGGCGAGATGATTGGTCGGCGTGCGCTGATTGGCAGGAAGGGTGGGCGGAGGGCGGCGCCGGCGGGCTTATAAAGGGCGGCGGTTCTGCCGGCGCCTCAGCAGCAGCGCCTCGTCCGCCGCCTTGCCCTCGCCGCCTGCCCGCCGGGGGATGTTGGCCGCCTGACTGCGCCTGCGCCGCCGCTGCTGCCGCGCCCGGGACGCGAATGAAGAAGCTGCTTCTCCTGCTCTTCAACTATCGGGGACTCTCGCAGGGCGGGGGGCGCAGAGGGAAGCGCCGGCGAAAATGGCCCCGTTCTGCCTGCGCGCCGCGCGGCCCGACGACTGCGCCGACCTGCTGCGCCTCATCAAGGTAACGGCGCCGCGCGGAACGCGGCCCGCCGCAGCCCCACAGGGCCGCAGACGGGCGTAATGACGTCATTACGTTTTGAAACAGAGGACGGTTGGTGGGGGGGTGGGGAGGCCTCTGAAGAAGAGGCGAGCCAGGTGCGGGGGGGAGGGGCTTCCGGTCGCCGGCGCGTCGCTTGAAGCCGCAGAGGCGCCAGGCCGCCAGGGGGAGAGGTCGGAGGCTTCCGGCTGAGCTGGTTTGTCCCGCCTGCGCCGCCGTCTGCGTTGGCTGCGCAGTGGCACAGTGGTGCAACCTGCCCAGGTGTAGCCCCCCCGCCCCGCCCCCAGCACCTGCTCACAAACACTTGTCGTTTATTATTATTTTTGTTTTTTTGCATTTTTTTTTCCTATTTCTGTTTTTTATTTTCTGTTCAATTATAAAAATAATTATAAAAAAAACAAACACACACTTTGGTTCTTGTGGGTTATCCGGGCTGTGTGACCGTGTCAGAGTTCATTGGTTCACGGTCAGAGTTCATTGGTTATTGTGGGTTATCCAGGCTGTGTGACCGTGGTCTTGGTATTTTCTTTCCTGACGTTTCGCCCGCAGCTGTGGCAGGCATCTTCAGAGGAGGAACACTGAAGGACAGTGTCTCTTCAGTGTTCCTCCTCTGAAGATGCTTGCCACAGCTGCTGGCGAAACGTCAGGAAAGAAAATACCAAGACCACGGTCACACAGCCCGGATAACCCACAATAACCAATGAACTCTGACCGTGAAAGCCTTCGACAAAACAAACACTTGTCGCTCAAAATATTGTCGAAGGCTTTCATGGTCAGAGTTCATTGGTTCTTGTAGGTTATCGGGGCTGTGTGACCGTGGTCTTGGTATTTTCTTTCCTGACGTTTCGCCCGCAGCTGCGGGCAAAACGTCAGGAAAGAAAATACCAAGACTGCAGTCACACAGCCCCGATAACCTACAAGAACTTGTTGCTCATTTTGGAAGCTGAAGAGCTCTGTGCGCTCTGACTTTTTCAGAGAGAGAGACACACACACACCCGTACGTACAATTGAAGGTTAAACTGATTAGGGGTGGGATGTTTTATTACTTTTGCAGTGGAGCAGTTCGCCTTGGGCACAGATACCTTTGCCCTCTCAAGTCAGCAAAACATCCCTCGCACTCCCTCCCACCTCTTGCGCAACAGGTTTGATCATCTCTCCCCTGTGCACAAGGAAGTGACTGTTAAAAAAACAGAAATGGGGGGAGGGGAAGAGTGAAGAGAGACTTGATGGCAGCAGCTTCCGTGTCCTTGCACTAGATACCCTGTTCTTGGGGGTGGGGGAACAAGCAAAGAGATTTCACCTTCTATCTAAATGATCAACAGCTCCTTTTTTATTTAGGAAGATGTTCTTAATGTCCAGTTTAAGCTTTATTTATGTAATGCAAATCATTTGGATGAATTATTGATCAATCTGTTCTTCCTGACATTGAATATGTCGGAGACGAGGCAACAGATCCATGCTACTCAGTTTTACACCTTGACTTGAAACTGCTTAATCCCAGGTTGCAGTCTTAAGAATCTCTAGATAGCTCTGTAAACTCCTGTGCCTTACAGACCTTCCAGTATCCGTGTACTGTTTGGAATCCTGCCTGTTTCTCTGGAGAACTGCGGAGTCGGGGCGGGGGAGGGAGTACAGAGTGCAGCCTATACACTAAAGAAGAAAGGAACATTTCCTCATGTATAAACAGCTGGCCAGGGTTGATGAGATAGAAATTCAAAACTCACAATCAGGAGAAGAAGAGTTGGTTTTTATATGCCAACTTTCTCTACCACTTAAGGGAGACTCAAACCAGCTTACAGTCACCTCCCCACAACAGACACCCTGTGAGGGAGGTGAAACTGAGAGAGTGTGACTTGCCCAAGTAACCCAGCTGGCTTCGTATGTAGGAGTGGAGAAACAAATTCAGTTCACCAGATTAGCCTCCGCCACTCATGTGGAGTAGTGGGGGAATCAAACCTGGTTCTCCAGATCAGACTCCACCACTCCAAACCATCGCTCTTAACCACTACACCACACTGGCTAGTGCAATAAGACATTAACCCTATTTGCTTTCTTTTTGGGCAGGAGCTTGCTAAATATGAAGAGATGGAGGATCAAGTGGTGCTGACTGAAAAAGGTAATGTTGTAAATTATCCTGTCAGGGTAACTTCATGACAACTCAACCAGATTGCAGAAGAATGGTATTGAGGTTTTGTTTACTTTTCTCCTGTAGATCTGCTTGAGGACGGCTTTGGCGAACACCCTTTCTACCACTGTCTTGTTGCGGAAGTGCCAAAAGAACACCGCACTCCTGAAGGTGAAACTTGAACTCTTTTTGCTTTATTAGAAAAACAGCATAAAAACAGCACTTATTGCTTATAGAATATCTGTACAGTTCTAGCAGTGAATTAAAGCAAGAGTAAATGTTACAACTAAACTTATTGAAATAAGAAAAGTGTAGCTTTTCAATTAATTGTTCTGTTGCCTTGAAGACCATGGAACACCAGGTATAATGGGGAAAATATACTGTAATTCCACATTGTTACATGGTTGTTCTTGTTTGACCCTAACTTATCGATATGTAATCCTGTTGAATCACATGTTTTCTTCAATTTGTCCCCAATCTTCAGGTTACAGTCTCTAGCTTCGCCATGTACATGGCCCTTCCGTGTACATGGATGGGCGGGGAGGTAACTAAAAGATCCGTTACACAATAAAGTAGATGATCATGATATGAGGTAAGGTCTCCAGGGACAAATATTATTCCCAAACATCTACCTCACAAAGAAAAAAAGACAGAGAAAAAGCATACAAAACACTCGGTAGATCAGAAATCCTATATGTAACTCTGTTCCTAAGAACACGTGTAATTTATGGATGTAATATCAGATTTGGAGTTCTGTGTTGTGACTGGGATGTTGAAGAAAAAAAGATTATCAGTTGTAGTAATTGGTTTCTTTGCCAGTGGAAGGGTAGAATGTGAAGGCAATAAAGCCAAGAAGAAACTTGAATGCAATTGACTGATGAGTAAAAGCTTCTGTTTGAATGGCTGCATTGTAAGCAACTGGCCATAAATTAATTTAGAAGACAGTGTTCAGATGTGTTCACTTCAGGAGTTCTGTGTTCATTATTTTAAAAGAATCAGAGTTGAGATGACTGCCACAATATTCTGATCTGCCGTGTAATATTGTAGAAGTCTGAATTGTATTCGGTCATGCCAATAAATCATCAGGGTATGTACAGAATGTCTCTACCAAAAAGCTGTAATTGTGATGTAACAGTTGACTGCTCGGTTCTCCTGTAGTATGACCATGTAGGTACACACAGGAGCAACATTCAGTTGATTGTAATAAATGTAATATTGGCTTTGGGGATTTTGGACTCCTCAAAGATAATATTTACTTGTTAAGAACTTGCAGCACTACTCTTCTTATAGACAGTATGTTACATTCTTACATTGGCCAGAGGTGGTATACTGGTTGAGTATCCCTTATCCATAGTGCGTGGGACCACAAGTGGTCCGTATTTTGGATCTTTCCGTATATTCGAATATTTTGGAATTTTTGCATCTACACAATAAGATATCTTGGGGATGGGACCCAAATTCGTTTATGGCTTATATACACTTTATACATAGCCAGAATGTAATTTTAAACAATATTTAATACTTTTTGGACATTGAACCATCAGAAAGCAAAGGTGTAACTTGTCTCACCAGAATACCTGTATCAACTGTTAAACAAGATCAACAACAAACTAATAACAGTCTCCAATCTCTTTCAGTCTCCACCTACGATGCAGTGTACACTGTATTTTATTTTTTGTAGGTGAGAGGAAACATTGAAAGCAGGCAGCACGGATCTGCCTGTATGCAAGCTCTAAGGGTCCAGTTTTCGGATCAGTCCAGATATGGGATGTCCAGATAAGGGATACGCTACCTGTAATAGGTTAATTTTGCATGTACACTGTTGTGACATATGCATGTAAGACCTGAAAGATACTAACTCTTCCTACTGAAATTTTACTTTGTGGTAAAGTAAATATAATCTTTCTTTACAGGATATGGAATTGTGGGCTTTGCAATGTATTACTTCACTTATGACCCATGGATTGGAAAACTGTTGTATCTTGAAGACTTCTTTGTGATGAATGAGTTCAGAGGTATCATTTATCTTTAAATTTGAAGACTTCTTTTTGATTTTCAGCGGTATCATTGAGATTTAAACTGTGTCAGATGCAATTCTCAATCTAAGACCTAACAACATTTATTTCTTTTTAGGTTTGGGCATTGGTTCTGAAATTCTAAAGAAACTGAGTCAGGTAACTAGACGTCTTTCAGTCTGCAGAGTTTTCAGTCCATCTGTATAGCTTGCAGATTAATCAGTACAGATTGTGTAGTTCCCATAGTCAAGCAGTTGACATATCAAACCATGATAATAAATCAAGCCATCATAAAAAGATATTCCCAGGAAAGTTTAATGAAACACAAAACAGATTCCAACATGCTTCCACAGGACAAGTCAGTGCATTGCCTGTGAGGAAGGCCTTCTATGAAAACAGTGAAATATATATTGTGTGTGTTTAAACTATTTCACTCACCTATTGAAACTTTTGTTGTTTCCTGGAGTTGTGGCGTTATGTTCTTTGGAATGATTCAAGTCCTCCATCCAATCAACACATTAGTTATTTCCGTTGACGGAGTATTCAAATAGCCTGTTCACCAAGAAAACATCTGCCTAAATGGAGAAAATAAGCAAGTCACACGCAATAAAGTAATATAAATTCAGCCAAGTGCATCCTACGTAGCTGATTTCAATTAAACGTAATTGCAATAGCGTACTGCTTCTTCGGACTGTTGATGATCTATACTATCCAGTCAGTTCAGATTTGGTTTTAACAATCCACAGTGGTTATTTTCAGTTGTGTAAATTGATGGTCCTGTTAAAAGAGCATTCATACTTGAAGTTGCAAAGACATCAAGAACCAAGTGTTTTCTCACACTTGTGTAGAACCTTGAATGTGAGAGACACTGTCCTTCAGTGTTAATCCTCTGAAGATGCCTGCCACACTTGAATGTGTGATTTGGGAGATTTAGTACAACTATTTTGCATGGAGAGTAATAGCTGAGAACCGGGATTCAGAGAGACAACAAAACTGCTGACACATGTGCCAACAGATAGTACTATCTCCAGTTTCAGCGTTCTGTTTCCTTTCTCTAGACAGCTGTCAAGTGCCGTTGCAGCAGCATGCACTTCTTAGTGGCAGAGTGGAATGAGCCTTCCATCAGGTTCTACAAGAGACGTGGAGCTTCTGACCTGTCATCTGAGGAAGGCTGGAGGCTCTTCAAAATAGACAAGGAGTACTTGATGAAGATGGCAACTGAAGAGTGAGGGCTTTTGTCTGGCCAATAACAAATTCCGTCCAGTAATTTCTGTATGTTCTTCTTCCCTTGCTTTTCATACGATTTGTACTGAAATATTTAGTATGGACCTTAATTCAAAAGCTTTATTACCAGTGGTGTTGTTGCATAAATACGATTGGAGATCTGTGACCCCAGGAGTCCCACAGGCTATGACAGTTGTGGTGTCAATTATTTGTCTCTATCCTTCATCAGTACACTTGTCATCCTAAAATGTATATTGTATATAACTTCATTCTTGTAAGTGTCATTCAAATGTGTACAATGTACACTCTGGTAAGGGGGTTGTTTTAATTATTTACATTCATAATAAAATTGTTTTTCATTGGTGTGGGTGTATATGTGGACATTTTTTGTTTACATGCATTCTGTGCGTACTTGCTATTGTTAGTCTGCATGGACAGCGTTAGAAGAAGGGCTCCTGTTCTTTCCAGCTGCAGATTCTCCAGCCTTTGTTCCAGATTGCTATCCCCCTTACCTCTTTGTACTGCTGTCACTGCTATTTCTCTTTGTGGCGTACTGGAAGAGTCTTCTGTGTTGTGCTGCATATGTAGAACATCTAGGTTAGTTTCTCTGGGCTGGGTTACTCTGAATCAAGGTGGTGCCATCTTAGAGGGATTAAACCAGCCCCATAAACTCGTTGCCCCCTCTTAAAGAATCTTCAAGTAAGGCAGCAAAGTGAAGAAAAGATGATAATATGGAAAAAGTTTGTTTTCCACTCATAAATTGGTGCCTAGCATTCTCTCTTTGGCGTATTAGGAAATAGGCTGAAACTGTGATTTGCCCAAAACCACACAATGGCAACAACGAGACTGAAAGCCACAAAGTAGAGAGTGGGAGAGGTGAAACCCTCCCAAATCTGACCTCTAAAGTCATAACTACAGATAGCAAGACCCAGACATCTATTCACCTTGATTGCCATGCAAATAATGCTTTTTAGAGCCAACTGTAAGCTCTAGCCCTGCGGCGAACCCATAAACAGATTCCAGCAGACGGCAAGTCCACAAGAGCAGTTTTATTGGTTATAATCGACAGGTTTCAGAAGGGGCAAAGGTAAGGCACAGGAATATATGGAAGAGCAAAAGGAGATAACTGGTAACCCAGGCAACCCCCCTCCCAGAGGCAGGAAGGAGTACTCGGCATTTCCCACAGTATGGGAATCTATGAAGACTAAACACGGTACAGACTGGCCTTGGACAGAATAGCACAACACCTGGAGGCGGCTCAATCACACTATCACATACCATCCTCATGGCCTGCTCCTGACACCAACACAGATCATACAGTACATGAGGAAGTGGTCTTGAGCTGCCCAAGCCCCTTGTGCCCACACTTCGCCATGTTACTTGACTGCTTAAAGTAAGCCAGTCTGACAGGGATCACTAAAGCCCAAATGATTGGCTTTGGGTGGAGGTGGTGGAAAGAAGGGTTTTCCTTTGCCTAAGGTACTTTCCATATCATTGACAGCTACAGCACCTAACCAGAAGCCCAGGAAGCTGCCAGTTGATAGCAACTGGCAGATGAAATTTAACAGCACAAAGGTCAAGCAGTACGAACAGGAGCCTGGCTTCTGCATTCCATTTGGTGGGTTCTAGGTTAATTGCATTTTCAAACTAAAGGTGTGTATATATCAGTGCATATAGTCAATGAAGACTTGTGACTACACAAGAGCAAAGGCATTGATCTAGGCTAGATAATGGGCTGCAAAATACAGAAGGATCTATAATTACTGTTATGTAACATCATTCTACTTCTAAGCATAGTCTGATTAGTTTCTACATGAGCATCCTGTTCAGACAAGGACTGAATGACTAAAAGGGATGCAGAAAGTCTTGCATAAAATGCAGATGTAAAGATCATGATAATTTGCTTGGTTGAGACTTATACATTATAAAAGCACCTAAAACAGCACATAGATACGAGCAATTAGTAATTTCCTAGAGTTTAAAATACACACACTAGAAAACATGCCTACACACCTCTGGCTGAATGCATCACAGACCAGTTGCCCTTCTAAAAGGATAACAGACACCATGTAAAAACCGACACAATAAGCTACACTACCACAGGAAATCCAGTCCTGGGTTAGGGGGTATGTTGCACTAAACTTTGTTAATCAATTATAAAGTGACCTTTATAAGTAGCCCTTTATCCTATCAGAGCCTTTTCCTTGGAAAATTATTGAACTTCACCTGAAAAGTCTCACAGCACGAGCTAAACAATCTGAGGAACCAGACAAAGCAAAAGCTACATGTCTGCTTTTATTGGCTACTAAACGTATCTAAAAGGAAAGCAAACTATGTTGAATGTAGCCTCCTTTCATTCTCTACTTCTTGCTTTCTCATCATAATTCCCTCAAACACACTTTTCTTTCCCATCTATTATGCTCTAACCAGCGGCAGCAACCATTCCACCTTTTTCAACTGAAGACAGAATAGCACAGAGGTGTGACAGTCGAATGCAGCTGCTGGCATTTCACACGCTCCAGCAAGACTTCCAGCAAAATGCCTGGAAAAACACACATACCCCAACCATTTGTTGTAATCAGAGACTCACACCCATGACATGAGAAACGGGGTTTAGATTCCTCAAAGTAATGTGAGCAAATTGCACAGATTTTTTCATGATTCTGCATCATTTGGAGCTTTTATTTGCTTATGCATATAAAGCACATTTTCTTCAGACATTGCGGCAGCAGACAGGACCCTGTCAATTGGCCCTATTTTTTAAAAATCCCAAACCTACTACCAGCTTATTTAGAAAGCACAGCCCACATGCAGATGACCCGGAAAGAAATGGTCATTTGCATTTGCTCACCCCCAACCCACCAATCTTTTGTTTTTTTCCTCTAGGCATTTACTATCAATTAGTGAAATGGCACCAACTAATTTTCCTGGACAGTCCTGATGAGATGGAAATGAGTGTGGTGCCCCACTAGCACCTCCCCCCCTCCCGCCACCTCTGCCTCAATTAGTGTGTGTGTGGTGGGGGGAGGGGTGATGGGGGCCCAGATTTGACCACGCCGGTTGCATTTGTCAACATCTTTTTTGTATCAGCTGTAGCTCTATCAGCTATATATTCAGTCGCAAAAAAAATTGCTCAGAAATGTACTGTTCATCTGAGTGTTTATTATCTGTTGTAAGAGTGGATAAACTACAGGGAATTTTACTGGCTGACAACAGGTGACGAACAGGGTTTAATAACCGCATGGAAATTGTATCTATTCTGGGAGCCAACAGAAGAATTCTAGTATTCCGATATAAACATAAACATGGTTATGCTTTACAACCACTATAACAGTTTTCCATTTGTTCCCCACATTGGGGGCTTTTTTGTTTTTTACTAGTTACATGGCTCTTGTGCAACATTTTAAAGGGGAAATAAGCCGTTTACAGGACTTCTGCCTCCAATTCCTAAGTGGCTCACATATCTTCCTTATGCAGGGTATGGTGGTATAGTGTGGAAGTGCATGATCTTACTAGCTGATAAGCAGAAGTCACATCCCAAAAGAAGTCTCTTGAGGTCACTAAAGTTGTGCAATTCAGTTAAGTATTTACCCAGGCCATAAAAGAACAAAATGTTGCCTAGCATGAGACAGAACATACAGGTTATATACTACAGTGCTACAGCAAACTGGAAAGACCGCTTTTGCAGCTTTGCTGTATGGGGAAATGAAACTAACTATTGTTAGCTAATAATTCCAGAGAGGTAGCCGTATTTGTCTGTTGCAGCAAATATAAAGAGGAATTGTGGGGACCTTAAAGAGTTGGGGGGAAACAATTTTCTTCCATTGTAAGCTTTCATAAACTAAAACCCACTCATTCAGATAGTCCACAAAATATAGTTCAGGTTCTTGAGTGTTGCAAAGTTTATAAAGGACTAAAACTTCTTAAACTACACTTCAAGGTGCTATGCAACTTCAGTTTAATGTTAGCCAACAGTACCTACATTTTAAACTAAAAAAACATTCGATTACAGAATTAAAACTCTGGTCATCTAGCCTGATGGAAAAGTTCTGGTGAGCTCAAAAGTTTGCACGTTTTGTGTCAATTTGGTTGGTCCTAATAAAAGGTATTACATTGATGTTGTTGTTTTTAGATTTTATTTAGTATGGACCAATATGGCTTGTCATAACTTCTTTCCATTTTACAGATATCCAATTTAGATTTGTAAATTGAAAGCCAGCATGGTGCAGTGGTTAATGTTGGACTAGGATCTGGGCAGGCCAGGTTCGAATTCCCACTCTGCCATGGAAGCTTGCTGGGTGACCTTGAACAAATCACACACTTAGCCTAACCTACATCATAGTGTTATTGTGAGGATCAAACGGAGGAGAGGAGAAGGATGTAAGTTGCTTTGAGTCCCCATTGGGAAGAAAGGAGGGATATAAATAGAGTAAATAAACTTCAGCCAAGAAAGAGGAGGAATTGTCAACAAAAGAAAAATATGTCTGGGGGAAAGATGTAATGGAGTTTCTCCACAAGGTAAAACTACCCAATCTGACATCAATCAACTCTGTACCTTGTGCATATCCTTAAATCAATCTCAAACATTGTTAATATAAAGACCATCAGATGCTTCTTCTCCAAGCATTCCAAGGAAGTGGTCTGTCTTGTGTGGCTGTTGAAAGTAATTTGGATGTACTTACATGGATTTTGTTCTTGGGTTTGGATTATGCCTAGACCAGTGATGGGGAACCTTTTAGAGACCGAGTGCCCAAACTGCAACCCAAAACCCACTTATTTATTGCAAAGTGCCAACATGGCAATTTAACCTGAATACTGAGGTTTTAGTTTAGAAAAAAACAACTCATACATTAACATCCAGACTATTGAAACAGAACAAGCTTAGCCTCCAGCTATGCCACGCTGTGAGCTATGCTCCCCTCCAACCTAGCTCCTCTCCAACCCCACCACGGGAATCACCTTTGCCACAGACTCAACAGGCTGCTGTCCACGCCGCACCCTCACGCCGCATGTGAGCCGTCCTGCCACATGTGATGGGAGGGAGGAAGCTCTCCCACTGGGCTGCTGGTTGGGTGATGTGAGAAATGCCCTCAGACGCGCGTGGAGATGGTGAGGGGAGCAGCCTGGCCCCGCGTCCCTCTGGCTTTCTAGTAACGAACTCAGGCGAACTCTGTGCTGGGGCGATGGCATGCGTGCCCACAGAGAGGGCTCTGAGTGCCCCCTCTGGCACGCGTGCCATAGGTTCGCCACCACTGGCCTAGACACTGCCTGGTCAGTATTCCATCAATCACCAATATAGATTGGAATGCATTTTAAAGTATGTCACCTAAACAGCCAATAATTTGGAATGGTCCTCATAGCTAGAGTCAACACATTTTTGGGTAATTTTCACTATGTTTTTTTTACAAAGCTTGAATCAAAGTAATGACAGGTAGACACCATCTAGAACCATACACATTGCTAGGATTTTATTTTACCAGCAGGCATTTCCAGTTCTTGAGTAGATCAGCCACTTTTCCAATTAAAACACAGCTTCTTTTTCCAGCAGTGGGAAACTGATGGCATGGAACCAATAAACTAAGCACCAAGCATGTGCATGTTTCTCCTCTGCCTATTACTACTTTAGATGCCATCCACAATATCAGCAGGGTATTTTCACTTGCAAGTTTTATTCAGTTTTAAATGTCATCCACTAAAAGCAAAAACCCAATCCCACAAGCACAGTGGATTTTTAAAAGTGTGATTTTGTTACACTATATAACACAAGGAGAAATCAGTGCTGAGGAAGGGTGTCAGACACAGAAAGACTACATAAAAAATGTTACCAAAAATTTGGGTTCAGCACAAGACCAGGTCAAATGGAGAACAAAGGCATACACACAGCTATGAGATAAGTGGAACCTCCAAGCTCAGAGACAATACACCAGATGTTGGAGTCGAATAAGGGCTGTTGCTTCTACTATCACCCTGATGATACTGCTGGAGGCAGCAGACTGATCTAGATAAATGCTTAATCTGATACTTGCTTAAGAGCAGCCCCATTATATCACCAAAATAGATTTTCCTAAATCTAAGAATGCTCCAGCTTCCAAGCACTTCATAGCCAATGTAAACTGTACCCTGGGTTTGCAGATTTTTTTTAAAAAATGCTTTTATAATGTTCACCCATGTGAAGAAAGAGATAAAAGAGAACTAAAAAGCGCCACTATATTTAACTGTAAATGTTTGTTTTGGGAAAGAAATTACTACAGAGGTGACGTGTATTAGCGCCAAAGTGTCATATGTGAAAACAGAAAGGCCTGTTCTGATGTCTTCAGTGGGTGTAAGTAGAGAAAGCTTTAAAAAAAAAGCCAGCAATAGAAGCACCACTACATTACTGATAGTTTGATAAGAATAAGGTATAATGTGAAGTTCCATGCAAATATAGTAACACAGAGATCCATAAAACTAGCATACAGGTATGCTTATTAAGGAGACCAAGCGCTATGATATCTTAGAATTACCCTGGCAGCACAACCTCTTCCTGAATTGTAATGCTGTACAAATAATCACGTAAGATACCGCACAAATGTTTAAAATGTAAAGCAAATAAAAAGCTGCCAGTGTGACTGAAAGTATCCCTATTTTGATTGCCTAGTATCTCTAGAATGTACGGAAACGGGAAATGTTGCAGGCACTTCTTCACTTTCACATTTTAAAATCATTTATCAATTTTTTAATTTGAGACTACAACAGAGAAACTGCCAGTGTGTTACCATTTTGCATTTCACCCCAGAAATTATGTACGTAAATGACTGTGAGTAATGAATTATTTGTGTGTTGTGGCCCATCCTACACAAAATGTTTGTGTCTCATTTGTTCTAAAGTTTTTTTCCTCTGGCTGGCAGTGAATAAATCATTAGCTATGCTATAGTTAGTTCCCATCAGTGCAGCATTCTGATCTTTACTGAGCTGTGCATTCAAGCAAGGAAAAAACTCTAAAGAAAAAAACAAGCACTTCTGTTCCCATCCATCTACGGAGAGGAATGCACAGATGCTTCATTATACACTTCCCACTGACCTTCGTCATCCAGAAGAGTTTCATTAAAGAGAAGGGGGGAAGAAAGGCTCAGACAAGAGACAAGGCCATTGTCTTTGTGTTCCTTTTGTCAAGTTCACTAGCCTACTGCTAGACATAACTACAGCGCAAAGATGTTAAGTTAAGCTTTCCCCCCCAGTAACACAAAAAAGCTTTGTTAGGTTCTTTCTAAGAATGCAATTAATTCCCCTTTGTCAATACAATATTGAGATGCTGGTTAACACATCCAAACATACAGAAATACAGGCAAATAGTTTTTTTTAATCTTTCGTTTAATTATGTCCATAAATAGTAACAAAAGATTGAAGAGCGTTGAGACTCAATTAGCAGCCCAATCCTAAACATTTACTTAGAATTAAGTCCCACTGAGTCCAATGGAACTTCCCTCTTTGCAGCTGGGGCTCAGTGTTGTGGAATTATGCCCAGGTCCTGAATTAACCTATGAGACCTCTTGCAGAACTCCGACCTGAAGTCAAAAGCTGGCAGAAGGCAAGGCCGTGTCCCTTCACACTCAGGTCTCTCCAAGGCAGCTTGCAAGGACAGTCTCTCCTGAGGCAAAGCATATGCAAACTGTACTCATATTCAAGGCATATTCAGAGGAGATCTTCCATTCTAAAAGAGTGTTGATCTTCTGTAGACCATCCATCTATAGCTAAAAGGAGGATCACAGTTAGATTGACTACATTCACAACCATCACTGAAGCTGGACAGGGTAGCCACCAAGCTAGATTTTAACTACCTGGGAAGATTTTTAAGCTTTGCTTGAATACTAGTCAATTGTAAGATATTGATCAAGTGGCGATATGTGAAAGCAGCCTTGCTCTACCTCCAACCCATTTCTCCTGGTTTAAGTGTGCATCTGACAAAAGTAAACACTTTTACAATATTTTCATATTACATTTCTCAGTATAACCTGACATTAGCTGAAAATGTTCTGTATGGATCAAAATGTTTGTCTTGTATAAAGAGATATATTTTTTGTAACAGCTGCTGTGATAATCTTGGTGCTCACTTTTTGCAACAGGAAAAAAACATGTTAACAAGAAGGAGATAGTGACATTCAGCTATTTTTCCTTCTTCTCCTGAAAGGAAATATAAGCACACCACCTGCATTCCCACATTGCTTCTTTTTGTGGGAATCATTTGGAAGCCTGTGAGAAGCTTCTCCTTACCTTCCAGGAAAAACGGAATAATGGAGCTATTGTGGTGGGGTTTCTTGTTCTGGCAGAGAAGGGCAAGCTATGATGAGTCTTTCAGCCCAAACTCAATTTGGTTCTGTTTTTTGTCCCCAAGAGAAGCACACAAATGCACATCAATAGTATGGCTTGCCCTACCTGCTAACACTGTGTGGAATTACCTTCTATGCAAGGGGGAGAAGGTTACACACATACCTGGAACCCTAATGGGTCAAGAACCAACCTATGTAGTGGTTAGAGTGTCAGACTAGGACCTGGGAAACCCATATTCCAATCCCCACTTTACCATGGACGCTTGCTGGTTGCCCTTCCAACAGTCATGTACTCTCAGCCTAAGCTACCTAGCAGAATTGCTGTGAAGACTGAATGGAGGAGAGGAGAATAACACAAGCCACTAAGAGAGCTGTGACTAGCCCAACGTCACTCAGCTGGTTTCATGGGTAGGAGTGGGGAAACCAACCCCGTTCACCAGATTAGTGTCCGCTACTCATGTGGAGGAGTGGGGAATCAAACTTGGTTCTCCAGATTAGTCCACTGCTCCAAACCATCACTCTTAACCACCACTCTTAACCACTACACCACGCTGACAAAATACACACTGTTCACAAAACCTGCTCAGCCCTGAATGAGTCATCTTGGTCTGTACACCAGGGCTGGTATGCCAATGAATGCAAGCAAATAGAGAGGTTCCAAATGCCCACTGCTATTTCCAGAGGGCTAATTCAGTGGCAGTACTGCATAGATTGCTTGTGCCAAAAAGGACTATAAGACCCTTATTTTCTTTAAATAATCCCAGCACTGTACCAATCAGTGGCGCCAGCTTAATTTAGCAGCATGCAACAATGATGCTAGGAGTTTCTGGACTTTGGTTTCCAATTCCCTTGCTCCTGTTAGGGCCCCATACCCTTGCATTCCAGCAGAGGTGTGGGAGGCCCACTTTTTTGCCCTTTTCAATGCTCCAGGCACCAGCAAGACCCTCCCCTTTTTACCATCATCCTTGATTCCCCCAGTAAGAGGATTAATTCACTGTCTCAAGGCTGGTCAGGGTCCAGAACCAGATTTCTTACCAGCAGATTTGTTAAAGACTTTTCCTCAGTGGCGGGCGCCACTATTAGCACTCTTGTTTACTGCAATCAATGACAGGTGTAGTTCCAGAGCTATTATTGTACCCATTTACCAGAAAGGATGTAGGTCTGATCCATGCAATTGCCACCCCATTAGCTTGCTTTTCTCCACTGGGAAACTTTATGCTTCTTATTTATATCTGAAGCTGGTTTCATGGCTGGAGACTGAAGGTGTTTTGGGGAGAGAGCAGGCTCAATTCCAAAGAAAGCATTCAGCACTGGATCATTGCTTGGTTCTTCTCCACCTGGCAGAGAAGTATATGGGCCACCCAAAGGGCATGCGTTGAATAACCTTTATGGATTTAAAGCCTGCATCTGATTCTATATACCTAGAAAGCATCTATGGGCCAAACTTAATGAGTCCTCCATTCATCACAGACTTTTGTACCAAATTAAGCTATTATATAATAACTGCACAGCTCATGTTCATTATGGCCTTGAGGGCAACTGACAAAGGACAACACTGAGTCCAGGGGAATGAAGCAGGGTTACCTGTTGGCTCCCCTCCTATTTAATCTCTATATTAATGATCTTGCAGGAGCCTTAGCAGCAGTACATTTCCATGCCCTGTTCTAGCTACCAGTCAAATCCCATTGTTACACTATGCAGACGATGCTGTCCTATCTAGATCACTGGTGGGTCTGCTAGATTGCTACAGACATTTCAGAATTATTGCAACAAAGAAAGCTTGGTGATTAATGGTGAGAAATCTAAAGTTATGGTCTTTTCAAGATCTTCTTGACCCAATCAACTCTCCTGGAATTTGAATAACCAGCCAATTCAGCATGTGTCCCAGTTTTGTTATCCAGGTATTACTTTTCAAGTTATACTCTCATGGAGAGTTCATAAAGAGTGCGCTCTTTGTTGCTTTTTTCTCTGCCATGGATCAGTATGTTTCTGGAGCAATTTAAGTCTTTGGGGCTAAAGTGCTGTCCCCACTTTTATGTGGCCTGGCCATTTGGATTACTAGAGCTGGATAGTTCAATTGATCAGCCTTTAGTTTTTTTCTTTAGCAAATCAATGGAACTCCTCTTTGTGTTGTCTCTGTGATTCTCCAATTGGAACTGGATTCGGGATCAGTAGAATGCTAAGCTTAGAAACTGGCTTTTCACATTTATCTGAAGGTTTTGTTTTCTGAAGACATTAACAATTTCCTGTCTCCTTTATGGTCAGATCTTTATGTTTCGCATTGGTGGTCTAATCTTGAATTCAAACTTTCCTCCCATGGGATGCTAGACTATTCTTAGACAGAGCACTGGAGGCTCTTGGCAGGGTTCATCCTATCTTTTTCAACTGTCTCCAAATATCAGAGGGCTTTTCTTCTGGCTGGGCTCCACGCTTATTCCTCTCTGCTGTTCTGGTGGGTAGATTATGTGCATGTTGGTCTGTTGCAACTGGAAGTTTAACCTGTATTTTTTTTATTGTGTGATGCCTGCCTCTTTGAGAGATCTGTGGATACAGAAGGTGGTAGTCTTCAAGGTTTCCCTCGTTTCCATGCCTTTCCTGCTTGCTGATTCCACTCCTGGTGTTACTATGGCTGTAGCTAAATTTTTGGCAGCAGAGGCTTCTATGCAAGGATGGAAATAGAGCGTGGTATCTGTAAGATTGTTCTGTCCAATTGTTAATAAAAAAAACCTCAGTATGTTCTCTACCCTCTATGTTCCTTATTAAGTGACAATTTTTAAAGTGACAATTTTTAAAAAGACATGGCTGCATTGAACAAGAATTGTAATTTTTTGTTATGAGAGCAATGGAACACTGTCCTACCTTTTTGAGAAGTGAATTCTATTTTATTGTTCTTTATTCAGAAGTACCTTCTTGTACTTTCACTGTCTTGTCTCTGTCTGCATCACCCTTCAAAGATAACATAGACAAATTATATAGAAGAAACCTGCCAACATCCTAGAAAAACTTTTACAATACACAGTTCCTTCCTGAAAAATAAAAGTATTTGGTACATTAGATCAATAACTTTCAGTGCCAACAGACCCTGGTTGGGTCACTACGGCATGGTTGCTGGGGATGCTAATGCAGCTGCAAACTCTTTTGCCTGTTGGTTGCTCACTAACCAAGCCCTTCAGGGAGCATACTAGCAACACCACAGTTACACCAGCACCATGGCAGCACCATCTGCCCTTAGGATTGCACTGAAAATGTTCCCCCCACAATTAAATTCCATGTACAAAGAACTCTATCAATATGCAACTACTGCTGCCAGAATTGTGTATGCTAAACATTGGAAATACAATACAATTTCAGACACCACAGAGTGGATTAGTAAACTTTTTGATTTCACTTTGATGGCTAAGTTAACGCAACTGATGAATCAGAAATCAATTGAAGAGTTTGAGTTGAAATGGCAACCTCTTTACGATTATTATTCAAATAACACATAAATATTTTAGAATATTAGAAGGTACCTGTAATGAGAATATATATTGAAGCATTAAGAATATGGTATGTTTAGGTTACCTGAAAGGGTTTTAAGGTGTTCTAGGATATAAAATAAGAATTGAATTTTTGATAAAATGGTTATCAACCCTTTTTAATATAGTCTTTGTTAAGGCTCAAAAGAAAAAATCTGTTCTATTTTGCTTTTTCCCCTACCCTCCTTCTTTTTTCTGTATCCTTAAATTAAAAAAAAAAGCAGAAGCAGCAGCAGCATGTCACTGATATTATACAATTTATTTGGCTTATTCTTCAGCAGCTTTTTGCTTTTATGCCCTAAAGGTATACCAAGAGTGGCAAAGAAATAAATAGCAAGAACTTCAACAAAGGGAGAAAGACAGTAAACCCCAGGAATGTCATACCTTGTCAGATGCTTTTGAAGATCTTTTCTTTTTTGGACTTTCTTTCCAGAGAGATTCTATTGTTATGTATGCTTGCAAACTCCAGTCATACAGCTGAGAACCAGTTACCTTTCAAAATCCAGAGATTTGATAGTTAATTTCACAGACAGTAGTAGTAGTATGAGTGCCAGCATGGTTAAGAGCAGCAGACTCTAATCTTGATAACCGGGTTCAATTCCCCACTCCTCCACATGAAGCCTGCTGGGAGACCTTTGGGCCAGCCACATTTCTCTCAGAACTCTCTCAGCCCATGCGGAGGCAGGCAAGGGCAAGCCACCTTCTAATGTCTCTTGCCTTAAAAACCCTATGGGGTTGCCATAACTCAGTTGTGACTTGATGGCACACACACACAGCAGCAGAATATTTTATTTTTGAATTTCATTGCAGTTTAGGCTTTATTAGAACTCATCAATAAATGTATGAGGCTTGCTTTACCAAATATTTACAAGTCTCAGTGCCAATACTGGCATTCATGAATAAGGCAAGGCAAAACAAAAAATAAAAAGGTCAGAACAGCAAAGAACTGGCTTTCATGCAGTATTTTGAAACTTGCTTTCAAGAGAACTAGCTTTTAAGTCTCTGTCATTTATTTAGCACTTTTGAGTGTTTAAAGTTCTTCAAAAATCCCTAATAACCTCAAGTTGAATGCTAGAAACAAAACCACTTATTTTTCTTCCCAAATCTTTCCCTACAGCTGTTCCTATCGAAAATACCTTGCTCCCTGGCCATGTTGAACGACGCAGGCAAACAATGGCTTTCTGATACATGAAGGGGTTAACTGGACACACACATGCTTCTTACTGCATATGTGGGCCAGCTAGTTAGAGACAGAACTTTTTGATTATGCTCAAAACCATAGTTTGCTGTTTTGTCTGATTGAGGAAACTTTAGTTTATGCTTTCCCTGAGAATGAAGATTTCAAACAGTGGTTTAATCCTAACTCATAAGAACAGTGCGATAGTCCCCCATTCACACTTGAAAGCATTGAATGGTTACATTGGCGGGGGGGAGGTATGATGATCCACCAGGCACATTCACATAGCACTAAACCATAGTTTGCCATTATGCCTGAATCATCCATTTGACTTTTCTCCTCCAATATTTATCACCAGACCTTAAAACACTCCTTTTTATCATCATCTTCAAGACCCTAAACCAATCCTCACTCCATCTTTGCCCCTCATCTATCAAGTATTGTACAGAACGACTGCAACTTCTACGGTGGTCTTCCCTCTGTCTAAATTTACACTGCCTCTGCCAAGCACCTCTCTCCTCAATCACTAAAATCATGCCACTATTCGGAATTTGTCACTCTCCATTCTGTGGAAGTCAAATCCCTATTTTTTTTCCCAAGGTCTTCATCCTATTTCCCTTTTGTCAATTCCTGATCTTTCCCCACATGTGTAACATAGGCTAACAATCTTGGTGGGAACTGTGTGAGCTGGTTCACACCTAATGAAAAACCACAGGGTGTAGAAGCACAAAATTTGGACCCAATGAACAAAATGTAGTTGCTTCCCGACCCCTCTCTTCAATACTGATAAATATATCAGTATTACAGTGTAAATAAGGGTCCTAATTTTAAAAAAGCTGTTCTTTAAAAAGATATTTGTCACTGCTAGAAATGATAAAAACAACTCTCAAAATGTAAGAAATGTAGCCTTACACAAAAGTATAAATAAAGGTTAGTAGGAAAGAAGCACATAATTGCTTGAAAAAGGAACATTAAGGCTAAGGCTCCATAAAAGCAGAAGCTAAAAGCTTCTTTTGGAAAAAAATAGCAAATAGGAACTCTCATCGTTAACTTAGACTGTCAATGTAACATTGTTTCATGGTTCCAGCGCATTAAGAATGGCATTTTTCAGACTTATATTTTAGAGTAAATTCTCTGAACTCCAAGAGCAACATATGTGACTCTGAAGCATTACACTAGTGCACATATTAATCGCATGTTTAAGTAAATAAACATTACACCATATAAATAAGTAATACAGGACTGAAGCACAGTCAACAACGTAGTACTTCAGAGATGAAGCTATGAAAAATTAACATTGTCCGTATAGCCTGTTATCATCATATCATCTACATCCTAACAGTGAAGTCAGCAAAATCTCAGGATTCTTAAATCCAGATAGTGGAGCAGTGGACAGGCAAGACAGATCTTTCTACAAATCTGAATTCATAGAAAAATCTAAAAAAAAAAAAAAAAAAAAAAAAAAAAAACACATTGAGGGGTTTAAAACCCAAAATGATAAATGGAGCGCCTACAGGTTTAAGCAACCGATTCCCTCAGTGGCTGTTGCTAGGCAGATTCCAGGACTGGTTCGGTCTGTAAAAGGCAGGGGGAGGGGCAGGGTCCTTTCCAGGCCTATTTTAGCCTTTGAGGGAGGATCCATTAGGGCCAGGCCTGGCAGGGTTGCCAGCTCCAGGTTGGGAAATCCCTGGAGATTATAGGGTGCTATCTGGGAAGGGCAGCATTTGGAAAGGGGAGGGGCCTCAGACGGATATAATGCCATAGAGTCCACCCTTCTAAGCAGCCATCTTCTCCATCAGAACTGATCTCTGTAGTATGTAGATCAGTTGTAATTCTGGGAGACCTCCAGGCCCCACCTGGAGGATGGCAACTCTAGGCCTGGCAACAACCAATTGGTGACTTGATACCACCCAATTTGCATGACTCAATTAGGCACAGCTGCTTGCTACTGTTCAACAGCAGCCGTCCTGTGAAAGCCAGTGTGGTATAGCAGTTACAGCTTTAGAGTAGGGTCTGGGAGATCCAGTTTCGAATCCCCATCTGGCTGTGGAAGATCACTGGGTGATTTTGGGCCAGATACCTACTTTCAGCCTGAACTACCTCACAGGGTTGTTGTGAGGATAAAAAGCAGGAGAGAAGAATAATGTAAGCTGCTTTGGTTCCCACTGTACAGAAAAGGTGGGCTATAAATAAAAAATACAAATGAAGATGGGAGGCAGATAAAAAGGCAGGTTGGTGAATGGCAGAGGAAAGAATGAGGCAGGGAAAGGGGAGAGGATATAGGGGGTGACAGGAGGAGGGAAAGAGGAAATAGTGTAGGGGGGGATACAAGGGAAGGTGAGGTGCCACCCCAAAAGTCCTTAAGGGTTCCATACCATGTAAGTGGGCCTGGCCCAGTGGCTGACACCACATAACCAGGCCACAGTTTTCCTAGGCTTCTGGGAGGAGGCTTCTTGGGGGGAAGGAGAGCAAAATCTGAAGACAGAGGGGCAGATAACAGTAGGTTGGCTATTGGGTGGGAAGGAGAGAAGGAAGCAGGAAAAGGGTAGAGGCTATGGGGCTTTCAGGAAGGGAAAGACAAAATAGTGGGGAGGGAGAAATGAGATGCCTCCTCCAAGTCCTCGCAAGTTCCCACTTGTTATATCTAAAACTAAACAATGGTTTGAGACTGTGAATTTTTAAAAAATCTGCTCAATGGGGCCACGTATGGATAGAAATATTTTCCTACAAGCCCAGGTTTGCAGAAAAATACAAAAAATATATAGAAAAAAGTAGACTGACTTAAAAAAGCACACCTAAAATCATTGGGGGCAATTTAAGAAAAGAATGCCACCAACATCTCACAAGACTAGGTTGTGGATGTCACTGGCCATTTTGGGAGCTGCTACACTACTGAGCAACATTGCTAAATTGGTTCTTGTAGGTTATCCGGGCTGTGTAACCGTGGTCTTGGAATTTTCTTTCCTGACGTTTCACCAGCAGCTGTGGCAGGCATCTTCAGAGTAGTAACACTGAAGGACAGTGTCTCTCAGTGTCAAGTGTGTAGGAAGACTCTTCCTACACACTTGACACTGAGAGACACTGTCCTTCAGTGTTACTACTCTGAAGATGCCTGCCACAGCTGCTGGTGAAACGTCAGGAAAGAAAATTCCAAGACCACGGTTACACAGCCCGGATAACCTACATGAACCAATGAACTCTGACCGTGAAAGCCTTCGACAATAACATTGCTAAAGCATCCAAGCCTTGGCTATTGGGGGGGGGGGGGGCTTTTAAAAATGTAAAAGGCAGGAAAGAGGCAAGGTAAAGCTGATGGAGCAAGGAGTAAGTAACGTAAAAATCCTCACACATGGGATCTAGTGAAGTAGGTGGAATAGAAAGTGAATTAATTCATGTGTGCACTTGTTTGTGTGAACCTATTTTGGAAAATTCCAAACACCACCATCACCATATCAGATCTATGAAACCTTAAGGTCTGCCTACAAGATACACTGGTTCCAAAGCAAGAAGTCAAACTCTAAATAAGTATACTTCAAAGCAAGCTGTACTATATTTAATATGACTTGTTCTTTCCTAAGTGTACATAAATTCACCAGACTGCTCATGAAACATTTCAGATTGCATGTGATTTTAATGTTTCCAAGAATGCATATAAAAGCACTTAGCAGCATTTGCCACATTTAAAGTTGTATAGAAAACAGGAAGAAAGTCCCCCACACACACACAAGTTACTAACCTTGGCAATAGCAATGGCTTGCTGTGGATAGTATAGCGAGGCACCAATCCCCATGAATCCTATTGGGTACACCAACCTCTTTATTTTGGAACCTGTTTCACAGAAAACATCTCTATTAATGGTGTCAGCATCCTTTCAAAATAATCAATCTTTATTTTACGGTCATTTGACCAAAAATAGAACACATCTAATCAAGGGTAACATAAATTTGTAATAAAACAGTATTAGTCAATCAAAAAGTCCACAAAATAAAATATATCAATAAAATCCTATATCTAAAAAGATAAGTAAGCTAGCTTCTAAAACGTTTATCTATCAGCCCTTTACCGTATATACCCGTGTATAAGCCGACCCGCGTATAAGCCGAGGTGCCTAATTTCTCCCCCCAAATGGGGAAAAATTAGGCACCCGTGTATAAGCCGAGGGTCGGCTTATAACCCCTCCCCCCCCCCCGCAGGCTTACCTCAATCCAGGTGCGCAGGCCGGCGCCGGCCGGCAGGGTCCTCGCTGTGCCCGGCAGGGGCGGCGCCGGGGCCTCCAGAGGCCTCTGGAGGCCCTTCCAGGCCGGCGCCGGCCGGCAGCAGCCTCGCTGCGCCCGGCAGGGGCGGCGCCGGGGCCTCCAGAGGCCTCTGGAGGCCCTTCCAGGCCGGCGCCGGCCGGCAGCAGCCTCGCTGCGCCCGGCAGGGGCGGCGCCGGGGCCTCCAGAGGCCTCTGGAGGCCCTTCCAGGCCGGCTCCGGCCGGCAGCAGCCTCGCTCCGCCCGGCAGGGGCGGCGCCGGGGCCTCCAGAGGCCTCTGGAGGCCCTTCCAGGCCGGCGCCGGCCGGCAGCAGCCTCGCTCCGCCCGGCAGGGGCGGCGCCGGGGCCTCCAGAGGCCTCTGGAGGCAGCAGCCTCGCTGCGCCCAGCAGGGGCGGTGCGGGGCGTCCAGAGGCCTCTGGAGGCCCTTCCAGGGCGCTCCTGGCCGGGGGAAGCCACGCGGGCACGGCAACAATGGCGGCGGCGGCGGCGATGGCGGCGGCGGTAAGTTCCCCCCTCCCTCCTCTCTCCCTCCCTCCCCCCTCCCCTACCGTATTGACCCGCGTATAAGCCGAGGCCGGCTTTTTCAGCCCTTTTTTGGGGCTGAAAAACTCGGCTTATACGCGAGTATATACAGTAATTAAAAAGGGCTGAAAATCCTCAGCCTCAAAAAGCCTGGTTTGTTTGGTAGGTTGGGGTGAAGGATCTTCTCCCTCAGATGAGAACTCGCCCTCTTCTCTATCAGAACCCTCATTATCAGAGGAGAAGGGAGACTCAGCCTGCTCAGGTTGTTGAGGCTGAGAAGAAGTAGCTTTTAAAGCCGCCTTTGTGGGCCAACCGCCGTCGCCCTGCGATACCTGCGGAGCGATCCACTCCCCGCCGCCCGCCTGACTGTTTCCCCGAGAACCACGAAGGTCCTGATTAGAAACTTGCATTCCCGCAATAGAAGGGGTTGGGGAAGGCAGTTGTGCCGCTCGTAGTCCTGTCATGGGCTGCGACCATATAACCAGAATTTTGATATGGAAGCATGTCCCATTAGGTTTCATAAGGATTAAATATATTGAAAAGATGTAATCACTTCATAGACTGGGACTGAATAAGCTCAAGGCTTACTTGCTATTTAGAAGTAGCAAGCCAGATTCTGCTGTTATAGTTATTCAATAGAAGCAATCGAAGGTTCTTGTAAACTAAAATACCTGTGATAGTATTAAGCTCAAGGTTGGTAACCTATTATGCCATTCAAAGTCTTGATATTGTAATCATTTAATACTACTGTCCCAGCTGAAGGTCATAGCTGCACTCAGAAGCACTAAGTTAGACAACCAATGCAGATGTCAATTAGGTGCATAGTCTAACTATTATTGGCCTGCTGACTGACTGTTGGAGGTAGGCAAGCTCATAGTCGAGTACTGCTTGTAAGCCTACTGTTGATTAAATCAGTATCAATCCAAGGACACTGGGAAGATATAAATAGAGACCTTTCTCTGACTACAGGAGAGAGAAGATCCTGATGGTCTGAGCATGCTGACCTATGGACTTCCTCCATCTACCAGAGATGTAAAACTCTTGGCAGCCTAATTCTTGCGTGAATTAGGAAATCTGATTCTGGTGCATCAGAACTACATTTATTCTTGTCTCTGTTTCTGGAGAACTCTTACAAAGAGAGTTATTATGCCACACAGACTGTCTTTCTGATTGTCTGGAGTAACTGTCTGTACAAATGCTTCATCCTAAATGTGATGAAGGCTTTTATATTCTAAGGATTATAAAAGTATGGATCTTACCATCTTTGAATATGGTGATATTGAGAACTCATTTGTTCTAACAAAACTAATGTCTTCTCATAAGATCTATCTTACATACAGACTTTATAGTTCTGATAGACAAGATGTAAATGCAGCTTCTCTAAAGAAGCCCATTACCAGAGCATATTTCAGGGGTCTCTCTACACAAGGTGAGAGCACTGAATATGTTCTGCAGTCAGTTCTAAGACTGAGGTCTGCCACAGAACTGTCTGACATACACATGCATACATATACATGCATTACAGCCAACAATGGCTTACACATAGAATTATTCTAATTGGAATACATATAATTGAAATACATGGATGGAGATCCATGGAGCCTTATGCTCTTAAACTGAACTATACTCAGTATCTCTCTAAAGATTGGCACTGCCAGAGAGACTGTAGAATAGAGTTTTATACTCTACATATAATGTTAAGCTTTACACATAGTAACAGCAAATACTGATTAATTACAGTATAGTTAAACCATCAAAGTGGCTCTTAACTATCCAGCAATGCTTACATCAAATGCATGCTTAGAAATGGCTTTCACATAGCTTTTTCTAATCTGAACATGGGCTTCAGATCCAGAAACCTCAAATATATAGAGACTCTACGGTCTCATGACTTCAGTCACAAACAGACTGCTGGAAGAGCAATAGAACCAGCTCTAACATGAAACTATGGAACCAAAGAGATCTCTCCTACTAAAGGCATTGAATTAACAGAATAATACTTAGAGAATGCCTGAAGGAAATCTAACTATTCTAAATGAACTCATAGAATCCTTACAGAAACTCTGCAATGACATAGCTGGGTAAAGTATGTCTTATATTTAAATATTTTGAAGTAGAATACTTATTCAATGCATTAACCATTATTTTACAAGATTTCTGTAAACTGTATTATTTCCTGAATGAAATATACACTTGGGAAACTCTCATATACAGTCATAGAGATTGTTGATATTGCTAATATTGCTTGCATATATTTTGTTCCTGTTGAACTAATATAGTTTTTATTTCTGTAATCATTTACATGCATATATTTTATGTGAAATAAATAATATTTTAATCTATATATTCTTTTTATATTTTTACTGGAATAATTCAATAGAAAGTCTATCTCGTGAGAGATGGAAAGTGTTGATCCCTGCTTAGTGGGTAACGGGCTGAATAGATACAGATCACTTTTTAGGAAGGGGTCAATTCTAGGAGCTGGGCTACCTTAACGGCACGGACCGCGACAGTCCCTCTGAGAATGCGTCCTTAGTTATAGAAGCAAGCTCTGCTCTCAGGAGAGCGATCTCGCTAGCGGCAGATTGGGAGGGAATGGGGGGGGGAGTACATTACCGGCTTCAGCGGTAGCCGGACTGGGAGCTTCGGATGGTGAGACGCCTACAGCCTGTTCATTAGATTGACCGCTCGTAGAGGGAATAATGACCGAAGCCGCTGTTTTTTCCCTGGCCGTGCCCGGTTCCGGAGGATTTATCCTTGCCTTTTGCGGTTTTAGCCACCGCCGCAGCTGACACACGGGCGGTAGAGAGGAGGCGTTTTGTGCTACCCTGATGAGAGGAACCTCTCTTACGTTTATTTGCCGTTTTCTTTACTTTGCCTAATAAATCACCGGAGTGATTGTCGGTAGGCGGATCCCGAGCGACCGGCATTGCCTGGAGTAGACCCAGGTCCAAATCTTCCTCAGAGATATAATTATCAGGACGATCGGTCGCCATTTTGTTTTGGCTGGAAGGAAAACTTTCCTCTGCCCCGTCTCAATCTACAGCTAAAGATAGAGAGAATATAGTATAGTATATAGCTTTTTTTTAATAGAGTAAGGAATTAGAAATAGAAACAGAATAAGAGAATAGGTTCTTCTAAAGCTCAAGGAAGAGAGCTGTGATTACACTGCTCTTCCCGGACGAGGCAGGAACAAGACTGGAAAGGGCGGGGGCATTCCCTCCAGAGATAGGCAGTTAAAAAATTTTAGGTCCTGCCTCCCGGAACTAGAGGAAGAGGAAACACCCACTCTTAAGATGGCCTCCTCTCCCAGAGCGAGAATGTACCTATTTGCACATTACATCCTTTCGGGCCTTACATATGGCAGCACAAAATTTGGCCACACATCTCGAAGTTTGTGTGTTACTATCTTCCAGTAGTCATTGGATACAAATTTTATCAGGTAGCCCTGTATTATTTCTTAGAGTTTCTTGAATAGTCTTAGATCTTAACTCATGATGGAGAGGGCAGTATAAAAAGACATGTTCACGGGTCTCAATTTCTTCACCATTGCACAGGCAGACTCTCGGAAAGAGGAATTTTTTTATATCTGCCTTCTAGGACGGCCAATGGCAAAGCTCCACATCTGGCTAATGTGAAAGCCCTTCTGAATTTGTTCACCTCCAGTGTCATCAGATATGGGGCTGCAGTCATCAGGTGTCTGAATTTCTGTGAGGCTATGAAACCAGGGGACCTTGCGAGATCATGCTGTCTCTGAGTGTCTTCCACTCTCTGCTTTACTACTTTTTAAAACTGATCTCCACTCAGCGTCAATAGATCCTGGGGTGAAAACCCTAGTTTTCTTAGGTTTAATTGCACCTCCTCGGACCATTTGGACTGATATGCGTCCAGACTAATCATTGCAAGGAGGCCGGGTTTATGTATATTTAGTTTGGCCCACATGTAAAAGGACATGAGATGGATTTTAGCTTCAATTCTCATCATGCCTATCTCCAATTGGATCATAGAATTGGAGACACATCTCGGTACTTGTAAAATAGCACGTAAGAATTTTGACTGCACTTTTCCAAGACCTTCAGGCCTGGGCCCACAAACCCCAAGTATGTACTATACAGTAATTGTGCCAAAACCTTCGCCTGATACAACTTTAGGGCAGCCAGGATATATCAACCTCCTTTGGAATGGAAAATTTTTATTATAGCATGGGCTGAGCTCTTAGCACGATCAGCACCTTTCAAAATAATTTCATGAATAAGTTGACATACACATTAAAGTACAAATACTTCAACCATAAGCCATTCGCACTCCTACAGTGTATTCTGTTAATTGAGTTACACTGACAGGCAACAGATCAGAAGAACGCATCAACAGTGGGATTCCGTAGCTGCACTGGGGAGAGCATTTGAAGATCAGGATGGCTAAGAACAGATGCTATACTGAACACCCAATTCTTTTCCGTATCAGCAAAAGCACTCTAGGCCAGCTTCTGAGTCATCAGCAGGTGTTGCCCTTCTGTTCCCAAGTTATTTTCTGTAATCTTGAGGACTAGGAAAAGTTTTTACATTTAAATGAAAGCTAAGATTTCCAGCTGTCAAAGAAAGACACATCAGCCAACAATAATATGGACTTGCTTTCAGATTTCCTGCTCAATATAACAACTGGATTCATAAGGGGCCTAGTCTTTCCTCTCAGCTTTATTTTATGTAATAGTTTCCAGGGACAGTTGGCTGTTGCACCATTTCTAAATGTGTGTCTCAACAGCAACATAATAAATGTAGTGAAATATTTTCCTGTGTTTAATTCAACAAGCTGTAGTGAGGAAAAAGAGAGCTCTTCAAAGCCAAGTTTTCCTTTCCCTCAACTGTTTATCTGCCCACACATCCAAGTCAATGAACATGAGACTAGCTTGGGTAAATTGAACAAACCAGTAACTCTTCTGTTCCTAAGAAGTGAACCATGGTCATCCAAGAATTATAGGACTTCCAAGAAGAAGCATATAAGAACTTCTAAATATTCATTGTAGCTCAAGATTTGCATATTGGAAATAATAAATTATTTACATCAAACTATAAAGCAACTATAGATGTGAAGGTCTGGAAAAAACAGCATCCCCCACATATAGTTAAACCATCATGTGGCAAATCCTAGAGCACTCCCCCTCCCCTGATATTATGATGTCACTTCCAGTTTCTCACTATTTCCCCCACTTGCCATTGAGGCACTGGCTGTCAATGTAGGGGGGAATTGCTGGCACCCCTACTTTCAGCTGCTTTTCATTCCTACCTCTCAGATGGCTAGCACAAAGATTCACATGCTAAGGTAGCACAGGATGCAACTTTTCTCTTGTAATAGTTATATTTGCCACTTGTCTGTAGAAACCCAAAGCATTTATGCTTTAAAATTTCAAAAGTATGCCAAATGGTACAATTGTATATGCTAAGTTATAAATAATGCACTTTATAATAAGTTGAGGTTTGATATGAAATTAAGCACTGAATTAATTTTTCCAAATATAACCCCCCATAGCTTCAAAATTCCCAGAAATTTTACATTTCCAAGGCATCAGACATTGTCAACAACCATCTACCTCTAGACAGGAACAATCCAACAACACCAGCAAAGCCTATGACTCCAAGCCTTGGGTAAAATCCAGGTGGTGGGTGTTTGAGAAATTCACAGCCATCTAAAATAAAATTTAACAACAGCATATTATATTTATGTATATACAGTTCGACTATTTCAGCAAAGTTAGAAATAATAGAAATAACTTGCTTTCCTTTTACATGAAATTTGACTCATCAAACCAAAATGACTCTGGGCAACTTCTTTTCTTGATACCTCCTCAACTTCCTCTGTAATGCATCTGTACACTGCTCCTCACTTTCTACACAAAGAATCAGTTCTTTTCCTAACTTTCCTTGCAGCTAGTTTATTTGAACCCAGTTCAAAATTTCACCTTTAATACCGAAAACTGCATGGGTCCAAAGTACCTCCATCTGTACCAACCTGCCCAAGCATTAAATCTGTGGGTGAGGACTCCCTATAGTAGTGGTGGCGAACCTATGGCACGCGTGCCAGAGGGGGCACTCAGAGCCCTCTCGTGGGCACGTGCGGCGTCGCCCCAGCACAGAGTTCGCCTGAGCTCGTTACTAGAAAGCCAGAGCGAAGCGGGGGCAGGCTGCTCCCCTCCCACTCTCCGTACGCGCCTGAGGCATTTCTCACATCACCCGCCCCTCTGCCCAGAAGCCCAATGGGAGTGCTTCCTCCCTCCCGTCATATGCGGCAGGGCGGCTCACATGCGGCAAGAGGGTGCGGCGTGGACAGCAGCCTGTTGAGTCTGTGGCGAAGGTGATTCCTGTGGTGGGGTTGGAGAGGAGCTAGGTTGGAGGGGAGCATAGCTCACAGCGTGGCATAGCTAGAGGGGAACAGAGCGCTCGGGCCACAGTGCGGGCTTTGCGGTGCCTCCCACCTTTCAGTGAAATCCCCTACTAAAAGAGGAACACCCACTTACCCAGCATGTAATTAACCTGCGAAACTCTGTAATTGTGTTTTTCTTTTAAGACAAAAGTATGAATTGTTTTTTCTAAACTAAAACCTCAGTATTCAGGTTAAATTGCCATGTTGGCACTTTGCGATAAATAAGTGGGTTTTGGGTTTGGGCACTCGGTCTCTAAAAGGTTCGCCATCACTGCCCTATAGGAACCTATGTTCCCTGAGATTAAGTTGGTGGGGACCTTCTCAGCCAACACTCCCAGGCTACAGAATCCTCTCACTGAAATGGTAAGATTGCCACAATCTTTTTCAGTGACTGAAGACGAAGAAGAGTTGGTTTTATATGTCAACTTTCTCTACCTTTTAAGGAGAATCAAACTGGCTTACGATCAGCTTCTCTTCCTCTCCCCACAACAGACACCCTGTGAGGTAAGTGTGGCTGAAAGAGCTCTAAGAGAGCTGTAACTAGCCTAAGGTCACCCAGCTGGCTTCATGTGTAGGAGCGGGGAAACAAATTCAGTTCACCATATTAGAGTCCACCACTGTTAACCACTACACTACACCACGCTTAACCACTATGCCACGCTGAAACTTATTATTGTGTTGGGCGATGAGGGGCCATGCCGCCCGACTGTCCAAGTCCCCCCACACCCCTGACCAGGTCGGGGAGCCCAGAGAGGCTGAGAGGAACAGGGCGCAGCCCTGGGAAGCACACACTCACCGGGAAGGCCAGCTGGGGGAGGCGATGCTGGGGAAAGAGGTGGCAACAGTGAGGAGAGAAGGTTCCCCAGGAGCAGAGGCTGGTGGCAGCTGGCTAGAAGGTGGCGAGGAGGGGCCAGAAGCTCTTGCGTCAGCATTCCGGGAGAGCCACATGGCACAGAGGCTGGGCGAGAGTCCCCATGGGCTGGTGGGGCAGCTGCCAGTGTCCCAGGGGAGCCCAGAGGTAAAGGGAGCAAGAGGAAGCAGACAGGGGAGGGACCCTGCCGAGGGTAGGGCCCTGGAGCAGTTCCAGGGGCCAGGAGGAAGCCAGCCCCAGGCAAGCGTGAGAGGGTTGTGGGAGCGGGCACGTAGAAGGGAGAGGGTGAGGCGGCCAGGAGGGACTTTTGAAAGTGCAGAATGGGCAGGGAGTAGGAAATAAAAAGCAGGCTGGGATGAGGCCAAGGAGGATGGTACTCTGGGGCGGCCCAGGCAGAGACAGGCCCTAGGAGGAAGGGGAAAGGCGGGCACCTGAAGGGAAGGCTCAGCGTCCCTATCTGAGGTCCAAAGGAAGCTCAGGTCTATAAAGGGGAGGAGTAACGTTGGGACTCGTGCAGTAGCTAACCCGGTGGAGAGAGAGAGGGGTGACGGCGACTTGGAGGGGGAAGGAAGACCCGTGCCCCGGTTGTCACCGTGGACCTACAGAGGATGCGCAAGTCACAGTGGACCCGTCGCCTGTAGAGGGCGCACAACCAGGGCATCACATATTGCAATTTATGGATTGCTAGCTACTTTGGGTGCCTTGATTAGAAACAGAAAGGTAACATGAAAATATTCTAAATAAACAGAAGTTCAACATTAGAGAGGTCCAGGCAAAAACCTCTTGCAGATGTATTGACACACAGGAAGTTTTCCCGTGAGATTGCCTTCGAAAATGTAATCCCTATCTGCATTCTTAAATGGTACTCCATGAATACCTCTACCACAAGTTTTTGCGTAAGTTGTAGACAAACCTAAACACAGTGAACTATGCATTCAAAAACTGTGCAGTAGCCCAAGGTATTTTCAAAAATACAAAAATTGCCAAAAAGGAGTGCCTTGCCATACTGACTGACTTGGCACATGATTGGATTCTTGAGGATTCTATACACCCAAGTTGCCTATTTTCAGTCACATTATCTATCATTGGAGTCTCTCTTTAGGTAAGTATCTGCTTTTCAGATCTTAACTTTTTGTTCTCTCCCAGCTATCATAAATACTTCAAAGTACAAATAGTAATGGCAGAACTTGCAAGGCACAAAACTTGAAATAAGAAAACAGTTTCCTAGGATATAACTTAATTGCCTTGCAAGCTGACTGAATCATTTCTTGTTCTACTATAACAGAAAATAGCATAAGAAAGATCTTCGTTGTACTTTCGTCTGTCATCTCCCCTGTTGCCTGAGGCATGTATTCAGCCATTTCAAAGACAGCTATGCTGCCATTTTGTAAACAGAAAGACATAGGCTGATGTGTCAGTTAAGTGCTTCGAATATGATTACTTTCAGGACAAAAGATTATCAGAAGAACAAGATGGGGAAATAAAGTAGGTTAGTGAAAGTTAAGTCAAGCAGCTACAAGTATTTCTGCAATATCTGGGTGGAGTGTTTCTTACCAGTATATTCAATGGGCTGTATTCACTAAGCTCAACTAGAGATGGCACAAGGTGTGTCCCACTGAGGAAGGGGCCTTTTGAGTAGACAGGATGCCCTAATAGAACATGCCTCCCTGAATAATTGGAATTTTGCAGCTACAGCGTTCTTTGCACTGTTTCATTTGCAACATCAAGTGGATCATAACATGTATAACAAAAATAACAGAAATAAAAATAAAATTGGTTGAACAGATTAGAGGCTTTCAACCACAACGTCTTCGAGTACAACAGAAGTGCGTTTGTTGAACATGGGCCACATGCCTTCTCTCAAGGTGAGCTTATGCAGGGGCATTAATTCATTCAAATTACTGGATGAACTCTCTTTTGTCGGCTGGAAATATGTTACTTTTCCTTGAGACAGCAAGTTCATTGCTACCTTAACTGCCATGGGGAATGTTGTGTATATCTCACAAGCCCATAATGGATATTATTGGACACATCATTAACAATAAGTGAAAATGTACTATGTATTCACATAATTTTGTAAACATTTACATTAAACTAAAATTGCTTGACTGCAGCTTTTTTTTAAAGTAGTTAGCCAAGAAACAAGGCTCTCTTCTCCTGCGTTGCCTGACTTTGTAAAGCTTTTGTTTTTATTTACGTCCCGGGGTTGTTTGCAAAGGCAGCAATAGTTTTTCTGCTGTGCAAATTTAGCAGCAGTGTGCTCATCCAGCTTCAGTGAGCAGCCAATAGCAGCCTCCCCCTCAAGACTATTCCTCCCTCTATCCATATTTTATAGAGCCATATAGTAATATAACTATTCACACGGGATTTAATTTTGTTAAAGTGTGGCTAGAGTTCTGAAACAGCAAAATAAAGGACACGGTATACTGGGGAAGCCACTATGTTCAAAACAGATTAGTTCAGCTTCATTTGGCAAACTATGATTTGGATCTTGAGAATGAAGAACATTCTCTAGAAGTCCTAATGTCTAATGTCTGAGAGTCAGCGTGGTGTAGTGATTAAGAGCAGTAGACTCTAATCAGGAGAACCGGGTTTGATTCTCCGCTCCTCCACATAAGCAGTGGACCCAAATCTGGTGAACTGGGTTGGTTTCCCCACTGCTATACATGAAGCCAGCTGGGTGACCTTGGGCTAGTCACAGCTCTCTTAGAGCTCTCTCAGCCCCACCTACCTCACAGGGTGTCTGTTGTGGGTAGGGGAAGGGAAGGTGATTGCAAGCCGGTTTGATTCTTCCTTTAGTGGTAAAGACAGTCAGCATATAAAAACCAACTCTTCTTCTTCTTCTAAAAGGGAGCTGACAATTTTGCAGCTGAAGACTCAAATTTTATATAACTACCCAGAGATTGAAACTAAGCAGAATGCTTTGAGCAGTCAGTCTGAATGTCTATGACCCAACAAGCAACTAGTCATCTGAAGAATCCAATTATTTTAATTGTCCTTCACATGATCCTTGTGTATTGTTCTACTGTTATCTGAAGCAGAACAAGCAAAAACATTTAAAATTATAAAACCGTGAGTCATTAATAGTGAATTAAATAGGGAAAACATTCAACATAATTGCAATTTTACCAAATACATAACACTGCATTAAAATCTTGTTGCCTAATGCCACCTGCTTTTTACAATATCTTACCTTTACCATATTTCACTGCTTTTTCTGTTCTGGGCAAGACTTTGCCATAAACATTCTAAGGGGGGGGGGAGAGAAGAGAAATGAAAGAACAATTATGTTGTAAGAACCCAATAACATACAATTTATTCTAAGAAACTTAAGCCAAAGTTTTTACTGAAAACATCACATGAAGCCTCTATAGTAAGTAAGTATTTATTACGGTCCTAGACCAGAATGCTATTATATACATAAAATTAACAGTGTTACATAGGTTGTAAATATAAATATCATGTCTTCAATCAATCACCATATGTTTAATGATCATTTGTCATCACTAAAATACAGAGGTAAAATAATACTAAAACGGATGAAAATAAAAGATACAAATATTAGGTGCTTATGATCCTTCTTGATCCTGTGTAGACCAAGATTTCCTGATCTTTAAAACCAGCCAGCCAAATTTTGCCACCTTAAAAGTCATCTCCTGATTCTTATCTGATATACTATAAAGGTAAAACATTATATTCTTCCCTGGAGAGCCCTTCATTATTGGATCAAAGCATCCTGAATATATTTGTAGATTTTACAGTCAAAAACATGTTCTAAAGATTCAACAGATTAACCCTAACCCAACATGCCACTCTTTATATAAATGTTCGCATTCTTCGAGAGGAATCCTCTTGTACCTACCCTCCAGAATAGAAGAGGGGAGTTGTCTGTTGGAGGTGATGGAAACAAGGAAACATATGTTCTTGAGATGTCATTATAAGGAGGTTAAGATTACAATTTTTAAAACTTCTGTTAGATAGGATTTCTGATTAAACCAATGTAATTAAACTGTTACCATTGCATCAATACTTATAAGCTCCTGATCAAAAGAACATTCTCATAATTGGCCAGTTTAAATTGTATGAAGTAAAACATCTGCAGCTAAAATTAAACAAATTCTAGAATCGTGGCCAGCCACTAATTTTGCAACTTTAAAGAGTCAATGTGAGTTAGCAAATGCCTAATGTACACTCAGCAAAGAACTCTGATATATCTGGCCCAAAAATCCCACCCCAAAACCCTTATCTCTGCCAAAGGCAGTAAATCCCATCCTGAATATTGTCGAAGGCTTTCACGGTCAGAGTTCATTGGTTCTTGTAGGTTATCCGGGCTGTGTAACCGTGGTCTTGGAATTTTCTTTCCTGACGTTTCGCCAGCAACTGTGGCAGGCATCTTCAGAGTAGTAACACTGAAGGACACTGTCCTTCAGTGTTACTACTCTGAAGATGCCTGCCACAGTTGCTGGCGAAACGTCAGGAAAGAAAATTCCAAGACCACGGTTACACAGCCCGGATAACCTACAAGAACCCATCCTGAATGTTTCCGGATATATCTGTGTATATTCAGAGCCAGCAATTTAAATTTCAAAGCTCTCCAAGGCAGCTTGTTTTTTTTCCCTTTCGCATGTTTCCCAAACAACTGGAGAGAGGGGGGGAAGGAGGGAGATGTCCACAGGCAAGTGGGATTGCATGTTAAGGAGAACCGATGTTTGTGTGTGTGTTTGTGTGTCAGTGTCTTACAGTCCTGCCTGGCTGGCTGTGATTCTGCTAGGCTTCTGTGGATTGACATTTTGTTGGCCTTGCAAAAGTGCCCCCCTTGCTCAAGTTTGTTTTGCTGGGCTTGTGTAGATTGACATTGGTTCCGTTGGGCTTGCAAAAGTGCCCCCTTGTCTACATTTATTCTGCTGGGCTTCTGTGGACTGACACTGGTCTGTGGTTCGGCTGAGATTCCCTAGTTCTGCATTGGTTCTTTGGGCTTGTTGTTTCTGTCTGCTTTCAGAGGCTTTTGACCAGTGGTGTCAGGATCAGGCATCTGTCACTAGCATCCCATAAGCAAACTCATCCAGACAGGTAGATCTGAAGCAGTAAAACTTTATTGGGAGCAAAAGGCAGATTTAAGACCTGACTGCCCACAGGCAGGTGAGGCTGGTAATGGCGAATATAGGCAGGTTACATGTTTAAAAGCACTACAGGCTGCGAAGGTAAACATGGCTAAGCAACCCCGAGATAAGTGATTCCCAAGAAGGAAGACTAAACATTAGCGCAGCTGTGGAAAACAGGACGAGCGAAACAGTACACAGACGTTTACAGGCATGAGAACCAAGGACTTGACTTGTAGCCAGAAACTGGCCTAACTCATGCCAAGAGCCTTTATTCCTGCTAACGGCAAAGGCCTGACAAGTGGTTGCTTTGCTTGCTCTTGAGTGTCTAGCTAGTGTTTTCCTGGGAGAAAGCTTGGAATTTGTTTGTTTGTTTCCCCCCATAGGAAACAATGGAGGATGGCTGGGGGGCACCCTGTTCAGGGGTCCATAGAACTGGACCTCTTGGTCCAATTCACTTGAAATTTGGGGGTTATTTAAATTACAGGTACCAGCAGTTCCGCTGCCCTTTTGGTGGCATTAGCTTAAAAAACAGACCCTCAAGCCCTCCAGAAAGATTCCTCACAGGGAATAATGGACCTGAATAATATCGGAATCCCCGCGCAAAAAAACACCCCAGATTCAAATACCAAAGAGGTATTTGGAATTCGAGTAACTGGGCACACTGATATTTTTTAGCTTCCTGTTATCGGGATCTGAAAAACACTGATTTTTCCCCCCAAGGTGCACACCTCTATACCAGAGGGGTAGAAGAGTCAGAACTGGATTTGGTCCAGAGACTACAGGCACTTTCACATGAAGACATTATCCCATTTTGAGTCACATTCTGTCCTATTTTTTTCAGCACAAATGGATTTTTTTTCAGATGGGCTCTTTGCACTGTATGCATAGAACATTTGGATCAGATTTTTGAATTTCAGATGGTGTCACATTTTCCTCCAATGCCTGACTTTCTTTTTGTTCTCTTTCCTCAGTTTTGTTATATATTGATATGTCATATGAAAAACTGCTTCAGTTTAAACAAACTGTAGAAAATCAGTGGGGAAAGTACAGCGGCTCATTACAAAGGGCTACAAACAGTTCAGATAGCTGAAGGAAAGTGGCTTCACAAAAAATGGATCAAACCTTAATTTAAAAAATGGGACATCACTTGCCCTTGAAGATATTTGAAATGAAAACCTAAACCACCATTAGAACTGGAAACAATTTAAAGAAATGTCTATCTGAAATGCAAAAAATACTATTCTCCATCTGATACTAACATGGAGAAAGAGCCCATCTGAAAATGATCTACATGTTGCTGATCCCTACTCTAGAATGACAAGGACCTTTAAGGAAAAGACAGATTTTCTTCTGTAAGCTCAGACAATTCAGTGTTTCTACGTTTAATGATTCAAAGAATTCTCTCTGAAGGGGGGAGAAAAACTTTGACAACAGCACAATTGCCTGTTACTGCAATCTAGTCTCCATCCTTGAATTAATAACGCCATTCCAGAGATAGGAGGCTCTCAGTGCATGACTGTAAAACTGTTATCAAAACAGCTTGAGTACTAGATGAGTATATACCAGCACAGAAGAACAAAGTCTAAAGATTCTACTGTAGATTCACTAACCGCATGGAAACCCAACGTGCAGACATTCTATCTTTCAATACCAAATGATTTAAAATCAGCCATTACAAATTCTATTTCAGTAATTTAATGAAAGCATAACAATATACAGAAATTTACACAGAACAAATCTTAAGTGCCATTTGATACACTTAAGATGCAAAATACATGCAAGGTATCTGGAGAAACCTCTCACTCAGGCAAAATCAACAGAGTATGAAGTAAAAAACACTTGTGCCTTAGGAGACCTCCCTCATACACTAAAAGCCCATAATGCAACCCATACCTCAACTGTCCCAGTTCCCAGGAGGTCACATTCCATTTCCTTCCACATTGACTCAAGACTTCCAACACTGCCACAGTGTTGTAGAAAGCAGCCAAGGCACAGCAACATATAGTAGAGTCAATAGATTTTCTTTGCTTGCTGCTACAGTGTCTGACTGGCTACCTTGGGGAGATCTTCCACTTATTGTAATATTCTATTATACACATTTCTCTGAATGCTACAGAAATTGTTCTACTCACAAACAGGAGCAAATATGATCTACCAGTTTATGACAGAGCCCAAAAATACTGGATATATTTTTCAAAAAACAATACCCACAGAGGTATATACTATTAAGCACACTGGGGCATACTTAAAAAATAACGAGCAGTGGGTCTGGCTGGCTGCAAAGCAGGGTAGATAAAAATCAATGATTTTTTTTAATTAAAAAAATCAGATTTTTTTAATTTAAATCGAATTTTTTAAAATAAAATGCTTTTGGAGGAAAAGTCTATCTAAAGATAGTTTTCTATTTAAGATACATTATAGTCCAAAGGCTATTCATCAGGAAATAAGGATTAGTTTTTAATTATGTAGCATGAGGCTTTATATTTATGCAATGTTTAAATTTTTGGTAAATGAATTCCATTAATCCATTCACAATCCATTCCATTAATCCATTCCAGAGGTTTCTGTAAGATTATTTGGGGCAGTTTTTCTAATGAGAATATATTATCACAGATGCTTGTTTCTGCAGTTCTCAAAAGTGTGAATTTGTGTCTGCAGAGATAACATGCCTCTTCATCACAGCAAAAATATTATAAAAATAAAAATATAGAGTTGAGGGAAAAACCTTAATCTCATTGTTCCTTTGCAAATCTATATACTTAATCAATCTCTTACCTCTTAAGTGCTAAATTCCAAGAGGTTCAACGAATAGATTGTTTGGAGTGGAATAGATCTGCACAAGTAGCTAAGCGTGAAGCGGGAGGGGCAAGCAGTGAAAATGAAAGTGCAACCTTGTGAGCAGAATACTCCACAAGTCTTGGGATCTTTGTGTAATAATTGTGCAAGTCAGTTGCGTGCCTGTGCAATTCAACTTGAGGCAAGTGCTGAAGACAGTTCAGGGCTGGCAACCTCTTCCCAACCCCACTGGGTTCCAACAACTGTACTAACACTTAACTGTACAGAATAGGCACTTGAATGTAGAAGCAAATCCAAAGGGGGTGGTGGTGGTGGAAACAGTGTAATGCCCAGATATAAGGGCTGGTTTAGAACACTACGTATTCATATGCACACACATGGAAGCTTTGGGGAAGTTGGCATCCGGGAGCCATGAACCAACAAATCATGCTCTCTGTGTCTGGTACGGCCTTTCACCAGTAGAGAGCTCTGAATTACCTTCATCTTTAGGAATGTGGTTTCTAGTTACTAAGATCACAAGACCTAGCACTTGCTTAGAGACAGCTTCGGCCAATATCTATAGGTTATGCTAATTAGAGTGAAGTAGACACCTAATGTGCATTGGTGCTTTTGTGTATCAATCTGCTTGTCAGCAGCCATGGCCTGCCCCATGCGAATGCATAAATATTTCTGAGCTACCTTTGTTTCTCGGGTGAGTAACTCTGTATCTTAATTGTGGGTTATTTCACCCCCAGGTCTGTGTTAAGCTAAATAAAGAACTGTTACTTATTTTAACCTCCTCCTAGTTGTCTTCATTGGACTCTATAAGACAACCATGCACTTCAATAGTAACTGGGATCTGTAAGTCCTTGGCGAGGCCCTGAAGTGCTTGCCAGTTAACTAATAAGAATTCACTGGTTCCAGGCCCTTCTTCCCAGGGCTCGCCTGACATTGTCCTAACAATAAAGTCTCTACCTGGAATTTCAGTCCTGCAGCAGGAATCCCTGAAGTTCTCTGCTCCAGTCCTTGGTTCCCCTTTTCCAGCTTTCCACCAGCCGGTTTCTCCTCCTCAGCCTGTTCTTCCTGCCAGCCTGCTCCAGCCTAGGCTCACCAACTGTATCTCTCCTCCTCCCCTCTTGAAAAAGGAAGACCAGCCTCTCCAGAGCCAGGGCTGCTGGGAGATAGAGCCCCTTTGAAATTCCATTACATTTGTGTGTATAGCCTATAATGGCAGCAGGTCGTAAAAGAGACCCAGTTTGGGAATATTTTAATGGTTCCTCTTCCTCGCAATAATTTCATAATTATCTGTCTGTGTATTTCTAATAGTATAACTAAATCAGTAATTTTTGATAAACCTGTAAAAACTACTCTGAAAGTTTATTATTCCAAAAATGAAACCTTCATCTGGTTGTAAATATTATACCAGAAAGAATGAGTCTTTCTGTAAAAAACCATGATTTAAATCAAGTCTTATTGACGTGATTTAAATCGATTTGATTAAATCAAATCCACCTTGCTGCAAAGTAAAAAGTAAAAAATCCACCCTGCTGCAAAGTAAAAAGTTTCTACCAACCACCTCCACGCCCTGCAACTGATAATTTACAGTTGATTAATCAATGCTGCAACAGAACCAGCTAGCTGGAACGAGAAAGAAGAGGACCATTTAAAGAAACAGTAATCCTAGGAAACTACACCAGTGTTTTGACGGCCTGGCACTGCAACTCTGTTTTATATCTTAAAAAGTCACCCCAAACCACATCTGGAAAAGAAAGTAGAAAAACACAGAACTCAGTACAGTGCAATGGACTGCCAATTACATTTTCAGGATTCTCTATTAGAATTCAGTGAATGAATCATAGCAATCTCAAACTAGATGGCTAGTGTGGAAGCTACTCTTGTCAGCCCAAAATCAAAGGCTGAATACATAGTATGCCTAAATTTAATCCACAGCAGCTAAATCTAGATAGTATCAGGTTGTAAGGCTGATAAGAAAAGAACCTTTCAGAAAAGGTAGACTGACCTTGCAATGACAAAAGGTTAGTTCCCTTTCACATCTCATTCCTAGTTTGACATCCTTACAGATTACTCAAGAGAACACAACACAGAGACAGTTTGGGACCAATTTCAGAAACTAGTACTTTTCTAGTCTTATTTGTATTTCAGCTTAAAAGTCTTAGGAGATTTAGTAGCAAAGAGCAAAGTTAAAAGCTTAGTACACATGCCAGTAGCTCATCTAGACCGCAGCTGATTTGAAAATCTTGTGATTGCATTTCCACAGTTTAAACAAACAATACCTATAATCAAAACAGCATCTCATAACAAATGTATGTGGATGGATATGTTTTTCAGCCTGCACCATGACATAGTCAGGAGACTACTTTCTAAGAAGAACCAATTCATTACATTCAGGAGACTACTTTCTAAAAAGAACCAATTCATTACTTTCAATCACACTAGGACATGTTACTATCCTGAACAGAATCTACCCAGCATGGGAGGACTTCTCATGTTTAATGCACTGGGTCAGCTAGATCTGTTTTCAGAATGTTAGAAGTATTATCTTTAAGTTTGTTTGTCTGGATCAAATGATAGCATTGGAAAGAACACTTTTACAGTTCAATATGCCATATGATTTTTACACGGAGATGAATTCTGAAGCTGCTGATACTCCCAGTCCCTTGATAATATAAAATCACTGTACCTGAAACCAGGCTGTATACGGCTCCAAAGAATGTCGCAGATAACAGATACTATCCTCCAGCTGTGTCTGTTGATCATCTACATACTTTGATTTTGGTGTTGGACTGGTGTAGAGTGAAAGCTGTGAACAGCAGCAAATACAAGGTTACTTCCACAGCTTTACTGCAAAAAAGAAGAATTTGGGTATCATTGGTTCTTGTAGGTTATCCAGGCTGTGTAACTGTGGTCTTGGTAAGGCTGAGACCAAGACCACGGTTACACAGCCCGGATAACCTACAAGAACCAATGAACTCCCACCGTGAAAGCCTTCGACAATAATTTGGGTATTTTTTATTCCATGTCAGTTTACAACTGTTATCAGTGAAAAGCACAAGTAGGACTGCATCACTGAGACAATGCCGTAAACCGAAAATTGCATACCAGGAAGAGAAGCATTCTCATTATTAATCTGAACACTGAAACTAGTCTATGGCCGATTTAGAACTAGAGAGACGGTAAAAATCTTACCTCACCAACTTTTAGTAGGTTCTTTTTGGAAGTTTTATTCTCAGGAACAGCAGCGTGTACCCGGACTGCAAGAAAGCCCAAGCTAGCAGGAGCAGCCATCAAGTGTGTTACCTAAGGATAATGTAAATATGCAATGTTTTATAAACTCAGGTGGAGATATAGTACACAGATATGTGATCGTCATCTATATGGCTAATGGATCTATAGGTCACGGACAGACAATGTGTATCAGGAATATACAGTTAGTAACAAGTAAATTAAGTAGAAGCTGAAAGGTACACAAGACCTAGAACAGCGCTTCTTTTTCAAAGGGCTCAGATGGCTTCTGGGGAAAAGGAAAGCTGGGAAAAATGTAATTTAATGAATTTGTTGTGTTCATGGAAGCACTGCATAGTGCAATTCTAAGCAGAGTTACATGTTAGTAAACCAACTGAAGTCAAGGGGCTTAGAATAGTCTAATTCTGTTTAGGATTACACTGCCAACTCCTGACATTGATCTGCCACCACCAGAAATTAAACAGGTTAACCTATACTGTGGTGTCTCTCTCCCTCCCTCCCTCTCTCTTTTTTGCCATCAAGTCTTAACTGACTTATGGCGATCACATGGAGTTTTCAGGACAAGAAACCTTCGCAGGTGGTTTGCCATTGCCTGCCTCCATGCGACCCTGGAATTCCTCGGAGGTCTCCCATCCAAATAGTAGCCAGGGTCAGGGCTGAGAGTGTGTGTCTGGCCCAAGGTCACCCAGCAAGCTTCCATGGTGAAATGGGGATCTGAACCATGGTTTCCCAGGTCCTAATCCAACATCTTAACCACTACACCACACTAGCTCTCCTACTGTGCTCTAGTCCAAGATTAACTTTTCTTATTTAATTAGTATGCTTTCATGTATTTATTTTAAACTTAATTTTAAGCCACCTCTAGCACTTTATTGTAAAGAATGAAAGATAGAAATGTTTCATTTAATTAATGCAACCATACAAGCAAGACAAACATACTAACCTCCAGAAATGCCACAGAGAAACTTACATATTTGAGGAGAAATTATAAAAGCAAAAGCAAGTAAATTACACCTGACATATTGGGATTCCTCTGCTACGTGCCATGTACATTGACAACATGTCAAACTAAAGTATGTTCATGAAACGGTTCTCCTTCCCCATGAGATTGCTAAAATATATTGAACTGGTACATTTTTTTTAAAGTGCTCATTACTGGAAAATTTAATTTTAAGCCTTTAACACTTAAAAATTATTTAGAGTATGTACCTTTGGCACATATTTATAGAAGACCTGATGAAATATGGCAATTTAATACCTTCCATGTTACAAATAAATAATGCATGCCTACAATACATACACAAAACCATCCAGAAATGAACAATATGGGATGCAGAAGTCTCCTTATCAAGTTGGACATCCAACATGTGCTGTTTTTCCTTTGCAGGATACTAATATGAACAGTCTAAGGTATTGTCCAATATAGAGAATATGAAATTCCTTTCTGGGTAATGCTGTAAATTACTTTATAGATCACCTTTCCATTCCACAATCCTTTATCCTTTAGCTCCCTCTGTAGAAGAGCAGACGGTATAACACCATCATAAAATCCAAAATTTTCAAACACCGAGAGCCCATAAACACAAGTAAAATACAAAAAAATAACTGGCCTGTAACAATATGAATTGCAACTGTAGATCAGGAAGATAATTCCTAACTCCTGCTAGAAATGTGCAGGCATCATGAAATCCAAGTCTCTCCCAATAGCAATGTGGAGGCCAGACTCTCTCAGACATTTTTTTAACCAACTAATATTTTGCCTGTTCTCACACTGTAGCCAAAGCAACTACAGAACACCTGCCATCTCAAAAAGCAGCAACTTTATTGACTTTTAAGAGGCAAGAAGCTCTGACTTTAATAGTCCCAGGCTAGTCTGATCCCAGAAGCTAAGCAAAGTCGGCCCTGACAAGTATTTGGATGGGAGCCCTCCAAGGAATACCAGGGGCGTGACACGGAGGCAGGCAATGGCAAACCACCTGTGAAGAACTTTTGCCTTGAAAACCCCACCTGGAGTCACCATAAGTCAGCTGTGACTTATCGACAAAAAAAAAATAGAAGAAAAAAGCAAGAAACTTTGGGCATTTTCACATAGCTGTCAGGTCTGTAACTCAGTTAGTTTCGTTTTCCCGCCAACTTGCTTTCAAGGTTTGTTTTGCATATTTGGACTCTTTGAAGCCGACAGTAGTCCGTGAGAACCACGGCGCCTCTGGGCTGTTTGCAATCTGTAATCTCTTGAAGCTGTACTGTACTGTTGAGTGCTATTTTCAATGCTTTTATATTATCAAGTGCAAACCAGTATGCCCCATTGCTGTCTTAGTTTCCCTGTGCTCTGCTAACCTTTGTGACCAGTAAAACCAGCTTCTTTGGACAACTTCGTCTCCTGTTGTGGTTTGTGGTTCTCGTTAGGCCAAGTGCTCGCATTAAGACAGCAATGGGGCATACTGGTTTGCACGTGATAATATAAAAGCACTGAAAATAGCACTCAACAGTACAGTACAGCTTCAAGAGATTACAGATTACAAACAGCCCAGAGGCGCCGTGGTTCTCACGGACTACTGTCGGCTTCAAAGAGTCCAAATATGCAAAACAAACCTTGAAAGCAAGTTGGCGGGAAAACGAAACTAACTGAGATACAGACCTGACAATAGCCTAAATAATGCACTTTCAATCCCCTTTCAGTGCACCTTAACGATCGTTTGCAAGTGGATTTTGCCAGTTCACACAGTAAAATCCACTTTCAAAGTGGATTGAAAGTGCATTATTGGTGCTGTGTGAAAGTGCCCTTTCTTTCCACAGGAAGGAGCAATCGGAGACAAGTTAACTCGGGGAAAACGGCTGAAGGGTGCCAGGAATTCCCCGTTTAGAGATCGACACTGACACACAACCGCTCTGGCCCCGTTGCGTGTGAAGCGGTGTGGCAGGAATCGCTTGCACCTGGTTCTTCTGGAACCGCCCAGCTTTCGCGCAGTAGAAACCCTTGAGGCCCGCCCACGTTAGTACGGCTGGCCTCCGGATCCAGGTGGTATTTACACAGCCCAAATAATACGCACGCAATCCACTGCACCTTAACGATCGTTTGCAAGTGGATTTTGCCAGCGGACACAGTAAAACCCACCTTCAAAGTGCATTATTTGGGCTGTGCAAACAGCACCCTAGTCTCCCCTCGCCTGCTCTCGAATCAACTGCATCATCCACTCCGAGACTTAACACGAACCCGAACACTGAAGACCCTAAAGCAACGGGGGGGGGGGGCTCCGACGCGTGCAACCCCCCCCCCGGCCGTGCGGAAAAAGCCGCGCACCCTGTCTCCATGGCAACAGCTGCGCGCGGCACACAAGCGCTGCGCGCGACCTAACAAGGCCCCACACGGAGGCGGGCACAAAACAGCTTGAAAAGGGAGCGCGGCGAGGCTGCGGCGAATTAATAAATCAACAATAGTAAAGAACGGACGCGGTGAAATCGCGGACAGCCTCCCCCAAAACCGTTAATTAAACTTTCTCACCTTGAGCATCGCTGCGACAGCACCTCTCCCCGAGGTACGGCGCGGCGGTGATGACGTTCGAAGGAGGCACCCGCCCCCTACGGATGCCGGGATGGTACACGTGACCGAAAGAAATTGCTATCATCGCGGCGAGGCTGGGCTGCACTGCGCAAGCCTTTGAAGTCGATGACGAAGGCGCAGGTGGGCGGCGCCGAGCGGGGCTCTCGGCCAACCGTTGGGCTCGGTTTCTAGGCAACGCAAGAGATGCTCCGGAGGGCCGCTGCTGGGGAGCGGCGCGACCATGTGGGGCGGTTACGGCCCGTTCTTGTCCGGCGAAGCGAGCGAAGACAGGAGGAAACAGTAAAGGGGGCGGGCAATAGGCGCTTTTTATTTCGAGTCTCCTTATGGGTTTAATTAGGGTTGCCAACTCTGGGTTGGGAAATTACTGGAGATTTGGGGGTGGGGGTTTGGGAGGGGGGGAGGGATTTCAGCAGGGTGTCGTGTCATCGAGTCCACCCTCCAAAGCAGCCATTTCCTCCAGGGGAACCTCATCTCTGTAGTTGGAGATCGGTTGTGCCTAAGAACATCAGAAAGGCCCTGCTGGATCAGAGACGCAGGCCCATCCAGTCCAGCAGTCTGTCCCCACAGGGGCCAACCAGGGGCCTCTAGGAAGTCCCAAAACGAGACAACTGCAGCAGCACCATCCTGCCTGTGGCTCCACAGCACCTAAGTTAATAGGCCTGCTCCTCTGATCCTGGAGAGAAAATAGGTGTGCATCATGACTAGTATCTCCTTTGACTAACAGCCATGGATAGCCCTCCATTTGCTTCAATGGACTCCTATTAAACTGCCACTTAAAATAAATCTTCCATGGATAACACTTTTGCATATTAAATAAGATATACGCCATTGCAAATGTTTTCTGGTTAGCTGCTGTAGAATAGGCCTTTAGAACATAACATAAGAACGTAAGAAGGGGCCTGCTGGGTCAGACCCAGGCCCATCAAGTCCAGCAGCCCATTCACACAGGGGCCTCTAGGAAGCCCCCAAACAAGACGGCTGCAGCAGCCCCATCCTGCCTGTGGCTCCACAGCACCTAAGTTAATAGGCCTGCTCCTCTGATCCTGGAGAGAATAGGTCTACATCATGACTAGCATCCATTCTAACTAGTAGCCATTAATACCCCTTTCCTCCATGAACATGTCCATTCCCCTGTTAAAGCCTTCCAAGTTGGCAGCCATCACCACATTTTGGGGCAAGGAGTTCCACAATTTAACTATGCGTTGTGTGAAAAAATACTTCCTTTTTTGAATCTCTCACTCTCCAGCTTCAGCAGATGACCCCGTGTTCTAGTATTATGGAAGAGGGAGAAAAAGCTTCTCCCTGTCCACTCTCTCCAAACCATGCATAATTTTATAGACCTCTATCATGTCTCCCCTCAGCCGCCTTCTTTCCAAGCTAAACAGCTTTAAGCGTCTTAACCGCTCCCCATAGGACAGTTGCTCTTTTCTGCACCTTCTCAAGCTCTGTAATATCCTTTTTTAGGTGTGGTGACCAGAACTGCACACAGTATTCCAAGTGCGGTCTCACCATAGATTTGTACAAGGGTAGTATGATAGCCGCAGTTTTATTCTCTATTCCTCCTCTTTATGGCCAGCATGAAATTTGTAATTCCAGATCTTCAAGCCCCACCTTGAGGTTGGCAATCCTAGTTTACATGGATGGAGCCATAACAGTGATACTGAGGATTGACAATATTTTATGGCTTTAGCGTCTGCATTAGAGGCAGAGATTCGACAGCAAACATTTCCCTGGCACAGAGATATCTTCATGGGGAAAACTTCTCCTGTTGAATTTCTGCTTCTGTTGGCTAACTGTCTTTGCTGACTATAACCACAAATGTACCAAAATCAACATGCTCTTGTCTTGGGTGAACAAAATGTATAAGCACTGGTGCTTCAAGTCTATAGATGTATGCTATGTTTAAAACTGTGTGTGTCTTGGAGGATGAATGAAGTCTGGGAAGTTAAAAATTTCTGGCAAGAGGGAAAAGCCAAGTGGATAAGTGGATTAGCCAACAAAATTCCAAATTACACAAGGAAAGAAATATAGCAATTTGGTTTATAAGCAATTTCCTGTGTCTGGCACAAAATAGTCTGGATTGTGCAGGTGGATCTGGATGTAAGTTTGCCATCCTTTTTTGTGTGAAAGAAGCCCCTACTGTATAACAAGCAGAAATTAAGAGGTGCTCTTTCTCACATAGCAGATGCAACATGACATAACAAAAGCCACACCAGATTTATTTCTCCCTCCCAAACAACTGAACCCACAGAAAGGCTGGTAACCTGTCTGGATAGTAAGGGAACTGATGCACAGACTCTAATAGCAAAGGCCTTATGATTCTCCATGGATGTTGTATAATTCTGTATCCAGGAAGCTGAAACCTCACATATGCAACTTAAACGTACAGGCATTCTTCTGATTCCCAAATATTTTACACTTTTCTTGGCTAATGAACAATGCAGTACATCAACAATTTTTTGCTTCTCTTCTTTTGGCAGGTTATAACATATAATTTTTGTTTTTTGCTTGTTCTGTTGATATCCGGAATAGTAGCTGAATTGCTCAAGCTGGGATTTAATTAGGGTTGCCAGGGCCCTCTTCCCTACTGGTGGGAGGTTTTTTGGTTGGAACCTGAGGAGGGCGGGGTTTGGGGAGGGGAGGGACTTCAATGCTATAGACTCCAGTTGCCAACGGCCATTTTCTCCAGGTAAACTAATCTCTATTGGCTGGAAATCAGTTGTAATAGCAGGAGATCTCCATCTACTACCTGGAAGTTGGCAACCCTAGATTTAATGCCTTGTATTGAATTCAATGGGTCCTGGCAAATCAAACCCACATCGTCTGTGTAAGTCCTAATCTTGTACTCTTGATCATGTTTCAAACCGGCAATACTTGAATCTGATCTTATTTTATTTGCTAAAATGTCCATAGCAATGTTGAACAGTAGAGGAGATAGCGGACAGCCTTGTCTCGCTCCCTTTTCTATTTGAAAAGTATCAGTAAGCCTTCCATCAAGTAAAAGTCTTGAATTTTGTGTGGTATAAATAATTTTTATTGCCGTTACGAACTTCGGACCACAGTTTAGCTTATTTAACATTTTCAAGAGAAAATTCTTTGAAATGTTATCAAAGGCTTTCTCCGCATCCAAGAATATGAAGGCGGCCTCTTTTTTTGATGCCTTCACATTGTTAATAGCACTTAGAATGATCCTTAAGTTGTCTTTTAAATGTCACTTTGGTAGAAAACCAGTCTGATCTGAATTTATTATTTTAGAAATACATCTCTTCAGTCTTTCCATTAATATAATAGCAAAAAATTTATAATCCACGTTTAATAATGAAATTGGCCTGTACGATTTAGGAAGGCTCTCATCTTGATTTTCTTTCGGGATCAAAGTTATATGAGCTTCTTCCCAGGACCTTGGAATTATGCCCTCTGTCAAAAGATCATTAAAGACATTTTGAAGATGTGGCATCAACAATTGGTCAAAACTTCTGTAATATTTTGCAGTTAGCCCATTTGGACTTGGTGCTTTATCCAATTTAAGTTTTTTAAAACTATCCATTAATTCTTGAATAGTAATTTTGTGATTAAAATATGGCAGTTTGGCTTGATCTATGTATTGTTCAAAACCTTTTTGGAGTGAATCATTGATTTTGTATAGTTGTGTATAGAACGTTGAAAAAACTTCTAAATCTCTTTCTTTGTTAGAAAGTTGGTCATCTTTCCAAACAGTCTTATTCCAAAATTTACCTATAATATCACATGTCAAATACTTTGATACCTGGAGAAAAGATATATTAAATTTCATCTGGCAAGGGAAAAAACCGAGGATTGCTTATAAATATCTGGTGGATCTTAAAACTAGAGGAGGCTTAGCATTACCTAATTTTCAACTCTACGCTGAAGCAGCAGCCTTAATATGGCTAAAAGACTGGATGAACTTATCTAATGTGCGTTTGTTAGATCTTGAAGGTTTCAACAACATAAGTGGATGGCATGGCTATCTATGGTATGATAAAATTAAGATACATGCATCATTTCGTAATCATATAATCAGGTCCGCTCTACTTCGTACTTGGATGAGATATAAACATATTTTTGAACCAGCAACACCGATGTGGATATCACCCCAAGAAATGTTGACATTACGCCCGCTTAGACCGGATAAATTTATTATCTACCAGGATTTAATCAACTGGGAAGGGAAAAAATGCTCACTAAAAGACTTTCAGTTACTTAAAGAAGATTTACAATGGCTTCAATATTGTCAGATTAAATCAGTTTTTACACAAGATTTGAAAAATGGATTTTCTAAAGAAAAATCGCCTTTTCATAAGCTGTTACTAGACAATGACACTAAACTGATATCTAAAATGTATAATCTTCTTTTAACAATATACTGTGAGCAGGAGACAATTAAACCAACAATGATTGACTGGGCTCAAAATGTGGGACATGATATTGCTTTAAATAAATGGGAAAGACTATGGTCAAAAGACCTGAAAGGAATAAATGCCCAGTCAGTTCGAGAAAACATCTACAAAATGATGTATAGATGGCATTTAACACCCAAGAAAATTGCAAGGATTTACAAAATGACGTCCCCTAAATGTTGGAAATGTAATAAGGAAGTTGGTTCCTTTTACCATATGTGGTGGACCTGTGACAAAGCTAAAGATTTTTGGGATATGATTTACAATGAACTAAGACTGATACTACAAAAAATATACCCAAAATACCAGAAATGATGCTATTAAGTATGATACCTGATGACTTGTCAATGCAAAGAAATTTCTTGATTTATGCTACAACAGCTGCAAGACTGCTTTATGCAGCAAAATGGAAAGGGGCAGATATTCCTGGGAAAAAAGACTGGATTATGAAAATGTTTGAACTGGTGGAAATGGCAAAACTTACAGCTACTTTAAACCAAAAAGACAATGCTCAATTTATGGGGGAATGGGAGGCTTGGATGAAATATTGTGAACATGAATTAAAACTGGGGAAAATGCAAGAATATTTTTCAATCTGATCTAGATGACACTTTTAATATTAAGAGCTATAACCATTTATATTAATAGAGTATGTTATATGAAAGTTAAATGAATTTTAAATGGGTTTAAGAACAATTAAGATCAGAACATATCACGTTGGGATAACAATACTTTATTAAGAGGCGGATAGAGGTGGCGGGGAAGTCTGAGAAATTTCCCTTGTTTTTTCTTTTTCTTTGTAATGTTTATATATTCTTGATTGTTATGGAAAATTTCTATTATAAAAACCAATAAAATTTATATATAAAAAAAGATCCTCCTTTTTATTGATTCTTTCTTCAGTGTGTTTGCTAGGAGTCTTCCAGATTTGTTAGCATGTTCAAAGTATTTCTGTTTTACAAATCTCAGCTTTTTCTGCATTTCCTCAGTTTCATACATATCAATTTGGTGCTTCAGTTCTCTTACTCTGTACAGTATCTTCTTATCGTGAGTTTTCTGATGTTCTTTGGCTCAGTGGAGCTCCTCGTGTAAGTTGTTGATTGTATGATGTCTTTCTCCAACTGTGGCTCGGAGGACATCTTATCAGCGGGTCTTATCATCCTATGCTCAGGGAGGCAGGAGTTAAAATTCTTCAGGTCCTGTATCCAGGCTAGGATCGCCCCCTGGCCAGTTCTCTTCCTCCCTTAGAGGGAGAAGCAAGTTTTGTGACTAGCTCCGCAAGCTTTTTACCTTATTACCTTCTATTTTTCTTCTTAACTTTTCATCCTGTCCTGTAATCTTTTATCTTCTGTATCTAACCCCAGCGTTAGTCCTACTTCGTCTCTTCGCCTCCATTTTTTAGCGTTTGTCGCCCTCTTGTTCTCCCTCCCCTTCCCCTCCAACCTATTTGGCCGCACTCGTTCCTCACTGAAGGAGAGAATGGCGGCAACGGGGGACAGGGCGATGGAAGAGCTCATGTCGGGAGACGAAGAGCAGGTTACCGGCTTACTCTCACCACGGTGATCAGCCGAGGCGGCGCCAGGGAGCCACGGTGAGGAGAGGCGAAAGACGTCAGAATCGGTGTAAGCTCTAGTCCTGCGGTCCCATTAAACAGACTTCAGCAGACAACCAATCCACAAAAGCAGTTTTATTGGGTAGAATGGAGGGTCGGATGAAACCGCGAGCCATGTTCTTGTCTAAGAATTCTCGGAGTACCGTCCGTTCCGTAGGACTCATTGGGTAGATCTTACTCTTTGGCAGTTTTCCATCTCCCACCACCTCAATAGCACAGTCCGTCCGGCGGTGGGGGGGGGGTAACACATCACACTCCTGCACATTAAATAAATCCGCAAAGTCCTGATAGTCGGGTGGCAATTGGGTCGGACTGGAGGTGTCAGAGGCCAGGGCAGGAGTTGGTTTGATTACGGTTTTAACAGCCACTTCATATCAGTGTAACTCACATAGTGGGCTATTGAACGTTAAAGTCTCAGCTTCCCAGTCTATGGTGGGGCTGTGTCCTTTGAGCCAATTTGCTCCTAACACCACAGCATATCGAACATTGGGCACAATAGTGAAGTTGATTTGTTCCCAACGGTGGCCAATTCCCATTGCCACTCCGTCAGTGCGATGGTCGACTGGGCCCCCCTGAAATCACTGCCATCCATTTGAGCAAATTGAACAGGTGTCAGCAAAGGGACTGACTTCACTTGGAGTGCCTTAAAGGTGGTTTTGTTAATTAATGAGCGGGCACATCAAGAGTCTATTAAGGCTTTAACTTGTAATTGAGGACCTTTTCTATAATGTCGTTATATCACATCTACATACACCGCTTGAGCTCGCTGTAGGCGACCGTACTCATTCATCAACACGTCCATTTGGTCCTGCATACGGGCCATACGATCCAACAGCTCTCGGTTTTGAAATCTCAAGGCATGGATCTCCTCCTCAGCCCCCCCAGTCCGTCGGGCTTGGCTGACTCGATAGTTCGTATTTCAGTCGCCCTCCTCTGCATACAAGTCCACCTCCTCCAAATATTCTTGCACATCAGGAGCAAAGGTGAGCCGTTGCCTGCGCGCTACCTCCCGGGGCAGGCCAGGTTCCGGGGAGCCCAAAGAAAACAAGGGGAAAGACCAGTCCAGACCCCCGCTAACTTTTGACCGCCCTCCAGTTCCTGCTGTCGCTTGCGCCCGAGCAGTGGCCGCATCTACCAACAGTTGCTCCTCCGCCCGCCTCTGGTCAGCGAGTACTCGGTCCGCCTCGAGTTTGGCGACTGTGGCGGCCGTCACAATTGGTTCGGCCGCTTGTTCCAAGAGCATTTTTGATCTCCTTGTGTTGGCCCAACAGCGGTTGGACCTGTTGAGCAAGATCTGCAGAGGAAGGACTGAACTCAGGTTTTAGTACCTTCTCGACATCGGCCGCTGTTGCCGTGGTTGGTGGTAAGTCCATGAGGACCAGGACTGTCCTGGTGGCAGCGCTCTGTGCTTCCCGGCGGCATAGGGTGGGATCCGAAACAGTTTGTGGAATGTCTCCCTCCCGAGCCCCCGCCATTGGGAAACAGAACTCGAGCCCCTGGATTGGGGCTGCCGACTCCTGTTGCGCCCCACGGAGCGTAAGCTCAGCCAATAACCGAGTTAGCAGAGCAAAGTCCTCCTGCGCTAACCGGGACTCCTCCAGCAAAGTATCCAGTCCCAAAAGGTCATTGTGGGCACGCAAATCAGCGTCCTGAGTCCTCCAGGGGGTCGCTGCTGCCAGCCAACGCCACTGATTAATCACCAGCCCAACCAGCCGGGTGGACTCCGCGTAAGTCCGCTGCGCCTCTTCCAAGACGGCGCGCAGAAAGTCAGGGTCCTCATCCTGCGCCCCAAGCCGAGGAGACAAGTGTCCAGGCGAACCCTCCAGGGCTCCAGCCAAGGTCAGCAAGTAAGGATAGGACTAGTGTCCTAATGTAAGCTCTAGTCCTGCGGCCCCATTAAACAGACTTCAGCAGACAACCAAGCCACAAAAGCAGTTTTATTGGGTAGAATCGACAGGTTTCAGAAGCCATATTCCAAAGGACACTAGTAAGGGTCAAAGGCAAGGTACACAGCATATATGGAAGAGCAAAAGAGATAACCGGTTACCCAGGCAACCCTCCTTCCTCCAGGAGGCAGGAAGGAGTACTTGGCGATTCCCACAGTATGGGAATCTATGAAGACTAAACACGGGGCATAGACTGGCCTTGGACAGAATAGCACAACAGCACCTGGAAGCAGCACAATCACACTACTGCATACCATCCTCATGGCCTGCTCCTGACAGTCGGCTTCTAAGAGCCGCGGGGAACGCAGGCGGCAGAATCAGCCCGTCGCGGAGGCGTCAGCGGGCAAACAAAAGAACAATGCCGCAGGCGAGAAGGAGAGCGCGAAAAAAGTGCGCGAAAACAAGATGGCCGCCGCAACTTCCCAATCGGCCCGTAGGGGCGACGAGAGTGAGTCAGATCCCGGTGTTGCAGTTTCCACAGAGAACAAGGCCACAGAATCGGGATCTGGTAATGTTCAGACTCCTACTTTATTTTCTCTTTCTGGAGGGGGGGGAACGTGGCATGATTGATCTGCTCCGTCAAGCCCTCAGAGAGGAACTTGCACGGGCGGGGGAATCTTTCCTCAGGGAAATGACCAGCTCCAGGGCCTCCTCCCCCACGTCGGTTATGTTCCGCAGGTCTAGTCAGAGGGCCAGAGAACCTACCAGCAGCACTAGCTCCACCTGGCCCACCAAAGCGGCTAGAAAGGCTCCCTCTACAAGTAGGGTCAAACCTCCCTCGTCAGATGAAAGCGAGAAAGAAGAGGGTGAGTTTTCCTCCCGGGATGAGAAAAGAGGGGAGGGGTGGCACCCCAGGACCAACAATCCCGCCTCATGCTGTCTAAAGTCCTAGCTGCCCTGGATTTGCATGAGGAAGAGGAGACGGAGGCCTCTAAGAGCAAATCCAAGTTTAGGGGCAACAAGGAATTTTTTGCCCGACTGAGATCTAAGTCCCGAGTGGTGCCCTTCCCAGAGTACTTTGAGGATCTCTTAAGGGCAGAGTGGGACAAGCCAATGTCCAACAGACAATTTCCCACCTCCATTAAAAAGATGTACTCTAGAGCCATGAACCTTCTACAGATTCTGTTGGTGGAGGCTCCAGTTGCAGCACTGCAATCCGCTGCCCTGCTTTCAGAGGATGGAGCAGGCAGCATAAAAGACCATTTAGATAAAAAAGCAGATTATGCTGCCAAGAAGGCGCATGAGGCTTCCGCTACCTTCATCCAGGCCTCTGCCACGGCTGCCTTATTTGCACGGGCGTGCATCATGTGGTCTAGAAAATTGATTGACCTGGTCCCTGCTTAGAGCAGAAGGGTTTTGGGGGGCCTGGACAGACTCCTCAAGGCAATTAACTTTTTAGCAGATGCCACCTTGGACTCTATGACTATCGGCTAGAGCCATGGCGGCAACCTCTGTGACCAGGAGGGCTCTGGCTCAGATCCTGGTCGGCCGACAACAGATCCAAGTCCATCCTCCTAGGGTATCCTTTCGAAGGAGATCGTCTCTTTGGCTCCAAGCTCGATGACATTCTCATAGAGACCAAAGACAAGAAGAAAGCTCTTCCTAAATACCTGAGGAAAGAAGGAAAACCCTCGTACTCCTCCTTTCGGCCCTTTCGGACCTCTCACACCCTGGTCCGTCCCAGATCAGAGGGAAGGCGGGACAATTGGTCGTAAGGCCGAGGCTTTTTTCGTATGGAATCCAGGTTCGGAAGATCCCAGTACAACCAAAGCCAAGACAAGGGCAACAAGTTTACGGAAAAAACCGGAAAGCAATGACTACAGCTCGCATGCGGTGAGGGGGAGACTTCAGTAGTTTGCCAGGAAGTGGGACGACATCAATCCAGATTCCTGGGTAAAAAGGATCATCAAGGAAGGCTACACAATAGAGTTTCGAAATACTCCACCAGATCGCTTTCTCACTTCCCCCATCACCTTCAAACCAGAAAAGAGAGCTCGAAACCAAGCAGCCATAGACCATCTGATGGCCACCAAAGCCATAGAATGTGTTCCTTTGCCAGAGCAGTACGCAGGGGTGTATTCGTTCTTTTTCACGGTGCCAAAAAGGAATGGAGATTGGTGAGCCATCTTAAACCTGAAGCACGTGAACACGTTTGTGCGTCTTCGGCACTTCAGAATGGAGACACTGCGCTCAATCATCGAGGCCCTGCGCCCACATGCCTTCCTGACATCTATAGATTTGACAGAGGCGTACATGCATATCCTGATTCACCCGGACCACCGCAGATTTCTACGCTTCTGTTCACCAACATTACCAATTCTGGGCCCTCCCCTTCGGGCTTTCATCCACCCCGAGGGCCTTCTCCAAAGTTCTGGTGACCCTGGTGGCCCACCTAAGAGAGAAGGGGATTCATGCCTTTCCCTACTTAGACGACATCCTGGTGAGTGCCTCCTCGGAACAACTATCCTCCCAGCATACGGCTACTGACCTATCAACGTTGGAACAACACGGCTTCATAGTGAATCGGAACAAGAGCTCCCTTCGTCCAGCGCAGTCTATCCATCACCTGGGAGTCACGATAGACACCTCCAGAAACATGGTCTTTCTACCAAGGGACAAGATCACCAACCTAGTGGGGATAACGAAGATGGTCATCACGTCCAGATCCATAGGCCTATCCACCTTAGTGAAGCTTCAGGGCCTAATGGTATCGTGTATAGATATGGTTCCTTGGGCGCGGTTCCACATGAGGAGGTTGCAGTGGTTCCTTAAACCGTTTCAAAATCAAATCCTACACAAAAGGAATCCGCGTTTGATGCTGCCACCTTCAGTGAAGAGCGACCTAAGGTGGGGGACCAAACCTTCCAATCTGAGCAAAGGGCGGTGTTATCTGTAATTGACCAACATACAACTCTTAACAGATGCCAGCCTGGAGGGGTGGGGAGCCACCCTATCCCAACACATGGCCCAGGGCCAGTGGAGCGACACGGAAAAGAGGCTGCCCATAAACAGACTGGAGCTACGAGAGATTCACCACGCTCTTCTTCGCTTCCAACCAATGCTGGAGGGCCAGAATGTACTTGTAAGGACGGACAACATCGCAGCGAAGGCCCACCTAAACAAGCAAGGTGGGTCTCGTTCTTCATCCCTTCATGCAGAGACTGAAACCATCTTAAACTGGGCAGAGGTTCATCTGGAATCCCTTCGGGCAGAGCACATCAAGGGAACCCTAAACACCCAGGCAGACTGGCTCAGTTGACAACTGGTAGACGAGGGGGAGTGGTCCCTAAAGAAGGACGTCTTCATCCAATTAGCAAAAAGTTTCGGTCATCCTCTGGTAGACCTCTTTGCCTCACACAAGAACCACCAGACATCCAGATACTGTTCGAGGTTCAGTCATCCGGGAGCAGAAGGGATAGATGCTCTGGAATCCCCGTGGCCACGGGGTCTTCTCTTCGCCTTCCCTCCCCTTCCCATCATCCCGAAAGTTCTTCGGAAGATAAAATAAGAACGGGCCCACGTAATTTTCATTGCTCCTCATTGGCCTCGCAGGCCATGGTTCCCCACTCTGAGGGAACTCTCCCAACAGGATCCCTGGATCCTTCCATCGGTTCAGGACCTACTTCATCAAGAACCACTACTGCATCCGGACCCGGCCTGGCTCCAACTGACCGCCTGGGACTTGAAAGGCAACAGATGTTAGCACTAGGATACTCCCCGAGGTCGTGACCACCATGCAATCAGCCAGAAAGGAGTCTACCATTCGAATTTATAACCTTTTTTGGAAGACCTTTGCTTGGTGGTGTGGCTGTAAGCGCCTAGATCCGTTGGCACCATCTACAGGAAATATCCTGGAGTTCCTTCAAGACGGGGTAACCAAGAAACTGAAGGCCTCTACCCTTCGAAGACAAGTGGCAGCCATAGCCATGGTAATTCCTCTTCTCGATGGTTTTCCCATTGGGAAACACCCGCACTTACTTACCTTCCTTAAAGGAGTATCGGCTATTTCTTTACCGGTGGTGCACAGATTTCCAACGTGGCGCCTCAATGTGGTACTTCACGCTTTGACCATACATCCACTCGAACCCTTGAAGGAGGTATCTTTGAACTTCCTTAGGATGAAAGTGCTCTTCCTCACGGTGGTGACATTGGCCAGGAGAGTCTCAGAATTGGGAGCCCTTTCCTCAAGGAAGAGTCTCTGTGTATTTCACGCCGATAAGGTGGTTCTGCAACCGGATCCATCTTTTGTTCCGAAAATAAACTCCAAGTTTCATCGTCAACAAGAGATTAATCTCCCGTCTTTTTGCCCTCGACCTTCGCTTCCAAGGGAAAAGTCATGGCACACCCTTGATCTGAAAAGAGCCTTAAAAATCTATTTGCGGCGAACCAAGGACCTGAGGCGCTCAGAATCTCTCTTCGTGTCAGTGTTGCCTCCTAACGTGGGGCATGAAAATGTCCAATGCTGCTATTAGTCGATGCATCCGTCAATGCATTCAGTTATGTTACCACCATAGCAACATTCCAGTTCCAGGTGGAATTACCACTCATTCCATCCGCAGCTCGGCCACCTCAGTGGCTTTCGACAGGCAGGCGTCGGTCGAGGAAATATGTAAAGCGGCTACCTGGTCCAACCTCTCCACCTTCACGAGGCACTACAAGATTGATTCCTTTTCCTCATCTGATGCTGCCTTTGGCAGCACATCATATCCGAGGATTAACCCACCCAAGGGAACACAGCTTTTGAAGATCCCGCTGATAAAATGTCCTCCGAGCCTCAGTTGGAGAATGAACCTTGGCTCCCCTGTGAGGGTTCCTTCTCTACTGAGGGAGGAGGACATCTTGCCCGCCCAGGGTGAAAATACGACAAATGGAAGTATTTCTACAGAACTGATCTACAACCTGGAAGGGAATCAAGAGTGAGAGGGAAGGTCGACCCTTGGTCCATTTCCCCTATGTTATATATGTTTATGGTTCACTGTTACTAACCGTTTTCTAGAACATGTTTTTTGTTCACAGTGTTTTTTCTATGTGTACTTGTTGATGTTTCACGATTAAGAAGGCTTGGGAAGTCCTCGAACTGGCCAGCAAAGGGTGATCCTAGCCTGGATACAGGACCTGAAGAATTTTAACTCCTGCCTCCCTGAGCATAGGATGATAAGACCCGCTGATAAGATGTCCTCCTCCCTCAGTAGAGAAGGAACCCTCACAGGTGAGCCAAGGTTCATTCTTTTTTGATATTAGCTGAAATTGCTATAAATCTTCCTCTCATAAACGCTTTGCTTGCATCCCATATTATTCTTGGTGACATTCTGGATTTACTATGGGATTCTAAAAAGTCTTTTACTTCTGCTTGGCACTGCAGCAGTATATCCTTTCGAAGAAGTAGATTACCATTGAGCCGCCATCGTCTCAAACTTTTCATTCTGGATGTACTATTGGATTCGAAAAAGTGTTTTAGTTCTGCTTGGCACTGTAGCAGTATATCCTTTTGAAGTAGTAGATTATCATTGAGCCGCCACCTTCTCAAACTTTTCATGTCAGAATAAAATCAAATCTGGAAGGGTTTATGGTCTGCAAAGGTTCCTGGGAGAATGTTTACTTGGTCTATTTTGTTAATCAAAGCTTTGGAAATCCAGCCCATGTCGATCCTAGAACGGATATCGTGTCTGTTAGAATTGAAAGTAAAAAAATTTTCTTTGGGATGCTTAAATCTCCAGGCATCAATTAGGTTCCAGTCTTTGAGGAAGGTAAAAACCATTTTTGGTAGTTTATTTCCTTTTGCTTGGCTTGTTTTGTCCAGTTTAGGTCCATTACACTATTCATGTCCCCAAAGATCAGAATTTCCCCTTGGTGAAAATCTTGCAGGATTCAAAAAAAAAAATTAAAAGAACTTTTCCTTTGCGTTGTTGGGGGCATATATATTTGCAATAGTTAACTTATTTCCATCCGAGCCTTGTGTTAACAAAATCAGAAATTGTCCTTTTTCATCTTTAACAACATCAAGAACAGTTTTCTTTTGGATGATGAAGAAGAGGAATATAATGAACCTAAAGCCTTACATTGAAGAAGACCTTCATATCTTTGCTTTAAGTGGGTTTCTTGAACACAAATCACATCCGAAGATAATAGTACCTTGTAGGATCCCACTGCTTACTTCCCTCCCTTGTGAGACTGTCCATTTAACCAGTTTTAATCCATAAGATAACCTGTCCTCTTATCCTATGACTCCTGAGTTTCATTGAATTATAATGGTCCCTTGAATTTGCTACACTGATTTTCTAAAAGTAATATTGCAAGTTGTTGCCAAAATGTTACTACCTTTGTATTAGTTATTGTTCAGTCTGCTGACCTCTGTCTTTCTATTAACCTTTCTATAAATTGTCCTTTCTATAAAATATTCAAAATCTTTTTTTAGGCATTTTATATTCTAAACACACAGTGACCACCCATTTGATGATTCGTCTTTCCTTCCACTAGTGTTCAAAAAGAAAAAGCAGCAAAAACTATTCAGAAAGCATGGTGGATTCATGTAAAAACAAGGTTGTTTAAGCTCCTGAAACATACAATCCGTGCAGCGGTAGGTTATTATACTTGGTGATATTTGACTAGATGCATGGTCTGTAGTTTAATTGTTCTCTCATTCTTTTTCTTACCACTCTCTCTTATTTCAAAGTGGATTCCCTATGTGCAGGGGCCAGGAGGGGATTAATGCATTCTGGGAGTACCTTGCAAAGTATGCAGAACAATTGGTTTGTTATTTCTTAAAAAGAACACCCTTCCTCAACCAGCAGGGACTTCAGACTACCAGTGTGCAGGGCTCTCTGTTGACAGCAATCATTGTAAGCCTTGTAAATTACCAGTATTTCAGTTTTTACTGTTTCCTGTTGATTTACAATGGTCTTCTCAAACCTGACTGTCACATGTCTGGCTACAGACCTGACATGCTGGATTATTTTTAAATTACTGCCCTCCCAGATATCTTTGCAAAAATTAAGTAATTTATTTTTTAAAAAAAAATTATTGAAAGCTTTCAATAAGTTTTTAACAATTTTTAAATTACTTAACTTTTGTATGTGTGCATAAAGTGATATCAAGTCTCAGCTGACTTATGGCAACCCAGTAGGGTTTTCAAGGCAAGAGACTAACAGAGGTGGTTTGCTATTGCCTTCCTCTGCATGATGACCCTGGTATTCCTTGGTGGTCTCCCATCCAGGTAGTAGCCAGGATTGACCTTGCTAAGCTTCTGAGATCTGACGAGATCAGGCTAGCATGGGCCATCCACTTTGTTTTGTGTTTATGTTTTAGGAACATATTATTGCTAATTTGCCTGAAGAATAGATGGATAACAAGTATTAGAATTTGCAAATATTAGAAGGTCATAATTAGATTAAAGTAATAGTTAACATTAATTTCTGAACACTGACCATTCTTTCTCAGAGTGAAGCATGTTACTGTATGTGTTTCGTGATTATAAAAACAATAAGCAGAGACCATTTTTCTTTCAGGAGCACTGCATTAGTCATGATATTTTGAAAAGAGTTAGTCCTTTGGAGGCTGAACTTCTTAAGGATCCTAGTATTCTATTCAAAGTCCGATTCAGGTAAAATGGGAGCATTTGTGTTCATTGGTTCAGGGTAAAAAAATTACACGATTCCTGGTTCAACATCAGCCTAGGCTTGGTGGGCAGGAAGGGGGAGTTGCTGTGGTCTATTGGGCCCTTGTGGCACTCACTTGGGTGCTTTGTTGCCCAGAATCCCAGTTTTGAATGTATGTACCTGAAGCTGGGGACTTGGGATAGAAAAGGGATTCAGTTGGTAAGTCACACACCTCACTTCCCAATTGTCTTCCTGCCTGAGCTGACAGAAGTATTTTCAGCTTGGTGTTAAGGATCCCCAGGCTTGTGATCCTTGGGCACTTCAGTGTTTATGCCAAGGCTGGATCACCATAGAACTGCTGTAGAACATTCTAGTCCCTCCATATGTGTATAGTGTGGCATATGCTTGATTTGGTTTTTCCTGTGAACTAGTGCACGGTTTGGCAGTTAGAGGATCCATTGTACCCTTGACATGGGCCAGTTGGAACCTGGTAAGGCTGGCTGGGTTGGGAGTGGAGTGCATCATACATCAGCGGTACTACCAGAAGATAGTGCTGGGGAACTGCTGCTTGGCTCTGGTATTTTTATGCCGTGAGGTCCCACAAGGGACATCTTGCCTTCTGTACTGGTACACAATACCACAGATTATCCAGGAATCTGGAGTGAGGTGCCACCTATATGCAAATGACATCCAGATCTATTTCTCCCTATCAGTTGAGTCGGTTGGAGTGCAGAAATCCTGAACAAATGTCTGGAGGAGGTAGTGGGATGGGTGAGGGGGGCAATGAACATGTTCATTTGAAACAACCGTGAAGTCCTCTTGGGTCAATGACTAAGCTGATTGAGGATTCAGCTTGTTCAGAAGGGATTTGCACTTTCCCTGAAGGAGCAAATTTGTAGTTTGAGCAGATTACTGGAGACTCAGGTCTCCTCCATGGCATGTAGTGGCTTTTGTCAGTTTTAGCTGATAAACCAGGTAGAATTGTTCCTTGAAAAGTGTTATTTGGCCACAGTGATCCATGCCCTCTGATCACATCTAGGTTAGATTATTGTAATGCATTTTATGTGCAGCTGCCTTTGAAACTGTAGTTCAAAAATTGCAGTTGGTTCAAAGTAAAGTAACCAGGGGCTGAATGCAGGAATCCTGCCACCCCTGTGCCGAAAGATAGGCATTGGCTGCCTATTTGTTTTTGAGCACAATTCAAAGGGCTGGTTCCTACCTTTCAGGTAAGCATGGAACCAGGATAGATGAAGGACCATCACTTCCCATACTGTCCAGGCCACCACAGTGGATTTAGGTGTCTTCCTTACAGCTGCTCTCTGTACCCCTGCCTGCAGAGGTGAGGCGGGGGGGACAACTGGAGATGGCTTTTCTGGGCTGATGCCTTGCTCTTTTGAATGTCCTTTCCCTTGGGGGCTCACATGGTGCTTACTTTATTGCCTTTTAGGCACCAGGTCAAAACACTGCCCTTTACCCAAGCTTTTAACATTTTAAGAATACTATTTTATGCTCCTGAATTTTTAAATTCTGCTTTTATGTCCCTGGTGGGGGGTTTGGGGGGAGGGTTATTGCTCATTTTAATATTGATAGCTTTTATTTATGCTTTTATTATATTATTTTTATGCAGGCAGCCACCTCAGACAAGTCTCTTTTTAAGGCGGTCTATATGTTCTTTAAATAATAAAGACTCCTATTCAATTTCCAGTCTCAACTATTGAATGTTTCTGCACAGGCTGATAACAATATTATTCCACCATAGAAGAATACCTGAGGAGGAATGGTTCCTACTGATAAATATTATTTCCTTGACCTGTTTTCTCATGTAGCAATGCCAATATAATATAATATTATAATATAATATTATAATATAATATTATAATATAATATAATATAATAATAGGGTTAGCAAGAGCTTACTGTGAAAAAAACAAAAAGCCACCCAAAGTGAGATCATTTTAGATGATGGCAGGTAGCCAGGTCAGTAAGGGCAGTTCTCAGTCATATCTTCGATTGAAACTGTGCAGTCCAAAACAGAGTTACATCCTCCCAAATCTATTGAAGTCAATGGGTATACAAGCATCAGTTTAGGATTGTACTTTAATTGGCTTTGATTGTGTATTTTAAAGCCTAGATTTGTTTTTGTGAATTGTAAAAAAAAATATTTCCCGATGTTTTCTTGCCCTTTCTGTTTTCAAGGGAATTTTACTGAATTTCACTCGTATGAAATAAGACCATGTTGTGTAACAAGCATCCATGGTTAGAAAGGGAAATAGTTTAATTCCAGTTAATTACAGTTCTTTTTCATGGAGAACTTTGAATGCTCCCACTTGTAAAAGACCTCCCTGCTTATAGAGATTAGCACACCAGGGAGTGATCTAGACTCCTGTTAGCTTTCAATATACAGGAGTGGTTGGCTTCCTTTTGGGTTTATACAAGACCTGCTACTTATAGTTTAAACCAGTACAGTTCAGAACAGAACCTACCAAGAATCTTTGCTGAACATGTAAATCGTATCTTGCAAAAATTGTATGCCAAGGATTGTCGTATTACAATTCAATGCGCTTGCCCTGGACATATATGACCCCTCCACAAGTTGACTGAACTCGCAGAGAGAGAGAGCAGGGACGAGTGCTGTGGCTCTGTCCCCCATCTACGCATGATTGCCCACTCATGACCAAAGTGTTCACGCATGCAGGCCGTATCCAGCATACACCCTCTCCCCATGATTGGAAGCATCCAGAAAGCAGTATCCCCGATCACAGGTAGGGAATGTACACATGGACACTGCCTTCAGTCAACGTGCAAAGGGGTCTTGTATCCAGGACTACTGGCTCCAGTCCACAGAGCCTCATGTACACCAAAGAAAGGCAACCTGTCAGTGTTGACAACACTGATCACCTGCTGTTAAGAGTAAAGGAGGACTGAATTCAGTTCAGCTCCTCAAACAGGTGAATGGCCAAGCCAGAGATCACGATGAGTACTGTATATCCAGTGTTTGTCCAGCAAGAACCATATGTAAGATCTTTTTATATGGATCCAGCAAGGAAACTGTACCTTCAGCATGGAAACATTTCTGTGCAGAGGACATGATTTTTTTAAAAAATGATTTGCACACAGATTTACACGTGTTAGATTAGGGTGCTGATTTTGGTCAGTACCATTGATTTCAGTGAAGCATACCTCTATATTGTGATTGGCGATGAAGATGTAATTCTTTTGATTGTCATTGTTAACTTAAAATGCAGAGGAACATTTAACAGTTTACTACTGGTATTATCTACATGAGAGCAAGCCTAAAATTGCATATAATAAAAATTAAGCTTGTCATGATAGTAGAGAATTAACTCTGGGATTTTTTCTTTCAGATTTGCTGGGTCCAGCTTTCCCCCTTTCGTTGTTTTCAAGATATTTTGCATCTCAGGGGGCCAAGGCAGTAAATACATCAGTGGAAAAACAATAATAACACCAAGAAGTGAGGTGACCTACTGGATGTTTCTCTTTATTCATTCTTAAGTTTTATGTTCTATTATCTATTACTTCAGCTTGAAAGATCACATAAGTTAAAGGTTGTTCCTTAAACTACTTTCTTTTCCCACATTATTGTGCATCTTTAACACATACATACAGAAACTTCAGCCCAGTTATGAAACCAATAAAAGAAGTTTGTTCTGTCAGGTTGGCTTCTTGTAGTAGGTGAGAGCTCCAGGCCTGGGAGCGCAGCTGGCCTCCAAGACTATATAGCTCAGAAGGTTGTTATGTCTGCTTACTCTCCGTGTGCGTGATAACTGTAATCTACCATGAGAACCAGGCTTGGCCTGGTATCCAACTGTGCCTTTGGTTTTCTGTATATGTTCTAACCTCTCCCCACCCCCACCCCACATTAGAGTCCTCGTACCTTTCCCTGTAAGTTTCTGCTACTCGCCTCCTGCTTCCCAAATAAACCATCCTCTTAGAATACTCTGTCTGGACGTTTGGTGATTGAGATTTAACAGGTGAACTCAGACCTTACAGTAGGCTGGATCCAAGGAATCCATTCGACTGACAGCAAAGACTTTTGTCGCTGCAAGGAGCCTTGGTGTGGCAGAATGTGCCTCTTCCACTAGACAAAGCTCCTTGGACCCAGCACAAGGCTCCAGTGTTAGCCAAACAGATCCAGAGGACACAAACCAATGGGGCATTCATATTAACTTTAGTTGGACTGGGGACGAAGTTTGTAATGGAATTTCACAATTTGTAACACACCTGGCCAAGGCAGCACACCGACTATGTATGGTGATCCCAAGAGAGCCTTGAGAAATCATGTGGGTTTGTTGCCTGTCTGGAGTTACAGCAAGATGACTGAATAGGCTATAATACACCGAGGGTAAGCAGCCTTTGTCTTTGTGAGTTACTGGTTGTACAAGTCTGTTTCTTGCCATTCTACAGATTCCCCTAGCAAATAAGAAATGGTTAAAGGAAGTAAGGGAAGTTGTCACAGCTACAATTCAGAAACATGAATGCACACTACTTATTCGAGTGATCCCCAGCATGGTTCCATGGTGCCCACTGATCCTTGATGCCCACCAAGCGTTTTTAGAAAGTAGATGGGGGCCAAGTGGGCTTTTTGAATTTCTGATGTTTATGGTATAATGATAGGAGTGGCTTTATGTAAAGTACTTTTACCTGTGCAAATAGAGTGATATTCTAAAAACACAGTGGGACTTCCTTCTGACTTAACATGATAGGTGCATTAAACATTTCAGCTGTGCTTGACTTAACTGGAACTTCCACTGAAGTCATCAGATCTTTCCTATTTGAATATATTTTTTATAATTCAGGTGGAAGTTGATACTCAGATCACTATATCTATACTTTTCACTTTTTAATAGGCAGCTGTTGATGCTTGCAGATTAATGGGATATCGGAAGTATTATAAGCTGATATTGCAGGATGAGCTTCAGTTTAAAAGATACAGAGTAACAGATGAGATAGATGTTGCTACAGTAAAAGACTACATGCATGTAAGTAATGTTCACATGGCCCCATGGGATCTGAGTTTTGTTTTTTTAAACAGTGGAAGGAAGAAATGCATGAGCCCTGACTTATTTTCAATTCCTTTGTCTGTACAGGCTTGAAGGGAGATGTAGAATCTGACCAGGCCAAAAGCAAATATATTCTTCATCATTCCTAACAGGAAAACTTCATCCTGTTAACCCATTAACCCGCAACTTGTGATTATACAGAACATTTCGTCAGTCTACAAACACTATTTATCGATCCAGGCAACAGATGTCATATACAAGATTATTTTACTAACAATTTAGATTTACCTCTTTAGAATGATTTAATCCATCACTTACAAAAAAGAGGCCGCTTGCAAAACATACCAGTGACTTCCAATATATTTTTAATCAAGTTCTCAGAAATTATTGTTGCTTTATGTCTCTAGTATAGCAGTCTTTTGGATGAGACTCCAGCATACTTTGGTGGCAGGCATAACTACTGGAGAAGATTATCATTGGAAAATTTTCCCAGGACAATGATAATGTATGACATCATGGAGTATGCACAGTCTGGGAAAATGTCTGCCAGACTGAGGTGTGAACTTCCATTTCTGCTGCTGAGACCAGAGAATGAAGAGACATACCATGCTCAACTCATGGCCGTTTGTCAACTCAGGTAAAATATCAGTTGTCAATTTGCTTCCTTTGGAACTTCCTTCCATTGTGTTCCTAACAATTTGTGAAAATAACCAAAAGAAGAATGGCAATCTGCACTATACTCTTGATCGCCCAGCAGGTGATACTTTTTAACAGGACATTTACATGTGCAGCAGCTCCATTGCCTATAGTGCAGAGTTGCACTGCCACATCCTATAGCATATGAGGAAAAGCAGGCTGTCAGGCTTCTTCCATAACAACAAAACCAAAACAGAAAGGGGAAGAAAAAACTGCCGCCCAGAAAAACCAGGTAACGAAGAAGATTGACAACATGCCTAATAACAGAATGAATATTAATAATTACATATGATAGATTAACACAATGTTAATACAATACAAATAGTAAAAATTTTCATTAAAACTAGTTCACTAACTAGATAATTCTCCCATTATTGGAATAAAATCATTTTTCAGATTGTTGTGCTGGAGGGTGACAGATTCAAAACAGATAAAAGGAAATATTTTTTCACACAACGCATAGTTAAATTGTGGAACTCCCTGCCCCAGGATGTGGTGATGTCTGCCAGCTTTAAGAGGGGAGTGAACATATTCATGGCTATTAGTTAAAATGGATACTACCGTATATACTCATGTATAAGCCGACCCGCGTATAAGCCGAGGTGCCTAATTTTACCCCAAAAATGGGGAAAAATTAGGCACCCGTGTATAAGCCGAGGGTCGGCTTACACAATGCCCCTGCCCCAGGTCGCCCTCCCGCCCGGCCTCCCGGGCCCTCCAGACCCACCCCGACCCCAGTGCCACCCCCTCCCGGGCCCTCCACACCCACCCTGACCCCAGCGCCACCCTAGGGGGGAGGGAGAAGAGCCCCTGAACCCCTTACTCACCGGGAGGACGAGGCCTGCTGATCAGCTGGAGGTGGCGGCAGGGAAGGCACACAAGCCGGAGGCAGCAGCGAGGCCCTGCCTGAGCGCAGGCAGGCCCTGCAGGCCTCAAAAAAGGCGCCGGGGGGGCTGGGGGGGACGGGGCCTGCCTGCACTCAGGCAGGCCCTGCAGGCCTCTCCCAGGCCACAGAGAAGGCGGGGGGGGGGCGGCGGGGCCTGCCTGCACTCAGGCAGGCCCTGCAGGCCTCTCCCAGGCCGTAGAGAAGGCGCGAGGGGGGCGGCGGGGGGGGCAGCGGGGCCTTCCTGCACTCAGGCAGGCCCTGCAGGCCTCTCCCAGGCCGTAGAGAAGGCGTGAGGGGGGCGGCGGGGGGGGGCAGCGGGGCCTGCCTGCACTCAGGCAGGCCCTGCAGGCCTCTCCCAAGCCGCAGAGAAGGCGTGCGGGATGGCGGCGGCAGTGGCGGTAAGTTCCCCCTCCCTCTACCCCTCCTCCCCCCTCCCCTCGCCTACCGTATTGACCCGCGTATAAGCCGAGTTGGCTTTTTTCAGCCCTTTTTTTGGGCTGAAAAACTCGGCTTATACGCGAGTATATACGGTAGTCATGTTGCATACCTATTCTCTCTAGTATCAGAGGAGCATGCCTATTATATTAGGTGCTGTGGAACACAGGCAGGACAATGCTGCTGCAGTCATCTTGCTTGTGGGCTTCCCGGGGGTACCTGGTTGGCCACTGTGTGAGCAGACTGCTGGACTTGATGGGCCTTGGTCTGATCCAGCAGGGCCTTTCTTATGTTCTTACATCAGAAATCAGGAATTCATTCCCTACTGCAATTAACTGCATTTGCCACCACATTATCTTTTCCCTTAATGTGTGAGATTTCAAACTGGAAGTCTTGAAGACTCGAAGCCCATCTCAGAGTTCTAGCATTTGTTCCCTTCATTTTATTCAGAAAAGCCAAGGGATTGTGATCTGTCTAGATAAAATCCCCCCTCCATTAGGTATGAGCGAAGGTTGTTGACTGACCAAACAATTGCTAAAGCCTCCTCAGGAACCAAATAGGCCTTCTCTCAAGCTAAGAGTTTCCTGCTCAGGTAAGCAATTGGGTGTAACTCATGGTTCTCATCTTTCTGAACTAAGATTGCACCCAGGCCTTTTTCAGAAGCATCAGTTTGCAAATGAAAGACTGACTGTAATCTGGTGCTGCTAGGACAGGAGCTTGCACCAATTTTTGTTTAATCTGGTCAAAAGCTTGCTGACACCCTGGTGTCCACACTTTAAGAAGTGCTTTTTTCTTACACAGATCTGTTAGTGGTGTGGCTAGGTTGCTAAAATTCTAGAGGAATCATCTGTAGTAGGAAACTCTTAACCCCTTTCTTGGTAATGCGTACAGGCCACTCCATTATACTAGCTACCTTAGCCTTTAAGGGTTTGATCTTACCACCCCCAACCTGGTGCCCAAGGTAAACAACCTCATTACAACCAAATTGGCACTTCTGTGCTCTGACATTAAGACCTACATCATGCAGTTTCTGCAACACAATACACAAATGTAAATGTTCCTCCCAGGTAGAGGATATGATGGAGATGTCATCTTGGTAAGCACAATCAAAAGGTAAACATTCTAGAACACGATCCATCAACCTCTGGAACATTTTGCTGGCTCCATTTAATCCAAAAGGCATACTGGTGAACTGGAACTGTCCCAAATGACAAACAAATGCATTCTTATCAGATGCCTCAAGTGTCAAAGGAACTTGGTAGTAAACACGAAGACAAAGGTAGAGATGTATTTAGCAGAAGCAGGTGGCTCCACGAACTGGTCTGCTCTTGGGGTGGGGTAAGGATCCAATTCAATGATGCTGTTAAGCCTTCTATAATCATTGCACGATCTGTACCCTAGCGGATCTCCTTCAGCCAATTTTTTTCTTTTGCACAATGTTAATAGGTGCACCCCATTTACGGTTGACTTTTTGATGATCCCCCACTTTAACATCAGCTGGATCTCATTCTCAACTACTTCTTTCATAACCTCATTTACTGGATATGGTCGGGACTGAATAGATGCATGAGTGCCAGTGTCAATATGAAGAGAAATGACATTAGTTTTACCTGGCACTTCAGAAAACAAAGGTTGAAATCACATCAGCACCTGACGCAGTTCTTCTTGCTGTTTAGCTGTAAGATGTTCAGCAAATTGTACATCCTGCAGGCCACATCCATCTGTAAACTCTGGTGTCAACTCAGGGACTTCACAGTTCTCCTGAGTTGCTTCAACAGGAAACACCACACCTGCACAATCTCTGTACAGCTTTAAGCAGTTGGCATGCAGCACCATAGGCCTCTTGTTACATTCTTTGGCAAGGTAGTTGTAAGGCTGCAAGACTTGAACAATTTCATAGGCCCAGTCCAGGCGACTGCTAGCCTAGTCACATGTTCAGGTGACAGAACAAGAAGCTTGTCTCCAACAACAAATGATCTGGGTCTGGCATGGTCATCATGGTAAGCTTTTTGCTGCTGTTGTGATTTTTCCAGGTTGAGAAGTCCTTCAGCTTGCTCAGATACTCAGTCACATTTCTAGGGCACTTCTCAGACAACACTCCCTCCCAGTCAGCATTCAGGATCTCTAGAGGCTCATGGAGATTTTGGCCATACAATAACTCATTAGGAGAGTATCCAAGGCTCTCTGGGGCACGTCTCTATAGCCGCACAGCAGATAGGGTAATGCCACAGCCCAGTCTTTGTGCTCTACAGCAAAACACTTTAACATCTTACCCAAGGTTTGGATCATTCAGTTAATCCATTAACTGATTGGTGATAAACCAACACAGGTACATGTTCAGTCTCTGCAAGTTTACATAACTTGGCCATTAATTTAGATGTAAAATTTGTTTAGATGTAAATCTGCTAGCCTTTGAATTCTGTCAGAAAGGGTTCAAAACATCGGTTCTCTTCTAGATTTGTTACACCACAACCCACAAGAGTCAGACCACTGGGATTAGACCAACAGTCAGCACCCAGATCTTCTGAGCGTCGCTCTTACCAAGCTCGGCAGAAGATTGCAAAAATGAGGAAAACTTATAAGCTTGATAAAGAAAAAACAGTAGGTATTTGCAAAACTCAAGAAATAACACTGAGTTTGCAGAACAACTTAGCTATGTCAGCCAGGATTCTATGGGATGTTTTCTGACCCTGTGAATTTTGTTACACTTGTGTAATATTTATCTTTTGTATACATCTATTTTATTTTGTATGGAGTTGCAATGTAGCTGTTTGCTTAATTTTGTTGAAGAGATACTCAGATCAAAAAAAGTACACAACTTCATTGATCAAAAAATTGTCCTATCTACTCACATTGATTTTGCATTAATTGTGCACAGCAACATGTAAGGCTTTGGATGAGGGGGTGGAAAGAGCAGGAAGCTAACTACAACATCATAATTTCTTATTAATACAATTCATATTTTATTCAGGAACAGAAGATGGATATTTCAACTCCTTTAACTGGTCATCGAGAAGCTAAAATTCCATTACAGGCATGCACAGTTAACCGAACTCTATTTGTAGAGGAAGAATGGGAGAAAGAGGCAGCAAAGCTTTTTGCCTGGTCTAAATCACTTGGTGAAGATACTGGGGAAGGTGACCTCCACTAAATGTGTTTTTTCAAAAACAATTCCCCATTTGAAATCACACTGTGGCTTCTGTTGTAGAAAAACATAAAATTCTCCATATGCAGTTCTCTTGGCCACAATACAAACACATGCCTGACAGAAATTCCATATAAACAATCCAGCTCTGGCTTAGAAACATAATGAAGCAAAAATTGTAGTTCAAACTATGGGACCATAATATTAAAACAGGAATAAATTGGGAAGAATTGTACCACTAGAAATGGAGGGGGGAGGCAAGGGAAGTCCAAGAGCATAATAACTAATTAGAACATTAATCTTTCAAAACTGTGACTTGCTAGACACAATAAATAGAATCAAGAGGGGGTAATCAGTATCCAGACTGCAGTTAAGAGGAGAAAGAAGGGTGATGCTATGAAAGGGTTAAAACAGGTGTCTACTGATCTCCCAGGAAAGATATATTCTCCTTAATATGTCGTTTCTCTATTTGAACATGCTATAATAATGATGAAATACTCTATATTGTGAGAATTCTACACAATCTTAGTATCAACAATGGACAAAAAGCTAAGCACTTCCAAATATGAAATGTCACGCTCCAGTGGGAAAGAGTTCAGTACATCCTTCAATCTCTCCCACTAAAATCAATGGGACTTAAAAGGGCTTAACTTCCAACTACATTTTGTCCAGTTGCCTCATGTCAGTATTTCATCTTTTCCCAATTCGCCCAACATGGTTTGTGTGCACAGTAAACCTGAACTACAAAGTAAAATGTAATAAAGATTAAAAATATTTTATTTACATTTTTCTGTATATACAGTTTGTACACCTCTTTTCGTTTAAAACATAAGAGTACATATGCATGTCTAGACATAATGCATTCACAGCATGGAAGAAGTTAACCTGCAAACAAAAAATGGAAGAAAATGCTTTTAAAAAGTTGAGGCAAACTTTAAATTTTAGGATTTCCTAGCAGCCCTGGAACATTATTAGAAAAATATCTCAATATGCATATTTGAGTCCACATATATAGTTGAATCAACAAAGTATGCTCATTTGCTATAGCACACAGTGAAGTTACGAAATAATGTTTTAGTCCACTGGAAGAGTTGTTTATGCCACATCAATTTTGGGTACGCTGAGAATCAATACTGGATTATACCTGGATAAGTGTTCTTAATGCTGCTGCTCCTGGTAGAATTTTATCATTTATAAGGTTTCCAAACTTTCATCCAATGATATTTAAAAGATTAATAATGTCTCCATGTTGCTGAAGTGGTTACTGGAATTTTGATCCTAAACTATCCTACTAAAGTTTTAGGAAGAATCCACTAAAGCAATCTAGATTATCATTCAGTTTCTTATTTGTTCCTTTCCAACACTATTGAACAATGATTGCTAGTGATAAAACACGTCATAACATGAAAACGAAGAGCTTCTGATCCTTTAAGCACATGTTCAGCCTTATGCAGGTATAAGCTCTCAAATGGTTTTTGTAGCTTTCATATCAACTATGAGTAATCCTCTGGTAGGGTATGAGCTTTCGTGAGCCACAGCTCACTTCTTCAGATCTGAAGAAGTGAGCTGTGGCTCACGAAAGCTCATACCCTACCAGAAAATATTTTTGTTAGTCTTTAAGGTGCTACTGGACTCTTGCCCTTTTTGACTACTGCAAACAGACTAACACGGCTACCCACTGTGAATTATGAGTAATCCTGTAGAAGATACCCAAGCAGTGCACTTGCCTGTTTTCAGACTTCAGACACTGATTTGCTACTTTTGCCTATGCAAAATAAAAGTCTTCAGAAAGTTAGTAATTTCCATTAACAGACTATATTAAGAAAATACCATTTCCCATGAAATAAGCATAAGTGGAAAAGGTGTTCCATGTTATCCCAATGAAATTACTTAATGGTGTGATTCCATACAAGTGGCTACTCTATTACCCCTAAAATGTAAAAGCATTATTTCTAGCAGCAACTAACGTGGTGTAAAAAGTGGGCATACAAAACATGCAGTTATGTTTTTATCAGGTATCTAATTTTTGCATGCTGCATCCTTTCTATTCTATCTTGATCCTTTTACTCGCCCACTTCCTAGAGGAAAACACTATCCGTGACTAAGGTAACTCTGCCAGCATGAACAAGTGTAAGATCAAACTCTTTCTAGACTAAGTGATGATTGCAAAGCTTTTTGTTTAGTGGCTAGTTCATACCAGTGAAATACAGACACCAACTTTTTCAGTAGCATAAACCCTATGTAAACATTGGCTGATTACAAGATGCTATTTCTTGGGAGTCACTGGCTCCTTAGAAGAGCATTAATAGCAGTTTTCTTTCTTCACACGCTAGTTCCTGATATTTGATGTACTCTGCAAGTATCCCTTCCATAGAAATGCAGGGGCCACAACAACCCAATGAAAAACTGAAATCAATTTGTTATAAATTCATTTAGGTTGAGTTGGACTGGGGGTCACCAACTCTTAAGTTTCTATGGTCTCCTTTATTTTGGCTTTACTCAACAATGCAAATGGAACCTTCAGCATTTGGACCAAATATTATAAAGAGTCCAGCACTTGATAAAATCTAATATATGAAGCAATGCAGCTGTAATGAGTTAAAGAAAAAAGGAGGAAAAGGGAAATGGTGAAGAACACCAATTTTAAAATTATGTCCACTACCCTTAGCTCTTCTACAATAAACTAGTGCTCTGGATACTATGAACAAAAGCTGGTTAAGAGTCACTGACACACACCAAGTAGACAAATAAATAGCCTTTTAACCATATTCAAAATACAAGAACAGCAATACCTTCTTTTAGATTTTGGGGGGGGGTTGTTTTTGTTTTTTTCACCTGCTACATAGGAAAGAGGTAATAAAAGCAAGCACACATACATTATAAAACAAATTCCAGTGTAGACAAAATGGGAATCTAATAAAAATGGCTGCAATCAAATGCATGCTTTCTTGAAGATAAGGCCCATTTAATTCACTGGGATTTACTCCTAAATAAACAGGGTTTCGTTGTAAGTCGTTTTCAACTGATGTATCACAACAGAATGAAATCGTAACTGAAACAAGCACTGTAGAATTAAGTAACTGTTAAAATATTTTGACAGGTTTTTTAAATTCCTTTGTCAGATGATTGTACTTAATGCTCTGTCTCCAATACTTTAAATCTAGGGTATAATTTCAGATAAATCTTCTAAAATACTGAAAGCACTATCTAAAACCTAATCATTGAAGTCAGAAGTTAAAAAGTGGTGTGTGCGTATAATGAGCTTTCTTTTGCCTGAGTGCTTAAGCCCTTTTAAGTCCTGCACAGATTTAAATGGCAGTCTGTTCTTGAGATATGAATTTAGAGGATCATGTTTCAAAGTACTGCTACATCAAAAATCTCCATGCCCACATCAAGTTCAGCATATAGGTAACAAAGGTAGGCTTGAAGCCTTCTTCCCAACATGCTAGCTTTGCATGCGCAGGAACATTTTGATCAATTTAACTAACTGATCTCCAGTTTGATATCTGGAGCAATATGCTACACCACAGTGTCCTCCCTGTTCAACTTTCATTTTTAAGAGATTAAATGCAAAGCCCAATTCACATAAACAAGTAGTTATGTTGTGGCTGCTTGAACTTCAAACACTGAAAGCTGTGAGCCTCTCACTATGTGAACCTAATAATTTCATCATATCATTGCAAGTTACTAAAACAGGTTATTCACTGTGGTGTTAGTGAGCAGATTCTCATGGTAAGCAGGAATTCAAGCAGCCAACTATAGAATAGCTTCTTTGAGTGAATCGAACTGAAGTTCTTGTTCTGACAGCATAAATTCCTAGGATGGAGTGTAGGAAGAGACATGCCAGCACACCATCACAAAGCATGTTTTTACGTTGGGATCAAAGACACTTAACAACAAAAATAATGGTACTAGAGTGTTTAGCTCAATCTACCAAAACCTACAGTTAATTAACAGCTATCCCACAGAAATACCTACTTAATTGCTTTAAAATGGAATAGAATTGAGGATCGTCCAAAAGGTCTCCACACTGTAATAATGGCTCTTCTTGGTGATGGTTGTGTCCAAACTAAGGAAGGGTAAAATTCTCAAGTGACATAGATCTTCTAGATCACATACTGGAGGGTGGGGAGATTCAAATACCGTGTTAACTTTAGATTAAATTCGGCAACAGTGTTTTGCTATGCAGAACACCTTTATTTGGCCAGGTAACTATCGACAGCGCGTGCGTCTGGACGTCTACAAAATCCCACTCTGTATATGGTTACATAAGACTAAATAGCCAATGGAACTAGGGTTTTTGCTTTTCTCTTAGAGTACACAATCAGCAACTTTGTGTGACACCTCTATGCTATTTTAAAGCACAAGATGGAATTCAAATGTTTCTCTGACATTAAAACAGTTCCTAGCACTTTTCACATTTCACTAACCCATTTCAGAGATAATGACACGGCCAAAATCTTCTGACATGCTAGTTTTGTATACACAAAGAGTTACATTGCATAAGGCTGCTAATTATGTAAACGTTCTTTGTCCACTTGCCAGGAAAAGGTGTACTAATGAAACAACTCTAAGGAACAGTAGTCAGTACTTTTATATGTTCTCTAGAGAACATCACAAGCATTTGGGTTTGTGTTGCAAAGGATATGTTGATGTATATACTGTCTCATATTTCCAAGCACACAAATATTGTCCAATAATTGTCAATCAATAGCTTTACTGGCAAGTCTTCCTTTGTGGACAGTAATGTGAAAGTTTGTTCTAGCAATCAATGTTAATGTTAATCTACACCCCCCTTTTAATCAATATTATACTTTAAGGGGGGGCACACAAACATGTAGCAGTCTTGTCTTTCCTATATTACTCTCTCCTTATTAATCTTTGTATCCGAAGAGCTGTAAGAGCAATAAAAGTGCCCTATAAAGAGGCACTTTTATATTATAAAATGTCAGTTGTTCATTTACTTTACAGAAATGTTTTACAGTTTAACACAGCATATTCAGGGAGCATTTGGTCCTTATGGCATGAATCACTTCTTGCTCCCTGAATTCAGAATCCTTGTTCTACAATGATTTCCAGCTACAAATTAGTGAAAATGAAATTTCCAAACATTATTGTGTAATCTCGTACACAGTTTATGCTGTGTTTCACACAAAACAGTTGTATCTCTTGTGAAACTATCTTAGCAAGTTTGTCCAGCATGAGAAAGCCTTAAATTGCTATTTTGCCCACGTTCTAGTTCCAGTATTTCAGTTCAGAACTCTATCCAATTCATTTTCAATGATCCACAGGATAGCTCTTAGTCAGATGCAGTTGCACAAGCCCCTCAGGCCTCCGTTAAAGGACTGCAAGGTCAGTAGTTATTTTCCAAGTTTGCTTTTAAAAAACCCACACATATACCCTGGCCCAACATTTAAGCCACAGTTTATCAGAGAATACTTTTCAACAAGGACCTGTAGTGCTTCAACACCTCCTATAACAACTATAGAAGAACAGTCCTTGTCATCAGGGCTCAGTTGATGACTGTTACACATTTCTGAGTTATATATTAGAAATAAAATTCTGAGATGACAAGTTAGGAGCTGTGGCCTTTTTTGTAATAGAAAAAGAGGTGAAGCTATCATTTTTAGAATTTAAAAACTCAAATATTAATCAGTTTTTACCAAGAATTAGCTTATGAACAAGGCTTCCAGATACCCAGAAATTTAAAAGCATGAAGGGTACTATTACACCTAAAACTCATCATAGTTAATTATCTGTGTATTAGTTAAAAAGAGATGTCTAGCTGCACAATAAAAATGCATTTTACCTTGATCTTAGTGTATGCATGTAAATAGGTATTCCTGTTATTCACAAACCAGTGCAGACAAACGCAGCCTAGAATTTCTTTTTGAAAACCTTTAATGTTAATATTTTAAAAAAGTATTTTTCAGCAGACTTATTGAAATTATTGCACAAAACTGAAGAGAAAGTCATGCAAAAATAAAAATAATAATTTTACATTCTCACTGATATTAAAGTGAGAATTGTGACATCTGATCAGGAAGTCAGGTAATTTTAGCAAAAAAAAATTAAAAATGTGAAGTTCCAGGAAAGACTGAAAGGCCTGCCCTTCCACTGCAACGTCAGGTTCTATTCTAGTAAAACTGCTGAATTTTATTTGGACATAGTTTTTTAAAAGTTAAAATGCACAACAGAGATGTGAAGGCCCAGAAACAAAAATGGAAAAATTCAGGGGAGAAAACTGAGGATTTTTTTTTATTTTTATGATGGGAAAAAATGGGAAATTTGGGGGAGCTCTTAAAAAGAAAACCTTCTGTGATTCCCCCCCCCCTTTGAAATGAGTGAATAGTTTTAAGGCAATTTTTTACTCAAAATGTGTAGTATGAAAAATTTACATAAAACAATCTACAACATTGGGTAACGATAATCCTATATATCCTGTAAACATATCTTAAAGAATGTTGGTTTATATGTGAATAATTTTGGCAACAATATGCTATATTGTTTAATGGTACTACATTATTTAAAAGTGTTAACATTTTATATCTAAATATTCTATTGTGACTGTATGAAAGTGCTTCTGTCCAAATAAATATTTTTTCTTTATTACAGAATTTGTTTTCTACCTTCAATTTTCATTTTTTCCTACTTCTGAGAAGGCAAAAATCAAGAAACGTGCTAAGGTAGCATAGAGCGCAGCAGTTTGCAACTCTTTCTCAAATATTGTCTATATTTTCAATTTTTTTTAGTTTTATGATATTTAAACCTCATAAATATACCAAGTAGTACAATGTTATAAGCTACGTTATAAATGGTGCATTTTGTGGTGTTAGATCAGTAAAATAAGTTACGTTTTGACAGGAAAGTATTGCATATACTTCAATTTTTCTGAAAATTTCAATAAAAACACTTTAGAAAAACATGCCCCCCATGAAAAATTTCTGGAAATTTTTCATCTCTAAAATAAATGTGCTTTTGTCCCACCTTGCAAACAGGGTATATTTCAATGCTTCCTGAAGCATGTGGCTGCCCTAATTCATATTGAATGAACATATGATAGGGTTTTAAAAACATGAAGTGGAAAAACAGATTCTGTTTCCTCTCTCTGAAAACATACAGTAATAGCATGTAAAAATAAAAACCAAAAGCACAATATAAAACTAGTTATTGGCATTCCTAATAAACTTAGATGCATCCCCTGTATACTCTTTCTTTTCTTTATTAAATTAAAAGGTGTATTACACAGATCAATGTCTTCAGTGGGCCTAAATCGGCTTTCACTCTTCTCCCCTTCCACCCTACCAGTCTATAAATAGTTTTCTGGATCTTTTAGCTGCAGCGCCTAACATGTTCCAACACATATTCAGGAAAATGTAGACTACATACTTGTAAACCATCTAGTTTGCAGGGCATTCTTGGATATTCATCTTCTTTCCATTTATTATCTTCCGGATCAAAAGTGAGAATTGAATCACTATAATGACCATTGTAACACAGACCTCCAAGAACCATTATCTGTTTTTCCAACACAGCTACACCATGGCCACTTCTACCAATTGGCATAGAAGCCAAAATAGTCCACTGATCAACATCTGGGTCATAAACCTCTGTGGATGGACATCCCTGAGACTCAAAAGAGGCCCTAAGGATTACACAGACACCTCCAAAAACATAAAGCTTGCCATTATAACAAATCATCTTGTGAAAACATCTTGCATAATTCATTTTGCATTTGTTTTCCCAACAGTTAGTGACCACTTGAGTCCTCCTTGTTCGTTGTTCCACAGTCCCTTCTTTACTGGGGTCAAACACACACACCTGCTTAGATGTGGAAGAGGAAGTAATTCCACCTGTGATGTACAGCTTGTTCCCAAGAACAGTTCCTTCATGTCCATATTTATTGACTGGATAGGGATCCACAAATTCCCATTTATCTTCTGTGATATCATATCGCTCTGTTGAATAAAATGTCTCATCCCTTGTCCTCCCAGCCACAGCATAGATGTACCTGCCAATAACTCCAACAGCAAATTCTGAGCGTGGTACAGACATGTCTGCCATTCTCAACCAAGAGTTTTGTCTTGGGTCATATCTGAACACTTTGGAAGAAGCATGAAATTCACCATCTGGACCGAGCTCTTCCCCACCCAATAAGAATACAAAGTTATTAACAATGGCAAGGCAGTCTGGACGTAAAGGTACTTGTGGGCCTTCCAGCTCCCACCAGACCCTTGGTTTGTGCAGAAGGAGGATTTTACTATTTACCATGCTGTGCCCTATCATTCCTCTAAATACTGCAGTTTGGGGTTTGGCAGAACGAATGCGATTTGATTTCATTTCCATCAAAGGCTGCTGGTGAATACAATGGAAGTAATTCATAGCTTGTTCCACCTCATGCCGCAACTGCCGGGAATAACGATAAAATTCCGATGTTTTCACCTAAGGATAGAGCAAAAATATATGTGTGTGTGTGTATGGATCAAGGAACACACTGTGGAGAAGAAATCGCTTTCAAACAATCACTCAATAAAACCTTGGAACAAATATAAACCACATAATATTAAGTATTACTTGAGGTTCTTGCAAGTCCAGCAAAGCCTTCATACCTTCTGCCCATCCTCCTCCCTTTTGGGTTGCTTGCCCTGACCTATCGATGGAACTCGAATACTGAAACCTATATGTCCATAGATCTTTTTTTCATAACAAGAGAATTGTTCAGAATTATTAATTTGATTAGTGCTTTAGAACTTAAAAAAAATTAATTTGCAGAAAGTGTCTCTTACATGGCAATTTTTAATGTTTCAAACTGAGATGTGGTATAAATAGATGCCCCATGCTTTTACTCTTGTCAAATGAGTCCTTCAAGCAGATACAGTGTTATTTCAATTCATTTGTGGATTGGTAACAGATACTCTGATGTCCAAGAGGGCTTCCGTTGTTCTTTCAAGTGCCATGCCCTTTGGCTACCATTGTCGGATGTCACAATTAACCCAGCAAATCTTAGGCCGCACAACTTTGAGACAGTAGTGAACTCTTCAGCTCTACATTCAAAGATCCATGGACAACTTTTGCTGAATTTAGACAGCAAGATGTAAATTGTATCAAAATATCTTGCTGGGACAGTTCATACTTCAACCAAAAAATGCCACTTCTTTTACTGCTTCTAAAAAAATAGATGACCTCAAATCCTGCCCTCGGACAAGGAATGTACAAGTGGGATAAGATTGTTCTTAAGTGGTACTGCACAGCTGCTACCTGCCACCTTTCACCCTTTCAACCAAAGACTGATCTTGCACTCCCACAATGACCATGTGGTGAACCCCATGCGTTCAAATTTCTGAACTCTTTAGAACTATGTACATTTCAAACATATGCAAAGAATCATCAGTTTTAAACAGTGTAGAAGAATGAAAGTCATATTTTATCATTTAATGCCTAAACTCAAGGCTCCCTTTTTCTCAATATTTATACATATGGACATAGCAAATGTTTCTCAGTCCAGAAGATTTTCTGTTCTGAACTTCTCTTGCAGCTTCTAATACACCACAATATAAGTATATGTCCTCAATTTTCTGTCTCTGGCCGGGCCTAAACATTTAATCAAGAGAATGACAACCAGCACAATACAGTGGTTATAATGTCACATTAAGATGTGAGAGACCTGGGTTCAAATCCCCATTCACCCAGGAACCTCACAGTGACCATTACAGCTGCCAACCTCCAGGTGGGGCCTGGAGATCTCCCACTTTTACAACTCATCTCTATGCTACAGAGAACAGTCCCCTGGAGAAAATGACTGCTTTGATGGGTGGACTGTATGGCATGTACCCTGATGAGATCCTTCCCCTCCCCAGGACCCCCCCCCACAAATCTCCAGATGCTTCCCTATCCAGAGCTGGCAACACTGGTGACCATGGGTCAGTCACTTTCAATCTAATCCAATTCATACGAGTAGTTGGGAAATTAAATATGGGTGATGGCTATGTACACTGAGCACACTAAAGGAAAAATGGGATAAAAATGCAATAGAATAGAATGTGACATTGAATTCATGCAAAAATGATGGAAAAAAACTGCCTGAAAAATGAATTGTTTACTCATTTAGTATTCTTTTATGTCAATAACTAACTAGCATTAATTTCCATGTTGCGGACATTTTGGTAGATACAACCTCTTAGGTTATGAGCAGAGAAAGGAGCTATTCCAAATCTCATATCTTTTAGCCAATTCATTTATATTATTACTACCAAAGAACAATGCCACACAAAGTTGCTACTCCTTACACCAGTGTGCCTCAGTCTATGACTCCTCTTCATTCTCCTAGACAAGAGATCTACATAAATATCTGTCGTGTGGGCAGATATTTAACATATATATCTAAAGTCAGATGTTAAAAACATGAACCTCAGACTACTGAAAGGCCATACTCAGTAACCTATGACTAGAATTTCACATGATGTATTGCACTTGGCACCAAATCTAGGATTCTGTACTGAATCCTGAAAACCTCTGCTTTTAACACACACAACAGTCCTATGGATCTAACTGATTTTGTAACATTGTAGTTCATACAGCAATATACCGATTTTATTTTGAATCAACAGCAGTTGTATGAAAAGCATAGAAAATACGTAAGTAGTTAGGAGGGGACACCAAGAGAAATCTCAGCACCACCAAAACAGACTGCTGTCACAGTAACACCATTAAGACTAGTCAATAGTTGTTCACATCACCACCCCCACACAGGTTGTTAACTAGCACAAAAATACAACTCAAAGCCTGCTCTATATAACCAATAAGCAACACAGTAAATATTCTAAAACATTGGCCTTCCCAAATTAAATTATTTTCTATGTATATGAGAATTCCTCTCTTCACAGAGATTAATGGCAGCTATAAATTTCCTCACAAATCAACCTTCTTGAATTTGTCTTCACTACAACTTTCAGTGATCAAGATGCAACACAGAAAAGGATGCTTATACACTAGGCTTGAATATACTAGGGCCACAAACCAAAGATTTTTAGATGATTAATAATTTGTCTGAAACAATGACACTTTAAATTTAATTTTACATATTACCCAAAGGCTCAAAAGATACTGAAGGTAGCATTTTGTTAACTAAAATGTACTACTTACTGTAAGAAAATATCATATTTAACTTTTTAATTTCCTATTTCATATTACAACACATTAAATTCAGTCCAATAATCAGGACTGTCAAATCTGATTACACTGACCATTGAGAGAAGATACATACACTAACCCACTCTAGTAGGAATCACTGCACACAGCTTCAGGTGACATATGTGGGTTTTTTCATCCCAGGTAACAATCCAACTGTGCATGTGGGATGTGATCTGGAAAGTAATTACTGCATGAAAGTGACTTCTATACATACATCACTCTTGCTAGATCAGGGAGTCTATGCTAGGAGCAGAACATGTAGACAAAATAAGGTAAACCAAGGTCAGCACAGATGTCTAATCTTACTGAAGCCATACATTACATTGTATAGAATTCCCCGCCTCCCCACTTCTGTATGTACTGGCCTCCTGCTCCTAGAGGCCACCACAAGCAATTATTAAGAGAATTCCTACATTTTTGTCCTTTCAATTCATCACATAACCTTATTATTGCCCTACAGAATCCAAGCTTCTAGCACCTTCAGGTTGCAGTCTCTAATCTCTCTTTTTTTAAAATCCCACACAGAGGCAACATCTATATTCCCCTGACTGCATTCAGGAGACCACAGATACTGTCCAGGCACACAAAGTATTCAGAAGAAAATATCTAGAAGCTGAACCCAAATGCTATTAGAAGTTGGAACTGGAGTGGAAGCAGGAGACACTAAGAGAGAAATAGCCATGAAATAAACAGTAAATTAGTATTCTCCAGCAAATATTGCCTAGACTAGACCCCTCTCCTTTGGGAGACCAGCACATGCACAGAAATGCTTCTACGTATAGGGACCTCATTAAGAGACCAATGTGTGAGGTGATGCCAAAACAACTGTTTTTGGATACAAAAAACCAAGATAAATAATATCTTTGGAAATTGAAAATAAAGATGAGAAAAGGTAGGAAAATATTTAACACATAAAGTGAGCAAGGCTACCAAAAATAAAAAAGCAAAGTGACAAGTATGAAAATCAAAAGGAACGTTAAAAGATACATCAAATTAAATGTTTGTAACCAATGACTACAGTACACAACAGTCAGAATACAAACACATTTATTCAGTAAAAAATTCAAGAAATATGGCATTAGGGCTAGGTGGTAGAAAATATCTGTCACTCTTAGTTATTAAGCATGATTTTTAAAACCTGTTATTTCACTCTATTAGTACATAGCACAGAAGTCTCAACTTGAGAAATGTATTTTTAAGCAGATGTACTAATAAGGATTACCTCTGAAAGCCTATTTTAGAGACCTAATTTGTAAGACCCACCATATCAATAAAGTTTCTCCAAATGTATACCTTTATGAATAAGCACATTAACTTAAGCATTCTGCATATTGTTTTCAACAACCATTTTAGACCTGTATATAGTAAGGAAAAATGTCAAACTAGTACGACAGCTATACTTGATATGGCACTGTTACAGACATAACCCTATCTGCCTAATGAAAATTATGAACTCAGAGCAGGTGAAAAATAAATGCAGAAGTACATTTGATTACACAAAGGTAGGGTTGTTTTAAATTAACATCTGTTTAATACAGAACTCTGTGTACAAAATAACACAGAGCATATGAAGCTGTCAGAGGAAAATAAAATTTAGAAGTTATTTGCTTTCTTTTCTCTTTTGAGAAAACACCTTTTTAAAAACTCAGCTTCTAACTCAGTTGAGCCTTATTCAGTTTTAGTCACCAAAACACATCCCTGTAACTCACACCAGTGTTGTTTTCCCCATTTATAACTGAGAAGCATGGACTATCAAAAAGGAATAAAGATGCTGTAATGTTACACAGAAATGAGAGTTAGTTTTCTAAAATGCTCCCCCCCCAAAAAACGTATTTACTTGGAAGCATCATAAGAACTCTATATGTGTCTAATAGCATTGAATACAGGGGAGAAGAAGCCTGCCAACTCAAGACACAACTTCTTTTGTCCTTGATAATCCCTCAGTGCATGACAGGGGATAAATTTTTTCAGCCTTTATAATTTCCTCTTCCTGCCTTCAAACTCTATTTGTGAAACACAGCACACCCTGAATATTACTCTCAGACCACTGTTCTGTGGTGCATCATGCCCTGATTTTTGCCTAACCTTTTACTTCTCCTTGCTTTCCCAACCTTCTTGCTCTTCCTTGAGTATCATCTTAAAGTATCACAGACTGGAAAGTTGCCTTTGCTTGGCTGGTTTGCCTGGTTCAATAACTGGACCATATACTGACAAAACCTCCCACCCTGCGAACCTTCTCCTCCAAAGAAATTCCTTCTGGACCCCTGTCCCCTTACAAAGGGCAACATCCTCAAACCTCAGCACAAGATAAGAAGGTGGAGGAGAAACAAATTGCTTAATGCTACCATTCAAGCAAAACAGGTTCTCCATTTTATATCTTCCCTTTTGTGAGAGAAGAAAAGTGAAGGAGTTACGATCAAAGCTTATAATCTTCTTCACCTTCTTTCTCCTCCTGTAAGGATAATATTGGACAGAGAGGAGGTAGGATGCAACCAAAGTTGCCTGCAAGATCAGACACTTTTATTTGCCTTAAGTAGTGACAACATATCGGCAGGGTGTGAAGTATGTGAACAGCAGCTTTAAAAAATCTAGGAATAAAATACTTTAATTATTGTCTACTATGCTTGTATTGATATTCTATTTTAGATCAGGAATGTAAAATCCTTTAGGATTGAGAGGTTTTGTTCTTTTAAAAACTTATATAAGGTTTGCACAACAGTATTAACAAGAAATCAATTTTTAATTAGACTGACAAGAGTTAGTGCAGCCTTGTCAGCTTAGGCTCTGTATCTATTTATAAGGAGAGGCAACATGGGGTACTATTGAAAGGGTCAGTTTAAGAGCCTGTATTTATTTTAGGAGGACCCTATATTTAATACCCACTCTGGCAAGACACTTACCAGTAGTGCAATCCTTTGCAGAGTTGAGTGGTCTTCAAAGACGACCTCTGGTGACAGCTGGATCAAGGCGGGTCAGGGCTGCTGATTTTGTTAGATCTATCAGCAGCCTTTGACATGGTCGATCATGATCTTTTAGACCACCGCCTCGCCGACGGGGATTCAGGGTACAGCTTGCCAATGGCTGTGCTCCTTTCTCCAAGGTCCGGGACAGAGGGTGGCACTGGGGGAGATGGTGTCACAGTGGCACCCTTTGGTATGTGGGGTGCCGCAAGGAGCTATCCTCTCCCATATGTTGTTTAACATCTATATGCGCCCCCTTGCCGAGCTAGTCCAGAGTTTCGGGCTGGGGTGTCATCAGTATGCTGATGACATCCAGCTTTATCTGCTGATGGACGGCCATCCGGACTCCATCCCGGACACACTGGCCGGGTGTTTGGACACCGTGACTGGTTGGTTAAGAAAAAGCTGGCTGAAGCTGAATCCAGCAAAGACAGAGGTCCTGTGGCTAGGCCGGGGTAGCCTGGGATTGGGTGCCAGCTCCCAACTCTTGATGGTGTGCAACTGACATCTGCACCCATCGTCAAGAGTCTGGGTGTGAGATCCTCAACACCTCCTTGTCCATGGAGGCCCAGGTGGTTTTTCTACATCTTCGCCGAGCCCGGCAGCTGGTGCCCTATCTCTCCTGCCCTGACCTTGCCATGGTGATCCACGTGATGGTCACCTCTAGGCTAGACTACTGTAACTCGCTCTACATAGGGCTGCCCTTGAGACATTCAGCGGCTCCAATTGGTACAGAACGTGGTGGCAAGACTCCTCACAGGGGTCTTGCCCCAAGAGCATATAAAGCCAGTGCTCTGCCAACTGCACTGGCTCCATCTGGAGTATCATATCAGGTTCAAGGTGCTGGTTTTGACCTTTAAAGCCTTAAACGGCTTAGAACCTTTGTATCTTCAGGACCACCTCTCCTGGTATACCCCCTGAAGATCTTTACGATTGTCTGATTATAACCTACTAGTGGTCCCAAGCACTAAGAGTATGTGGCTGTCCTTGACAAGAGCCAGGGCCTTTTTGGCCCTGGCGCCGGCCTGGTGGAATGCTCTGTCTGGTGACATCAGGGCCATACGGGACCTTAAAGAGTTCCGTAGCGCCTGCAAGACAGAGCTATTCCACCAGGCCTATGGTTGAGGACAGCCACGAATGTCATCTTGCTGGCCTCCCTATTCCCCTCCTTTTATATTATTTTATGTTAGCTGAGGAGTACCTGCAGCCTCTCTCAGGCAACATGAGTGTTATTTAGGCACCATCTGTAGTTTTTGTGGTTTTTAAGTTTAATTGGAATTTTATTGTTTTAAATTTAGACTTTTTGGATAATTGTTATTATTATATCGATGTATTTTATATGATATCATATAAAATACATCAATGACATTTGCTCTGAGCCTGGCTGCAGTCGGGGAGGGTGACCTATAAATTGCAAAAATAAATAAACAAACAAACAAATAAAGAAAGAAAAGAGTGTAATTCTATTTAGGACTGCATTAAGTTAATTGAGCTCTGCTTAGGATTCAACTGTCAGTAACTCTGGGCCTGTCATATCTCAGTCCAACCAACCATTACAGTGTTGTTCAGAGGGAAAAGGGGGGGGGGGTCAGAACCAGATACATGGGTCAGGAAATTTTATTGTGTTTTTTTTCTGTAGAAAATTTTCCATTTCTAAAGATTCACCATTTCATAAGACTAACAATGAATAGATGACATTCTTAACACAGTATCAGGCAAGCTGGATTTGTAAAGGGGGATTTTTTAATGTTGCTATCAAGTCACAGCTGACTTATAGCAACCCCATAGTATTTTCAAGGCAAGGGGGAATGAATAAATGGATCATTATTTTATTGATTAAATGGGGGAGCTGACTGTTCTGCCAGGTCTCTCAGCGGCAAATATGATTTTAATGCACCATCTTATATATTAATATTAATTTATATTGTTATGGTTTTAATAATTTTAAATGTAGATATATTATGATCCTATTGCTGTTTTTATCTGTTGTTACCCGCCATGAGCCTGACTTGTCCAGGAATTGAGGGCAGGTTAGAAACCTAAATAAATAAAGTAATCTAGATGTTTAAAAATTATCATGATTTAGCTGTGCAGGACAAAACAAACCCAATGATAAAATTCTTATGTACATGAGTCTCAACTCACATGGTAAAACGGAGATCATAACCACAAGTCTTATATGGAACTACCAAGTAATGCTAGAGAGAGTGAAACTGAGAGTCCCCATTAACATTCATGGAAGAGAGTTAAATTCTGTTGAAACAGATAAGTGGACAACCATGACCATGCTATGCCATGCCAAGGTCTTTGGGGTATGCTAAAATTAGAGTGTCAATAATTTTAGTGCCCACAGGGTTTTTTCCTTAAAATGAAATAATGTAAAGAAAGCATGTTATGCTATTTTTACAATTATTATTCCAATAAAAATGATTTCCACATAGAACTTTTAATTTGTTTGAGCATTTAAACTACACTTGATGTATTTTTTCCCTTCATCAAAATATTTAAATTCAAGCATTTGTTGCTATGAGAGCATAAAATGAACATGGGTTACTTTTAAATTTGTTTGCTAAATAGAAGTCAAAATAAATATGCTAAACCTGAATATTTAAGGAATTTGAAAATTTTTTAACTCATATATTTCCAAAAAATCTACACCACCGGTGAGCACAGTGTATACTCCTTGGAGGTAGGATGGGATAAATATCTGAATAAATAAATAAATAAATGTTTTCTCTATCACTGTCAATCAAAAAACAAAGCTGCAAACCTACCTGTTTCCTGGCTGTAAATCCTGCTAGTTTGCATTTGGGGGGATTGTTTTAAAAGCTAGATGGCACTCGTTTCAGACACTGAAGACTTCAATGTTCCATTTTAGGTCTTATTTTTCCCTCCTCCTAATTCTGGGAATTTTACTCATGACAGATGAACAGCATGCTGCCCTAACCGCAATGATGAATTCTAACTATTGCTTTCAAAGGCACCAACCTTTTCAAAAACACTGGATGGTGTCATCAAACAAAACCTGATGTTCTGAATGATGGTGTCGGTATGCCTCCAGCGTCTTCTATCATGCCGCAACCAAGCCTGAACAGCCTCGTAGAGTTCTATTTCTGGGAACCTGCTCAGATGATCATTATCCAAGTACGTCATGAGTTTTTCAAAGCTCAGATAGGACAAAAAGTCAGGTCTGGCCATGAGTGGCACAAAATTCTCTAACAAAAAGGAGTCCAGCTTTTCTCTGACTCCCTCGATGTTTACACCAAAGTCATCTAAGAGCCTCATAATTTCAGCACAATTTTCCAAGCAGATTTTTGCTAAAAGAAAGGAGCAGCAGAACTTCACCACCTCAATAAGCTGAACATACATGGCAGCCTGCAGGATCTCATGAACAGTGGTCATGCTCAGTTCAATGGTTCCATAGTACATAAACTGGAGAACATGGCTGAAGCCTGTAGCTGTTAGACCTTTCAAGTGGATTTTGTCTTGATCCCGCTCTCTCATATCAGCTGTGAACATAATTCGGAAGTAATCACTTTGGGTGGCAAGCAGTGCTTTATGAGCCTGAAATTGATGATCCTCAATAACAAGAGTGACGTCAAGAAGCAATCCCTCCTCATATAGTGTTCTGAACCCAGCAGAGACGCTGGTGTCATGGATGGAGGAGCTAAAGCCTTCCACGTCCCCTGCCATGAATCACCTGGAAAAAAGTGAAAACACAAAACATCATAATTTCTAAGAATTCATAAAGTATAAACACATAGCAACTTTCTAAACAAATCATCATACTTTGATACAAATGCAAAGTGGCATTTTGCTAAATAGCAAAGTTTTGCTTCTAGAGTAGAGAGAGGTGGCCCTTATAAGCTACTTATAACAATTTCTAAAATATGCAACAATGGCTAAAATGACTTATGAACTAAATCCCAAACTCTGTGATTCCATTGAGCAATTCGAGGAGAAGTGGGCATCTTTTTATACTTATATGAAATGCAATTAACACGAACGAAGTATGCTAAAATATTATAACAAACTCTGTTTTATATTTTTTTATCTCAATTAACTGCCAAAAAGAATAAGAATTTTTAAAATATAAGAGATTACCCTGATGCGAGTATAACAAACTAAAGTTATTTTGTAACTATATTTTATTTAGAAATCATTTTACAATACTGTATTGTTTTTACAATGTTAACGTTTACCCCGTTCCCTTTTTCTTTCCCTGTACCCCTCAACTATATAAATAGAGCAACAAAAAGTTTTTTTAAAAAAAAAAAAATTTCTAAAATTACATTTTTTAAGCTCCAAGGTATCACATTAGCCAAAAACCACAGCAATGGGTTTAGCTGGGGGGGGGGGGGAGCAAAAGCTCAACCATACAAAGTATTTGCTGCATATAAGTGAGGTGGTAAATAATTTTGTTTCCTCAGTGAAGGAGTCTTGCGGTAGAATGGAATAAAGCACTCACAACCAGACTCATCCATAAAGTTCTACACTGGAACACAGTAGCAAGTCATAAAGTGAGAATGAAGACTTTGAACCCGCTCTCACTACCCTCCTTACAAGTGGCTTACACTCCATAGCAATTAAACATCCAACTTCCCTTCTCTTTAAATAGTTATATTTTATAAGTACAATTATTTTGGCCATTCTATCTAAATTCATGGAGAGAGATGAAAAGCTAATCTGGAGGTTCTAAAGACAATTTTGACATTCTGAAATTCTGAAAATTCTTTATAAATAGTGTATCTTAAAGGTTTTCACATTTTAGATTGAGCAGATCTATTTTAAAATACAAGACATTAATTTATATAAAAGCATAAATCACTGGCTATAAGCAGAAAACTGGCACGAACTACACTTACAGTTTACAGAAGGAAAAAAGGTACAGGTATATTAAGCTTGACCTTTACCTGGGAATAATATAATTGTTAACACCTACAGGAAAGAGTATCAGCCACCACTGTTTTATTAAGGAACAAATCAAGAACAATCAGTTTTTCTTATAAGATTTCTAGTTCACTAGACAAAAGGTAACAAACTCAAATATCTTGATTTCAGCCAGGCATTTGACCTAACAGCAATACTATATAAGATGTTTAATAAATATGGACAAGAATAAACTGTTATCAAAAAAGTATGCAGAGGCAATTTGCAAAGGTCAACACAATGTTCAGTATTTCCAACATTTTCATTTATGATTAAGGAAAATGGAGCACAGTACAATCAGCAAAATTGCAGATTTTACCAAAATGAGAACTGTAAATATAAAGACTATGTAAAATAAGCTGTGCTAGAAAGCAGCAAAAATTAAACCTAACAATAAGAAATCTAGAGTCAAAGTTCAACAGCCAGTCTAAGTGAGGGAGGTAGTAATACACCCAAGACTTGGAGTCTAAAGTAGATTGCAAATTGAACACAAATCATCCATGTGAAGCTATGACAACAACAACAAACTAATGACACCTGAAGTTGTATAAACCAGAACACCATTTTCGAGAGAAGCATTCTACATAGAGCTGAAAAACCGTTCTCAGTTCAGGCTACTACAGCTACAGTCATACTAGAAGGGAGTTCAACAAGATGGTATAACAGTGGCATGGGTTAGATTCATTACTTGCTACTAAGTCTTTTTCTCAGCAGCAATTAAGAAAAACAAAGTGCTTTGAAAAGAGATAGGGTCCAGTAGCACCATAAAGGCTAACAAAATTTCTGGCAGGGTATGAGCTTTCATGTGAGTCACAAAAGCTCATACCCTGCCAGAAATTTTGTTAGCCTTTATGGTGCTACTGGACTCTTGCTCTTTTCTACTGCTACAGACAAACTAACACGGCTACTCATCGAAGTGCTTTGAATTTTGCCTCTGACATCAGGACAGAATGTTATAACAACAGTTTTCTATTAAGTCAGTTATCCTTCCTTCCTTTATCCCTTAGAAGCTCCTTGATCCATTGATCTTGAGCAGTGTAAATCTAATGTTTGAGGGATATAAGGACAGAAATAAATCTTGCCACTGACAATGTAGCCTTGGGATCCCTGTCACTTAATAAAAAAGGCATTATATCAGAGACAGAGGCATTAGATTTATATGTTAAAAGGGGAAAGATATGTTAAAAGGTGATCAAAGTTCCTCATAAAAGCGGCATTCCAAGAGGGCATGAGTTAATGAATCAATAGAGCCAGAAGAGCAAGGACAGGTCCTGTCTGGGTATGGTATATTCAAAATCCTGCCCTGCATAACCATAGAGGGGTTAGCATTCAGTCTAGCTAAACAGAAGGCTCTAGAAAGACGAGTTGTCAAATAATAAGTATAAGCGGGCAAACTGCGTGGTGGTGGTATTCCGAAAAACTGAGATGAACAAACGCGGCGAGCACGAAAAGTAGTGCTGTTATAATCAAGCTCTTTAATGTGTTTTTTAATTTTGGTGAAAGCTTCAATTTTCCCAAGATCTAATAACATATCCTGCAAGAAACCCAACAATGACAATTTCTCATCTAAGTTTTTCCATGAGGATTTGAAAGGGTCCTGCTTCAGAGAACCTAGGAGCCCCTCAGTGCAAAGTGTACCTTAAGTTGTAACTCAAAGGTGGCCAACCTTAAGCTCAAGACCTTTGGTCAAAGGAGCTAGTAAATAAATGGAATGGAAAGGTGGCCAACCATGCCCTGGCTTCCAGCGACATTTGGCCAAACTCGGAGCGAAGGGTAACGCCAGCAACACATCGAGGGGCATTTAAGAGTTTTCGTAAAAAATGAAGCCATGGACAATCTACAGATTCATTCACAACAGTCATCCAAATGGCAACACCAAAAAGGACAACTGGAATGATTTTAAAGGTGAAAACCCGAATAGCCCCTGGGATATATTTGCTGCCTTTGGTATGGAAAAAAATTGACAATAGCTCCAGCCCCAGGTTTAATTTTGTTGGACACTGCTTTTTGATGGGCATTCCAATTTGTGCGTGTGTGTGTTAAGTGCCGTCAAGTCGTTTCCGACTCATGGCGACCCTATGAATCAATGTCCTCCAAAGTATCCTAACCGCCCTGCTCGGTGGTTCTTGTAGGTTATCCGGGCTGTGTGACCGTGGTCTTGGTATTTTCTTTCCCGACGTTTCGCCAGCAGCTGTGGCAGGCATCTTCAGAGGATTAACACTGAAGGACAGTGTCTCTGAAGGACACTGTCCTTCAGTTTTAATCCTCTGAAGATGCCTGCCACAGCTGCTGGCGAAACGTCGGGAAAGAAAATACCAAGACCACGGTCACACAGCCCGGATAACCTACAAGAACCAATGAACTCTGACCGTGAAAGCCTTTGACAGCCCTGCTCAGATCTTGCAAATTGAGGGCCGTGGCTTCCTTTATTGAGTCAATCCATCTCTTGCTGGGTCTTCCTCTTTTCCTGCTGCCTTCAACTTTTCCTAGCATGATTGTCTTTTCCAGTGGCTCTTGTCTTCTCATAATATGTCCAAAGTACAACAGCCTCAGTTTAGTCATTTTAGCTTCTAGGGTCAGTTCAGGCTTGATTTGATCTAGACCCCACTGATTTCTTTTTTTGGTGGTCCAGGGTATCCGTAACACTCTCCTCCATCACCACATTTCAAAAGAATCTACTTTCTTCCTATCAGCTTTCTTCATTGTCCAGCTCTCACACCCATACATAGTAATAGGGAATACGATGGCATGAGTTAACCTGATCTTGGTTGCCAGTGACACATCCTTACACTTCAGAATCTTTTCTAGCTCCTTCATGGCTGCCCTTCCCAGTCTCAATCTCCTTCTGATTTCTTGGCTGCCGTCTCCCTTTTGGCTGATGATGGAACCAAGGAATAGAAAGTCTTCAACAATTTCAATTTCCTCATTGTCAACCTTAAAGTTGTGCAATTCTCCTGTAGTCATTACTTTTGTCTTCCTGATGTTCGCTGCAATCCTGCTTTGGTACTTTCTCTTCTAACTTTCAGCAGTAGTCATTTCAAGTCTTTACTATTTTCTGCCAGTAATGTAGTATCATCGGCATATCTCAAATTGTTAATGTTCCTCCCCCCCTATTTTCACTCCACCTTGCTCTAAATCTAATCCAGCTTTCCTAATGATATGTTCTGCATACCAATTGAAGAGGTAGGGAGATAAAATACATCCTTGTCTAACACCTTTGCAATTGGAAACCATTCTGTTTCTCCATATTCTGTCCTAACCGTGGCCTCTTGTCCAGAATACAGGTTGCCCATCAAAACAATCAGATGTACGCCCATTTCCTTTAAAACCAGCCACAGCTTTTCATGATCCACACAGTCAAAAGCTTTCTTTTGTAAGTTTGCAATATGATCTCTAGTGCCTCTTCCTCTTCTGAATCCAACTTGAACATCAGGCATTTCTCGTTCCATATATGGTAACAGTCTGTGTTGTAGGATTTTGAGCATCACTTCACCTGCATGAGAAATTAATGCGATGGTTCGATAGTTGCTGCAATCTTTGACATCTCCTTTCTTTGGAATTGGGATATAAACTGATCGTTTCCAGTCTGTGGGCCATTGTTTTGTTTTCCATATTTGTTGGCATATTCTTGTCAAGATTTTAATGGACTCCGTTTCTGTGGCTTGGAATAGCTCTATTGATATCCTATCTGCTCCTGGTGCTTTGTTTTTCCCAGTTGCTCTCAGTGCAGCTGTCACTTTATGTGAGGATGTCAGCCAAGGATGGGGACAGAGGATCAATGGTCTTTCTTCGGCCCCACTGGACAAACGGTGTGGCATTCCAGGTAAATTCTTCTGGTCGTGGGCCTGCGTAACTCCATCTTGGTACTCACCGCCTCTGAACTGTAACCGCATCCTAAGAGCATGCGCCTTTCAATAGCCATGCGGTCAGCCTGAACCAGTCGGGGACTGGATGGTGGACAGGACCAATGCAGAAGATCCAGCCGGAGAGGCAACCATCATGGCTCATGTAGACAGCTCCTTCAGAACTGGATACCACAGGCGCCAAGGCCAGTCCAGTGCCACCAGGATCACCATGGCCTTCTCCTTGCGCACCTTCCTGAGAACTCTGGGAAGCAAGGGTAGGGGTGGAAAAGCATACAGTAGTCCCTCCGGCCAGGGACCAATCAAGGCATCTACTTGCTCTGCTCCCTGCTGATGGAATCCGGAAAAGAAGCGTTCCAGTTGATGGTTTTTCCTGGATGCAAACAGATTTACCCTGGGGAGGCCAAATAATTTGGAGATCTGTTGAAAAACATTGCTGTTCAGTGACCACTTGCCTTCGACCAGGTTCTGCCTGCTCAGCCAGTCCACATGTTCATTTTGAACTCCCTGGATGTACTCTGCCTTGAGAGAGCAGAGGTGGCTCTCCGCCCACCGCAGGATAGGTACCACTTCTGGATGCAGACAAGATGAGCGGGAGCCCCCGTTTGTTGACATGGGCTTTTGCTGTGGTGTTGTCCGGCCACACTAAAACATGCTTGTTTCTTAGCATGGGACTGAAGGCAGTTAGAGCTTTCCTGATGACCCTTATTTCTAGCACATTGATGTGCAATGACTTCTCCTGGTGGCTCCACTGACCCTGGGCCAGATGCTCTTGTAACGTGGCTCCCCAGCCCTCCAGACTCACTTCCACAAGGACCCGATCCAGATTTACATGGATGCAAGACACACCCCTGTTCAGGTAAGAAGGAACTGTCCACCAACGGAGACTCTTGCAGACCTGAGCCCACAAATGCACCTGAGAATCCTCCCTCAAGAGAATTTGGTTCTGAAAGGGTCAAAGTGCCCATTGAAGCAGACGAGCATGGAACCTGTCCCATGGTGCACAGGTTAGGCATGAAATCATCAGTTCTTGAAGCTTTGCCAGGGTCATCAGTCTCGTGGATTTTGCCCTCGCTGGCAAAATATACTATCTTTTCTACCTTCTCCGGGGGCAACATCACTGAGTTGTTTGAAGTATCCAGGATGACTCCTAGGTGGAGCAGGTGTTTTTTTTATAAATTTTTATTAATTTTTATAACATAAAAAATACAATAATATTAAAAAAAATTAAAAAGAAAATACAAAAGAGTATCTATATATACTTGTTAATACATTCGTTGTTACAAAATTATAAGGTCCAAAAAGATACCCCACCTTAAAAAAGTGACCCATCACCCGACTTCCGAAGAAGTGTCTTAACGATTTTAAAAATATCTATTAACAGTAAAATATAAAAATATTAAAACTAGTTTCTATAACTCACTAATTAAAGTAGTAAAATCCATTTTTGCCAGTTTATCCCAATATGTGACGGCCTTTGCCCAAGTTTTTTTAAATTCTTCTATATCTTTTCCATGTAGGAATTCAGTTATTTTGGCCATCCTCATATACATCCATAATTTCTCTCTCCAGTCACAAATTGAAGGTTTATTCACTTGCTTCCAAACTTTAGCTATTACAATTCTTGCAGCAGCAAAACTATATTGACAAATAACCCTGTCATTATTACACATATTGTTTTGTGGAATTCCCAATAAACAAAATGCAGGTTTTCTTTTTACTCTACCATTAATCAAATTATTAGTTTCCCTAATAACTTTTTTCCAAAAACTTTTAATTTTTTCACATATCCACCATACATGCATAAAAGTGCCTCTTTCCTTTCCACATTTCCAACATAAATCCATATCTCCTTTTTTCATTTTAGATATCATCACAGGTGTTATATACCATCTATTAAACATTTTATATAAGTTTTCTCTGATTTCATTAGTTATTGTGAATTTAAATTCTCTCTACCATAAATTTTCCCATATTTCCAAATCAATATTAAATCCTAACTCTTTCATCCATTTCACCATTACCGGTTTAATTCTTTCTTGTTTTAAATTAGTTTCAATTAATAATTTATATATTCTTCCTATCAGACCTTTATTTCCCTTTATTAATATTTTTTCCAGTTTGGATTTATTTTTATGAAATCCAAGCTGATTTTCTTAAGACCCATTCTCCCTCTTTACATTCAATAATTTCTCTATATACATCCATTTCTAAATTTAAATATATCCCTCTCTTCATATAAGCTTCTACTGGATTGATCCATCCCGGGGTCTTATTTTCCAAATTCCTTCTATATTTTTTCCAAATTTGAAATAATCCAACTCTAATAATGTGAATGTTAAAATCTTTATTTACCTTCTCCTTGTCATACCATAAGAATGCATGCCATCCAAAACGTAGGTTAAAACCTTCTAATTCTAATCTTTTAGTATTCTCTAACAAAATCCAGGTCTTTAATCAGGCGAAACAGGATGCCCAGTGGAGCAGATGTTGAGGGGAAGTAATGTTCTTCTGCCACTTTATTAGATAACTGTGACTCTCTAAGAACTGAATGACCCTGCGAGTGTGTGATTGGGCTAACTCCTTGGACTGGGCAAAGATTAAAATGTCGTCCAAGTAAGGGTGCAATTGACCAAAACCTTGGTAAAGACCCTGGGGACTGATGCCAACCCGAAAGATAGAGCCCAGAATTGGAAATGTTCTCCCTAGTAAGCAAACCTTAGGAACTTTCTGTGGGCTAGATGTACGGGTATATGGAGGTACATCTCTGTTAAATCTATGGAGGACAGGAAGGCACCTGGACGGAGAGCTTCTAGAATGGACTGAAGCGTCTCCATGTGGAACTTTTTGCGCTAGATAAACCGATTTACAAACTTCAGGTCCAAGATTGCAGTGACCTGGCATCATTGCTTGCCCTGCTTCTGGGACTTATCTGACTTGTAGTTGAAACTAGAGTGGTAACCGGCAGGCCAGGACCTGAGCCAAAGGGCCCGTCTCATGGCCACTGAAGTGGCTATGGCCCGTTCTTCAAATGTCATCACATCCAAGGAGGCATCGCTATAAAACTGGACACCTTCAGTACTCTGCTCAGTCCTTTTGCCACCTTTCTGTTTTCCCCTGAAAGGAGCTGAATTAATTTTCTTATCCAGACAATTGAAGCCCTTGCAAATATCGAGGCTGTAGCCGAGGCCTGAATTGCAAGGGTAGCTGCCTTTTCTATCTAAAGTCTGCTTTTCTATCTAATGCATCATTAATATTTCCCATGCCATCCTCCAAGACTAGCTCCAAAGATTGCAGGGCCGCCATGGGGGCATCTACCAGGGACACCTTCAGCATTTCCATAGCTGATGGAGCCAAGTTGTAAAGCTTTTTAACCTGAGCCAGGAACTGCTTATTTGAATCAGGTTTGTCTGACTCTGCTCTAATTAAACCAGGGGTGGGGAACCCTTTTTCCGCCAAGGGCCATTTGGATATTTATAACATCATTTGCAGGCCATACAAAATTATCAACTTAAAAATTAGCCGACCAAGCCCCAAGCAGGCAGCTGCCCCAGATGACCCCCCCATTGCAGGCAAGCAGGCAGGCATCCAGCCGGTGGTGCACTCGCCCTCCTGGTGGCACAGGATGGTCTGTTGCACCAGCCAGGCATAGCCATCCAGCCACACGCTGGAGTTGCTCCTGTTTCGCATGGTCGGGGCCAGATTCTTCAGCCGACTCCTACCTCCACCTACAGGGATTAAATGAGGACACACTGGCTAAGAACTCTCCCCCCCATGAGCATTCTGGCTCTGCCCCCTTTAACCCCTCCATTGTTGCCACTTCTGCCCCCAGCCCGCTCGCAGTACATAGGGAATACGTTTCTCCACGGCCCGGGTGGGAAAGGGTTAACACAGTTTCTTGGGTGGTCCTAGCAGCTCCATAGCGAACGACTCTTCTGCAGGTGGGGGGTTCCTTTTCTTGGCAAAACAAACTCACATCTGCCTTGAATAGAGGCTATTCCTGTCCGCAGGAGGGGGCGGATCGCCAGTCTTAGATCCTTCTGAGCTACAGATCTGCCAGGACCCACGAAGGGCCAGACCAAATGATTTCGAGGGCCTTAAATGGCCTCTGGGCTGGACGTTCCCCACCCCTGAATTAAACGCTCAATGTAGGCTGGCAAAGAAACCGATTTATCCTTGCTCTAATGGAAAGAAAAAAACTCTTTATCCCCAATGGTCTTGGATTTGACCTTTGGATGTTCACAGTGGGGAGGCTCCTCGTTTAGATGGAGACCCAATAGGGTTTTCAAGGCAAGATACTAACTGAGGTGGTTTGCCATTGTCTTTCCTTGCTTAGCAACCCTGGTGGTCTCCCATCCAACTATAAACCCAAGGTTAATTCTGCTTAGCTTCTGAGATCTGATGAGATCAGGCTAGCCTGGGCCATACAGGTGAGGGCAATAGATACAGTACCTGTACCTTTAAAAATGAATGTTCTCTAAAATCTCAGACCACTGTTAAGGTTGCTAAGCAACCTCAATAAAACTGCCAGCCTTCAAACCTTGGTTTCTGCCAGTAAAAGGCAGAAAGGAAGGCCCTTTCCAGGGTTATTTTGGCCTTCCAGTCAACCCCTCTTCCCTTCCCTCCTGTCCTGGAGGAAAGACTCATTGCAGAAGGCTCAGTAGCAATCAGTGGAAAACTTGCTACCATGCAATTTGAATGACTCCCCCAGGTGTGGTGGTGGCTACCAGATAATGTGATGCCACATGACTTGCCTGGGCCCAGTGGCAGCCTTCATACAACTTGTGCGACTTGGTTGGGTTGGGCAGAAGTCATCATAAAACTCACCCGAGTGATCTGTAACTGCACAACGTTTGTCACTGAGCCAGACTTTTCTCCGGGAGATAGTGCCAGGAGGAGGGAAGGAAGAAAAGTTGAGAGCCAGTGTGTTGTAGTAGTTATGTTAGATTAGCATCTGGGAGACCCAGATTCAAATCCCTGCTCGGCCATGGAAGCTTGCTGACTTTGGGCCAGTCACTCTCAGCCTAATCCACTTCACAGGGTTGTTATGAGGATAAAATGGAGAAGACCACGATATAAGCTGCTTTGAGTCCCCACAAAGGGGAAAAGAGAAAGGATTTGGGAGCTTCCGAGAGAAAGATGCGTGTATACATCTAACAATACACTTTTTTATACTCCATGTCCCAAGTAATTTAACAATCCTTTCACCTTATGCCAACTTCAGCTGATAAATTAGTCTAGTTACTTCCTCGACAACATCAGTCTTACCTGTGCATGGACCAATCTGTCACCTGTTTACCGTTAACAGAAAATGAAATCATGGTTTGAAGATGGTTTCAACAGACCTGACAATAGTGGTTAATGCTAAGAACATAGATAGGGAAAGGATGGGAAGAATTTATGAGACACGGAAACAGAACAGATGAGCAGCTCATTCCTAGTTCCTTAGCCATAGTTAGTTACACTAAATTATATCTGTACCAGACCAGCCTATACCGCTGTTCTCCCTAGCAATACTTGGCCCAGAACTTACACCGAAAGCAACACACAGTAAAAGGCACAACACTGTAATATGTACTTAGGCCATGAGATGAGATATAAATCTGGGATCCCCTGGTCTTTATGTAACATCAAACCACTCTATCATACTGGCTCAGCTAAAACTATTCTTACCAACATCTAATTTTCTTAGGTCACAATTTTACATCAGCTCTAATTAGTGGACTCAGGGTTCTAGTAAACAATTGCTTTCATGGATTTCAACTGCAGACATAAGACTATTCAAGTGTAACAATCTCCTAAAATGTAACTGACAAGAGAATCTGCAATTCCGCAGTAAAACATCGCAAACCACTTCAATCTCATATAACAAAGAACTATAAAGGAAATCTCATATTGTACATTTAAATTATTCCAAATAACTGCTGCCCAAAGTTGTTTGATCTTTTTTATACATTAGATTTCCTGGAATTTTGTTCCCTTTTACTAGCTGCGCTTCCCAATAAGCAAAGATATGTCAATACCTTAAGAGAAAACTGAGTGTGTGTATGCCTTTACATTTAAAATATTATAGAAATATATTAAGTTATACCCTTTGATCCTAATAAACTATTCCAATACGATGAGTTGGATCCAAATGTTTTTCCTACAAAGTGGAGGGGGACCTCCTCACATGCTGTTCCTGAGAGCCCTAGAAGCTTCCAGGAGCAGTATTTTGGGTAGTACAGTGAGCTGCACCAGGAAGGGGAGCATGGAAAAGTTTTGTTCCTTCAGTGGAACTCAGCTTTGCAGACCAGTGCATCTAATCTAATATTTAAAGATATAATGCTGCCTGCTATCAAGAACCAAAATATCTGCCAATGACAGACTACATGAAGAGTAAATATACATCATCTTAGCACACTCAACTTGAATTCCACAGATGCATTTATAGCTGCTACAAGCGCCATTTTCCAGACAGACAATTCCAACAGTCCAATATTCATAGCCCAATATATTTATGCATGTGAAAATTCCACAACTTTTCAAATGCATACCACAATTATGCACACTGTATAAACCAAAAGTTATACATTACATATTTTGTGGCTATCCCCCTGCACATACTAGTCTTACTTCTGCAAATGTCACTTATCCAGTATTGACCTTGAAAATAGTTTGTACTCTAGGACAAAAGAGTTTAATTCACAGCTCTTTAATTTGTTTGAGTGGAACAGAAGCCAATCCTATATATGCTACAGGGAATAAGATCCACCAGACAGTGAAACTCACCTGAGAGTAAACATGCATAGGAGCAGATCATACACATAATGCAGTGTTAAAAAGCAAGTGTAATAAGTGTAATAAGATGCTTAACTTAAGAACTTTTAACCAAGGTTTACACCTTAAGAGACTCTCCAAATACACGTGGTATTTTAATAGATTTTGGAGGATGTTCACTATGAGTGAACATTAGTTATTAGCTGTGAAGGAACATTGCCTGCAGACAATCAACAAGGATAAATCCACAATGTTTTTCCAATGTGCACACAGTTCAGAACTTTTAGCAGCTTTTCAGCACTTATGTAACAAAATAAGATTTGAATAAGAAAGGCAACAATATAAAAGAGCACTCTTTAAAATAAGTATAAGGTAGTAATTAATTCATGTTAAGTTATTAAAAAGTTATATGAACTGGGATCTTCTCTGCACAACAATGTAATACTCTAACTCCAAGCATTTTTAATATTTCTCTAACTCTGAGCATTTTTAATATCTCTCTAACAGCTCAGAGAAAGAATGTATCTTCAGAACTGTCATTCTGCGAAGTAGGACTCTCAAGCCTAATAGATCTTCAGCATCTTAAAAATAATTTTAAAATGCCTAAAATGTGCTTATCACTGTAAACCTTTTTACTATAACATTTACCCAACTACACACAAGCTGTTATAATCTGAACCAGTCTCAAAGGTCACCCGAAGGTCACCCAAACATTTATTATTTGCAATGAACTTATTTTGTCCATCTAACATCCTTGCAAGTACACTTGCAAATGATAGGTAGACTACTAAAAAGTGCTAATTTTGGAGAAACAGCATGAAATTTGAGCCAAACGTAGCATCAGAACAGAGTATACAACCAGCTAAAATATAATCTCCGTACAGCAGCAATGGAAATACGTCGCCATAGCCCAAATGGCAGATGTATCTTGGTTGTGGTTTTAAGTGATGTATGACTCGGACTAAATCTTTCTTTGTAAGATTATTTTAGTCCATGTTTCTTGTTTTATCTGGCCAAGGGCCGTAAATAATTGATTGAACTATGATCTCCACTGGTAATGGCAGCCATTCTATAGTACTTAAGCATATTCCAAGTCAAGTAGCATTTAATCTGAAGTGTCAATTGACATTCAGCTTCTTTTTTTATATGAACGACTCAGACACTGCAAAAAGAAATTTATGTCAATAATACACATTGATTCCCAAGAACGTAAGGAAGATGACGATATAACATGGTCAGAGTTTCATGCAAATTCAGTCTATTCAAATTCTGCCTTCTACCACTGTTTAAGAAGCCTGCTCATTTAATGCTGACAATTTTGCATGCAGTAAATTTTATGTGCGCTGTCACCAAATACCAGAATCTGGTAGCTATGATAGGGACCTGTTCTTGCTTTCTTTTTGGAAAGACATCCTTTAAGAATAGGGTTGCCTCCTTCCAGGTGGAGCCTGGAGATCTCCTGGAATTTCATCTCCAGATATCAGTTCCCCTGGAGAAAATGGCTACTTTGGAAGGTAGACTTTAAAAGCATTGTAGCGGCAAACCGGAGTCCATTGGGGGGGGGGGGGAGAAAGAGACCTGAGACCGTTATCAAGAAAAAACAGTTTTATTCCAGCTGGTCACCCAGTGGCTTTAGCAAGCAAAATTAACTGGGCCCCGATTTTACTGGGACCAGGACTTTTATTCCATTTTCATGCTTTGACAGACGTGTCAACATTCCACGCCTATCAGGTTTTTAACATACTTTTACACAGTCTGGAGCCTTTAGAGCTCTGGCAGTTACATCCAGTTTTCGATATCATACAGCGTTCACCATGACTTTCCTTGACATTTCACCTAGTAACATACACACAGAGCTAGCTCGTATCCAGGCATACTTCTCCTCCTAGATACAGAGCTTGTATCAAGGCAGATATTTTCCTCTGCTACCACAGCATTATATCTCACTGAGGTCTCTCCCCTCCCCAAAAACTGCCCTCTCCGGCTCCACCTTCAAAGTCTCCAGGAATCGCCCCAAGTGGAGGTGGCAAACCCCGTTAAGACTGCTACGCATTATATAAGCTGGTTTGGTGACCTTTACATAGAAATGGCAGTTTACAAGGAGAAGAGAGCAATCTCACCTTGTCCCTCTTCCATCAGAACAGCTCTGCTGATGTAAGAGAGAGATGTGGCAATTTCACCCCCTTCTCACTCGTCAGTGCATACCCACAACCCATGTGACCATTAGTCCACACTAGACTTGCAGCCCTGAAAATCAGCTTTTCCATGGTTGGAAAGGGCTTGTAAGAAGGAAGTGAATGTAATGTATTTTATGATGTTGAAGCAGCAAAATAAGTTTAGGCTTGACGAGAAAGCAGTACATATACTTCCATTTTTACCCAAATCTGTTTTGTGAAAAAAGCAGGGGGAAATGTTTTCCCTCACAGATGTACAGTTTTCAGAAAATTTATACTTTTACCATGCACATTTTGATAAGCAAAAACGACTGGTTCTTGGAGTCAGTAATTCTGACAAGACAGAGGTTTCCTGGGTTAGGATAAAGGCAGATCAGAAACTCGAGATCTCGTCTGTCTTGGATGGGGTTACACTCCCCTTGAAAAGCCAGGTTTTTCGGAGTTGCTGCTTGACACAACAGTCACCTTAGAAAGCAAGGTGGCTGCGGTGGCTCGGAGTGTTTTTACCCAGCTTCAACTGGTGTGTCAGCTGCGTTCGTTCCTGATTCAGTCAGATCTAGCCACAGTGATCCATGCCTTGGTTACATCTAGACTGGGCTACTGCAATAAGCTCTACTTGGGGCTAACCCTTGAGGAGTGTTCATAAGCTGCAGCTAGTGCAGAAGGTTGCCACTAGATTGCTGGTATGGGCCAACTACCAGGAGTGTATGACCCCAATACTACACCAATTACAGTGGCTACCGATCCGCTCTCAAGCCCAATTCAAAGTGTTCATTTTGTCATTTCAAGCGCTACATGGCTTGGCACTAGGGTATCCGAAGGTCTGTTGTCTCCCATATGTTTCTGCCCATGAATTAAGATCATAGAGAGAGGCCCTCCTGACTGTCCGATCAACCAAAGAAGCTCATCTGTAGGGCATACAAGAGAGGCCTTTTCAGTGGCAGCCCACGATTATGGAACAACCTCCCCAGGGAGGTGCACCTGGCCCCTTCAATGTCAAACTTTGGGAAGCAGTAGAAGACCGTTTTATCTAGGATGGCATTTAACTGATTTCATTTTTATTGGCAGTACTACCTGAAGCTTTTAAAATTGTGACCATTTATGTGTTTTTATAATTGTTGTTTTATTCATATTGCTTTTATTGCATTTTTATAATCATTTTATACTGTACTGTAGCATATTTATTTAAAATATGCTGATACATATTTTAAATAAATACATATTAGGATTGCATTGTTTAAAATATAATACAAAATATTAAAAATTATACCAATAAGCTGCCCACACAATTTATTTTTTGTAAGTTGGTACTAAGAAAAAGCAGCATGGTTCTAAACAGAATACCACTGAAAGTCCAACGGCCCTACAAACGTCCGTATATAAATTATTCATTCTATTTATTACAACCATTTAATTTTGTTTTATAATTTATTAGTTTCTTTTACATACACCTGCCCAATGGAAAGCCTACAAGGGTTTCCTTTAAGAAACAATAATACAGTTTGAGGAAACATGTAAAAGTAGCCAGACACAGGGCCCTACCATGTCACAATCAAGCTGAAATCCCCACAGCCTTCAATGGATGAGATTTGAGTTTCAGAAGTCATTACTATCCTTCAGCAGTACTTTGTACAAAGTTGTATTAATCTTAGAAACCATGTTACACAAATATGTATGCTGCATCATTTTAAGACTTTCTTGCAATGTCTAATTTTTGTTAGGCCTGCAGCATTTAATTGATTAGGTTAGTTAAATATATGGCTAACTAAGAAGGGGTCCCAAATTAATGAGAATACTTTAAAAAAAAGAGAGAGAACTGATTTAAATACAGCTCCTTAAAAAACATAGATAGCAAGCATGGTCTTAGAAGAATAAGCAACACTTTTCTTTCTCAAGCAGGGACACCTTTTTGAACCCAACCTTTATGAACCTTCAGGCATCTGAATTCTAACACAGGGTGGTGGAAGCAACCCCAACATCTAAAGCAGTGAGGTTACACATAACTTTATTAGTAACTCTCCAACATATCAGAAAGAAGCTCTGCTTAACAAGACACCTGTTAAAAAGAAAATATTGTTTAAATTTTTTTTGCATATACATAGTTTGCCTTCAGTAAAGCAGTGAAGCTCCTTGTGCTGTGGTGGCAGCTGCTGCCACAGCAACGTTTTTAAAGATCTGAATTTTAAAGCCAGTCAGATCTCCTAAGACCAATCAAAAGCTGTGCTGGACAAAAACCCCGTCCAGCCTCAGTCACGTTCTGCAACACTTGGTAGGCACTAGGAAAGGTATCTGTGAGCACCATGGCACCAATAGGCACTATGCTGTTCTAAAAGAAATACTGCTTGGGTACTTGCTATGATAAACAAAAAACTTTTTTTTACAAAATGAAGCTTCTGTCTTCAAAACTATTATTTTACTTCTATACAAGTGAATGAAAACTGAATAGATTTACAGTGTTGATTTCAGTGGTCTAGGACTGGAGTAACTTTGAATAGGATTACATTGTAAAACACATAGTTAATAGACTAAGATTTATTTTAAGAAACGGTCCTAATGTGTTCTACACACACACACAAAACTGAACCAAAGATTAAGGTAATGAGCATATTTACAGATAGCACAATTTCATGGAAATCTGCACATCAAGCTTCAAATGTTTCCTCAGCAAAGCACCAATTTTCTTTACCTAACATTACTGCATACTCCTGCATACTCCTGTAGTAGAAAAAACCATAAGAACATAAGAAAGGCCCCCCTGGATCAGACCCAGGCCCATCAAGTCCAGCAGTCTGTTCACACAGTGGCCAACCAGGGGCCTCTAGGAAGCCACAAACAAGGCGAGTGCCCTGACCTGGATGGCCCAGGCTAGCCTGATCTCGTCAGATCTCAGAAGCTAAGCAGGGTCAGCCCTGGTTAGTATTTGGATGGGAGACCACCAAGGAATACCAGGGTTGCTGTGCAGAGGAAGGCACTGGCAAACCACCTCTGTTAAGTTTCTTGCCATGAAAACCTCATAAGGGGTCGCCATAAGTCGGCTGCGACTTGATGGCACTTTACACACACACAACAAGGCGAGTGCAGCAGCACCACCGCTGTACTTAGTAGCAGAACTTCTCACTTTATATTACTTCTGACAAAAAAGCAGGACTAGGGCAAACAAACAAGAAAAGCTTTGGGTAAATAGAGATTAATAAATGGACAAATCTTTATGGAAGAAGGGTTGTCCCTGCCATGCATATTTTACATACATATATATATTTGCTGTTCATAAAACCATCGCTTAGACTTAACAGCTAATGCACACACCAGGGCATGTGTCTTGCAAAAAGCCTGTTTTTCTTCCCCACCTTATTCATCATAAGTTAAGAGAAAGATTTAGCGTACTGGTTTCATCAGAGAAATAAGACAGTCAGTGCACGGCGCTCACTATGAAACGTCCAAATCTACAGCCACACCTTTTACTGCCTCTGAATCCTGGCATAAGATGCCCTTAAAATAAAACAGTGTCCCCTCAAATCCAAGAAAGGGGGGGGTGGCAAATCAGGGAAATCTGTGGGTACATATGTGAGGAAGGAGAGGTCAATAAGGAAAAGAGTTGAGAGAAGAGTGTAACTTAACTGGGAAAGCAGTAGAAGGCATGGGGAGGGAGGTGGGGAGGGAGGTGGGGAGGGCCAGCAGCAGCTTCACCTACCTTTCAGCAGCAATTAAGGCACCGCTCTTCCCACTGGAAACGCGGAGGAGATAAGATCTCTACGCAACATAAGGAAAGCGGCGGAGAGCTTCCCAGAGAGGCTCGTCGAAGGAGGCCGGTGGCTGAGGCGTCGGCGCCCCTCTGCCCCTCCTTGCGTGGGAGCCCGCGAGTGGGGAGCCCCCTCTCGCCCAGCACCCGCTCGCCCTACTTCGCCTCCCCCCCCAACCACCACCACCACCACCACCCCCCGCAGCCCCTGCCTCTCCCCTTCCCTCTCACACTTGTTTACCTTCTCCACTGCCTAGCACAGCCACCGCCGCCATCTTCCCCCAACGACAAGCACCCCCACACTGACCGTCACTTCCGCCGCCACCTGTGGGAAAGGCAGAGGGACACGCATAGAAGGAGCAGGAGAAGGCGCCTCCATGAAGACGCGGCCGGCTACCGCTTCTCCGGCTGAGGCGGCCGCCGCCTTCCCGCTCCCCGCACCGTCCGCCGCCGGCCGGCCCGCCCGCCCCATTCACCGGGGATGCCGCCGCCGCCGCCGCCTCACAAAAGCAGCCCGCCCCGCACGCAGCGCTGGCCCCGCCCCCTCCCTCCGCACCGCACGCAGCGCTGGCCCCGCCCCCTCCCTCCGCCCCGCACGCAGCGCTGGCCCCGCCCCACCTTGAGCGCCCGCCCCTACACTACAATAACCCCGCCTCCCGCACCCACGCCCAGCCCTGTCCCCAAGGCCGCTTCGACCCCTTTTTCTCAAAACTCCAGGATCTGGCGGGCTTCCGCTCCCCATCAATGCGTTAAAACCAGCTCCTTTTCCCTTTTTCAACACACCAGCTCGACTCAGGAACGCCACTGAGCCAGTGGCGTTGCTTCCCCCCCCCCCGTCTTTCCTTCCTTCGCCGAGCGAGAGTGTCCGTGCCAGGAGACGAATGTTTAAATACGTGTTTAGCGACATTTGTTTTACAAAACGTGTCTCGATTTTATGTGAAAAACGTTGTCGAGTTCGTTTCACGGTCGGAGTTCGTTGGTTCTTGTAGGTTATTCGGGCTGTGTGACCGTGTCAGAGTTCATTGGTTCACGGTCAGCATTCATTGGTTCTTGTAGGTTATCCGGGCTGTGTGACCGTGGTCTTGGTATTTTCTTTCCCGATGTTTCGCCCGCAGCTGCGGGCGAAACATCAGGAAAGAAAATACCAAGACCACGGTCACACAGCCCGGATAACCTACAAGAACCTGTCGCTCATTTTGGAAGCTTAAGAGCTCTGAAGTGTTACTCCTCTGAAGATGCCTGCCACAGCTGCGGGCGAAACGTCAGGAAGGAAAATACCAAGACCACGGTCACACAGCCCGGATAACCTACAAGAACCAATGAACTCTGACCGTGAACCAATGAACTCTGACACGGTCACACAGCCCGGATAACCTACAAGAACTTGTCGCTCATTCTGGAAGCGTAAGAGCTCTGAAGTGTTACTCCTCTGAAGATGCCTGCCACAGCTGCGGGCGAAACGTCAGGAAGCAAAATACCAAGACCACGGTCACACAGCCCGGATAACCTACAAGAACTTTGTCGAAGGCTTTCACGGTCAGAGTTCATTGGTTCTTGTAGGTTATCCGGGCTGTGTAACCGTGGTCTTGGAATTTTCTTTCCTGACGTTTCCTGACGTTTCGCCAGCAACTGTGGCAGGCATCTTCAGAGTAGTAACACTGAAGGACAGTGTCTCTCAGTGTCAAGGGTGTAGAAAGAGTAATATATAGTCAGAAAGGGGTTGGGTTTGAGCTGAGTATTGTCCTGCAAAAGTATTGTCCTGTAAGTATCAAGATAATGTGCTAATGAGGGTATGGTATGTTAATATGGAACCATTGTATCCTGAAGTGATCTGTTAATGTGTGTAATACAAGAACTTGTCGCTCATTTTGGAAGCTTAAGAGCTCTGAAGTGTTACTCCTCTGAAGATGCCTGCCACAGCTGCTGCCGAAACGTCAGGAAGGAAAATACCAAGACCACGGTCACACAGCCCGGATAACCTACAAGAACCAATTTTATGTGAGTTTAATTGTGTGGCTTCCCTCTCCTCACCCTTCAGATAATCCTGGGAACTGTAGTTTGGAGAGGGTCCTGAGAATGCTGGATATCTCTAAAACCAATCCCGTTCCTGTTGAATGTTAAATTTGTGATTTAGACATTTCCTTGCGGTCATCTAATGGACATTAGTAATCCCTTTGACAGCCTTTGACTCCCCCCTTTTGGAGACACACCTTAACACGGTGAGGGTTTTTTGTGTGTCAGTCAAGCTGAAAGCAAGGACTCTGTCAAGAGGCTAAACTCCTAGCAGTATCACTCAAGGTGGAATAGTCACAGCTGGGACACCAGACTAAGATGCATCCACCCCCTTCAGGGATCAACCGCCACATCAGCAAAAGAGAACAGACAATTCAGAAATGAACAGACAGTTCCAATGGTGATGAGGGCAGAGGAATCCTTGAAGGGTAGTAGCAGAATGGCCAGCAGCAGAATGGAAGGTGACACTGGCAGAGCATCTTTCATAGATAACGGCAGTCCCACTTCACCTAACTCTGGTTAGTACTGCGCAGAAGAAGGCAGAGGTAAACCACTTATGGCTAACCCTTACCTCAAACACCCTACAATGAGACCATCCAAAATGAAAACAGATATAGTGCTGGAAGATGGTACCCCCAGGTCAGATGGCACTCAATCAGCTACTGGGGAAGAGCAGAGGACAACAACGAGAAATGCTGTTATTAATGACACAACTAGACAAAAGCCAAAAGGATGTTCAGTTGTTGACATGAATGGATGCAAAAGGAAAATCCAAAGCTGTTGGACACAGATAATAGAACATGGAATGTGAGAAGCATGAATCAAGATAAGCTTGAAACTGTAAAATGAGAAATGGAACATTCAAACATTTCAGTTCTGTGAGTGAGTGAACTAAAGTGGACTGGATTAGGACATTTTCAGTCAGAAAATTACAGCGCCTTACTCGGGGAATGACAAAAACAGAAGAAATGGAAGTACTTTAACAGTGAGGCAAAAAGTCGCACAGGCAGTCGGGGATATAATGCAAAGTCTAAGTGAATAATATCAGTCAGATACAGATGACTGTATATGTGGACATCACCAGATGGCCAATATAGAAATCAAATAGAGTACATAATTGTAAGCAGAAAATGGAGAAGCTTTATTCTCTCTACTAAAACAAGACCAGGAGCCAACTGCGGTACAGACCATGAATTGTTAATATTGAAAATTAGAATAAAGCTGAAGAAAAACACCGAAGCATTCATAGTTCCAAAATACAATCTAAGCAACATTCCTGAAGAGTTTAAGCTCATGCAGATTTGCATTACTAAATTCAAGTAAATGTGAACCAGAAGAACTATGGATTGCAACTAGAGATATTATCAAGGAAGAATGCACAAAGACAAAAGAAATGAAAAGCCTTGATGGATGACTGAGGAAACTCTTAAAATTACTAAGGACAGTCGAGAAACAAAAGAAAAATGCAACAGACACAGAATCAAAAAGCCTAAAGGCAGTGTTCCTTCCAACAACTCGCCTGTAGAGACAAAGAGAACTATTATAATAACCTGTGTAAATATATAGAAGAGAATAACAAAAAAGGAAGAACAAGAGATCTGTTCCACAAGATCCAAGAAATCAAAGGGAAATTTAAAGCACGGTTAGGCATGCTGAAAGTCCAATATGGAAATACATCAACCAAACAGGACAAAATAAAGCAAAGGTGAGAACAATACACTGAAGAACTATACAGAAGAGACAAAAGGATGACCGATTCCTTCCAAGAAGAATCTTTTGAAGAAGAACGTACAGTTTTAGAAAGTGAAGTCAAAGCTGCACTGAGAGCAATTGGGAGAAACAAATCTCCAGGAGCACAGAAACAGACTCCATCCAAATCTTATGATGAATATGCCAAAATAACACTAGGAAAAGTTGAAGTCAGCAGGAAATGAGGAAGACCCAACATGAGCTGGATTGACTCTATAAAGGAAGACATGGCACACAATCTAAAAGACCTGAGATGGCTGTTAATGATAGGACATTTTAGAAGACATTGATTCACAGGGTCGACATGAGTTAGAAGGGACTTGACGGCACTTAACACACACAGTGTAATTCTGCTTAGAACTGCACTGTTGATCTACTAATAGTGCCATCCTAAACAAAATTACCAACTACTGCTTAAGATGACACTAAATACTGAGAACAAAACTACGGGGAAATAGGTCTTCTGAATTAATTAATATGGAGTGCAAGGATACAGCATTGCATACATGATATTTGCCACAAATCATAATTAGAAGCACAACCCATAATTTCACACCAGAGGTGGTATATCAATGAAAGTTGGTTGCTTCACGATGCTAGATGCCTATTACGGGTAAAACCAATGAATGTAGTCCCAACAAAAATTAAGAATACCAGCGGTAAACCATCAGTGTTACAGCTGGTCCCAAACTGGTGAATGCCCCAGTTCAGTAAAGCCTGAAAGCAGGCTCCCCATTCATGGCCTATGTACTTCACAAATAGTGTTGACATAAACATTTGAGCTCATGGTAAAGGTATGTAAATATGTTTAGTATTTGCATCCTCCTGTTTCTAGAAAATTTTAATTTTGTTCTTTTATCTAATTTCAAACCTGCCCCCAAGTGTGCAAATCCAAAAAAGATGGTCAGGTACAAGTTTTCTTAATAAACTCAGAGGAAAAGCCCAGGTTTTCAGCAAAATCCAAAAACTCAAAAGAAAAGGAGTGTTGAAACTAAAACAACGTAAACAAGATGTTGTCACTGTCTCAGGTCTTTTAAACGATTTCTGTAACAGCCTGGCCAGAGGTGGCTTGGAGGAGAAAGTGCATCCAGCCTTTCAGCTCCAAGCCCAGGGTCCCCCTTTCAGCAGTGACTGGGGGAAAGGAGGCTTGGAGAGGAATGCCCATTATGCACTGGAGCCTCTTTCATAATCCAGGTGATGGTGGAAGTTTGGGCTTTGAGCAGACACATTTTCCCTCTCTAAGCTCTGGTTTATAACAGCAGGAGCCACAAGGGAGGAGAGAATGGGATTTCCCCTCTACCAGGAGTCTTTCCCCTTGTCATAATACAACTCTTGGGTACCCATCTGGCTTTGTCCATCTGTTTCTTCATGTTTCCCTGGATGAGTACTTTAAGAGTGCCTGATGTAAATTCTCCAGATGCTATCTGAAGGCTTGGCTCAACTGCAGTTACACTGTAGGGCTTAACTGTGGGTCATGAATTGTGTGGGACACACTGGAAGACAGCTAGAAGAATGAAGGTAAATGCAAGTCTGCTGATTTTAGATATAAGGTGGTTGTTGATATGTATATTGCTTAGTTGCACTGTAGCGCCTGAAAAGTAAACCTGCTATGATGACTGGTTCAGGTAGAAAAGAAGCAAAAAGGATTGAATGCTGGTGGAATTTCACTAGGGCCTCTTTTGCAACTTTTAGGTTGCCAAATTAGGCTCACTTCTTCAGTTGAAAACCACGGGACACATTTATTCCAGAAACTAAAGGTTTTGGCTAGGTCCAACTAGATCACAGAATCAGGGTTATCTTTGGGGGTGCTTCTCATTACCTCTCATTCATTCATTCATTCATAAACCTTTAATGGCATATAAATTGTTACAATTGATACGAACAATGGTCATAAATCTTAAAACCGATAAGATAAAATCATAGCGAGTAACATCAGATATCAGAGGTTATAAGTTTTTGGACATTTAGCACTTCTACTAAAAAATCTCAAAATCCATACGAATCCCACTTCTAGACTTGGGAAGCTCTTTTCCTGAGGGAAAACGCCGATCTAACGGTCGTAGTTGGATAGAACAACCCTCCATTCCTTTGTGACATAAACAGGTCGGAAATCCTCTCGGGCTCACACACTCACTTCGCCAGTCTCCTTCCTCCCCTTCATAGCCAGTGAAAAGGCCGAAGACTTTCTGTCCGAAACCGGCCCTGCCCAGTCCTCACTCGCCAACCGCCACAAAAGAAGGGCCCTCTCGCTCGTTTAAAGGCTAACGAACGCCCGGCCATGGCTCGCAGGCCTCTGCCGCCGCCGCCCCCGCCCAGCAGCTGTTGGCCCTTCCCACTCCCCCCCTCCCGTTGGGAAGGAGGAGGCGTCCCGCCCCAGACGCGCCTCGCTTCGCCACCGCCGGTTGCATCAGCCAAGCTGTGGGGTCCTCGCCGGGCTGCCCGCGTCCTCGCCTGAGCCAACTCGCGAGCGGGCCTGCGGACCGGGAAGAGGCGGAAAGGAGGAAATCCCCTTCCCAGGCGTTTCTCGGCACCGTCAAAAAAAATAAAAAATAAAAACCCCCCGCGGCTGCTGTTCGACGAAGGGTCAGGCGGGTTGAGTAGCCGCCTCGCTTCCTTTCCGGCAAGATGGCGGGGGATGAGGCGGGCGTGACTCTGGGGCAGCCGCATCTCTCCCGGCAAGACTTGAGCACCTTGGTGAGGACGGGGGGGGGGAAGGTGCAGCGGGGGCGGCGAGAGGCCGGGGCGGTCAGTTCCCCCTGTGCGGCAGTCGCGGTGCTGGGCAGGGCGGGCGGGAGGAAGGGAGCTCGTGGAAGGCGACGAGGCTTTCGCCCGGCTGCTGCTCCTTCTCTCTGGTCAAGCGCGAGGAAACGCTCCTCCTTGGAGTTAGGGGTGGGGGTGGGGGTTCACGCGCTCACCTCCTCCTTTCTCGGTTGGCCTTTACTTTGGCTGCAATCCCAACCGTCAGGCCCCCCCCCCCCGCGTCTGAAATGCTCTGCTCCTGAACTTGGTCGTGGGTTCGGTGATGTTAGTGTTACACGATGAGGGAGTCTTTTTTTTCCTCCCCCCCCCTCTTCCCTTCCCCTCCAGTTTGCTATCTCTTAAGTCAAAAGAGTAGCTCGCCGAAATGTTTCCTTTCTCCCTTAGCGAAATTTTTAGGGAATTGCGAAGATTTCCCCCCTTAAGGAGGAGAAAGAAATGGGCACTATTTGGATGTGAAGCTGTGCACTGACTAGTCACAGCTTATTAGCTTCTGTGGAGAGAGCAAGATGGCAGTAGGCTTGTTTCTCAGGGGGTATACATACGGTGACTGTTCCTTTTTATTCAGCTGCGTGTTTTTAGCATCGTTTTAACATTTGCATTTGTCAGAACTCTGGCTGCAAAGTGTTCAGGGCCTACTCAGGCGAAAGATAGTGCCCCTTGACTTCAATAAACTCTGTCGGGACGCTGTTGTGCGCTTTGCAACTGTGGTTAAGAATTAAGCCAATAATTTAAGTAGTTTTGCAAAATAACCTTGGCCAGGCTACCCTTTTTCATCTCGAGTTTCTCACTTGTGAAAAATGAATTACATTCTCTACAGGGTTCCTATGAAAATGGTAATAAACTGCCGGTAAACTACTTAAGACAAGCTGTATAGCTAATGAGACTTTTATGAAAACTGAACGAATAACATACATATATTTATGAAAACTGAACGAATAACATACATATATTTATAATATATCATAAATATATTATTTATAATAAAACCTTAGTAATGTACTCATTTAAGCATGTTTAGAGTAAATCCAGCTTTAATTGCATACTCAGGTACGCATGGATAGGAAAGTAGCTTTCATATCAGTGAGCGGAAGTTGTGTTATCATTAATTCTGTTTGCCTTTATACTCATTATTTGTAAAGTTCTTCTATGTTTGTTATGAGCATTTATATCTATTTTAATTTGTGTTTTTAGTTAACAATTATTCAGTTAATAAAAGTAATATGGTTGTGTGTTAAATATTTGGGGGTCACTGAAGTTTTGTTTCCTTCAGGATGTTACTAAGTTGACACCTCTGTCACCAGAGGTCATCAGCAGGCAAGCTACAATAAATATAGGTGAGTTAACACAAGTTTAACTAGAACATGTTGAAGCACATTAATGTTAATAAGTCACAGGGTTAGCCATGTTAGCTCTATGGCACCTTAAGAGCCAGCATGGTGTAGTGGTTAAGAGTGGTGAACTCTAATCTGGAGAACCAAATTTGATTCCCCACTCTTCCATATGAAACCTGTTGGATGATCTTGGGCTAGTCACAGTTCTCTCAGAACTCTCTCAGCCCTACCTACCTCACAAGATGCCTGTTTTGGGGAGGGGGGAAGGCGATTGTAAGCCGCTTTGAGACTCCTTACAGTAGAAAAAAGCAGGGTATAAAGCTATTCTTCTTGAAGACAAATACATTTATTGCGGCATAAGCACTCATGAATCAGAGAATGTTTCTTTACACACAATACAGTATTGCTAGTTAAGCCCATGTCTTTCACTATAAACTAAGGCTTCTGTAGAAAGAGCTATGATAGGTAGGAGGGTCTCTTCCAAGACTAAAGTTATAATCCAGCATTGATTTAAGTGTGCTTGCTTTATTAATTTTAATAATTTAAGTGCACATGACTGTGTTGGATTGTTGTTTAACTATGGTGTTATGACCCATTCATAAATCAGTACTAAACTTTCTTTGTGCCTTCCTTAATAGTACATGTCGCCTTCCTGCATTTGTTGGTCAGGGCTTTACTTCTGTCTTTGAGTTTCCTTCCTTATGTGACTTTGGATATTTTGCTCCATTATTTTTAATCTGCCACTAAGCTAGGCTTATTTGATTTGATTGCCCTTTTGGCGTCCTGACTAGTTCGCTTGACTTGAGGTTCAGTATTAGACATACAGATAACTTCTTTCCTAAATTACTTCATGTTCCCAATGTTCCCTTCAGGTGCACATCCTATACATGCTGCCTTGATTCTTATTTAAGTCTCTCTCTGCATTCTCCTTACTATACAGGCTTGACTATCTTCTGTTTCCTCATCTGTATTTCACCAACAGTCTTAATTTGGCCAGGGAGGGTGGGTTAGAAATCAAAAATAATAAATAAATAATACACTCATTCCCTTACTGTCCAGGCTTCATTTCAACAGAAATTGGAAGTCTGCTGCCGCAATAATGCATCAAGCTTTTAATAAGTGTTGGCTGTATTAGATGATGTTTTCCAATGCCTGTTATTGGATTTTAAAATACTCATTCTAGAAGAGGTGTAGGAACCAAACTGGTTTCAAAAGTAATGGATACATTTATGAAAGTTTTTGGTCTGGTGTTTCAGTTTGCAACTCGTTGGTAAATAAGAATCATTTGGCAAGATACAGTTTCTGTGGATGCTTCCACAAGTAGATCTTGTTTGGGGTAGATTGGTATGGTGCCAAGGAACCTTTCTGTGGAATGGATTTTGTGTTACACAGGATATCTAATTGGTCACCATATTTGAATTTTTGAAAGAATGTTTTCCCAGGTCAGATCAACTTGTGACTCTTCAGTTAATATGGAGACGAGTGTATGGTTCATAAGAGAATATGATCTAGAGTTTAAATTACTATATTGGGAGTTGTTCCTGTCATCTACTGTAAGCAATAGATTAACCGAGCTTTTACAAACATGGAAGGCTTGTGGTCCCAGTATGTGACAGACTCTGGACGGCTGCTGAAAAATTGATAAAATCTTCTATTCTGTAGAGGGCTTTCTGGACATGAAGCAATGTTTTGACAAAAAATTGTTTTTAAAATCTAGGTACAATTGGTCATGTAGCTCATGGAAAGTCAACTGTCGTAAAAGCTATTTCTGGAGTTCATACTGTCAGATTCAAAAATGAACTGGAAAGAAATATCACTATCAAGCTGGGCTATGCCAATGCTAAGGTTTGTCACTACCCTTACATACTGCTTATTTCCTATTTTGATTTGAATTGTTCTGCTTTTACTATCCTTCACTGCATACCGTAATTAATCAGCAGCAAACGAAACCTTCTCTCCTGTAACTCTTGGCAGATTTACAAACTTGATGATCCAAGTTGTTCTCGACCAGAATGTTACCGGTCCTGTGGGAGCAGTACACCTGATGAATTCCCTACAGATGTTTCTGGGACCAAAGGGAATTTTAAATTAGTCAGGTAAGCATTCTCACCATGAATGATTTTTAGTTTTTTTCCCATCATTCTTTAATGTGGGTGTATGCTTAAGTGTAGTGCACAGTTGAAATTCACCATTCTGTGCGTGTGTTGAAAACTGGGTCTGTAGGTTCTCAGACTGACCTTGAGGGCAGATGAGGAGAGCATCTGAGGGCTGACTGGGCTATCTCCTTCCATAGTTGTGCAACTTTATCTACCCCAGGAGAGGGAGAAGAACAGATTAGATTATTCTCAGTTTAGCAGTAGCAGAGGAAAGCTCAGTCAGCCAAAAACTTCTTTTATCTGACAAGAGTGTAAAAATGGCAAGGGGTACACAAATACTGCATATCTCCACAGCTTTTTATGCCTGTGGTGAAAGCCTTGAGCATTCCAAATGAACAGACCTGAGCTGCTGGACAGATGAGTGGCATAACGCAGGCCGTGACAGATTTTTTTTTTATGTTGGAGCCAGCCTTATCTGTAACTAACACAATATTTTCATTGTCATGTGAATCACCCTGAGCAAATCTCTGAAGAGACCTGAAGCATTAATCAGTGTCAAATTTAGAAACTCACTGAGTTCTTTGCCTTTTCAAGGAATTAGAATTTGTACCATTCATTAAGGATAAGTTGATCATTATTCCTGTTTGGTGGAAAAATTACTTTTGGAAATGCTGAGCCAGTGTTGTTGTTTCAGTGACATCTGTAATATTCAAGATTACCCACTGGCCAATCCTAATGTAATCAAACAACCAAGTGCTCTGTCATCCATGCCCACTAAGTGGTACAAAATTACAATTTTCAGCAAAGAAACACTGAGCAAGTACTACCTCAGATACAAGGGATGGGGAAATAAAAGTTCCAGGTAACCACTAAAGAAAAATCAAGAAGCAAAATATGTTTTCCTATGCATGATCCACCATGGTATAGAATCCTAATCAGATAAAAGTGCTTTTCTCATTCAGGGGGAGCAGCTACCAAAAGGATTCCCCCCCCCCTTACCAATTAGTCTTAAAGTGGTGTAACCCTTTGCTCTAAGCCTAAGGCATGCAATGCAACTTGCCTTTCCTACAAATAGTAGTAAAGAGACTGCTGCAGATTTTCTAAAAAACAGGGAGGCTGCCAGAACTTGCAAAAAAACTTTCCATCAGGGGGGATCCTGCTTGTGCCTGCCAAAGACACCAAAGGATTTTTTTTAATCTCACACCAAACCACACATCAGCCACCTTTTTCCAGTGGGGTTAAGCTGAATATGTATGAGAAAATAAACTGAAGAGGTAAGCTCTGGCTTACCAAATCTCATATTGAAATAAATATTGTTAGTGTAAGGTGCCACATGATATTTGTTTTATTTTGCTATAAAATACTAATACATTCACCCCTCTGCAATCCTGCGCAATTATAAAGGAGTAAGCACTGTTAAATCCAGTTTCAGAAGGGGTTGGTCTGTTACGGACCATTGTTTAGTGCTCTCTCACTTAGCCGAGAAATATTCCTCCCCCCAAAATGGCACCCTTTACCCGGGTTTTATGGATCTTAAGGGAGCTTTTGATACCATCCCGAGGGAGAGGCTATGGTTGAAACTATCAAATTCTACTATGGATAGGAGGTTACTATGGCTCATTCAACAATTTCATACTGACCTCACAGCTCAGGTTCTTTGTGGCGACCAAGGAGAACTAACTGAGCCCTTTGCACTGGCCAAGGGAGTTAGACAAGGTTGCCTCCTTGCTCCTCTCTTGTTTAATCTATGCCTGAATGATATGGCAACCATTTTCTCAGAATATTGTCACCCCCCAAAGCTTGCAAGTCATCCCACCCCAATTCTACTGTATGCTGATGATGCAGTTCTCCTGTCCCGCACAATAATTGGTTTGAAAAGATCTTTACCAACCTTTTCCGAGTACTGCTCTAGGGAAGATCTTAAAATAAACCGTCATAAATCTAAGATTAGGATCTTCACTAAGAGGAGAAAAATGCCTCTTTTTCACTGGGTATTAGACGGCTTTGAGGTTGACCAAGTCAAGGCATTCTTTTTTCCCATAACCTAAATTGGAATGCCCATCAAAAAGCAGTGTCCAACAAAATTAAACCTGGGGTTGGTGCTATTGTCAACTTTTTCCACACCAAAGTTGGCAAATATATTCCAGGAGCTATTCAGGTTTTTAATCTAAAAATTACCCCAATTATTCTCTTTGGTGTTGCCATCTGGATAACAGTTGTCAATGAATCTATAGATCGTCCATTGCTTCAGTTCTTACGAAAACTCCTAAATGCCCCTCGATGTGTTGCTGGCGTTACTCTTCGTTCCGAGTTTGGCCAAATGTCACTCGAAGCTAGGGCATGGTCGGCTGCCTTTAAACTACACCTTAAACTGTGCTTTAGCATTGAGGGGTTCCTCGCTTCTCTGAAGCACGACCCTTTTAAATCCTCATGGCAAAAAATCTTAGATGAGAAACTGTCATTGTTGGGCTTCTCGCAGGATATGTTATTAGATCTTGGGAAAACTGAAGCTTTCACCAAAATTAAAAAGCGCATTAAAGAGCTTGATTATAACAGCACTACTTTTCGTTCTCGCCGCATTTGTTCATCCCAGTTCTTTGGAATACCACCACCACGTGGTTTGCCTGCTTATACATATTATTTGACAACTCCTCGTCTTTCTAGAGCTTTTTGTTTAGCTAGATTGAATGCTAACCCCTGTATGGTTATGCAGGGCAGAATTTTGAATTCTTCAGACAGGACCTGTCCTTGCTTTTCTGGCTCTATCGATTCATTAGCTCATGCCCTTTTGGAATGCCGCTTTTACGAGGAACTTCGATCACATTATATTTCCCCCCTTTTAACATACAAATCTAATGCCTCTGTGTCTGACGTAATGCTTTTTCTACTAAGCGATAGGGATCCCAAGGCTACATTGTCAGTGGCAAGATTTGTTTCAGTCCTTATATCCCTCAAACACTAGACATATGCTGCTCAAGATCAATGGATCAAGGAGCTTCTAAGGGATAAAAGGAAAGGGGGAAAAAGGAAGGAAAGGTTAAATCCAGTTGAACTTACTTATGAGTAAATTTGCATATGATCAGATAGAGGTTCGCTGGCAGTTAGATCTTTTTAGCAAAATCAGCAGCACATCCAATTTATTTATTTTTACAAAAGAACAACGCTAATCAAAAGCAATCCCAGTTTTAGCATCATATGCTTAGCAGAATCAAGGATGGAGTTCAGTTCTAAATAATCAATAAGCATTTACGTTTAAAACAATGGGGGAGCCAAAACAAAACTTTTCCTAAACTTTAGAGGTTTCAGCAAGAACAGATTACTCAAACAATTCATCAAAATGAGTCTACCATTTTGCCAATTTGTTGGGCTTACAAATATGGCAGTTTCATGAATATTCAGGAAATCAAGATCCCAGTCCATATAGTTGTATCAAAGTAGCAAGTCTTATAAAGGCACAGTTAAAAATGAGTAAAGAGGAAATTTACCATTGCTGTGACTGTGGGGGAAAATGACAGAGGGGAGGCTGGGAATCTACACATGAACCTGTTTCAGGGCTAGTAATTAACTATGCCTATTAAAGGTTAATGAATGAAGGGCTAGTAATTAACTTGCAAAACAAAAGTCCAGTGACACCTTAAAGTCTGACAGCATTTATTGCAGTGTTAGTTTTCATGAGTCATACTTGAGAGTGCTGCATGGTGACGTCTATTCAAAGCTGCACACTTGTGCACAGGTATGTAGAAGTTAAGCTCCCACAAGAAGTGGGACTTACTTCTGAGTAAATATGCCTGTGATAAGACTGGTCCTGCCCTCCAGTTTGGTGTTGAACAGGTTGGGCCTCCATCAGGGAAAAGCGAGAGCTTTTCCAAATCATCCATCATAGTAACTGTAAAACTACTTGTAACCAGGAGCAACCTGCAGTTGCAATTGTGGACTGGTGCCTGGGTTTGTCTACTGGCATAATGTGTTGTTTGACTCCTGACGTTGACTGTGAAGACAGAGTAAATGATAGATACTGAACATGCTCCATAGTTATTCTGCTATGTTTTCTCTGCGATTTCTGAAATATCAAGTGAGCTTTACAGACAATACACAAATGTAGATGTTAACCTGAATCCTATTTAAAGAGAGCAGCACAACACACATGGAAGTAAACTTTCTTCCACACATGCACACTGCGGCTTACTGTATTCACTGAACTCATGCTGCCAAGAATAGTGTGGGGTGAGGGTGGGGAATCAGCATTCCCATCCCTTAATTGATAGTAGCCACTTCAACTAGCAGAGAGAAGTGATATGGTGAAAGACCTTCCTTTCTGAATTCTGCAGTAATCCTTTGAATCCCTTCAACCCGCTTGGATCCATTGGCTTTGTTTTGCTTGGATCTCCTGGGAGTCATTGGATCCAGCCCATTGATACATGTTAAAGAGATCTTTTTCTCAGAATTACTGTTTTACATATTTGCCTTAATAACAATATGTTGGTATTGGGCTCATCCGCCTTAAATGCCTTTCAGTTATTTTAAGTAGACTGCTTACCTTTATTTGTGATTAATGCTTCTTGTTTGTATAACAGGCATGTCTCCTTTGTGGATTGTCCTGGCCATGATATTTTGATGGCTACTATGTTGAACGGAGCAGCTGTCATGGATGCAGCTCTGCTATTAATAGGTAATCACTGGTACGGGGTGTTGTTATATGGTGCGGGCCGCTTCTCACTGTTGATCAGGTGGATTATATAAAGTATGTGTGTAAAGGGTTGGAGCCATGGGTTCCGTCTACTAATTGAGTATTCTTCCAGAATCCTTAGATTCAACCCAGTATAAATATACACACAGATATCATATGATGTATATGTTTGCAAGCATGTGTTTGCTTATCAGAAAATCAACAAGCCAGGTCCATATGTAACTGGCTAAGTATACGATTGTTTTTTAAAAACTGAAATACAATCTGACCTGCAGACTTCAGCATAACTCTTGCTTCCTGGTACTCATGTATCACAAAGCTTGCATACCTATTTTAATGTAAGCATTCATACCTATTTGACCTCCAGCAATGGGTATGGCTTGCTAACTGACAGCTTTAAACCTCATTGGTAAGCCTCCAGTATTGGGTATTGGTATATCTATGGACTCTGATCCACATAGAGTAGATGAAACTAGCTGCATGCCCTTCTGTATTCTGCTGTGCAATATAACATGTTTCTCTGTCTTTCCAGCTGGCAATGAGTCATGTCCTCAACCCCAGACCTCAGAACATTTAGCTGCTATAGAAATTATGAAGCTGAAACACATTCTAATTCTACAAAATAAGATTGATTTGGTAAAAGAGAGCCAAGCCAAGGAACAGTATGAGCAAATTCTAGCATTTGTACAAGGTAAGTTTCCAGAAACAGTCACAGCCAAGAAGTTTGCCTTGCAAGTTTTTAATGATGGTTTCGTATGATAAATATTAGCTTTCTTTGAAATACTTAGTGATATTAACAGTGCAGTCTTGAGCAGTGTTACGCCTTTCTGAGTTCATTTATTTCAATGGATTTATAGTGTCACTCTGTTTAGGATGACACAGTAAGTTGCACTAAGTTTAGGATGACACAATAAGTTGCACTGGGAAAGGTTTTATAGGATAAATGTTTAAAATTCTTTGGCTCAGACCTTCAACTGATTAAATGCAAGGAATCCTTATGTCAAGTAACAGGGGCAGTAAGTTCTGCTCACCTCTCTTCCACTAAGTCTTTAAGAGAGAAAGACTTTCCCAATGAAGAATTACTTTTTTCCGATTGAGAAGACCTTCTTTGTTGAAGTGCCATTGGATTTGACCCAGATTACTTGTGTAGAATAGCAGAAACTAGGGCACACTTTACCAAAGCGCATTAAACTGTCTGCATGGCATTTTGGTGTGGCTTGGTTGATTCTTTGCTAACACAAGCAGCCTCATCTGATCAACTGCATAACTATGCTGGACGTTCATTGATTCTAAAGCTGTAATTTGCAAAGTGTCTGAAGCTGTGCTGGGTCGTTTTTGTTAATGTTTGCAGATACTAATCCACTTCCATATTAATCGACTTTGGAGCTGTAAAAGTGTAAGAGATGCAAAGCCATAGGGTTTGCATCAATTTGAGTTTTTTGTACTTCGTTATTCTCCGAGTGTTCTAGTGTATATTGGCGCCAACACAGGGAAGTTGCATTTAAATTATTTGTCCAACTCTGTCCTAATACTTTCACAATATAATCTTAATAATGTTTGCTCAGAAGGAAATTACTCTTAATTTCAGTAGGAAGTTTCCACATAAGAATGCTGAGCATTGCAGCCTTTCCATTTCTACTCACATATAGGTACACATTCCAAAGCAGTTGTTCAGAATCATGGATCAAGTGTGGTTAGATCAGTTCTAACTGGATGGAGAGATGACTGCCTCCCCCACCCCTTTTTACTAAACTTTTCCTTTCAAGGGCCAATCAAATGTTGACTGAGATTCAAAACTATGGCTTTCCTAGGTCTTTTATGCATGGGTTGGATCTCCCTGCTTGGACCTGGGTTCATCGCACTTTAAAGTAACCCGGGTTGGGGGAAACTGTATGCATTGGCTTGAATGATCAGGGACTAAACTGTGTGCTAATTGAACCATGAATACAGAAAAGCCGTCTCCCAAGCTCAAATCAAGTCCCACCCCTTTAAATGCTGCTCTGTAATTGGCTTACTTTGCATTGCTCCATGTGAGAGAAGATTTCCTTCCCCCCCCCCCAAACCCAACTGCCGCATAAAAAAGCATTTTAAGAACAAAAAACGGAGCTACCTGAAAGAAGAGTGGGGGGAGAAATCCAAACCTCACATGAAGCTGCCTCATACTGAATCAGACCCTTGGTCCATCCAAGTCAGTATTGTCTACTCAGACCAGCAGCGGTTCTCCAGGGTCTCAGCCTTGTTTTTAAAAAGCCTTTCTTACGCTTTGTGATTGGCTTTGAAAGAAGCCAATCTTCTGTTTTCCCCTCTGCATGCTGCTTTGAAGAGGGGGTTGGATGAGGCGTGATGGCGCGGGTAAGCTCAACCCGAGAACAGAGTATGCATGCTCTGTGACTCCAGAATGAGCCAGGATGAATGGTTTAATTCAGGCCAGAAGAGGAATGGGAAAAGCCAGGTTCATTTTGAGTTGAAACAGCGTTGAGCTTCCAAGGGATGAGGTATCATGCATACTGAAAAAATTTGATCCTGGCTGAAACGGGGAATAAAGGAGGTTAAAACGACCATGCATTATTATTTTTTGTAAGTTTGTAACCACCAGTGTTGTATTTCAAGCTGTTTTTAAAATTCTGCTTGGTTTAAACAGTTGTTTTCCCTGTTGTACAAAGGACTTTTGTTTAAGACATGCCTGTGGCATTCCTGGGCACCAGTTACATTTCTTTTTCTTCAAGATTCCAATGTTATTTTACCTCAAGTCAAATCCCCCCCGCAAATGGACCAGTCTGTCTTTACACACTCAAAACTTTATATGTATTAATATTAATAGCCCATAACCACTGCATACAAATATTAACAAATAAGTGCAGAAGAGCCAGCATTTCTGTTTGGGAAGATAGGAGCAGAACCTGCTGTAATAGTAATGCCATATTTCATTACTTACAAAGCAATGTAGAGATTGTACTTAGTTTGCTTTCTACTTGACAAATGTGGTGATTAGTGATTTAAATCTTTATTTTGACAATTATAGGTACTGTTGCAGAAGGAGCCCCAATTATTCCAATCTCAGCACAGCTAAAATACAACATAGAAGTTGTTTGTGAATACATAGTAAAGAAAATTCCAGTGCCCTTAAGAGACTTCACGTCAGAACCAAGGCTTATTGGTATGTCAAACCATGTCCGTTTGCATGTAGAACTAAATCCCCTAGCCAACACTGGTATTTGGATAAATAATATTCTTACAGTAAAACCATTGGAGTAGTATTGCAAAGGTCACACTTTCATTGATAAATAGTAGGGATTATCTATTTATTTAAATCATGTTATGATGCCTTACCACCCAATCAAGGTCTACAAGGTGGCGAACATAAAACAATTAAAATATAAACATTCAATTAAAAACACATACTTTTTGGCCCTCCCTCCTAGTGTTGTTGGGGTATACCGAACAACAAAATGGCAAAAGAGGGATAAAAACAAATCTGCTCCGGGGAGGGAATTCCGAAGTTTTCTTTTCTGCTCAGGAAGGGCTATAATAGGCTCACCAGCCAAAGCTGGTGAAAGACACCCCTGGCCACCGTTGCCACCTGTTTACCCAAAAGGAAGTGCTGATCCAGGAGCGTCCCCAAGCTATGAACATGCACCTTTAGGGGGAGGGGAGTGCAACCCCATCCAGAACGGGGGATAACCCATTTCCCAGGTCAGACCTTCCCCCACCAATAGCACATAGGTTTTGTTGGGAGTAAGTTTTAGTTTGTTAGCCCTCATCCATTCCCTGTGTCAGAATTTCAAAGGTGACCGCAGACTCAAAAAGATTTAAGCTCACAAAAGGGGCTTTTGCCGACCCACTGAAGTGTCACTCTTTAATTTTTGAACAAACCTGTGTTGCAGATTATCTTGGAAACAGTGCTTAGATTCAAAATATGTTTGCTGTAACTTATTTCTTTTCATCAGGCATAATACATTCATAAGGAGGATAGTCTTGCCTGTGAAGAAATGAGCTGCTACAATTCTTGTCACAAGACTTGTCTGCTGTGAGCTTTTGCTGTTATAAGATGCTGCTCTGGCATTAAGGGCTTTAAGAGAGGAGTGGACATATTCATGGAGGAGAGGGGTATTCATGGCTATTAGTTAGAATGGATACTAGTCATGCTGCGTACCTATTCTCTCTAGTATCAGAGGAGCATGCCTATTTTGGGTGCGGTGGAACACAGGCAGGATGGTGCTGCTGCAGTTGTCTTGTTTGTGGCTTCTTAGAGGCACCTGGTTGGCCACTGTGTGAACAGACTGCTGTACTTGATGGGCCTTGGTCTGATCCAGCAGGGCCTTTCTTATGTTCTTATGAAAAGCTAAGGATTTGATCTAACAGTCCCATCAGCTGAGCCTCCTTGTCTCCACTCAGCATCCGTTTCCAACCCTAGCAAAGTTGTTTCCCAGGAACGTGGGACCCATGTGGAGTAATATCCACGCAGGTCCTTGGACTACAGTGAAAAGGAGAAAGGAGGCAAAATTGTACTTTCCACTTCTGTAAGAGAGGTGGCTCTTCTGTCAGCGTTCCACTGACAGAAGAGCAAAAAGTGAGCAATTTCACTTTGTTCCCCCTCCAGCAACCTCCATGGCTATAGCTTCACATGGGTCCTGCAACCCTGACCTAGGGTCACAAATGGCTTCCTGGGGGGAGAGGAATTAGGGAAGATGCATGATCCCCATGCTAGTGAATCATTGGATTCAACTGCTATACCTTGCATTCTTTTGTGAGGTTATCAGTTATGTTGGTACAGCATTTAATTAAAGTCCATAAAATGTTGGAGATAAGCAGGTTAGGCATGTATAGATTAAATCACAGCAGGACATATCTATGAGCGCTGCATGTGTGCCTGATGAAGTATGTCCTTCTCAGTTATTAGATCCTTTGATGTCAACAAGCCTGGATGTGAAGTTGATGACCTGAAGGGGGGCGTAGCTGGTGGTAGTATTCTAAAAGGTGTATTAAAGGTAAAGTCTGTTGCTTTCTATTGTTGCCTCCAAAGACACTACTAAGAAAAAAAAACTATAGGTGGGACTTTTAAAAAACAATTGTCTCCTGCTGATATTTGACTTTATTTTTGTAATTTAATTGTCCACTTTCTGTTTTTATGATGTTATTGAAAAGTAGAAACTGGACACTTCAGTATTCTTCAGCAGCCATAATCTTAATTGCATATGTGGGTTTCTTCTGCCTCTTCACAATATCTGATTATATATTTCTACACAAGATTGACGTACAAAAGGCAATGTAACTAATCTTAATAGTTTTGTATAGTTGTACAATACAAATTGTACAACTGGATTTTCAGGAATCATTAAATAAACCTGCCCATATATTTCTCTTTAATAAAGCAAGAACCTAAAAATATTAAATTCAAACAAGATCAACTTCATAAGTCTAAAGCTTGGCACAGATATGAAGCAGCTCTTCAGTTTGTTTCTGAATAGTGAACAAGCACTTACTATTCTGCAACAGTTTCACTTTCTACCAAAAATATATTGCCTCTGCACTGTAACTTTCAGCAATAGTTAACATCACCAACTCATTTTTGTATTATTTGTGACACGCTGTATAAATCGACATACCTTTTTCTTCTTTTTACTGATAGGTAGGCCAGGAGCTTGAAGTGAGACCTGGAATTGTCTCAAAGGACAGTGAAGGAAAACTTATGTGCAAGCCCATCTTTTCCAAAATTGTATCACTCTTTGCAGAACACAATGATCTGCAATACGCTGTACCAGGAGGCCTTATTGGTATGTTTATGTGTGTTAGGTTTCTGCCCTACCTATCTAGAGCTTTATAGCTCTTAATAAGAGGTTGGGTTGATCATTTTCTATCACTTTTTCCATCAATTCTCTCCCCCCACACCCATTCTCTTGGGGGATCTTTGTTCCTTAGGATTAGCATTTTGGAGAGTTCAGTGAACTGCTGTGGGAGGGAAGAGGCAGCTCTGCTGATTGTTTGGCTTTCATCCTTACAATTTAAGTAGGATGGACAGAGGGCTATGAAAATTTAGATGGTGAAGCTTGAGAAAATATCAGGTATATACTGCAAACTCCATGAACAAATAAATGATCAGATGTACTTAAAGGAATTTTGTTGTTAGGTGTTGGTACCAAGATCGATCCAACTTTGTGTCGAGCTGATAGAATGGTGGGGCAAGTTCTTGGTGCAGTTGGAGCACTCCCTGAAATATTCACAGAGCTTGAAATCTCCTACTTCTTGCTTAGGCGGCTATTAGGTGTCCGTACTGAAGGAGACAAAAAAGCTGCAAAGGTTAGTGAAACGCTTTTTTAAAATGTTAAAACATTGAAGAACAGTTGAAGTTCTTTTGATCTCTTGTACTTCAGATGCTTATATTCTTTACTTTGAAATCCTTTGCCACTTATTTCAGGTGCAAAAGCTATCGAAGAATGAAGTCCTAATGGTAAACATAGGGTCGCTGTCTACTGGGGGACGGGTCAGTGCAGTGAAGGCTGACCTGGGTAAAATAGTGCTAACAAATCCTGTATGCACAGAAGTAGGAGAAAAAATTGCCCTTAGTCGAAGAGTTGAGAAACACTGGCGGTAAGTTTGCTTGACATAAAGTGGCAATTACTGTAGCAGAAATGTTATTGTAGCATCTTGCGTACTTTTAAAATAGAGGCCTCCAAATACATTACAAAAGGAAAATGACAGAATATTTGAAGGTGTCTAAACTAGTGCATGTTCAGCATGAACAATCTAAATAAGCTACATACTTCAAAATTTACTGCTTTCCATGAGTGTCTAATTCTTTAGAGACCAAATGAGAAAATAGAATGGTTTGTTTTTGAGAGGATGCTCTGAAGCTACATCATAATCAATTGTTTTTCTTAAGCCCATTCCCTAACTTTTCCCTAAATATTTTTGTACATACCCCATTCTTTAAAAATTATCTAGAAGATAGTGTAGTGTAGAAGCACAGAGAGGAATGAAACATCAGCAGGCATTGCACCAGGGTCCTGCAACCATTTGCAGGGAAGAAGAAACTCCATCTATTGCCCTTATCATGCTGGGTTTGTCATCCCCTGCCCCATCAAGTGTGGTCTCTGCCACAGTATTGGGCTATCCAAATTTCAGAGAGGTTGCAAAGGTAATGGGGGGAGAGTTTACCTCTTGTTTAGCATTGCCCAGCATTGTGTGAATATACTTATAAAACTAATTGGAAATTACTGTTGCAGACTTGCCTTTTTTGTGGAAGCTTAATAGTTAAGACTAAGAACATTCTAGCAACACCCGTTGTCTAATTACCTAAGTGTACTGAAAGCCACTAACCTGCTAAAAGGGGGGATGTTCGCTTGTGAACATGTTCTCAGACAATGAAATAATTGAGTCCTTAGGCAGCCCATGTTAAGAGTGGCAAGGAAGGGCAGAAAAATGTGCAAGCATGGTCGAATGTAATTAAGCATGGTTAAAAGCTTAAAATCCCTCTGTTCTGAAATACAACTTTTTTGTCCCTATTCTAAGACAGCATGGTGTAGTGGTTAAGGTGTAAGACTAGGACCTGGGAAACCCAGGTTCAAATCCCCACTTGGGCCATGGAAGCTTGCTAGGTGACCTTCGGCAGGTCACACACTCTCAGCTCCAACCCTGGCTAGTATTTGGATGGGAGACCTCCAAGGAATACCAAGGTTGTGACACAGAGGCAGGCAATAACAAATCACATCCTAATGTCTCTTGCCTTGGGGAGGGACTGTGGCTCAGTGGCAGATCTTCTGCTTTGCATGCAGAAGGTCCCAGGTTCAATCCCCAGCATCTCCAGTTAAAAGGACCAGGTGGTAGGTGATGTGAAAAACCTCTGCTTGAGACCCTGGAGAGCTGCTGCCAGTCTGAGTAGACAATACTGACTTTGATGGACCAAGGGTCTGATTCAGTATTCTTTTCACTGAAATGGTCACAAAGCCAAAAAAAAGTTGATATTGGAAAATTCTAGTAGAGGTAGAGGCCTCTCCACCACACTACAACAACTACATTATCTTTTATATCCTAAAAATATTACATGGATCAAAAGAAAATACTAAATTAAATTCCAGATACTGATACAAAATATAATTGTGTGTTCTGCAAGTGAGAGGTTTCAGTTAAGTATAATTTTGATGTAGTCCTGCTGTTCTGATAAGGACAGGAACTGTAGTGATTTAGTACATTAAAATCACCAAAAAGGCTACTATTTATCCTCTATGCTCAGGAAGGGAAGCCGGCAAAGAGAAAATCAAGCAGAAGGATTAGCCAGATACTCATTTTCCCTGCTTCCTCTTCTCCACTTAGACACTGCAGCTCATAGGTGCAGCAAATTAGATCCAGAAGAAAATACCTGTTGGTTTATGTAACTGGGGAGAGAATAAGCAGTGTCAGCCAGTGCACATGTTTATTACTCACCTCTTTTCTGAGATTTAGAAGTGATTGTAGCTAAGATAAGTAAGGGGGATTTGTCATGTTTTACAAAATGGCAGGGGATTGGGGAGGGGTTTATGAGGTGTCATCCAAACTCCAACCTCTTTTCATGACTAGTGGTCATTGGCTCTGATCTCAAGGACAAGCATAGTGTTCCATGAGTGCAGGTGGTTTTGCAGAACCCTTCCCAATGCAGCCTTTTTGTCTCTGAAGTTTTCTCAAGAGTGGGGTTCTAAGGCAGTATAGGTAAGTAATCCAGACAGCTATTTGGCACTTTCTGCTTGGGCATGAGTTGTTTGGATTCCAGCCGATATGAACAGGGTTAAATCCTGCTTAAAAGAACATTATCACTTCTTGTGAGTCAAAAAAAAGTTATAAAATATAAGATGGAATTGGTGCTTCCACTTCAAATGGTGTTCATGTAGTAATATATATTTCTTGTCATTTATAAACCAACTAAGCACGTAATATTTTTCCACAAAACATAATTTTGATTCTGAGTGCTTTTAAAATGGTTCTTTAATTCTACACTGTTCTGTTTTTGCAGTTTAATTGGCTGGGGACAGATTAGAAGAGGAGTGACAATCAAGCCCACAGTGGATGATGACTGAAAAGCAAATGGAGCACTTCATTTGGTAAAAGATGAAGAGCACAGCTCCACAAATCTGGGGTGTATTTTCAGTGTGGCTTGTGTTGCGCAATACCTACATTTATGCTGAAAATCTATCCTGACATTAAAACTCTGTTCAGTATTTGCAATAAAACAAAACAAATTGGCAAAGATGCATCTAACTACATTCTAGCAAAACTAAACTTGTCATGTTTAATTTATGTATGAGGCTCGGTTTGGGGCTGGCTTATCTAATTTTAAACAATGTAACAGAATACCCAACTATCTGTTTTGAAATAAAATTGCTTATTTTTTCATTTAATTTTTACCAGTACTTGAGTGACACAAAGCTGACAGGATTGTTGAACAGTGAAAGAATTTAAAAAGAAAAATAAACACTCCTTGGAAGATTAATCCCCTTTTCTTGCCCTATACCTTGTTTTGTTTAGCCTTCAAGCTTTCTTTCAGTACTTTCTTTCTGCAAATCATTGATTCTTTTTACTAACTACAGTTGCTTAGTGAAACTGATTTGACATGTGTTATCTAAAACCTAAACAAGACATGAAATCATTGTTACAATGTATTTCCTGATGGGACACACACTACATTACACTTGCACTAGTTGTCTAATAATCAATGTGATTTAAATTGCTAATCCTGCGGATTTATTTGCTCACCTGGAAATGTTCTTTAAAATCAGTGTTTAGGAGTGTTATGTAAATTGTCATCTTTCATGGTATACAACTCTGCAATCTGCTTCATATTATAAAGCAGACAGAGCCTTTAAGAGATACTATTGTGGTTTTGCATGTTGGTCTTCATCCTGTTAACCGCATAGGACTCCAATGTGAGCAAGGTACAGGGCAATGGAGAATTCATTTAGTTATAAAAGAACACTTAACTATTTTTCCTGTTCTGTATACTATAGAGCAAGGCGTTCCCAATAAGGAAAATCACAAGTAAAAATATAAGGTGAATCACCAGTAACAGAAGGCAGTTCTACCAGCATCCTAAGATGCTGCTCCTGAGGTACAAGTGGGGGGTGTCTCTGGGAAAAGCATGAGACAAATTGGAACTCTGCAGCAGAAGGGAAATGTGACAATCGTGCAGACCCTTACAGTGTTTATATAATTCAAAACATAGATACAGCCACTAGAGTTTCTGCTCCCCCCCCCCCGCAAATCTGGAAAGTAATGTCCTTAGAAAAAAAATCAGAGTGGGATTTACCAGAATATTTGTACTTCATGCACTTGTCAGTCAACACTTTAGAAATATTTTTTTAAGAACATAAGAAAGGCCCTGCTGGATCAGACCAAGTCCCATCAAGTCTGTTCACACAGTGGCCAACCAGGTGCCTTTAGGAAGCCACAAACAAGACGACTGCAGCAGCACCATCCTGCCTGTGTTCCACCACACCCAAAATAATAGGTGTGCTCCTCTGATACTAGAGAGAATAGGTATGCAGTATGACCAGTATCCATTCTAACTAATAGCCATGAGTACCCCTCTCCTCCATGAATATGTCCACTCCCCTCTTAAAGCTTGAGAACCTGCTTAGAGAAAGGAGTGATAGTTGAGAGTTGTCATGAGTTTCCTTTTTAGAGGTAGTGAGAGACTTCTTTTAATGTGTTAGACTTACTGTGTCAGAGTGCTGCTTTAAGAGATCCACATCAAAATACCAACCTGGCAATCCATTTCAGTACTAAAGTGTCTTGACCCTCAGGCAAGAAAGAACATGTTTATTGTCTTGCCCTCAGTGTCCACTAATTGAATGTAAAATTTGTGATGAGAGTTAGTATTCTTATACAATTCATTGCTTATTAACTGCTATTACAGCCATAGCAGGATTGTCTATGTTAGGGCTGGGAAGTTAAGGTGGCAAATAGGACAATAAGACTTGCAGGATTAATCTTAATGCCTTTCTGAGTAGGGAGTGACCAACCCAACCATTGACTTCAAAATGTATTGCCATTGCTCAGTAACCTTATAAATAGCCCATTTACTAAGAAAATAATTACTTTAACAGCCTTTTTTTCAAATGAAGTTTTGACAAAAAGGAATACTGTCCTTCAGATTTACAGTGTTTTCTTATTAAGCTACTGCTTTAAATTAATTTTCATTAACACTTTTTTTCCTTGTGGCTTTCATCCTACATATCCCAAGGACTCCTAATAGGCTTTCTCTGTACAATTAACTGTTCAATGAGAAAACCTGGAGCTGAAAAAATTAAGTACCACCCAATGAGTCTGAACTAACAAGAAGAGTGCTCATATATATCCTTCCTGATGCAGCTACATGCCTTGAACCTCCAGCATGCAGTGCTACAGTGTTGCTGAGTGCAAGCTAAAAAGCAGGAACTGGTATGGGCTGTCTATATGGCATTTACTGCAACCCAGCATAGCCTAAGGTTTTTTCACCCTTGATATAGGTACTGAAATATCTGCAACCAAGTATGTTTTCATCACATATGTGGCATCATGGAAGAAAAAAAAGTTGTTACGTGAGCTCACATTCGCTCTGGTAATTCTTGTAGTACCACATCCCTCCTCACTGCCTTAAGCTGCCCTTTTTACCATTTCTATGGGCCTAATCTGCTCTTAAGGCCAGCAGAGTGAGCTAAAATTACAGCCTGGACAAATGAGAATTTCTGTGAATATATACTCTTGACTATATGTGCCTCGCAATGAGCATTCTTAGCCTATCTCTTTTATATATAATTGATGTAGGCTTTTACTTACTATCATTTCCAGCCAGAATTTGCAATTAAGGATAGGCATTTGCCTTATTCCAATCTAAGTTATTGGAGTTAGTCATTTTTATAGGAGAAAGGAGCAGCTTTTCCTCTTGCCTGATTTCTACCCTAGAAACACCTGTTATTTTCACAGGTAGATTATCTTTGCCTTGACCTGGATGGCCCAGGCTAGCCTGATCTCTGAAACTAAGCAGTCAACCCTGGTTAGCGTCGAAGGCTTTCACGGTCAGAGTTCATTGGTTCTTGTAGGTTATCCGGGCTGTGTGACCGTGGTCTTAGTATTTTCTTTCCTGACGTTTCACCAGCAGCTGTGGCAGGCATCTTCAGAGGAGTAACACTGACACTGTCCTTCAGTGTTACTCCTCTGAAGATGCCTGCCACAGCTGCTGGCGAAACGTCAGGAAAGAAAATACTAAGACCACAGTCACACAGCCCGGATAACCTACAAGAACCAATGAACCCTGGTTAGTATTTGGATGGAAGACCACCAGGGAATTCTGGGATTGCTATGCAGAGGAGGGCAATGGCAAACCACCTGTTAGTCTCTTGCCTTGAAAACACTACATAGTTGGCTGAGACTCGAGAGCACTGTACCCACAGAGATTAAAGGTTTAAAAAAGACCCATTTTTAATCATGTTTACTTTTAATGTAAGATGGAGCCTTACTAAAAATATGTGCCACTGTCATGTCACTTTTCTTCCCCCTCCAAAGCAGTTCTTTGGTGGTGATGGTAAGTAGGCCTATGTATGCCCCTGTATTTCACACACATGGCATTCTAAACTACTGCTCACCTTGCTGACCCCTAAACCTAGGCTTAGTCCTTGCTCCCTACACACTTGATAAGCCTTCTGCCTTACTTTATTCTTGAAGTTGAGCTGTAGATATCTACGCCCTTGTGGCGTGTTCCTACCCACAAAACTATGGGGCAGCCTCCTAGGGGCCTTTACTGACAGTTGGTTGTGTGCTATTTTGCTGCTGTCTGCCCTGAAAATTTTCTTCCTCAGGCTTTTCTTATCAGAACCAAGTTTATGTGATCCTGGTACCTACCTTAGCCCACACTCAACCTGTCTGATTTAGTAGGACAGATAGTAGTGTTTTCCCTTCTACAAGATATAAGGGGATGGCCAATGCAATAGAGCTAGTCCCTGTGACTCCTGACATCAAACCCATTTTAATAAAATTATGGGAGACGATTTCTCTTGAGGAAATGAGAAATGGTTTTCGTTTTAAAAACATATTTTGTAACCCTGTTCTCAAGTGTACATGTTACTACTAGATTGCAGCAACTTTACTGTATGCCTTCCACTTGTGAGGTGGACAGTTTGCGGCAATGTGCATTTCCAGCCTACAGCATGTCTGGAGAACAGAGAAGCCCTAAAGAATGTAAGTTTTCTATCCTTGCTCTGAAGATGTCCAGAGAGAGAAAGAAGGCTGTATATAACCGTTTAGTTAAGTTTAAGAACCAGGGTGAGATGGTGACTAGAATCTGGGAGACGTATGTTCAAATCCCCACTCTTAAATTAAGCTCACCAGGTGACCTTGTGCCAGTCACACCTATGTCACCAGGTTGTAAGGCTAAATTGAGGGAGAAACATGTATGTGACCCTGAACTTGGAGGAAGGGTACAAAGATGTAGAACATAGATAAAGGTGGCTATTAGGGGATTAAGTAACTCCAGTGAGATTCAATTCACATCACAGATGAGGTTGCAAGAATACAAGAACAGTAGAGGTACTAGTAAAGGGTCTGACAGCCTTATAAATGTGGAATGCCTCAGTAGTGCACTAAAAGACCACTGTAATGGGAATAATTAAAGATGTTTGAAGGAGAATAGCGCAGACTGGATATTAATAAAAACAAATAGATCCTATGTATCAAGTTACAGAAAATCCCATGAGAGATTAAGTACCCTAGTATCAAGGAGAATTTGAAGGAGAATAGTGCAGACTGAATATTAATAGAAACAAATAGATCCTATGTATCAAGTTACAGAAAATCCCATGAGAGATTAAGTACCCTAGTATCAAAAAATCAAAGAAATAGCCCCAAACCTTTGCACTTGGGCATTGCTAGTTTCCAAAGCTAGTGTTTACCAAATAAATGAATGAAAGCCATCCAGTGTCATTTATATGACCCAGTATAGCCTATACAGTAAAGGAAGCTACAGTATTCAATTTGCAAGACCTGAGCAAGGCTGTAGATGATAACACGTTTAGGAGGTCATAAATTCAAAGGGTCACCATAAGTCAGAAGTGACTCAATGGCACATAACATACACATAGCTACAGTGCCCCTGTAGTTCTAGTGTCTTAGTTTTACATACTATTGTACACAGAACTATAATTCTCAATATTTTTTTCCTGTAGCCTATGATATTCCAAGCGATGTAACAACTTCTTCTTAAACGTTATGTCATTATGTCACTCACAAAAATACTGAGCTGTTCGACAAAAAAACTTAAGCTTTCAAGCTGGAAATAAACCATACGTGTCTTCTAGCCAACAGAACATCACAGAAGCTACAGGGGTATCTAAAATCCACAATCAGTTATATTTGCTAGCTGAACTTGCCTTTGCTACGTTTTAGAAAATAATCTTTCAGTACACAATGTCGAGGTACTCATGGCCAAAAAAACCCCTTTAACCTGCCTCGCTTCTGATGTTAAAGCGCCCTTTTTCAGTTGATACACGTCTTCCCGGCTAACGTTTTTCGTAAGAATAAACGACTGCTCTAGACCCCTGGTTCCCAACCGGGGGTCCGTGGACCCCCAGGGGTCTGCGAGAACTAAATTAAGGCCTGCGAAACAAAGCTGTAAACCCATAATAAATTAATATTTTCAATTAAAAGCTCTCTATTATAAAAATATATAGATTCAAATATAATTCTAAGTTTACTGTTTAACTAACAGTTACGATTCAAGTTTATTTTCAAATCCCCGGAATTTTTATTTTGAGCCTTGGGGTCCCTGCCCCGAACAAAAAAAGTCCTAGTGGTCCCTGGTCAAAAGAAGGTTGGGAACCACTGCTGTAGACCAAAGAAATACGCCGATTTGGGGGGGGGGGGCAAGCTTTTAATCAAAATATTCTTTTTAAAAAAAAAAACACAATAGTTTATTGAACATTTTCATAACCCAACCCAATTAACCTCGCTCGTCGACTTAAGGCCTCTAGTTCTCGCTGTAAATAACCTAGTAGGGAGACTTTAAGTTCCGCGTTGGGGGGGGGGGTGTAGAAATTTGGGAGGCGGGAGGCGCCCCGAGCAGCGCCTGAGGGAAGCCCCCCCCCAAGACGCGGGGTTTTTTCCAGGCCTAGGCGACTCTCGGCTCCCCGGTGCCGAGTCGGACAAGCCTGAGCCCGAAGCGGGCTTTGTACGGCTGGAACGGAGGCGGCGGCGGCGGCGGGAGGGGCCGGGCCGGGCCCCGCCGCCCTTCCTCCCCGTCCCCGGCCCGCTGGAGGCCTGAGGAGCAGGCGGCTCCCGCGGCGGCAGCAGCAGCAGCGCCGGTGGCTGCCTGCCTGCCTGCCTTCCGCCTCTCCCTGGGTCTCTCTCGGGCAAGTGACGTGACGTACTGACGGCGGCCCGGCCCGGCGAGCTCGGCCGCTTCCACTGCGCTCCGAGCTCGGCCCCTCCCTCCCTCCCTCCGCGACTCCGCTCCCGCCCGCCCCGCCGCGGCGGCATTACCACCGAGCTCGGCCCGGCTGCGCGGAGAGAGGCCGCCCCGAGCCCGCGGCCGCCCCGTCCGGTAAGCAGCGCGGGACAGGCCCGAGCTAGGCCCTCGCCCCCACGCACCGCCAGGCCTCGGCGCGCGTCGCGGTGCAGGCCCCGAGAAGGCCGCAGCTAGGCCGCGCCGGGGCGGCGCTCCCGCGGCGGCGGGGCCGCGCGGCAAGGCCCGGCCGCCCGCGGCCAGGCCCCGAGGACGGGGCGAGGCGGCGGGCGGGCGTGAGGGGCGCGGGCCGGAGGGGCCGGGGCCAGGCCGAGGGGGCGAAGGGACTAGGCCTGAGCCGGATTGAGACGGTCTGGGAGGAGGAGACAAGATGGCGGCGGTGAGAGAGGCTGGGGGGGGTGAGGAGGGCGCCGGCCGCCATCTTGAATTCATCGCGTCTGGCCCCGGACGGTCCCCGCAGCGGGCAGGGCGGGGACGGCGCCGGCAGGGGAGCCTCGCCCCTCCCCTGCCCTCCTCCCCCCTCCCCCCCCCCCGCTCTGTGCCCAGTTGTCCTGCCCGGCTCCTCCCGGGACCGCCATGCCTCTCCTTCGCGGCCGACGCTGCGGCCTGGGAGGCGCCTGCGGGCCTCCCCGCTCTCCCTCACGCCTCCCCCCACCCCCCAGCGGTTGCTCGTGGCCCAGCCCCGCAGGGCACGAGCGGCGCGCAGCCGGACCCGGAGAGCCCCACACGCGCGGCGCCGCGGCGGGCCCACAAATGACTCCATGACGAGTCTTCCGTCGGGTGACAGTGGGCAATGGCGGCGCGTGGGGGCGGGCCAAGACCTTCCCTGAAGAAGATCGGGGCCAACGGGTCGACAGACTGAAGGGGCCTTTTGCAGGGCCGAGCTGGCACAATCCCGCGTCGGCCTCTCCTAGGACAGGCCTGGCTCGCCTGCCCGGGCTTGGCACACGCAGTCCTGAAGGGAAACAGGCCTGTCTCCAGGCCGTTCTCAGCCGAGCCCCCCCCCCCGCACCGGGGGGCTTCATTCACCCCCCCCCCCAGTGTGTCCTGAGGTAGGCAGCCACAGACAGGCACTTATCTCCTTCTGTATCCCTTCCTGTCACGAAATAGGGGGGTGACATTGGAAACCCTCCATCGAAAACACTTCGTTTTGCCCCCGTCTAAAGCAGCAACATGTCATCAGCACACTGAAAAGCCCCTGGTTTTAGGGCCCTGTCAGCTTTCCAGCTCGGCCTCCTCCAGCGAGGTCCTGCACCTGTCCCAGGGGGGCTTTTGTCCACAGGTGTTCCCCTGATCTTTCGCATAGCCTCTTCCTGGTGGCCGAAAGGGGTCATTCCTTCCTCTTCTGCCAATGGAGAAGCTGATGGCGTTCAACCAAATTGTGGAAGTGTGGGGGGGGGGAGTGATATGGATAATATGTGCCACCTCTGTCTCTTGCCGTGAAAACCCCAAAAAGGGGTCGCCATAAGTCGGCTGCAACTTGAAGGCACTTTCCTTTCCTTCCTTCCTTTTTTCCTTTTATCCCTTAGAAGCTCCTTGATCCATTGATCTTGAGCAGCATATATCTAGTGTTGGAGGGATATAAGGACTGAAACAAATCTTGCCACTGACAATGTAGCCTTGGGGTCCCCCATCACTTAGTAAAAAAAGGCATTATGTCAGTCACAGAGGCATTGGATTTGTATATTAAAAGGGGGGATGAAGGCACTTTACACACACACACACCACGTTTAAGAGGCAATGAAAAAGGGGCGTTGGCAGTGGAAACTTATTTCGTTCATATTTTTTTTCCTCAAGTATCTTGTTAAATATACGCCACGTCCATCCTTCTCGCGCTCAGGCTGGGAGTCCCGTCCAGCAATTATGTGGAATAAAATAGTTCAGCGTGTACATTCCTAAGACGGCAAATACCTTAGTCCATTTCTTATTTTTATTTCTCCTTAGTAGATTAGTAGAAATGTGCAGCTATTCATGGGAATGTACCCTGGTCATTTTGGTAATAGGTGTTAGCGTTTTCTGAACTCAACAGACATACCAGAACAAATTAAAGTTTGTCGCTGTTCACGGTCTTTATCTACAGCTTACTTACATGCATGTTGAAAAGCAAAGCAGTCTAAAAGAGTGATAACTTAAACAGAGCAGATTTATTGTGACTTTTATAGACTGGAGTGCACTTCCTCAGATGCATGAAGTGTAACTTTGGTTGGGCATAGAGAGAAAAAATATACACAGTGGAATCAGCGAGGACATGGAGAGCAAAAGCTATAGTTTCATTTGCCCTTCATTGTCATTTAGCCACTTTGTTCACAACCGAGGACATCATTTTGAGGCCATCACGATTTCTGTTTGCCCATAGATGGTGCCATTTTCCTTTTCCTCTGTAGCAAGTGCATCAGAGAGCTGTTTTTATGATGCTTATGATTGGCTGCTTAATTTTCTATTATTTTTACAGGTACCATTTCTTACTTGCCTCCCTCAAAAAAAAAAAAAAAAAACACACACCTCTTTTCATCATCTTTTTCTGCCTGCCTGCCTGACCTGTTCAGCTAAGAGCTTAGTTGTGGAAGCTTCTAAAGCCACAGAAAGCATCTGCCAAAGGATGGAGATGATTTTTCTTAAGCCACAAGGCAGGTAGGCCCTGCTGATTCACATGGTTCATACTGCTCTTGTGGTAGAGCTCCAGTTCTGAACCTGGCTTGCAAATGGTGCCAACAGTCATCATTTTCATATCACACACTACACTCCTTAGAGACCCTCTGACAGTCAGCTCTGATAGCACCTTGTTGAACCTCTACACAAGCAGCCGTGGCCTCCATTCAGCCAACAAAGGCAGCATGGAATCAGAGTGGTATGCCCACTGCAGCTCCTTCCTGTCAGTCCGCATATAGAATCAGAGCTGCTAGTGACCATCCCCAGTGGTTAGGAGAACACCTCACACAGAGAGGATGGTAAGCTCTTGGATGAAGAACTCTTTTCCCCAAGACGGCCAGAATACAAGGCTTTATCTCCTCAGCCAGCCCTCTTCCCTCTCTCCTGGTAATGCTTTGAGAGGGTTGAAACATACAGTATTAAATGAGAAAATTCCCTAGGAAGAGCTAGATAAAAGATATATTGGCATTGTCCTTTGGCCCCTTTGTTCACAGTCTTTTCTCTGTGCTCTTGAGTATATATCTGTTTATTGAAGACATGCTTCAAGACAGCAAAAAAAAAAAAGTCTTGAGGTACCTTAAACTACCATGGCCCCTCAGAAACATATGTTTATTTTCTTAACCATAGCTAAGATATTAAACTTTGTAATGTATTCTTTAAAAGAAACATACTCTGTCTTTTGGTATATATCCCTAAGGTAGTTTAAAAAACCAAACTTAAAAGCTGTGTTTGTTGTTGAGTTCTTGCAGTAGGGTATAACTGTATTTGGAACTGTCATTACAAACTGATAAAGAAGAACTTTATTGTTAACAAGTAGATGGAATCTTTTGATCCCCTAAACAGGGAAATGCTGCTGAAGTGGGGCAGAAGCCTTGGCACGGCTTTATTCTTCTTACTGGCTATAACAAGCGGGAAGGGGATTTAAATGCATTGCTTGCCCCTCACTCTTGAGTTGATAGACGGGGAGAGATTTGGGGTTTGTATTTTTGCTTTCAAACTGAAAATGATTTAACTATTATTGTAAGCAACCTTTAACCACCAGGAAGGATGGGAAATAAATGTTTAAAGAAATTAACTACTTTGCACCTGAGGGGGAAAATGCAAGCCCTGGGGAGTTACGTTGTTCCTCAAAAATGTGCTCTCTTTTTTTCTTTCACAGATTTTGAACCTTGACAAAACACTGAATTTAATTTAGGCATTACATTTGGACACAGGTTACTGATTATTACTTGATAGCTATCTTTGCTTTAATTTTACAGACTTTGTGACTGATGAAAGTTAAAGACCATGGATGAAGATGGGCTTGAACTACAGCCACATGATCCACATGCATTTTTTGATCCAACAGGTATGTCAAGAAATATCATACAACATAATAATTGACATGTTATGTAACTTTACTATATGACAGCAAGCGAGATTGTTATTAGTTTAAATAATTTTAATTCAGAAAGATGAATACAACCTGCTTTACAATTTACATTCTGTCATGAGCAAAAATATCTTGAGGGTAAAAAACTGCTGTCATCCTCATAAAGCATTGTCCAGCATTTTCCTCCATGTTGATATAGCTGTTTAACGTATTTCTGTGTTAAAGCAATACATAGTTTTAGATACCAAGCTTCCATCCAAAGTATATGTTATTCTACAGATTGTTGTTTGAAGGCAAATTACAGAATGTTGGGGAAAATACAATCGTGGAAACTCTGAGTTATACGAATTTAGATGTAAATCCAGCAACTCTTAGTTCTCTAAGACAGCTTGCTCTACGTTACCAGTTCCTTTTCCCTCCTTCCTCACCCCTCACAAAGCAACTGTCCTTCCTGTGCCGATTCTAGGACCTCTAAATCCTCCCTGAATTTTCCCCGCACAAAAATAATTGGTTGTGGATGAATAGTAATTGCCTCCTTGTTCCACTTTCTGTGTAGTTAAGTCCGGTTCATCTTGCCCACCTGCCTTGTCTCTCCTGACTGAGAATTCATACATGATTGTCATTTGTCGCCTCTGGATTTGATAATGTATAAACTAGGGGTTTTATTAGAGATTTTAATGGTAATTTATATGTATTATTGTGATACTTAAATTTAATGAATGATTTTATTATTACGGCAATAGCCAGATAAACTGCAAACCTTGTCAGTAAAACCGATTACATAATAAATAATCTTTATATACAAAATACAAATAAAATTATATCAATTAAAACTCACCTTGTTCACATAGGTACATATCAATTAAAAATCACTAATACCCTTCTCCGAGCGAATTTTAATAGCTGCAGAGCAATACTTGGCTACTTGCAAAGATTGCTGAGAGTCTCCCTCCCATAAGAGGAATTTAATTTTCTCTTCCTCTGGTACTTAAATTGACTTGCATATGGTTGTGTTTACATTGGATGTAAACTGGATGTAAACTGCCCCGAGCCCAAACTTGGTCGGATACAGGATACAAATTAAATAAATAAACATGAGCTAGCAAGATAGCAGTATAGCTTATAACCATTCTGAGTGCATCACATAAAATCCAAAAACTTGCATTGATTGGATGGGGGGGAGAAATGTAGTGGTATTCAGGTTTTAGTGTTGTGCAGTGTGCTAAACAAATTAAAGCTATTCCTGTAGTCATAAATAAGTATCAAGGATTTTTATGAAGTTTGGGATTATGCTGGTACAGTTATTTTATTTTCATGTTTTTCAGGAGCTGATGGAACACATTTGAATGGAGATGAAATTGTAGTAGAAATACAGGAAACTGTATATGTGTCAGACGTGGAGGATTCTGACATAACCGTTCATAACTTTGTCCCTGATGATCCAGATTCTGTAGTTATCCAAGATGTCGTTGAGGACGTTGTTATAGAAGATGTTCACTGTCCAGATATCATGGAAGATACAGATGTATCTCAAACTGTCATTATACCTGAACCAGTGCTGGACACTGATGTCACTGAAGAAGTATCTTTAGCACACTGCACTGTTCCTGATGAAGTTTTATCTTCTGAGATCACAGCAACAGCAATGTCAATACCAGAGCATGTACTCACAAGTGAGTCAATGCACATACCTGAAGTTGGACATATGGAACATGTAGTGCATGATCATAATAATGTTGTAGAAGCAGAAATTGTCGCAGATTCTCTGGAAGAGGATGTAGTTTCAGAAGTATTGGTAGCAGACTGTGCCTCTGAAGATGTAATTGATGCCAGTGGAATACCTGTGGGACATGATGATAAGGGCAACTGTGAAGATTATCTAATGATTTCCTGTAAGTCTCTGGGTAAAGTATTTTCAAAATGACAGTTTTATTTACAAATAACTTAATCTGAACTTCTTTCAGTTACTCTGTTTTACAGCCTGATCCTGTGCACGTTTGCGTGGAAATAAGTCGTACTGAGCTCAATCGGGTATGTTCTCAATAAAGTATGTATATTGGATTGGAGCCACGCAGCCTGTTGCTATGCATATTTATTTGGAGGTCAGTTCCACTGGGTTCAGTGGGGCTCACTTCCCAGTAAATCTGCTTAAAATTGCATCCTGAAATTTTTGGGTTTTGTGTGTGTTAAGTGCTGTCAAGTCGCTTCCGACTCATGGCAACCCTATGAATTAATGTCCTCCAAAACATCCTATCTTTAACATCCTTGCTCAGGTCTTTCAAACTGAGGACCATGGCTTCTTATATAAAGTCAATCCATCTCATGTTGGGTCTTCCTCTTGCTGCCTTCAACATTTCCTAGCGTTTTCTTTCCAGTGAGTCTTGTCTTCTCATAATGCGATGATAGCCTCAGTTTAGTAATTTTAGTTTCTAGGGAGAGTTCAGGCTTGATTTGATCTAGAAACCACTGATTTGTCTTTTTGGCAGTCCATGGTATCTGTAAAACTCCTCCAACCCCACATTTCAAAGGAATCTATTTTCTTCCTGTCAGCGCTCTTCATTGTCCAACTTTCACACCCATACTATGGGAATACTATGGTATGAATTAACTTGATCTTTAGACATTAACTTGATCCTTACACATAAGAATATTTTCTAGCTCCTTCATGGCTGCCCTTCCCAGTCTCAATCTCCTTCTGATTTCTTGGTTGCAGTCTCCCTTTTGGTTCATGATGGAGCCAAAGAATACAAAATCTTGAACAATTTTAGTTTCCTCATTGTCAACCTTAAAGTTGAGTAATTCCCCAGTAGTCATTCCTTCTGTCTTCTTGCTGTTCAGCTGTAGTCCTGCTTTGGCACTTTCTGTTTTAACTTTTTACCAGTAGTTGTTTCTAGTCTTAGCTGTTTTCTGCCAGTAATGTGGTATCATCAGCATGTCTCAAATTGTTTATGTTCCTCCCCCCAATTTTCACTCCACCTTCATCTAAATCTAAGCCAGTTTTCCTTATATGTTACACATATAGATTGAAGAGATAGAGAAATAAAAGACATCCTTGTCTGACACTTTGCCAACTGGAAACCATTTCGTTTCTCCATGTTCTGTCCTAGCAATAGCCTCTTGTCCAGAGTACGGGTTGCGCATCAAAGCAATCAGATGTTGTGGCACACCCATTTCCTTTAAGACCAGCCATAGCTTTTCATGATCCACACAGTCAAAAGCAATGAAACACATGCTGATTTTCATCTGAAAATCTCTCGTATGCTCCAGTAACCGACATAAATTTGCAATAGAATCTAGTGCCTGAATCCAGCTTGAGCATCTGGCATTTCTCTTTCCATATATGGAAACAGACTTTGTTATAAGATTTTTAGCATCACTTTACTCACATGAGAAATTAATGTGATGGTCCAATAGTTGCTGCAGTCTTTAATGTCTCCTTTTTAGAATTAGAATGTAAATTGCCTGTTTCTACTCTGTGCGCCGTTGTTTTTGTTTTCCATATTTGTTGACTGATTTTTATCATGATTTTGATGGACTATGTTCTGTGGCTTAAAATAGCTCTTCTGATATCCCATATGCTTCTGGTGAATTGTTTCTTCCAATTGCTTTCGGTGCAACTTTCACTTCACTTAGTAAAACTGTAGGTTGTTCTTCAAAATTTTCTTCTTGGAAGGAATCTTATCATCCTTTCATCTCTTCTGTATAGTTCTTCACTGTTGTATAGTTCTTCACTGTATAGTTCCCACCTTTTATTTTGTCCTGTTCAGTTCAAGTATTTCCATGTTGATCTTTCAGCATGCCTAACCATTCTTTAAATGTCCGTTTGATTTTTGGGATCTTGTGGAACAGGTGTCCTTCCTTTTTTGTTATTCTCTATTTCTTTACACTGGTTATTACAATAGTTCTCTTTGTTCCTACGTGCGAGTCACCGGAACTCTGCATTTAGACTTTTGATTCTGTTTCTATCACCTTTTGCTTCTTGTCTGTCTTTAACAATTTTAAGAGTTTCAGTCATCCATTGAGGCGTGGCTACAGGAATAGTCTTTGCACATTCTTCCTTGATAATATCTCTGGTTTAACCCATAGTTCTTCCATTTCACATTCACTTGAACTTAGTAATTCATATCTGTTCTTCACATGCTCTTTAAACTCTTCAGGAATGTTCCTTAGATTGTATTTTGGCACTATGAATGTTTTAGTGGTTTTCTTTAATATTAACAATTCATGGTCTGTACCACAATTGGCTCCTGGTCTTGTTTTAGCAGTGAGAATAGAGCTTTTCTGTCATCTTCAAATTATGTAATCTGTTTGATATCTCGATTTACCAACCAGTGTTGTCCATGTATGTAATAGTCTATTTCAGGGGTGTCGAACTCATTTGTTAGGAGGGTTGGGTATAACATAAATGTCACTTGGTCGGGCCAGGCCATGTGCACATAAATAAATAAATACCATAAAATGTAATGCCAGATACTGGAGATACAAACTTTATAAAAGACACAGGCAAAGTCTATTAGTGATATTGTTTTTTACTTAAAACACAAACAAGTTTACAACAATAACATTCTTACAGTATTTTCTTTTATTTAACAGACTTATTGTTATTTTATAAAGTATGTTTGTATTTTAAGTAAAAAATAAAGTAAAAAATAATATCATTAATTGACTTTTAAAGTGTCCTCTGTGAACTTTGTATCTCTAGTCCCTGCCATTAATTCTGTTAAACATTTTAAACCAGGGTGCTGGTGAACCTGCAGTGGTCTCACCAGTCCAGATCTGTGCGGGGAGGGGGGTGGCATGGCTGCCTTAGCTGGCAAGCCCATAGCAGATTCACCAGCCCAGATCTGGACTAGGGAAGGACTGGCTGCCTTGATTGGTGAGCCTACAGCTCTCTCCCAGTCCAGAAAGACAGGGAGAGAGAGAAAGAGAAATAAAAGAGGGAGAAAGAGTGAAACAGAGGAGAGGGAGGAAGAGGGGGGAGAGAAAGGAAGGGAGGGAAAGAAGGAAGAGGAGGGAAGGGAAAGGAAAAAAAGGGAGGGAAAGGGAGGAAGGGGGAGGGAAGGAAAGAAGAAAGGGAGGGAGGGAGGGAAAGAAGGGAGGGATGGGAAGGGGAGAGAGAGAAAAAGTAAGGGAGAGAGAAAGGGAGGGAGAGATAGAAAGTGAAACAGATAGGAAAGAGGGAGGGTGGGTGGGAAAGAAGGAAGGGGAAGGAAAGGACAGTGGGTGAGAAAGAAAGGGAGAGAGTGACAGAAAAAGAGGGAAAAATGAGAGAAAGAGAGAAAGAAAGAAAGAAAGAAAGAAAGAAAGAAAGAAAGAAAGAAAGAAAGAAAGAAAGAAAGAAGAGAGAAAGAAAAAGAGAATGAAAGAGGGACAGAAAGACAAAGAGGGATGGGCAAAGGATCTTGGCTGGGCTTGGGAAGCCCAGAAAGGGTTGGGAGAAGGATCTTGGCTGCGCTTGCGGGGCACTCCTGCACACCCAGGGAGGGAGGGGCTTCAGGCTGGACACTCGAGGCCAAATGCATTTGTGCCGAGGGAGGGGGGAGGCTTCAGGCTGGCCGCGCGGGGCTGGATCCAGCCTGTGCACACCCAGCAATGGAGGGGGGAGGCTTCAGGCTGGAAACGCGAGGCCGGCCCGGGGAGGGAGGGGCAAAGGATCTTGGCTGTGCTTGCGGGGGCGCTCCGGCCCATGCGTGCCCATGGAGGATGGGGGAAGGCTTCTGGTCCAGAAAAGGTTGGAAGGGGGAAAGGGGGACTAGCTGCCTTGGCTCCGTGGGCCAGAGAAAAGCCCTCTGCGGGCCTGATCTGGCCCACGGGCCATACGTTTGACACCCCTGGTCTATTTGGTTGTTCACAATATGTGTTCACAATGAACAAATTGTTGTCTCCACAGAATTTTATGAGTTGCTCTCCTGCTTCATTCATGTTCCTAGCCCAAATCTGTCAACAATATTTGCTTTGTTTCCTACTTTTGCATTCCAGTCACCTATAATTACCAGCACATCTTTTTTAGGTGTGTGATCAATTTCTTCCTGGACACTTGCATAAATAGGTTTTTTTTAAATAGGTTTTAAAACATTTAATTGGCATATTAAAAATGGTACATTCTAATAATAAAAAAAAATTGAACAAAAAAAATGGCACTTGGTCAATTGAATTTTACAGCTCGCAGGACCTTGGTACAGCTTTGCTTGTATTCGCGTGTTAATAGACTACTGTAGTCCCGCCCAGGATCTTCTGTCAAGAAACATGCAAACTCTTTCATGCCACCAGGACCAAAGCTGGACAGGTAGATGGAAAGGGCAGCGCTTTCATCCAGCATTGGTAGTTCTCTCTGTTCTCTCTTTTTTCTATTTTTTGGATGTGAAAGGGGAAGTACAGATATTTAAACTTTATCCAACCTCTTACCAAGTTAAAAAAGCTAGAAGAAGTAAAATAAGTAGAAAAGGGCAAGAGTCCAGTATCACCTTAAAGACTAACAAAAATATTTTCTGGTAGGGTATGAGCTTTCGTGAGCCACAGCTCACTTCTTCAGATACCAAAGCTCATACCCTACCAGAAAATATTTTTGTTAGTCTTTAAGGTGCTACTGGACTCTTGCCCTTTTCTACTACTGCAGACAGAAGACTAACATGGCTACCCTCTGAGAAGTAAAATAAGAAGGCAATGTGTGTGGAATGTACAGTGCATAATTTGGAAGGGTTGATTTCATTACAATTCACCCACTGGCTTCTGTTCAATTGTTTCTTTTGAAGGCCGTGGGTTCTTCTGTTGCATTTCAGTCTTCTTCAACTTAGACTTATAAAATTTCTCGATTTCAGCCATATGTGGTTTGTCGCATATTTGCTGATTAATCAGTAAAGCTTTGCACAGATACAACTCCGATCTTTGCAGCAGCTGCTTCGGACAATAGTATTGCTTGTATAAAAGCTTTCAATTTCTTCCTCGCCAGCATCTGTAGTTGAGGCATAAACTTGAGTGATGGTTGTGTTGATTTGCTTTCCCTGAAGTCTGATTGATATTATTCCATCAGACTTTGCATTATAGCCTCTGACTTCCTGTGCCCCATTTCTCCTCACTATTAAAGCAACGTTGTTTCTTCTCTTTTTGTCATTCCCTGAGTAAACCACTTTCTAATTTTCTGATTGAAAATGTCCTAATCCAGTCCACTTGAGTTCACCCACTCCCAAGACTGAAATGTTTAAACATTCCATTTCTCATTTTATGATTTCAAGCTTACCTTGATTTATGCTTCTCACATTTCATGTTCCTATTTGCGTCGAACAGCTTTGGACTTAACTTTGGCATCCATTCACATCGAAAACTGAATATCCTTTTGGCATTAGTCCAGTTGGTCATTAAGAGTATCGCTAATCGTAGTTGTCTTCAGCTGTTTCCTAGTAGCTAATTGAGTGCCTTCTGACCTGAGGGTTCTATCTTCCAGCACTAATATCTTTTTTCATTTTGGATTTTCTTATCATAGGGTTTTCGAGGTAAGAGATTATCAGAAGTAGTTTACTATTGGTTTCCTCTGCACAATACTAACCAGGGTTAGCTGAAGTGGCACTGCCATTGTCTATGAAAGATCTTCTGCCTGTGTCACCTTCCACTATTGCTGCCCCCCTGTAGCTAACCTTCAAGGATTCCTCTACCTCCATCACCATTTTGAACTGTCTGTTCTCTTTTGCTGATGTGGCCATTGATCCCCAAAGAGGATGGATGCATCTTAGTCTGTTGTCTCAGATGTGACCTTTACGCCTTGAATGACTCTGTTAGGAATTTAGCCTCTTCATAGAATCTAGACTCCTTACGGTATTGGTCTCAGCTTCGCTGACACACACAAACCCCTTCACCACATTAAGGTGTGCATCCAAAAGGGAGATTTGACAGAGAAGGAGTGGAATGGTGGGAGGGAGTCAAGGTGGCAGCCTTCACAGTGTTGAGGAAACAGTATATTATTATGGCTGATGGAGGTTTCAGTTTCTCAAGAAAGTGAAAGCATCCAGCAGCAGGACTAACAGTGGATTTCAGGAAGCAAGAGGAGGAGGGTTGCGTAAGTGCAGTGGTGAAAGCTATTTTCTGAACCCAGAAGTACATAAAACAAGTATTATCATTGTGCATTGGTATTAAAAAAATTAGTTGGAAAAATATGTTCCTAAAGTTATCAGTAACACTAACAAAGGATAGTGTAGTCTATTTCTCATTTCAATATCCTAAGTCTATGACTGGAGGTGCCATCATAGAACGGGCTATGATGGGGTTCCATGAACTGTAGTAGTAGCACATTGTTGTGAGCTGACCATCATGTCACTGCACCATCAGCTTTGGCACGAATATGCTGGCAACAGCATTGCCAGAAATGTCATAGCAGTAGCACTGAAAACTACCGAAAGGTGTAAAAAGTATAGGAATGGCGTCATTAAGGTGTGCTTTGGGAGAACTCTTGCATCATCACCAAGGCATTTTAGACCCCCACAAGCTATCTGGGTCGGCGCAACAGTATATGCTTAGCATTTAGAGCTAATATTTCATACAAAGATCGCAATTGACAGGTAGCATAGGTGAGATACATCTTTGGATTCATTAACAGAAGAACTTTGTACACTGCCAAAGCTAAGCATATCTATACAATTAAGTGGGATGCTAGTCAGTTATTTCCTAGTAGTATGTAGTTTTTTCCATATCTGGATTCTCATAGTAATATGTTCTAAATTCTTACTTCAGTCTAAATTGTTCTTGTTTTGTAACAAAATGCAAATCCATACTCTGTATAATTTGATGTGATAGCACACACTAGAGTTTATGTTGTATGAGTCTTTCCCTATTACTTCATGCTTTCATTTACAGTTCCCAAACTAGTTCTGCAAGGTTTTAGCCAAGAGGTTAGTGCTTCATTTGGAGTTGTTTAATCCAGCCAATAACTGCTTTGCAGGGGAAAACAAAATCTCACCTTTTAAAATGATTAATATGTCTTTTAAAATATGATATTTTTAATAAAGCATATATATTTGTTTGACTGACACTTCAATTAAAATTTGGTTTATTCAAATAATGCACGGCAAACCATGGGATGCACTAGGGTAGTGGATTTTCTATAGTTCAAGTGCAATCTAGTATTGGTAAAATGGAAATTGGGGATGGAATGGAGACTGATGAGGCAAGTGTAGAGCTTGTCTAATATAGAATGCTACTTCAACTGTTGTGGCAGCCTCAGAGGTGTGCGCCACTGCAGATACAGCTCTAGAACAGGTTGGGCTATCTGTGTTTTGCATTTTCCTTGTCTATTCTATAAGGCAACTAAGATGGTTTGACATGATTTGTTTGTAAGAAAAGTGAAGGTACACAGTACCAGAAGTCAACAACAAGAATTCAAAGAAAAAATGATTTTGCAAAAAAAAAGTGTATAAAATTTATGAAAAGTGAAATATAAAAATAAATGTATTTGTGTCACAATATGACAGACACCAATACCTCAGTAAACCAATACCTCTGTGCACACCTAACACATAACATTTTTCAACCCAAGGAAGTGAACCAGGATGCTTCTCGTTGATGACTTATTCATATTTTGAATTTGCTGAAAAATGTTGGCTTTAGTAGCTATGGGCCATGTGGACTGATGAAATCAAAACAGCCGACAATTCCTGTCTTTGTATTAAAGAATTGTTTGTAATTTGGCTGTGTGACTTTGCCAATATTTGTTAAGAATCATCACTTACTGTGAATTCATTTCTCAATGTGTGACTTCGTAAATAGCTGTTAAATATTTTCACACATTAGGTATTGGTGTACTGAGGAATTGTCTGTTATATTGTGACACAAATATATTTATTTTTGTATTTCACTTTTCATAAATGTTATATACGTTTTATTGCAAAATTCTTTTTTCTTTGAATTCTTGTTGTTGACCTCAGGTATTGTGTACCTTCGCTTTTCTTAGATTCTGAGGTCTCCCTTTACCTGTTTTCTGTATGATTTCTTTGTAACAAATCTTTGTTAACTATTAGTAAGGACACTGTTTTCCCTTAGATGCTTATAGATTAACTGCTTTATAATTCACCACGAAGATTTTTGTTTAGCCATAGATTTTCACTTTTCTTTCTAGAGAGCCAAAATATTCATATTAAGGCATCAGGGAAATCATATCTAGATTTTTTTCAGCCAAAGAGAAATCTCTGTGTACATCTGGAGTGCTCAACAAACACAGCCCAGCGGACCCAGTTTGTGTGCCTGGCCTAGCTAAGAGTTGCACTTCTGATCCATTCTTTGGTTCTACACCTGGAAAGTCTCTTGCTGCATTCCTGCTGGAACCTGGCAGGAGGCTTCTTGGGTGAGGGAATAAGAATATGGAGTTTCAGCTAGAAGTCTGTATTTTGATCTTTCTCTCCCCAAGCTAATTGAAAGCTCTCTGTTGTGCTTGCAAATGCAAGAAATTACTCCACGGCATCCCAGGGGGTTGCAAACCTCTGGAATGCAATAAAGAAATTGAGAGGAGTGGGAGAATAGCACCTTTTAGTTCTGATCACCACTGCCCCTCAGATTATATGGACCCTAATGGAGCCAGGTGCTATCACAGGGTGGTCCACTTAGCTCCCAACCAATGTCTCTTATGACTCACCTGTTTGAGTTGTGCATCCCTGTTGCACATCTTTGTGGAGCACAAGAGATAAGTATCTTGTTGTCTAAGCTAATGTAAAATTATTCCCGTCTAAGACTATTGATTTCAATGCGAATGTACAATTAGGAGAGGTTAAGAAACAGGCTGAGAGATTATGCCAGACTTTTCCATACTCATCTGTTTTGCATGTGAATTTCCCGCATGCCTTTTTTCTCCCTACCTAGTTTGGCTTCATGTCACTTACCTGGGTAACTCTGAATAGTGGATTAGGAATAATTTCTGTTTTAAAATTCATGCATGTTGCTCAGAGACTTGTAAATTAATCACTCTTTGTGCAGTCTGACTTACTGAATCTCTTTATTCAGTATGATGATCCAGGACAAATCACAACAAAACTCAAATTTTATTAGTAGTGAGGTGTTTGCATTTTTAAAATTTGCATTCTTCCTTGATTAAAAAAACAACCTCTTACTAGTTTGTTATTTCTTGTTAGGAGATTTTCTAATATGAAGCCTCTTCCATGGTTAGATTTACTTAATTTTATTGTAACTTTAAATATTTCCAAAATAAAAATGTTAACCTTCAGTTTTAATGCAATCTGATTATGGTGAGTTGACTGTTTTGTTTTTGTTTTTTTTCTGTAGTGGATGATGCTGTCAAGACAGAAAATGACAATTCTGGTGAAATAACTATAAAAGCTGAGTCAGAAAGTGACCCTTGTAAAATGGATGGTATTTGTCCAGAAGTCATCAAAGTCTATATTTTCAAAGCTGATCCTGGAGAAGATGATTTGGGTAAGGGAGTTGTATTCTCAGAAAAATAAAAGTCTTAATCTTGGGAATGGCAAAAGGAAGTCCTTGGGCCAATTATGGCTCTTCATTGTCTCACAGTTGTTACCTATCTTTGCCTGCAGAACCTGTTGGCAAGATGGTGTACAACATGGTGCCTGCTAACACCTTTTCAGGTGCCTGCCAAATGTTTTTAGAAAGTGCATGGGGCCAGATGAGGCTTTTGCCCTGCAATACTTCTGATTGCCAATGGGAGATTTGCCTGTGCGAATATTGCTTTGGCAACAGCTGCACAAGGATCTTTACTATGTAAATGAAAATAAGCCGTGGCAGCCATTTTGTGGTTGCACCCACCACTCTGTGTCAGAATTCCAAAGGTGCTTTCAAGCTCAAGACATTTAGGGACCCCTGGTTTAGAGAGTGGTGGTTAAGATACTGGCCTGCTACCCCTCACGTTCTTCTCAAAGTAGCTGTCCAAGAAATCAAATTACTGGCCTTTTGTAGTGACATTTGGTTTGCCTCAAATTTTTTCAAATATCCTGTGGGGAACATAGTATAGATTCAAAGTGTTAGTGTAGATTCTTGTGCTATTTCTTATAGCTAAAATATAAATTAGTAGAAATACCCTCGCACACGATACTTTGCCTAACTTTTTTTTTAAAACTTAGGAGGCACAGTAGACATTGTGGAAAGTGAATCGGAAAATGACCACGGGGAGACATTAATTAATCAAAATAGCAGTGTTCGTATTCCAAGGGAAAAAATGGTTTATATGACAGTAAATGATTCTCAGCATGAAGATGAAGATTTAAGTAAGTATGTGGCCTTTGTTTTGAGGTACAAGTTTGTTTACAGAGAGATAATATTTGAATTACATATAGTTTCTTCTTCTGTTAGATGTTGCAGAAATTGCTGATGAGGTCTATATGGAAGTCATTGTAGGAGAGGAGGATGCTGCAGCTGCTCATGAGCAGCAAATTGATGACAGTGAAATTAAAAGCTTTATGCCAATTGCTTGGGCAGCAGCCTATGGTAGGTCATAAATTCAGATTTATCCTAAGATTCCTGTTGGTGGTAAACTGATTTATACAGAATTAATAATTATTAAAACAAATCATCTGGATTTTTCTTTTCGTGTGTACTGTTTAAGGAAGTGCTAGTAATTGCTTCCATCTGAAAATTGCAACTTGAGGATATTTGGCATCTGATAATACCTTTTGGGAGAAACTAATGGGGTCTTTTCTTACGTGGAGTGTGCTCAATATTTTCTGTTGCAATTCATATACAAAAATACATAGAAATCATTTGCATTCTGTTCAGAAGAAATTGTCAACAGTCTTATTGTTGCAGTTTAAAATAGAATAAAAAGAAAATTATGATGGTTACATAATCCTAAACCATAGGCTTTCTAAGATGCAGATGTAGTACTGAAAGAGAAAACAAGGGATCTGCTTCTCAAAGACAGCTGCCGTGGGACCTTCTTAACACTATTCCAGCAAAGCTGTGTTCCTAAGTTAAAAAAAAAAAAAGTAAATGAATGATAAGGGTAAGCGCTGGTCTCAAAAAAAGAAACAAAATCAGGAATTATGCTGCTGTAATTTTTGGCATTTTGGCATATTTTATTGAGAAGTTTAAGCAACAACAATAAGAAACTAAAGCATCATTATTCCTGTAATTTTGGCATTTTACTGCTCAGGATCTCTATCTCAGATGTGCTTCTCATGCATATTCAGTTCGTACCCAGTATTCCCCCCCTTCCTGTAGAATGGCAAAGACTCACATAATCAGCCCATGCCACATCACTGCCATAGTTATGCACACTTTCCAGTGTTTTCTGATCACACCAGAAGAAGTGGCTTCCATGCCACTGGGGAGCATGTGTGACTCTTCCAGACATGCAGGTTGATAGTGTGGGTCTTTGACATCTAGTAGTTGTTCTTCCCAGGGGTTGCAGCAGTTGGCTGGATAAAGACTTGGTCATCAACCCTGTTCATATAATTATGGTATTCATACACACTGAGCAGTGACATTGGATATTGGATCACACCATTCTGAAGTAGCTTCTCTGCTGCTGTATGTATATGAAGGGGTTCTAATCCCAGCGTGTGCAAACAGCTATAAAGAGACTGTTTCATGATGGGACTGTTCACATGTCACATGTGCTATGTTTCACTGTGCCACTCTGAACTATTGATCAGTAGTTTATGGTAGCATGATGAAATCCATGGGCCTTGGATGTGTGTAGCAATAGTTCGCTATGTGGAGCCACCTCCATACGTTTGGATTTCAAGTGGTGGCTGCATGATTACTTTTCATCTCAATTAAGCACTAATCTGTGCCAAGATGAGTATTAAAAGGCATTTGCACTTTCAGTGCTTGATTCTTTATCTTAGTTTTTAACATGTAATTAGCATGTAAAATCAGAGTTTTGAATATTCTACAGGATGCAGATGTTATATAATTTTGAATGATTATTAGGTAATAACACTGATGCAGTTGAAAACCGGAATGGTACAGCAAGTGCCCTCTTGCACATAGATGAATCTCCTGGTCTTGGGAGATTAGCAAAACAAAAACCAAAGAAAAGGCGGAGGCTGGAATCTAGACAATACCAAACAGGTAATACCCATTTACCTATCTGAATGTGATAATTGCTTGTTGAGACAAAAAGATTTGAAATGCATTTTTTGTGGATTTTAAAAAATGGAGAAAGCATAATTATGTTATTGCATTCATATTGTTGTTTTGCTGTATTTAACCTGTATTGCTCTCACAAATTCAGCTTCCAACCATGTTTTGAAATAATCCTGGCTTGTTTTGAAACTTTTTTTAAATAGGAGTGAAAGATAAAGAATCATTTTTGCTTATGTGAACATTCTTGGTACTGGCCTGGGCAGTTTAGTATACTGTTCTGAATACAGTGATCCAAAAGATGCTTTTTGTCCATTTTTTCTGCTTAATGCAGATTGTTTGAGCAAAAGTTTGTCATTTTAGAAGCAATTTTTAAACATTATTTGGATATTTTGAAATGTTAGCTAATAAATTCTAATCCTCAGGATGCAATTCAGTCCTTTTTGAAGCAGTATTGATTCCCATGGCTTTCTATACAGAAATGCAAAAGTAATTGGACATGCAACACCAAGGGAAATAAAGGTGCACTAGCATAGAGCACGTGTGTGTTGTGTGTTAAGTGCCGTCAAGTCGTTTCCGACTCATGGCGACCCTATGAATGAAAGTCCTCCAAAATGTCCTATCTCTGACAGCCTTGCTCAGATCTTGCAAATTGAAGGCTGTGGCTTCCTTTATTGAGTCAATCCATCTCTTGTTGGGTCTTCCTCTTTTCCTGCTGCCCTCAACTTTTCCTATCATGACGGTCTTTTCCAGTGACTCTTGTCATCTCATGACGTGACCAAAATACGACAGCCTCAGTTTAGTCATTTTAGCTTCGAGGGTCAGTTCAGGCTTGATTTGATCTATAACCCACTGATTTGTTTTTTTGGCAGTCCACGGAATCCGCAACACTCTCCTCCAACACCACATTTCAAAGGAATCTATTTTCTTCCTATCAGCTTTCTTCATTGTCCAGCTTTCACACCCATGCATAGTAATAGGGAATATGATGGCATGAATTAATCTAGTCTTGGTGGCCAGAGTCACATCCTTACACTTCAAAATCTTTTCTAGCTCCATCATGGCTGCCCTTCCCAGTCTCAATCTCCTTCTAATTTCTTGGCTGCAGTCTCCCTTTTGGTTGATGGTGGAGCCAAGGAATAGAAAGTCTTGAACAATTTCAATTTCCTCATTGTCAACCTTAAAGTTCTGTAATTCTCCTGTAGTTATTACTTTTGTTTGTTTAGAGCACGTAGGTGGTGAAAAAAGGCAGGAGAAATCCTGCTAAAGCATCCTGCAAAACTGTACTCATGCTACAGGCACACAATGCTTTAGCGATAGGAATGTTAATAGTTCTAGTGAATACCAAACATTTCCACCATATCAGTATATAGTAACATTACATAGCAATATTCTCTCCCCCTCCCCCACTGAATAATAAAATGCCCAGTAAGAAAAGCAGTGTAGACGCACAGCTAGCATTACAACAGGAATAAATGTGTATGTCTAAGCACATTTTTTCTGACCTATGCACAACAGTTTATGGTATCCCTCAAAAGTGTGTAAATGATAACATTAATTTATTCTGATTACATTTCTTTTTGCTGAAAAAATTGTGCTTTTTTGTAAGGGCTGGATTGACAGAGGGCAAATTGTAATTGAAGTGTGAGTTTGGGCCCCAGGAACAAGGATTTGGAGGCTTAAAAAGAGTCTGGAACTGTGTAGATCACCAAATCTTGCCAGCTGTGTTGAGCAGAACACATTCTTAAAACAATGGCTTTTTATCATCCAGAAGCCAAGTTATTAGATGCATAACATTTATACACATAAAGTCATGTAAGATGCAAATAACAATATGTGGAAGCAACTATAGCCCAACATACGCACACACGAACACATACTGTTCTAGTCAGTTCTTGTACAGCCATCCCCAATATAAACGAAGGCCATAATCAACACTGTAGTGCCATTTCGTCCATCACACCTCTTTGATTGCTTGTAGACAAGATGACCAAGGGAGCAGCAAAGGAAAGACAAGAGTGGGGGAGGCATCTAAACAACCATTGTTCTTTCACAGCTACTGGCCCTGACTGCACATAGTGGGAAAGGATACATATGTATGTTGTCTCTTATTCCCAGCACGGGCTTGTTATAGGTGTGGTTGTTACCAGAGAAATGAATACTGCTTTCCTGTCATCTCCAGGCGTTGTGCAATTCACAAGATGCTTACTTGGAAGGAGGGGGTTGCCCTTTACTGCCATAGCTCTTATGATTAAAGCATTTCATCAGACTTTTTATTTGATATATAGTTTATGCATGTTCTGGCTTGCTTCCTGTATTACTTACTGTTGCACTGCAGGTTAACATAATTCCCTTCTAAAGGTCTCTGCATGAAACTACAAGAGCAGCTAATATTACTTTAGATTATCTTTCATTTTTGTTTTCTTACATTTCTACTAGTTTGCTCTCTTATTTGAGAGTTATACAAAGAGAAGAATACACCATTCTACAGGCATTTTTCATTTCAAAATTAAAATATTAGATTCCTTAACTGTTGGCCATGTTGCATCATTTGGAATATGCATTTGGAAACTTACCTCAGATATATCAAAATGAGTAGTCCTTTAAAAGATTGCTGTTACAAGACACCTTTGAGAGACTGGTGCAACTACTGATATATCATGGTTTCCATTCTAATGTATAATTTTATCTAGTTCACTCTCAATACTGTTGGATGTGCTGCACTGCTGAATGATATTGATTCAGTTCTATAGAGGTAACGCTGACATATTGCAGTGAGTATGACATAATTGATACAGCATTGGAAGGGCACAAATGTTAAGTGTATTTTGGCACACTTTTAATTTTCCCATTGAAAGGAATGGGATTTTGATGTGTATAACTTGGACTTTCCCATTGCTTGTAGCACACAGATTAGTATTAGTAGACAACTGTTTAATTTCCTGGGTGTGGTGCTCATCATTCTCTGTTTGCTTTTATTCTGCAGCAATAATAATTGGGCCTGATGGTCATCCTTTGACAGTCTACCCCTGTATGATTTGTGGGAAGAAGTTTAAATCTAGGGGCTTCTTGAAAAGGCACATGAGGAATCACCCTGAGCACCTTCTTGCCAAGAAAAAATACCGATGCACTGACTGTGATTACACTACAAATAAAAAGTTAAGTTTGCATAACCATCTGGAGAGCCACAAGCTTACCAACAAAACTGAGAAGTTAATTGAATGTGACGAATGTGGGAAAAATTTCTCTCATGCAGGAGCTTTGTTTACTCACAAGGTGATGCACAGGGACAAGGCAGCAAACAAGATGTACAAGTGCAAATTTTGTGATTATGAGACAGCAGAGCAGGGATTACTGAATCGTCACCTTCTGGCTGTACACAGCAAGAACTTCCCTCATATTTGCGTGGAATGTGGCAAAGGATTTCGTCATCCATCAGAACTCAAGAAACACATGCGAATCCACACTGGTGAAAAACCCTACCAGTGTCAGTACTGCGAGTACAGGTCTGCTGACTCTTCCAACCTGAAAACTCATGTAAAGACTAGGCACAGTAAGGAAATGCCTTTCAAATGTGACATTTGTTTTCAGATATTTTCAGATACCAAAGAGCTGCAACAGCATATCATTATGCATCAAGAAAGTAAAACGCACCAATGTCTGCACTGTGACCACAAAAGCTCAAACTCAAGCGACTTAAAACGACACATAATTTCTGTTCACACAAAAGAGTACCCCCATAAGTGTGACATGTGTGACAAAGGCTTTCACAGGCCATCAGAACTGAAAAAACATGTTGCAGTGCACAAAGGCAAAAAATTGCACCAGTGCAGACATTGTGACTTTAAGATTGCAGATCCGTTTGTTCTAAGCCGCCATATTCTCTCGGTTCATACAAAAGATCTTCCGTTCAGGTGCAAGAGATGTAAGAAGGGGTTCAAACTACAAATAGAACTTAAAAAACACATGAAAACACACAGTGGTAGAAAGGTTTATCAGTGTGAGTACTGTGAGTATAGCACTACAGATGCCTCAGGTTTCAAACGGCATGTTATTTCCATTCATACAAAGGACTATCCTCATCGTTGTGAGTTCTGTAAGAAAGGTTTCCGGAGGCCTTCAGAGAAGAACCAACACATTTTGAGGCACCATAAAGATGTTGGCTTGCCATGAGGACTCTGCCAGATGTTATAAATTTGGGCTTGGTGTGTGTAAAATGTTGCTTTCTAGACAGTCGTATTTTAAAGAGGATCACACAAACACAAACTGCATTTGATTTTAGTGCTGTATACAGATAGGATTATTGCTTCTAGTTGACTTTTATACATTTTGTTCATTAGTGTGTTCTGAATTCTCTTCTGTTTGTTTAATAAATGAGGAAGGATGGCAACAATAAAGTTGCATTGAATAAAGTAAATCCTGTCTCATGCTTAATTTTTCAACCATATTAGTTCTCTAGAATATTTACCTTATTGACATGGTTCATAGTTAGTGGCAATACTAATTCAGTTTTGTCATGAGTTAAAGAGTTTTAATTTGTTTAACAAATGTCAGATATGCATAAAATAATCTGGAATAAATTAATGTCAAAAAACGGCATTGTAGTATAGGACCCACTTAACTATCTCATTTAAAGAACATGGAACATGTTAATATTGAATTGAGTAGTTATGCACCATAACAGTACCATTTTCCATTATTTGAAGTTATTTTACATAGGTTTAATATTTCCACAGTGAGTGCTGGGAGCATTCTCTTTCAATAGGTATGAATTTTAAAGGAAAAATTGAGGCACTTCTCCCAAAGTATTATATGCTTCTCTGCCTTTGGTTATGTATTAAAAATGTATTTGCATTTTGAAACTTATTACTGACTCATTGTTGATAGACATTTGTTTCAGTTGTTGACAGGATAGATTGGCCAATTGACTGTTGCTAAGTTTATCTCAAATTAAATGCATTTTTGCAAGATTCTATGAAACATTTTGAATTATTTGGTAAATTGCTTTTTAAACTATCCACCAACAGCCTTGGACAATTTTTAATTATATGCTATTTAGGAGAACATCAGATGGGCAAGTAAAGAATAGAAGCAGATGTGTTTTTATGAAGCTTTTGTTTTCCTGTAGCTTTTTTTATGTTACCACTATTACTTTTTTAGGAACACAGAATGTTTCTTAACTGAATAATTTGTAAGGAGTGAGCAGTTCTTCAAACCTGTAATTTATCATGCATTTACCCATTTCTTCTTGCTATCCGTTATACACTTCTGAAAGGATGTTTCAGTTACCACTTGAGCTATTGCCTGAAAGCTATTGAGGCAAAGCTGTAGCAGTCTGTTTTATGGCATGCAAGTATTCTGTTAGGGTACAAAGTTCAAAAGTTTGGCTTCCAAAGCACATTTTAATGGATTTCCATCTTTCACGTGGTGTTTTGTGTATTTGCTTTTTTCATCTCTGCTTTGGTGCACTGGTCAAGTATAATGGAAGTAAGATGCAAGGACCAAAAGGGCAGCTTACACACCTTCGCTTCCTCACTTTTCATCTGTCATAAGAAACATGGCTTCCCCAATAAATCACTTGTCACACCCTATGGTACAAGGCCAGGTGATGCAGTCTGTGCATTCCTTCCAATATGGCAGTATTACCTAGCTGGTTAATTAATAAAATAGAGTCATTCAGACAGCCTGACATGTGTAAGCCTGACTTGAGTGTCTAAATTTGTGCAAAGTGAAAGCTTTCTTTGCTATGCCATATTTATGTGAAGCAGTTTCTGAGCTTTTAGCATGTATGGTGCATGTTCATAAAACTGGAATAGTTGGTGGAATCTGTTATACATCATGCTCTGGACATTTGATCCAGCAGTAGCAATATGCATTGGGCCATGGAGCATTGCTTGATATTATAGTAAATTAAGCAGCACCTGTGGAGTTGTATAGAGACCTCCAAACATTTGGTGTGATGAACATGTGGCTGCACTGAGGGCTTAAATGCTTGCTCCTTCAAACACTTGCAGTCTGTGATGCAAGAGTTCTCAAGATCCAGCCATTAGCTGATGAAATGTATGTGCCTCTTGTTTTCAATGAAATTTTGCCCAAATTCCCAATTGTCATCTGCTCTCAAATAATTTAAAGCCTATTACAAAAATTTAAGTCTCCTGAAATTCCCAGATTCTTGTTCAAAAGTATAACCTATTTTGAAAAATTGTTTTATTGAATAATCATTAAACTTAAAAGCACAAAACCTTAACCATTTCCTTCCTCCAGTATAGCTTTCAATCATAAACATTATTTAAACATTGTTTTGGAGCATAATTTTTGGAATTTAACAAAAATTAAGAGTTTAGTCCAGTGGATTTTGTACAATGTGTCTGTATAAAAAGCAAATGAAAAGTGTAGTTATTGTTAATGTACTGACCTTTGTTACAGGCTATTTTTAATTAGCCTATGCTATAAAATTGATGTTTCAGTTCCATGTTTTAAATGGTACTTTAAAAAAAGGACATAATATAAATAATTGTTCTGTTAAAATGTCTATTAAATACTATGTCCCACCCTCTGTACACTTTGTAAAAATGAAAAGAAAAAAAAACAAATTCCATAGACTCATATATAGGGATATGTGACATTGTAATGTGTACTTGATAATGTGAAAAATAAAAATCAGACTATTTTCCTGTTAATGAATATTTATTTGATTCCAGGTACTATTTTACATATTTTTGTTAAAAAGTAACTTTTCAGCAATAGTCAACTTGTTAGTCTAATAGCAACTTATTTTCTTGGAATAAACAGAGATGACAGACTGAAAGTGGCATATTCTCAGTATGAGGACAGGGCATCTTGAAAGCTGGGGGTGGTTCCTATTGCTCTCAGGGATGCAGGACTAAGTCTTATTTCCTGTCTTCCTGGGAGGGAATCTACTCACTCAGTTTCCGTCCTGCCTCAACAGGGAGAGCACCTTCGCAACTTTTCTCAGTGCTGAGCTTTTCGCTCTTAGGAATTTTTTTCTATCTATGTGCCTTTTCCCTCCAGTTTTAGCTATTACTTATTTCTTTCCTTGTATTCTGTCCCTCCTGGGAGTTCGTCTTACTTTTTACTTTCTCTTTTTTCATCTCTATAACTGTGAGGAGAATTATCAGATCTCACAAAATGACAGCCGCAAGAGCCCACAGGAAAGATGACTTTCTCTCTGAGGAGGATTCTGGGCCCCATCTAATAACCTCGGCCAGTCAGCCTGCCAAGACCTCTAACAGCTGTGGAGGAAATGGAGCCGGGGGCTGGGCTGAGTGTGATCAAAAGATCTTGCAAAGAAGAGCCTCTAAAAAAAGGTGCGAAGGACGCCCCAGGTGGCAAAATGGCAGCGGCTCAGGCCCGCTTGGATCGACTAGGTGGAGAAAACACCTCAGCGGCCCCGGCGCAGGCAGTTTTAGTTGGTCATGAAAACACTGCGCCTGGTAACGTACCCCCAACCCCTTCTCCTGAAGTGGCGAGACAAAGACCAGTCACGAAGGCCGATGTCATGGCCATAGTTAATGTTGCCTTGGAAAGGCAGCTTCAAGCCTTGAAGGCTTTACAGCCATTGGGTTTTCTTCCTTCCCTCCCCCCGCCAGTTTTGCAGAGTCCCCAGGCAGTTCTCCACCTCACTCGCACTCACAAAGGTTTTTTTTTCTGGTGGGGATTTCCAGAGCATAGCCTACAAAGATGGCCATGAAAAACTCCTACCTGGCTACTGCCCCTAGGGGAGGCATGGATTATTTACCCTGTGAACAAATTTATGATGATGAAATGGAAGAGGGCGAGTTCGTGTTTGACGAAGAGCCCACTGTTGTGGAAGATCAACAGCCTAGGCTATTTGCAGCAGAGGAGTTCCAATCTTTGCTTTCTAACTTTTTGCCCTCGATTTTACTGGGGAGGTTGAGGAGGGTCAGGAACCAAAGGGTAAATCTCTGTTCATGGGAAATACAGAATTTCCCCCTAATTCTCAGGGCAAGAACTCTGCAGTTCCTTTTCCAGAATATTTTGTATGTGTGGTTAAGGCTGAGTGGGACAAACCATTAGTGAATAGGCAGTTCCCAGCAGCTACAAAAAAAGCTATGTAAAATGAATCCTCATGCCATGGACATGTTCCAGCTTCCTCTGGTAGATGGCCCAGTGGCATCATTGCAATCCTCAGATGTCTTATCTGAGGATGGGGTTGGATACCTCAGAGATCCTTTAGATAAAAAGATGGATTTTGACTAGAAAGTCACATGAAGCAGCAGCATTTAGCTATCCAGCTATTTTTGCCAGAGCTTCAATTGTATGAGTAAGAAAATTAATTTGCAGCTCGTTCTGTAGTAGCCACAGCTGCAACACAAAGAGCCTTATGGCTTAGAACATGGCCAGTAGATATTAGATCTAAGTCCATTCTCATGGAATATCCATACTTAGGCCGTCATCTCTTCGGCGACAAGCTGGATAAAGCCTTAGACAGCAATAAGGAAAATTAAACGCTGTTTCCTAGACCCCCTAAGAAGAATCGCAGGGGTTCCTCATTTCCCTTTTTCCGTTCCTATCAAACCCTCATTTTCGAAACAGAGGAGGGGATCATGGTATGGAAGGAGTTCCTTTTGTAGAGGGGGAAGATTCAACTGACAAAAAGGGGGAAAGTTCTCCAAATCAGGCAAAAAATGATGACAATCAGACTCAGGTGGGGGCAGATTACAACAGTTCGCCTATCAATCGTCACTGTCGAACCCAGAGCCCTGGGTCTTCCAGATTGTTTCAAAGGTTATCTAATAGAATTAAAAAGTCTTCCCAGACAGGTTTCTGACCTCTCCCACCTCTCTTCATCCAGAAAAACACTCCAGAAACATCAGGGCAATCAATCATTTAAATCAAATCAGCCACAGAACTGATGTCAGTAAATAACAATGTATGGGCGTTTACTCAATATTTTTCATGGTACCAAAGAGAAATGGAAACTGGTGGTGATCTTAGACTTGAAACACGTCAACAGATTTGTCAGAGCCAAGCACTTCAGAATGGATATGCTCTGGTCCATCATGGAGTCGCTGAACCCAGGTACCTTCATGATGGCAGTGGACCTTGAGGCATATCTGAACGTTCCCATACATCCACACCATCAAAGATTTCTCTGCTTCACCTATATGGGGATGCACTACCAATTCAGAACTCTTCCCTTTGGGTTGGCCTCTGCTCCCCGAATGTTCTCAAAGATCCTCATCACTACGGTCACCATGTTGAGATAAGAAGGCATACAGATATGTCCAAAGGATTATCGGTCCAGCACATGGCCAGAGTCATTCAGGGTCTACAAATACATGGCTACCTGGTGAACAAGGAAAAGAGCAGTCTGTGGCCTTCACAGACTTTGCATCATCTGGACATAATTATCAATATCAGAAAACCTACTTATTTTACCACCCGAAAAGGTCATCAAGATGTCATTGACAGCCATGTCAACAGCCCTACACAGGACTATGCACCTTGCAAGGCTGCTGGGTCTTATGGTTTCCTGTATTGGAGTAGTGCCATGGGCACAGTTCCACTCTTACCCATTTCAATGGCTCCTCCGTCCGTTTCAAAATGACATCCTTCATCAAAGGGATAAGGTGGTCTCACGGTCCTTGCAAGTCAGGTGGTCCAAGGACTTCAACCTGAACAAAGGCTAGACTTTCATACAGGACAAGACAGTTCAGTTATTCACAGACGCAAGTCTGGAAGGCTGGGGTGCAACAATCTACAAGGAGCTGATGCAAGGAGTCTGGTCTTCACAAGAGAAGAAATTACACATAAATCTTTTGGAGCTGAGGACCATCAGACTAGCCCTCCTGAAGTTCAAGAATCAGCTCCACCAGTGACATGTTCTTGTAAGAATGGACAATGTGACGACCAAGGCCCACATCAACAAACAGGGGGGTTCAAGGTTGTCTGCACTCCACAAGGGCAACCTACTGTCATTGAAGGCGGAGCACATTAAGGGCACATTGAATGTACAAGCCAATTGGCTCAGCCATTGGATCCTGGACAAAGGAAAATGGTCCCTGAATTGGGAAGTTCTACAGGACATCATGATCAAGTTTGGAACTCCTGAAGTGGATCTGTTTGTCTCCAACTCGAACCATGTCCTCCCGAGGTTCTACACCAGGTTTTTCCATCTGGAGGTGGAAAAGACAGATGCACTTCTCAGCAAATGGCCCAGAGGTCTTCTTTATGTGTTTCCTCCGTTACCCATTCTTCCAAAAGTATTGCAAAAAGTACAACAAGAAAGAGCTGAAGTAATTCTAATCACCCTATCATCACCCCATCATAGTCACGCAGACTGCAGTTCACAACTTTGAAGAGGTTATCAGTTCAGGACTCATGGTTGCTAACATTGCAAGGGGATTTACTGTTCCAAGTGCCGTTACTACACCCAGCTCCCCAGTGGTTTCAACTGATTACTTGGCACTTGAAAGGAGAAGGCTTCTAAGACTTGGCTACACTTCTGAGGTAGTGGATACCATCATTGAAACCAGATGTCCATCAACCAGGCGTATATAAAATTCTTCCTTTTGTGTGGTAGTGTAAGAGGAAAAAAGTGGACCCTCTATACCCCGGAGCTAACAAAATTTTAGAATTCCTGCAAGATGGAGTACAACAAGATTTCAGAGCATGTACTTTTTGGTGACAAGTGGTGGCAATAGCCACAGTGCTTACAACAATTGATGGGGTGCATACCACCAAACATCCTCACGTTCAATCTTTCCTTACGGAAGTAACACAGGTGAAACCACCAGCAATCCACAGATTCCCCACTTGGCATCTCATTGTAGTTCTGACGGTGTTAATCAAAGCCCCCTTTGAACCTTTGAGGGAAGTTCCGCTGAAATTCCTAAGGTTAAAGGTAATTTTCCTAGTGGCGGTTACATCAGCGCGCAGAGTGTCGGAATTGGGGGTACTGTCCATTAGGGAAGGACTGTGTTGAAAACTTCAATATATAAGAAGCAGGATGTCTTCAAAAGAATAGTTGATGGAAGTTAGATACGCTTAAGTCTATTTTTTCTCTATAGCCCTTTTCTCTCAAATCTCAGACACTGTATATGTCAGTATTTGCTTAAACTTAGTGTTGTTCTCGTTGATATGGTTGTTATTACTGTTCTTATTATTTGTTTGTTATTGTCTATAGTTCCTGTTCTGTTTAGCTCAGCATCAGTGAAACTGAGAGTAGTGGGTGGATTCCTGCCCACGGAGGCAGGAAATAAGACTTAGTCCTGCCTCCCCAAGAGCAATAGGAACCACCCACAGCTTTCAACATGCCCATGTTCCTCAGAGCAGTAGGAGTGGTCATTGTAAGCAGCCAAGGCTCCGTTCTATAAAGAATCATGTATAAAGATGTTGACCCTTGACCCTTCAAACAAACCCTGATAGGATTCCGCTAGTTCCTTGTCCCCTGGGTTAATGAGTTGTATTTTATGATATTGCAGAAGTTTACATGAGTCAAAGAATGTGCTATGGAATACAGAATACAGCCTTGCCCTCAAACAGCCCACTAGCCAGTAGGTGCTTGGGTCTAGGGAATCCACAGAATGCTTGTTTAGCAAAGGACATACAATTGCAACCTTCAGGAGGGTAGGCACTACCACTTCCCAAACAGAGGCACTGCAAAAACCCTAGGTCAAACTAGCCAGCCAGTTCAGCTGGTTGCAAGGTACTAGGATAGATAAAGGTTGAAAATACAAGGGGATGCCCAAACACTTTCAAGAACCCTGTCCACATTCAGGTTTGCTAACCAAAATAGCCCCTTCCCCTTTCTGTGACTAGGAAAATGGGTTCATGGTGCAGATTCTTTTTAAAGTGCAAAGTCCATGCTACTTTACAGTGTAATCCTAACAACACTTCCCAGGGAATAAGCCCCATAGAATAGACCTGCTTAAGATTGTTCTCTATGTCTACTGCTGATTTGGCTGATTTGGAGCTGTGAGAGCAGATACTCTTGACTTTACTGATCTATAAATCATTGTGGTTTCAAGGAGGTGGTATCTTACTACCCCCAAACCCAAATACCTTTTGGCAGTAACTGACAATCCTAAGGAGACAAGGCTTGTACCACCATAAGGTCCCTTTTAATATTTTTGATCCTGGGGACCTTTCAAACACCTATTATTGTGGACTATTCCCACCACAGTTTGACCCACATGCAGAGAGAAAGTGCATGCTCTGAAATGCCAAAAGAGTGTGCAATATGGGAAGGGGACAGAAAAAGAGGGAGAGTTAACTGAGACTGAAATCAAAAACCTCTGGTGGCGCAGAAAGAAGAAAATAAACTACAGAGAAAAGGCAAGTTAATAGAATATGACAAAATGCTTTCTACGGACAGTTGATGGAGAAGTTAATAAAAATGAGAAAGCACTCCTCAGAGTGACTTGAGCTGGGGATTACTGACTAAAAACAAATCAAACTCATGGATCTGAGCCCAAGCCCAGATATGACTAGGCAAGAAGGAGACATCATATCTGACATCTCTTTAAGACCAATGTAAAAGTCAAAACCTGATCTTCATATACTCATCAAACCAGGAAAACTCACAAGTCAAAATTCTGCACGACACACCAAATTCAGAATTGTTCAGGAGGGCATTTTATAGAGGGAATAGGGTTCATAGAATCATAGAGTTGGAAGGGACCACCAGGGTCATCTAGTCCAACCCCCTGCATAATGCAGGAAATTCACACCTACCTCCCCCACACACACCCAGTGACCCCTACTCCATGCCCGGAAGATGGCCAAGATGCCCTCCCTCTCATGATCTGCCTAAGGTCGTAGAATCAGCATTGCTGACAGATGGCCATCTAGCCTCTGCTTAAAAACCTCCAGGGAAGGAGAGCTTACCATCTTCCAAGGAAATCTGTTCCACTGAGGAACTGCTCTGTTAGAAAATTATTCCTAATGTCTAGACGCAAATTCTTTTGATTTAATGTCAACCCGTAGGTTCTGGTCCAACCTTCTGGGGCAACAGAAAACAACTCGGCACCCTCCTCTATATGACAGCCCTTCAAGTACTTGAACATGGTTATCATAACCCTCTCAGTCTTCTCCTCTTCAGGCTAAACATACCCAGCTCCTTCAACCTTTCCTCATAGGACTTGGTCTCCAGACCCCTCACCATCCTTGTTGCCCTCCTCTGGACACGTTCCAGCTTGTCTACATCCTTCTTAAATTGTGGGGCCCAAAACTGAACACAATACTCTAATGTCTGTGGAGCTTTAATGTGTTGCTTTAATGTCTGTAGAGGAAAATTAGGCAGTTTTTATTGCACTGTTTATTTCATCTTGTTTTTATTGTGTTTTCTAATGTTTGTGATCCAGTTTTATTGCATCATTTATTTTTATATTATACTGTTTTATTGCATTGGTTTCTATTTTTGTAAACCATCTTGAATGTCAACAAGAAAGGCAGCCTATAACAATAAAATAAATAAAATGTAATACAGAAAATGCGGATATAAAGAATGGGGCGGAGGGAGGGTTAAGGGCACTGCACTGGCCCAAACACTTCTATGCAGTGCTGTAGGTAGAGGACAAAGGAAAGAGTGAAAAATTAAGACATCAAACATGGAGAGCACCATGAATGCCAAATAATGAACGACAAATGTGTACATTCTCCTCCTTCACTTATTTTTAATTTGTGAACTAGATGTTGTTTCCTCTATATAATGGTTCTGATTATGTATTGTTAATTTAATTAGTTTTATATTCCATATTGTTGCATTTTAAGAAAAAATAATTAAAAAGAATGCCAGATTATCCCTTAGCTGAAGGTTAGCTTTGCCTCACAAAAGATACAACCTGCCTTACACTGCTGCAAATGCTGCACAAAAAAGCAGCACTGACAACAGGCATCCCTGTAAAATGTTGGTGTGCCCTATAAAGAAATATTAAATGTTTTTGCAGATGGCTCCAATAGAGGATTCCACTGAAAGGATTTAGGGGTTTGTTTGCTTGCTTTTAAAGTATGCACTGGCAGTTCAAATTAATTGAAATCCGAACTATCTGTTTTTTAATTTATTGCTTCTTGGCCTTTTGGCTAAGATCAAGTATAGAGTGTTTTTGAACGGATACATGCTGTATGTTTTTCTTCAAATATTGTACAAGTAATATCAACAAAGAAGTTATCCAGTAAAAACCAGAATATACAGGTCATATCTTTAAGTACAGTAAATTAGAGTATTGTAATCTGAAGGCCTTGCCAATAGGTGGCAATAATGTATAAGAACTGAAATAGGCTTAGCTTACCAACTGGCTTCTTAAACAATAAAAATAGATTGAAGAAGTTTGCCAACAATCCTAGCCAAAAGCACAAGATACCGACAATTTAATTTCTCAGTATTGTAAAAATATAATAGTACTGGTATTCAACATCCAGTTTGCTCTAGGACATTTTGTTTTTATGACTTTTTTTTTTCTTGAAAAGGCAGAGGTGGTCATAAAGCTATTCAAAGAGCACCTTACTGCTGCCTAACAAATTATTTCCAAAATATGCTCTGTCTTCTTTTGTGCAATTGAGCAAAAGGTAGTACATCAATCTATATATCTAATAGTGACGTGTGACCCCCATCTGTGAATACCTAAATCCACAGATCAGGGCCACACCAAAGCTAAACAGATTTTTCTTCAAAGTTGGGGCATTTCCCATGTTTTCAGAAAAATCTAAAATCAACAATAAAATATATGGGGGGTTAAATCTCCCTCAAATATACATCTGGAAAATACCTACCAGAACAGAATGCAGCGCTCAGGGCCCACCTGCGGTGGTTGTGGACGCTAGCAGCGGCTCCAGGCTAGAGGTGGTGGATGCTAAACACCGCCCCAGGCTCAGCAGCAGTGACAGAGAAGAACATAAGTAGCCGCCACCAGCCAGGCTCCATAGTAGATAGTGGGGCCTGGAACTGCACCAGGCTTGACAATGGGGGGATATTGGATTCCCCATGAATCTCCTGCCCCCCCTCACTGGGAATCAGGTGTGGGGAATCAGCAGTGATGGGGGGAGGAATTCTTCTCGCAAAGAATTGCCAGTGTTATTTACTTGGATTTCAGTAAAGCTTTTGACAGGGTTCCCCATTATGTTCTGATGGGTAAAGTGGAGGACTGTGGACTGGACTGGAGGATAGTTAGGTGGATAGGGAACTGGTTGGAGAACTGAACCCAAAGAGTGGTTGTCAATGGCATTTAATCTGATTGGAGGGAGTGTCCAGTGGGGTGCCATAGGGCTTGGTTCTGGTCCCAGTACTTTTCAATATTTTTATAAATGATCTGGATGAGGGGTTGGAGGGACTACTCATTAAATTTTCCAATGACACCAAATTGGGAGGAGTAGCGAACACACCAGAAGATAGAGATAGAATTCAATTAGATCTGAGCACACTGGAAAAGTGGATGTATGTGAAAAGATACAATTCAACAAGGATAAATGCAGAGTTCTAGATATGGGTAACAAAGATGAGAAGCATACATACTGGATGGGGGATACACTTCTGGGTAGCAGTGTGTGTGAACAAGATCTTGGAGTATGGGTGGACTGTAAGCTGAATATGAGCAGTCAGTGTGATGCAGTGGCAAAAAAGGCTAATGTGATCTTGGGGTGTATCAACAGAGGCCTAATATCCAAATCACAAGATGTCATAGTCCTGCTGAACACCGCATTTGTCAGGCACACCTGGAGTATTGTGTGCAGTTCTGGAGGCCACACTTCAAAAAGAATGTGGATAGAATGGAGTGGGTGTACAGCACAGCAATGAAGATGCTCAGGAGTCTGGAGACCAGGCCCTATGAGGAAAGGCTGGGGGACTTGGGGTCAGCCTGGAAAAGAGGAGGTTGAGGGGGGACATGATTGCTCTCTTTAAGTATTTGAAAGGCTGTCACTTAGAGGAGAGCAGGGAGCTGTTCCTGTTGGCAGCAGAGGATAGGACTCACAATAATGGGTATAAATTACAGCCAGAAAGGTACTGGCTGGATATTAGGAAACAATTTTTACCGTAAGAGTAGCTCAGCAGTGGAATCAGCTGTCTAGGGAGGTGGTGAGGCTCCCCCTCACTGGCAGTCTTCAAGCAGTGGCAGGGCGAACACTTGTCAAGGATGCTCTAGGTTGATCCTGCACTGAGCAGGGGATTGAACTAGATGCCTTTATGGCCCCTTCCAACTCTATGATTCTAGATAATACATGTAACATTAATTTTTTCTTGTTTTAATTTTTTCTGAATTTGCTTGTTTTTATGGAGATTGTTTTATTGTTTTAATGAATTACATGTTTTTATATGTTAGCCACCCTGAGCCTGGTTTCAGCCGGGAATTGAGATTGAATAAATAAACAAATAAATAAAATAATTAGACTGAGGGCTGCCCAACCTGACTTGCAGTCATACATAACACTGGGAAATAAATTTTCCCAAGTGCTCCAGGGCCTCATTTGGTTTCAGCCTTCCCTCCTGCACTGTTTTCCCAAGCCACAATGGCCACTGGGGGAGATGCAGAATGCTTGGGAACATTAGTTCACCAATGTTACATGTGACTGTATGTCAGGTTGGGCAACCCAGCTTGTGTAACATGAATCATCTAGTTAGACCCAGAGAATGAAACTATGTCTGTATCTTACCCCTCTTTGTGTTCCCCTGCTTTCTGCATTTTCCTCTTGGTACTGAAAACCATCCAGGATACATCACAATACATCACAAAGGGCCTATTTGCACATCACAAAGTTGTCATGAAAATTATGCTGTTTACAGGGCTACACAAAACTTTTTCCAAAGATGCCCCGTGTCCCTGGGCCTACTTTGCAAAGAAGAATTTTCACTGCTTCTAAAATTAGGATACTATTCATCTACAATTTGGCAAGCAGGATCCCTTAGATGAGAACTGCAAGCCCTGAAAACTTCACCTCAGTTGAGGAAGGATCTGTTACACCTTGAGATCTATTTCCCATTGAAAACACCGGAAATTAATATCAGATTAACTAGTATGATTAGGAATCCAATCCAAGTTTTTAAAAGACAAAAACTCTGAAAGTGTTCCCTTGACTGGTATACACAATTTTAATTACCCGGATATCTGTTGGAAGTCCAGTGCTGCTAAAAATGCAAGATCCAATAAATTCCTGACTTGTCTTGCTGACAACTTCCTATTCCAGAAGGTGGACAGGGAAACAAGGGGGTCTGCTATCTTAGACTTGATTCTCACCAACAGGGAAGAACTGGTTGATGAGGTTAAAGTAGTAGGCACCCTGGGTAGTAGTGACTATGTACTCTTGAAATTTACAATCTTGGGGAGAGGAAAACCTGTACGTAGTCAGACATGTGGGTTGGACTTCAAAAGAGCAAATTTTAAGAAACTTAAACTTATGCTAGGTAGAATCCCATGGTCAGAAATACTTAAGGAGAAGGGAGTTCAAGAAGGGTGGGCATTTCTTAAAAATAAAATACTGAAGGTGCAATCCCAAACCATTCCTATGAGAAGGAAAAATGGGAGGAGCCTAAAGAGGCCAGGGTGGCCCCATAAACAGCTTTTTAAAGAGTTGAGAAATAAAAAAAAGACTCATTTAGGAAGTGGAAGGAGGGCCTTATAACCAAAGAAAATATAAGCAAATAACTAGTGCTTGTAGGGAGAGTGTTAGGAAAGCTAAAGCTCAGTATGAACTTAGGCTAGCGAGAGACGCAAGACTTGTTTGAGCAGTAGTGTGTGTGAAAAGGACCTTGGGGTCTTAGTAGACCAAACACTGAACATTAGTCAGTAGTGTGATGCTGTAACTAAAAAGGCAAATGCAGTCTTGGGCTGCATCAACAGAAGTATAGTGTCCAGATCACGCGAAGTGATGGTATCGCTTTACTCTGCTCTGGTTAGACCTCAACTAGAGTACTGTGTTCAGTTTTGGGCACCACAATTTAAGAAAGATGTAGACAAGCTGGAACATGTCCAGAGAAGGGCAACAAAGATGGTGAGGGGTCTGGAGACCAAGTCCTATGAGGAAAGGTTGAAGGAGCTGGGTATGTTTAGCCTGAAGAGGAGAAGACTGAGAGGGTTATGATAACCATGTTCAAGTACTTGAAGGGCTGTAAATAGAGGAGGGTGCTGAGTTGTTTTCTGTTACCCAAGATGGTCGGACCAGAACCAACGGGTTGAAATTAAATCAAAAGAGTTTCCGTCTAGACATTAGGAAGAATTTTCTAAGAGAGCGGTTCCTCAGTGGAACAGGCTTCCTCGGGCGGTGGTAAGCTCTCCTTCCCTGGAGGTTTTTAAGAAGAGGTTAGATGGCCATCTGTCAGCAATGCTGATTCTACGACCTTAGGCAGATGATGAGAGGGAGGGCATCTTGGCCATCTTCTGGTCACTAGGGGTGTGGGGGGAAGGTAGTTGTGAATTCCCTTCATTGTGCAGGGGGTTGGACTAGATGGCCCTGGTGGTCCCTTCCAACTCTATGATTCTATGATTCTATCTAACTTCCAAAAGCAGGCCATGCAGAAGAGGGCCTCTGATAGGTAATTCAACAGTCAGGCAGATGCTTCATATGGGAGTAGGTGATTCTTCAATTGCATCTAGCTACATGAAGGGACAGAGATTCTACCTTTGGAGGTGTTCAAAGAGTGTTTTAGAGACATGTCACCACTTTCTTAGAGTATCCATGCAATCCTGTAGGGGGGGCAAAGTGCCGCAGGAGCCGGTGTAACCCCATGCCAGCATCCATCCCACTTTGCGCCATGATAAAATGGCACAGACGCTGGCACAGGGGCACTTACACCGGCACCAGGGAGTGATGCAGCAGCATGGCCCTAAGCCGTCAGCACTGCTGTGTGGGCAGCAAAAAACCAGAAGCAAGAGCCTGCATGGGGGGTGGGCATTTTCAGGGCATTCCCAGGGGCAGAGCTGATGTTAGTCAGCTTTCAAGCCCCTTTTGGCCTGGGAACGCCCCTCTACACTGCAGCATTGCTACACCAGCAAAATAGCTAGCATAGCCCCGAGGGGTTGCATGTGAATCAGCTGGGCTGGGAGATAGAGGTGCTGGCTAGGAGAAGTGAGTGCTGATTTTTGCCTTTCCTGCAACTGCTGGGAGCATTAATTGAGCATTAATTAACTGCTGGGGAGGACTGTGATTGAGGGACAGTGCGTGCTTGGAGCCTAATTGTAGCCTTCTTAGGAGGGTTTTTTATTGGTGCTGGGTGGAGCTTGTGTGTGAGCGGCGGGAGCTGTGAGCATTTAAATGGCAAACGGTCCTCCTTCCAGAGGCACAAGCGAGGGCATAAGGGCTCTTGCCCTGTGGCTCTTAACCTGAGGATCAGGCCTGGGGACCCTATAGGGTAGGGAAAGGATCCTGATACTAGTCATGATGCATACCTATTCTCTCCAGGATCAGATGAGCATGCCTATTATCTTGGGTGATGTGGAGCACAGGCAGGATAAATGCTGCTTCACTCGTCGTGTTAGTGGCTTCCTAGAGGCCCCTGGTTGGTCACTGCGTGAACAGACTGCTGGACTTGATGGGCCTGGGTCTGATCCAGCAGGGCCTTTCTTGTGTTGTTACGTGAAACTCCATGGAGGAGTTTCACAGTTTTGTTTTTTTTAAAGCCTTTTAAACTTTTGTTTTCTGGCAGGGAAGTCTCTGTGGAGGCGGTGTGGCACCACCCCTCCCGGCCACCACCTTTCTCCCCCCCTTCAAAAATGGGCTGCCCATGTATATTGAGTTTGCAGCTGCCTCAGGGATCCTTTAGGTATGATGGCTTAGAGCTGAGGCCACGGCATGGTGGCCACATGGCCGCTGGCACAGTTGCTGATGTGTTTACTTTTACTGCCTCTGCATGGGGACAGAATAATATCTCCTCACATATTGCACCATTTCCCCACCCACCCCACCCCTTGGAATGTAAACTGCCTTGCAGCTTTTTATCCCGTTTCCTGCCATGCTTAATGGGCAATTGCAGGATTGCAAAGAAGTCCTTTCAAAGTAACTTAGAACAGACCTCAAAACAAACTATATAAATTGTTACCTAATTTGTACGGCAAGAGGTGGGGAAAAGACCATCAGCTATTGGGTGCGGTGGGGACTGGTGTGTTGGTCTGTGATCAGGTTCCTTAGCACTGACGATTAACTAGTACAGAGCTATGACAAAATTAATAGCACAGGCAAATGAGCTCATCATGGCTAATGTTGTTATAGTGAAGAACAAAAGAATGACTAATTATTCTTCACTTAATTTCCCACTCCCATCTTAAGCTTTAACAAACTGGTTTAAAGCCAACTACAGCGTCAGCTCATAATAGTTTTAAGCACCATGTAGGCCACCACCATGGCAATTTAAATTGTCACTTTCTATTAAAAGGCCTAACTCCGAAGGGCTTGAGCATTGAAGTGTGCTGTTCTGACAATGCCATTAAACAAAGAAACTCTCTTCTTGCGATGTCAGTGCGAACACATTTTAAATACGGGTTCAGCTGCACCACACTAATTTAAACTACAGTATAGCTTTCTGCCAAAGAACGGAAACTTGCTTTGGTCTTTTTAAATCATCTCAAACTCAGTGACAGATTCCATGATCACTGTAACAAATTAAACACTTCTCGGTGTATGTGCATGTGCACGCTCGCACACTGTAGCATTTCTGAAAGCCCCTTCTTTTCAACAGAATGTGACATTAAAAAAAATCACTTTACACTCCACTCGGCAGAGATACTTTATTCATCAGTGTAGTTTTTATTACTGTGGCTTTGTTTTCCTCTACCCATTCATCAAAATACTTTCTCTTTTAGACATATCTAAAAGTGTGCAACTTTTAAACAATACAATCAACCAATCAAGGGGGGGAAAGAGGAAAGAAACGGCTATAAAAGAGAACAAGGAAGGATCACCTTAGAAGTTCAATATAAAATCATAATTGATTACTACACACTTCATACAGGGAACAGTCCTGTTTGAACATCAGTTTCAGTCTCAGTATACTGATCCACATATGAGCCAACAAGTAAACACTGGAAAACCCCAATAAGTACAATGTCCACTTTTAAAATAAATAATATAAATGAACTTCAGCAATCTTGCCCATGACCTATGTGACCATTCACTTACTGTGAGAAGCAGTTTATTCTTCCCCAGTAATGCATATTAAAGATGAAGAAAATGTTTGGCACTAAGGTGGAAAGGGCTAGTATAGTATAGCCCAATCTAGTCAGATCTTGGAAGCTAAACTGGGTTGGTATTTGGAAGGGGGACGCCCAAGGAAGACTCTACAGAGGAAGGCAATGGCAAACCACCTCTGCTTAATCACTTGCCTTGAAAACCCCCCCTGGTCATTATAGGTTTGCTGCGACTTAACAGTACTTCACACACAAGGTGGAAAGGGCCTTTGGTCACTTCACATGATAGGATGTGGGAGGTTCCTGTTTTGAAAAAGGAAGGGTGATGTAGATTACTATTCCACATAGACCCTCTCATCCCCAGTTCAGATGGTAGATGGTCAGTCTGACACTTCCTTTTCCTGCTGCAACCACAGGATTGATACCGTCGAACGTTCTGGGAATTCAACCCAGCATGCCCAATGAAAAACCACTATCTGAAAGTAATCTTTTCCTGTGTATGGACACATGCTTGCCAGCTCCATTATATCTAGAGCTAAAATGCACCCATTAATAGACTCAGATCCATAGAGGGCTCTGGTTAGTATCTAGCAAAATGGTCAATGCACAAATAACACTCCAAGGGAAAGTTAAAGTTTCAAGACAGTTAAGGCGACAAAACAAAGACCAATTCCATTTGGGTTCACACTACAAACTTAAATGGGGATAACTACATGGGTGCCCCCTCAAGGATTTCTGAGAATTACATTTCTGTAAGGCTCAACGACACATTACCATTTCTTACATGTTTATTTCATTTTTTTTCTTTTGCAAATGCAGCGTCTGAGATTGCTTAAACAAGAGGGAGAACAGTGTTGGAGAGAAAGAAACTAACTATTTCCTATCCTGACATTTTCTCATTTGAAAAGGCTACCCTGAACTCGTCGTCAGGGGAGAACCTCTTCCTGCTTCCACTGCCTGGGTAGCTTGGAAAACTGACACATTTGCCAGTTAGGGGGAGCAGGACGTGTGGTTTAGGGATCTTTACCTGGATAATGGGCAAGCAAACTCAAAGTGCACAGTTTTGACTAGCAGGGCAGTGAAAGTTATGGGAGCCAGCACAAAGGAATATCAAATAAATAATTGTACGGTCCAGAAATTCAAGGTGAGTCCAGGATGAACATCTATGGATTTCCTGGCTCTGACTGAGTTGGAGCGGGGGGGGGGGCTTCCCAGAGAAATAACAAAAGCGAATTTAGCCAAGATGGAGTCAGGGCAGACCGCACACATCTAGGAAGGGAGTCCTTGGTAACAGCAGGCAGGTGAGGCCAAATCCTTGTGAAGATTTAATTTGATATCTACCTTACCTTGCTAGAGGTGCTACAAGAACCTGTCCAGTGTGATGGCTTAGGCTTCTGGCACCTGTAAATGTAGGAACTATTCCAGGTATAACCCAGCCGAGGAAGGGAGAGCCCCTAATTTTACATTACTTGACTGTGCAGCCCATTCAGAAAGCCATTCTGAGCCTTGTCTGGAATAGCTGCTTCTGAATTCCTTCTACAATCACAGGAAGACATATAAAATATTTTTATTCATTAAAGTGCAAGTGCATTTAACATCATCAATGATCTCGCAGTATTAATGGTATACATGACAATAAAAGATAACACATTTTTATCAGCCTAGTTTATCTCCCTCAGTCTGGATGGGCAAGTGTGTAACACATAGGCGTTTCTCTGAGCAACAAGGAATGAGAGAGAAGAACACAATTACAATCTTTGGTATTGGTAGCTTAATTTAGACGTTGAAGAATATTTGAGCAGTAGTAATGGCTGGTATTTTATTTTAATGGCTTTTGAAGCTTTCCCCACTATATCAGAGAGTCCCTTGTGTCATGTGCCATCAGCTTTTGCTGAAGTGTATTAGACTTGTTAGGAGTAAATGAGTCATAACATTTCAGCTCTCTCTGTTATGTTCTCAGTTGTTGCAGTTATTGCTCTGAAGGACACTGAGACAGTCATCTTGAGATAAATATCTCTGATGGTTACGGATACAATTTTTATGTCTCCACAATTACATTTCTAACTTCAAAGCACTCCACATTTTACCACTTTACAGCCATGAAAAAAGCAGCGTCAGAAATCGATTCACATCTGACCTGCACAAGAATAATATGCAAGGGATGGGGATCGAAAGTCATTTTCTTGACAGAATTAGGAACACTTTCTGCTTCCAATTTTTTTTTTTTTTTAGAGGGAGAAAAGAAGATACTGGCGCTTATCAAATAGCATGTGAATCACTGGTAATTGAGGGAACAAGTAAGCAGGAGGACAACATTATGACTGAGAGGGTATTGATGAAGCAAAGAGGTTATTGTAGGTATATCTGAATGGAAAAGGCAATGGGAGTTAGAACGAGGTTTCAATCCAGATCCTTTATGTCCTTCTGAGAATGGACACAGCATATTTAATTATTTAGAAATTGTCTATGCCACCTTTCCAGAGACCTGCTGGTACTTGTATATGAACAGGCAAAGGCTGAGACTCATTGTGAATATGGCAAACATTTAAATCAATGAGACATTGGCATTCCAAATACAGTTTTATTTTATGCCATGAAACATGCAGTGTGTTAAATTATCATATGGTAATGTCAGTCCAGCTAGGGTTGCCATCCAGGCAGGGCAGAGCCCGTAGCAAAACTTCTGATTTCTGCTACTGTCCCTTTCCCTACTGCAAAGGGGTCACCATGTCAGTCTGCTATAGCAAAATAAAAGTCCGGTGGCACCTTAAAAACAAACATTTATTTCAATGCATTTATTTCAATATGAGCTTTCATGAGTCACCACTCACTTTTTCAAACACTGCCATTCTTTTGGTTTTCTGGAGGCAACTACAGCAAACCAGTTAGGAAGGGAAATTGAAAAACTAGGATTGTGAAAAACTAGGAGTTTTGAGCTGATGTCTTAATGAATTTATACTTTTGAATTATCCATGCTTGAATTTATGCTTTCTTTTAACCAACATGCAATGTTACCGTGTGCCTAGTGGAAACAAATTTATTTGTTTCTTCTTATTAGCTGATTTTGTTTTATGGAATGCTAGGCTGACCGCTTAAACAATGAGTGTGGGTCGGTGTCCACTTGAAGGCTGTGCAAAGACAAGCTACAACAAGCAGATGAGTCTATTCCATTGTTTGCCGCAAACACTTTTTTGCCATTTCAGTTTTAAACTTGGCAGGTGAAAAGGCCACAGGAATGAGGCAAACTTTGAATAACTATATACAATAGTTTGTACAAAAATGTAGCTGTTTTGTTCTACCAACAGGTTTGTATCTGTTGAGAGAGATTGGCTTTACTCCTTAGTTAAAGAGGTACAAGCTTATTTGACACAAACAGTCCACTCCTGGGTGAAGGGGGTGGTTTGGTGGCAGCAAGCGTAGGAAGCCGGAAAAAAAAAATGCATTTTGGGGGGACGGGGACCATATAGAGTTTCATGGGGCTGCACCACAATTTTGCAGGCGTATCTCGACGCCTGCAAAATGGTGCTTTTAGCCTGAAAGGGGTTAGGAAACTGCCTAAAGGCAGCTCCACCCCCGGGAATGCTCCCTGGATGCTGGCGTGGGGAGATACGCCGGGTAATCACCGGCAGGAAGCACCACCGATACCCGAGCACCACACTGTCACCAGTGTCCAGGGAGGCTGGTGTAAGTCGACCTACTCCAGTGTCTGTGCCAGTTTGCACAGCACATGTAGCATGGGCACCAGCATAGGGGTCACGCCAGCTCCTGTGCAGTTTCAGCCCCCCCCTCTCAGGAATGGGCTGAAAATCTGTGGAGGCAGGGACATTCACACAGGTTCCAATTTTTCAATTTAAACACTTGATAGGGATCACCCCCTTTCTGAGGAGCTATTTCCCTCAGGTAAGGACCACTGGTTTCACTTTCCTATTTCAGGATCCTCCTTGAAGTGCCCACAATAAAGATATTTTACCTGTGGCACTATTAACTGCCCCTGTGTACATAAACAGGTGCAGGAATCCTCCTTTTAGACGTGACACCCGTGTAGATAAATGTGTGTCAACCCCCCTCTCTCTCGTCTTGCTTTCAATTCACTTAGTTTGCATAAAGCACATACTCTAACATTCCTCAATGTTGCAACATCACAAACACAGTGGTTTTCTCTGCTCTGCTAACTCGTTATCTAGGCAAAGGAACCTTCATGTTTCAGTAAAAGAACTGGTTTATTGCAGAACTGTTTGCTTGCTTGGTTAAAAATGAAACCATGGGAAAAAAAGAAATGTATCGTTATTGAGAAAATGTATAAAGGTGGAAGAATACTGAACAGCAATGTGATTCTTTCTGCAGTCTGACTCTTTGTGTTTCGGCTGGAGAGATTTTGATCCCGGCTTGGCTACCAGTGGGACACCACGCGATCATCCAGTCGGGCCCCAGCTTGCCCACAAATTTCTTATCATGCCACAGTGCCCCGTTAACCTCTTAGGGTGGGATCTCCTATGCAAGCTCAATGCTGTGGTTTCCTGCAGCCCTGATGGGATTACTCTAGACTTTTCCGTGGAGTGGGCTTATGTGAGGCTCCTGGACTCCCCTCCATCTGCTACTCAGCCTGAACTACTCTGCTTCCTGGGGGGGGGGGGGTCTAGCCAGACAGATGATCTTGAGAGCTGCCTCCCCTCCATTGATCCAGCCATCTGGTATGAGGGCGACCCGGGGTTTGCCAAGTACACCACCCCTCATAAAGTGCTACTGCTTCCAGATGCTCTGCCTGTTTCAGTGCGCCAGTATCTCCTCCGGATGGAGGCTCGCTGAGGGTTACAGCCACTTATTAACCTGTTCCTGAAAGCAGGCATCCTCATTCCAGTAGTCTCCCTGGTCCACCACCATTTTCCCAGTTGCCAAGCCAGACGGGAGCTGGAGATTCGTACAAGACTTGCGCAAAGTTAACAAGCGCGTGGTCCCGCTCCATGCCACTATTGCAAACCCCTACACGCTCCTTACCACCTTCCCGTCGTCTCAGGTGTGGTACACTACCTCTGACATCAAGGACGCATTTTTTTCCATTGGTCTTTGGATTCGAATGGGAAGACCCAGACACGGGGTGGAGGGGGCAACTAGGGTGGACTCGTTTGGTACAGGGGTACCAAAATTCTCCAACTGTTTGCAGCGGCCCTTGCTGAGGATCTAAGCCATCTTGACACCCAAGGGTGCACTCTTTTGCATTATGTTGATGATTTGCTGCTGGCATCTGACTCTGTAGAGGTTCTCCAAACAGCCTCTATTGACCTTCTTAACCATCTTGCCGCATGCGGCTACAAAGTTAACAGGAAAAAAATTCAGTGGTGTTCCTGCGAGGTCATCTATCTGGGCTATGTCCTTCATAATGGCTCTCACAGCCTTCATCACTCCAGGGTCCAGGCAATACTAGATCTTCTAGTCCCAACCTCTGCCAAAGAGGTTCGTGCATTCTTGGGCATCGTCGGGCATGCGATACTATGGGTACCCAACTATTCTGTCATGGCTCAGCCTCTTTATGAACTCACCCAGCTTGATCAGCCATGGCAGTGGGCTGAGGTCCATCTTCAGGCTTGGGAATCCCTTCGGTCTGCTCTCCTTCGCTCCGTTGCAATGGCTCTGCCTGACCCTCAAAGACCTTTTCTCCTCTTTGTTACTGAACATGCAGGAGGTGCAGTTGGACTTTTAGCCCAGTGCCTGGCTTCAACACCTCGCCCAGTTGCTTATCTGTCTAAACATCTTGATCCAGTTGTTCTGGGATGGCCAGGGTGTCTTCGGGCGGTCGCAGCCGCAGCACTCATGGTAGCGGAATCTCAGAAAATCACCCTAGGGGGGTTCCTTGAGGTCCACTGCCCTCACTGTGTTCGTACTTGTGAGTCATCAGACTGGTGTCCAGGGCAATGCACAATAGCCAGGGCAGAAAGTACCTGCTTGGGCAACCACCTCTCGCCTCACCAAATACGTGGCTATTCTAGTGGAACAGGAGGTAGTCACCATCAGCCGGTCTGCAAGATTAAATCCGGCAAATCTTTTCCCCATGCCCACTAATCCTCCGGCCAAAGCAGCCGCACCGCCACATGACTGCTTAGAGGTTCTTCAGGCAACTTGGGGTGGGCGCCAGGATTTGCACTGTGATCCCCTCCCTAATGCAGACTTAACACTGTGGACTGATGGTTCCTCTTTTGTTACTGGGGATAGAAGACACACAGGCTTTGCTGTTGTGGATAACACCTTCCAGCCTGTCATCCTATCTGCCCTTCCTCCTCACTGCTCAGCACAGGCAGCAGAACTGTTGGCTCTTATTAAAGCCTGCATATATGCAAAGGGACTTTCTACCAACATTTATTTGGACAGCAGATATGCTTTTCTGGCTACACACTCCCACGCAGCTCTTTGGCATGAACAGGGTTTTAGGGGATCTGATGGCAAGCCTCTCAAGATGAAACCCCTTCTGGAAAAACTTATGGATGCCCTTTGGGAACCTTCTGCCCTGGCTATTGTGCATTGCCCCGGACACCAGTCTGATGACTCACAAGTCTCACAAAGCAATCGTGCAGCAGATTACTGGGCACATCAAGCGGATCTCCTCTCCCCCTCCCCTGACCCACTTTGTCCGCTGATCCTGGTGGACCCATCTGAAGAGGTTCCGGTCCTGTACAGCAGCCAGGAGGACTTTTTGCCATTGTCCAGAGAGCCCATAAATCAAGCCATATGGGGATTAAAATGCTCACCTTGTGGCTTCAGAACCGCTACTGCAACAAGGGTATTAGACAGCTGGTTCAACAAGTCGTGGCCTCTTGCCCTGAATGCTTAAGGACCAATCCCAGAGCGCCGGTCCTCCAGGAACCACCTAATAGACTCCGCTCAGCAGAATATCCCGGGGAAGCTTGGCAAGTGGACTTTGCAGAAATGTCACCTCGGGGTCGTAAGAAACATCTTCTGGTTTTCGTTGATTTGTTCTCAGGCTGGCCTAAAGCCATCGCTACTGCTACTCAGCAATCAAAAGAAGTTGTGACAACCCTGCTGGAGGTTCTGATACCTCGGTTTTCTTTGCCTAGGGGTCTGGAAAGTGACAATGGTTGCTCATTTATATCTAAGGTTACACAGTCTGTAAGTGCCTTTCTGGGTATAAAGTGGTAATTACACTCTGCATACAGACCCCAAGCATCAGGGAAAGTTGAACGTATGAACAGAACACTTAAGACACACATTTCCTGGTTCTGCTAGGAAACCTCACTTCCATGGACAAAAGACCTGCCCCTGGCACTGACCCATATCAGAAGTGCCCCAGGGGCTCGTTTGGGCCTCAGTCCTTTCGAAAGAATGTACGGGCGACCGTTCGTTCCTTCTTTGTGTAAAGAGAAATATGGGAGTGAGAATAATATTGCTTTGTATATGCAATCCCTCTCGCAGGTTTTCTCTTCTATTTACCAGCAGGTTTCTGATGCACTGCCTGTCCAGCCTAGCCGCCTTCCTTGTGTGACTGTGGGCTCCTGGGTCCTAGTGAAACACTTTGCTCCCAGCCCGGAGGAACCACGCTGGTCCCTTCTGAAGCAAGTCTTACTGTCTACACCCACAGCGGTTAAGGTGGAAGGCGTGAAATCCTGGATACACTACTCTCGCATCAAACCAGTCCAGCCCCCAGATGAAGCCTGGCAGTCAGAGCAGCTCAGCCCCCTATGTCTGAAAATCCATCGCAGGGCACAAGCAGCTCCTACCTGAGGTTCTGGGACACCTGGATTTGCAAACCGTGAGATCCTCTGATTTTTATTTAGGTTCATTTGCAGGCACCTTCTGCCATCAGGACAGAATTGCTAGGGTGACCTTAAAACTCTTGCCCTTCCCACTGGAACAATTGCAAAACTTCAAGGAACTCTTTAACTTGATTTTCCATTTAGACTTTCAGAGACGAATACCTCCTTTTCAGCTTTCTGCTTCAATCAATGGGATCACCTACGTGGACAGCTCCTACGTGCTGAAACGACCCCCGTCTTCATCCAACTACCATGAACTGTGCAGAAATGCTTGTGGTTTTAACTCTCTTTATTCTTTTCGGTTCTGATGCTACACCACCTCCATGTATTCAATGTTATAGTTTTACCTTTCTTAATAATGAACGTTTTGAACGTGCTTTGATCTATCCTGACTCTAGAAGGCTTTACAAACCATCTTCTGTGTTTCATCATGAAAAGTATGTTAACCCTCTCTGCCTTAAAACTCCCTTGCATACTTGTACTGACAAGGGAAAGGTGTATACCGTGGCTCAGAATTTGGGTGCTCCCACTGGAAGGTTTTTAGGGGTATCTTTCCCTCGCCACAAGCCATGAGTATGCATTTCCCTGCCCACTTTGAAGGATGGGGAGGTTAATCAACACCATACTCACCAGAACCCTCCCCAACCCATCATTTCTGCTGCAGCTGCTCTCACTTTTTATGAAAAACTTCAGTCTACCACTAAAGTGACTGAACCTTTGAAGAATCTTTTTGTAGACTTAGCAGAGAGAGTTCCTTACACTCTAAATGTGTCAGACTGTTATGTTTATGGTGGTGCCTTATTGAGTGAACAATGGCCTTGGAGTACCTTTGAAACTTCACCTGCCATGATCGCTCAATGAAACCATTCACTCTCCTATAGCTCTGATTCTAGACCCCGCCTGTGGGAAATCAGAGCTCCTATCTCTGGCACCTTGTGTGTTTCACGACTTCCTTCAGCTAAGTTCACCCAACCAGTGGGAGATATTTCATGTACATACATGCTGACTACTAATGACACACATGTTTCCTGGTGGCCTGCACAACCGACCTTTGCACTATCTGCCCTACAGCGGATAGCTGCCCCATTCAAGTTCATCCTACAGAGCTGAGGTGTTCCAGTCCTAACCCTTTTCAAGCCTCACCTTCCTTGCAGCTTTTTTGGAAAAACCCTGGAGACATTTCACTCAGTTGGGTCACCCCAGATGGGTTCTTCTGGCTTTGTGGGAAGCATGCTCACTCCAAACTTCCACAAAGATGGTCAGGATCCTGTGCTCTGGGTATTATCCATCCAGATTTCTTTTTGTTACCCATGTCCTATGGTGATGCTTTAGGTGTTCCCCTTTATGATGGCCTCAAGCGTTTTAAGAGGTCTCTTGACGTGGGGGGCTCCCAGTGGGGGGGACAAATGGCCTGCTCAGAGTATTATTGAATATTATGATCCTGCATCTTGGGCTCAAGATGGAATGTGGGGCTATCGGACACCAATATATATATTGAATTGCTTAATCAGACTTCAAGCTGTGTTAGAAATTATAACAAATCAAACTGCCTCTGCTTTAGAGCTTTTGGTTAAACAACAAACTCAAATGAGAGCTGCAATATATCAAAATAGATTAGCATTGGACTATTTGTTGGCAGAAGCTGGTGGTGTCTGTGGGAAATTCAATTTCTCAAATTGCTGTTTACAGATTGATGATTCAGGAGGCACAGTTTTGAATATTGTATCGAATATAAGAAAAGTTACGCATGTTTCCATTCAAAGTTAGCAAAGTGCTTCTGGTTTTTTGGGATGCTTTGTTTGAGAAAGGATAAAGGGGTTCTGGTTTGTTTTTTTTAACAGAATGTACAATTGCTGGATTGTTGTATCTGCCATGTATTATGCCATGTCTTGTAAGGTTTATATGCTCTTCCATTAATACTTCTCATTTAATTGCATTGCTGGCTCGCCAAAACCCTACTGGGGCTCCTGCTAAGACTATGCTTCTTCAAACTGTCCCTCCTGAGTTTGTCCACCTCTTGGACTCTTAAATAAAGCAGTTTTAGAGATCTCCCGGAATCTCCTGGAATCACCCTGGAATTGATAGGAATGTCAATTAACATGAAAAGGGGGGAATGAAGTGCCCCAAATAAAGGTATTTTACCTGTGGCACTATAGACTGCCCCTGTGTACATAAGCAGGTGCAGGTTTCCTCCTTTTTAGACGTGACACCCATGTAGATAAATGTGTGTCAAGAAACTCCCCCTTCCTCTCTTTCCTCTTGCTTTCTATTGACATAGTCTGCATAAAAGCACTCACATACATTCCTTAATCTGCAACATTGCCAAACAGTGCCAGCTTTCCTGTGCTTCGCTAGCTTGTTATCTTGGTAACGGGACCTTCACGTCTCAGCTAAAGAACTGGCTTAATGCAGAAATTGTTTGTTAAGGATGACAGCATGAGAAAATTAGGATTGTATCGTATTGAAATCCATTGTTAGAAATGTATAAAGCTTGATGCTTGGAGAACGGCAAGTGTGATTCTTTCTTTTGCTTTTGGGCTGAAGAGATTTGATCCCAGCTTTGTACTGTTTAAAACTTGGTACCATTAAATAGTAAGCTGTAAAATAATTCCTGATCTCCAGTGCGTTATCCTTGATCGAACCTATCTGGATAGCGTTTTCTAGGCACAACAGTACCATTAAATACAGCAAGCTGTAAAAGTACTTCCTGATCTCCAGTGCGTTATCCTTGATCAGATATACTTGGGGTAACGTTTTTTTTAGGCACAACATCCTGGATCCTACCCTCAACTTCCTTCCTAACTGCCATTCTCAACTGCCAATCTCCAGATCAATAGTAGAATTGTCTTTTGAACCCCCTCTCAGTCAGGGTTCTTATACCAGTATAAGGCATCTGCAGTTAGCTGTCCAACACAGCATCAGCAAATTAAATGGCACCAGTCCCTTTGAAAGCAGTCTAATGAGCATACACAATAATGATAAGAGCAGCAACAAAATTGCATCTGGTCAGAAAACTTCTCAGGAAACTAACCAGCAGTATTAAAACAAAATAGTCAGGTCGGGGGGGGGGGGAATCCAGTTGGTTGGCAACCCTACATGTTGCATCTGGTCAGAAAACCTCTCAGGAAACTAACCAGCAGAATTAAAACAAAATAGTCAGGTTGGGGGGGGGGATCCAATTGGTTGGCAACCCTACATGTTGCATCTGGTCAGAAAACTTCTCAGGAAACTAACCAGCAGTATTAAAATAAAATAGTCATGTGTGTGTGTGTGTGTGGGGGTGGAATCCAGTTGGTTGGCAACCCTACATTTGCATGAAAAATTATTTTGCTAAAAAGGTTAGGACACTTGTAGCACTTTGCATACCTGGCAACCCTTACCTCATTTCTTGCTGTGTGCACAGATTTGTGATGCTTAGGCAATATCTGTCTGAGACCAGAACTAAAAATATGCTAGCTGTCCAATTACAGGAGGATAATTGCAGCAGATCTGGTCTGTGCTTGGTAAATACATGGACAAACAGTAGACTATCCAAGAGTCCTTATCTATTACACTGATAATTATAAATTACAATATTCTGCATTTGGTTCCTTTGTTTCTTCTCAAACAGATGAAAGATGTAGTAAATCTATCTTATTATGTACTGGCTGGAATGCCAAAAATTTCTGTTAGGATGATTATAGGGGGGAAAAAGGAAGCTAGTTAAAAAGCCCACTATTCAATTTAGTTGATATTTTTACAATGACATGTTGATGAATAAATTGACAGCTCAAAAATATTTTATTTATCTCCAAACATTTTTCCTCTGAGCATATTATATCATTTGGAGTTTTACACATTATGTTGTACGAATATAGATACATGTTGTACATATATACAGTCTGAATGGCTGAGTAAGTGGTCATTCCAATTTTGTACTTGGTGGTCAGTACCCTAAAAAATCCACAATTAGAGAAAAAAAGGCTTTCTTCAGAAACTGGAAGGCTTGCCCAAATGAGGCAAAAAAAGCAAACACAAACTTGCACAAAAAAATGCAAGCAAACCATTAGAGATGCAAAAAATGATTTTGAATGACATATAGCTAAAACATCAAGACCAACAATAAGAAATGCTTTAAATATATTAGGAACAGGAAACAGTTGGACTATTGGATGACAATGGGTGTAAAAGAACAGTAATGAAGGATAAAGTGATTGCAGAGAAGCTAATTGAATTCTTATCATCTGTCTTCACAGTTGGAAATATAGGGTAGATACTTTTTCCTGAACAGTTGTTTTGGGGAAGGGAGAATGAGGAGCTGGGGTCTAGAGTTGCCAATCTCCAGGTGGGACCTAGAGATCTCCCAGAATTTCAAATGAACTCCAGATGACAGAAATCTGTCCCACTGGAGAAAAATAACTGCTTTGGAGGGTGGACTCTATGGCATTATATCCAGCTGAGGCCTCTCCTCTCCCTTCCCCAAACCCTGCCCTCCTCAGACTGGCAACCCTAGTCAGGCCTGGCCCCAATGTGTCCTCCCTCAAAGGCCAAAAAAGGCCTAGAAAGGGCTCCTCCCCACCTTTTACTGACAGAACCAAGCCTTAGAACGCTGTGGTTGCCTAGCAACAGCCAGTGAGGGAATCCATTGCTTAAAGCTACAAGCACTCCTTTTATCATTTTTGGAGTTTTTAAACCCCCAGTGTATCTTAGATTTCACATTTTTCTGCAAACCTGGGGCATTGCTCAGGTTTATAGAAAGATCTGTCTTGCCCATTCACAGCTCCAGTCACCAGATTTAAGTATCCAAAGATTTGCCTGACTTCGCTATTATAATATAAGATTGCAGCATTTGAAACCATGGCTATTAAATTCCTATTACAATACTGTCTGGGCAGCCAACTGAACAGGAAATGCATATGTCTAGACAAATTTTAATTATTTTATACTAAAATGCACATCTCCCTCATGGTTACCTATTCTCTGGATCCACTGATGCGGCTCAAATGAGATCTTATGTAGGTAGCCCAACCTCTTTGACCCAAATACCCTTTATTGCTGTCACCATCTAGAGATTTTAAGTATATTAGCAGACTGCTCTAGGCAGGCCAGTATATTAGCAGAATTCTCCTGCATGCAAATGTGAGATAGGAGAAAGGATCCCATCTTCTTCAAGCTACAAAATATGATTTCTAATAATTTAGGTCTGGGTTCCCTGGACCTGACTTACTGTCCCTGCAGCCACACAGTAGCTGCAAGGAACTGTGTTTGAAATGTCTACGGAGGCTCCAATTCAGCCCGGAAAAACAGTACTGGGAGGAGGCAGCCTTTCCCTTACACTGAACTCCTGAGCCAAATTTGGCCCCCAGATTTCTAAAACACTGTTCCCCACAACCACTGTGTGGCTGCAGGGAAGACAAGTTGGATCTGGGGCCCAGACCTGACTTGTTGAAAAATGTATAATACAGCTTGGTCCTCAAATCAGGTGGTAGAATGCGCTTCAGCAGCAGGCTCATGAGAGAAAATAATCCAGAGAATTTCTGAGAATCAGAGAACAAACTGAAAGAAAGGGTTTGTTCTGCACACTCACAAACTAAGCCAATGGTAACATTTAAGAGAAGAAAATATATAACACAAAAAGGAAAAATAAAAGCACTATTTCTTGCTTTCAAGACTTCAGGCACACACACACCCTTTCAGAGATGCATAATCTTTTTCTCAACAGGTGTCTCTGGAAGAGGACATGGCACAAGTGTGACAAAGCCGCGTTCCTTGCTAACTCATATTTTCAGTAAAAGACTTTACCGTTGTAGTATGAGCCAGTAAAATAATAATTACAGAAACATACTTAAAATATATAACCTAGTAAGTAAAAATTATAGGCTAAAGCATTACAAAGTACTGCTCTGAACTTATCCACACTACCAGGACTCCACTCCCCGACGAACTTTCTATTGTGTATACAATCATTGACAGTTTGTTTGCCCAAGTAAGATCATTTTGACTAATTAGCTTTACATAATGGCATTTGGAAGTTTCACAGAACAATCCTTAAAAGAATTGTATCATTCTAAACCAATAAACGTTAATGGGCTTAGAAAGGTGTAACTGTTTAGGACTGCCCTGTCCATCCTGTACATGTTAATTCCACCATTGGCAGTTTGTGGAGTGACAGGACTCTGATTACTGCTTTCTCAGGCTCTTCACTAGATCAACAATTGCCTGGATGACAGAAGTTTTCTTCTAGCCTGCCAAATCTGCCTCTCCCTTGGCAGCCTTGGAATTTGAACCTTTATCAAGGCTTTCTCTGCTCTAGCTAGCCTTCAAAGCCCTCTCCCTTTCCACTATGTATTTCTGCTTCCCTCACGTGCACAAAGCGGCACACCAGTGGGAAAGCTCACTTCTCTGTGTCCACTCCTATCTTGCTTCTTTAAAAGATCATACTCTTCATTCCTATCCTGGTCCACCAGCAGACTGAATGGCCAACTGACTAATGTCTTTATCAAGTGCTAGACTATGGCCAAGCTCTGTGTGTGGGGCGGGGGGGGAGGCACACACTTGGGCATGCTACTGACAGTATGGTGGCTGTTGGGATGTGGAGGTGAATCACTCATACCTAGGTCCATTCATTCTGTCCCATAGAGTGCACATATTATAGCCTTTAAAAATGAGTGGGAACATCAGCAGGTTGCATTATCCTAGCAAGCCGATTTCTCCTAAAAGCAAGTATATATGCTACTTTTTGGCATAGACTGGATATTTCAGGATAGGCTTTAAACAGTGCAAAGGCTGCGATCACTTTATGACAATGTCCACAGAGAGGATAATACCAGGCAGAAGGAAGAAAAGGAAGTATCTCAAAGAACATATGAAGCTGCCTTATATCGAAGCAGACCATTGGTCCATCTAGCTCAGCATTCTGTACTCTGACTGGTAGCAGCTTCCAGGATGGCTCGCAGTGGGAGTCCATTCCTAGCACTTGCAACTAGAGGTGTGCAGCTGGATATTGTTGACCCTAAAAGTTGTTTTGTTTATTTATTAAAACAAGTATATCCTATTTTTCCTCATGGTTCAAGGCAGCTTTACCCAGCATTGAAACAAGCTGGCTATCTCCAAGGCAGACAAAGGTGTCCCAAAACAACTTCTAGATCTTTTTACATTGTAAATTAATTGTGAATTTAACAGAACACACCTGCTGTTACGTCCACGTGGGGAGGATACACTAGGTCGAGACGGAGTTCCAACAACAACGCTTTATTGTAGTACAGAACAGAACTGGGGAACTGTGCAAACCGGCCCCGCTTTTATGCTCCCCTTGGCCACCTGCGGCCACTCCCCCCCTGATCCATGATAGGGGGAACAACCCCCAGGTCGCCAATGGCGTGTCTCGGCTTAGGGCCAATGGGGCTCGCTGGCTGGGGCCAATGGCGCGAGCAGGGTTTAGGAGCCTTCGTCTGGGACTCAAGCTCCTAGGTTTCCCCCTGCTTACTTGCCAACTATATGCATACATAACACCCCTCCCCAACTATATGCATACATAACACCCCTAAATCCGAACAACACACGAACACACATAGTCTCTGAGGTAACTCGGCTGTGCTCGTGTGCGCTGGGATTGGCGTGGCATGGGGACAGGTGTTGTTGGTTGGTCCTCGGGTGTAGGGCCATTGTCACTCGTGGTGGCAGGGTCTTCCGCTGGGCTGGTGTCGGGCCGGGTGGTCTCGCTGGCCTGCGGGAAGCAGGATGGTCGTGCTGGTTCAGGAGTCTCAGCGATGGCTTGTTATGGAGCGTTGGAAGACCTGGCAGGCTCGGGAGCAATGTCGGAGTCGGGGGAATCTGCAGGGCGGCAGCACAGCTGGTCGATGTGCCACCGTAAGACTCGCCCGTCCGGGATGGCAACCCTGTAGGAGACTGGGCTGGTTGCTTCCTGGACCGTGGCTGGGATCCAGGCTAGGCCCGTGCCATAGTTGCTGGCGTAGACCGGGTCTTCCTGTTCCACGGTCTGCAGAACAGCGGGGCAGACTCGGCAGGGCTTCTCCGGCACAAAGTCAGGGTGCAGGCAGTCGAGTAGTCCTTTTGGCCGGTGACCCATCAGGAGTTCGACTGGGCTTCGGCCCATTGCGGAGTGGGGTGTGATGTGCTGCCCCAGAAGAAAGTTTGCTAGCCGCACATCCCAGTCCCCGTGGATAAGTCACCGTAGAGCATCTTTGGTCGTCCGGACCATCTTCTCAGCCTGACCGTTGGTGGAGGGGTGGAACGGAGCTGAGGTCACATGGCAGATTAAGTTGTGCGCCATGAATTCCTGGAACTTCGCGGACGTGAACTGAGCTCCATTGTCGGAGACGACTGTGTCCAGTAATCCATGGGTTGCAAAGAGCCGGCGCAGCTCCCGGATGACTGACCGGGAAGTCATGGAAGTCACCGCCACCACTTCTAGCCATTTGGAGTACGAATCCACAATGACTAGAAAGGTCTTTCCTTGGAATGGTCCCGCAAAATCTATGTGGAGGCGGGACCAGGGAGAGTGCGTTGACTCCCATCGCTGGCCAGGAGAGCGTGGCATCTCGGGATGGGACTCCTGGCAGGGCTGGCAACGGCTCACCCATTCTTCCACTGCGGCGTTGATGCCCGGCCACCAGACGTAGCTTCGTGCTAACGCCTTCATCCGGATGATCCCCGGGTGGCTGGTGTGCAGGGCTTCCAGAACTCGTGTGCAGAGCTTGGGGGGAATGATGACGCGGCTTCCCCAGAGCAGGCACCCCTTGTGGATGGAGAGTTCGTGCTGCCAGCTGGTGAAGGGCTTGAATTCTTCCCCTGGGCTAGCCGCAGGCCACTCCTTCCCCACCCAGTTGAGGACGCAGGCGAGGGTGCAATCCTTCGCGGTGTATGCGGCGACGTCCGATGTGTATAGGGGCGGCTCCGGTAGTGACTTGAGGAGCAGGCCGTTGTACGCTGGTGAAGGGTCGGGGTCAGACCCCTCGAGTGGCAGTCTGCTGAGGGCGTCCACATTCACGATGCTCTTCCCGGGTCGATGCAGGAGCCTGAAGTCGTAGGCGTTCAGGAAGATCGACCAGCGGAGCATTCGTGGGGACAGGATCTGTGGAGTCCACCGGTTCGGGATGAAGAGGCCCAGGAATGGCTTGTGATCGGTGATGATCTCGAACGGCCAGCCATAAATGTAGTCGTGGAATTTCTTCACGACGGCCATGACAGCGAGAGCCTCCCGGTCAATCTGGGCATAGTTGAGCTCCACAGTGGAGAGAGTCCGGGAGTAGAAAGCGATCGGGGCCTCCCGACCGTCCGGCATCTGGTGGTTGAGGACAGCTCCGATGCCATAGGGGGAGGCGTCACAGGTGAGCACCACCGGCAGGCGCTCATCGAAGTAGACGAGCAGGCTCGACGAGGAAAGAAGACCCTTGGCAGCCTCGAATGCCCACTGCTGCGTCTTGCCCCAGGACCATGGGGAGGTCTTGTCGAGCAAGTGGTGAAGCGGCAAAAAGGTGTGGGCAAAAAGGTGTGGTAGAAGTTGAGGAGACCCAGGAACGACTGGAGTTCCTGCTTGCACTGGGGCGGAGGGGCACTGTGGATGGCCTTGATCTTGGCATGGGTGGATGCCGTCCACGTCGATCAAGTAGCCCAGGAACTCCACCTGCGGCAGGCCCAGCTGGCATTTCTCCTGCTTCACCGTGAGGCCAGGAAACAGCTGAGCACCCAGCAGATGTGCTCCAGGAGCTCCTCCTCTGAACTGGTGGTGACCAGGATGTCATCAATGTAGGGGAAGATGCCCGGCAGTCCCTTGAGGAGGTCTTCCATCAAGTTCTGGAAGATCCCCGGGGCCGTGCTGACCCCGAACTGCAGCCGAGTCACCCTGAACGCACCCCGGTGCATGACTATGGTCTGGGCCACAGCTGACTCCAGGTCCACCGGCAGCTGCTTGTATGCCTGGGTGAGGTCCAGTTTGGCGAAGACCCGGCCCCCGGCAAGGGAAGCCAGGAGATGGCTTACTACGGTAGGCATGGGACCGAAGTGCCTTGTTGAGGGTGCATTTGTAGTCCGCACAGATGCGGACCTTCCTGTTGGCCTTCAAGGGCATCACGATTGGGGTCTCCCAGGGAATGTTGGGCACAGGCACAAGGACGCCCTGCGCGACGAGCCGGTCGAGCTCGGCGTCGATGCGGTCCTTGAGTGCGAAGGGGACGTGGCACGGCTTGAGGTGGATGGGGGTGGTGGCGGGGTCGAGTCGCGAATGGGCGGCCCCTTGTAGCAACCCAACGGCCCCTTCCAGACATCCTCGAACTCAGTCCAGACGGAGTCGAGGATGGGCTGGCTGATGCGGTGGATGCCGGCGAGGTGGATCCCAAGGGCCGGGAACCACTCGAGCCCCAGGAGGCGATGAGATGGTGGCGCACCTTCTTGTTCCAGAGGCCGAAGACGAAGCGGTCGAGCAGGGAGCCGTTGAGGTCCGGAACCTCGCAGAACTGGGCCGTCTGGCGTAGGGTGGCGAGGTAGTCGGCGGCGGACTCACCCGGCTCCTGGTCTTGGAGGTGGAATGGCAGGCGGCGAGTGAGGCGGGCTGGCTTGCCCAGCGTGGCCATTATCTCAGCGAAGGGCGCCTTGATCACCTTGGCAGGGGCCAGCAAGGACTGAGCGAGCTGGAAGGTCCGCGGCCCACACATGCTGAGGAACAGCGAGCGCTTCTTGCTGGCGTCCTCAACATTGTTGGCATCCAGGAAGCATGTAACTTGGTCCGTGTAGCTCTCCCACTCGCTGGGGTTGGCGGAGTCGAAAGCTTCCAGGGAGCCTTGGATGGCCATCGTAGCGAGGTATTGCGTCTCAAATGTGTTGAAAGGATTTCAGCAAGGCGAGCCGGACTGCCTACCGGGCACCGTGAGGTCGGAGAGAATCGATGGAGATTTCAGTGAGAGTGATTTCGGTAGCAAGCCGGACTGTCTACCAGCCTTCGTCGCCACTGCTACGTCCGCGTGAGGAGGACACACGAGGTTGAGATGGAGTTCCAACAACAACGCTTTATTGTAGTACAGAACAGAACTGGGGAACTGTGCAAACCGGCCCCACTTTTATGCCCCCCTTGGCCGCCTGCGGACACTCCCCCCTGATCCGTGATAGGGGGGAACAACCCCCGGGTCGCCAATGGCGCCCGGCTTAGGGCCAATGGGGCTCGCTGGCTGGGGCCAATGGCGCGAGCAGGGTTTAAGAGCCTTCGTCTGGGACTCGAGCTCCTAGGTTTCCCCCTGCTTACTTGCCAACTATATGCATACATAACATCTGCCCTTTTGTTTCTCCCAGTTCTCCAGGAAACAGCATTTCTCCCAGCCAATTGGAGCCCTGGGTCTGATCAGATGAGTATTTCTTGGAGGGGGATTTTTTTTTTTGAACTGCAGCTGTCCATTATGTTGGCCAATTGGTACTGTGTGTGCGCTTGTGTGTGTGTGCTCTGTGTGTGCACTGCCCTCGCTGCTCATTCTGTCTCGGCAGCATGCCTTACTTGGATTTCACTAGACTCCGGATGGACTGGTCTTGCCTGGATGGTATTTCTTGACAGACTCATCTTTTATTAATTTACTATTACTACTAGCTAGCCTAGATGGACAAGGAACAGAAAAGCTTTTACCTAAATATTGTAATATCTTTCTTTCAAGCTAAATGGTTTGCCCTGAAGTTTTTATTGTTGTTCAAAGTCAAAGGAAGTCAAAGGAAGCTTAGCTAGGTGTTTGCTGTTGCTCCCCTATCCAATAGAAACATGTAGAATCAAGCAATAAAGCTTTTCCTGAGCTGTTTAATTTCAGGCAAGAGGGGGATTTGCATTTTGGAATTCCAGCAAATAGAACAGTAATATGACAGGGAGAAGCCTACCCTGAAACGTTGTTTTTCTGAATGCAAGGGCTTTGTTCCAGTGGAGAAACTCTCAAATACAAAACGTTTCAGCTGCAGCCTGAAGTGATGTGGTTCAAGAGAAGTATGCATTGTTATCAAGGTTATATCTGGTGAGACACACTGTACTTTGTTACTGTAGAAATGATGGCTGCATGCTAGAAAAGGTCAATCTTTGTACAACCAGAATAGCTTATCTGCTAACATTTATATTTCAGGCAATTACAAGAAGAAATCACTTTGATTCTAGTCAGTGGGAGGGATTTAAGCACATTCTTAATTTCATAGAAATAAATGGTACTTCCTTGCTTTACTTAGGCTCATTTGTTCCCAGTATATAGTTTGTCCAGAGTAACCTGATCTTGTCAGATCTCGGCTGCTAAGCAGGGTCAGTCCTGGTTAGTACTTGTATGGGACACAACCAAGAAAGTCCATGGGCACTACTCAGAAACAGGCAATGGCAAACCATTTCTGTTTGTTTCTTGCCTTGAAAACCCCACGAGAGGTCGCCATAAGTTGGCTGCGGCTTGACAGCACTTTCCACCACCATCATTTACAGTTTCATTTTCTTAAATCACTTTATGCAAGCCTTTCCAACATTATTGTGACTGCTAGAATGAAATTTATGATAAGTCTATTGTTGGGAATATAATGCGAGTTCCATTTCTGTCAGAGAGCAAAGAGTTAATTGTTGGTATTGATGTTTAGACAGACTCAGGAATCTGATGTCATGTCATTGCAACTTCCAGTGAATTGGTCAGCAAATCGCCATTGACCACATGTCCCTGGGTCACGTAGAACGTTTGTGGTAACTGCTCTCCTTTGTTTAAGACAGGAAGAGAAGCTGCCCCAGGCAGGCACACACACACCTTTGGATTTTACAGAAGCAGCATGGATCGTCTCTGCTCTCCCAGGAGCAGAAAGGGTCACCATTACGTTTTTAGATTCCTGCTAGAGAAATCTAGCAAATTTATAGGAAACTAGATTTGGTAGTAAGGATTGTATTTGTTTTTATCCCAGTTTACCCTTTCCTTTTAGATAAAGTTTTGATTCTAAAAGAAGGAAAGACTCTGTCTGTTTATTTGTGTGCACTGAATGACTGTAACCTGACCATAATCACACGATCTATGGGCCTAATATCTAACATCTATGAAGGCCAATTCTCATTGCAAAGTCCTTCTGGCTGCCAAGAAGATTTTATTTCATAGTTGTGATGGGAGTTCTGGGACCAATTTTGATAACAACTACGCTGTGAGTGCAGAAGGTGCTTCACCCTTCCTACTGGGTTTTTTGTGTGTCTTGAAATCACCCTTGGGAGTCACTGTTTGATAGGTAGTGAAAATTATATAACCTGCATACTTTTTGAATGAAGCAAATAGCAGTACCCCCAGGCCATTTCAGATCAAGAAGTGGGGGGAGCCTAAAGCCCCTTTTCCATGTGCACCATGGTAGTGATCAGAATTGGTCTTGGTTGCATCTGGGAGGCACTGAATTCCTAACACACATCTGATGCAAAGTCCTTGTGACAGCCACAATGACTTTATGGGGACTGAGGCAGGGAAAATGTGAGGAACCCCCATTGCTGGTGCACTGCATTGCTGCATAGGAAAGTGCTGCCATGGGGAAAAACTTGCAGTATACAAATGGTGGGGATAAGCGTTTGCCATGCGGGCAGAGGGGCGAATTGCCGGGGGGTTGCCCGCCTCCACCAGGCACCTGGCAACCCTATCTACAGGAGATGTAATAACACTGGCCTCCCCTCTTCCTGTCATGTGACTCTGATGTCCCATGACTTCCAGTCATGTAGTTTCAACTCTGTGGCCAGGGCTGGCATCAGCATACCCTGAAGTGGGGCAGCTGCCAGGGCTCATGGCTTCTGGCGAGACCCACTGCTACTCCCTATCCATGCATTTTCTCTGATACCTGCACTCACACCCTTCCACACTGCCTGCCTGTCACTTGTGCTTCCAGCTGCATGTGCTGCCTAGTACCGCTGTAGAAAGGCACGTGGGTGGTGCACAGAGCATCAGCATTCCTGGTGGCCACGGCAGTAGCACTCCTAGCTGCACCTATCACCTACCACCATCAGCAAAAAGGGCACTCAGGCAGTGTGGGCAGCTATTACTGAGAAAGCTTGCAAGTGGACAGGAGAACGATGTGCAAGCAAAAGGCATGTGGGCAAGAAAGGGGGCCTGGTAATGGGCATAGAGGACCCTGGTAGGGTTGCCAGATCCAAGTTAGGAAACTCCTGGAAATTTGGGGATGAAGCCTGGGGAGGACAAAGACCACAGTGGGGTACAATGCCATAGAGTCCGCCCTCCAAAGCATCCCTTTTCTCTGGAGCAATGGATCTCTGTAGTCTGGAGATGAGCTGTAATTCTGGGGGATCCCCAGGTCCCACCTGGAGGCTGGCATCCCTAGGCCCTGGGCAATCTCTGCCCAGGGCCCCCTGAAATCTGGAACTGGCCCTGTCTGTCTGTGAGTCATATGATACCATCTGGGCATTAAAAATGGGCCTTCGGTCTGGAAAGGTTGAAGGTTGTTCTAGGGAGCACTGCCAATTAACCCAGAGTCATGCCTAACAAGACACATGAATTTAGCATGGAACATTGTTTAAGGGCTATTGTGTTCTGTAATTCACAGGGATTCTGTGGCAGAAAAAGAGGGGCCTTTTGGTGGACCCATTAATGTGGAAAAGGGTTCCCTGAAAGTAGAAAGTCTGACAATGATGATCTCAATATACAGATTTGATTTCCAATTGAATCTTCAATACTTTATACCCTTTATATACTCAAATAAAAAGCATTTTAAGGGTCAAACCACATGAAATGCAGAACATTTTGATCAGATCATCCCAACGTTTTAAAAGAAAAATTGCAGTCGGGAGGGCTCACCATTCGAGGCATAGTGTGAATAGTGTAGGGTAGGGTAGGTTTAACCTTTCTGCCGTCACAGGGTTTTGCTGATCAAAACCAATTCTTCTCCTGTGCTCTTTTTAGCCCTCAAAGGGTGGGAAAAGACAGGCAAAGAGAGGATTTGTACTAATTGTCCCAGGTGGGGTGTGAGTGTCAATGAAACCATGATGGTGGGATTAAACCCTCCTCTACCCTTCTCCGTAGCCCCAATCCAAATCAGGCCCTGAGTACTGGTTGTTGCTCTTGATCACAGAATTCCTAGCCTCCCCTCTGGCTTGGCCCTTCATAGTGCCTGTGAAAACAGCCTTTCATGTAAGCTTTGTTGCAAGCTTTGTTTACAAAATGCAAGTTTTTTTTTTACAACGCACAATGAGGATTCTTTATACAGGACATTCCACGCATTCATGATAAGAAATGGGCTGTTCGCAATCTTGCATCCTGCTGTGGGCACTAAGATTGGTAACAGTTTGTGGAAAAGGTGTGTCACAACTAACACTGTAGCCAGGCAGCCTATCCCCATGGATCTCTCTCTCCCTCTCTCTCTCTGCTTGGGCCCCAATGCTTTGCCACCAATCCCTGTGATTCACTTGGCTAATGTTTTACTACCTCACTTGCAGTAGGTATAGTGCCCCTGCGGAGTGTCCCTTAGAAAAACAGCAGAACTGTCAAAATTTCGCTCCGAACAAAGAAAAAGCAGAAGCAGACGGTTCAGTGTTCTTTACGGTTGTTGTTTCAGGGGAAGAAAATAATCTGCACAGGAACGACACAAGAAATCCCGGAACGTTTTGAAATGGAAGAAGAGGGAAATGAGACTCTAGGTTTCGTCTGTTCTGCAAATGAACCTCCATTCTCCCAGACAATTTTGGAAAGTAAGTTGCTGTACTCTTGTTGTGGGCAGCGGTTCTTCTCTGAGTGTCTTCCAAACAGAAAGCTGGGTTTTAAAAGGCTCCCTTTCTTTTTCATTGTCATTTTGGACTGACCTACTTAACGTCTCTTGCCTTGAAAACCCTATGAGGTCACCAGAAGCCGGCTGCGACTTGACAGCACTTTACACAGAAATGCACACTTTTAAAAGTGGTATTTGGAGTGAGGAGGACAAATCTGTACTCCGTAGAAGGGATGAAAGGCAAACTGCATCCTGCGTTTGAATGCATAAACACTTTTAATGGGAGACAGATGGCCCTTGCCTTTGAAATGAAAAGGCTGGCAAAAGGAATGGGAACAGGCTTCACATTATTTCAACAGGCTTGTGTAGGAAGAGATCCTGGTGAATTTTCCCCATTGTTGAGGATGGGGAGTTTCAAGGCATGGATCCAAACAGGAATTGACCACAATCCACCCACAGTTGCATTGTATGAAAAGTACACTATCTGAAGCAGGGCTGGATCTTGGGGGGTCTGGCGGGAGCACTTGCCCCAGGTGCAAGGAGAGGGAGGGCACTAGCGTGGGCATGGGGAGAATGGGCATGGGGAGAAGGAGCATTTTTCCTCACCCCTGGGGCCACCAGTACCCAGCTCCAGCACGTGCATGTGGCACACCCCCTGCCTCCCTCCCTGCCCCAGGCTCTCCTTCCCCTAGCTCCTTGCCTGAGCTGAAGGACCCAAATTCATTGCTAGAGCATTCTGATGTTACTTGTGACTCCTGTGCAGGGGAGTCCTCAGCATTCAGTAGTGAGGACAAGTAAAGCCCCAAGGAAGACTCCCCCCCCCCAAAAAAAAAGTAATTCCTAGAAGAACTGTGATATGACAAGCATATAAGTTACACTTTGTTGAGGCCTGGGGTCTCAGCTGAAGCTAAAAACACTTTATCATGAGACCATCTATTTATGTCATTTCAACTGATGTTTCAAGAGACTATGTGTGGGATAGGAGTGGGGGCAGGGCATGCTATAAATCTGTATTAGGGCCAGAGGAATTATACTAGGGCCATGTATGGTTGTGTACAGATATTTAACTTTTCATTGATGTGGAGGTAGTGTTGGAGAACCATGATTGTATAGAGTTCTTTCTTTCTTTTTCTTTCTTTTTTCTTTTGGCTGTCCTGCTTGGTCTGGTTTTATACTGATTTGAGAAGTTCTAAGAAACAACTGAAGGAAGCTCCAGGCAGTGGGCTGAGCTCTGTGGCTGTATGTATGACAGTTGTGGGCATCACCTGGTAATCCTGTGATATCGCTGGTGATGTGTAGCTTACACCTCACCCCTTTATGTCAAGAGAAATTTTATAACATTTTCTTTATTAGAATGGTGGTGGATATGAAGGTATCTACTAATTTATATGATTATTTGTGCATACATTTTAACTGTTTTAAAGTACACAGCTATCCATTTCAAGCAGACGTGGGATGAGGGGAGCCAACACCTTTAGTTGGGATCATCTAAAGGCAAGCTTTATTTAATTTTACATAGGATAAGGATCTGCTGTTGCCCCGGGGCATAAAACACAGACCGTACCTGATCATAGTGTGGGCATTTGACGGGGTGCAGAAGAGTCAGGCCTCTGTCTGTGCTTCCCTGGTTTCTGGGCAAGGCCTTCCAGGGCTGGTGCTGCCATTAGGCAAACTAGGTTGTTGCCTAGGGCACAGACTTCAGAGGGGCGCAGAACTGACCTGAGGGGCGCAGTTTTAAACAGATTCGTTTCTTGAAAAACTGCAGCTGACAATTTATACTGTTTTATTTTAAGATAAGGACCACAACAGTGCTGTAGAATATAATTATTAAAAAGTCTTATAAAAAGTTTTCTATATCCTGTGCCCCCTACCACTTGCGAGAGTCCTGAAGGCACTGGCCACTGCGGTCTGCCTCCTAGGGTTATAAATAAGCAAATAGGGCTAATGCACAGGCTGCAGCAGGGGGAAAAACCTATTGGGCACGCCCCAGCAGGATAAGGGGAATGGTCCTCTCAAAGGACAATCAAGCAGCTAAAAAGATCACCCTAACATTTCAAACAAGACATTTCCTAATAGGTAAAACAAGAACCAGAAAACATTACCATAGTTGGAGTAATTGTTGAGGTGAAAAAAGATGCTACCAATTTGTAGATTTTGTTCTTTGAAAATAGCAGTATGGTATGGCTTTTGGTAGGCAATGTGAAATCATTAACTCTAAAAAAAAGGCAAACCTTATGAATTATATCATCCTGCTTTGAGATAATGTTGCTGATCACTGTTGCATTACAGAATAGTCTAGGAGACTCAAAGTTATCCCAGGAGGCTCAATGAACTTGAGAGGAGCAAGCCTCACCAAAACTACTTTTTTTTTAGCTCTCCACAGAGGCGGCTAAAAGAAGCAAGCAAACAAAATAAAATAACTGCAGAGAAAAAGTATCTCCTTGTCAAGTACAGCATAATTAAGTACAGCATAATTCTCCTTCCCATTGTCTCACAACAAGCATGAGTAGCGGGGGGAGAAATAGAAGCCACTCTGTTGTGCCAGCCAGGAGAAAGGGCGGAGAAATAGCTTCCAATGCTGCGAAAAGAAACTTTTCAGCAACTTGAGGAAGTGAAGGAAAAGGAATTAGCAGTGGAGGTGGGGGAAAAGGTTAGGGAGGAGAACTATAGCTGACCTCAACCATAAGCCTTTGCCACCACAAGGAGTACTTCTCTTCATACTGTAACAAAAACTCCGGGATAGGGTGCCTAATGTTTCTGTTACTCTAAGGATCCTTCTCACACTTCTAGGAGTATTTTTCATGGTGGATTTTGCTTCAGTTTCAAATCGGAGCAAACAATAAACCGATTTAAATAGCTTTTTCATGGCAGCGCAGCTTTCCCCCCATCCCAAGGCATTTTCAATTTTTCACGGGAGAAACAGTGCACTTCTCTGCACTGCTTACGTCTGCTCCCGCTCATGACTCACCGCTCCAAATCCACCTAATCCCGCCCACTCTTCCCATGATCCTGCCTCGCTCCATTTGCCCTCTAGATGTCGCTCCCCGCTGTTGATTTGACAACACTGTCCCGGACGTGCCCGGGCACTGACTCGAAAGATTGGAACCCCCCCTTTCCCCACTTTGCCATGGTCCTCCATTATTGCTGTTGGTGGAAGCACGTTTACAGGTGTTGGTATTTTGCTGCCACCCAGAACCCCCACTCCCTCCACGAGGTGTGATTCCAACTGCTGTGGAAATTGTAAGCAAAAAAGAAAATGGCAGTGCAGAAGTACAGTTAAAACCTCCACTGCACTGATTTTTTGCGTGTGCATAAATGCCTCATGCATTAACACAGTGCCTTGTGCGATATGTATCTGGACTCCCCACCTCCCTCGGACTTGCAAAACCATCGCTAGAACCATCGCACACCACAGTTGTTGGAGAGAAAATGGAGGGAGGGACTGAGTTCCCCCCTTTTCATTAACTACTTCAAAGCTGCCAACAGGATGCGGAGGTGTCAGTAAAACATCTTTCTTCCAGCTGTGCAATGAGCGAACCCCCCTCCGACCAAGGCATGTGTTTACCATTACAATGTTAACAAGCGCTGTCCTCCAAAGTTTTTGTCCTGAATAGATGTACATCACCCCAAATGGTGCCCTCCAAAGTCTTACCGAAGTGTCGTGTTGTTTGCTCCCCCCAGCTGAATAGTCGCCCCCCCCAAACCGCCAAATCCCCCCCACTGCAACAAAGCATTTTCCCCTCATGCTTCACTCCTTCTCCAATCCTGGGGAATTTTTTCTGCACTTTCATAAAACCCCCCCCCCCATCCTATAGGGTGGGAGCTGTCAGGCTGCTATCTCGGTTTCGTTATTGCCTCTGTCTCTGTGCTGTATTGTCTGCCCCCCAAGGTCGCATGCCTAAGCCTGGGAACTCAGCTCCTGGGAAACTGTATTCCTGCGTGTAATCTCCCGCCTTTCCTGCCTTATAATATCTCCCAGCTAGTGAGCCTTTCATAGCTGTCATTTTATTCGTTTGCACTGTATGCCTATTTGATCAGTAAAAGCCATCTGTTTGGACTCTATATGACTTTGTGGTGATTTCTGGTTCTGTGGGCCAAGGGCTGACATTATGACAGCTATCTCTTCACCGTTCTCCTAGCCAGGCTGGAGCCCAGGGGGGTTCGCCTGCCACTTGGATGGGAGCTGTGCAGCTCTCCAGGTGATCTACTACCCTGGAGCCCTTCTCAGAGGACCCTACTCTGTTACAGGACTTAATCGCTGAACTTTTCCGGACGAACCGAGAGGTTTGCCGCTTGAGGGGACTGGTACACGCGCAGTGGCAATCTCTTACAGGACGTCTCTGGATGTTAACATCGGAGGATACTGATGCTCGTTTAGATCTTCAGGACTTGGATCAATTACTGGACGATGCCCGATTGGCGACTGAGGATTTACAAATATTAACTGGACTTTTGGATAATCTTATTTCTCGACAAACTCTTTCTACCATGGCGGGAGCCCCGCCGGAGGGTTTTTCCCTGATCCCGGATGCGGCCAGCTGCCAGGCTGAGGCCAAGCGAGTCGCTATTAGCACCGCTCTCCTCCTTGTGGAATGTACAAAGGACACCCCGGTAGCCACCTTGGCTCAAGTTTTGACCCCGACGTTTGGAGCCGAGGCATCCGCACTGGCGGTTCGAGTACAACCTCTGCTGGGCGGGGAACCTGACCCCATACTCTTGCTCCTCGAGACAGAACTTTTGCCGCGCATTACGGCAGAGGCTGCCCTAAGACTTGAGAACGCCAAAGTTCTTGCGGATCAGCAAGCCGCCGAAGCGGCTAGGGTCGCAAGAGAGAGAGAGGCGGCGGAAGCAGCCAGGGCGGCTGCAGCAAGGAATCAGGCGAACGTGGACACGCGCCCCAAGGATTATGTACTGGGACTGTCAGGTCTAACTTTTTCCCCGGCGTTTGTCCCGTCGCGTGCGACCCAACGCGCACGCCGTTTGGCTGACCGACGTCGAGACTCAGATGAGTCTGAAGACGAGGATTTATATGGGGATAGCTCTCAATGGGCCACGAGCTTCCGAACCAGTAAGCCTCATCTTACTGGTGGCCCAAGTGAGGAGGTTCATCTTTTACGAGCTCAGAATCGGGAGCTCTCCGACCGTGTTGATCAACTCCAAGAAGTAATGGAACTTATGCTTCACGAGAACAGGCAATTACAACAAACCCTGATAGCTCAGAGACAGCCCGTTCCGATACCGGGTCAGGGGGTACCCGTACAACCACCCGCTAATGTGCCTGCTCCACCCTTACCTCCTGGAGCTCCTGTTGCTCCTCCGCCCGGACCACCCGTGCAACCACCTGCTAATGTGCCTGCTCCACCCTTGCCTCCTGGAGCTCCTGTTGCTCCTCCGCCCGGACCACCCGTGCAACCGGGTCAGCCCGCGCCCGGCCCTTGGAAGCAACTCAAATTGAGGACTACGTATGACGGATCTCTTGAGACTTTGCCTTGCTTCTTGCACCAAGTGGACAGTTATATGCGAGAACAAGGTCAACTTTTCCCCACGGAAGATAGCCGGGTGCGGTACGTAGCTTCCCTCCTGACAGGCAAAGCGGCTGACTGGATGGTCCTCCAGTTTGACACCCGCTCTCGTGCGATTCGTTCCCTCAACAACTTCATGACTGCCCTGAGAAGGAGGTTTGAGGACCCCTTCCTGGGAGAAAGAGCCAAAACGGAACTCTTACAATTAAAACAAGGCTCAGCTACAGTTCGGGAATTTGCCGATGAATTTCAGCGACTGGCAAGTAAAATTGTAGGTTGGCCCGAGACCACCCTAATCCATCATTTCAGGGAAGCCTTGCATCCTGACATTCTGAACTGGTCTTACATGCGGGGCGATCCCGATACCCTCGAAGGCTGGATCCTATTAGCCGAGGAAGTGGAAAGCCGCCGCCGCTTTATTTCTCTCGTCCGTCAAAAACACAAGGAGAAGGGCACCCCAAAGCCTCAACCCAAGGCACCACTGCTCGTCCCACGAAATCCCCCACGTCCGCTCCAGGAACGTGAAACCCGATTTCAGAGGGGTGTCTGTCTTACATGCGGAGAAATGGGCCACTTTGCAGCCGTTTGCCCACGCCGCCAGGAATTATTTCGTCCCAGCACGACAACCCGCGCCCGAGGTCGTCCACCACGCAGAGGCACCGCGGCCACCCGCAGCGCAGCTCCGGGAAGGCCCACACCCTCTGCACTCCATGCCGGGGACCCAGCCTCCCTGCCTGCTTCCAACGACCCCGCCGGGTCTCGGATTACAAGTGCCCCATTGGGGGACAGCTTTCCCTCTTCGGATGAGGAAAACCCTTGGATTTCTCCAGCCTTAAACCTGGAATCTCCCCTCGACTTGTCAAAAAACGGCTCCGGTCTGTGGTGAATGGAGCATCTCCACAGACCTCTCAGGATCTTCCTATCAAACCGAATGCTCCTACCAAAATCAAAGAAGTGGACTCCACCGTCTACGTAGATGCAGTTTTACAACAACTTAACGGAGGTCCACAAATCCCCGTCAAAGCACTAATTGACTCCGGTTGCTGTCGCACTCTCATAAGCGAATCCACGTTTGCTGCACTCAGAGCCGACTCAGAGGCTTTACCCGCCCCCGTCCAATTTGCTCAAATGGACGGGAGCCAATTCCAGGGGGGTCCAGTTGATCATCGCACCATAGGGGTGGCAATGGGAATTGGTTCCCACTGGGAACAAATAGACTTCACTATAGCCCCTATCCGATTTGAAGTGGTCTTGGGAATTAACTGGATTAAAGGACATAGTCCCAGTATTGATTGGGAAACAAACACTATCTCTTTTGCTAGTCCCACCTGCGACCAGCATCGGCAAAACTTTGCTCTGCCATTTCCGCCCGTTCCAGCGTTAACCTCTACTGCCCCAGTACCACCGGCTCTACCCGCTGTGTACCGGGACTTTGAAGATGTCTTCGACCTTAGGGAATGTGATGCCTTACCCCCCCACCGGGCCTCAGACTGTGCGATTGAAGTAGTAAAGGACTGCACATTAACCAAAAGTAAGATTTACCCTATGAGCGCTTCCGAGCGCACTGTCCTCCGGGACTTTTTGGACAAAAACCTCGCCAGAGGGTTCATTCGCCCTTCGAATGCTCCAAACTCGGCCCCCGCGTTTTTCGTCCGGAAAAAAGAGGGCGACCTTCGCCTGTGCATTGACTTCAGAAAGCTCAATGCGGTTACCCAGACCAACGCCTATCCTATCCCATTAATATCGGATATTTTGGGACAATTACAAGAAGGCCGTGTGTTCTCTAAATTAGACTTGGTGGAAGCCTACTACCGAGTCCGTATCCGCGAAGGAGATGAGCACCTCACTGCCTTCTCTAGCTGTTTCGGAATGTATGAATTCCTTGTAATGCCGTTCGGATTGAAAGGGGCCCCGGGGGTCTTCATGCAACTCATCAATGAAATCCTACATGACCTTTTATATCGTGGGGTGGTGGTCTACTTAGATGACATTCTCATATATTCGAGAACTATAGACGAGCATGTGACTCTGGTCAGGGAAGTTCTACAACGCCTACGTAACCATCAACTGTTCGCTAAACTAGCTAAGTGTGAATTTCATCAAAGCAAACTCACGTTTTTGGGATACATCATCTCCCACCAAGGTCTTCGCATGGACCCCGCCAAAGTCCAAGCCGTCCTCGATTGGACTCCCCCCACCAACCGCAAGCAAGTACAGCAATTTCTGGGATTTGCAAACTTCTATCGGGGATTCATCCCTAACTTCGCCCAAGTGGCTCTACCCATTACGGACCTACTGAAAACTAAGGGAAAAGTAAGCTCGGCTGCCTTGCCCTCCGCAAAAATCCTATGGACTGAGCAATGCCAAGCCGCCTTTCTGGCCCTCAAACGCCTTTTCACTTCGGAGCCGGTGCTACGGCACCCAGACCCAAATCAAATGTTCATTGTGCAAGTCGATGCTTCCGATGTAGCCATGGGAGGGGCTCTCCTCCAACAAGGACCGGACGGTCTTCTTCACCCTTGCGCTTACTTTTCAAAAAAATTTGCGCACGCTCAATTAAACTGGCCCATCTGGGAGAAAGAGGCCTCTGCAGTTCATCATGCACTGACTTTATGGCGGCAATTCTTGGAAGGGTCTAAAGTACCCTTTGAAGTTTGGACCGATCACAAAAATCTAGCTGCCCTCACGGGGTCCCATAAGCTATCGGCGAAACAACAACGGTGGGCGGAGTTCTTTGCTCAGTTCCGTTTCACCCTGAAACACGTCCCTGGGAAGCAAAACGTTCTCGCGGATGCCCTCTCCCGTTTACCACAATATCCGGTAAAACTCGAAAGACCTACCAACTCTCTGTTCACCCCTATGCAACGTGGGGCCCTACCTATGCTGGCTGTGCAAACCCGATCCCAGCATCAACACACCTTCCCTAACTCGCAAGCTCCGCCAGCCCAACCGGCTGCCCAGCCGCCACCGCAACAGACCGGAGTTCCCGCCCCTCCTACCCCTCCGACCGCTCAGCCGCCTGCAGTCTGCCGCCGCCGCACGTAAGCACTAACCCTATAACTATTTCTCAGATCTCCAGGACCGACGGGGGGGCTCCCTCCAAAATCCCCATCTCCGAATCCTTTTTAACTGTCCTTCGGGACCAGTGCCTTTTAGAACGTTCCGCTCATACCCTACCTCCTGGTGTTTTGGAACAAGGGGGGTCCTGGTACAAAGACTCTAAATTGTATGTACCCAAAGCTCTCCGGAAGGACGTTTTACATTTAGCTCATGGAGCCAAAACAGCTGGGCACTTTGGGTTTCTGAAGACCCTTCACTTATTGCGCAGACAGTTCTGGTGGGGGGGAATGCGTTCCGACATTGACTCCTTCATCCGCAGCTGTCCCGTTTGTGCCGCTGCGAAACGATCGCAGGGCAAACCCCCGGGACTGCTACAACCTCTTGAAACGCCCAGCAGACCTTGGGAAGTGATTGCTATGGACTTCATGACTGATCTCCCTCTCAGTGGGGGTAAAACTGTGTTGTGGGTTGTTACTGATTTGTTTTCTAAGCAAATACATTTGATTCCATGTGCAGGGATCCCCTCTGCGCAGAAACTGGCCCGCCTCTTCGTGACGCATATATTTCGTTTACATTCGTTTCCGCGTAAAATAATTTGTGACCGCGGAAGTGGTTTCGTTTCTAAGTTTTGGAAAGCTTTCCTCAAGTTGGTGGGGGTGGAACAGGGATTGTCTAGCGCATACCATCCTCAAACTGATGGTCAAACTGAACGTGTCAATGCTGTACTTGAATGTTATTTGCGTTGTTATGTTAACTACCACCAGGACAACTGGGTGGAACTGTTACCTTTAGCAGAATATGCCTACAATAATGCCATGCATCAATCCACAGGTTTTAGCCCGTTTTTTGCTGTGTATGGACAAGATTTCAGTCCTATCGTTCCTACAGATGATGTAGAGGGGGAGGAGAACCCCGACATTGCCTCCTGGGCACACGCCCTCCGTACCACTTGGCCCTGGCTCGTTAGCAACCTCGACCGGGCCAAACGTAAATACAAAGCGCAAGCTGACAAACATCGCTCCCCCGGGGGTGATCTGCAAGTGGGTGCTTTGGTTTACCTTTCCACCAAAAACCTCCGTTCCACCCAACCGTGCCATAAACTCAGCGCCAAATTCATTGGCCCTTTCCCCATTACTCGGGTCATAAACCCTGTCACAGTGGAACTGGCTCTCCCCAAATCCTTGAGGCGTGTGCATCCTGTTTTCCACATAAGCCTCCTCAAACCCCATGTTGCTTCTCCACGGTGGCATCCGGACCCACCGCCTGCGCAACCCATCATGGTGGGGGGGGAAGAACACTTCGAAGTCTCCAAGGTCCTTGACTCCCGTATTCACCGTGGCACTCTCCAATATCTAGTTCGTTGGAAACATTTCCCCCCTGCCTATGACGAATGGGTGCGCGCACGGGATGTCTCCGCCCCCGACCTCGTCGACGCCTTTCACATTGCTTACCCAGACAGGCCAGCCCCCTTGCGAACTGGGAGGGGACCTTGAGGGGAGCAGAATGTCAGGCTGCTATCTCGGTTTCGTTATTGCCTCTGTCTCTGTGCTGTATTGTCTGCCCCCCAAGGTCGCATGCCTAAGCCTGGGAACTCAGCTCCTGGGAAACTGTATTCCTGCGTGTAATCTCCCGCCTTTCCTGCCTTATAATATCTCCCAGCTAGTGAGCCTTTCATAGCTGTCATTTTATTCGTTTGCACTGTATGCCTATTTGATCAGTAAAAGCCATCTGTTTGGACTCTATATGACTTTGTGGTGATTTCTGGTTCTGTGGGCCAAGGGCTGACAGGAGCCTTCTGCAATCTTTGCTGTTGAATTTCTGTGATTTTCTTGGGAATCATGATATCTCTGCATGGGAGGTTTTGACTTGAATTTGCCGCTCTGTAGATGCATATGTCCCGTGCATTCTGAAAACAAGCAGGGGTGCTTGTTTTTGAGTTTTGAGAATTCAGGTGGGGAAAATGTGCATCTAGAGAGCGGCAAATGCAAGGCAACACCTCCCATGCAGGTTTAGGTCCGATTTCCAATGTGCTTCACTTCCTCTCCATTCCTTCCTTCTTTGGATTTCATGAACCCCCCCTTCACCCCAAAGAGGGATTGCCTCACCTCCGCCCACCGCCGCTTTCCCCCCGGCCGAATAGTCACCCCCAAACCACCAAATCCCACCCCACTTTTGCACTGAGTTCAGGATGGCACTGCGCTAGAAGGCTAGGAAGGAAGGCTAGGGTTGCCAGGACTCCAGCCACCAACTGGAGAGTGGAAACCCTAAGAGAGGCTTTGCAGAGGAGGGAGGGAGGGAAGGAAGGAAGGCTAGGGTTGCCAGGTCTCCAGCCACCACTGAGGGAGCCAGAACGGCGCGGCCAAGCTGGAGGTGTGTGTGAAAGTGTGGAGGGAGGAGCACTTCCCCCCTCCAGACTTTCGTACATGCCTCCAGCTCGGCCGGGCTGCCCGGCTCCAAGAAGCCGTTATGGCTCTCTTGGGGCTTTTCCATGCCGCTGGCTGGGAAGGAAGTAGGGAAGAGGGCAGGGAGGAAGGAGAACGGCAGCAGCGGATCCTCTTCCTTCAAGCCAGAATAAGACCCGGGGAGGGAGCTGTGCGCAGAGCGCGCCAGCCAAGTTGCCAGCCGTTTATGCATGGGAGGTCTCGCCTTGGATTTGCTGCTCTCTAGATGCATATTTCCCCCATCCGAATTCTCAAAACTTGCATGGGGCGCTTACTGTTGAGTTCTGAGAATTTGGATGGGGAAAATGTGCATCTGGGAAGGACGAGGGCTGTCCAGGGCCACCGCCCGGTTAGCTGCCTCTCCTCTCCAGACAACCCCCCCCCCCAACAGTACCTGCCTGAAACCCGGAGGCTCCCTTCCTCCCAATGTATGTTATGCCTGGGAGGTTTCGCCTTGGATTTGCCACTCTCTAGATGCACATTTCTCCCACCCGATTCTCAAAACCCTGCATGGGGCACTTACTGTTGAGTTCTGAGAATTTGGATGGGGAAAATGTGCATCTGGAAATGTGCAAACCCAAGGCAAAACCTCCCGTGCATCAATGGCCTAGGAGCACCAGACCTCCTCCTCCGACCCCCGTCCGGGAATGGGGGAAAACCCCCACCCAGCCTCCCTCTGCGATTCCCCCACTCTTCCTCAACTCGGCGCCCTCTGGCCTGCCTTTCCAGCCCGCCCCCGGGGTTCCCGAGCAGCTGGGCAGCCGCCGCCAGAGAGACCTCTGGCCCTTTTCCACTCCAGCCCAACTGGGATTGGGGTTCCGCTCCGAAAGGACGAGGGCCGCCGCTTTTTTTGGGGGGGAATTAAGCCTTCTGCCTCTCCTCTCCATACAATCTCTTGTAATCTCGATGCAGCGCTTTGGTTTTAGTACGGCACTCAAGCGCAGAGTGATGATGGCCCTTCTGCGCCATCTCTGCGGCTATTTTCTCAAACACATCAATGTTGCGATGCGATTTGAGCAGAGCCCGCTGCATCCTGTGCTTGCCCCATATGGAGAGTAAATCGAGCATTTCTCGTTCCCTCCATGAAACACCACGGACACCAGTTGATTTTTGGCTTCCAGCCATCGAAACAAAATGCAGCTTCTTCAGGTGAGTTAGGATGAGCGTGCTGGCCCAAGAGGGAATACAAGAAATGGGTCAGCCTCTACCAACACAAAGCACATTCATGGCAGCGAGCAAGGCGCAAATCCTGTTCGCCATTGGGCAAGGGGGGGCAAGTAACCTGGACACGTGATGCGATTGGCTCGAGCACCACAGCAATACAGCGGGACTTTTGAAACAAAGAAAATAACTTGAAATAGGCACCCAATGCTGACCACTTCCGTGGCAAGCGACACCTGCTGGCCGCCGCACAAACTGAAACAAAAGGGGCGGTGTCTTCAACCAAGCACGAAACTCCCCCAGCCAATCGCCGTTCTTGGGGGAGGGGGCATTGCCCATCATGGGCGGTGGCAAATGAACCGAAGCAAAACTTCTTCATGGAATTCCGAGCCAAAAAATGCGCGGTAACAGGAAAGTATGGTGCAAAAGAGGTTTCAGTTGATGGGGGCATAATGCGGGTTTTGTTGCTCGGTTCAGGAAAATTCGGAGCTGCAATGAATAATCAAAAATTTGGAGCGCCTCAAATCAGATTTTAAATCGCAGCAAACCTCCCTGAAAAATTCCCCCCAGTGTCAGTGGCAAGTGGTGAATGCAGTTTCTCAAAGCTCAAACTTATAAAAACGTACATACACTCAACAATGCTCCAAAAGAGACTAGTTGGTTTGGCAACTCTATCAATAGAACATGCCCAAGCATCAACACTTGACCTGAAGGAATTGGTGACAAAATTTGTAAAGGAAAAGGCATACAAAATGAGATTTTGATGTGTCTGAAATTAAAACGTTCAAGTGACTTGAATTTTAACATCACAATTCATAGGTTTATTCAAATGATTTGTGATTTGTGCGCTAAAACTGTTTTGTATTTGAGAAAGAAAATCAAAGATTGTTGTATTCTTTATTCTCGATTTTTAATATTTTTTAGCAATTTCAAGTTTTGTGCTTTTATTTTTTTCTAAAAGACATCTGTTTTTGAAAATTGGTTAGCAATGGGGGGCACAAGAAGTTAGTCTTGCCTAGGGTGCAAAAAAGCCTGGCACTGGCCCTGAGGCAATCCTGTCTCCAAGCCCCAGGTTATCAGGCTATATACATCCCTGGCTCCTCCTTGCCAGACATTTGCTAGTGCTCAAGGGAGGCATGCCATGACCTTTCCCCTAGTCTCATAATCTTTCTGATCGAGGATAATGGCACCCCTCAAGGGGTTCCTGTCCTAGCTCTGTGAAGGCACCAAAGCACCAGGTTTCTGATCTTTGCCTTTCCACCCTCTTGACTGATGCCTCAGGGTACTCACCTAAGCTTTAATACATGTCAGTCAGCTAGCTATACCTGCACTGCTACCTCCCTCAAGCAAGCCCAACCCCCTAGCCCCATAGCCATTTGAAGCCTGGGAGAGTCCATTCCCACAATCTTCAGCGTAGAGTTGGCGGGGGAGGGGGAACCCTGGCTTGTGGCCAATGGAGCCAAAGGGGCAAAAAATTCCTACTCAACCCCCAACTGGTTGGCTAACTTGTGCTCACTCTGAATCGTTGGGAGGGAGGGTGGAAAAGAGCAAACGCAGGCCCACTGGACCTTAAAATAGCCCTCTCTTGCCCACCCCAACACTTTCTGTCTCCATGCACCTGCACCTGCACACCTTTCCTCTGCAGGCCACTGGCGAACCCCTCTCTCACCCCGGTCAAGAGGGTGGCTGGAGCCACATTCTTTCACAGCTATGACTTATCATTTCCAGAATATTTTCTGTCATTTTTAAAACTCATTGTTCTTGTTGTAATGTGCATTCTCCCTCCTGGAACATTCAAGAATCTTTATTAGCAGTAAGTTTCCTTGAGGAATAAAAACGACTAGCCAATTTGGTCAATTTCACTAGTACTGTTTTTGTGCTTATTTATTCAGTTGGTTCATAGCCCACCTTTCCCACTGGGACTCTATATGGATTACAGAGTACAGTGAGAGAGAAAAGAAGTAATCATAGAGTATAGGACAAAGGAATAGGCAATGTAGCCCCCAGTCCCCACTCTTATGTATGAAGGCTATCTTCTGAACCATTCTATCCCACTACAGATCAATTCCATTACAAGAATGAGCTTTTGGGTAAAAACTGTAAGAGAAACAAATAATTTGATTAATATCAGTGTAAAAAGAAAACCGGCATTTTGTTTATTAGGAATCCCACAAGGAAATTTGAATAATAATGACAGAATTATCTGTCACTATAATTTTGCTGCTGCAAGAATTGTAATTGCCAAAATCTGGAAACAAGCGAATAAACCTTCAATAAATGATTGGAGAGAGAAACTATGGACTTATATGAGGATGGCCAAATTAACAGAATTCCTTCATGGAAAGGACATGGAAGAATTTAAAAATATGTGGAAAAAGGCCGCCACATATTGGGATAAACTGGCAAAAACGGATTTTATTAAGTTACTTAGTGAGTTATAGAACTTATATAGAACTATGGACTTATATGAGGATGGCCAAATTAACAGAATTCCTTCATGGAAAGGACATGGAAGAATTTAAAAATATGTGGAAAAAGGCCGCCACATATTGGGATAAACTGGCAAAAACGGATTTTATTAAGTTACTTAGTGAGTTATAGAAATTAGGGGTTTTTTTTTTATATCTATACATTATATTAACAATTAATAAGTTTAAAACTGATATGACACTTCTGCAGAAGTCAGGTGAAGGGTCACATGGGGTGATGGGTGGGGGGATAGGGGGTATCTTATAAGATTTGATAATTATACTTTAAAATTATATTAACGAATATATATTGATACTCCTGGTTGTTTTTTTATTGTTTTTTTAGTTTTCTTTTTTTGTTCTATTGTTATAATTTTTTTTGTATGTTATAAAACTTAATTAAAAATTTTATATAAAAAAAATAAAAAAAAGAATGAGCTCCAGAGTATTTCTATTTTGCACATTTTGTAGAATGATGGTACTTTGGGAGCTTTCCTGATCTTTTCAGGTAGACTGTTCCACAAGGTGGGAACCACCACAGAGAATGTGCGGTAGTTGCTGATCTTATCAGTTTGCATGGAGAAACCTTTAAAAGGTCCTGTTCAGATGACCAAAGCTGCTGTAATGGAACAGTAGGAGAGGCGAAAAGTAATAAGGAGTACACTTCATCATATCATCACTCCAGAACTGTTTTGACAAGGTCCCCCATTCCCCACTGCTGGAGTGTAGCATGTTGCAGTTTTCCCTCCCCCCCAGCGCAATTTGGGGGGTGGTTTTCATGAGACTTGAGGCAGATGTTGTGTGATGGCCAATTCAGAGTCTTAAACCTTTCTCTAGTTTCAAAAACATGCATTTTAAGACTTTTATTTTACTGCAGGTTTCACTGGGTGGCTAGCTAACACCGAGAGAGCGGGAGAAAGAGTTAAATCAGATCCCCCCCCCTTTCCCACATACCCCGAACGCAACAGAGTCTGCGAAAGTTTATTTCATGGAGGAATCAGACTGACCAGTTTTCTTGCCCCAGAAAACTGCATTAGACCATTTTAAAAATTCGGTGCGATCAGTCCTGTATTGAAGGATTGAGTTACCCCCTTCCCACCAAGCCTGCCTTTGACCAATCAGGCCATGTCATGCACTGTAGTTTTATGGGGGCTCTAGGCCAAGATATTAAAAGTAATCTATTTTGCCTCTTCCTGCAAGCCTGGCAAACAATCTCCCAGGCCATTTATTCATGGAAGGTTTTGCACTGGATTTGCCACTCTTTAGATGCACTTTTTCCCCATCCATATTCTCAAAACTCAACAATAAGCCGCCATTCAGAGTTTTGAGAATTCAGATGGGGAAAATGTGCATCTATAGAGTGACAAATCCAATGCAAAACCTTCCATGAATAAATGGCCCCACTGTTCCCTTCCTCAGTCACCATAAATGGGGGTACAGGGCAGGCCCGGTTGGTTTGCAATAGAAGGGCTAGGTTCAAGTCCAGGAGCACCTTAGAGACCAACAAGGTTTTCAGGGTATAAGCTTTTGAGAGTCAAAACTCCCTTCATCAGATACTCGACAAAGCTTCGAACTTTTAACTCTCAAAAGCTCATAAATGGGAGTGCTTCCTTTTCTGAGGTAACATCAGGATTTTATTGCCTAGTTTTCATATGAGGGTGTGATTTCTCTGAGGCCGATGCCCCCTCTGTATAACAGGCTTTTGTGTTATTTAGGGCACTCCACATCCTGCTGTCACAACATAGCATCATCAATTAGAAGCAATGATGGCATCTTCCCAGCATTCAATCCCTGGGTTTATGATGGTGAAACAGTTGTGACAATGCATGTCAGAAAGAAAAGCAATTAGAAGAATCAATTTAATTGTCTTGGATCAGAAGTCTGAAACTGAATCTATCTTGAGATTCTGATTAACAAGTGCCATTAAACTCACATCCATGGTGTCACTGTGTCAATGAATTTAAGCCCTCGAGAGAACAGGTGTTCTAATTCATTAACAGGAACATTTTTTTAACCAGAGTGGCTCATTTCACATAAAACACATCCTACTCACATTTAGATTTCATACAAAGGCATGAGAAGAACTGTATGGCACTCTTGAGAGTTCTTACAGTGTAGTATTATAAACTGTGAACGAGGAAATATTCTGTTCAATTTGCCTCAGCCATGAGCTCACTGAGAGGCCTCAGGCAAGTCACAAGCTCTCTGCCTGAGGGTCAAGAATATGGTATGCTAAAATGAAGTGATTGTCAGAGGAGGGTGGGGTGGTGGTAGGTTGGTGAGATTTAAAGGACAGGAGGGTAAGTGCTGAACCCTCCCTATGCATGCTTTTGGTCCCGCAATAGCAATACCCCATGTATATCCTCCTTTGGGGCTCTGTTACCAAAATTAATCCCTGCAAAAAAATGGCAGGAACACAGCATTTTGGGAATTAAAAGCAAGGGCCAGGCAAGACTTCAGATCCTTCCTCCCCCACCCCCAGGCACATACTTTACATAGATTTGGCAGGACCCTGGGTGGGCCACCACTATCATATCTACTATGAAGCTGAAAAAACATATGCAATGTGCTTTGTACGCTCAAATGTACTATATGAATCTGTATTTGCTTCTACCGAATAAAGTAAATATTTTGCCACTGTATTTAACTATGATCCCCTCTTGGACACATACCCTAACTTATTGAGGGGGTTTGTGCGTGTCTGCGATGTGATGACATAACTTCAAGAAGTGACGTTGGCATGTTGACTCCAGCCTCCCTTTGCATCTAGTAAGTCCCCCTGCTGGCTAGTTGAATGGTGCTAAGGGAAGGAGCTTGAAGCAAGGAATCCCCTGCTACCAGCAACCCTAGGGGAGAGGGAAAGCTGAAGACATTTATGCATGGATGAATTTGCTGCTCGCTCAAAGCTCTTTTTTAAAATCTGCCTTTTAAAATGCTTATTCACGGCACCGAATCAGATGAGAAAGTCCGATGTTGATTGGAGCCGCGTGTTATGCAATGGTATCCCAACGCGCAGAACTTTGCTCCGAGAGGGCTGGGTTATCTCAATGGTGTTCCTCCCACAGCCATTTACCCACCTTTTGGAGTGGGGAGGCAAGTCTCTTTCCCTGCCCTCTGTCATCCCACACATGCGTGCGGCGCCCCCCCTCGAATAAACCTATTTTCCATAGGTGGAGATCCCGCTAAGGACTATGTCGTTCCGTAATTTTTTTAAAAATTTCCCCCAGATAAAATAGTGATATATTGATAAAGTAGCACATTTGATTTTTGGAGTCTTTCTAAGCACACAAACTACCCCGGGGTCAGCGCCAGCTGCGGTTTTTATGCAGTGGGCTGCCGGCAAAAGGTAGCTTTCCCCCCTCGCCCTTGCTGGTGCGATCCCGGGAGCCGGAAAGATGGACTCCGAGAGAGAGGGGCGTTGCAAGGGGGAGGTTTGCAGAGCGTTGCAATAAAATGAAATTAAAAATAGCAAGAAAAGGAAAAATATTTTGTTCTGCATGGGAGGTCTTGCCTTGGATTTGCCGCTCTCTAGATGCACATTTTCCCCACCCGAATTCTCAAAACTCAAAAACAAGCACCCCTGCTTATTTTGAGAATTCACAGGAAAATATGCATCTACAGAGCAGCAAATCCAAGTCAAAACCTCCCATGCAGAAATATCATGATTCCCAAGAAAATCACAGAAATTCAACAATAAAGACGGGTCGCGAAAATGCAGAAGGCTCCAGCCCTATAATATAGGATTGTGGGGGGGGGGGGGGGGACACATGAAACCGTGAAAAAAAGTTGCCCGTATCAGAGAAGGAGTGTAGCATGAGAATATGCTGTGTTGCGGTGGTGAAATAGCGATATATCGATAAAGGGAACCAAATAATAATTAAAAAAATAATCACGAGTTGTTTTACAGTACAATACGTTGCCCCAAGCGTTCACGCAGCACTCAGCACAAGTATCTCTAAAATGGCTATCTTCTACGCCAGGTTCAGAAAGGGGGTGGGGTTGGGAAGATCGGGTAGGCGGTACAAAGGCGGCGGGAAGACCTGGGTGGGCGGAGGAGAGGCGGGGACATGATTATTCACGGCTGTTATTATTCATGCAACCTAGCATAAATTCTTCGCAGGGATGGTGGGGCGCTCCCAAAAAAGTCGCATTTTGACTGCTTTCTCAAAGGGCTAACACACTCGCTGTTTGAAACGTTTATTGAGACGTTTTATTGATTCATGATTGCACCTTCCACCCTCCCTTGGGTGGTGGGACCATTTCGCGGTCACTTAATCCATGTGATTTCCAGAAACACTTATAAGGCGGTCTTTTTCCTTTCTCCGTTTCCCAGACGGCTTCTCCTGAGGTGCAGATAGCTTGAAGACGCTGTTTATTCCCCCCCCCTCTGCCATCCACACCCACTGTGTAGCCCATGTCCCCTCCCCTTTCCCTCCGCTGGCCATTTTCTGAGCCTTTTAAAAAAAATGCACCTGGAGTAACGTTGGATCGTTCCTCTTCTTTTTAAAAACGGGATCAGGATGTCAAGCATGGTGTTTAAAGCCTGCAAAGAAGCGACCCATTCTCCAGCCAGTCTCTTTTGTTTTTGTTGTTACGGAGGAGGCTGTACTTGTTGCTTTTGTTCTGGCCGCAGTAGAATGATTGTTTCAGTTTCTTCTCTCCCCTTCCCCCCTGCCCCCGTTCCCCCCCCCCAGTGCAATATCTCCAAGGTAAGAATGGAATGATTTTCTGCTTTGAGCAGTCTTTTGTCCCTTTGAGTGTAGCTTTTTAAAAAATAAATCCTCAGGCACCCGACTGTGCCTAAAGTGAACTTAAAAAAAAAAACAGTTGCAGAGAAATTTGGAGAGCAGTTACGCAAGCTCTCTGAGCAGGGATTCCTCCAGGACAGGGGCTTTGCAGACACACCAGCAACTTTTTGCAGTGTTTATTATAATTAAATGAGTTCTATGAAGACTGTGGGATTGTAGTTTTCAAACGAAGGTGGCAGCAACCAGAGAGAGTGCCATGCTTGGTCTTGCAGTCTCCCTTGCTCAACCCTATACGCGTTCTGCCCAGTTTCTCACGCTGCTTGTCCCAATTTGTATGTGCTTGTGGACATTTTTATAGGGACAGCAGGGGGTCTGAGCGGAGATACAGTCAACAGGCTGCAGGCTGCCGGGCTGAAGTTTGCAAAAAATTTAAAAGGGGGAAAGGGGAGCTTGTCGCACATCTATGACACATCTATGACGCTCCCCGGGGGAAAGTGCAGACAGGCAGTTGTAAATACAGCGATGAATTTAGCCAAGGTGCGGGGGGGAAATCTGACTTCGCAGCCAAGCCACATAGTTCGATCACGCTAATAATTTGGAGTAAATTGATGGTGCAGTAAGCCTTCCAAAATGCTCGCTTTGTCCGCACTAGCTGCGCAGTGGCGTCTGATTCATCAATTCCCCTTGCAAAACTCAAAAAAAGCTGCGGGACACTTCAGCATGGAATGCATAACTAATTACCATGTATAAATGGCCAGAGAGACAGATCAATGTTTGCTGTCGGTTGGGTGGGAAGGGAGGAAGGAAGCAGGAAAAGGGGATAAGGGGGCTTTCAGGAAAGGGAAAGAGGAAATAGTGAGGGAGGAGGAAATAAGATACCTCCCGCAAGTTCTTGTGGGTTCCCGCTTGTATCTCCTGTTTTCTCCTATTTGGCTCCTATTCACTGAACATCAACCAACCACCCTTTACTATTAATCAGAAATCTGCCTAATAAAATAATGGTTGTCCAGCAGCCATAACAATATGGTAAGCATAATTCTAAGGCCCTGAACCATACAATAATTTCATGCACAATTATTCCTTTTGTGGAGAGAAGGTGATGTAATTGTGATACCGTTTTGCTTTTGCTGGACTAAATTCATTCTTTAAGGTGTGCTATTGTTGTTTACTTTTGATACAACTTTATATCCATCCAGGCCTTGACATAACAGGAATATTTCTCTTTGCCATCATGACTTTAATGACACTGACCGCCAATGTCGTATTTGCGGAGGAAGTCTTCTACATCTACCGGAAAATCCCTCCTTCCAAAAGGTCAATTTTCATTTGGATAAATGCAGCTGCTCCAGTAAGTTGAAGAAATAAATTAATTTTGGCATAGAAAAGTTGTGTTTTTTTTCAGAAAGGGAATTTCAAGGAAGCCACAGTCCAGAATAAAGGCATCCTGAGACTGGGTTGTCTTTGCTATGGGGCTTTGGTGGTTGCTTTCTCATTAAATATGCTTCTTGTTTCCTATGATGGACTCTATCATGTCACAAGATTCTTTATTGATTAGGGCACATCCAGCATCCTGTCTGGGTAGGGTTGCCAACCTCCAGGTAGTAGCTGGAGTTCTCCTGCTATTACAACTAATCTCCAGCTGATAGAGATCAGTTCACAGGGAAAAAATGGCCACTTTGGCCATTGGGCTCTATGGCATTGAAGTCCCTTTCCTCTCCAAACCCCACCCTTTTCAGGCTCTGCCCCAAAAACCTCCCGGTGGTGGTGAAGAGAGACCTGGCAGCCCTATATCTGGGACAGGATACAAAAGGTCATATTTCAATGATTTAAGTTGGCTAGAACATTTCTTCTTGAGGAATAACTCACCAGCCTGATTAATTCCTATTGAACATAAGGACTGATATCGAGTGCACTAAATTAATATAAAGAAGGGTGTCTCTAAGCTTTTGGTTACCACTTTATCACCCTCCACATACACAGATATTTGAATTATAATGAGGGATGAGTCAGTTTGAAAACTAAAGTCTTTGAGCCCATGCAATGTGCCTTTCGTTTAACAACAATTAGCTTCCCACTTTAAGAGAGAAGATGTCTTACGTACAATTAATTACTGGAGATTTAAGACATTTATTAAGGAAAATTTATAAATTGTTATTACAGTTTGAAACTGAAACAGAGCAGGTTAAAGACTGCATAATAAAATGGATGAAGAATTGTATAGGAAATATAAATATGAGTAAGTATATAATATGAGTAAGTATATAAATATGAGTTTGAAATGGTTCAAGACTTTCTATTCCTTGGCTCCACCATCAACCAAAAGGGAGACTGCAGCCAAGAAATTAGAAGGAGATTGAGACTGGGAAGGACAGCCATGAAGGAGCTAGAAAAGATTTTGAAGTGTAAGGATGTGACTCTGGCCACCAAGACTAGATTAATTCATGCCATCATATTCCCTATTACTATGTATGGGTGTGAAAGCTGGACAGTGAAGAAAGCTGATAGGAAGAAAATAGATTCCTTTGAAATGTGGTGTTGGAGGAGAGTGTTACGGATTCCGTGGACTGCCAAAAAAACAAATCAGTGGGTTATAGATCAAATCAGGCCTGAACTGACCCTAGAAGCTAAAATGACTAAACTGAGGCTGTCGTATTTTGGTCACGTCATGAGACGACAAGAGTCACTGGAAAAGACCGTCATGATAGGAAAAGTTGAGGGCAGCAGGAAAAGAGGAAGACCCAACAAGAGATGGACTGACTCAATAAAGGAAGCCACAGCCTTCAATTTGCAAGATCTGAGCAAGGCTGTCAAGGATAGGACATTTTGGAGGACTTTCATTCATAGGGTCGCCATGAGTCGGAAGCGACTTGACGGCACTTAACACACACACATAAATATGAGTAAGTGGGAGAATTTATGGTCTAAAGAAATTAAGATCATGGAATGCCAAACACTGAGGCAGAACTGGTATAACATATTGTCGAAGGCTTTCACGGTCGGAGTTCATTGGTTCTTGTAGGTTATCCGGGCTGTGTTACCATGGTCTTGGTATTTTCTTTCCTGACGTTTCGCCAGCAGGTGTGGCAGGCATCTTCAGAGATGCCTCTGAAGATGCCTGCCACAGCTGCTGGCGAAACATCAGGAAAGAAAATACCAAGACCACGGTCATGCAGCCCGGATAACCTACAAGAACCAACTGGTATAAAATGTTTTTAGATGGTACATTACTTCTAAAGATGCAGCAAAGGCTAACAAAAATTTTAATGGGGAATGTGGTAAATGCCAAAGTACAAGTGAAACATTTTATTATACGTGGTGGAGTTGTAAGAAGACAAGAAAATATTAGATGACGATATATGATGAAATGCAAGCAATTTTGAAAGTTAAGTTTCTGTTGGATCCAAAAATATGTTATTAAATATATTGACAACCAATATGCCAAAAGTATATAATGAATTATGGAAGGCAAGAGCAGTATATACAGGAAAATGGAAAGCAGAGGAATATACAGATTCGAATGACTGGATAAACAAATTAAATGAAGAACTATGGCAAAGTTAATATCATTAATACATAATAGTTCAATTTCTGAATTTAAAAATGGAATATGTTTTAATTATATAGCTAAGAAATAGTAGATAAAATCTAAGTAACAGATATTTAAGAACAGTAAATGTGTATTATAAAATATGAAAATATAGTGATGAGATAGAGAAGTCAAATAAGTTAATAATAGAAGGATAATTTCAAGTAAGCTCCGATATAATGTAGTTGATTTATTGAATTTGTTTTTATGTTTATTTTTAAATGTTAGTATGTGTAGTGTTGAAAAAATAAAATATATATTTTAAAACAACAATTAGCTTCCCACAATATTCTCATACAAAATTATTTTAAATGGATGGAGCCATGACTAAACTGAGAGTCAGGGACATGTAAGAGTGTATTTGGCACATGTTTCCACACACCAGTTTTGGAAAGGTACATTTCCCTGTATCTTAAATCTTTTAGAAAATATCTCTTAAAATGTTGAAAAATCAAGGCAAGTTTTGCACTAATCAGTACAAGCAGGATTTTACCCACAATATTTTTTATTTCATAAATGTCTTTTATGCCTAATCCTTGCTAATCTTGCTGTATTTGTCGCTCTCTTTAGGTAATAGCTACTACATCATGCATTGGAATGTGGATTCCTCGCTCAACAATGTTTACAGATTTCACTGCTGCAGTGTATGTGTTCCTTCAGTTCACATTGGCACTTTAACCACCACTAGCATTAAGCAAACATATAGTTATTTGGTATATGTGTAAGAACTGCTTTTTGCTCCATAGAAATAAAATCCCTTATTTTGTTATGTGAGGAGAATAAAGTTAACTCCGTTTCTGATATTAGTGTGTAGAGACAGCTAGCTAGATAAAAGAACTGAACGGGATTTTTAAAATTATTATTATTGTTTAGTTTGTACATGAAAGGCTTGTAAAGTCTTTGATTGACAGTTAAGTTGAAGCAATAGTGTCTCAATTATTTCTCAAAAATATCATACAAAACACATTTCTGTCCTGTGATATTTCACTGAATTTTTAACACTACATTGGAGCAATCTGATTTTTTTTAAATGGTGGAAAGTAATAAAATCAAGTAGGACAGCTTTATAGAGGAGCCTGTTAATGGTTCCATTTATAAGAAAAAAAAATAAAAAACCCTTTGGCCTCTGAGAGGTAATGAAACATTAAGTCGAAGGAAGAATAGGAAGCCAGACTATCAAGGCTCATGACTACCCATCTCATCCAAAGGCAAGGAATAATTCTCGCACTAAGTAGGAACATGGCAATTCATGTCATATGTTATTGAGACACAATGACTTTTCCGTCTTCTGCCCTAGATCTTCTTGACCAGGGACTGTGCCAGCTGTTGCATCGTGAGTAGTGACTCATGGTGTATTGCTACATATTAGTGGCATGAGCTCTCAGGGCAGCTTCAGATTGTATGTTACATTTTTCCTATACAGAAACCAGTGATTATATCCTCATGTCTGAAAGGTGTCATAAATATAAGTATACCGACCCAACAGCTGACAAAGACTTGTTACCATAGGGGTGTTGTTTTTTTCTTTCCCTAGGTTCTTTGCCATTGTTATCCACAAGTTCCTCCTCATGATGATTAAGGAGTGTGGTGGTCAAAAACTATTCCTTCGGAGCTTTGAAAATGACAAATTCAAGATAAGCACGGGGCCTTGCTGTTGCTATTGCCTTTGCCTACCTTATATACTCATCAATAGGTGAATTTCTCTTTAAAACCTGCTTTTTGAGAATGTCAGAAATCAGCTGTTTTCGTAATAACATGTAGTCACAAGCCATCCTTTCTGCTAAAAAAAAAAAAAACCTGCTATATTTTTTAATGTGACAGTGGAGTAGAGATCATACTGTAGTGTCTATTAACTTCCTGAACCATTCATTGCCATGTCTTGAAACCTGACCTAAAAAGCAATATACACTGTAGAGACAACCTCATTTCCTAAGGGCTGATATATGCATTATAGTCTACACAGGTTGCATCTAGCTTTCCCATTCTTTCTTTCAGTCTGATATAAGTTGTAGGTTCCCCTCAACTCCTAAATGCACGTTGCCTGATTCAAATTGGGACCACAGCATGTGGGCAGAAGGGGCTTCAGCCTTCCTCCACATGCCATTTTTCTGACATGAACTAGCTCCAGGGAGCACTGATTTCCCCACTGGAGAAACTCACTTGTGATGTGAGTCAGACACCACATGCCCAGAAATTGAGGGGAACTCACAACTTGTGTGCAACTGAAAGACAGAGTGGGGGACTCAGACACAACTTGTGTAACCATAATGTATGCGGCGACTTAGTATAAATAATTCCCATTGTATTTTAACCATCTACGAAGGGTCTCTCAAAGGTGCCTTACATATATCAAGTATGAACAGGGAAAGATCTGGAGAAGAAAGCATGGATTGGATCATTGGAATCCATGACCTGGCATTGTGCTACGCCTGGTGATAATGGCAGCTATTCCTAAGCACATATCTGTAGATCAGATCTTAGGATCCAGGTATTTGTTGAAAGCAATCGAAATATCTGAATTGCCCTGAATAGTGAACAATAAGGCTGATCCGAGAAGACATGACATGAAAGCAGATATTTGTCAACAACTGATATTTTCTGAAACAGTTTTCTTGAGAAATCAAGGACAGCTGATCTGCCTGCTCATTTGCACACTTGTTTGTACTGTTTATAGTTTTGTAATTATTTGCAGGCATAAAATTGCCACTATAATTATATCATTATTATGCAATTATGGCTGTATTAATTGAGCAATTATATTAAGCCAAAGTTCATTTATATAGCACATGAAATAGCAGCTTGCCATCATTAATGAGAATGCCTGAGGGGCAAAGTGAATAAGGTTGAAAATCTAAATAAAGAGAGGGAGAAAGATGTAATTGTAGATGGATATTGAGTAGGGTTGCCATGTGCTGAAGAATAAGGACATGTTTTTCTGAACCTTTCTGGGCTTGTTGTAAGGGAAAAAGGAGGACAGCTGAGCATATGCTCATGCTCACAGAGCATATGGACCACTAGGATTGCTGCCACATCAAAAACAGTACTAACCCATCCAAAGATAAGCACCAAAATGGGGTTATTCTACAAGATCGCCTGGAAGATGCATTCTCTGACTCCTAGAAGTGTGAGTACCAGGTGAAGTTTCACAATCTGTACCTGCTCAGAGGCATTATAACATTATTTCTCATGCTCCAAGGTTGAGCCCAGACATTCAAAATATGTTGTAAGGTTGAGCCCCTCTTAAATGAAAATAGCACCGAGAGAACAGTACCATGCTTGTAGTCATGTCTTCCCTATGAAGGGCAAACCAGGAATGGGCCCTGAACATGAAAACTGATGCTAAACATGCTGACTGTGTAGTCTGTTCCACCCATATGCATTTTAGCAACTGGATTAATGCTAAAACCTCATGTGATCATTTTAATGTCAGACTAATGGTTCGTGGTACATCTCTAAATTTTAAAAAGCTGCAGATCCTAGAAATGGGTGGTCATAGCCACAGGATCCGCTTGTTCAACACCAATTAAATCTAACAAAGAATATATCTATGGGTGGGAGGGGAGAGATATGTCCAGTAATTCCAAGACAGAGGAAAGGTATATGTTATTCCCCACAATAACTTAAAAGTCTGGTGTTAATTATAATGTACAGTAGCTGTTCAGACCTGTGGTCCCATGTCTCATACTTTCATACATTTGTACTGGTAACAGATAGCACTTCTACACAGAATGGGATTGTGGATGATTGTGGATTATTCTCTTATGTGGTATTGTATATGGGTTCATTTTGGCCATCACGTGAGCGCAATCCTGGATTGCTTGGATATGGCAATGTTCAATACAAGAGCAGATGGCGCAACCAGGAAAGATTTGCCGTGCATCAGATGTTCTTTACTTATTTGGAGCACTTTTACAGCGCATTCCTGAGATGTGCTGGCATCCCGACCGAAAGCCCTTAGGAGGCTGGCAACAGCGCATGCCAGCTCAAGGGCCCACACTGCCAGCGCCCGGAAGGCACAAAGCCAGCATTGGTGGCCCCAGCACCAGCGAGCAGGCCCAGACCCTGCCGGAGACTCCCGCTGGCATCTGGATGCCGGCACAGGCCGCAGCGGCACTCCGGGAGGAGTTCCAGCATCCTGGGAGGTGTTCCCAGGGCGTAACGGCGCCTTGGGAGGTATTCCAGGGCGTTCCGGCACTGGGCGGGGGACAGGGCCGACATTAGGTGGCCTCCTGAGCAGTTTCGGCTCGGGAACGCCCCCCCTTTTTTTACGGGTTGCACAGAGTTTTGGCGCCGGGTGGTTTCGGCCAGGCCGAAAACCTCCTTAGGAGGCAATGCTGCTGGGTTGCCTCCTAAGCCCGGTGCTCGCATTCCTGAGAGGAATGCGCTGTTTATCTTTCTCCCACAAGGGACTCAAGGAGGATTGCAGTGATATTAAAAGAGCTCCACACATTTTATAGTAATGCAATGTCAGCTCTGGGCTCACCAGATAAATCCCACAAAACCTCCTTCAGCTGGCTCAGTAAATCAGAGATCAGGGGAATGGGATAGGCGTTGGTCTGGGTGACCGCATTGAGTCTGTGAAAGTCTATGCACAGGCGCAAATCACCCGTTTTCTTTTGTACGAAAAAGGCAGGGGCGCAATTAGGCGCAGTGGAGGGTCGGATGAATCCTCGAGCCAGGTTCGTGTCTAAGACGTCCCTGAGCACAGCTTTTCTTTGGGGCTCATTGGATAAATTTTACTCTTGGGCAATTTGCCTTCCCCCTCCACCTCAATGGCGCAGTCTGTTCTGCGGTGGGGAGGCAGCACATCACACTCCTTTACATCAAAGACATCAGCAAAGTCCACATAGTCATGAGGCAGTTGGGGGGCGTTGGTGGCGCTGTTAGGTTGCGCTGCCATGGCAGATACTTTCACTGCTACCTCTTTATGATGCTGGTCGCATTGTGGCTGGGTGAACTCAATGGTTTTGGCTGCCCAGTTAATGGTGGGGCTGTGCCCATGCAGCCAATTCACTCCCAATACCACCGCATATCTTATGCCCGGTGCTATTGTGAAGCGCAACTGTTCCCAGTGATGGCCCACGCCCATGGCTACTCTGCCGGTGCGAAGGTCCACTGCCCCCCCTGGAAGTCACTACCATCCATTTGGGCAAACTGGACGGGTTGGGGTAGATGCACCGACTTCACTTTCAAGGCCTTAAACGTGTCTTCATTGATCAAAGTACGGACACAACCGGAATCGACTAAGGCCTTAACAGATATCTGGGGGCCCCCCTTGTAATGTTGTAAAATAATGTCTAGGAAAACAGTGTCCCCCACCTTGCTCACCATTAGTGGAGTTTCAGGTTGCACAGGAGCAAGGGTCTGCGGTGGCGCTCCAGTTACTGCAGACCCGGTCTGTTTTTTGCCTGGTCAAGAGTTGCGACCAGATTCAGTGCCGCGGCTCCCCAGTTTCCCTCTTCCTCCGATGAGGCCGTACTGTCCTAACTTAGGACGGCGGTATTTGTAATCCGGGACCCGGAGGGGTCAGGTAGTGGGACGGTGAGAGCTGTTGGAGGGACTTCTGTGTCGAGATTGAGAGTGGGGGGACCCTTCTGTCCGGCTGCTGTAGCGCGTCCGGTGGCTGCGCTCTTCTGACGGCTGTCTCTACCCGCCCGAGTCGCACTCCCAGGGCGGGGGCTGGGGACTGGTCCTTCCAGTCGTAACGGGCAGGCTGCGGCGAAGTGGCCCACAGTCCCACAAACGAGACAGGCTCCACTCTGGAACCGTTTGGCTCGATCAGTGTCAGGAGCCGGTCTCCGTGGAGGTGGAACGGGTGCTTTTGGGGACGGTTTTGGGGTTGCTCGGGGTTGCCGCGGTCCTGTCTCCCTCGCCCTGCGTCTAGAGAGGGAGAGGAGTTGCCGACGACTTTCCACTTCTTCCGCCAGTAGTATCCATTCCTCGAGGTTAGGCGGGTCTCTTTGCATAAAACCCCAATACAGGATTTCAGGATTCAGCCCCTCCCGAAAATACTGTACCCGTGTGGCTTCGCTCCAGTCCACAATCTTACTGGAGAGTCGTTGAAACTCACTGGCATATTCCCTGACAGACTTAGTGCCTTGGCGCAGTTGGAGGATAGTAGTCTTAGCATTCTCGCTCCGGAAGGGATCATCAAAGCATCTCTGTAACGCCCGCATAAAGTCATTCAAAGTTTGAACGGATCGAGCCCGAGTATCAAACTGTTGAATCATCCACTCAGCCGCCTCTCCTTCCAGCAGAAACGACACGTACCTGACCCGACTGTCTTCCGTGGGAAAGGTGGGTCCTTGCTCTCTCATAAAACTGTCTACTTGATGTAAAAAGTAAGGCAGCTCTTCTGCGGAGCCGTCAAGTCCCTTTCTGGGCTTATGGGCACGGTTGCGGAGCGGGTCTTACCGGTTGTGGTTGACCCGGCAGTGCGGGTCCCCCTTGGTGTCCCGGAGTGGGCTGTCCTGGGGCAGGCTGTCCCAGAGCGGGCTGTCCTGGGGCAGGCTGTCCCGGAGCGGGCTGTCTCGGAGCAGGTTGTTCCGGTGCTGGTGCACCCGGCTGGCCTGGAAGCAGCAGAGCCGGAGCGGGTTGTGCCCGTTGTAACTTGCCGAACTCCCGCCACATAACATCCATTTGGTCTCGCATCTGAGCCACTTGCTCCTCCAGATCTTGGTTTCGATACCGCAGGCATTGGATCTCGTCCGTGGTCCCCTGGTCTGCCCGGGCTGGCCCACTTGGAGGTTTGTATTCCAGTCCTCGAGGTCTTCCTCATCAGGGTACCCCCCACCCAACGTCTTGTGAAAAACTGCTATGACGGTCGAGGGCAGCCAGTCTCTGTAACCGAGCCGTCGCTCTTCTAGGGAGTTCGTACAACGGAGGGTAGGGGGAGAACGATCCAAGCATCCAATCCTCCCCCCCCATGTCCGGAACTATGGGACCCTTAGCACGTGCTCCGGACACAGCCGCCGCTTGCGTGGACGCAAGCACCTCCACCTGCGCCGCCACCAGCTCGGTGGCCCGAGCATCGGCCTCTGAAGCCAAAAGTTGTTCAGCCTCCCATTGTAGCAAGAGCAAAAGTTCCCCGTGGTTAGGGAGCAAGGGCACCGCCTGTTGCGCGAGCTCCCCAGGTACAGGGCAGCCGAAACAAGGCTCCAGAATTTGCAGGACCATGGCATCGGTGGCCATATCCGCCGGCACATTGAGCAGCTGCAAGACCGCTTTGGCAGCGGCATTCTCTGCCTCCCGGCGAAAACGGGGTCGATTAGGAGACGGCTCCTCCAACCTCTCCACCATGGGAGCAAGAGGTACGGGGTCTTGAACAAGTGGAACAGTTCCCCCCAGGAGGTTCTCGCTCCTGCCCAGCACGCAGTGTCTGGCAACCAGTTGGGTAAGCAGAATAGAGTCCTGCTGGGCTAGGCGCCCTTCCTCAAGGAGACCGGCAAGCCAACGGGTTTCTTCCTGGGCCCGGTGCGCGTCCTCCCTTGACTCCACGGGTGCTACTCTCTCAAGGCAGACCCACTGCGAGGCGACCAGCCCCGCCAGCCGATGGGACTCCTGATGAGCGCGGTGCGCTTCCTCCAGGAGCGACCGCTGAAGGTCCTCTCCCATGCCCCCTGCCAGGACGCGGGCAAAGATTACGGTGGAAAGGTGAAAAGAAGATTAGTATCCTAATGTCAGCTCTGGGCTCACCAGATAAATCCCACAAAACGACTTCTAGGCAGGCCTTCCATAGAAAGGTGATTTATTGGAAAATATACAGCGAGTTACAGAAACCGACTTGGAAATAGGCAAGGATACTAATGGGGGGAAAGCTAAGGGTACAGGAGATATAAAGGTGAAAACAAACTTTCTGGAGGACTACTGGTTGCTACGGCAACACATAGATAGCCCTTGTTCCCAGGAAATAGCGAGACATAATAAAACCAGAGTTGAACAACAGTTCGACCTTGAAGCACCACCTGATCAACAATAATATACAAATTGACAACATTAAAAAATTTATAATCTAATCATCAGTTTTAGCCATCAGCCAGGAAAGCCCTCTGGCTTTACAGAGTTTACAAAAGGTCAGCAAAGGGGCTACAATAGAAAATGTCCAAGAACAGGCCACAGCTGTTTTTTCTTGCCTAAAGGATGGAATGGCCAATAAATCTTGATCTAAAGAGGGCAATGGCTACACAGAAACATATCAGGAGACGTAGTCCTGCAAGTATGTGGATCCCAAGCCATAAAAGGATTTAAGGGTACATAATGATGTTTTGAATAGAAATGTACAGGCAGCCAGTATGACATTTACAAAATATATATAATGTGTGTGTAGCGGCTAGCCCCAGATAGCAGTCAGGCCACCAAATTTAGCACAAGCTAAAGTTTCCAGGTTGTCTTCAAGCATAGCTCCATATACAGTATGCCAGATTAGTATAATTACAAGACTATTATAGCATGAATCAGCATAGTCCAGTCAGCAGGGGCCAATTTCCAGTTGTAATTGAAAAACACACATCTTTTGCTACAGCTTGCTAATCCACAAAACTTCTCTCTTGTCAGGATTCACATGTTGCTCTATGCAACTGCCCAAAATCATAGAATGTCCATGAATATTGAGGATTTTGCACTTTGCAGGAAATCTTACAGCAGGTTTGGGGAGTTTCTGCTGCTCCATAAAATATATCCATGTTCTTTTCCTACTTCTTTGGCAAAAGCTCGATCAGAATCAGTATGCCATTTTTATACCCCTGGCTTGTTTCTAATGGCTTGTTTTTAACAGTGATAATTTCTGTTATTGTTTTACTTGTGAGCTACCTCAAGCAAGTCCCTGGAAAGGCAGCATATACATTCTCTAAATAAATAAACAACATGACATAAGAAGAGCCACGCTGGATCAGACAAAAGGCCCATCAAGATCAGCATTCTGTTCACACATTGGCCAACCAGCTGCCTCTAGGAAGCCCACAAAAAGGAAGACTGCAACAGCATCCTCCTGCCTGTGCTCCCCAGCAACTAATTTAAAGAGGCATACTACCTCTGGTACTGGAGGGAATAGATATCCATCATGATTAGTAGCGACTGATAGCCCAGCCATCCATGAATTTGTCTACTCTCCACTATACAACTATACATTGTATGAAGAAATACTTCCTTTTGTCTGTCTTGAATCTCCCACCCTTTAGCTTCAGTCGATGACCCTGGGTTCTAGTATTACAGGTTGTTACTATATGCGTTGCCTGACCCTCCAGCCCTGGTTATGGCATCCACACCAGAGACTCACTGAACTGTCAAAGCATCAATAGCCCGTCGCTCTGGGCTAGCTCTCTCCCCCGCTCCGTGCAAGCCAGGCTGTCCAGGACAAGAGACCGGATCATCCCCGTGCAGAACCAGCAAGAGGGAAGCCATGATTCCTGATTGTCTCCTGAGCCAAAGAGCAGCCATTACGCCGAAGCGAGAGCATCACGTTGCCCTTCTCTGCATTCCCCCCCTCCCGTATCCTGTGGGAAAACATCCTCAGCAATCTACATTAAAGGATTCCCCTGCCGCCTCTCTGAAGTGTAAAGATTTACAGCTTCCTGACATGAGAAGATCCGAGTTGAGCCATTCCCAGGATGTGTATAAATCACTGATGCCAGCTTAGATTGCAAATTGTCACTCTATCCTATCTCTGATCCTGAAGCCTTTGATCCCTTTTTGTTGTTGGAAGGAGCCATTTGGGGAATCTCACTCCTCCCCCACCCCCAGAGAAGGGTACATTTTGCCCTACCCAACAAAGTTCCAGTAGAGATCTTCCCCTTAACTCTGCCCTGTCTCTCTCTCGTGTGTTGAGTTCCATGGATCTCCATATTCCCCCCCCCTCCGGTGACTTGGCTGGTTTCAAGGCTCCGGTGTGCATTCCTCTTCCATCTCCCTTTGTATTTGTTTTGCATTGAAGCCACGGATTTTGGACATCTTCAACTCCTAGATTGGTAAGGTATTCCCAATTAACGACTTCCTCAATGTCTCTAGCCTATCTCCTTTTTATTCTTAGTATCTTGTATGTATGTATCTGCAACATTGAATGAATGAATACATAAACACCTTTTTAATCTGGGAATCTTTGGTCTGTCTTTATTTTGAGAGTCATTGAAAACAACCCTCGTAAACATTGGGATGATTTCGCTATATAAATAAATACATAGTTACCGATTGCTCAAGCTAATTTCCCCATTCAAAGAGCAATTCGGGTAACAAGGAGAAGGAGAAGAGTTTCTCCCTCTCCACTCCCTCCATGCCATGCATAATTTTATAAACCTCTATTGTTTCCCCTTACTCACCTTTTTTCTAGGCTAAACAGCCCTAAGTGTTTTAACCAGTCCTCATAGGGCAGCTGCTCTAGACCCCTGATAATTTTGGCTGCTCTTTTCTGCATTTTTTCAAGCTCTACAATATACTTTTTTGAAATGTGATGACCAGAACTGTACACAGTATTCCAAGTGTGGTCTAACGATAGATTTGTATAAGGGCACTATGATAGCGGCAGTTTTATTCTCTATTCTTTGTCTAATTATGGCCAGCATGGAATTTGCCTTTTTCACAGCAGCTGCACATTGGGTCGACATTTTCATCAAGCTATCCACTACCACCCCAAGGTCTCTTTCTTGGTCTGTTGCTGCCAGCTCAGATCCCATCAGTGTATATGTGAACCTGGGATTATTTGCCCCAATATGCATCACTTGCTCACATTGAATCTCATTTGCCATTTTAATGCCCATTCCCCCAGTTTGAAGAGATCCTTTTGGAGCTCTTCACAATCCTTTTTTTTTTTACTTAATCACCCTAAATAATTTAGTGTCATCTGGAACTTGGCCACCTCACTACTCACCCCTAACTTCAGGTCATTTATGAACAGCATAATTATGAACAAGAGGAAAGAAGGAAAGCTGAAGACGGGGAGGCAGATAAAGCCTGGCATTGAGGGAACCGCAGAAGAATGCAGAAAGCTGGGCGCTGTCATCCATACGTAGGTGGTGTCTTGCAGGAAGAGGGAGGAAATCTACAGAACTGCAGATATGGGGAAAGAAAGTCATTGGGAACATCAGTATCTTGATTAACAACGCCAAAGTGAAAACCACAGGACATCTTCTTTCAGTCATGGATGAGTAGATCCAGAGCATGTTTGACATTAATATTCTTGCTCATTACTGGACAGTGAAAGCATTCCTGCCAGCAATGGTGGAGATGAACCATGGCCATATTGTCACAATTGCTTCATTTTCTGGCTTTGTGGCTGTACTATTTGTGGTGACCTATGCCTCATCTAAACATGGTATTATTGGATTTCATCAGCCTCTGACAGAAGAAATTTTTTTGGGGGGGGAGATGAAATCAAGCCATTGTGTTTATGCCCAGTTTTTATTAACACTGGCTTTGTGAGGGACTCACTTTCTTACATAATTATGAACATGTATTTACTCCCCATTTTTTTTTTTTTTTGGCAGGAGAACACTGTTTTTACTGAAACTCGGGACATTCCAATTGGCTTTCCTTCGCCCTGTTCTAATGTTTCTATCAATAGTGCTTTGGACCAATGGAAACTACAGCCTTTCTGATGTAAGCAAGTATTTAAACTTATCAAAAGCATATTAAGCTTGTTAGTGAGTACCTGAATACTAAAAATTTCTGGAACTGACGGTTCATTCCTAACAGGAGTCACACCCTTCTAAGTCACTTTAAGTCAATGAGCTTAGAAAGGTGTAACTCTGTTTAGGACTGCACTGCAAGAAATACTGGTCAGAATAAAGGCCAAAATAATCATTTCCCTTGCATGGGATTGTGAAATGAAACCCAAAGGATGGCCCATTCAGAACTGCTGTTCTGCATGGTTAAAAGTCAGTTCACCTGCAGAAAATGGCCGCTTTAGCAATTAGACTCTATGGTGTTGAAGTCCCCCCCCTCCCCAACCCCCCCTCCTCAGGCTCCATACCAAAAACCTCCCACTAGTGGCGAAGAGGGACCTGGCAACCCTAACTGGTGGGTTGTTGAATAACAAATCTCTATGGGACAAACTAGACAAGATGCTTGAAGATCTGTGAATGGGTGACCAGTATATTTTATTGCTAAAGAGCAGCTATGGAAGGTGGGCACGTTCAGTGGGAAGGGGAGTGAACTTCCCCCCAGCACCTGTCTCAACTGTCCCTCTGCAGCCGCTGTGTGCCCCACTGAGGGGACACATGTAGTCAACCTGTATGTTTCCCCAATAGGACAAATAGCACATTGAAGGTGAGGTTGGAAAATGGTGTGCTGGAGGGTGGGGGGTGGGGGGTAATGGGACATGCCATGGTCCCAATCCAAATCAGAGGTGCTATTTAGCAATACAAATGTATGGAAGATCTGTTCATGAACCTTGAAGTGTTTTGTCTGGTTCCCCACCCAGTTACTGACCTTTGTCCAGCCTTCATCTTTGGGAGAAGGCTGTTTAGTGGAAGAGAACAACATTTTTGCCATAGGCAACTTGTCTGGCCAGACCGGCTTTTGACCCAGGTATGGGATTGGCATGTTTCCTGTGGCTTTGGTCTGCGTGGGATATTCCCAGTGTTATTAATTTCTGTTTAGAAGGGAACATATTTAATTCTCACTTGAATCATCCCTGCCTCAGAACAAGAACTGTCATGCCATAGAATACAACCTGTACAGCTGTTTAACTTACCTTTCAGCTATCTCCTAACGGAGCTGCCATATGGATTAACTGCTTTGTAGGTGTTCTTACAATCATTGCCCTGTGGCCAGTTGGAATTATGTTTCAACGAGTTAGAGTTCTTCTCAACTGCAAGAAGATTATTCCTAAATTTGCACTTTATCAGGTGAGAAAATTTATAAGGCTTCATTACAAGCCTTAATTTGAAGTGCGCCTCTCATGGAGAACAACTTAGTATGGCAAAGTGAAAAGAGAGATCAATTATCAAAACCCACTTTCTGAATCTCAAATTGCTTAATCCTATGCTTTTAAAAATTGAAATGTTACCTTTGTGGAACATTTTCATTCTGTGTAGCTTCCTTCTAAGTTTTTTTGGGGGGAACAATGGAGAACTGAGAAATATTTACAATACATAACCTTCATGAGACTGTGAATGGTAAAAGCATGTAACATGCTGGGTTCCTTTTCCTCGGTATGGAGAAAGCTTTTGGGGTAAAAATATACCCTGCAATACAATGGTAGAACTCAATTTGTGAACATCAGTAACAGTTAATGTAGGATTGTTTAAATTGGTGCAGTATAATGAAATTTCTTTTTTTTTCTTATCCCAGGCTGCTTTACCATATGTATATAGTATTTTTAAAACTCTTGGCCCCAATCCTGGAAAACTTTGTCCCATTGAATTCAGTTGGGCAAGTTAGTCCTGAATAACTTAAGCCCTGTAATAGAAATGCAGCTCAATCACAACCAACTTGGGGTGGGAAGGGTGCATCTTTTGTTTTGTTAACCTATATTTGCCCATTATAAGATGTAATGCTACAGCTGTGATTGGTCTGCTTTTAAAACTGCACTAAGAAAAGTTTGTGAATAGTGAATTGACATGAACATAGTATGTTTGTACTCATGTTAATGTTCTCGATAGAGAAATCTCACTACCAATTGAAAGATTCGTATTCTTTGGCTACTAGCCCCCATATGATAAAACAGTCATTTCCCTGACTTTTCCCCTTGTAAGAATAACATTGTCTTTTCCATGGCTGTTCTGTTCTTCAACTCTATGAAGAAATGTTGATACTTTCATGAAGGGCTAAAAGATGAGAAGGCCTTGGTCAGTTATGCATGGCTGGTTTGGCTTGCAATTCTCCCAAAAATGTCCCGATTCTCTGCGGAGATTATGCATGACGTTCCCCTCCCTCGAGGCTCAGCTTGCTTCCTTTCTGCGATTTCCAATCCCTGTTTTATCCTGAAAATAAGTTTACTTCCAAGCTTATCTCGGATGTGAGTAGGTCCATAGATCAGCTGCTGGTCGATCTTCCCATGTCACGACATGCCCTCATTCTCCTACCCCTCCTCCAACTCCTCCTTCAGCCAGCCTTCAGCTATGCCCTCCACAATGCCCCAGGAAGCCATATCAGAGACAGAGATGGAGGCAGCCATGGTCGGTTCCTTCTCTGTGCCCCTTGCTGCATTTGTAAAAAAAAATTCTGCTGTTCCGATGGAATACTGATATATCATCATATCATCCAAAATACTATTAAAAATTGCAGAGAGAGCCAGAGAAGGCTAGGATCATACGTTTGCTCTCTCCCCCAACATTTGGGTAATGACTTACCCATGTGGGGGGGCAAGCGAGTGCATGATCCTACGCTCTGCCGGCTCTCTCTGCGATTTGTAATAGTATTTTGGATGATGTGATGATCGGTATTCCATCAGAATGGTAGGGGGGGAAAACGTGGCGAGGGGGCACAGAGAAGGAGGCTTCTATTTTAGTGATTTTCAGCAGCGATTGTCCAGCTGCGGAGATTTCATCCCTTTTCCTTTTGTGCGATTCATAGGGACGAATGGCAAACTTGCCCGTCTATTCAAGTCATTGTGTGTTCAACTGCAGAGATCCCCCCGCTTTCCTTTTATGTGATTTACAGGGATTCTAGTCAGTTTCAGCAGTGTGTGTACAAAGGAGAATCTCCCCCATTTTACTCTTGTGGATGCAACTCTGTACTCCATTTTGGGTTGTGAAATGGCCATTCATGGGGGGGGGGGGAAGGGAGAGGGCAGGGTGACGTTTTTGTCAGTCAGAACTACTGCCAATGACAATGCAGCGTTTAAAGGGGTGGGGACTCAGACACTTCCTTATTTCTCCTTGTAATTATGCTGTGCTCAAGAGACTGTCCAGGACTTTCTTAATTACAAGCAGTACCATGCATAAAGTTTTCCAGTTCGGGATATAAAAGTGTAAGACAAGACAGGGAAGAACCAGGGACATACTAGCCATGCATAAATGACCCTTCTCTATTTTAGCTTAGCTGGAAAATGTACTTTTTCATACAAGTATGATGACTTTGAACCAACGAGCATGCTATTCATTCATTCATTTATCTGTCTGTACTTTTTATGCAGTTTATCCTCATTCTGACCCAGCTGCAGGCATCCATCATCAACATACTGGCTATGCAAGGGGTAATTGCTTGTGCACCCCCACTGGCATCTTCTGCACGAGGAGCATGTAAGTTGCTCAGAGTTCAGTTGTTTTGACAGACTGAAGTGATTTCAACTCTAGATTCAGTTATAATGATCAGCTTTTTCCATGCTGTGGGACAAAGTCATTCCTGGACTCATTTCCCAGGGAATCAGTGCCATTGGCCATTTATACTTGGTTATTAGTCGTGCGATCCAAGTGGAAGTGCCCCGCACCTTTTAAAAATTTATTCACTAATTTTCCGTCCTTCAGGGATCACCCCGTGGTTGCCCCGGGATTTCAGAAACCTCTTTTATCGCAAATTTAAATTTTGCCTCGACCCCAAAGCAAAGCTAATTGAGGCAGTTTTCGTGAATAGTCTCAACGTTGGGTTTTTTCTTCCCCTGCCCGTTGTTGCCTGCCCCACCCTCACGCAAGCCGTCCCAGAGATGCCATTTTAGGAAGTAGTTTAAAGATCTTGGAAGCCACCCTCCATGCATTCCCCACCCTCCATGCATTCTCTCTGGTCAATTTTAGCACTAAACACTAACATATTATTACATTAATTGTATATTGTTAAAGCAGCAATGTAAACAAAAACAAAAACTAATAACCCAGTGGCTCACTGCCAGAGACTTTCACTCCATGGCCACCACCGCTGCCTGTCCCCCCCCCCCACCTCATGAGCATTATCTCTTCATTGGGCTGATGCAATATGGCCTCTGTGCCTTTGGTGACCCATTCTGCAGGGAGAACCTGACCATAGTCAGCCATTGCCACAGAGGGATAGATGGGGGGCTTTCTTTGACACCATGCATTATAGGTAGACAAGCAGGAAAAGACAAGATCTTGAGGCTCCAGGAGCTAACAAGGGGTGCTTGGCGACCACCACCACAGCTCATGATCTGCCGGCAGTCGGCACCCCTTAGCAGACAATACAGGAGAGGGACTTTAAATGGTCCGCATTTTCAGAGTTTCTTCATAGCTCCTGCTACTCATGGGATTTCTTCAGGGCAATGAGCCCCTATGCATAGGGCTTTAAGATTGGAATAAGAAAACCGAGCATATGCAGAATGGCAAATCCTTCAAAGCATAAATGACCACTGAATCCTGTGTAGTTTACTTACACATAAACATGTTGAGAATCATGTTTTCAGCGTGCTTTTACATGTGAGACATAACACAGTTTTTGTTTCAGTTTTTTTTGTAATGCACATGATGTAAAAATTACATTGGCCAGAATGCTCATTTGAATGGCCCACATGTCTCTTCCACCTCTTTGCCCTATTAGCAATGAGCAGATGTTCACAGAAATCGCTCAGGAGAGCTGTGTGTTGATGAAAATGCTCTCGGATTGCAATCTTTCACACACTGATTTGGAAGCAATTCCCATGAAGCCCCAGGCCCCTAGTGCATCATCGACACCGGCATGGTGCCAGTGCCGCTACTTGGTATCTTATGCTCAACCAGCAAAGAGGAAATGTGTGCAAAAGTGACCCAACTCTACCAATGAAATTCTAAGCAGAGTTATACTTCTAAGCCCATTGACTTCAGTGGGCTTAGAAGGATGTAACTCTGTTTAGATTGCACTGTCCAATGTAGTGAGAGCACAGCAATTGCACTGAATTCTATAGCAATCCTGTAACAACCCACCAATCTCGGTGCATATTGCCAACAAAGCAGCCAACGAGTGCATGCCATTGCCAGCACCTTTTACCTGACGTTAGTCACTGCCACCCACATGTAGAACACTACAAGGGAGGGGACACAAGAAAAACACCCCCTCCCCTACTATAGGGTAGAATGTGGCACCAACAACACCCTGGAATGAACAACACATGCCAGAGAAATCTGTAGTTCTGAGTCCCCTGCTGCAACTACATTTCCTTTTGGAAGTGGACACACAGAGAAGCAGTCACAGCCAAGGGCCTCTGTAGTTTACTTGCCAGGCCTAAGGAAATACCCACGACCTTTCCCACACAAGAGTCCAGGTCATAGGAGGGTAGGTGGGGACTAACAGGCACCAGCATTTTTCTAGGAAAGAGAGATGCTGACACTGAGGGAACACGCCACTGAACACGCATAAAACTCATCCTTGTCCTTGAACTTGTTCTCTTTTTCTATTTGCCAGATATGAACCAACAACTGCTCATTATGGAAATGTTTCTCATAACTTTGATCTCACGGGTTGTCTACAGGAAAAGATACGATGACTTAGAGCTTCCAGGGTGCTCTGGCCAGGAAACCAAGCACAATGACCAGGACAGCAAGACTGGGTTAGGAGCTGATATTATTGGAAAGGAAATGCCAGCCATTTAGTTGTTGGTCCTGGGACGAGTGCCTCTAAATGCAGTTTAGTGTGCTAAGATTCTGACCAGTGCATTTGCTGTACGTGCATAAGTGTGCCTCTGAGCCTTTTTTACATGGTAATGCAAAGGACAGTCAAGATAGAAAGTTGGATAAATTCATATGAATTGGGCAATCAGGTATAAAAAGTGGATGCTGGGGCTAAATTGATACAATGCACATCAGCTAAAGAAACCATGACAGTGAAGTATTCGGCTTTGACAAGGCCTCTGCTGTGTAAGAAATCTTTCTCCCACCCCCACCCCCGCAAGCACAGTGGTTAATGAAACTTTATTTGGACTGCTCTCCCATTTGCAGTGCTTTGCAGAGGTCTAAGGGGTGTTCCTGATATCATCCTGCTTCAATACAAACTTTCCTTTAATGACAGCATACTGTTATGTTCACCTGGATTCCTGTATGGGTTTGAGGTAGACTCAGCTTTTCCCTGATACTGAGTAAACCTTCCTTATTTCTCCTTTCATACAGTACAACCTTGGAAATCCATCCCTTTCAAAATATCTTTCACTGAATCATGGATGGATCACAATAGCAATTTCCAATGCTGGTGGTAAGCACTTAAATCCTATAAACACATGCAATCAGTCATTTTGCACATTCCATAGAAGCTGCAAGATAAGGTGTTTGTTGGATTTAAACATTTCAAATGAAAGGGGGAAATGAACATTCTCCTGATTTAGGAGCAGAATATACTTCTCTGTCCTTCACTGGGTCCTAGAGGTGTGGGAAGAGGAAATGTGCATCAGATTCCAGACTTTACAGATGGCTTTTCAAATGAAGACAGGGATCTGGCACTTAAATGGCCACATCCCCATATGGTCCTACCTCATCACAGGCCCTTTTTGTGTCCATCCTTAGGAGAGGCGGATGGCCATAAGACATCGGCCCTTCTTGGTCATTGCCCCCCAGCTTTGGAGTGTCCTTTCCTTTTCCCTGTGTCTGATGCCATCACTGGGGCTTTTTGGCATCAGTCTATGACTTGTTTATTCTAGCTCACTTTTAACCGATTTGTGGTTTTGTCTCTTCCACTCCCCCCCCACACACACAATTTCTCTGGCTGCTTCCACATGGTAAGGACTCTCTTTGTTCATTGCTGGCACTTCCACATCTGGGAGTTTTGGCATACTTTCCTCTGTCTTTTTTAACAGGCTCCTTATAGCAGTATTACACTAGATTGTTATACTATAACAATTATTGATTTTAAAAAACCTTTTGTTATACTATAACAATTACTGATTTAAAAAAACCTTTTAAATCTCTCTGGTGATGCTGCAGGAAACAAATGATGAGGAAATGGTGCCTGCAACCATGGGCTGAGAGCAAGAAAATGGTGCTGATGTGGATGGGAAATGTGCCCCATTCCTACCAGATGGCATGCTAATTTACTGGGACTGCATTCTTTTCAAAAACATGAAAGTTTTGGTGAAGGGACAGCATAAAAAATTAAATTAAAACATTAAATACATTAACCAACAAGACTGCACTGATTTCTAGGAGTCAGCTATGCATTCACTGATTGCATCTACAATAGTTGACTTGTGCTACTTGGGCAAAGCTTGTGTCAGGCATTTGATGCCATACCACCTCAAAACCCTGGTAGTCCTCCTTGCTTAATTCAGCTGGCTAAGTGGTATACTTCTTCTAGACTGGGATGCTCGCCAGTGTTGTCAGTATAGTATCTTTTATAATGCTGAAATACACAATGAAAACACAGCGGATGTAAGGATATTAAGCTTCAGAGTTGCTGCATTTTAGATATTCTTCATCTGTGGTATTGGACCAATACATTTACCAGACTGATATAGGAAAACATGAAGCTGCCTTAGACTGAATCATAGTTTTGGTCCATCCAGCTCAGTATTTACTCTGACCGGCCGCAGCACTCTAGCCCTTGTGCAGAAAACCCATCCACATGTTGACTCACCGCCCAGGAAGGGAGAACGAGCACTCCGGTCCACCCCCTTCCTCTGCACAATTGCTGAGTTAGCTGCACAATGTGAACATGCAGAGGAAGTGCCTGTGAGCGAGCCTCCTCCATGTGATCAGTACTATTCAGAAAGCAGTGTTCCTGATCACGGGGGAGGGGGCATAAACACAGGCATTTCTTCTACGTATTTACACCATACAGATGACTTGGTGATCATGTTGAGGAATGTGGTAGGGCTGGAGCGCTCGTGCTTGCTCTCCCACCCTGTGTGGATGAGTCAGCACAGGGATCCTGCACGGGACTGTGATCCACAGGGATCCAAGCAGATATTTCTAGCAAACTCACTGACAACTGGTTCTTGTAGGTTATCCGGGCTGTGTAACCGTGGTCTTGGAATTTTCTTTCCTGACGTTTCGCCAGCAACTGTGGCAGGCATCTTCAGAGTAGTAACACTGAAGGACAGTGTCTCTCAGTGTCAAGGGTGTAGGAAGAGTAATATATAGTCAGAAAGGGGTTGGGTTTGAGCTGAGTATTGTCCTGCAAAAGTATTGTCCTATAAGTATCAAGATAATGTGCTAATGAGGGTATGGTATGTTAATATGGAACCATTGTATCCTGAAGTGATCTGTTAATGTGTGTAATCCAAAGCTAATCTGTATGGCTATTGTTGAACGTTGTCTTTGTCTGGAGGTTTTTCAGGGCAGGAAGCCAAGCCTTATTCATTCTTAAACTCTCCTCTTTTCTGTTAAAGTTGTGCTGATGTTTATGAATTTCAATGGCTTCTCTGTGCAATCTAAAAGAACATGAAAGATACTGCAGACTTGGCCAACCGGAGAAATCAGCAGTGGCTGAACATGGACTGACACAAACAGGACACAGGGTCTTATTCCAAGACACTGAAAGACTGGACAATTCTACCAACTATTTTGTCAGATTGCACAGAGAAGCCATTGAAATTCATAAACATCAGCACAACTCTAACAGAAAAGAGGAGAGTTTAAGAATGAATAAGGCTTGGCTTCCTGCCCTGAAAAACCTCCAGACAAAGACAACGTTCAACAATAGCCATACAGATTAGCTTTGGATTACACACATTAACAGATCACTTCAGGATACAATGGTTCCATATTAACATACCATACCCTCATTAGCACATTATCTTGATACTTATAGGACAATACTTTTGCAGGACAATACTCAGCTCAAACCCAACCCCTTTCTGACTATATATTACTCTTCCTACACCCTGGACACTGAGAGACACTGTCCTTCAGTGTTACTACTCTGAAGATGCCTGCCACAGTTGCTGGCGAAACGTCAGGAAAGAAAATTCCAAGACCACGGTTACACAGCCCGGATAACCTACAAGAACCAATGAACTCTGACCGTGAAAGCCTTCGACAATGTTTGGGAACTAACGGAGTTTGAGTTAAATAGTCGGCCTCTAAGAGCAGGCCAGACACCCCTCCAAAGGATGGTGGGTTTAAAAGTACCTACCCCAGTGCCACACCTGAAAGTTTGGAAAGTTCATCCATATGGTGTTAACTATTCGAACCACCCCCAAGAGTGTGGGGATGGATTTGATAACTCCGAAAGAGGTGACTATTCCTGCAGGAGGACAGGCAAATATACCCCTGGGAATTGGAGTCACAGTCCCTTCTGACACTTATGGACGGATTGCGCCACAATCCAGCCTAGCCCTCAAAGGCCTTCAGGAGTAGTAAATCACAATGACCAAGAGGAATTAAGTGTTATTCTGCATAATACCAGCCCATATGATCTAACCTGTGGGGCAGGTCAACGAATTGCCCAGTTATTATGTGAGTGAATACGCCTGCCTGATATACAAGAAGTGGCGAACCCAAAGCAAGACTCCACAGATGTTGACTACATCCCAGGGCAGAAAGTTTGGGTTGTATATCCAGACAAGCCAAATCAGACAGGAGAAATTATTTGTAAAGGACCAGGAGCCACATATTGGGTCATAGTGGCGAATGCTCCTTCTCCAATATGCCTGGATACGACAAAACTAAGGAAAAACCCAAGATGACTGTAAAAAGTGTAAAAAGTTAGACCCTGAGTTGCCCTACAAGAACACATGGATGAAGGGTGTATTGATCACCAAGGGGTGGAGTGTAGTGGAACATTGCGGAAGACCATTGTATACTCGAGGAGATAGGTGGTGTTCAATACGGCCCTTCTCCATGTGAAAGCAATCTCAGGGAGTTAATCGTCACACCGCACTGTAAATAATGAGCACCTGGTGGTGGGGAAATAAATTTAGTTTAGTTCTCTGCTGAGAGAGGGCGGAGCTTCAGATAAGGAACGAGAGACTGAGAAGAAGCATCTGGAGAACCAGGACGGGCTGCCAGAAAGAGGAGGCGACTTCCCATCCTCGTTATATTATTTTGTCTGGATAAAAGGTCATTTTGGTTTAAGACTACTTAGCCTAGATAAAAGGGTATATTTTCTTTTGTCAAATAAAGACTGCATACTTTGTTTTCCCCAATACCTGCCTGTTGGAATCAGTTTGTTTTTCTAAATCATGGGTAATACAGAACCCTGGAGTCAGTCATATCTTCCCACCACAACTCACCTCTGGGGTACCTGGACCACAGGCCTCCGGGATCGGATCGGGGTTCCTATGCTTCTGAAGCAGTGACGTTCTCCAAGAGCCTTGTGGCTTCTGAGAGGGTGGTAGGTTTATTTTACGTGATCCATTCCCTGGCTATTGGAGGGACCACCATAACCAACTGCTCCAACACCACCTGGTCTACTACTTCTTTAGCTTCTGCGGATTTGTGGGTTAACCAGTGGAGGGCTGCATCTCCAACTCCATCATCCAGCTCAGCCATGCCCCCCCCTTCCGCTAACCATTACCACAAGTTGTTTCCCAGCAGTTTTTGTTAAATTTAAGTATTGGGACTAACGAAGCATCATAGGAGTGTTTTGTTCAAAAACTTAAAAACAAGCTGGCAGGCGTTGGGGAAAATCTCCAGGCAATCTCCAGGGGAAGCATAGTGGTGGGGGGGAATCACTGTGTGTGTGTGTGTGTTATCCACGTCAGAGAAGTCCAAACATCTATACCGTGGATGCCAATGCAACACACCAGTTGCTTTGCCACGGCAGCTCTTGGCCTTGACTGGCTCCTGAACTTTGCGGTGGCTTCCTGCTGCCTCGCTGCCATGGCTCTTCCTCATGACGGCTCATGACATCAGTGACAGTGGTTGCGGGAAAGAGGATGCCAACCCAGTGCCATCTCTGCCTGCCAGAGCCGCCTCAGCTGATCCAGCCAGGCTGCTTCTGCCTCACCGCTTTGGACACCCCCCATTGGCAAGGCAGCTCCTCAGACCCACCCCTCTCCACCCCTCCTGTCGTTTTTTTGGGTGGGGGAAGTGCAGACAGACTGAAACATTTTCAAAAAGGAGATGTGCAATCAGAAAATTGCACATTGAAATTGAAAACTGCAGACTTGGCCAACCTGAGAAATCAGCAGTGGCTGAACATGGACTGACACAAACAGGACACAGGGTCTTATTCCAAGACACTGAAAGACTGGACAATTCTACCAACTATTTTGTCAGATTGCACAGAGAAGCCATTGAAATTCATAAACATCAGCACAACTTTAACAGAAAAGAGGAGAGTTTAAGAATGAATAAGGCTTGGCTTCCTGCCCTGAAAAACCTCCAGACAAAGACAACATTCAACAATAGCCATAACAGATTAGTTTTGGATTACACACATTAACAGATCACTTCAGGATACAATGGTTCCATATTAACATACCATACCCTCATTAGCACATTATCTGGATACTTACAGGACAATACTTTTGCAGGACAATACTCAGCTCAAACCCAACCCCTTTCTGACTATATATTACTCTTCCTACACCCTGGACACTGAGAGACACTGTCCTTCAGTGTTACTACTCTGAAGATGCCTGCCACAGTTGCTGGCGAAACGTCAGGAAAGAAAATTCCAAGACCACGGTTACACAGCCCGGATAACCTACAAGAACCAAAGTTCCCAAACAGTTCCCCATTTCTTTAGGGTGTGGTCAGGAGTTAGTTGTCGTATTTTTTGTTTTAATAGCCCATTCATCCTCTCTACTAATCCTGCTGCCCTTGGGTGATAGGGGATATGAAACACCCAATGGATGTCCCACTCACGAGCCCAATCTTGTACCTGTGCTCCTCGGAAGTGGCTAGCATTATCTGTTTGGATTGCCATGGGTACTCCATATCTTCTGATAAGAAGTTCCAGACCCCGGATGGTGTTCTGCTGGGTAGCTCTGGCACATGGATAAGTCAGGAGGTAACCTGAGCAGGTATCAACCATGGTTAGTAGATATTGCCATCTGCCATGCTGAGGTAGAGGACCAATGTAATCTACTTGCCATATTTGCCCAGGTGCCTTGCCTCGGTGTAGCTGTCCCATTGGTACCTTTGAAAGAGGAACCTGCTTTAAAGCAGAACACAGGTCACATCTAGCAGTTGCCGTAGTAGCTGCATCTATAGAACAAGGAATACCTCGCTGCAACGCCCATTCCCTGGTAGCCTTGGCGCCCAAATGCCCAGACTTTTCATGGGCCCATCAAGCAAGGATCAACAGTTCATCTTCCTGGTTCTGTATAGGTCCCACAGCTTGCTCACAGGCCAATTGATCTACGGCTCGGTTGTACAAGGCTTCAGGAGTGCCAGAAACATGTCCATCAACATGTCCTACATACACAGATATATATGATAGTACATTGTCAAGACGTTGCCATAGCGCCTGTCCCCATAATGGGCGCTTATGGATGGTAAACCCTTCCCGTTTCCACTTGGGAAACCACATGGTCAATCCTTTATATACTGCCCAGGAATCTGTATAAACATATACAACATCTTCCTGCTGTTCTACAGCTTGTTCTATGGCCATTAACACAGCCATCAACTCTGCGTATTGGCTGGATTTTCCTTTCCCAGCTCTGGTTAGCGTGAGCTGTTGTTTGGGGTTTAGTGCAGCTGCACGCCAGATTCGTTCTCTCTCCTTATATTTGGCTGAACCATCGGTAAACCACACATCCTCACAAGCTACTTCCAGGTATGGGGGAGCCTCTTTGACAGGAGATGCTTCAAGAGTTGTGACGTCTTCGGGTATTTCTGTATTCACTGGAGTGAGAGCCAATAACTGTTCCTGCAGGGCACTCACTCCCTGAGGGCCAGGACGAGTCCGCTCTGAGATATACCACTTCCATTTGATAATGGATGATTGCTGTGCCCTGCCATGATGAGGACTAGCTGACTCATCCTTCACCCAGTTCATAATGGGTATACTGGGTCTCATTACTACTGGCTCATGGCCGGTAAGTCTTTCAGTTTCGACTAGAGCCCAGTAACATGCCAACAGCTGACGTTCAAATGGAGAGTAGTTTGCCGCAGCGTCTGGCAGCCTTCGCGACCAGAAACCTAAAGGCACACGTTTCCCTCCTTGCCCTTTTTGCCATAAGCTCCATACGGCTACGTCTTGGTTAGCGGAGACTTGTAGCTCAAAAGGGTCTCCAGGAATGGCTGTCTTCATTAGCCTTCTCACTGGAGCCTTGCCATGCCCCTAATCTAAAGGTATAGGTACCTCCCACCCCTTTGACATATTGGGTGCGGGTGAATACCAGAAGTCCTCCTCCTCCTCAGGTGGAGCAGTTGGTGTTACTCCTCTCACCTCGACTCCTTTGGCCTGTGGTACCTTCCCCTTCTGTTCCTGGGTAGTACATTTGTGTCTCCACAGCTGGAACAAGTCAGGTGTTGGAAGGCCATCGATCTTCTCTTTGTCCACTCCTTGCCTAAGGAGCTCAAGAAACATCTGTTTTTGGGTTATTTTTGGCCCTTTCGCTCTATCCTTGGACCACTCCTGCTTATTTTCCACAGCAGTTCGTGCTCTGGGCTTATTTTCCCCCAGCTGTCCCAGAAAGATTACCACATCCCCCACTGCCCGCCCTTGAGCAGGTCCCAGCAGGGCTAATAGAGCACCATGTAAACTGGGTGGGACTCCCCTAATTAGCCGTGCCCTCATACCTGCCGTTAGGGGCATAGGGTCAGGCCCTGGGAATCCCTGGATATATATCCCAGTCTGCATTGCCATCCCCCTAAGCTGTGCTGTTGCCTCAGCAATGGTGTTCCAGGGTGGCAAATGTTCCTCCCAGTCCATGGGGGCAGGGTATCGTCTTATACCCAGGCAAACCCAATCAAAGAGGGTCTGTGTCTGACCAGTAGCCCCCCTCAAATACCCATTAATGAGTACGTCATTAGATAGAGCACCCAATTTCAATAATTCCTGGGGGCTCATATGCATGCCGGTATAGCCTTGATCCCAAAGCCGTACCAACCATTGGCTTAAATACTCCCCCGGCTGCTGTTTAGTATTTTTGGTGATTTCAGTCAGCTCCTGCTGGCTGAAATCCCTTACAGTGCAAGCGACCTGTGCTTGCCCTCCAGGTGGCCCTTTGGCCTTGTTGGTAACCAGAGGTCTTACTTGCACTTTCTCATCTCTACTACCCTCCCCCTCAGTCCACCCTGCCTCACTGGAATCCCTTGACCCTGCGGAACTCCAGTCTCTAGGGACCTTGAGTGCTCTGGTTTTGTAGGGGTCTTTCTTCTGCTACCGGTTCTGTCTAATTTTAGTTACACGAACAGCTATAGCCCCTGCCTGTTCTTCAGCAGCATTCTTGCCTTCTCTTGCCTTCTTCAAGGCTTCCTGCAAAATCAGTTGCTGTTCTTTTAAGGCACTAATTTCTTCAGCCTGCTCTTCCACTTTCTTCCAAGAAGCTTCCAACAACTCCCAGACCATTTTTAGTGCAGTAAGAAGGAGCCAATCCACTTTGCCACATTTCTCTAGACCTTCACCTTCCCTTATTCTTATTTTTAAAAGCATTTACTTATTGCCCTGGGTGTGGGACCTCCTGCTTTCTCTAGCTCCATATCCCATTTGGTGGGTGGGGTTAGTGAGTTTAACATGTGCACAGCTGGGGCCCATGCACTGGTACACGACCATCCTGGGATGCAGCTTTGCACATACCCTGCATTCCTCTGTCCCCATGTTGCCTCTGGAATCCTGCTCACAGCGCCAATTGTATTACCCATGATTTAGAAAAACTGTTGAGCATTAGGTAGCGAGCTTTGTTTCATTTCAGACAGGCAAGGGTTAATATTGAGGTTAACCAGCTCAAAGGTATGATGTAACCTGTAATATGTTAATCTAGCTTTTGGTCAGTGAAGAGCATCCGTTGGAGACATGCTTGTCACGTACACAAGTGAATCTGCATTTTACTGTGCTTTCCTTATATCCTTTGTTTAGTAGAGAAAGCACAGTCCTAGTTAACTTTTGACCATCAAACTGGAAGGATGGAGGAGCGATTCTTATATCTAGAAATGCCTTGTGTTTAAGCTTAGTGCCTGCCAGAAGCATTTGTTTTACCTCCCGTGAACCTTATCCCTGATTTAGTGAGTAAAGGTTGTTTGACTAAGACAAAAGGACTTTGTCTATTTTTGTGCGTGTGTGTGACTTACTTTATTTTCATTAGGCCATAACCAAATGATCCAATCCCTCTGAATCAGTAGCAGATACTAAGAAGTAAGGTTCAATTCTAACAAATTGGTAGCAGAGGATGGTTCTTGGTTAATGGCTAATGAAGTGAAGTCTAAACGCACACTTTTTGAATTGGGATTTTTCACTGGAGATGAAGAAACGTTACAAACGCCTAGAGGGAATTTTCCTGTACTTGAGCCGCCAGCCCTGTCTGCGAAAGATGACAAAGAAACTCAACCCCCCCCCCACGCTTGTAACCGAGGAGAGGAGGCGTGAGCTGCAGGAATGGCGAATGACGGAGAGCCTTCAGGATCTGGCAACGCCGCACAGAGCACCTCAACTTCCCCAGACCAGGGAACCGTGAGTTCAAACGTTAAGGGGACCCAATCCGTAGCAATACCACATATCAGCCAAACTTCTTTTCCCGTATGGAAAAGGACTGTTGAATTTGCTTTAACTGCTATTGGGGTCAGCCACGTTCTGGAACAGGACCCACCAGCCAATACTGATAGTGTGGAATATAAAAACTTTAAGAAATCAGATGCGCAAGCAATTTGCCTGCTAATTAATGCAATCACCCCAACAGAATCCAGCATCATATTGAGTAGTAATATAACCAAAGAAATGATAGCTGAGCTTCATGAAAAGTATGGAACTTTGTCAGATAATCAGCTAATGGCCCTCAAGGCAACCCTATTTTCAAAAGGAATGCCTGGAAATATTACTGTCCTGCAACACCTTAAAAACATGCAGGATTTGGCATCAGAGGTGAGATTTTCTGGGGGAGAAATCTCGGACAAAGACTTTCTTACAATCTTCATTGGTAGTTTGCATCCAAAGTTTAATGCAGAGAAGCGAAATCTCCTAGGCAGAGATAATTTAACCCTTACTGCGCTTAAGCAATTTGAAACAGACCAGAATCGGCAAGATGAACTGTCTCATGGAATGTCTGTATTGCGTGTAAATGAGAAAAGAGGATTTAAATGTTTTAACTGCGGCAAACCTGGCCATAAGTCTTTTGAATGCAGACAAAGGGATTCAAAAGGGGAAACTCCCCCTCCTTCTCGGTCAAACCATGCAGAAAGACCTGGGAATCCTAAACAAAGGCAGGATAGGCAACAGCGCCAGCCAGCCACAAGAGGGAGCCATTACAAAACTAAAAGACTGCATGAGCTTGCAGCTCTCATGGTGAAAAGTGAATGCAAGGATGTTTTGTCAGTTAAGAATGATTCAAAGCATGTGCAAAGATTATTGCTTGACACAGGGGTGGAATGTAACACATGTGGCATTAAGGAAGCATATGATTACATGGAGCCTTGCAATGAAATGCTCATCATGGCAAATGGAGAAAGATATGTATGCACTCAAAAAGGAAAAATTTCATTTTGTATCCAAAGCTTTTGTGGAACTGTTATGGATCTTAAGCTGCAAGATGTGTATTATTTGCCAAACTCCAAAGAATGCTTGTTATCTGTGAAAAAGCTAGCGAAAGCTGATTTCCATGTGACAATAGGCAAAGAGGGATGTCATTTGTTTGATCCAAAAGGGAGAGAATATAAAGTTATAGCAGAAGGTTCTCATTATTGCTTGGAAAATGTTGCAGATCAGATAATGGACTTTGATAGTGATTCTGAGAGTGATGATGATGATGATGATGAAAATGATTTTTGTGAGAATGAAGATGATGATGTTGTTGATGAGCAAACAGGATACTTAGCTGCTTTTAATGAAGGATTGACAGAGAAGAAAGCTACAGATTGTGCACATAGAGAATGCATGTTTTCTTGGCGTGTGAAACTTGGCCATAGAAACTTTAAGTCTGTGAAGCAATTGCTGATTGATTGTGATGTGCCAGTAAAAGAATGCTCTAAGAACAAAGAACGTTGTGAAATTTGTCTCAGGGCAAAAGGGGCTACTCCAAGGCATGTGCAGAAACCCAGCAATGTTAAGGCAGAAATTTTAGAAGAAATACATTCTGACTTGATTGGCCCACTCAAACCAACAGCAGGAGGGGCAAAATATATTTTGCATTTTATAGACAGTGCCAGTCGATATGCCCATGTCTACTTGTTGAAATCAAAGACTGAAGTAGCTGAAAGATTTAAAGCTTATGTCGCTCTGATGAGGAATAAGCATAATAAAGGAATACAATTGCTGTACACTGATAATGGGACTGAGTACCTTAATAGAGAAATGAAAGAGATTCTTGAATCTGAGGGAATAGAACATGCTACATCAGTTGCATACACCCCCAGGCACAGTGGGTTATCAGAGAGATTCAACAAAACTCTGATGCAGAGTACAAGATGCCTTTTGCTACAGGCAGGTTTACCTTACCCCTGCTGGGGAGAATGTGTAAATACAGCAGCCTACCTTTACAACAGGACAATTTCAAGTGCTATTAACATGACTCCATATGAGAAATGGAATGGCAGAAAGCCTCGTGTATTTGCATACATCCCGAGAGAGAAAAGGGGGAAAATGGATCCTACTACAGAACTTGGAATCTTAGTTGGGTACCATCCCCACTCAAAAGGGTACAGAGTTATAAACCCAAAGACCTTTAAAGTACAAGCTTTGAATGCATACATAGATGAGAGAGATGTTATTAATAACAAGCAAATTAATAACTTTGATGATCCAGAGGTTTGTGAAGAGGAAACCAGGGAGATTTCATTTACAGCATGGGAATTCACTCCACCTGCTCCTGTGGAATGTCAAGAGACTGCAGAGACAAAAGGGGATGATCCCGGTGCTGATGGAACAGTGCAACCCTCCCAAACCTTAAGGAGATCTGCAAGGACTACAAAAGAAATACCAGCAGAAAAACTGTTTTACCTGTGGCTAGTGGGGTCACCTTTGGCGGGATTGTCCCACCACAGAGTGCGACCTGGGATGGGAAGAAGTGTGGCAGGTCACTCGAGGTGGACCTCAGCCACCGTCCTAGTGGTCCCAGTGCACCTGAATGGATGGACCCTGAAGGCATTCTAGGACAGCAGGAGCTCTATCTCTATGATCAGGAACCACCTCCTTCCAGGGAAGTTGCCTGTCATCTGCCGGACAGAAGTAGCCTGCTTCCACTATCATGTAGAAGAATATCCTGTGGTGGCCATACCATTGATATTCAGAGGACACACTTATCCCTTAAAGGTTGATAGAGTGGAACGTCCTTCTTTGTTATTGGGGCGGGACGCCCCCTGTTTTCCATAACTCTTCCAATGGGCTCTCCTGCACCACAAAATGGAAAAAAAAACCATTGGCAGCAGAGACTCCAGGGCTGTAGGACAAATGGGAACCCGCCCCCCCCAATTAAGAGGAAGGCCATGATAAGCTGGAGACCCTGGCCATGGAAGCAGATGTGGAGTTCTGACTACCACAGGAGGTAGATGGGCTGCTCGAGGCTATGAGGAAGATGATGGCCATAAGGGAGGGAGTGGTAGTTGCTGATCAGTGAGCTGGTCGCCTGCCTTATATTTGTCAGGCTAAAGGATCATGGTCCCGGGTGGTATTACAACAAGGACAGGAGGTCATAAGAACATAAGAACATAAGAAAGGTCCACCAATTATTGGTGCCCCAAGGGTATAGGAACAAGCTATTGGAATTAGGACACAACCACTCTTGGGCCGGACATCAGGGGATATCAATCAACCAATCAGTCAGTCAGTCAGTCAGTCAATCAATCTTTATTCAAAAACAGTCATAGACCAGCACAGCTCTTCACAATTTACCATTAAAACTCTTTGTGTTACCAACAGGGGATATAAGAACATAAGAAAGGCCATGCTGGATCAGACCAAGGTCCATCAAGTTCAGCAGTCTGTTCACAGAGTGGCCAACCAGGTGCCTCCAGGAAGCCCACAAACAAGATGACTGCAGCAGCACCATCCTGCCTGTATTCCAAAGTACCTAACATAATAGGCATGCTCATCTGATCCTGGAGAGAATAGGTATGCATCATGACTAGTATCCATGTTTACTAGTAGCCATGAATAGCCATGAACATGTCCACTCCCCTCTTAAAGCCTTCCAAGTTGGCAGCCATCACCACATCTTGGGGCAGGGAGTTCCACAATTTAACTATGTGTTGTGTGAAGAAATACTTCCTTTTATCTGTTTTGAATCTCTCACCCTACAGCTTCAGCAGATGACCCTGCATTCTAGTATTATGAGAGAGGGAGAAGAGCTTCTCCCTGTCCACTCTCTCCATACCATGCATAATTTTATAGACCTCTATCATGTCTCCCCTTAACCGCTTTCTTTCCAAGCTAAACTGCCCTAAGTGTTTTAACCGCTCCTCATAGGACAGTTGTTCTAGTCCCCTGATCATTTTGGTTGCTCTTTTCTGCACCTTCTCAAACTCTGCAATATCCCTTTTTAGGTGTGGCAACCAGAACTGTACACAGCATTCCAAGTGTGGTCTCACCATAGATTTGTACAAGGGCAGTGTGATAGCAGCAGTTTGATTCGATATTCCTTGTCTAATTATGGCCACCATGTAATTTGCCTTTTTCACAGCAGCCGCACACTGGGTTGACATCTTCATCGAGCGATCCACTACCACCCCAAGATCCCTTTCTTGGTCTGTTGCTGCCAGCACAGATCCCATCAGTTGGGATTTTTTGCCCCAATATGCATCACTTTACACTTGCTCACATTGAATCTCTTTTGCCATTTTAATGTCCTTTCCTCCAGTTTGAAGAGATCCTTTTGGAGCTGTTCACAGTCCAGTTTTGTTTTAACCACCCTAAATAATTTGGTGTCATCAGCAAACTTGGCCACTTCACTGTTCACCCCCAACTCCAGGTCATTGATGAACAGGTTGAAAAGCACCGGTTCCAACACAGATCCCTGAGGGACCCCACTGCTCACATCCCTCCATTGTGAGAACTGACCAGAGAGAAAGACTGCAGGGATTGAGGGGAAGTTCTGCTTAACTTCCCCCACTGTGAGGTTCGTCCCCCTCCTTAATGCGGATGCGGTGGTAGGCTTCCACCAAATCCAGTTTAGTGAAGATTCGGCCCTCTTTCAGTTGCGCAAGAAGGTCTGGAATGAGAGGGAGGGGGTAAGCGTTAGACTGGGTGACTGCGTTCAGTCTGCGAAAGTCTATGCACAGTCTTAAGTCCCCCATTTTTTTCTTAACGAAGAACGCGGGGGCGGAGTACGGGGCTTTGGAGGGGCGGATGAAGCCCCTCGCCAGGTTGGTGTCCAGATAGTCCCGCAGCACCGCCTTTTCGTTGGGACTCATGGGGTAAACCTTCCCCTTGGACAACTTGCCTTCCCCCACAATTTCAATGGCACAGTCTGTGTCCCGGTGTGGGGGCAATTCGTCACATTCCCTCACATCGAACACATCCGCGAACTGGGAATACTCCGGGGGCAGGCGGGGCGGAGGGGTGACTTGGGGTAGGGACCCCACCAAAGCGGCGGCCGGGGTGCAAAGCACTCGGTCCTTGTCGTGAGCCCTGCAAGGGTCCTCCGGGAACGTGAGGGTTCGCTTGACCCAGTCGATCGTGGGATTATGCCCCTGCAACCAATTCATCCCCAAGACTATGGGGGCAACTATGGGGGCAATAGTAAAATATAAGCGTTCCCAATGTTCCCCCACAGCCATAATCACCGCAGCGGTACGGTGAGTAACAGGTCCCTTCTTAAAGTCGCTACCGTCCATCTGGGAAAAGCGGAGAGGACCTGGGAGCAGTTTGCGTCGGACGCCTAACCTTTTGGCGGCTTCCTCGCTAATCAAAGTGCGGGCGCACCCGGAATCTACCAAGGCGGGAAATTCTAAAACTGGACCCCCCTTGGGCAGCGAGAGGTGTGCCCGAATATAAACATTGTCCTCTTGGGCGCTTACCATCGGTGGAGCTCCTTGCACAACAACGGGAGCGGTCTGCTGAGGAGCCCCCCTTACAGCAGACCGACGGCGTTTTTTGCCGGCATCTCCCACTCTTCCTCCTCACTGGATGAAGGAGACGTGGTAGTTGTAATCCGTGACTCGGCCGAGTCAAAGGCTGCATTTGTAATCCGGGGTCCCGATGGACCAGTGGAGGTGGAGGCTTCCTCTTGGGCGCTCGCGTGCAGTGCGGTGGGTGCGCTCCGGCGTCCAGGAGCGCCGCTGCGGCGTCGAGGTTGGTCCTCCGCCGGGGTTTTCCCCGGTTCGGCCGGGGTTGGGCGAGGGGTAGCGGGGCGTCCGGAACGGGACGGGCACTGCGAGGCGAAATGGCCCTTGCCACCGCACACCAAACACACCCCGGTTTCAAAGCGTTTGCGGCGTTCGGCTGTGGAGGGGCCCCCCGGGGTTCGGGAATCCTTGATACCGCCGGGCCGGTCCCCTTTCAGCTTCGAGTCGCGACCGGTGCGCTGTCTGGACAGGGTCAGGAGCTGCTTCCGATTTTCAATGTCGGCGGCATGGCGCACCCAGCCCTCGACGTCCGGGGGGTTGCCTTGCATGAAGGCCCAATGTTGCAGGTCCGGGTTTAATCCCTCCCTGAAGCACTGCACCCGGGTAGCCTCGCTCCAGTCCAGAATTCTGCTCGACAGAGACTGGAATTCACTCGCATACTGCGCTACCGACTTAGTCCCTTGGCGCAGTTGCATCAGAGTGGCCTTAGCCCGCTCCCCCAAGTTCGGGTCCTCGAATCTGTTGCGGAGAGCGACCATAAACTCATCCAGATTCCGCAACACAGGGGAGCGGAGTTCATACTGTAACACCATCCACGCGGCCGCTTCTCCTTGGAGAAGGGAGGCCACATACTGGACCTGGGACTCTTCCGAGGTGAAGGTCCGGGCCTGTTCCCTCATAAAAATATCCACTTGGACCATAAAGAAGGTTAACTGATCCCCCGACCCATCATACGTGATTTTCAGGTCACGGCGGGCCGGAGCGCTGGGAGGAGCGGGAGGAGTCGCCGGTGTTCCATCCGGAGGGTTGCCGGGGGGAGGCTGTACCTTCAGCGCGTCCATGGCAGCTGCCATCTCACCCATCACGGCTTGCATGGCATCCATCCGCTCCAGCATAGCTTGGCGTTCCTCCTGCCAGAGCCTCCGTTCCTCGTCCATCAGGACCTCTTTACGCGCGGGGTCGTCCACGAGCCCCGTGCCGGACAATCCCAAACGGCGATGCTTCGCCTCGGTCCGGGAAAGCGACCAGCCCTTCGGAGAGTCCAGCCAGGAGTTGAAGGTGTTCTTGGGCTTCGTACCCAAGCCCGGTCCCGGGTGTGGGGCGCCGGGTACCTTCCGCCTGGCATCCTCCTCCTTCGGGTCCGGTTTCTCCGGAACCTCGGGTTTCCCCGGTGAAGCCGGGGGGGAAGAGGGATCCTCGTCGCCTGGCATCACTGTCCCTTAAGGTACAGACGCAGAGCGAAAAGGCAAGGTCTTGCAACTTAATGTGAGAGTTCCCAACTCCCTGGGCTAACTTCGCAAAATCACTGCTCAGGCTTGAATGCAGAAACAATAGATTTATTGAAGGCTTCAGACAGATGAGACAGACACGGATTCAAAGTTGCAAGTGAATTGGCATAGCCGGGTTACAAAATATATCTATTCCAGGGCACTAGGGTTCACACTGATGTTATGGGAAGTTACAAGATAGATTGGTGCAATACAAAACATCAAACGGGTCCCAGCAAGGCTGCTAGGGCTATCAGATCTTCAAGGCCGGACTCGGCCTGAGGGAGTGCTCACAGGAAGCGCGGTAGGGGAGGGCACCTGGGAAAGACAGCAGAGGCGCCGGGTTGCGGGGAGGTGTGAACCGCTTTTACGAGTTCAAAGAGATAGGCAAGGATCAAAGTGGGGAAGGGGAGTAAAGAATACCAGACCCTCACACCCACCCTATTCTGAGGCCTGCCAAATTCCCTTCCTTGACCTCCACTGCAGCATCCCCAGGGGCAGTGACCAGGGGGAGAAGTGTACCAATGGGTGAGAAAAGAGAGCAAGGACCCGCCGTCACCAGTATGGACGCGCCTCTACTCGGCACTGACCCTTGCGGAGCTCCAAGGCCCCACATCAGTGCACCACAGGTAGTGCACCACCATTGGTGAATGGCTGAGAAGATGAGAATGAAGAAGGGAAAGGTAAGAAGATACAAGGGTTGCCAGGAGAAGGGAAAGAGGAAATGGTGTGGGGAGGGGGATACAGAGGAAAGTGAGGTGCCCCCCACAAGTCCTTGAGGGTACCTAGCACGCAAGTGGGCCTGGCCCAGCAGCCATCACCACACAACTGGACCATAGATTCCTAGGCAGAGGCTGCTGGGAGGATGGGAGCTGAAGACAGGGGGCAGATAAAGGTAGGCTGGCTATTGGGTGGGAAGCCCTTGCGGGTTCCCACTTGATTAAGGTATTTATGAACATATTCATAACAATTCTTACATGCCTTACCAACAATACAGAATTTAACATAATCTTTAAAAAATCTACATGTAAAATAATTAAAACACATAAGAGAACACACAAAATGAGAACAAATAAAACAAACAAAAATGAGAGGCACACATACTGGATGGGGGATACACTCCTGGGTAACAGTGTGTGTGAACAGGATTTTGGGGTACAAGTGGACTGTAAGCTAATCATGAGCAGTCAGTGTAATGCAGAGGCAAAAAAGGCTAATGTGGTCTTGGGGTGTATCAACAGAGGCATAACATCCAAATCACAAGATGTCATAGTCCCGCAGTACACCACATTGGTCAGGTTGCACCTGGAGTACTGTGTGCAGTTCTGGAGGCCTAACTTCAAAAAGAAAGTGGACATAATAGAGCAGGTTCAGAGGAGAGTGAGGAAGAGGATCAAGGGTCTGGAGATGAAGCCCTAAAAGGAAAGGCTGAGGGACTTGGGAATGGAAAAGAGAAGGTTGAGGGGGGACAGGATTGCTCTCTTTAAGTATTTGAAGGGCTGTCAGATGAGAGCAGGGAGCTGTTCCTATTGGCAGCATAGGATTTAAATTACGGGAGGAAAGGTATCGGCTGGATATTGGGAATTTTTTTTACAGTAAGAGTTGTTTAGCAGTGGAATTGGCTGCCTAGGGACGTGGTGCCCCTCACTGGCAGTCTTCAAGCAGTGGCTGGATGAACATTTATCAGGGATGCTTTAGGCTGATCCTGCTTTGAGCAGGGGGTTGGACTAGATAGCCTGTATGGCCCCTTCCATCTCTCTGCTTCAGTCATGGTGAAAACCTTTTCACATAAAAACATGAGTGGAAATCATCCAGTGAAGAAGCTAGTCTAACATCCTCAGGGATGGATCCAACCAAACCAGAGAATGAGCTGATATGCATCCAATTAAATGATTCACTCACAACTACAGTAAACAGTGTGGGTCCACAGAAAAAGACTGGGATCCAGCTCAAGGATCACGTGAGGTCTGCACAAGGATTCCCAATCTTCCTTTCCCCCTGCAGCCATTTCTGACCACAGGAAAGTGTATTCCTAGGGACTTGTGTGCAGTAATAGCCCTGAAGATTGGTGTGGCTGCAGACAGGGGAAAATGTATTCCCTTCTTCCTCGTCTGTTGGTGGAGCTCCACGCACAGAAGAGGCAGGGAAGATTTATTTTTTCACTCCCCCTACTGCAGCCTCCCCACCCACTGGGCTATTACTTTTAAGGTTGCCAATGCTGGCTTGGGAAATTCCTGGAGGTGGGTGGAGTTGGCGAAAGGAAGGGGGCTTAGCAGAGATGTCCTTCCATAGAGTCTATCCTCTGAAGCTACCATTTTCTCTTGAGGAACAATTCTCTGTAGTCTGGAGGTTAGTTGTAATCCCTGGAGAACTCCAAGCTTCCCTTGAAGGATGGCAACCCTACTCTAGATCGTAGGAATAAATTTTCCAAGGTCTAGAAATGGTTGCTCAAAGGAGGAAAAAGCCAGGAAGACCAGTGGACATCAGCATCTTCTGCTGACAGATCATGGGATCTGCCTAATGAGTACTAGAATGAAGAAGAGCTTAAAGCAATTTATGAAGAGTGCCTAAAACATCTTGTACAGCAGTCTCACAGCCTTGTTGTAGAGCTAACTAAAATTAGGGTGCAGTGTTGGGATGCTCTAAATTGGGCCCATCTAATAGGCTATTTAACCGTATAAATCTTTCCCAGGTGTCGCGGTTCGGGCCGTTAAGTGCCTACACTCTTAGAAAGGACCCCTTCCTAAGAAGGGATATGTTATCTTATTCAGCGAGACACCACTAGACCGGAATCAACGGTTCCTAGAAACTTGTTATTGTTCCTAGGACATCTCTTGAACACGCCAATAAATTTATAATAATGGACAAGAGTAGAAGTATATAAAAAACACATTTATTTACATTATATAATATATGTTTTGGTTTCAAAGCCTTAAAATATCATATAAGGATAGACATCATTAGTCTTAAACATGTTTATGTAGCAAGTAATCATTCACATTCTCTATGCCTCCTTAAAGGAGTATTTTAGTCAGAATATACTCATAAAGTATCCTTAGTGCAATGCACCTTCATTCAGAATAAAAGGTTACAGAAATCCTGTCAAAATATGGTTAATTCTTTGAAGAAAGATTTGGTTAGAAGCATCCTAACTCAAACCATTCAAAACATCATAACATTTCTGTACAGAAGACACACTATACCTTGCTGTGTCATCTGGAGTCCTTTAAGAGTCTAAGCTCTATGAGAACATATGAAGTTATCCCAGAGCATCTGTATTTGCTAAGTCTTGAATCCTTTAAAGACTTCTATTAATATTCTTAACTGATCATAATTAAGATCAGGCATTGTCTATGTACATGCTATGCATGCTCTTTCTAGTTCAAGACAGTAATGCTGAATGTATAAATACTATGTGTTAGCTTAAGGCTGTTTACAGTCTCTTTGACTGTGCCAATCTGTGTATGTGCATTGTGCATATCTCACAGAGTACAGAGAGTCTCCTTTCCCTTCAGGAACTTCTCTGGGGAGAAGTTCCCTTCAGGAACTTCCTCTTGCTCTGAGGAGGTTCAGAAGTCCCTCTGTTAAGTAGAGGACGTTCTGACACAATCTCAGAGGTATAGCTATTAGCCCTGTATTCAGGATGCTTCTTAGCATTGGTAAGCCAAATAGGCTTAGTTTGTAAGAATCCATAAATCTGATGGACTCTCAGTGTTCCAATACATGGAAAGATCACTGCACTTAGATTCCCATTCAAAGAATAGGAATTCTAAGGGTCTCTATCCTCTTCTAGGAATAGAGCAGTCTCACAAGAAGACTGTAAGTAAGATATGTTGAAATATCCAGATCTTGATACTTCAAGATATCTGAGAACTACTGTCCACACAAGGACAGAGTTTCAATGTTTTACATCTCAAGCCTTTTGAGATGGAGAAGTGTTACTTCAGACAGCTGCAGTCTGTCAGTCATAACACTCTAAAGTGCCAGCTGTTCTGCAGCTGTATTTATGCTGTTTCTAGACCCATTAAGAGTGTTCCTTTATCCCCTCTTCCTTATCCTTCAAAAGGGTACCTTTATTCTCTTTTATCAGATACCAGGAGCTTAGTGGCATCTGCTCCTGTCCTCTGATATCTTATTGTCCAAATATGGACATCCTTCCCTTTCACTCCTCTGTGCTTAAAGTATAAACACTCATTTCTGAGTTACATGATCACGTTACATATTTAATTTCTATACCATCCTCTTCGTTAGGACAATACGCATTAAATGAGACTACTTAGAAATCTGTAGCACAACATTTAACTATATAACTCATGAAACACAATTATAGCTGACATTGTCACTTGCAAAGTGTCATTGTTTACATTAGTTAGCAGGATTGCCTCTAGCAAGATTACAGTAGAGCAAGGAAGCATATTACTCTTATCTTGAGAGATCTATAATGCCTTTAGGCTATATTAAGCACAATTTCAGCTATTAATGCACTGTTAGTACATTAAGATAACTTAAGACCTTGAAAAGGCCTTTGAGATTCTGACATCTGGCAGCTGAGTCAGAAAGGTGAGTTTTGCACACTTTATGGACAAAGTGCTTTACGCTGCCCCTTCAAGGGAAGGTGCTCAGCTCTGCCCCTTCAAGGACAAAGCCAGAGTAACTTTAGTAGTTAGCTTTGATAGAGCTAACCTTGAGAGTAGTCTGTCAGCCTGACACAGAGCTAGCCTGTCAGCATGACACAGACTTTCATTATACATTACACAATCCTCTATAGTGGCTCAGTTTGCATGATGTGTTTAAGCTCTATATGGAATTAATTCTGCACATGTTCACAAAATACCATGATCATGTCAGAGACTGCTACACAGGCTAGCCTGATCTTGTCAGATCTCAGAAGCTAAGCAGGGTCAGCCCTGGTTAGTATTTCAATGGGAGACCACCAAGGAATGCCAGGGTTGCTATGCAGAGGAAGGCACTGGCAAACCCCCTCTGTTAGTCTCTTGCCATGAAAACCCCAAAAGGGATCGCCATACGTCGGCTGCGACTTGAAGGCACTTTACACACACACATAGGCTATTTAACCAGATAAATCTTTCCTCTCGTTGAATACCCTGTGTGTGGGCCTGATCCAAATTGGCCTGCACACAGGGTATTTAAAAGGATAAAGGTTTTTACCTGATGGCTGGGATATGTTCCCTCACTCAGTTTTGTCTTCCCCCTCCAAATTTTGTCTTCCAAAACTTAGCAACTCTAGGGCTTCTGTGTGTGTCTAACAAAAAAGCCACAGAGCACCATATAGATTCTCTGTTCCAGAAAGACACCCAAGGCATCAAATGACATGGAAAATGATCTAGAGTTTTCATGTAGCCTCATTCCATGTGCATGTGCCCAGAAGCAAGTGTCACTAAGTTGAACGGAACTTACTCCTAGGTAAGTGTGAACAGCACTGTTGCATAAATGGCTGAAATGAAAGATGAATATTTCTTCTTCTGAAATGAAAGATGAATATATGATTTCCCCTACAGAACCCTGCCATGTTCAGCCAGCAAAGGGAGTGAGCTAATTGTTAAATTCAGTTCAACAAGTTCCTCATTAAGAACAAATTACCTGAGTTTGGAATCTGCTAATTTTCCAATCAGGGTGAGTGTTTGCACTTATGATTTGGAAATAATTACCACAATGTATAACATCTGAACCTATGTGGAGGCTAATGAGAGAGGGAGTCATTTCTTTGGGATGAGAAAAGAGCTGAAATAATCTACACACACACAGGCTTCTCATGCACTCGATCAGTTGTAGAGAGACAGTCATATAACTATTGCTTTGACCCGACCTGAGTCTCTTTAATACTCTGTTTTAGGTCCAAAGTATATGATCTTTAGTAAGCGGTCTTTTTTGTCCAATTTTCAAGACATTTGGGCCCATTTACATGTTTTGCATAACAGTGATTCCAAATCTACAGACTAGAGCTAGAGATTATAAATTGGGGGAAATCTCCTGAATATTCTGGCATACCCAGCGGCCTGATGGAATGGGTCAAGGGCAATCAATCAATCTATTATACTGCTCAGCTGATTTCATCCCTGGATGAAATCAGGCTGTAAAATAATATACCATCATCTGCAATCTCTCATGTGTTTCAAGTCATAGACTGGTCTTCAACAACCTTCCATTCTTTTCTGTCTTTTCAGGTTTGCTTTACACAGTTGTATCCAGATCTTCCTCTTGCTTTTCTTCCTTCCAATTTCCCTTCGTTTGTACTTGGAACCCAACCACCATTTCTCTGTGCTTGGTACAAATTTGTAATATGGTCCCACTTTCTGATTGTCCATGATCCAACCCCATGCAGAGAATCTCATGAATCATTTTTATTTTGTTTTTCAGTTACAAAAGTAGATCTACCACTGGCATTTACTACACTCCTTTATTTAAGTAGCACATTTATATCCTGCCTGTACAGATATCAGCTCACTAGTCCACATCTTTTTAAAGTCAGGAAACTAGATAGAACTTTTTAAATTGGGGGCAGATGTATTTAAGGTCACCAGCCTTGTTATTTAAGGGAAAACATGAAAAAACATAACATTATTCTTTTTATAATATTTTATAGATGGATAAACTTTCTTCTGAGTCTAGTGTGACTGAGGGTGAGGGTGATATCATTCCCAACTATTCTTTTTAATAACTAGATTATTAAATTATCTGGCTGTTTATTAAATTATCATTTGCCACTGACACAGCCTCTACATTTAAATTATTTTCATCTTTCAGTTTTGTTCATTTAGTTTTATATTTCATACATAGTCTGAGCCAAATTGTCAAAAAGAGGTGTATTTCAAAAATCTGATGAATTGACTGGAGTACTTGAACTTCTTTTAGTCCTCTTTGTTTATGATCCCACTTACATTTTTTTTTTGCTACCTTGATTTGTATTTATAATCAAGCATGATAGTATGGTACATATGTATTGAATTGTAGGGTGGCCAACCTCCGGATGGGAACTGAAGATCTCCCTGAATGGTAACTATCTCCAGGCTACAAAAAACAGTTCCCCTTGAGAAAATGGCTGCTTTAGTTTGTGGACTCTACGGCATTATACCCTGCTGAGGTCCCTCCCCTCCCAAGGCCTCCCTAGGCTCCATTAAGTTGACAGGAATGGACTGGCAACCAGCTTGAGATAGGGGACAGGGACATGGGGGTCCACCGTCAGTGACATTACTTCTAGGGGAAACCTGGAAGTGGTGTCATGCCTTTCTAGGAATCATCAGAAATTCTGTGGTAAAACCTAGAGGGGACTGATGTCCCTTCCAGGTTTTTCCCTTGAAGTAATGTCGACGACCATTTATTGCTTATTTTTCTCCCCCTGCTGCTCAAAGCTGAGAACAGTGGATCCCCTGCCAGGGGCTTGGCAGCCCTATGCTCAACCACCAAATCTTCAGGCATTTCCCAACCAGAGTCAGCAACCCTAATTGATTGTCCAAGGGACACTGTTGATTCTGTCTCCTTCTCTGAGATCTAGTGTCAGGTCTTCTGTATGTATTGTGGAGACTAGATGCCTGACTCATTTATTCCCATTTTATTTACATACTTAACTATTTTAATTTTTAATATCTATTGTGCACTTTCTCCACAAAATGTAGAGTCGAGGCATTAGTTTGCGGGGCTGTAAACCCCACCAACAGTTTGGACTGTTCTGTTCCTCTTCTGTTGCAGGTATATAATCTGGGAGTGGCTGGATTAGTGCTCTTGATCCTTGTCTCTTAGCTTCTGGCACTCCTTGGTCTAGAAGGCTGAGATATAACTTTGTTACATAAATATAGCAGTACTATGTACACCTATTTGAGATGGATTTTAAAAAAAATTTAGGTGATTTCTATACTGCCTCATAACATAAGGTCCCTATAGTGCTATTCAAGGATAGGATGAAAGAAACCAGAAAAGAAAGCATTCTCAGGCCCCTTTCAAACTGCCCTTATAATCCGTTCGAGCAGCTGATTGCTAATGGATTTTTGTATAATTTCAGACAACTATTTTGGCTTGTGGCTGTTAACAGATTTTTTTAACCTATTCAGACAAAGGTGCTTGAGTCCCATTGGCATCCCGGGGCTCAGCCATTTTTTTTTATAAAACTGCTTTCTCCGATTTTCAGTTCTTCATTGTACTTCTGAATTGCTCCAGTGTCCTGTTTAAAATATCTGGAGCACTTTTGAAAGAACCTCTTTCCCCCCCACCTTTTTTAGCAGCGTGTTCTTTATCTTCTTTTTTGTAACGTTCAAAGATTAGTGCTATAGTGCCATATAGCACTGAATTGCTATATCACCAGCATTCGAATACATTGGCTTGCCCTAATCTTAGAACATTAAAAAAAAAAGCTGAAAAAGACAATGCCACTAAAAAGGGGGAAAGGGGGTGCAGCACTGTTTGAAACGGCCAGAGCGCTTCAGAGTGCTTTAGAGACTGCTCACAGATGGATTAAAATGAGCTGTATGAAACGTCCATCCCTGTATTGCTTTTCTTAGAGTTGGGCCAACAACGGATAACATCCTGTTTAGAACAGTAATCTGAAAGGTGCCTCAGCAAAAATAATCCGTGAAGCAAGCAGCAACAACAGTGAAACACTAAATGTTACGTGTGTGACACTTGCCTGTCGAGAATGAATACCACAATGCTGTGAGTGGGACTGACTCTGTGGGTCCTTTCAAACTGATTGACCCCCCACTGAAGAATTTCTACAGAAAAATTCATGGTACTGTAATATAAACTGGCATACAAACATATCACAGACATTTTGCCATTATTTCTAGGGCTGCTGCAAGCTTCACATTGAGCATGTTAAATAGGCAAACATAGCATATTTCACAGCCGTGTCCCACATGACTTGAACCTCTTATCTGTCTGCCATCTGCCTTGAACAGCTGTTGGACAGCTTTGCAGCTGTGCAGTAGCTGTGGTAGTGGAGATGCTTTCCTTGAAGGCTTGAGTTCCTTTTCCTGGCCTTGCAGGGAATTTTCTGTCTGGGCAGTAGGTGAGATGATTCTAGCCAGGGGCATGGATGGATGGGTTAGATCACTGGTTCCCAACCAGGGGTCCGTGGACCCCCAGGGGTCCGCGAGAACTAAATTGAGGCCCGCGAAACAAAGTTATAAACCCATAATAAATTAATATTTTCAATTAAAAGTTCTCTATATTAAAATATATATATTCAAATATTATTCTAAGTTTAATGTTTAACTAACAGTTATGATTAAAGTTTATTTTCAAATTCTCAGAATTTTTATTTTGAACCTTGGGGTCCCTGAACCGAACAAAAAAGTCCTAGTGGTCCCTGGTCAAAAAAAGGTTGGGAACCACTGGGTTAGATAAACAAATGATGTGAAGTGAGAACTATGCCTCCCATAAGACAGTATGAAAATGCACACGTGCAAAATAACATTGATAGCAAAGATTTAACACAAACACCAAGAAGGTAAGTTGGGTTGTGTGTTTTATTAATGGAGTGTATATAATTGTGGGCTGATTGAGTGATTTGCCCACTGTTTACTTATATGACTGGCTGCTGAGCATGCAGTAACAGCAGGTCTGTGGAGGGGTGGGAGTGGGGAATGTGGGACTCCCATCAGACTGTGTGAGAAACCACATGTTTGAAACACTGCCTGTTGTACTGTACTGTACTGTTAGAATGTGAAAAGTAATCCAACTAGCAACTTGAACTGTTCACAAGCAACTAAACTGATTGACAAAAAACATCTCTCTGTTGGCAGGCAGAACATGAGTTGAACTGGACGGTGTTTAAATATCCATAATGACTTTAATCTTTAATGCATGTGTCTCTGAGAAAATGAAACATCTGTGAAGCTGGAGCTTGGTGTTGTTGTCATGGTCAGTACAAATGGTATATAAATATCTTTGGGCACACAGTCACCAATCATATGTATGCATGTCTGTCAAGCAGCAATAGTGCTGTGCGAGTGGCAACATTAGCTAGTTTTATCTAACCACAGAAATTCTCTTACAATGTCTTGTGACCCTCAGCTTCACTGACTCATTATCTCCAGATTGTTGTTGGTCCTTGGATTCAGCATTCCAGTTCCATTATCTTTTGTCTATCACATTGTCACCATGTGCCTACCTGCTGCTGTCAATGGCAGTAGCAGCCACTACCTGTGTACTATGTACAATAGAAATCTTTCATATGTGATTTGGTTGCTCTGGATACAGGCAGTTTGCTATGTGTTGAGTCCCTTAGAGCCGTAAATTAAAGTGCTTTTTTGCTGTCCTGTTGTTTTTTTTAAGCGTAAACATTCTCTCTGGCTTTATGCAGCGCATCCAGCTTCAATGAACCTTCCGTACTAGCTACAGCTCAGATTACAAATATGTGTCAGCTTCATGGGTGAAAGAACTGAAACATAATTTTATTTTGATAAGGGTTTTCTTATTCTTTTGGTCCCAGCAGGGAAGAAGAACCAGTGACAACTGACTTCAAAGGTAATTTCACTATTCGATGTTTAGCTGATGAAATCCATCTATGAGCTACTGCATAAGTCTTCATGACATCAGCTATTTATTTACAAATTTGTATTCTGTTTCTTCAAAACAGTCTGAAGTGGCTTACAATAGATCAAATTAAAACTAGGAAATATTTTTAAAATCACATTAAATCTAAAACCCATGACCCAGTCTAATCTCTAATCAACATTTTCCAGTCCAGTTTGAAACAGAACACTTTTACATACTCTCCAGAATAACAGGAGGGAAGGAGTAATCTGGACTTCCTCTGAAAGCTGTTCCAAGGTGAAGAGGGTGTTACCACATCCTCACAAACACGTTAACATACATTCAGACTAACGTGGGGAAATAGCTTGTATTTTTGTGCAAGGAGTGAAAACTGGAGTCTTTTTATCTAAAGGGTGGCTGAGAATAGCAAGTTTCAACAGGAAAACAATTACAGAAAACTGATTTAAAGATTTAAAAAGGAATATATGGATAAAAGTGTAAATGTGGAAACAATGGCCGTTTATGCCATTGCTATTCATGCATGGGAGGTTTGGCCTTGGATTTGCTGCTCTCTAGATGCACATTTTCCCCATCCAAATTCTCAAAACTAAACCCCCATGCAGAGTTTTGATAATTTGGATGGGGGAAATGTACATCTAGAGAGTGGCAAATCCAAGGCAAAACCTCTCATGCATAAATGGCCAATGGGGAAAAATGATAGAGAAGTGGGTCTGTTGGAGTAGAGGTGCACAGTCTTCCAGATGTGAGGCCTAAATGGCAAAGAAGAGCAAAGTGCCAGCTCTCTGTGTGGTGTAGTTTGGAAAATAAAGGGAGATAGATATAGATGGGGGGCAAAGATATACCTTTCTTAGTCTGTGTAGAAATCAGATGAAAGGAGGGATCCAGTGTGTTGGAAGCCTGAGTTGCAGTCCAGTTTGTAGCCAGAATCAGACTCAAATTAGTGCCTCTAAATCCAGGCTAGATATATTGTTTTAGACAGGTTTTTTTCAAGAAACAAAAAACTGCAACAGAGGATAAAGGAATATCTGTGATTTGGGCAACTTATCAGAAGAAAATTATAGGACTGATTAAATTAACCAGGGGAGGACAGCTGGAAGGGAAGATTTTGATTGTATTATAATTACAAAACAGAAGACATGATGCCAAGTCATGTATTCAGTAACAACTTTGGAGCCAGTGGGATGATTTGAATCAGAGGTTCCAGCTGGTCACAGAGCATTGTCCAAATTATGTTAATGGTCAGTGATCCCAACACAATATGGGGAGAGGCAACTTTGTCTTCTAGCTTGGCATGGCTAATTGCTTTCATCCTGTTGGCACTCCCTGATTTCTCCCAAAAAGGCTTCCTTGAAAGCTGAAGTCACTGCAAGATCATTGCTGTGTTTGTTGCTGCAAGATCCATCTGGAGGCACAAGACATGTTGATTGCTGTCCATGTTCTGTGCTTGCCGTGTGGGACTTGCTCACAGTGTTGCACATGCAGTAAATATATTCAGGCTGAGAGTGTGTGTGAATGAAAGGGGGGGGGCTGGCAACGGTGAAGGAACAAGCCTTGAGTGAGGCAAAAACCCACTTGGTGGACTGATGGAATCACAGGATATTTAATGGCTGTCCTATATTGGTGAGCTCTTTTGTCTTTTTAGAAGTAAATGATAGTTGAGACTTGAAAAGAACTGTACTTATGACAATATTGTCATAAGAAACATCTCTCACTAGAGCTTACTTTTTTGTCTTGACCACTCAGTAGATTCTGATCTTTCATCAGAGAGTATATCAAATATGTTCTGCAATACTTAAATAGCTTCCTTAATGCATTCCTAGACTATTACAAATAATTGTTGGTACACTAATATAAGTTTGGGGTTTATCTTTGGAGAAATTGTGGCCTTTCCAATAAACCAAGTGAACAGTTTTTCTTGTTCTTTTCAACTTACAGTGCAATCCTGAAGGGGTGGTGGTGGTGTTATGTATGTAAGGCTCAGATTGAGTTTGCCATTTCCCTCCAGGCTCCTTCGCACATACTTCTCATTGGACCATGAACTCTAGCCGCCCAATCAAGGACTTGGGGTCGTGGCTCCTGGTGGTTGGGATTGGCATATAAGCAGTTGTTGAGCATTGGTGGTTCAGTTCAGTTCTAGGTTGTTAATAAAGCAGTTGTTGTTGGAACTCTGTCTCCGGTCTCGTGTATCACCCACGCGTACATAATAGGGGGCAAAAGGAGTTTGAAGGTGGCGTGACCCCTACAGCGCCCTAAGTCCCACTTGCATCATCCAAATGGGCACTGATGTCACTGCAGGGCCACCTACGCTGGTTCTGGGGAGCTGCGTGGCAGTGCAAGGCACAGGCGCCAGCACAGCCTCAGCAGCAGCATTTCTCCAGCACAAGGGCTCGCGCCAACACCAAAGGGGGCATTCCCAGGGCCTTTTCGCTCCCGGAATACTCATTTTTGCCGGTGTGAACTTGCACCAGCAAAAATGGTGACCAAGACTTATGAGGAAAGGTTGAAGGAGCTGAGTATGCTTAGTCTGGAGAGGAGACGACTGAGGAGATATGATAACCATCTTCAAGTATTTGAAGGGCTGTCATATAGAGGATGGTGCTGCGTTGTTTTCTGTTGCTCCAGAAGATCGGACAAGAACCAGAGGGTTGAAATTAAATCAAAAGAGTTTCCGGCTAACATTAGGAAGAACTTTCTAACAGTTAGAGCGGTTCCTCAGTGGGACAGGCTTACTTGGGAGGTGGTGGGCTCTCGTTCCCTGGAGGCTTTTAAGCAGAGGCTAGATGGCCATCTGTCAGCAAAGCTGATTCTATGACCCTAGGCAGATCATGAGAGGGAGGACATGCCCAGGGTAGTGCCAATTGCCACTTTGGGGTCAGGAAGCAATTTTCTACTAGGCCAGATTGGCCAGGGATCCTGGAGGGTTTTTTTTTTGCCATCTTCTGGGTGTGGAGTAGGGGTCACTGGGGGTTGGGGTGGGGGGAGGCAGTTGTGAATTTCCTGCATTGTGCAGGAGGTTGGACTAGATGACCCTGGTGGTCCCTTCCAACTCTATGATTCTATGAACTGCATAGGCTAGTTTCAGGGGGCTTTTGGGGATTTTCACTTTCGGCTTGCTGAGCTTGGAATAGCAAACCTCAGAAGTACCCATCCCAGAAGTACCCCCCCTTTAGGATTGCTCTGCCAGATACTGGTAAAATGACACACAAATCCACAATAAAACTCAGCGAACACCTAGTTCTAAATATGCCTTCGTGGAGATAAATCTGTTGATTTACGTGGAAATTTCCTTCAAAACCACAACAACACATGCAAGACTGTTCATATGGAGGAAAATCCAATGCATGTTTACTCATCTCTGAGTATGTATTCAATTGGGCCAACTTTCAGTTTCGTATGAACTGGATTGCATCCTTTTTGTCCTGGTGAGAAAAGTCCTTTTTCTTTTTGATAGAATAAAAATGGTTCTGAAGAGCACATATTACTTTAACCAAAAATTTATGGTTTTGAAGAGGGACTCATTCTCACTTGATTTCCATATAAATGTATAGACAGATTTTGAAACAATGCTGTTCTTCAGTAGGAAAGCATGTGCAAATTTCTGCTGCTTATAGCTCATGATTTTTTCTACAAGATCACATAGATTTGTTATTATATGTTTCCACTTGTAGCTCTCCAGAAAAAAAAGGTCCACTGGAATTGTCTCACGGTATATCTCCACCTTCAGCTTATGAGACATCCTGAAAATTAAAGCCTTATTTCATTCAGTAATTTGTAGTGCAATCCTAATCAGAATCATTATCAGAAGCATATATAATTCTCAATGTGTCGCCATCTTTGGATACATAAATCCAGAGACTGAGGCCGTGGATGGACAAGACATTTCTTTCAATAAACCCAGGAAAAGGCCCAGGTTTGCAGAAAAACCTGAAATCTTTTTTTAAAGTTGGGGATCAATCCCCTCAAACAATAGAAGTAGCACCTGTAGCTATAAGAAACTGATACTCTCAGTGGCCATTACTAGGCAACCTTTCTATTTGTTCTCCATTAAACAACTAATAACTCCTGTACAGTATCAGTTATAAAAAAAAGTCTTATTGTATTTACCCATTAAGGAAAGGAAAACGACACTGAATATAAGATAATCCCCCTTTTAAAAAATTAATACATAATACTATATGTACCTGGAACTTGTATGTGATTTTAAAATAGCCTTCTCTTTTTCTTGGCATCACATGTGTAAAAAAGCGTACTCAAAACTGCAAGGGAAATGTGTGTGGGCTCCCTTACGATATAAATGGTCACTAGATGGCACACTAAATTCACCACTGTAGATTTCTAGAATGCTTCCACCATAGAAACCCTCTCAGCAAACCAAATGTAGGGGAAGTAAATAGGTAGGAGGCCTTATTACTGACAAGTGTTTATATTTGGTTTTGTTCTTTAATTGATAATCTGTCATTTCTAATTAATGCACAGCCTTTCTCTTCGTTTTAGAGAGACATTTTCCAAAATCTCTGAAGGATACCAAGATTAAACTTTTTATGGAAAAGGTACTCTTTAATCCCAAAAATCTTGGCCAGTTGTATCAAATTTAGCCTTTTCTGGGCAAAGTGATTAAGAGGCTGAAGGTGCAGTGACCAAGGTTTCCTGGATAACACCCATCAGGCTGGCTTCAGGCCTTGTTTAGGAAGAAGGTGTTAGCTGCTCTGATGATGTCAATTTATAAAGGAAATGTACAACTTCTGATCTTGACCACTCCATATTACTGACATGCCTTGTAACCAGAGTAGGTATTAAGATATGAAGATGGTGTCGGAGTGGTTTCAGCCTCTTTTAGCTGTAAATACTTAGTATCATCAGGGACTCTGAGTCAGCAATGTGGGATTTGTCCTGAGCGATTCTATGGGAATCAGTTCTTTCACTAATACTTTTCAACAGTCTCAACCTCTATATAAAATTGTCTGGGTGATGGCGGCTTTTAATATAGGAGTTGGGTAATAGGCAACTCAAGCCCTTTACAGATGCTAAGAGGTTGTAAAATGCACATGAGAGTGGGGAGAATGTGATTGGTGTTCGGTCCCTGACCTGTGCATATGCAGTGGAATGTGTGCACAGAGTCTGGGCACATAGAGATGAATGTGTGCAGGGTAGTCTCTGCCCAATTGGGAATCCTCCTTTTTTTAGCATGCAAAGAGAGCTCTACTCATGTACATCTGTTCTATGCATATGTTCTAATGAATGAATGTAAATTGGAGGTAGAGTTCACTGCCATGGTCCCACTTCCCTCCCATATGCACATTAATGATACACTTTCCACATTGGAAAGGGCTATCATATTCTCACTAGCCAGCTAATTATTTTTGTACTCGTAGGCAAGATTTTCATCCTTCTTCTACCTTACCTGCCTATACTGCCAATAACAGGGCTTCTGAAATTTGTTAGATACAACTAAAAAACCCAAAAAGGTTAGATGTAAGTGGTGCTCCATCTTCCACCTTCTACCTATTGTTTCTGGGCTTCACATGAGGTAGGTCCAAATAGCTCCTACTGTGAATGTAGCCAACCAACAGATTCAGAACCTTATGGACTGAGCAGTGTATAGTACAAATATCTGCACAAGCACAGTGTAAGCGAGGTGGGTGGACCCCAGGCTATCTGGAGCAGTAGGGAGTGCAGCAGACTAAGTGTTGGGCATAGCCCCCTCTCATCTCTGTCCCACAAACTTCTCTCCAGTGAAGTTGCAAGAAAACAGTTTGATTAAACAGTTGGAAAGACTAATCCAGGTGTACATAGAGGCTTCACATTGCCTCACATGCCTCATGAGTAGCTTCCCTCCCTCTCTGTCCGGGGTAATGCTGAAACCACGCCCAGCTCACAGGTTGCTGCCTGAATTTTGGTTCACCTGTCCTATCTCTGTTTTCACCATCTATACCACTATCCCTTCTACCCCAGCTGTTGTCTCCACTTGGCTGGCCGGCTGGTCTCCCAGGCTCCCCTGGCTATGCAGAGTCTACATGCAAAATTAGTAACTAATTAGTAAATTAGTCCTGATGACTGCAGTTTTCTTTTAACTATGAAGATAGGCTTGACCAATTCAGTGGACTCAGAAGGGTGTAGCTCTGCTTAGGAATGCAAACACTAATTGTGTCCTTGTGTTCCTTCCTTGTTGTCCTAAGTAGCAGATGCAAAAGAAATATGTGCGAGTTAATCAAATGTCCATACATTTGTTCTTGTTCAGTTCATAATATTTATATAATTTCTAGAATCCATTGCCTCATCTTTCCAGCCCCAACACTTGGCTGCCTGAGGCTAGTCCATCTGCTCCTGGCCGTGTGAGTGTGGGTGGCCGTATGGCGATGGAGGCGGTGGCGGACAGGCGGGTACAGAGTAAGGATCAGAACCCTCCGCCTGTCGGACAGTGATTGCCTGGACCACTTCTGACTGGACAGGGCTGCCATTCAGAGGCTCTGTGAGGTGGGTCCTGCCTTGCAGGGTCATCTCCATCACCCACATCCCATTCCAGTCCTTCAAAAGGTCCTCCTGTCACTGCGATATCTGGCAGCCAGAAGCTTTCAGGGGGTCATTGCGGACATCTTGGAGGTTTCCCCCTCCTCTGCCTGTCACTGCCTGCATGCCTTCTTGGACGCTAAGGTCGCCAACATCTGATCCCATGTGCAGTTTCCCACCAAGGAAGGCCATCTGGCCTCCATCCAAGCACGTTTCCAGGCCATTGCTGGCTTTCCGAATGTTGTTGGGGCCGTGGACTGCACACACATTGCCCTCCTAGCCCTATGTGAGGATCAACATGTCTATTGCAAATGCCACCACTTCTTCAGCCTCAGTGTTCATGCGGCATGCGACCACCATGGCATCTTCACCAACCTGGTAGCCAAGTTCCTGGGCAGTGTTCACGATGCGCAGATATTCAACGCCTCTGGCTTGCATTGCCTCCTAGAGACCTGGCCAGAGGGGAAGGGGTGGCTTCTTGGTGAGTGGAGCCCAGGGTTGGGGGATGTGGAGGTGCCCTCCACCTGGGGCCAGCCTGTAGGTGATTGGGGATACCCTCTGAGGTCCTATCTGCTGATCCCCTATTCCGCCACCAACCCCCCTAATTGCGCCATCTACAACCACACCCATTGGAAAAACCGTCTCATCATTGAAAGGGCCACCAAGCAATGCAGCTGGAGCGCTATGGGCAAGCTGTTCATGGTGTGTGCTATGCTGCACAACATCGCCATTCGACAAGGGCAGCATGCCCTTATCCCAAACCCCATGGAGGGCCCACGGGGTCCCAGATGAGGAGACCGGTAAAGTCGCTCAGAACCTCCCAGGACAGCTCATTAGAGAGCGTGTGCAGGAGGCATTGTGGTAGGAGAGCCAGGAGAGCCTTACCTCCTGTGAGCCCACTGCCCCGGCCATGCCCTGATTGGCCAGGATTGGGCATTGCCCACCACCTTCCCAGGGTACACGATGGGTCACCCCTGCCTTACACCGCTGGCTGCCTGTGGAGCCTGGCCTGGGCTGCCATGACCCCGCACATTTGCTGGAGGCCAGGAGACAGAGGGGGAAGGGGCTGGTGGTTGTGGGGGAGTGACCAGGCTAGGGGGACAGCGGGATCACTGTCATAAATCAGGGGGCTGGGATTGGCTCTTAGCTGTTGTGATGAGGCGCATGGGTCCCGTGGTGCTGGGACACCTCTGGGAGGGAACAGGTACCCTCCCCAATAAAGGCCTTTGATAGCACCTACCCGGCCTAGTGTGTCCAGTGCTCTCCTCAACCCTGGTATGGACTGGTTTCTGTCGATGGCTATGATAGGGGGCATGCAGTGCCACAACCAGGGCGAAGTGCAGTCACAGCAGCGAGCTGGGGGGAATGGGCAGGGTGATCAGCTGGCAAGATGATTGGGCAATTCTCAGTGGGGGTTTGCGCCCATTCCCAGCACGTTCCCCCGACGGCCATGGCAGCCGCGAGGAGCCATGCAAGGGGCCGATGTCCACTCATCAGCTTTGACATGCCCCTGACCCAGCTCGACCCCAAACCTCAGGAAAGGGCTGTTTGTGTGCTTTGTGGCTAAGTGGAGATTTGAACTCTGGTCTCCCCAACTTTAGACCAACACTCTAACAACTACACCACTTACCTACTGGATACTCAGTACAAATCATCTAATGCATCTCAAAATCCACAGTAAATACTGGATTCCCAGATATCCTGACCTGAAAATATGAGAGGATGTGATTGGTTGAAGTAGGGTCCAGGACAGCAGAATCACCTCACTTTCCATATTTGGGGAACCAGCTTTATCTCTCCCCCACCCCCATGTACAGATATACAGAGACAAAAAATGCTAAAAAGAGAAATATTCCCGTCTCTTCCTTACTGTTATATATGCAGCAGGAAGCTGGAAGCATGTGAGCTTGGAGTCTCTCCAGTCTCCTGCCCTTGCATGTTCTAATTGGTTCAATGGGTTTGCAGCTGCCCAATCATGGACTTGGGGGACGTGGCCCTGGGCGGCTGGGTTGGCATATAAGCCAGGTTTGTTGCACAGTTCCTTCGTTCAGTTCTTGGTCACCTAATAATGCAGATGCTGTTGGAACTCGGTCTCTGGTCTCGTGTATCACCCAAGCATACATAATACTTTTTTCTCAAAAGTTATAAGTCCTATGATACCAAAATCACCTTAACTTTCAGTATTTGATCCTCAGGCCTCTGCTTTCCCCTCCCCCCAACACTTATGGCTAAAGACATAAATATTCCCAAATCAACCGTTTCTTTTTTTCTAAAGCTGCAAGCCCTGAGATACCAAAATCACTTTAACATCCAGTACGATGTCTGTTTCAATAATCCACAAGTCCAACAGAAAGAAAAGTGGAGCTGGCAGCCTCTGAGCAAGTAGAGGATGAGACAGCACAGTATTGGCTGGCAGAGCAGCGATAGTTATAGGATCCAGCGAAAGAAATAAGGTCCAGGAATTCAGGATGAGTCCAGGATGAGAATCTACGGATTTCCAGGCTCTGACTGAGTTATTGGGGGAGGGGCTTCACAGAAAAGTGCCCAACGTTTTACTTACTCATTAGCATTGCATTCAGGCAGGGTGGACAAAAAGGCTGGCAGGGTGGATGCTTCACCCGTGCCTGGAGCAGTGAATCAGATTCCTGCCCAAGGTTTTACCCACTCATTGGCATAGACTGGGGAGAGCCTTGACCTCACTTTCTCCAAAGCAAGGCATTGCTAGCTTCTAATGTGGCTGCCAAGGCAACTTTAGCCAGTGTGGAATCGGGGCAGACAACACACATCTAGGTAGGAGGTCCTTGGTAACACTTCCCCACATCCATAGCTAAAGATAAAATGGAGTTGGGACCATTTCTTTCTCTAAGGCAGAGCCACTAGGACACAGTAATAATGTAATTATTAGTAACCCATCTGTGAAGGCAAACCATAATTCTCTTGATCCATTACTTATTTCAGGTATAAAAGAGCAAGAGTCCAGTAGCACCTTGAAGACTAACAAAATTTCTGGCAGGGCATGAGCTTTCATGAGTCACAGGTCACTTAGAAGCTCATACCTGCCAGAAATTTGGTTATTTCAGACAGTTTCAGAAGGTAACTCTGTTGGCCTGCAGTAGAACAAGTATAAGGGTATAAGATTTTGAGAGTCAACGGTTCCTTCATCAGATATCAACAAAGGAAGCTTTGCGAAGGCTGATACCCAAAAAATCTTGTTGCTACTGGACTCAAATCTAGCTGTACTTACATCAGAGTTTGTGTTGCAGGCTACAGGAAATACATTCTTCTGTCCAATCACTGAGGACTCCTGATTACTAGCTGGATTGAGCTTTCCCATCCCCCTTCCAATGCTCTCTCTCTCTGTGTGTGTGTATTGCTTCTTCATAGATAGTACTGTCCACTGACGGTTCCCTCCCCCTTTTATCTTTACAAAAACAAACAAACAAACAAAACCAACCTTGTGCCTCCAAGGAACTTGTTAAGTTGCTACAAAGACAAACAGGACTGACTGAACTTGACCACCTGAATGTCTGAGCAGCTTCATGATGCTACGTGGCAGCCCCGGGGGAGAGCATTGCCCCTGCTGGGAAATCCTGGGGAGGCTTAAGCTCCATTGCCCTCTATACTTTATGCCCCTGATTGTACACGATGAGATGCAGTCATGCTTTATTTTTAAGTTATCGCCCTATATTTAATTCTGAACCAGAACCTATGTGTGTGGATCATTAAATCCACACACTGGGGTCAGGCAGAGTATGGGGGATGTTTGTCCAAACCTTTCAGACCTCACAACCTACCCACCCCAAATTAATAAGAATAGAAGTTTACATTACAGGTGGGAAAAAATGAGATCTTATGATGCTATGGGGGTAGCCTCTTTTTGATGGTGGGTGGATGAGAGGAATATGCTGGGGGGGACACCTGTTTAATCTTTTAACAGGAACTCTCTCTTCCAGAGTTGGTAAGAAATAGTGCATAGCCTACAGCTATTTTTTTTAATGGTTGGGGATCTCTGTGGGGGAGGAACCTGAAAGAAAAGACAAAATTCTTTAAGATTTTAATTGAAAAATTATTGTCACAGAATAAAAACTATTGAGCACCCAGGTGTTTTGATCATACATTTTCTTAAGGGCAATGGGATCTGATATCATTTTCTTGAAGTTGTTCCTCTTCTTTCTATGTGCAGCATCCCTCCCACCTCCCCCAGGGCAGATCCTGAGAGGAAGGAGTCTTCCATGTATTTGCCAAACCCACCCCCAATGCACAAGTGTTTCCACTATCATAGTAAAGTGGGAGTGCTTAGTATGTAAAATAAAAACTTTAAAAGGCCAACAAATAGCAAGCAAAGAAAATGAGTTGGACATCACGAAGGATGTCATAAGCTTTAGTAACAGGATGCCTTTCGTAGTCACACAGCCCCAATAAATGTAGCACTCCAAATGGCAAAGGACATGCTAACTGTGGGGAAAATTGCATTTTGCTAGTGAAAAATATTGATGTTTAAGTGCTAGGAAAATCTGAAAGAGATGTATTGGCTGGGGGGAGAGTCATTAAGATAAATACTAACAACTATATATTTGTCGCACAATAAAGCAATTACCTGGGGGAAAAAACACCTAAGACTCCCATGCAGACTATTTACTGTAGAACCTCTCTGTGACTTTGCACCTTTCCAGTCACTTATCTTTTCCTACAGGAGATAATGTTTCTCTTTGTTAGCACCAAACTAACATCAGCCACAGCTGGTGACATTCCTATCCCTTTGAAATATGCCATTTAAAAAAATTACAGGAGGGCTGTCTTTGGGTGCAGGAAAAGCTGCGTGCACAGCCCCAGGAGAAAAAAGGCAAAAAAAAAACCATTACAAATTGTGAGCCACTCTTCATGTAATCAGCACCATCCAATCACTCCTTATGATGCAGGTGCAACCACCAGCCCCACAAAAAAGTAATATCAAAGTAAACATTTTGTATGACAGTGTTTCTTCTGACCTCTCCCTGTTTAAACTAGAGCTGTTTACACTACGATAAGAAGTCAAATTTCTGGTGAATTTCTTCTCAGAAGTTGCCCTGTATTATCTGAAGGGGGGGAAAGTGAGATGGCAAGAACAGATCCGCAGGTCTATGCACAATTACTTGGGGGTAGGGTTGCCAATTCCATATTAGGAAATTCCTGGAGATTTTTGGGGGGAGGCCTCAGCACATTATAATTCCATAGAGTCTGCCTTCCAAAGCAGCTATTTTCTCCAGTGAACTGTTGTTCCTATATGCACAAACAACAAACACCATCATATTAATTTTTGGACACATTATAACGTTTTGGCATACATAGCACGCTTGCTAATTGTGTATGCGTTGAAACTGAAAATTTTGGCACAAGTTGTATGTTACGTGATACTTTGTATCTGTACCCTTGTTTATACTTGGGTCTGTCTACTTCTGTAATAGAGTTCACTAGTACTTTCATATCCGTTTGGCCACTGTGCTGTTTGTATTTTTTGCTTAGCCCATTTGGCACGAATACTGCTTTTATTACCCATATGGAAGCTGGCAACCCTAGGGAGTAAATCCCATTGAACTTAGGGTAATTTTAAAAAAGGTAAAGGTCCCCTGTGCAAGCACTGGGTCATTTCTGACCCATGGGGTGACGTCACATCCCGACGTTTCCTAGGCAGACTTTGTTTACGGGGTGGTTTGCCAGTGCCTTCCCCAGTCATCTTCCCTTTACCCCCAGCAAGCTGGGTACTCATTTTACCGACCTCAGAAGGATGGAAGGATGAGTCAACCTTGAGCCGGCAACTTCCGTTGGGATTGAACTCAGGTCAAGAGCAGAGCATGGACTGTAGTACTGCAGTTTACCACTCTGCGCCACGGGGCTCTTCTAGTGTGATTTACATCTCTATAAACATGGATAGGATTGGGATTCATGCTAACTAAGTAGGTAGGTATAATTTTGTCAATGAGAACTGAAACAATCATTTATTTATTTATTTGCTTGCTTGCTTATTTAATATCCTGCCATCCCCAGCAAAGCTGGGGAATTTGCAAATATTGCACAGTTTTGTGGGGAACATTGAAACAAACTTCAGATTTTCATTCCAAATGTGAGCTGTCCAAAAAAAAACTTCAAATCTGAATGCTTCAGACCTGATTTATTTTGATTTGGGCAGACTTCAACTATGAAATCTCATAGGATTATCTTTTGCCAATGTCCACTGCATCCTATATACATCCAGCAAGAGATGGAGCTACAATTCTCCCTGTCCATAAGAAACACATGTACAATATTTTTTCTCTCACAAAGGTAGAGTTATGGGGTGTACATCTTGGTAGGGAAAAGTACAGCTGTCTTCCAGCTCCTAATCATAGCAGCACACAGATTGGGGAAAGGTAGTGTCCCAAGCTGCTTTTCCCAGACAGGCACAGTATCTGAATACCCATGAAGGGCAGGCAGGGAAACTGGTTATCCATCTCATAGAAAAAATGCAGCAGTGTTTGCCTCTTTTTGCACTTTGCAGTGTTTTCTCTATTTTTCACATATAGCTGGATAACTCTGAGTCTGCGCAGGGATCCATCAGAACAACTGAGGGCATCTTTTTAAATAAAATCCTCAGAACTATAATAAATTTGATGTTTTCTGTGCTTTTGGAAAGCCTATAAATAAATACACTCTATTGACCATTTAAGCTATTTTGACTTCTTATTTTCAAAGGAAACATTACATCTTTTCTCTTTTAATCTTCTGTTTTGTTTGAAATTAAAAAAAATACCGTAAGTTTTCTTTTGTCTGTGAGGAAAAACCATTTCAACCTGCATGTCAGCTGGATGTTTCAACTGTAAATCTGGAGAACAGTGATTAAAAAATACGCCCATGTTGTGTTACCATTGAAAAGATGGCAGGAGGTGTATTTAAATTATACTGCTTAAAGGCTCGACAGCTCTTCTGTCTCTCAGTAATGCTAATATTTATATTCTTGGTTATTTTCTTCTTCTCTAGCAATTCAGTTCTTAGGTAAGGAAGAATGCAAATCACTCAGCAAAATTATGCTCTTTAGTTAAGAAACTGAAACAGAAAACAAAAGAAGTGGACAGAGAATGTCATAAATATGGTAGGTTGAATAGTAAAGCTGTCTTCAGTTGCTGAGTTCTGTGGGAGAGAATATACAGGTAACACAGAGCAAGAATACATTCCTCTAACAGGGCAGGGCCTAATCCTGTGGATATTTCACATTTCGTTCTATAACTAGTTGCAAAGGGTGTGAAGTCGCAAGTCTTGTTCTTGGTCTTATTGTATGTACAGGGTACAGCAGTGATACTCCTCAGTGGCTTGGGAAACACCAACGACCCTCTGACATACCACCTGTGGTCCTTCTAATCACCATTCCCCCATGTGGCGCCTACCCCTTGTTTCAGGAAAGCAGGCAAACTTTTGCTCAGTGGGGCTTTTGGTTGGTTCCCTGACGTACAGGCCTCATGCCAGGGATAGAAATAAATGTTACTCTTCTGGTTGATGGTAATTGAGCCATACAGTGGCTTTCATTGAGCCATAGAGTGAGTACCGTTGGTCTACAGGATGGTGCCTGGGAAGCAAGGTTATGGCCTATAATAAAATGGGAACTCATCTCTTTACTTCATTTCCAGCCAGACATAAGTCGCATCTACAATGAGGATCTAGAAGCTTCACTGTGTATTTATTATTATTTTATCTGAAATTTCCTCTCAGTATCCTGCCAGTTTTTGAAGCATCATAGACAAAGCGAAGAGTGACTGAAAACAGAGATGGGTTTTAAATTTGGGAGAGCATAAATAATGACATCGTCTCCTGCCTTCAGAAAACATACAAGAAATGATCTCCTGGTGGCTCTTATACCTTTTGACCATCTATTGCTATAATCCATCTGGAAAGAACTGTACTTTTCCTAGCAGCTTGTCATAGAATATTGTTGAGGGGAAAAATGAACACTGTGAAGATATAATTTGTAAGAGATAGATGTTCCATGTTTCTAAAGGGAGGACAACTGTATAATTCCCTGGTATCTGTTTCTCTACCTCTTTTTCTGTAATTTTGAAAAATGCCATTTCAAACTATAATTCTTTCTCCTTGGTGGGAATATGTCCCTTCCCCTCACTTCCATGCCCTGTTATTGGTCAGTATTACTAATTTTTCAAATGTATTATTTCTATTCTCATTATTTGGCAGTCTGAATTTGAAAAAGCTGTAGAGGAATTACAATAATGTAAGTGCAGCCTTTTATCAGGAAATGATGAAATAAAAGAATTAACAAGAGCCAGAGTAAAATGTTTACAACAGCATCTTTGCTTTAGGGTTTAACTACTATTTAAAAAACGGTAACTGGAAAAGGGAAGGGGCAGATACTTGCGGCATTACTATATATATTACATTTTCTTCACAACCACCCTAGGTCTGCCCCAAGTCTTGTCCATCAGATGTGCTCTATGAGCTGCATGCTTGGAACTCAGTTCCCAGGTCCATGGGGGCCCTGATTGGGATTGGAGCAGACATACAAGGAACTGACATACAAGCTTAAGCCTTCGCCCTGCATTATTTTCCCAAACTGAAATGGGCCTGGGGAGCTGCTATTTTCCCCATCGGGCAGAACCTACCCTCTCAAGCTGCCATTTCCTCCAGGAGAACTAATCTCTGTAGTCTGGAGATCAGTTGTAATTCTAGGAAAACTCTAGGCCACACCTGGAAGTTGGCAATCCTATGCTAGACAGAGAAATGCCATATGTTTGGAATGGATAGAGTGGGACGGGGAAAATGACAGGTGGGATAATTTCTTAACAGACTGTGCTGTTTTTAGATATATTAGTGTCATAACAGCAGAACTAGAAGCAGAACCGGCTGGGAGATGTAGCATGATAAAACACGAAACAGGAAGTAGAAGGGAAAACTTTTGGCCTTGGTTTTCACTGACTTACTGAGTGATGCAACAGTAGTTAAATTTGTTTAAGATCTACTTAAATTGTACTTGGTTGCTTGATACAGCACTGCTGGTGGTGGTGGTGGGAAAAGCCCAAATGACCCAATGAGGACTGCTCTTCCTCTTCCCCACCCAGAGCGATTGTGGTGACTGAGATGTCTCCTTCCTACCCTTTTCTGAAACTTGGGTCCTTGCTGCTGCTCAAAGGAAAGGGCAGAGGACGTTTCTGAAGCAGTTTATGTGTATTATTACTGGTGCAAAAATCAGTATTTTAACCACAAAAAAGGATATTGGTGAAACTGATAAAAGATTTTTCCTATGTTTTTTTTAAAAAAACTCTTTATTTTAAGTATATTTTATAATAACATCATCAACAACAAAATAAAAATATAACAGTAGGTTAAACATTGCACAGTTGATATGATTCAATACCCGGTTCCAATATATGTTCCAATATAATACATTGATGCTTTTTACAGAAATCATACCACTTAGCAGAACTTAATAAATGCAAATCATACTATATTTTCATGGGCATTGTTTACTTCTTGATGCCCCCTTTTCCACATATTCTAGAAAAGGCAGCCATCTATTTAAAAAGTTTGTAGAGTAAGATAAGTTATTTATTACTTTGAGTTGTGAAGATACCTTATCTAAAATTAAAAGGTTCCACACCTTCTCATACCACTGTCCAGTAGAAGGCATCTTTGCTTTTTTCCAGTATGATGCAATCAGAAATTTTGCTGCCAGTAGCAGTATTGAAATCAGTTCCCTTTTTTGGGTAGAGAGTTGTTGGATATCAAATTTTCCTAGCAGAACAATTAAGGCATCATGAGGGACTTTGTATTGCGTGATTAATTCTCTCTCGCAAGATCTTGTCCCAAAATAAACTAACTTTTGGGCATGTCCACCAGCAGTGTAGAAAATTAGCTGAGTTGCCACAGTCTTTCCCACCTAATCAAAGGAATATTGTATCCCAAAGTCTGTGCCCAAGTTATCATCGTAGGTTTTATTTGTTCTTGCTCTGTATATAATATCAGCAGGACCTTGTACATCTTTGAAATTAAATGTTCGTTATTTTCCAATAACATTTGTTGTAAAGTTGATTTATCTTTGTTAAAACCTACTTTCTTGTCCTGTAGATATACCGATTTGACTTGATGATATTGAAACCAAGTCAAATGTTCTTTTAAATCGTCATGTTCTTTCAGGGCACATTTATTATCTTGCCATGTCAGAGGTTCTTGGTAAGTTACAAACTGGGATGGTCTCAATGGTTATAACGTTAACATTTCTTGTGTAGAGATCCATAGAGGTGTTCTGGTTTCTAAAAGATGCTTATACCTTAACCAAGTTTTTATCAAAGCAGATTTTACAATATGATGTTGAAAAGCCGTATAAATAACCATGCCACCCGAATCTATTATCAAAACCTTCTAAGTCCAATAAACATGTGTTCTTTAGTTGTATCCAGTCCTTTAGCATACCAAAGCCGATGCTTCCACATACAGTTTAAAGTTAGGAAGAGCAAATCCTCCTCTTTCTTTGGAGTCCACTAGATATTTATAGGCTATTCTAGGTTTTTTCCCTTGCCATATAAAATTCAACCTTTCCTCCACACATCAAAATATTTTGTTTGTGTAACAATTAGTAAATTCTGAAACAAAAACAACAGTCTTGGTAAAATATTCATTTGTATTATTGAAATACGACCCAGAAAAGAAATACTTTTATTAAACCACAATATCAAATCTTTTTTAACTAGTTCCCATTACTTAACATAATTATTAACTAAGGTCTTTACTTTTATTTGTGATCCAAATACCTAGATATTTCACTTTATTTGTTTTCTCCAATCTTGAAATATTTATAGTCATTTTGTTCTTCTTTTGAGAGATTGATTCAGGTCATTCAAAATAAGTAATAAATCATCAGCAAAAGCTCTCACTGTGAATTCTTGTTTGTTTACTTTAAGACCGTGGATTGCATCTGTATCACGTATCTTACAACATAAAGTTTCCAAAGTCAAAATAAAAAGCAAAGGAGACAGCGGGCATCCTTGTCTAGTTCCGTTTTGTATTTCACAATTATCTGACATGGATTCATTTACTAATATTTTGGCTTTTTGCTTGCTATAAATAGCATCGATACCTGTCCGAAATCTTACGCCAAAATTCATTTTTTCCAAAACTTTTTTCATATAATCCCAAGAAACCATGTCAAACGCTTTCTCAGCATCCAAAAAGATAAAAGCTGCTTTATGTTGATTATTTTGTTCATAATATTCCAGTGCATCTAATAAAATCCTCATATTGTCTTTAATCTGTCTTCCAGGAACAAAGCCCACTTGGTCTTCATAAATCAAAGTTGTAATAAGTTGCTTTAAACGATTCGATAATATAGAAGCGTACATCTTGTAATCCACGTTCAGCAAAGAGATTGGTCTATAATTATTTTTGGTTTATAATTACTTTTCCCAGGTCTTTCCGTTTTATGAATTAAAGATATGAATGCATGAGACCACGTCTCAGGAGAGAGTCCCGTATCTAATATCGTATTGCACACCTTCAAAAGAGGGTTCTTCAAATCATCTTTAAACAACCTATAAAACAAAGCTGTAATTCCATCTGGGCCAGGTGTTTTATCTGTCTTTTGTTTAGATATTGCTTCTTTCATTTCTGTTGTTGTAATTGGGGCATCCATAACTTTATGTTGTGCGGAGGTTAACTTGTTGATATTTACCATTTGCAAATATTTATCCATTTTTTCTGAAATGATATCTTTTTGATACAGTCTAGTGTAAAATGATACAAATTCTTTCTGCATATCTATTGTAGAATAAACCGGTCCTTTGTCAGTCTGTATTTTACTGATTATCTTCTTCTGCTTGGAGTCTCTCAATTGACTGGCCAAATGTTTACCTGGATGATTTGCATGTTCAAAATATCTCTGCTTCACATATTTCATTTTTATTCATTTATTCCATTACCACCAGGTTAAGTTGATGTTTAACAATCTTGATTTTTGTCAAAATATATTTCCTTTGATCTTCTGTAGATTCCAAAATAAGTTGTTGTTCTAAATTTTGTAATTCCCATAGTATATCATTTGTTTGTTGTAATTGTTTTTTCCTCCATGCAGTATTCTTCTGAATCATAAATCCTCAGCACAGCTTTAAAATCATCCCAAATTATATTTAAGCTAGTTTCTCCATTCATATTGATCTCAAAAAAGTCTTTAATAAGAGTATGAACTTCTTTTTTATATTATCCTTGTAAAAGTTTATCATTTAATTTCCATCTGAATGCTTCTCTGTTGTCCCATTCAAAGGAAACCGGGTTATGATCTGAAAAAGTTCTAGGTATAACTTGCACCTTACGTAATTGTGTAAATATAGTTCTACTTGCCCATATCATATCAATACGGGAGTGTGAATCGTGTCTTGCAGAATACAAGGTGTATTCTTTCGATGACGTATTCATTGTTCCCCAAATGTCTTGTATTTTAAATTCCTCAGTAAGTTGAAAAAAAGTCTTAGGAAGGCAACCTTCCTTATCATCTTTGGCCTTTGATTTTTTGTCAATCGCACAATCTATAACTCCATTAAAGTCACCCATTAATAAAATTTGTTCTTCTGCATGTTGCAGTAAAATATCATGTAGCTGCTTATAGAATTGTACTTTTCCCTCATTAGGTGTGTAGATCCCTACCACCAATGTTTTTTGGCCTAATATTTTGGCTCTAATTATAAGTATTCTGCCCTCTTTGTCTTTATATACAAGTTCTGGAGCAAATGAAGCATGTGCATAAATAGCTACTCCTTTAGTTTTTGTATTTGATGAAGAGATGAAGATTTGCCCCAAGGAGTTTCGTTCTAGGTATTTCTTGTCTTTCCTAGCAATGTGAGTTTTCTGCAAACATATTAAAGAGTACCTTTGTTTTTGTAAAAATTTAAAAATCCGTCCTCTTTTCACCTTTTCATTTAAACCATTCACATTCCACAAAATAACTTTAGCCATACTGTCAGAATATTAAAATGTAATTTATAGTCCACCTACTGCTTCTTTCTCTGAGTCATCCTCTTCTTCTTGACTTGAGTCTTGCTTTTGGTCTGGTGTAAGACCTTTTAAGGTCCTTTCTATATTTCCTCAGAAATTTCCCAACATCTTCCATTGTAGTGATGGTATATTTCACTTCTTTGAAGGTCAATGTTAGTCCTTGTGGTATTAACCATCTGTATCTTATTCCACTTTTCCTCAAAGATGCTGTAAAGTCTTTAAACATATTCCTTTTAGTCATCAGGTGTCTTGGTATGTCCTTGAGTAGTATTAATGCATTGCCTTCCAAAACAATTGGGTCTCTGTAGTGTTGTTGCATAATTGTGTCTTTCATCCTGGCATCATAAAAGGATATCATGACATCTCTTGCTTTTGCTCTCTTCAATTTAGAAGGCAAGGGCATTCTATAGATTTTATTAATTGCATGGTCTAATTCTTGTTCTTCAATGTGAAATAAGTCAGCTAATGTCTTCACCAGTGATTCTCTCGTTGCACCACAATTTCAGGCAAGTTTCTCAAGCATAGGTTAGATTCTCTGACTTTCAAGTCCATCATTGCGGTTGATCTTTCGTGGTTTCCTCCTGTATTTGCAGTTTTTCCAGTTGTTTTTCATGTCCTTCAACTTTTTTCCTCACTTCTTTATGTTCTTCAGTCATTTTCTTTACTGAGGCATCCATAGTCTTCATATCAGCTTGCAGTGAAATAACCTGTCTTCACCTCCATCACTTCTTTTGTAACAATATCTGGTTCATTTGCTTTTCTTGTTGTTTAGACATCTGTTCCATTTGTTTAGTAAAAGTGTCAGTTTGTTTGGCTAAGAGGTCTTGCATCTTTTTGTCTTGTTTCTCCATTATTGTATCTGTAGAGGGTTTTGGCAATGCAGGGCTATGGAATGATCCAGAGCGTTGCCGTGGAGCAGACATAAAAAAACTAGCAATAACCTTGGTATAAAGGCAGGTCTCCAATCTTTTAATCCTTCAATAGATTAATTCCAATATAGTCTCCCAGCTAATTCGCCTTTCTTTCTTGTTTTTTGGCCTTCTAATTTGTAGTAAAAAGCAAGTTTTTAATATTAAGGCACCATAGAATATTAGGACTCTCTAGGTCGGCTCCCAGGACAGGAAATAGGAAGTACCGCAGACCTTCTGTCATCTCCTTTCTATGATCAAGCAGGATGGTAATACCTGTTACACAGGGAAACGCACTTCCGGTCCTACGGTGTCGCTTTGCAGCCGGTATTCTCTGTCCACGCTAATTGCAGGGTGCCTCTATCTTGCAACATAACCGAAAGTCTTAGCGATGGAGGCCATTTACTAAGGGTGGGACTTCTTGGACTTCCTCCTTCTCTCCCGATAATCCCAGCATTTTTATTGGAGGTTAGTATGCCATTTCAAAAATTCATTTGTTTAGTCTATATTCAGATAGCGTTGAAAACCTCCTGCCGTCTTATTCAGTTGATTTAACAAAGTCCAATATAATTATATTTTAGGGTGGGAAGCTAGAAATCCATAGCAGTTTGTTGCTCAAGTTCCGTTTATTTTTTCAGAGTAACAAAGGGTTTTTTGGCACTCACTCAGATTTCGGAGGATGAGGCTTTCGTTTCTTAGATGTTGTTGCTTAGATGGTATTGAGTAGGGGAGAGCGAAGCCTTATTCCAAAGATACGTCTGCGGCGATGAAAATCCCCTCAAGCCGACGGGACAAGCATCCGAATCTCCGGGAGTCTTAAAAAAGCACTCTCGGAGAATTCAGGAGTCAAACCGCTCTTCTTTGGCAGCAGGAGCATTCCTATCACCCGTTCCACTGTTTAGGAATGGGGGGGGCACTGCCCCCCCCCCCGATTTTTAGATGTTTCTTGGTTCTCCGCCGGGAGCACCCGGGAAGACACTGTGCTTCGGTCAGCAACTTTACCGGAAGTCTCTTGAAGGCCGAGGCCTTGAGGAGCCTGTTAAGCCCTTCTGAAAGTTTAGGATTGTCCCTGGTGTAAAGCTGTATGATTTTTCTGAGCCATACTATTGAGGCTCTGGCCATAATTGAAGTTGCTGAGGAGGCTTGTATGGCCAAAGCAGAAGCCTCGTGGACTTTCTTGGATAGGATTTCCTTTACTGTCTAGCAGATCCCTAATAGTCCCCACCCCATCCTCAGAGGGAAGGTCCGGGGAGTGAACCACTGCTACAGGAGTGTCTATGAGGGGCAGTTGGAAAAGAGCCATGGCCTGTGGTACCATGGTGTAAAGCTTTTTAGTGCTAGCGGGGAACTGCCTATTGGCCAAAGGCTTGCACCTGAGTGCAAGTTCGGCTTGCACCTGAGTCTCAAATAATTCCAGAAAGGGAATTTCCCAGATACGTGGTTTAGTACTTGGGAAGAATTCCTTGGTTCCCTTTTTCCTGGATTTGGGTTTGTCCTCGGTTACGGGATCTGGGTCCTTGTTAAGGTCCAGGGCTATCAGGGCCTTGTTTAGTAACCCTTGGAAATCCTCTGCCAGGAAAAGGCAAGGATGTTGCTCCTCTAACAAAATTGGGGTGTCCTCGTTGGAATCAAATTCCTTCTTCTCTGCTCTCTGCATCAGAAACTACTGAAGAGTAGTCTTCTGCAGGCTGAAGGGGTTGAGAGGAAAATTGAGCTTTTAGGGCCGCTTTGGTGTGCCAATGTGAGCCAGTACGCCCTTCTTGATTCCCCTGGGCCCTGCTGTGGGGTGGAATGAGGGTGACTTGGATCGTTGCCCTGTATAATAGGAGCAATGGAGTCCCTAAAGGCATTCATCATTTGAGCCTGTTTGTCTAAAACACCATTAAATAAGGCAAGCATTTCGCTCCGCGTAACAGGAGCCTCAGGCTCATTCTGAAATACATTACCCCCCTGTTGTGGTTTGATCACAGATGAGGTGCCTTCCATCAGTGGGTTCCTTGGGACAGCGGGTGCACTAGGTACCGTTTTGTGCTCTTCGCCGCTCTTCGCGCCATTATGAGGCGGCTCATCCAAGACCGCCTTCTTTGCTGCGGTTGGCCCTTCGACGCCGCATGCCGTGGAGCCGCCGCTCCGCCCGTTAGCGTTCTCCCTACGACGTCACACTGTCGAGGCGACGAGGGCTGAGTCGTGGTCCTCCTTGGACAAAAGGTCCGAATCAGAGTCTCTCCTGCCGTCCACCATCTTGCCCAGCGGGGCGAAGTGGGGGGGGGGAGAGATGAAAGGCAGGAAAGGTTGAGGCATAAGAAAGGCGGCCGCGGCCGGCGGGCGGTAACGAGGGGGGACAAGACAAACGAGTGTAAGGAAATGGGGAAGACACAGCCAGAAATACACAAGGAAAGATTCCAATTAGACGGAGTTCAATAGCGAAGCTGCCACCCTAACCAAGTCAGGACGGAAACTGGGTTTCCCGCCCAGGGAGACGGGAAGCGGAAGAAAAAAAGATTTGGTCCTGCCTCCCCGGGCACGTGATGGTAATACCCGCGATTGACAAGAGGCCCTTCCACCCAGAACCGAGAACACTAACATGCATTGATTTGAGAGGCGCATCGTATGTATTTGGACTCTGTTGGGAATAAATAGTATTGTCGAAGGCTTTCACGGTCAGAGTTCATCGGTTCTTGTAGGTTATCCGGGCTGTGTGACCGTGGTCTTGGTATTTTCTTTCCTGACGTTTCGCCAGCAGCTGTGGCCGGCATCTTCAGAGGAGTAACACTGAAGGACAGTCCTTCAGTGTTACTCCTCTGAAGATGCCGGCCACAGCTGCTGGCGAAACGTCAGGAAAGAAAATACCAAGACCACGGTCACACAGCCCGGATAACCTATGAGAACCAATAAATAGTATTAATAACGGGGGGAACCCCGGCAACTGCGGACTGCCCAGGTCTCTGGTGCAGCAAAGCCGAAATTTATGTAAGGCGCAGTAATGACCGCTTGGGGGAATCTTCCCCGCTCCTTTGGCCTGCGCGTTGTTCACTTGCTCTCCTTTCTGTGCAACATTGGCCGAAGACGCACGGCCGCTTGAGCCTCCTTTCTCCCCTGTTCCAGCCAGGATGCAGCCAGGATTGAACGCACGGCCGTGCGTTCGATCCTGGCTGCATCCTGGCTGGAACAGGGGAGAAAGGAGGCTCAAGCCACCGTGCGTCTTCACCCAATGTTGTGCCTCAGGAGGCTCCTGGGCGGCCTCGGAGTACATTTCCAGAGGGCCATGCAGGCGCCTCGAAGGCCACCGATGCAGGTAGAGGTTTTGCCTTGGCGTCGCCCCTCCCTAGGTGCGCCTTCCCCCCATCCAAATCCTTACAACTCAAAAATAACCCCCCCACCCCCATGCAGAGTTTTGAGACTCGGGGGGGGGGGAACGCGCGCCCACAGAGCGGCAACCAACCCACGGCCAAACCTTCCACGCCCGTTTCCTTCCGGTCCTCCTGTAGGCCCCGGGGTGAGGCCGGATTTCCGGAGGACCCCTTCCGGCGCCCGCGCGCACCTTCGGTCGCCATGGTGACGGCGGGCGAGCGACGGAAAGGGCGGGCGGGGCGGTGGGGGACGCCGGCTGTTTTGTACCCAATCAGGAGGCCGCGTCGGTCCGGGAGGCGGGCGCTGGCGGGGACGAGTCGGGTTGCTGCTTGCAGGGGGGTCGGTGCCGGCCGCTTTCCGCGAGAGGGGGCGGCCGCCGCTGCCGCCCACTGGCCTGGCCGCCGGGCGCTGGGCGGTGGTGACAGGCGCCTCAGGGCCGCGCCCGCCCCTCCCCCCGCCCAGGGCCGTTTGTGTGCGTGAGTCCCCTCACGCGCCAGGCGGTTGCTCGGCCGGCCCGCGCTCCTTCCCTCCGCCCTCCGTCCCTCCCTCAGCCCACCATGCGGCTGTGCGGGGCGCTTCTGAAGAGCCCCATCCCCAAGCAGATCGAGTACTATTCCCGCTTTTCCCCGTCGCCGCTCTCGATCAAGCAGTTCCTGGACTTCGGTGAGTGACGGGGTGTGTGTGTGTGTGTGTGTGTGGCGCAAACAAGCCCCCCCCTCCGCATCTCTTCCCCCCTCCGCATCTCTTCCCCCCCCTCGCCTTTCCTGTGGGGGGGGGGCTGAAGAAGAGACCGGGGGGAGGGGGATCCAGGTGGGGGTGCCGAAACGGGAGAAGCCGCGGGGGCTTCCAGGGCGAACAATCCAGCGGGGCCTGCTGAGGAAAGAGGCGGCCGAGGCCCCGTGGGGAGCCTCCCCTAAAAAGAGGGCTTGAGTGGGGATCTACCGCTAAGGAAGTTGGGGGCGTGGCTTCTCTTTCCTTTAACAGCTGTGGGGCTAGGCAGAAGTCCCACCCAGGGGGGCTTTTCTCCACTGGGGGGAGGGGTGACACCTGTGGGTGTTATTGTAGCGCCTTTTATTCCCTATTTCCTCCAAGGAGCGCAGGACGGAACACGTTGTTTTGCGTTCTTTTATTTTTATCCAGGCCACAACCCTGTGAAGCTTAGAGTGACCGGCTCAAGGTCACACAGCAAGCTTCTTGCCAGTGTGGGTGTGGGTGGGGGGTGAACCTGGGCCTCCCAGATCCTAACTCTGACATTCTAGTCAAAAAGGGCAAGAGTCCAGTAGCACCTTAAAGACTCGCAAAAATATTTTCTGGCAGGGTGTGAGCTTTCGTGAGCCACAGCTCCCTTCGAAGTGTTAGTCTGCCTGCAGTAGTAGAAAAGGGCAAGAGTCCAGCAGCACCTTAAAGACTAACAAGAATATTTCCTGGCAGGGTAGGAGCTTTCGTGAGCCACAGCTCACTTCTTCAGATCTGCAGTAGTAGAAAAGAGCAAGAGTCCAGGAGCACCCTAAAGGCTAACAAAGATGTTTTCTGGCAGGGTGTGAGCTTTCGTGAGCCACAGCTCACTTCTTCAGATACAGCTAGAATGTGAATCCATCGGTCTTTAAGTAGAGGAACAGTATGTCAATGTGAATAGCAGGCTTGATGGGATTAGGTGTGATATGCAGAAGAGTCTGTGATGTCCAGGGGAGAGATGGGTGTGGAGAAATCAGCATTGGTAATGGGCCATGACTGCAAGGTCTTTATTCAGCCCAGGTAAATGCATTGACTTTAATTTGAATATCAAACATTCTGACATTCTAATCACTGCAATGTGCAATTGTTAGTGGGAGAGGGGTCCTGTCTGAAAAAGGTGGCCAGCTTCTGTGGTTCCGTTCACATGGTATATTCTGGTCCTTTAAATGCCAGAGGATTGGAGTCATTCCCCAATCTAGTGTGACACCCCCCCTTTTTTTTCTGGGTTTCTGATAACCATAGTTTGTTATGTTGCCTGATTGGGCAGTACAGTTACTGCTAATCACCAACCTGTGATTTAAAACCATGGATTGAAGTGGGACTGTAAAACATGGTTTGGAGATTGGCATGAACCATGCTTGTGCAATTTGGATGTCATGGCAGATGAGAAGAAAAAGTTGGAACTGAAGCAGTAATTATTTATTTAAATAATGCAAACCTGGATTCCTTGAACTGAGTCATGGGCTTCCTTCCTCCCTATTTGGAATATTTTCCCAAAAGTGTAGATTCCCATAGGATGAGAGGGCTCTTATTAAAGTTCCTTGGGACAGTTACCATAGAATAGGAGCAATATTGCATCTTTCTGTAAAGCTAATTCTATTGTATTTCTTTGTCCCTTCCTAAAGTTCCTTTCCCCCCTTACATTCCTCTGGTGCTTCCACAACTCTCTGGCCCAGTCTATACTGCTACACTCTTGTCTAGCAAAGTCCAGTGTGGTATAGTGGTTAAGAGCAGTGGACTCTAATCTGGTGACCTGGGTTTGATTCCCTGCTGCTCCACTTGAGCAGGGTTGGTTTCCCCACTCCTACACATGAAACCAGCTGGGTGACCTTGGACTAGTCACCATTCTCTCCAAACTCTCTCAGGAGATTGTAAGCCAGTTTTATTCTCCTTAAAAGGTAGAGAAAGTAGGCATATAAAAACCAACTCTTGTTCTTCTTGAACACATGAAGCTGCCTTATACTGAATCAGACCCTTGGTCCATCAAAGTCAGTATAGTCTACTCAGACCAGCATTGGCTCTCCAGGGTCTCAGGCAGAGGTCTTTCACATCACCTACTCACCTAGTCCCTTTAACTGGAGATGCGGGGATTGAACCTGGGACCTGCATGCCAAGCAGATGCTCTACCACTGAGCCACAGCCCCTTCTTCTTCTTTTTCATCGCCACTCAATCCCTCTAAACCCTATAGGAACCCTTGTAGGGCAACTCTGCTTAGAAATTCACTGTTATGTTTGATGGTCTGTGGAAATTATGAAACCAACCTTTGTTTTAGTTTTTGACAGTTTGGATAATGCACACAACTTTCTGTGCATATAGATTTTTACTGCATTGGCAAGAGAAGCTGCACTACCCACTAAAATGACCTCCGAAAAGGATTCTAGAGATGTTGGTATAGAAGGAAAAACATAATGTGCAGTGAGATGAGAAACAACTGGGCCTTCAATATGTGCAATGAGAACTGAATGTAACCAACTTAGTGGTAGGTTAGGTGGCCTTTTGCTAGCTGTCTAGGAAGCCTAGCTTACTAAAGGCAAGGATATATGAAGTTCCTACCAGTTTCTAAGGCAAGTGCAGCCTCTGTTTGGGTAACCCTCCTATAAACTGATTGGAAATTGTTGCTATAATTTATGATGATGCCCTGAAAGACAGAGTGGGCTTTAGGATTATCAGCCTGTGTTGGGTAGCAGTGTGTAAAACAGATAAAATGTTTAAAGGTATAAGATTGTAGATTTCAAATAATTCTGTGGTTCCATAATCTGTTTGTTTAAAGGCTAGCCCAAATAAGTCTTGCACCAGTTCGGAAAAATACTTGACTTTGAAGAGCTACCAGAGGAAATTCTGAATAGTTCATCTTTATAGAATATGCCATTCAGATTTGGCACATCGAAAAGGTGGTCAAAATATTTTCTAACAGATAAAGGGAGGAGGAAGTTATTCAGTTAGAATGAATTGTTTAAGAACTGGTTCGTCAGTTATTTTACAATGGCACTGGGAAATAGTGCAGAGTTATTTCGAAGGAACATTCTTCTAGGCTTTACATCCAGATTAATCACAAAGGAACAACCTTGGAAACAGCAAAGGTACTTACAAGTGCATGTTGCATAGATTACAGTGCAGCATGGTTCTGAGCCATCTACTCAGACTTACTAACCATGTCTTGATTGAATTGGAAGCAGGTTTTATGCAGCTTGGACAAGGTGTTCTTCTTGAATGACCAACCAAGCGGCAAAGACCATGCCTGAGTAACTTCAGTAAATATATATACATAGATTTTTCATCAAGTTACCACAAAACATATGCCTGTAAGAATCCCCTTCTAATATATTGCCCTTCAAAACATTTACAAAGGTCATTCGTTCTTTGGGGAAGATTATATAGTAGCATCTTCAGACTTTCAGGGCAGAAAGTTCCACATTTAGACCATTTATACTTGGGAAGTTTGCGTTCGGTTTTCCGCTCTCCAGATGCACAGTTTTCTGATCCAGATTCTCAAAACTCTATGCATGGGGGCTTTTTGCATCCCCACACGGTGCTTCTGACTCCCTCCCACCTGACAGCGTTGCTTTGTGATTGGCTGTAGTGCATTTTTTGAAATACATCATCTGCCCCCGCCAGCCCTGCAGCCGGCTTCTTGAATTTGTAATTAACTGAGTGACCATTTTACAGCCAAAGCAGAGAAGGAACCCACCACCAATTAGTTTCTGGCTATTGCACTGCAAGGATCCTAAGAAAACTCCTGCTGTGAAACTGACCAAGGGGGGAGGGAATCAGCCCAGCTCTGCTCAGGGATGACTGCAAGCATCATGTGAAATTGACCAAGAGGACGCTTAGGAGGATTTGGGATTGAGGCAAACTTTAAATTTGTGGCAAAACAGGTTCCTGAAAATGCAGGACAAGTATGCAGCGGCTGCAAAGTGACTTCCAAAGATTGGAACAATCATGAATAACTTTGGTGGTTGCGTATCAGGGGCAATAGAGACGATTAGACTCGTAATGTCAGCTCTGGGTCACCACCTAAATCCCACAAACGAACTCCTAGGCAGGTTTTCCATAGGAAGTTGTTTATTGAGAAAATAAGCACAGTGGTAAGCAGAAAGTGACTTGGGAAAAAGCAACGAGTCTAATGGGGAATTACTGAGGGTGCAGGAAATATAATAGAAAGCAGACTTTCGGAACGGCACTTGGTTGCCACGGCAACTCAGATAGGCCCCTTCTTCCCAGGGCCAAGTTTCCAGAATAGGACGGAGCACAGACATAACAATACAGACGATGTACCAACAACATAGCGACCTTGGGGCTAGCACCTGGCAAGCCTCTGAACAACAGGCCGGTGCCTGACAGTATGCTTCCAGTGAATATCCACAATGTGTTTCTTGTGTGAACACAAAAGTAGCAAATACTTGATGGTGGGAAATATGTGTAGTTATTTGGTTTTAAAATATACCCTATATACACACAAACCAAAACAGTAATATGACGTCAGAATAAAAGCCCCATCAGTCCATGTATTGATCTAGCAGGAATTCAGTTTTTCATATTTCACCATGGATGTCATGGTTGCCTGTCATATGCAACAAAAAGCCATGCACTGATTGTTATGGGAATGAGCCTTGAAAATTCTCAGGCTTGCATATTCTCTCTCCTCCTTCCTTTCCCCTTTTGGAAATTAATCACTTCAACTTTCATGGCAAATTGTAGTTTATTATTTCATCCATAATTTGAAACCATAGTTTAATCGTGGTTTGGAGGCAAGAGGGCCAAGTGTAGTTTAGAGACAACAAGCGTAGTTTAGCTTCCTGAGCTTCCAAGGAGGTCAAGGGGATCTCCTGTCTGCAGACGCGACTCGCAGCACAGTGGGGAGCCCTCTGTTAGGGCTGGCAGCAGCAGAGCTAATGGTGGCCATACTTGCCCCGCCCACTTTATCCAAACAGGCCAATCAGGGCCCACCAGTATTGCTGCCTCCCGGCTGGCTTGCAACTGGACCTGAGGTTTTCACTCAGGTCCGCCGGCCGGGGATATAAAGCTGGCCTCCTTCTCCTCCTGCTCAGTTCTTCACTTAAGCTTGTCCCACCCACCCTCCCTATATTCTGCTGGTTATTTCAGTTCAGTTCAGATACCTTTATTGGCATATCCAACATTCATCCAAGTACAGTAAGGACATAACATAATTTATTAAAAGGAAGAGCGAATTGCCATCACACCAACAAAAAATTAGCCACAATTTCTATGATTTTAGGGTCCTGGTTATTAAGAAGGGTGAGAACCTTTGAACAGTTAGAAAATCCCTCCAACTGAATCAGACTAGTATTTAAGAGTTTTAATCATAATCTGTGATACAGAGGGCACCGAAGAAGAACATGTTGAATAGTTTCCGTCTCTTCCATAGAGCAAGGACACAGTCTATCGGGAAGGGGGACACCAGTATAATGGCCAGTTAGTTAGGCTGATGGTAATACATTAAGTCTGGCTAGAGAAAAAGCCCTGCGCATTTCTGGAGTATACAGTTGATATAAATATGTGGCAGTTTCACCAGATTTAGGGAATATTCCATGGTGGAGAGGTGAGCATGTCTTAGTAGCAGACTCATAATAAATGGAGCTCATGTTGAAGTAAATTGGCTCTTATAATTGAAAAGGCCGCAGATTCAGTAAGTAGAAAAAGGAACTCTATAGTGATGCCGATGGACCTTATTTTTGATTCTATGTAAGAGATCCAGTTCGAGTCGTTAGAGTCTAAGAGGAATTGAAACACATAACTAGAAGGATTTGAGTGGAACAGAAGGCGAAGCCAATACTTAATAGTAATAAGCCACATTTTAGTTATTATTAGATTCTATCCTAGGCAAAGAGCCGCATAGGGAACACATGGTGGTACTCCAAAAACTTTTCTCAAAAAGTATGATTGTGATATTGTCAAAGGCTTTCACGGTCAGAGTTCATTGGTTCTTGTAGGTTATCCGGGCTGTGTAACCGTGGTCTTGGAATTTTCTTTCCTGACGTTTCGCCAGCAACTGTGGCAGGCATCTTCAGAGTAGTAACACTGAAGGACAGTGTCTCTCAGTGTCAAGGGTGTAGGAAGAGTAATATATAGTCAGAAAGGGGTTGGGTTTGAGCTGAGTATTGTCCTGCAAAAGTATTGTCCTGTAAGTATCAAGATAATGTGCTAATGAGGGTATGGTATGTTAATATGGAACCATTGTATCCTGAAGTGATCTGTTAATGTGTGTAATCCAAAACTAATCTGTATGGCTATTGTTGAATGTTGTCTTTGTCTGGAGGTTTTTCAGGGCAGGAAGCCAAGCCTTATTCATTCTTAAACTCTCCTCTTTTCTGTTAAAGTTGTGCTGAAATTCATAAACATCAGCACAACTTTAACAGAAAAGAGGAGAGTTTAAGAATGAATAAGGCTTGGCTTCCTGCCCTGAAAAACCTCCAGACAAAGACAACATTCAACAATAGCCATACAGATTAGTTTTGGATTACACACATTAACAGATCACTTCAGGATACAATGGTTCCATATTAACATACCATACCCTCATTAGCACATTATCTTGATACTTACAGGACAATACTTTTGCAGGACAATACTCAGCTCAAACCCAACCCCTTTCTGACTATATATTACTCTTCCTACACCCTTGACACTGAGAGACACTGTCCTTCAGTGTTACTACTCTGAAGATGCCTGCCACAGTTGCTGGCGAAACGTCAGGAAAGAAAATTCCAAGACCACGGTTACACAGCCCGGATAACCTACAAGAACCAGTATGATTGAGGTTGTTCTATGGATTTATCAGATGCTTGGATCCATATAGGGGCACCATAAAGTAATTGTGTCCCTATTTTGGCATTAGAGACTTTTAAAGCTACCAGAATATACTGATTTCCTCTTCCAGAAAAATAAAATTTGGAGATTGCTGTACTATTTACCTTGGCTGTGTTAATGGCCCTTTTCCTGTGATGAGTCCAGGTAGCGTTATATTGGTAATGAACCCCAAGATATTTAAAGAATTTAACCTGTTCCAAGAAATGTCCCCTAATTTTCCAGTTAAAAACATTTCAAGATTTGGAGAAGACCATTATTTTGGACTTTCCATAATTTAACTCTAGATGGTTGGCTATACAATAATTGCAGCAGCAATATAATAAACGTTTAAGGCCCACACGGGAAGAAGATAAATGAACCGCATCATCAGCATAAAGTAATAAGGGAATATGTACAGTTCCTAATCTGGGGCTGTGGCCATCCACAGTGGACAAAAAAGGGGCAAAAACGTTTACAAAAAGATTAAAGAGATGAGGTGCCAATAAACATGCCTGTTTCACCCCTTTATTAATTAAAATCATTGGGGTAAGTCTCTGCTGGTTACCGTATATACCCCTGTATAAGCCGACCCGCGTATAAGCCGAGGTGCCTAATTTCTCCCCAAAAATGGGGAAAAATTAGGCACCCGCGTATAAGCCGAGGGTCGGCTTATAACCCCTCCCCCCCCCCACAGGCTTACCTGACAGGGCTCTCCAGCGGCGAGGGTCTGGCGGCGGCGCGGCCCGGGGGGCCTGGGCAGCCTTCCTGCGACAGCAGGAGGCTGCCCCAGGCCGCTCCCGGCGGGATGAAGCGGCGGCGAGGCCCAGGGGGACCCGGAGCAGCCTTTCTGCGGCTGCAGGAGGCGGCCCAAGGCCCCTCCCGCCCGGGAAAAATGGCGGGGGGGGCGGGGCAGCCATCCTGCGGCTGCAGGAGGCTGCCCAAGGCCCCTCCCGCCCGGGAAAAATGGCGGCGGGGGGCCTTGGGCAGCCATCCTGCAACTGCAGGAGGCTGCCCAAGGCCCCTCCCGCCCGAAAAAAATGGCGGGGGGGGCGGGAAGGGCCGGGGCAGCCATCCTGCGGCTGCAGGAGGCTGCCCAAGGTCCCTCCCGCCCGAAAAAAATGGCGGCGGGGGGCGGGGGGGGCCTTGGGCAGCCATCCTGCGGCTGCAGGAGGCTGCCCAAGGCCCCTCCCGCCCGGGAAAAATGGCGGCGGGGGCGGGAAGGGTCGGGGCAGCCTTCCTGCGGCTGCAGGAGGCTGCCCATGGCCCCTCCCGCCCGGGAAAAATGGCGGCGGGGGCCGGGGGGGCCGGGGCAGCCTTCCTGCAGCTTCAGGAGGCTGCCCCAGGCCACTCCCGGCGGCAGGAAGCGGCACGGGCCCGGCGGCGGCGACGACGGTGGTAAGTTTCCCCCCTCCCTTCTTCCTCCCTCCTCCCTCCCTCCCCCCGTATTGACCCGCGTATAAGCCGAGGCCGGCTTTTTCAGCCCATTTTTGGGGCTGAAAAACTCGGCTTATACGCGAGTATATACGGTATTTGTTTTCTTGGCACAGTTTTAGTGGTAGGCAGTTTGGGCATGGGGCCTGATCCAGTCTGGGGCTAAAGCCTGCCTGCGCATCCCCTTTTCCCCACGATGGAGACTCTAATAAGGGGGTTTGGGGGAGGCTTTGTTTGGTCCAAGCCCAGCTCGGGGGCTGCAGGTTTGGCCTCCTAGCCAAGTGGCAGTGGACCACACAGCAGGCTTCCCTCCACGTGGGTCCCACATACTGCCATCCCAGGGCTGGGTTGTAAGAGGTTTTCAGCTGACAGTCGAGTCATCAGATGCCTGGATCCTGCCCCATGCTACGCCAATGCCTAATTATGTAACCAATAAAGTTGTGGCCAGTTTTCTCCAGCAAAGACTCTGTGTGTTATTCACTAAAGCATAATCGGACTCTGGTCTTGGGGGAGGGGTATGGGTGCATACCGGTTAACAGGATTGTTTGCCAGGCATGGCTACCTATTCAGCACTGGGCCTACAATAGCTCCAGTTAGCACATAATAAAATAAATACATAGACCCATCCAATTGTATATAATCAGCAATAAAATCATTTTAACATAACTTTAAAGAAACCTTTGCAACACATCAAGTTATTTCTGGGTCAGATATTTAGATAAAATAAGAGCAATCCAGATAGCCCTGGGTGCAATCCATTTATCACAGAATAGAAACCGGTGGTCTATCGTCTCTATTGCCCCTGATACGCAACCACAGAAGCGATCTGAGAATGGAATCTTACCAAATCATCCTCTCAGTTCTGCTGTCAGGGCATTTAATCTGGCGAGCATAAAAGTGCGCCTATGACTAGGGATTGTGAGGAACTTGGCCATCTTGGCCATCTTCTGGTCACTAGGTGTGGGGGGGAGGTAGTTGTGAATTTCCTGCATTGTGCAGGGGGTTGGACTTGATGACCCTGGTGGTCCCTTCCAACTCTATGATTCTATGGTTCTATTCTATGAACTTCAAATATGAAGGGAGGGTAATTGGAGGAGAAATTCCTTGTGCAAAAGTCGAGCACACTCTCCTTGCCCGACTCAATGTACTAGCTTGGTCAAGGTCTATCCCCCTCGTATTAATCAACTTCAGCACTTCCTGGATATCCATATTCCTGAGGGTTGTAAGGGAAAATTATCATCTGTTATCATCTATGCACTTTACCCTGGCACTTCTAAAATTGTCTTCCTTTAAGAGGTGCAAAAGTCCCCCATAGTTATTGGGTACCGCAAAAAGAACCTTCATTCTCAACTTAAAAGCAGCAACCCAAGCCCTAGACCAGGGGTCTGCAAACTGCGGCTCTTTGGCCCGTTGAGTGCGGCTCTTGGAACTTGGTTCGGAGCCCCTGCTCTTGCACCTGCTCGCGCCGTCAGCCGGGCTGCGGAACCGGCACGCCTGAGAGAAAGAGAGAGTGGGCGAGCGGGCGCGCTGTCTCACCCCCCCCCCCCCGCCATGGAGAATGGCCGGGTCCCCCTTTCCCTTGCCCTAAAGCCTCCCCTCCCCTCTAGCCGCGCAATTGCTGGGTGGGCGGCTCGGCGGTTCCTGCCCCCCCCCCCCATCAGCTGTTGGGCGGGGTGGGCTTCCTTTGGTAGACCTGGCCTCCGGCTGAGTCCCATTGGGAGGCCATGTCTACCCACTGGTTTTCTTGGCGGTAGACCTGGACTCTGAGGAGGGGGGAAAATCCCTCTTCAGAGGCCAGGTCTACCAATTGGCTTCTAAGGGCCTGCGGAGGCCAGGTCTACTGCCAAGAAAGCCAATGGGTAGACCTGGCCTCCCAATGGGACTCAGCCAATAGGCTTTTATGGCGGTAGACCAGACGAGGACTCCGGACGGGGAGGGGGAAATGGCAGGGACTTACAATTTAATTTTTATCAATAAATAAGATCACTATTAAGTATGATATCAAGTTTTATTCAGTGTACCTATAGCTTAATTAAGACTTAAAACTTTAATTAAAGTTTATTAAGTTAATAAACAGTGTACCTACCTATATAGTTTAAGTTTAAGAAATTTGGCTCTCAAAAGAAATCTCAGTTGTTGTACTGTTGATATTTGGCTCTTTTGACTAATGAGTTTGCCGACCCCTGCCCTAGACTCAAATGAGCGCTGTGCAAACGCCACCCAAAGTGCTGTTCCTGCAACACACTAGGGACTCTTGCCAACTTCCATAGGAACTGGAGAACTGTGTGGACCAAATACTCTGAAACTCCACCTATCCAAATTCCTGGCCCAAACAGAACCTGAGGGATTATTTTTTGCATTAAAAGCCTCTATGGCTGCAGGCCACCTTTTGAATATTGGCCACCTTTTGAATAAAAAAGCCTTAGGAGTGCATTTGCATTAATCCTAGCAGCATTAGTTATTGAGCGTACATGAGCTTTCCGATGCCTGCTTGCCTCCTCGCGGCCCTACCAGCCCCGGACTCCCTAGTCGCACCCACAAAAATGGGCTAGAAGTGAGTCAGAGCCCGTATTTATCATATTTCATTGTTTATATTTGTAATATGATAATGTTCTAAGTCCTTTAAGATTTTATCATGTTTTAATGTTGTTTGATCTTTTATGTATTCTTCATGCTCAAGATCTTTGGCCATATGAACTTAATAATAAAGAAAAAATGCTTGGTGCACAGCAGGAAAGGTGTTGGTGGGCACCATGGTGCCCATGGGCACCACGTTGGGACCCCTGGGCCAGATGAGTGGCAGCCTGAGAAAGGCTTTCTCGGTCATGACACCAAAACTGTGGAAGTCCCTCCTGAGGGAGATTTGTCTGTCTCCCTTTATTGGTGTCTTTCACCAGCAGGTGAAGACTTTTCTAGTTTCGTTTGGCATAACCCCAGTAACCATCATTGGCCCTCTCCCTGGTTCTGGTATAGTTTGTGTTTTTATTGAATTATTTTATATGTTAAATGTTCTTTTTAATTGTGCAAGTGTTTTAATGTTTTTATGTTCTCACTAGCTTCTCACTAATTTGTGTTTAAATTTGATTGGCATGTAATGATTAAATATGGTGAAAAAAGGAGGAAGTGAGGAATGGAATGGCAGGGGTTATAGTGCAGGGCACACACAAACATGGGTTTTGGAAAAAGATTTTTCAAAAAGTTCCAAACAATTATTTAAGAATCTAAGTTATTCCCACCTTCAGCATTTCATGTTGCATTGCAACTCACAAACAACTTGGACATGTTTAGTTCCATTTTTCTTTTTTTCGCTGTGTTAGGGAGGATACGGCCAGAGCCCTGCTGAGATCTCATAGAACTGAATAAGACATTTCTGAGACTGTTCCTAAATAACTGGCTTGAAATAATTGACTTTACAATATACTTATTTCTGTTGATCTTTTTCTTCCAAAATTTACCAGTGTACAATACATACTATGGATTAAATTAACTGGACATTTTGTAGAAATTACGTGATTTGAAAATAACTCTTGAGCATATTCTGTTTGGAGTCCTTTTGATTCTACTTAATCCTTACATTCCAAAATAATTGCAGCAAAACGAATGAAGCTTTTTTCGTGGATTAATGTATTGGATTGCAGTCTGAATGTCTGTCCTGAGTAAAGGAAAAGCAATAAAAATACAGTTCCTCTTTTGTTCTAGTTTTGAAATTACCTCCGTTGTGTTCTCAAAATCAAAGTCATCAGCTAGAAACAAAGCTTCACACTCAAATGTGTAGTGAACAGCAACAAAATCTATTCTATACTCTCTAGATGATTGAGTTTTTGTGTTTATAAAAGGGTGAATAGCATATGTCAATGAGCAGTCAGATTGTGTAAATAACAGTGTGTATCCTGGGCTTGTTGTGGGAAAAAATGGTATAGGTTCATCTTGTTCTTGTGACTAGCATCTGGGAGACTTAGGTTTGAATCACCAATCTGCTGTGGAAGCTCACTGTGTGGCCTTAGGCTGAGAATGTGTGACCAGCTCTGGGGTCTCCAACGTTGTTCCCCTGGGTTCTATGGCACCCACCAACACCTTTTCTGGTAGCTGCCAAGTGTTTTTAGGAAGTGAGTGGGGCCTGTTGGACTTGTGCCCGGCAAGGCTTCTGATTTGCTATGGAAGATTTGATTGGCTGTGCAGATTTTTTAAAAAGTTGTTTTGGCATCAGCTGCCACCACAGCACAAGGATCTCCACTGTGTTACTGAAGTTAAGCTGTGGCAATCAATTTGTGGCTGACTCCGCCTCCTGTGGCAACCATTTTGTTGCTGCACCCACTATGCTTTGTCAGAATTCCAAATGTGCTTGCAGGCTCAAAAAGGTTGGGGACCCCTTGACTCGCCCAAGTTAAATGGAGAAGAGGACAGTGATGTAAGCTGCTTTTGGTCCCCATTGTGGCGTAAGGTAGGGTATAAATAAAGTAAATAATAACTGAAGATGGGGGGGCAGATTAAAGGTAGGTAGGTAGGTTGGGTGGCAGGTGGGAAGGAGAGAAGGAAGCAAGGAAGGTTAAGGATATGGGATCCGCCAGGAGGAGGGAAAGAGGAAATAGTGTGGGAAGGGCATAACAACATGCTCCCTCAAGTCTTTGCAGGTTCTCTGTGCAGTCCTTCAAATATATGGGTCCCAGGTTGTGAAGGGCTTTAAAGGTCATAATCAGCACCTTGAATTTAACTTGGAAATAGACTGGCAGCCAATGTAGCTGTTTCAAAATGGCCAACATATATTCCAAGTAATCCTGCCAGTAGTTGAGCTGCCGCATTCTGAACCAGTTGTGGCTTCCAGGTTTCTTTAAGGGTAGCCCCACATAGTGCATTGCAGTAATCCAGCCATGAGGTTATAGAAGCATGGATCAGTGTGGCCAGATCAGCTGTGTCTAGGTGATGAGGGAGCTGGTAAATCAGCTGATAAAAGAAGATCCTGGCCCCATGCCAAACAGCTTTTCAAAGAGCAAGGCAGGGTCCATGAGCACCCCTAAGTTCTTAACTTGCTTAGAAAAAGTCAGTGGCACTCCATCTAGGATAAGTGGATTCAGTCCTTCTTAGAACACCAGCCATCCTGACCAGAAGACGAAGAAGAGTTGGTTTTTATATGCCGACTTTCTCTACCACTTAAGGGCGATTCAAACCGGCTTACAATCGCCTTCCCTCCCCACAACAGACACCCTGTGAGGTATGTGGGGCTGAGAGAGTGTGACTAGCCCAACGTCACCCAGCTGGCTTCGTGTGTAGGAGTGGGGAAACAAATCCAGTTCTCCAGATCAGACTCCACTGCTCCAGCATTATCTCTGTCTTGTCTGGATTTAGCTTTATCTTGTCCTGCCTTTGCTTCCTGACCACATTTTGTAACAGTGACTCCTATAGCAACGTTTATTTAAAGTACCGCTAGGAACATTTTGAGCATATTGGATTGACGTTTAGTAGGTTATTAGTTTACTAAGGCAAGGACAGATTGGGGATAGCAGGCTATATACTTAGGATACAATCTAGTCCAGAGATAGATATACCTAAGCCCAATGAAATCAGTGGGTTTAATCAATACTGAGCCCTGCCTGGATCATGTTCTTGGTATTTCAAGCACTGTTGCTATTTAATTTCTTGAAATGGAGAAATCAATAAATGTGCCATTTATCTTGTCTTGTGCAGTGTGATATGCTGGTCAGATATGTTACTTTCTAAGCCGAAGCCACAAAACTACTCTACATTTGCTCCTTGTGCGGTTTCGTGTTACTTTTGAAAGAAGACTGTAAATGTATGACCTGATTGACTTGCTCTCCTTTGCTGTGCCCTTGACAAGCATGGTGAATCAGAGAGAGCAACAATAATGTGTATAGTACTGATAATGACTCTCTTAACAGTATTGCTCCTTACTGAGAGCCAGCTTGGTATAGTGGCTAGAGTTTGGACTGTGATCTGGGAGACCCAGGTTCAAACACCTGCTTATGCCATGGAAGCTTTCCTGGGCGACCTTGGACCAGTCACACACAGACACTCTCAGCTGAACCCACTTCACAGAGTTGTTGTGATGATAAAACCGAGGAGAGGAGTCTACTTTGAATCCCCATTAGGGAGAAAGGTGGTACTAAGTAAATAAACAATAAATATCAATAATTAGTTACAATAGCTTTGTAAGTTAAGAAATATATGATAAATTATTAATAAACACATTGGGATGCATATTTGCAATTTTTTAGCTAGTCAGCAGCTTTCTGTCTCTGGGTAGGATTCTCACTTAAAGATATAATAGCAGAAATAACATAAATTTGAAAAAGCAAGCAGAAGAATGTAAGACATTGAAGAACGTACCGCACATACTTGCATTGCATTAATTAGTTTCTATGGGTTAGATATATTAATGAGCAATCAGTTCTCACTAGAAAATCAAATAGCCCATTTGTGTTGCTAAAAATGATTACCCATATTTAGTTGTAATACATGCCAGCTCCTTAGATGGTTCTGCTATTGCACCTTTTAAAATTTGGTTTTAATTTTAATTTTTAATTTATATAACAGTAATTTTTTGACCACTCTTGTCAAGAGAGTGAATTGTTTGTAAAAAGCTTCATTGCTGTATACCAGTGGTTCCCAAACCTTTCGGGCCACCAGCCCCTTGGTTCCACAAACTCAACCCCAGCATCCCCTACCCTATCCTATAAAATGCATTATTCAAAATAGGAGTTTGCATGAGTCACTAAAGAAGATAATAACAATAAAATGTCAAAACAGTAACAAAATCAAATTAAAACTTTTTAGTTGAAATTTATTCCCCAAAACTTGAGGAACTTGATCCAGTGGTACCAGCTCTTCAAAGTCTGGAAAAAAATCTGATGGTTTCCACCAAATTTGCCAGCATGGTGCCATAGCTTGATCTGTTGTAAATTAGTGAACAACAGAGTTGAAGGGGCCCGCCTCTAGCGCCCCCTGCTGCCCTCTTGCCTCTTAGTGTCCCCCTAGGTAATCCCACTGCCCCCCAGGGGGTGGTACTGCCCATTTTGGGAACCACTGTATACAATGTAGACAGATACTGTGTCTAGTTGTCATGCAGTGAAAATGTAGGGGGGTGAAAGCAAAAAACAATTCTCCTTTTATTTCATTTTAATTTCTTTGCCTATATATCTGTTTTTATTAACGTTGGCTGTAGTGTAGAAAATGTTGAGGGTTTTTTGCACATGCTTACTCCCTATCAAAGGGGTTCCCAGTGTGGCTCGCATGGGTGCCACGGAGCCTGCTGACACTTTTCCTGACACCCACCTAGAATTTTTAGAAAGTGGGTGGGGTCAGATGGGGCTTTTGCCCAGCAGGCTTCTGATTGATTGTTAGAGATCTGATTGGCTGTGCAGATTTTTAAAAAGTGTTGCAGCTGCCACCACAGCACGTATCTTTACTGCATAACTGAAAATAAGCTGTGTATGTATGCAAGAAAATGCTTTAACATAACAAAGTGCAGATGTACTAGAGGTTCTAATACTAAAACTAGGTGTATTGTAAACATTACACAACTACAATTAACCTTAGGGCATTCGTTAGTAGAGAATAGAATACAGGTGAGAACATGTGCAATATAAATACAATATAAAATTGTACCCTCATAAATAACACTGGTTGCCTGTGTGGAACCTATATTTGTGAGGTTTTTTGTCACTGTTGGTGTGTAATAATAATCATATAAAATTGTTCAATCTTATCAAAGTGTGTGCTGCAGTATCACTTTGTATGTCTGCCATATTTAATTCTGGGCATACTAGGAAAGGCAACCCATTTTAAAGAAAAGTTGCCCGCTTCCTTACATATAATTCACAAATCTGTTCCTTGAACCTCGCCTTTTTTTCAGTGATAGGTACCTTTTCACTTACACATAAGGGAAACTCTGGAGTTGAGCTTTGTTGTAGCAGAGGTGAAATGCTGTCTCTTTTATGAGGAAGTGTGTGAAGAATACATGAATACCATGGATCATGGTAGAAAGTTTTCATCAAAATGTGCCTGACTTGTGAAAGAGGCGACATAGTGGCGGTATTGTCTTACTTGCCATCTTGGTCCTGATGAATGGAAAAGAGCATATTGGACAACTTTATATGATATTTTAATTTTCTTTTTTTTTTAATCTGCTAAAATGTTCTGAATAATTTTACTTTAAAACAAGCAGCTGGTTAATTGATTTAGACCACTGGTTCCCAACCAGGGGTCCGTGGACCCCCAGGGGTCCATGAGAACTAAACCAGGGGTCCTCGAAACAAAGTAATAAACCCATAATAAATTAATATTTACATGGGCGGCATGGCAGCAGCTCGCAGGCACAGAGTTCGGCGGCGTGTGGTGGTGACTCGCGGGAGCAGCACGTGACAAGTAAGGAACATGCGGGGGTGGGGAGGCCGGGGGAGGGTGCAAGCGAGTCTCACACAACCACACACAATGGGAGAAACATTCGTCAAACCTTGTTTGATGATAGCTGTCAAAGAGGTTTTAGGGATGGAAGCCAAAAAGAAAATACAAGAAATACCTCTATCGAACAACACGGTAAAAGCTCGAATTGAAATTATTTCAAATGACATCAAGGAGCAACTTGTTTCGAAAATAAAAAATTTGCCATGTTTTGCTTTGCAGTGTGATGAATCGACAGATGTTTCTAATTGCAGTCAGTTGCTCGTATTTGTGCTTTTTAGACAACAACACTATTAAAGAGGAATTATTGATTTCGTGGAAACTGGAAACGACGTCAAAAGGTATCGACGTCATGAATATAATAGCGGAGTATTTTGAGAAACATAGCATTATGTGGGAAAAGCTCGCCGGCTTCTGTACGGATGGCACTCCAGCCATGTTAGGATCACGCTCCGGTCTAGCAACATTAATAAAACAGAAGAATCCTTCAGCAATAACAACTCATTGTATCATACATCGTCAGGCGTTAGCTTCCAAGACTCTTCCTAAAAGCCTTGTTAATACCATGGAAATGGCCATAAAAGTGGTCAATGTTATTAAAAGCAGCGCCTTAAATACACGCCTTTTTAAAAAACTGTGCACTGAATTGGACTTTGATCATGAGACTCTTCTTTTCCACACCAAAGTTCGTTGGCTATCGAAAGACAATATGCTGGGAAGGTTATTTGAACTAAGAAAAGAGGTTGAGCTGTTTCTAGCAGAGAAGAAAATTAAAGATTTACTAGAGCTATTTTCTGATTCGAAAAGTCAGATGCATTTGGCTTATCTTGTGGATATTTTCTCACATTTGAATAAACTAAACTTACAGTTGCAAGGTTCTGGAAACATAAATTTAGCAGGTGTGGGAAACATTTTTATGTTTGAAGACAAACTGTGTGCCTTTATTTGCAAACTTCAATTATGGGTAGGCGAAAACAATTATTCTGCGTTTGTGACGTTAAAAGCACTGGTCTATGATAGTAAAGATGACATGATCACTGCAAATATACAAGACAACATCAGAAATCATCTGCAAATGCTGGTCTATGAATTCCACCGTTACATCCCGGAATATAACCAGACAGAATCAAAAGATACCCAAACGCTGATTCGCAATCCTTTTGGTATTGCTGTTGAAGAGGTTGCAGAAGAAATCCAGGAAGAGCTCATTGAATTCCAAAATGATAGGCACTGTAAGGATGCGTTTGAATCAGTTTCTCTTGAAGAGTTCTGGTGTAAAAAAGCAATTTCATATCCTACAGTTCGGGGATTCGCCTTGCGATATCTTATGCTCTTCTCACAACTTATTTATGCGAACAAGGGTTTTCTGCTTTGCTTATAATTAAGAACAAGACCAGAAATCGATTGGAAGCAAGTGATAATATTTGTATAGCTCTGAGCAACAGTATTAGCCCCAGAATTGCCCAGCTTGTAAAAAGGATGCAAGCTCAAAAATCACATTGATTTAAAATTAAAAGTTCTCTATTATAAAAAATATATTCAAATATTATTCTAAGTTTAATGTTTAACTAACAGTTATGATTAAAGTTTATTTTCAAATACTCTGAATTTTTATTTTGAACCTTGGGGTCCCTGCACCGAACAAAAAAGTCCTAGTGGTCCCTGGTCAAAAAAAGGTTGGGAACCACTGATTTAGACTGAAGACATTTTGTAGAAAGAAAATTGGCAATGTAATGGATTTTGGTGCATCCACAAGTGCTTGACAGATTTTGTTTGCTTATCATAAAATAACAGTGATCATGTTTTTATGGGGAGTAGCAGCCTGAGTTAAGAAAGGGAATACTGGAAGAGAAATATACAGAAAGGCTGTTGGAATATGTATGTATTAACTCAATGGTCTGTCTTCCTTTTCTATACTTTAGTTTTTACTGACTCCCTCTGTGACAGACAAAGCCAATTCAGTCCCCTTTTCCAGTATTTTCCAATACCCTTTGTACCCTGGTGGTCTGGAGACAAAGCCAGAAATGATCAATCAGGACCCTTGGAACATTTGGAAGGGGAGGGGAGGAACAGCAGAAAATGAGCCATTTAATGGAGGTGTCTGTCAGGTAGGATTTAGAGGTTCCTTAAACAGGGCAAGGATCTTGCTCTGTCTCCAGTCACTTGTGATGAAAGTGGACTGTTTAGTGCGGTGGCCTCTGGTATAGCACGCATGGGTATATGGATCTCATATGCAGTCTTACTACTTTGATAGCTGTTGGGACAGGCTGAGGTCAGCATTTTAAAAAGGCTCTAGTTAGGGATGCCAGCCTCCAGGTGGGAGCTGGGGATCCCCCAGAATTACTGCTCATCTCCAGACTACAGAGATCAGTACCCCTGGAGAAAATGGATGCTTTGAAAGGTGGACTGTATGGAATTGTACCCCACCAAGGTCCTTGTCCTCCCCAGGCTCCATCCCCAAATCTCTAGGAATTCCCTAACTTGGGTCTGGCATCCCTACCCCCCCATCCCCCACCAGTGCCCAGGGGGGACCTGGCAACCCTAGCTGTTGTGGTCATCTGCCGGGTTAAGAAACCTGAGGTGAACTTGGCAGTTCCTGGCTAATTCTCTCTATTTCAGTAATATGTACAAAGGTATAATTAGATTTTACCAAGGCAGGGTAGAGGGTACCTCAGGAACGCAATCAGAGTTTATCTCTGGGATGACTATTATTAAATAAACATTGCTTTGGCCTCTTTCACAGGTGTGCTTGATGGTGTGATGGGGAATGTGTATGGGCAGATAGTCCACAATCCCAAAACCTATATGTGCTGCCATTTTGGGGACAATGGCACTGGGCTATGTGGGGGTTTTCCTGCCAAAAAATGTTTTAGTGACTGTTCCTGCCACACTCTCATGTTGCCATATCTAGCTTGCTTTTGATGTGATTGTATTTTTTTATTTGTATGTGATTAGATTATTTTTATGCTTTTGTAAACTACTTTGGGACGTATTTTAGGTAGAAAAGCAGTATCAAACTCTATAGAATTTTAATGTATGAAACATATTTATTTTTTAAAAAATACAGAGTTGTTAATTATGTTTCCTAAACACACCTGGTTTCTGCTGGGGAGGGTGGCTAGAAATATAATAAATAAGTCTCTGTACATTTCAGGGAATTATAGGAGGCTAACCGAAGCAAATGTCAGTTGGTATAAAATATGGCAGTGAGACTCCTGTCTGGGGCCATCAGCTCAGAACATTACCGCTCAAGTGCTACGTGAATTGCACAGGTTGCCTGTTTGCTTCCAGATGCAATTCGGAGTGCTGGTTATTACCATTAAATTCCTTTGGAGCCTTGGGCCCTCACACTTATCAAACTGCAACTCCTGGTATATACAAAACAGATAAAAGGAAGTATTTCTTCCCACAACACATAGTTAAATTGTGGAACTCCCTGCTCTAGGATGTGGTGATGGCTGTCAACTTGGAAGGCTTTAAGAGGGGAGTGGACATGCTCATGGAGGAGGGGGGTATTTCATGGCTACTAGTAAAAATGGATACTAGTCATGATGCATACGTATTCTCTCCAAGATCAGATGAGCATGCCTATTAGGTGCTTTGGAACACAGGCAGGACAATGCTGCTGCAGTTGTCTTGTTTGTGGGCTTCCTAGAGGCCCCTAGTTGGCCACTGTGTGAACAGGCTGCTGGACTTGATACACCTTGGTCTGATCCAGCATGGCCTTTCTTATGTTCTCTCCCACACCATCCTTAGGCAGCCATCTCCTTGTGGTGCCGTCTCTTGGGATTGTGTGTATAGCAAGAGTTAGGTTAACGGCATTCTCTGCGGTATGCTCAGTTCTCTGGAATTGACTACCAGAGTAGGTGCAGAAGGTGCCTTCACTGGCTGTGTTTTTAGAAAAATTGCTCTGTTTCACAAGACATTTGGTGGTGGGTTAACTATTTTGGCAGATCTGGCTGCATTTTTAATCTGTATGTTTTTTGTTAGTGAAGTCTTATATAATTGTGTCCTTGCAACATGTTGCTGCATTGTTAGTTGCCTTAAGTCTAAGGAAGTAAGGTGGAATATAGATCTTTTAAATACATGTTTTAAATAAATGCATCCAAGTTGTTGGGGCAGTCATAGGGGCAGTGCCCAGTGAGAAAGGGAAGGCCATTAAATGGGGGTTAAAAACACAGGGAAAGGGCAGCTCTGAGGACAAGCTGAATACCTTCCTGGTTGTTGTAGAGACGGGTGATCTGTTATTCTGTATATGTGGTCCTGTGTCTGAGCTGATCTTGCTGTTCTGATGCCTGGGCCATATTTGTCCTCTGTGTGATCCTGCCCTGGAAGTGCCAGAGCTGTCCTTGCTGTTTGGTGGTGGAGGAAAATACCTTCAAGTCATAACCGACTTGTGGCAACCCTGTAGAATTTGTTGGAAGACCTGAAATTCTAGTGGAGAGAAATCATAATCTTTAGCCATATAAGTGGTTCAGATAACTGTGGTGGAAATTTGGCTTCTTGTCATAATAAGAAATGTTTTCCCTAACTCAACAAGATGGGCAACTTGTTGAATTTCAAGTCAGCTGTGCCAGAAAAGTAGAGACAAATGATTGCAGACAGCTCTGGTCTTTGAGGAAACTTCTCACAGATTAATTACACAGTAGAATAGAGCTTCCATTTTACATCATTTACTAATTCATGACAAAAAAAACCCTCTGGCAGAAAGAATATGTACATATATGCAGGTGAACAGGCAAGGGCATGCATCAATAAAATGCTTGCAGGATCATATCTAAAACAAAAAAAATACTGAGCTATAACAAGCCATTGTCAGGCATGTATTAAAGGAGCAAGAAAAACTGAGTACTTAAGGGGGGGGGAACTGATTGGGCTCTATCCTGCCAATGTACATTATCTGTGAACAGATGCTGAATGATGTGCTGTTGAACTGATTATAATGGGACTGCCTTAAAAAGTATGACCTTGATTGTGCCAGTTGCACTACACTTAAGGATTTTTCAAATTGCAAATCTTAGTTATTATATGCATAGCAGTGCTTTTAACATTATTTCCTGGGCTGCATGAACATAACTTAATCAGTACCTTGCAGCACTTGTTCATTTTGCAGGCGGTTGTCTTTTGTGACCATGACTAACACATTTGCAATCTTTCTCTTGCCTAAAGTGGAATACTGACAGCTCATTACAGGTAAAACACAGGTCTGCGAGTTTACCTGGCCTTTTTGAATATTACTGTGGAGTTGTCTGCTCTTAGGGAGGGGGTCAGAAAAGAAAATATGTGTAGTCTCTAGTCTGAAGCATAAATGTCTGACTGCTGGGTACTGTCTAAAACAGCCAAGTTGTTTTAAAATACTAGCGAATGAGCCTTGACCAGAAAAAAAGAAATAAATAATTTGAAAGCTGCTTTACTGAGTGCCTGAATTTTTTATGCTAGAAAGTGTTCCTAGAGTAAGGGTGTAGTGCGATAAAAGTTGGCCCTGCAAAGTCTCACTGAAATCATTAAGTAGTATGTAGTTCAGTGCTTTGTTTTTATTGATGTCAGTGGGAGCAGCCCACCTCAACATAGTACTCTTTTATCTTTGACCTACCTTTCAGACATATTCTTCCTCCCATTCCAGAATCAGCCATTGTACCACAGTAATGTGTATAAAGATTGTTGCACATAGTTGCATGCATGCAGTCTGCATAGTGGTAGGTCCACGGCTCAGTGGTAGAGCATCTGCTTGGTGTGCAGAAGGTCCCAGGTTAAATCCCTGGCAACTCAGTTAAAAGGATCAGGTACAAAGTGATGTGAAAGACATCTGTGCCTGAGACCCTGGAGAATGGCAGCCAGTCTGAGTAAACAGTACTGACTTTTATGGGCCAAAGTTTGATACTGTATAAGTATTTTACAATTGTAAAATATTCTAACAATCATTCTCTAATAAAGTTATGTGTATTTTAATGGCAACAGCGCAGAACTTGGCAGTCTGGTGCATAAGCTGAGGGTCTTCTTCTAATAGGAGCTTCTTTGCCAAAAGCTCAACTGACTCTTCAGGGAATTTACTAAGTAGGGGGGAAATAAGCTTTGATCTAACTTCGTGGTAGAATGGGCAACATAGTGCATGTTCGATGGTTTCAGTGTCCCCTGTTCCACACGGACATAACCTCTCTGATCTAGGGATCTTCTTATATTTCCCTTCTAAAACAGCCAATGGTAGGGCCTGGCATCTGGCAAGGGTAAAGACCTTCCTATAATTAATAGACTCAAGATGATAAAAATAAGCTGCAGGTGAGACTAAGTATCTAGATTTATCAGGTACTAGGAAAAATGGTGATTTTCCAAGGTCTGCCTGGTGTTCAATGTCTTCCACCCTTTGCTTCAAGAAACTTGATGCTTGGTCTACGCCCATGGCTAACAGGGTAGGTGGAGAAAGGCCCAGGCAGGCCATTTTATTAAGGACCGTCTTTAGCCATGTTGACTGGAACTTATCCTGTAGAAGCAGGGGTAGCAGTCCTTGAGGGATAAGATTTAATTTAAGCCAAAGAATAATGGAAGCAGTACAAACCCTTGCTCCACCCTCACCAGTCCTGCCTCCAATCTAGCAGTAGCATTTGCTATACAACGAGGTAAATGGAGGGCTGCTCTCAAGAATTTAGATTGAACCTGTTCCAGTGGGACAAAAGTAGATGAAGGTGGCCCAAGTAAAGTCCCATATGTCAGTTGTGCCAGTGTTTTCACTTGGTAAAGCTTAAGAGTGGCTGGAAAGTAATGCCCTCCCTTAGTTCTTTAAAATTTAATGATGTTTAAGGCAGATTTTTGCCCTTTCTCTGCTGTGTAATCGCTGAACTGTGTTTTTTAGAACCAGAGGTTTGTAAGACAACTACTAAGTATATAAACTTGAGAACCTGGAAAGTGTCACTCATTTTGGATGGGGTTGCATTTCTCTTGAGGGAACAGGTCCATAATCTGGGGGTGTGCTTGGACAGGTGGCAGCTGTGTCCAGGAGTGCCTTTTACCAGCTTCAACATTAGCCAGCTGTGGCCTTTCCTGGGCAAAAAAGATTTGGCCACTTTGATGCATGCCCTGGTTATATTTGGATTAGATTACTACAATGCACTCTACATGTGGCTGTTCTTGAGAAACATTCAGAAACTCCAATAGGTACAAAATGCTGCAGACAAGAAGTTGACTGGAGTGGGTTGTAAGGACCATATCACTCCAGTTTTGGCCCATCTACACTGGCTCCCAATTTGTTTCCAGGCACAATTAAAGGTGCTTGTATTGACCTTTAAAGCCCAGTATGGGAAAAGGGCCTCAAGAGGAACCCTGGCCCATACGACCACCAGTTCGGGCCAGAGCAGCTACAATGATGAGCCTGCTCCTCCGGAAGACACCTGTTCGACCTAGTTGCCAGCATCGGAGCTACAGAGGGGTAACTTGCAGCCACCTCCCCCAAGGCTGTGGGTGGGTGGCCATCTTGCCATCAGAATTAATTGAAGTGGTTAGACAGGCCTTAAGGGAAGAGCTACAGCAAATTCAAGGGCACTCTTCCCCATCTTCAACCCAGGGGTCCCATTACTCCCCAGCAGGATTACTGCCCCAGCATGTCTCCATGGAAAGGTCCAGACCAACAAAAGGACAAACCACTTCTTATAGAGATGAGTCCTATCAGTGGCCCACCAAAGCAGCCAAAAAGGCCCTATTCATTAGCACTAGCCACTGTTCAGGCAATGAGACATCCTCTTCATTGTCAGACAGTGAGAGAGAGGAAGGGGAGTTTTCTTCCAAGGAGGAATCCATTGTAGAAGAGCAACCTTCCTTTCTTTTTAATGGGGATGACTATTAGCCATTATTTGCTAAGGCCATTACAGCAATGGATCTTTCTGAGGAGCCTGACCAGGGAGAGGACATAAAAGGGGGCAGAGATCCCGTCCAAAAGGGATCAAGGAATTTCCCCCTAGACTGCCTTGTAGAGAGGTCGGTTCCCTTCCCTGAGTATTTCAAGAGGCTAGTGAAGGCAGAATGGGCCAAGCTGTTATCTAATAGGCAGTTTTCCAGTGCTCCTAAAAAAGCTTTATTCTCTGTTCCCGCATGCCATGGTTTCCTTAGTGGATGCTCCCATAGTGGCACTGCAATCCACAGATTTGCTCTCAGAGGATGGACTGGGGGATATTAAAGACTCCCTAGACAGAAAAGCAGATTATGCAGCAAGGAAGGCTCATGAGGCCACAGTGTTGACTATTAGAGCAGCAGCCATGACAGCCTTGATCTCTAGAGCCTCCACTGTACGGGCCAAAAAAATGAGTCAGCTAATTCCCAGTGACAACAAAAGAGCATTGGAAGGAGTGAACCGTATCCCAGCAGACGCATCCCTAGACTTCTTGACATTTGCAGCTTGCTCAGTGGTGGCAGTTTCCACTATTAGATGTGCTCTGTGGCTGAGGGCCTAGCAAACAGACCTCCACTCCAAATCCGTCGTGATGGCCTACCCCTTCCAAGGCAGAAGATTATTCGGAGATAGGCTGGACAAGATCCTGGTGGAGACTGGAGTCAAAAAGAAGGTTATGCCCTAGAAATCTATGGAAGGATGACAGGAGGACGTTTCTGCCCCACTTCTTTTGTTCCCATCATACACTTTCATGATCCAGACCAGATCAGAGGAGAGTACATTGGCCAACTAATGGGGTCCTTTTGAAGAGGATCCCACTTCAGCAGGTCCCCTCAATTCCAGCTGTTCCAATCCAACCAATCTGATTGATCGGCAAAACAAGGAAAACAGTGGCACCAGGCACCTGCCAGTGGGGGGCAGGGACGACGACTACAAGCGTTTCTAGCACAGTGGTTGCTGTCACAACCAGACCACTGAATTCAGCAAACCGTACAGCACAGCTATGTCATAAGTTCATCAGTCTTCCCCCAGACCGGGTTTTTTCCACTTCCCAGATCTCTGCAAGGAAAAACACAAGAACCTCAACAGCCATAAACCATCTATGTAAGGTAAGATCAATAGAACCTATTCTTCCTGGCGAGCGTCACTCAGGAGTCTACTCTATCATCTTCACCTTTCCCAAGAAAAAGGGGAACTGGAGAGCAATTCTCGACCTAAATTACATCAGCAGGTTCGTGGCACACAAGCATTTTCGAATGGAGACCCTCCACTCCATCACAGAAGCACTAATACCCGGATATTAGGACTTCAGTAGACCTTAACAAAGCATACCTACACATTCCTAGCTATTCAGGACATTGAAGATTCCTTCAGTTCTCTTACCTAGATCATTGTTTTCAATTCAGAGCCCTCCCTTTCAGGTTGGCATCAGCTCCCTGAGTCTTTTCCAAAGTGCTGGTGACACTTGTGGCACTGACTCGAAAACAGGTCATCTGAGTTCACCCTTACCTGGATGAACTTAGGAGTCATTATAGACACAAGGAAGATGTTATTTCTTCCAGAGGACAAGGTGAGCAAGATATTCCATATGGCCAAATCAATAGCCAAGGCCAAATCTGTCCTCTAGAACCATCTAGAGTCAATTGCGGCCAGGCATATTCAAGGTTCCCTCAGCACTCAGGCAGACTAGCTGAGCAGACAGAAGATCGATGAGAACAAATGGTCTCTCAAGTGGGAGACCTTTCAGCAGATTGTAGACAGGTTTGGACAGCTGGAAATGGACCTCTCCGCCTCTGCGTCCAACCATCAAGTAACAGTTTTTCTCCAGGTGCCACCATCCTAGCTTAGAGCAGGTGTATGCACTGACATCTCAGTGGCCTAAAGGCCACTTTCTGCCGTTACCAGTGATTCCAAAGGTCTTACGGAAGATACGCCAGGAATGAGTGGAAGTGATATTCGTGGCTCCAGAGTAAGAACATAAGAAAGGCCATGCTGGATCAGACCAAGGTCCATCAAGTCCAGCAGTGTGTTCACACAGTGGCCAACCAGGTGCCTCTAGGAAGCCCACAAACAAGACAACTGCAGCAGCATTACCCTGACTGTGTTCCAAAGCACCTAATAGACATGCTCTTCTGATCCTGGAGAGAATAGGTATGCATCATGACTAGTATCCATTTTTACTAGTAGCCATGAATAGCCCTCTCCTCCATGAACATGTCCACTCCCCTCTTAAAGCCTTCCAAGTTGGCAGCCATCACCACATCCTAGGACAGGGAGTTCCACAATTTAACTTACGCGTTGTGTGAAGAAATACTAACTTTTATCTGTTTTGAATCTCTCACAGCTTTAGCAGATGACCCCGCATTCTAGTACTTTGAGAAAGGGAGAAAAGCTTCTCCCTGTCCACTCTCTCCATACCATGCATAATTTTATAGACCTCTATCATGTCTTCCCTTAACCACCTTCTTTCTGAGCTAAACAGCCCTAAGCGTTTTAACCGCTCCTCATGGGGCAGTTGCTATTATCCTGATTTTAGTTGCTTTTTTCTGCACCTTCTCAAGCTTTGCAATATCCTTTTTTAGGTGTGACCAGAACTGTACACAGTATTCCAAGTGTGGTCTCATGATAGATTTGTACAAGGCAGTATGATAGCAGCAGTTTTATTCCTTGTCTAATTATGGCCACCATGGAATTTGCCTTTTTCACAGCAGCCACACACTGGATCTTCATCGAGCAATCCACTACCATCCCAAGATCCCATTCTTGGTCTGTTGCTGTCAGCGCAGATCCCATCAGTGTATATGTGAAGTTGGGATTTTTTGCCCCAATAAGCATCACTTTACATTTGCTCACATTGAATCCCATTTGTCATTTTAATGCCCATTCCTCCAGTTTGAAGAGATCCTTTTGGACCTCTTCACAATACGATTTTGTTTTAACCACCCTGAATAATTTGCTGTCATCTGCAAACTTGGCCACCTTGCTGTTTACCCCCAATTCCAGGTCACTGATGATCAGGTTGAAAAGCACCGCTCCCAACACCGATCCCTAAGGGACCCCACTGCTCACATCCTTCCATTGGGAGAACCGACTGTTGATTCCTACTCTCTGCTTACTATTTTTCAGCCAGCTCTCAATCCATAAGAGGACTTGCCCTCTTATCCCATTACTATGAAGTTTGCTTAGCAGTCTTTGATGTGGGACTTTGTCAAAAGCCTTTTGGAAATCTAAATACACAATGTCCATGGGCTCATTCCTGTCCACATGCATACTGACACTTTAAAAAAAACTCTAAACTTTTAGTGAGACAGGACCTACCTTTACAAAAGCCATGTTGGGTTTTGCTCAGCAGGTCTTGCCCTTCTACATTCTTGACAATTCTATCTTTAATAATGCTTTCCATTAATTTACCTGGAACAGATGTTAAGATAACTGCCCTGTAATTTCTCCAGTCCTCTGGCACAGAGGCTGATCTAAGGGACATGTTACATATTATTATTAGAAGTTCTGCAATTTCCCATTTGAGTTCTTGAAGAATTCTAGGAGGTATACTGTCTGGTCCCTGTGATTTGTTAATTTGCAGTTTGTCTAGACATTCCAGGACCTCCTGATTGTTACCCCAGTTCTGTGTTTTGCAGTAGCCATATGAATGTCAAGGAGTTTGTTAACTATTCTTCCATTTACAGTTCTTAGAAAGAGGCAGGCGCCAGCAATTTGTAGTTTTTCAGGGGGTAGCTTTGTAGAGCATATTACTTTTCGTTCCTTAAGTGTATAGGGGTGGGTGGCCAGCTCTCCTTTCTCCACAAAAAGATGTATCCTGTATTACAGGAATCTGTTGTAAAGTATTTCTAGACAGAGCCTACAAATCCAGGAGTTGTATTAAGCTACAGACAAGTTCTCAGGAGTGGAAAGACTACCAACATTAAGCCTCTCCCATCTCACAGATGATAGAGGACTATGTGCCATCATTGCTCCTCTTTTGTCAAGACTCAGTTCAATCCCCCTTCACTCAATCATTATTTTCAGGCATTGGTTGAAGACTGAATAGATTGGAAAAGGAAGATTCAATCTGGTGTCATAATCAGAGAAACTGCCCATCAGGCATATAAACAGCAAAATCTGTGGAAATAGTAGAACAGCCTGTAGGAATCGAGCGCACCTTGTGGGAAACCATCTTTTCCCTTTTTCTAGTAATGAAATTCTTTGCAGGTTGACATTATAATCCCACTTGGGATGCAGCAAATGACAAATATTTTTCATATAAAGGTAATAAAATTGATGCGCACAAGGGTAAAATCAGGAAGATTAGTTAGACTCTAATTAGTGCTCTTACCTAATGGACAGGAAGCACCCTTTGGAGTTCTGGGTTAACAGTGTGTGTCAAATGTTATATGTGTGGTTGACATTGAATTCTCACTGACTTGATTCAGTGCAGATTTAATAGACAAGTATTGTGTATTGCTGATGATACTCTGTTCAGTTGGTGTGTATGTGTATATAATCATGTCTTGGTTTTTGAGTTTATTGTTTGGTGCATATTGTAAACCACCTTGAGCGCACATTTGTGGGTAAAGGAGGTTTAGAAGTATTGTAAACAAACAAAAAGGAAATAAGACAAGCACAGTCTTCCTGGTCCAGTGTGATGCAGTATGCAATACATTTTTCATCATACTTGTTATTTATTTCTTATTAATAGCCCTCCCTCATTCCCAGTCAGACTGGATAAAATCTGAACAACTCAATCCAACAGTGTAGTCTCCTTAAGTACTTGGGCGTTACTTTTAAAGAGACACTAAACTTGAATGCTCATATAGCCACAATCAAAGCGTCTGCTCTTCGGATTGTGGGCTCTATTGTGAGGTTTTACTATTCAAAAGGGGATTTCCTTATTGACCCAGCAATAAATTATTTAAGAGCAAGGTCATCCCTCATGTGCTATATGGCGTGGAAATATTGGGGTGGATGGACACTACCCTCCTTAGTATAGAGGGAATCCAAAACTACTTTCTTAGGTGCATCCTAGCCCTTCCGAAAGGAACCCCAGCAGCCCTGATGAGAGCCGAAACAGGTCTCCCATCTCTCAGGGCCCCTGCACATCTCGCTATAATAAAATATTGTAAAAAACATGGACTATCAGGCCAGACGGGTTTGGTAGCAAAGCTTTTGATTACTTACTGGCAAAAGACCAAGCCCGCCAGAGTCTCCTTAATAACATTTACCATTGCAGCTCTGTACCTGATGATCTTTTAGATGCTGCTTCAGATAAATCTTTACTTGGTGACTGGGTATTTAGGATGGATGCCTTAATTGACAAAGTAACAATCCGAGAATCTAATTTCCCCCCGGTTCCATAACTATAAGAAAGACCATCTTAGATCTTCCTATTTAGTTAATCTCACATCTCAGAACCTTAGGGTGGCTTTCACCTCCCTAAGATTTCAGACCATACCTTCAGCCTTTCTGACAGGGCGGTATAATAAAATCCCAAAGGAACATTGCACATGTATCTGTGGATCTTTATTACTGGAGGACATTTTTCATTATGTGCTATCATGTCCATTGTATAGTGAGCCTAGAGCCAAATTCTAGGATGGAATTTTGAAGGGAGTAAATTTTTGTTCTGAAATTGATAAAAGAATTTTTTAATCTGACTCTGATTTGCATGTCACCTTTAGAATGTCTCAATTTGCTATAGCAGCCAGGAAGATTAGAGCTCTTGAAGCTATTAGAAAATTTTTGTATAGGAAGGCAAATGAGTGCGATCTTTGTTTTAATAGAGATTTTGTATGAAATAGTTTTTATCCAGGCAATGTATATTGATGCAATTTTATCCCTTTTTTGGTTTTTTGTACATATGTAAGGATATTTTGTAATGGCCTATGGCTGAACAAATAAATGAATTCTCAGTCAAATCTGAAGTAAAATCTTTTAGTTAATCTGTTTTTTTTTCTTATCACAGGGCGTGATAATGCATGTGAGAAAACATCATATATGTTTCTGCGAAAAGAACTTCCTGTACGGCTTGCTAATACCATGAGAGAAGTAAATTTATTGCCTGACAACTTGCTGAATAGACCTTCGGTTAAACTAGTCCAGAGCTGGTAGGTAAAGGGAATTGGTATGATTCTGTGACTTTGGCAAGTAAGAGTAGTTCTGCAGCTTGGACAACTATAGTGGCTCCTTGTCCCTTCCTCATAGCTTCTCTTCCCATCCCCTTGTTCCAAATCTATTGTCTTTCCTACTCTAGTATATGTACCAGTATTTCATCTGAAACGAGGGGTACTTCATGCATGAGGGTAGGGCGAGGGGGGCAGAGTTAATTATTCAACATTATATTGCATAAGTAAGCATTAATACTTTCATCCCATTTTACAGCTGAAGAACACTGAGGCACAGCCATAAGTAACTAGCTAAAAATCACTCTGTACATCCATGGCAGAGAATTCTTGAGCACAAATAAATTTAAGTGTCCTTGAGCATATGCAGAATTTCCCCCCCTCATCGCTGAGCAGCTGCAGCTTTTCTCTGTCCACCAAATTTTGAAGTAATACATAATTATCATCACCTTTATTAGGCATTTACCACACCATAGTTATAAAACAAGATTATAAAAACCAAATAGTCTATAAAAGATTTAAAATAACTTTATTAATAACATTATCTAGGGGTGTGTATAAGCAGTTCGCATATCTTTGATACAGCTAGCAGGTATCTGGCTACTTGTTGAGTGATAACAGAATTTCTGTCTGATAAAAGATACACCACCAACTGCTGGTCTGAGAAACTGAGCACTCGACAACAAATGTCTGATATAAACCTCAGCCTCAAATAAAACTTACAATGGAATAACATATGAATTAAGTGTTCAGGTACCCCAACCATGCACGGACAACACCTGTCACTGAGAGGAATTATATCTACCACGTAAAATGGTTGGTGGAAGAATATTAAACCTGGAATGCATAAATGCTCTGCGGACATCAGGTGATTCCAAACGAAATAAGTAAGCAGCTACAGTTCCATAATCCGGAACAACATCATGAAACATGGGAGAACAAGGTGTATTTGCTAAAGAAAATAAAGTTTGCATTTCTATATCTAGCAAGCACTGATACAGCAATCTAAAGGCCTGCTCTTTTCCAATACCAATAGATGAAATAGTGGTGAAAAAGCTCTCCCTGGTAGCTATTTTAGGTTCAAAAAGCAGCTCCAGACTACTGTAGCTCAGAAAAACATGTAGCATTAAAGGAAAGACAGAGATTAATATACAATGCATCACTAAATAACAACCTTTAAGATACATAAAACCACAAAACAATTTAAAACATTAAAACCATAAACCAGGTGGCCTTAAAAGCAACTCAGATGCCACCATGTAACCGTGTTTCAGCAGGTCAACCCCCCACAGATGTCAGTAGTGGGGGAAAGGATGGGGAGGCCAGCAATGATGGATAAACCTGCGGTTATCTATTGAGTTCTGTACAGGAGGCCCAGAGGTTCCCAGCTCAGAGTCCTCAAGGTAGTGGCTGTGTATCTTGTCCCTGTGTCACTTAGCAGTAGCAGAGGGAAGAGTAAAGATGTATTCTTTAAGTGGAGAAAATTTGCTGTCTGTAAGGGGTACCCCTGAGGAATTAGGCAAGATAGAGGGTGGTAAAGCTGGAGTGGGACTGGATAGAACCACCTCTGCATTAATCGCTACGGGTGTGCAGGGCTGAGGCAATACAGAACTACTGTCCTTTATTCTCAGGAGTCTGTTTCAATTGCTCCAGTCTGCCAATGATCTCCATTTGCTCTGCAGCAGAAAGAGCTATAAAGAACTAACCAAATCCTACTCAATGTTGTCTTCGAGAAGGAGACACTCTTCCTCTGTAGGGGCAGGTGGATCAGCCCAGCTAATTAAATCATGGTGAAGGGCTCTGGTTTGGATTCCCTCAGGAGGCTTCTCCACTGCTGCCGAACCAGAAGGGTATGATGTTTTCAAATTAAGAAGCAGAGCTAGCGTTATATTCTTAAACACCCATGATGGAAAAATTCCTTTGGCGTTTAGAAGGCGTTTCTGCTGAAGAAGTAGTGAGGGGATAGTTGACAGTCAAAGGTTAGTAACAGTTTGCGTGCCTGGTGTTAAGAGTCTTGATTGATTTCAAGTCCAGGTGTCTAATTTTGCTGCCAAGTAGAGTTCTCAAATGCTGTATGGCGTGGAGCTTTGTATTCCAAGGAGGAATGCATCCGTTGTGCCGGTGGATGTTCAGACAGATCTTACGAGGCTGTAAAATTAACTGATAAGAATCACCTGCTCTACCAGGTTGGAGTGAGCTGGAACTCGTATGACTCCATGGAGCAATTCCTTGAAATGACTCAGCATAACTTGGGTCTGGGAAACTCGGGTTGTTAGGCTTTGTTACCAGCTGAGTTAGGTGGTCAAGCTTTGACAGCACTGAATTTAGTTGTTCAAAGATACTTTCCACGGTTTTGGCAGTCAGTAAAGAGAGCTCTTTCAAGGTTTTGCTAGAGCTTTCAACGTTTTCCTCATCTTCCCGTGCAGTAGCATTTGGATCTCCACTTTGATCTACACACATAGCATTTAAGTGAAACTTCAGTGGTGTTAGATAAGACTGCAAAGTGGTTTGAAGTAGGTACTTAATATGTGAGGCTATTAGCAGGAGCAAAGTATTCTCCAATCTAGCTTTGCTTACACACTGGAGGGGAGATTGAAAACATATGTTTGAGCCGGGAGATCCAAACTCCCAGCTTTTGCACACCTGATTTTACACACTTCAAAATCTCAGAGACTCAGGCTTCAGACCTCAGTGTTCTGTCTGACGCAGGTTGCTGAAGCCTTTATGAGGCCTAATTTGGGGGTTTGATGAATTCACACTGGTAAATGCCTCTAATATAGTAATGGAATAAATCAGAGCAGCTCAGGAGACAGCAACAGATATACATTTTTGCTGGGCACAGGCACTGACAACTGGATGCAGCTGGATGCGGCTATCGACAAGTTTTCTTGCCCTAATTACAGGAGGCTTGGCGATAGGCTTAGAGATAACACCAGCATCTATGAATCCCACACAATTGTAAACAAGCTGAATTCATAAAACAACAACTTACAATTAATTAGACTGTCCTCCATCTCGTAGGCAGGAAACTTTCTACAGAATCACCGCATCCTGGGAACTGATGATCTGGAGCTCTTTGTTTCCCAGAGAGGAACCTCTCTTAACACAAATTCTCAACATAGCCCTCTCTTTAGCTACTTAAATCCAGAGATTGGGGCCATGAACTGATAAGACAGATCTTTGTACAAACCTAAGAAAAGCCCAGATTTGCAAAAAAAATCTGAAATCTTAAAAAAAATATTGGGAGGTTAAACCCCCTCCCCAAATAATAGAACCATTGTTTGTAGCGTCAAGAAACAAATTCCCTCTCAATGGTCATTGCTAGGCCACCACTACAGTGTTGCCAGCTTTCAAGCCTTGGTTTCACTCAGTAAAAGGCAGGGGGAGGAGGCAGGGGCCTCTTCAGGGAGAACTTATTAGGAGCAGGCATATCAGCAACTACCAGGTGACTTGCTATCACTCAGCTTGCATGACTAACCCAGGTCCTCACCTAGGCCTGGCTGCTTGCTACTGTTCAACAGCAGCCACTTCATGAAAGCCAGTGTGGCACGGTGGTTAGAGTTTCAGACCAGGATCTTAGAGACTCAAGTTCTAATCCCCATTCTGCCATGGTGCTCACTGGCACTCCATCTGCAATTTGTTCCATACCAGTCCAGCAATTTGTTTTCAGTACCAGGATTGAATTTATTGTTAGTAGTACCTTTGAGCATGAGCAGAGTGCCTTTCCCTCCCCACTGAATATCAAGGAAGGTAGGGTTGCTGCACAGGTATTGCAAATGTCACTGTGTGTGACAGCAGCTAAACATCACAAGTTTCAGAATATGGAAAAAATAAGAACTATATGAGCCCTCATAGAAAATATAACGGGGGGAAAGACTTAATTGGTGATTTTGTAAAAAAAAATAAAGCTACATATGCTCTTAAGTAGCCAGTTAGTTATGCATAACTTCTGAGCTTGCTCCTCTAATAAATTTCCCGTTGATGTCTTAACATTTTGAGGAACAGATCTCTTGTTCTATTTCTAAAGAATTTACCATTTTGTTAAACAGGAGAAACCTGCAGAAGGAATGAAGCATAGGGGGAGATTTTTAAAATACCAGTTTATTACCCAGTTCTATTGGAACTGTTGAAGGAATGTATTGAGAAAGCTATGACAGAGTTTCACTTTACTGTTAATAAATGTGGGAGATGAAATTTAGAAACGTAAGCTGAGTACAGGTTCTTTTGTGCCACGAGAGAGAGAATATCTGCAGTTATGGTAGATACACCATTTAATAGTTACGGCACATTGTGTGCACTGTCATTTGTTATTTTTCTTCATATGGTTATTTGTACTGCTGTTTGATGAGAAGAAATTAATTGAATTAAATTTGAATTAATTGGTTTGACTGTTGATTTGACAGTTATCTTTTATTATACTTAAAATGTAACTAATGTAATAGGCAGTGCTGAACAAAATTTAAAATATCTGATCGTTACTGTATTTCAGAAATATGTGATTTAACTAGGTTGCAGCCCCATGGGTATTTTTGCTCTGTCTTTGCTCTCACACTGGAATTGTGTTTTTCAGAGGATCCCTTCACCTTCGTCCTCTAGTCATCCACTTTTCAGGGTTTCTTGTGCTTTGTTCTGATCTTTCCCAAACCTGCTTTCTTACAATTTATCTTGAAATGTTACCATATTTCCTGAGAGATCACAATCCAAGCAGGTGTGCATAGGGCATAAACAGGAAGGTGTGCATTTTTTAACCTCCTGCCTATGTCAACACTATATTACTGTGATTATCCACATGTGGCTGCCACCACCCCTTATGCCACTGCTGGGCTTTTTGCTAGCTTTTGAAATAATTGCTAGTTGCTGTAGCGTTATACTGATATAGCAACTATCAGTGTTTTTTAAAGCCAGCTTATTGACTTCTGGTAGTGGGGGTGGGATGGTGAACATGAAGGGGTAAGTGAGTAGAATCATAGAGTTGGAAGGGACCACCAGGGCCATCAAGTCCAACCCCCTGAACAATGCAGGAAATTCACAACTACCTCCCCCCTCCACGCCCCTAGTGACCAAAAGATGGCCAAGATGCCCTCCCTCTCATCATCTGCCTAAGCTCACAGAATCAGCATTGCTGACAGATGGCCATCTAACCTCTTCTTAAAAACCTCCAGGGAAGGAGAGCTTACCACCTCCCGAGGAAGCCTGTTCCACTGAGGAACCGCTCTAACTGTTAGAAAATTCTTCCTAATGTCTAGATGGAAACTCTTGATTTAGTTTCAACCCATTGGTTCTGGTCCGACCTTCTTGAGCAACAGAAAACAACTCGGCACCCTCCTCTATATGACAGCCCTTCAAGTACTTGAACATGGTTATCATATCACCTCTCAGCCTTCTCCTCTTCAGACTAAATATACTCAGCTCCTTCAACCTTTCCTCATAGGACTTGGTCTCCAGACCCCTCACCATCTTTGTTGCCCTTCTCTGGACCCGTTCCAGCTTGTCTGCATCTTTCTTAAATTGTGGTGCCCAAAACTGAACACAGTACTCTAGCTGAGGTCTAACCAGAGCAGAATAAAGCAATACCATCACTTTGCGTGATCTGGACACTATACTATTGTTGATGCAGCCCAAGACTGCATTTGCCTTTTTAGTTACAGCATCACACTGCTGACTCATGTTCAGTGTTTGGTCTACTAAAACCCCAAGATCCTTTTCACACACCCTACTGCTCAAACAAGTCTCCCCCATCCTATAATTATGCATTTGATTTTTCCTACCTCAATGCAGAACTTTACATTTGTCTTTGTTGAAGTGCATTTTATTAGTTCTAGCCCATTTCTCCAGCCTGTCAAGATCATCCTGCATCTTGGCTCTGTCTTCTACCGTATTTGCTACCCCTCCCAATTTAGTATCATCTGCAAATTTAATAAGCATCCCCTCTATTTCTTCATCCAAATCATTTATAAAGATGTTGAACAACACAGGGCCCAGCACAGATCCCTGAGGAACTCCACTAGTCACTTCTCTCCAAGTGGACGAGGAACCATTAACTAGCACTCTTTGGGTACGATCTGTCAACCAGTTGCAGATCCATCTAACAATAATAGGATCTAACCCACATTTTCCCAATTTGTCAACTAGAATACTATGTGGAACCTTATCAAAAGCCTATGTGGAACCTTATCAAAATCTAGATAAACTATGTCTACAGCATTCCCCTGATCCAGCAAGGTAGTAACTTTCTCAAAAAAGGAGATAAGATTAATCTAGCATTACTTATTCTTGAAAAACCCATGCTGCCTCTTAGTGATCAGATCCATCCTTTCTAAATGCTCAAGGACAAACTGTTTGGTGATTTGTTCGAACACTTTTCCTGGTATAGAAGTCAAGCTGATGGGTTGGTAGTTACCCGGATCCTCCTTTTCCCCCTTCTTGAAGATGGGGACAACATTTGCCCGCCTCCAATCTTCTGGCACCTCACCTGTTTGCCAAGACTTTTCAAAAATAATGGACAGAGGTTCCAAAATTACATCTGCAAGTTCTTTGAGTACCCTTGGGTGCAATTCATCTGGCCCAGAGGATTTTGTTTCATTTAAAGAAACCAGGTGTTTGTGTACTACCCCAACGCCAATTCTAGGCTTCAAATCCCTTCCCTCATCACATGTTCTGTTTATGCCATGTTGAGCACCACTTCCCTCACAAGAAAAAACTGAGGAAAAGTAGGAACTGAGGAGTTCTGCCCTCTCTTCATCTCCTGTTACAATTCCACTTTCCGGTAGACGCAATGGGCTTATCTTGTCCTTGTTCTTACTCTTACTCTGTACATAGGAAAAGAACCCTTTTTTTGTTGTGTTTAGCATCTCTCGCTAGCCTAAATTCATACTGAGCTTTAGCTTTCCTAACACTGTCCCTACAAGCACTAGTTATTTGCTTATAGTCCTCTTTGGTTATAAGGCCCTCCTTCCACTTCCTAAATGAGTCTTTTTTATTTCTCAACTCTTTAAAAAGCTGTTTATGGAGCCACCGTGGCCTCTTTAGGCTCCTCCCATTTTCCCTTCTCATAGGAATGGTTTGGGATTGTGCCTTCAGTATTTTATTTTTAAGAAATGCCAACCCTTCTTGAACTCCCTTCTGCTTAAGTATTTCTGACCATGGGATTCTACCTAGCATAAGTTTAAGTTTGTTAAAATTTGCTCTTTTGAAGTCCAACCTACATTGGTTCTTGTGGGTTATCCGGGCTGTGTAACCGTGGTCTTGGTATTTTCTTTCCTGACGTTTCGCCAGCAGCTGTGGCAGGCATCTTCAGAGGAGTAACACTGAAGGACAGTGTTACACTGTCCTTCAGTGTTACTCCTCTGAAGATGCCTGCCACAGCTGCTGGCGAAACGTCAGGAAAGAAAATACCAAGACCACGGTTACACAGCCTGGATAACCCACAAGAACCAATGAACTCTGACCGAGAAAGCCTTTGACAATATTTCCAACCTACATGTTTGACTACGTACAGGTTTTCCTCTCCCCAAGATTGTAAATTCCAAGAGTACGTGGTCACTACTACCCAGGATGCCTACTACTGTAACCTCATCGACCAGTTCTTCCCTGTTGGTGAGAATCAAGTCTAAGATATCAGACCCCCTTGTTTCCCTGTCCACCTTCTGGAATAGGAAGTTGTCAGCAAGACAAGTCAGGAATTTATTGGATCTTGCATTTTTAGCAGCGTTGGACTTCCAATAGATATCCGGGTAATTAAAATCTCCCATGACCACCATGTCCTGTCTCTTTGAGAACTTTGTGATCTGGTCTAGGAGCATCCTATCCAAGTCCTCTGCCTGATTTGGCGGTCGATAGCAGACCCCCACGAGAATATCACGATTATTTCTTATTCCTTTTATGTTTACCCATAGAGTCTCGACTGCACTACCATGCTCAGATTCATGTACTTCTTCACAAGTGTACACATCTTTGACATACAGTGCTACTCCTCCCCCTTCCTTATCAATATATCCATTTTAAACAAGTTGTACCCTTCAATCTTAATATTCCAATCATGAGTGACATCCCACCAAGTTTCAGAAATGCCTATTAGGTCAAAATCCCCTTCCTGTATTAGGGCTTAGAGTTCTTCCTGCTTGTTTCCCATAGTCTGCGCATTAGTGTACAGACATCGGAATCCGTGGTTTATGTGCCCCGTGGTTTTCGTTTCTGTACTTAACTGTGAGTTTATGATTCCTTGCATACATGCCACTCCCTGCAAATCTTTATTGTTCTCGTCTCCAGATATTATCAGCATACAAGGCTTTAAATTGTTGTCTCGCTCCCCCATAGGATTTAGTTTAAAGCCCTCCTGATCAGGTTTGCAAGGCTCTCACCAAACACATTTTTCCTACCCTCGAGAGGTGTAAACCATCCCCCGACAGAAGAGCTTCTTCTCGATAGCCTAAGCCATGGTCCAGAAATCCAAACCTTTCTTGACGACACCACCTACGCAGCCAGTCATTAATTTGGAGTATTCATCTTTCCCTTCCTAAGCCACGACCTTCAACAGGCAGAACTGACGAGAACACAACCTGCGCCCCCAAGTCCTTCACCTTCTCACCCAGAGCCATGTAGTCTCTTTGAATACGTTCTGGGCTGTGCCAGGCAATATCATTTGTTCCCACATGAACAAGAAAGGGTAATAATCTGTGGGCTTGATGAGTCTTCCTACCCTTTCTGTCACATCCTGGATGCGTGCACCCGGTAAACAGCAGACCTCTCAGGACAAGTCAGGTTGGCATACTTTAGACTCTACCCCTCTCAGGAGGGAATCCCCAATTACGAGAACACGCCTCCTCCTAAATTGTGGGGCGGAAGATCGAGTCCTCTCATGTGCAGGAGCCTGAGGAATTTCTTTCATGCTTTGGGGGGATAGCCCTTGTTCCAGTGGTCCAGAATCAGTATCTGTTGGGAGATCCTGGAACCGATTGCTGAGCAAGAGAGGATCTGGATGTGTCCTGATTTTCCTACTCCTGTGGGCCACATTCTTCCATGCATCCTCCTCCTGTGTTGCTTGTACCTCCACTTGTTCAGATTCCTTACTCTCCTGCTCCTGTTGCTCGCTAAAGAGAGCTTCATGAGTTCTGTCCATGAACTCTTCACCTTGCTTTAAAAAATGGAGTGTGGACAAGTGTGCCTCAAGACCCTGTATCTTCTCCAGCAAGGCTACCAACTTATACTTGCTGCAAGCGTAATTAATGTTACCCTCAGGTAAAAAGACAAACATGCTACAGACCTTGCATGTTACTGCCTCAGCTCCCTCACTAGTCACAGTGCTGTGATCTATTTCTGAAGTTTCTTTCCTAGGCTACTCTGATAGTTTCCCTGGCAAACCTTCTTTCAAGGCTCCCTCCTTGAAGAAGTAAAACACTCAGCACATAAAAAATATATATTACAAAGCCCCCAGGCCAGACCCCCAGGCCACTCTCATACACACAGCAACCTCAACTACTGCTCCCCAGCCACTGAGGAAAACACAAACTTTACAGTAAAACTTTCACTGACCGTTCTCTAAGCTCCTCCTCTGTCTCTCTCCCAGCTGCTCAGGCCAGCCTCTGGCAAGCAGAGCCTATTTAAATACTCTCAGCCCCACCCTCAGCAATCAACAGCACAGCAATTACCTTCAGCCAGCTACAGCTTTCTCTAAGCTCCTCCTCTGTCTCTCTCCCAGCTGCTCAGGCCCAGTAAATCAAGGAGGAAACTTCCACGTGGACACTTTGTTGCTACTGAGAGTTTTTCCGCATTTGCAGCTGCAACCTATCAACAATTGAGAATTGTTGCCATGTGGATACAGCCCTAGTCCATTCTTTGCAGATTTCATTAACTCCATAGTTTCAGGACCATTTTTAAATAAAGGACAAACAAAATCTCCTATCTTGCTTCTTTGGGAAATTATTTTTCATGGCTTCTCCTTGAATAGTTCTATGTGAAACGTTGTATTCCTATCTATTTCAGGTATATGCAGAGCTTTCTTGAGCTTTTAGAATATGAAAGTAAAAGCCCTGAAGATCCACATGTTCTAGATAAGTAAGTGATTCTTTTTTAAAAAATTAAAGTTGGGAAAACAATTTATTAATCTACTGTCGTATATCAGTTTCCGAAATTATCTGTGGTTTTAGGAATATTTTAAACTGGGAAATGATTTTAGGTTTGTCCTAAACTAAAAGGCTGCTGGTTTTCCAAAAATGTTTTACTAAATAACATATTAAGTAGTTTCTGTTTTTCATGCAAACCTAAAATAGTTTAAAATGTGTGCGTGGTCTTTCCCTGTACAAGCCCAGGGGGGCACCCTAGCACCTGATCTATCAGGCAGAGATGCACATTCTAATCTCTTATCCTGGATTAATGGTGGAATGCAGAAGGAGCTCCAAGCTTCCGTTGCTATAGTCATGGCTAATCTTCTGGAGCAAGCCATTCAGTCTGTCCAATCTAAAAAGCACAAGAAAAGATAAACATAAATCTAAAAGCAGAAGCTTTTCACATTCCCTAGTAGGATCCCACAAGACGCATAGAGGGGGTGACAGGACTTCCTGTTTAGCATTACATAGTTTCACCCCTCAAAAAAAAAAAAAAAATATATATATATATAGGGGCCTAAGGAGTAAGAGTCCCATTCTAGGCCAAAATCCAGGAGCCAAAACCCTCTGATGGATTGAGTCTCAGGTATCAGAGCTCTCTGACTCTTTCTCGGGTAGGGAGGAGGGGGAACTCTTAGAGGATGAGTAACCCATTGTGACTATTGTGCAAACTCGCCTTTCCCCCCAAGAATCTTTCCTAAGGTCTTTTTCAAAGTTCAGTGGAAATTCCCAGCAGTAAGAAAGAGGCAGAGGAACCTGATCCCTCCTGTCCAGCAGTTTCAGTAAGAGCCTTCCCGACCCTTTGGTACATCTTCTTCAGGAATTCCATTCCTGCCTGAATTCAACAAGGTGGTCAAGTCAGTGTGGGAGGCACCAGCTCGACCAAAGGCCAACCATCAAATCATTTTACATTTTTATTCACTGGTCCCAGAAGTGGTGAATTACTTGAAGTTCCCAGTGGTAGACATCCTAGTGGCAGATTTGATTTCCAACACAGTGAGTCTGAAGCAGACAGACTCTCTAGGGATCTGTGTTACAAGAGAATTGACCTGGCCCTGCACAAAAACTTTGAGGGCTTGGCTGCAGTTCTGTGAGACTTAATAGTGGGCTCCTTTTTCTCCAAGGTGGTCGATCTCTGGGCCTCAGATCCCTTGATGGCCAACAGTCACATCAAAAAGAGCTAATTTCCCTGGCTGCACCTTTTTTCTGATGCATCCTTGGACTCTCTTCAACTTTCTGCCAGAGCAGTGGCATAGAATGTGGCACTTGGCTCCTCAGCTTTTTGGGGATGGCAAAGACAAATACCCTGGAGAGAACAATAAAAAGGTACTGCTGACAAGCAGGAAGAAAAGTAAACCGAAGAAGAGGCGCCACTCCTTTCATGAGGCTGGACCCAATACCTATCCTTAGAAGTTGTGTGCAATGCAGCAACCTGGAAGTCTGGGCATGCGTTCACTTGCCATTATCATGCTGATAGTGTGGCCAATGCATCCTTTTGTAAAAGAGTCAGCAGGCTCTGACAGAATGACATGTCAGTTTGTCCACCCAGGGATATACTACTTTTTTATATCCCACCCTGGACAATGGAAAAATTGTTCACAAACTGTGAATTTTTCTTCTTGGTGGTCCTAGGGTGAGGCAATGTTACCTGCACTTGTTGGGAGTCCAGGAGGGAGAACCTTGAGGCAGCCTCTAAGGGGATATCTGGTCTGACTCTTCCAAGTTTAGTTATTTTGAGCCTGAAGGGCTGTACCTGTGTCTCTCTCCATGTGTTCTTTTTTCTCCCAAGTTTGGTTTCTTTTTTTTAATGGCTGTTTGGAGCTTATTAGTGAGTTTGGGGGGAGTTGGATTGCTTCTGGACCAGTCTGGCTACTTGTGGGAGAAGCCCTGGTCATCTGGAGTCACAAAAAAAGGTTAGTAACCTTGACTGCCTTCAGGGAGAGCTTCTTCCTATTAGTGGAGACTGCCCGACTCTGGAACCACCAAGACAGTAATTCACTGTAAGTGAACAAAATTTCCATGTTGGTGTCTTCTACCAAAGAGTTGGTCTTAATGGAGACCAACTACCTGTCTTGAGTCTATGGTTCTCCTTCTAAAATACTGCCTTCTGCAATTTCCTTTAAAAATCTAGCAATAGCTTACAGGATAAGAAGCCTCCAAAGCTGGGAGGGGGATGATGACACACCCTGGTAACAATGTTTTAAAAATAATAGATTGATGTGTTAATGCTAAATAACATTTGCATTATACATTCTTTTCCAATTGTTATGAGTTCTGTGTTTAAGATGTAAAATTGATTTTAAGATGAAGTGCAGTGGTATTTTCAAGGGATGCAGTTTGGATTGTTACTAGTGAAAAGGGACTAATTGGCAACTTTATGAAGTTAGTATACCACTGATTATATCCCAGCTTCATATAACACTTGGTTATAATATATATAATAAACAGTTTACAAAACTGAAGTACAACCCAAACATGAAAAACATTGATCCTAATACACAAATTCAGTTAATCAGTTTTTTTCAGTATAGTAGTCATATACAAACAAGCAATTAAAGCAAAAGAAAACTCACCAAATCAGTACAAAAATCCAAATATAAATAGTGTTTGAAGTGATAATTTACAAGTCAAACAGTCCCACATTCAGCAGCTTGGTCCAGTAAAAACTGATGACTACGTTTGATCTTTGGCCTTCATCACCTGCTGTTATGTGAACTTCCACTTTCTTAGTTATCACACTCCAGTGACCAAAACCCCTTCCATGATACTGGTTTTGATATACTGGTAATTTCTGCTGTCTGAAGTGATTTTGATTATTGGAGTGTGACTTCCTTGCTTCTGTCTACAGCAGAAAATGCTCCTTGGGATACTGTTTCTTGGAGACAGGGGATTCCCAAGAACAGCATGAATGGGAGACAAAGGTCTACAATGGGAGGAGAAAATTGGTGAAAATCACCCCTCCACCCACACACACACACACACACACACACACACACACACACACACACACACACACTTCCATTCACAGAAATTCTTTGATAGAGCCATACCACTGAGCACAATATCAGTACAGTATAATGTGGTCTAGAGGCCCTCAGGCACACAAAAGGGTCTATGCAGATAAGAAAAAAGCATAGATTGCATTTGTGCTGATAGAGTTTTTAAATATTATTTGTAAATGACTGTACAATCTTAAACAGAGTTATGTCCTGAGTGCATTGGCCAAAACAGATTTAGGATGACACTATTAATTCTCTTCACAATGGTAGACATCAGGTTTCAGTGAGCATAAAATAAAGTATCCTCTTCCCTGATTCATACAAGTATAGTTCACAGTCTAGTAACAGGCAAGGAAAATGCTATTTTTGAGTGATATGAAACCCAGAAGAATACCTATGAGGCCATTAGTAGGATTAAGTCTGCACTTGAAAGTAAAGGAGGTAGAAATGGAGTTCTGAAAATAAGCCCAGATTTCCTTGTAACACAAACTGTCCACTAAAAACGATAAATTTTCATATTCTTTCTTTTTAAGGAAGGCCTAAGTAGAATGTCCTTTTAATATTTAGATCTCCTCACATACAAAAAGATAATTTCCTCATTTGAAACTATGAAGTAGAGCAATGGACTTCTCTTGCCCTTAACTCTCAGATCCTCATAGAATCAGCAGGATCTAATCTAGCTGAAGCTTTAGGCATTAAAATAATTTTCAAGAAGGGGTGCTTGTCCAATCAGCAAGGTAGGTGAGTAGGTTAAAAACCCTCCTTGTGCAATTTGAAGGTTTTGAGGTTTGGGATTAGGTTGTTACTGTTCATATTTCTCAGTTATTATTGTTAGACTAACGGATCATTTGAAAACTGCATGATGAATTTGCAAAAGTGCTTAAGCATTGCTGATTAGACTGGAAAAGGACAAGTAAAGGTGCCTTTAAAAGAGGAGTACTCTTTCACAATCAGAAATGTATGTTAGAAAAGTACCTGCAAAGAAAATGGATCTGATTTTATTACTTGATAGAAAATGTTATATTTACTTCTCAGCAGTTCTATGAACAAGAGTAACTTCCTGACACCAGATATAGAAAATGAAACACATAAAAATGTATGGAGAGTTTCCATTGTTAATAGAAGTTAAAAAGAAAATATATTTAAGCATTATTTTTCTCTTGCATCCAATATTTATTGTTCTTAACAGAGTTCATAAAACATGTTATTGAAAATGAGAATACTTGCTGCTAAAGCGGACCTTCAAAATGGAAACATATAGGACCATTTTTTGCTTAGAAAAATGGATATAGTAATATGCATCTTTCATTCAAATCAAATTTGTGCAGGTTTTCTTTTTTTGAATAATTCTGTTCTGGAAGAAGGCAAAGAGCTTCCTGATCACATTTTTTCAGCAATATGAGCAATAAATGAGCTGGAGAGGTGAGGGCTAGGTGGTAAGCTATTAGATTATATGGCAAAGTAAAAGGTACTGTATTTGTTCTTTAGAATCCAGCCCATAATACATATTAATTTCACAGATGCCTTAGGTTGACTCCAGAAGTCATTTTCTACCACCCCTCTCACTTCATCCTTATACAGTAACTGTAGGTCCCCTTTCCCCCAGGAGCTGTATTTTGGGAGGTGCAGTGAGCTGCTGCTGGAGTGGGAAAATGGGACAACTCTGTTCCGCTGGGGCAAGTGCCCCTCCATCAGGCAGCAGTGTAGCAGCAGAATTAAGCTGGAGGAAGAAGTAGAGACCTGGTGGATGGGATTTCTACTCCCCATGAGTTCCTTGCAGGGCTTTGCTTACTTTCATTAATTGTGGCTAGCAACGAACCTCAATCTGCAATCATGATTAAAAGGAGTTTACTGTGATAGCAAAAGTCCTGGTGAAAACATAACATGAACTGACTATAAAAATGAAAGGTAGGATAGGTGGTTTCAGACATTAGTGGGTTAGTCTGGCCCCAAGCTTGCTCAGAAAGTTTCATGGTTGGACAGGGATTTTTACTCCAGGTTTCTCTGTACCAAATCTAACACTATATTATATTGGCTTTTGGTGGCTTTCTGTGTGATACAGGACGTCAAGTAGTGTTGTTCTGCATAGATCCAAGCTCCTTGACTGCCAAATTCTGTTTCAAGGAAATGAAGGAAAGCCATTATAGTGGCTTGAAAAGAGAAAGTGCACTTCATATGTGTCTTGCTGCTAAACAGAATATCATAATAAATTTCTTCCCCATGGTACCAAACTTGGATCTGCAAAAGCCCCTTTTACACTGTTGAAGTTTGGTCAAATTGCCTGTTTTGAAACAGCTGTGTCCTTCCCCCAGGTGAGGAATGCTGGAGGCCCAGAACTGAAGTGTGACGAAATGTTATTTACTGCTCTTACTTACTGGGTGCAAAATTTTTGCAGTTAATTCAAAATATACGTATTAAGTCTTCAAGTACCTGAAATGTTTAGATTGACATTTTGTGAATATAGTACATTCCCTGGCATATGTATAATGTATTGCACTATATAATGTGCTGGCAGGTGGTCTCTAGGTGCCATTGGCTGAACTGCTGAGATCCTAGAAATTGACAGGGCAGTCAGAAGGCTTTAAGGAAAGAGGGTGTAGAGGGCCTAGGAAGGTCGCATACCCAGAGAAGCATGCAAGCTTTAGGAAGGAGGACTTGGAGTTGTTCAGAGGGATGTCAAGGCAAGAAAATAAAGCCTCCAAGGAAATGGTAGATGAGAGAGAAAATGGAAAGGGGCCCAAGGCATACCTGACCCTGAATTATAGAAATGAGAGAGGCTAACATTCAAATAACTATTTGAAATAACCAGCCAATGGTACTGAGTGGAGGTTTTGAGACAGATTTGTATTATGAATTAATATTTTAAATTCTATATGTAGAATTCCCATTTTTGGAGAGGCAGCATATTTATAAATAAATAAATAAAATTTTAGTCTCACATGGAGAGATTTTAGTTAACTGTAACATTTTCTTTCTGACTTTTTTCCTTCAGTTTCTTAGATGTCTTAATTAAAGTCAGGAACAGACACAACGATGTTGTTCCTACCATGGCCCAAGGAGTGATTGAATATAAGGAAAAATATGGCTTTGACCCGTTTGTGAGCAGTAACATCCAATATTTTCTAGATAGGTTCTACACCAACCGCATCTCGTTCCGCATGCTTATTAACCAGCACAGTAAGTAATTACTTTTTAGTTTACCATAAGAGTGCTCACTAGAGTGGTTGCTTATAAGATGAAAGAAACAGCGCTGGCCTAGCTTTTGTCGCAGCAAAACAAATTCTATTATGGTATGTGTTAAAAAGGCACATATAAAATTGTGCAGGGGTTCTTTTACTTGTGTGCCTCTTGCTTTTCAAAGTCTTGCCTTTTCCATTACAATGCAAAAAGTTAGCAGAGTAATCAGACTTAGGGTGTTCGGACCAACATTACTCACTTAGAAACATTAGATTCACCTAGTTGGAAGGGGCCGTACAGACCATCTAGTCAGTCCCCCTCTCAATGCAGAATCAGCCTAAAGCATCCCTGTCAAGTGATCCAGAACTATACACAGTATTCCAGGTGTGGCCTGACCAATGGTGGTGTACACGGGATTATGACATCTTGCAATTTGGATGTTATGCCTCTGTTGATACATCCCAAGACCACATTAGCCTTTTTTCCTGCTGCATCTCACTGACTGCTCATATTTAGCTTACAGTCCATCCATACCCCAAGATCTTGTCCACACACACTGCTACCCAAAAGTGTATCCTCCATCTATTCACCTTGCCTATGCCTGTTGTCTTGCAGTTGTGGATTGTTCTGCTTGTGAGACAATTGCTGTGGTATAGAGCTTAGGGCTGCGGGACCGAGATTCAAATCCCCACACTGCCATGAAGCTCACTGGATGGTGGTGGGCTATGGTCCCCTAGCATAACTCATCTCGCAGGATTGGATGAGGATTAAATGAGGAGAAGAGAACCATGTATGCCATTCTGTGCTCCTTGGAGGAATTGCAGAGTTAAAATGTAGTTGACAGATTCTGAAAGGACTTGACTGAAGTGTAAAGTGGCAAAAAGGTTAGTAGGAAAGAAGGATATGAGATTTCATATTGCAAAGTGAAGAAAGCACTGAAGGACTAGCAGATATGGAAAAAAGACTTTCCCTGAAGATTTCTTCCCCGCTGCTGGGAGAGGGGGCAGGGTGGTGATGGTAGTAATGGTAGTGATAGGAGTCCAGAAAACAGTTGCTTCAGAAAGCAACTGAACAACAGAAGGTATTGATAGAAAATGAAACAAGTCTGCATTTGGATTTCTGCAGCCACTGCCTGGCAGAGTCACAAAAAGATACCTAAATGGATGTCTCTGCTTAGTCTGGCATGTAGTTGTTGCAACTTGACATTTGGCAGAGAGCAATACCACACAAGGGAGTCTCCAGGATATGTCAAAATAGTACTCAACAGGTGGTAAAAATCAAGCCATCTGAGCCTCATCTTACTCACTGCCCATCAGTTCAAAAAATTTGGTCTGCTTTGTTTGGTCACTGTGACTAGTTTTTTAACCTATTTAACAAATACACAAAAGAAACTATTTTTAATGCCATAGAAGTGGCTTTTGCTGATCAGAAGATCTATATCACACTTTTGACCTCAACTGCTGAATTTATTCTGTTCAAATTATTCACCATTTGCTTCATTCTCCAACCAATTAATCTTGTCCTTGTTGCTGAATCATTGGTGGCACTTGCTATACATGACAAAATGTACATTATTAGTCTGAAACTTGCAAGTTGGAGTTTCCTTCTTTTGATGAGATTGGGTGTGCATCTGAGAGAACCAAGGAAACTGCAGGAGTGGTTGAGCTTATCCAGACTGACAGAAAAGAACTGTAGAATAACACATTACAGGGGGCCAATAATGCCAAGGATGTGGTCCCCAACTTATCACCTACCATATTTCCAAAGGGAATGGAAGAAAGCCAAAAGCCCAGGCAGAATTTGCAGATCGACCTGAATTGGCGTGGTCTGAGGAAGGCTGCATGGCTAACTAGAATATTTTGTTGAACTTGCGCAGGGCTGCCAAATGGCAACAGATAAGGAGAGAACATTTGTGGATGGTAGTGATCAGCGACACATAAAGGCGGTGAGGAAGATCCTGGCCCACATATCAGCTCTGTTATGCATCATTAATATTAACTATTTTACTATATTCTTTTGAGTGCTGAATTTCCTAAGGCCAGTCTTTAATTTTTCAAAAGGTGACATAACTATTAGTCTGGATAAAGGTAATAGAAGTCATACAAATATTTGCAAGATGCTTCTAACGTTGACTAATACATTCTTTTTGAGTTTTTAAATATTTTGTACTGTTTTATAATATGTTGCAAACCATAGGATACATTAAAAAGATGTTCATTCAGTTACTTTTCGTAGTTCTCTTGGGGTAGTTGACATCCAGGGCTTAATCCACTAGTTGCATTAAAGTACTTTTCCCAGATAAACTATTAGTAGTATTATTTCCCTTTTGGGAATGCATTTTGACATGCTGTATTTTCTAGAGCTTAGCCATTGGTAGAAGGAGGCAGCAGGACATGTATTTCATTGTCTTAAAATAGGGGCCAGAGCCCCCTATTTTTTTGCTGTCCTGTACCAGTGAAACCACTATAGTGCAGTGCAGCAAAGCAGTGAACACCAGCCTGGATTTCCATCTTGTCTCTGTCCATACTAGATTGCTCTCAGTGGGCTGTGCATTTAATCACGCATTCTGATGAGCATTGTGGTGTGACTAGAGCTGAATTAGGGCTTTTAAGTGAGGGCAGTATAGCACTGACTGCTCTCATGGATATCACAATATAGCCAAATCCGATTGGTTCTCTGACATCTTGGCATCATCACATTCACTATGTAGTACCTGATTGGCTTTCACTAAATTAAGCTGGTCCCATGGGCTCCCATGCAAAGGACCCTCATTTAGCAAAAGCGAGTCCTTGAATCTAACCCATCATGAAAGAGAAAGAAGAATCTCTTTTATAGTTTTTTTAATGGCCCTGCAAATTGAGGGAATGGTTGCAAACCAATAGAACAGTGCAAAAACATGGAAGGGGTTTCCACAATATCTTTGCCTTAAAAATTCATTGCTTTATTTGCTCCACCTTGTGAAAGGATTTTTAAAGAAGCCAAGTTTTACCTGTACGTATTACTAGTTTCTCTGTCCTTTGCTGTTTAAAAAGTAAAGTTACTTGTATTCATTTCTGCCTTTATTTCCATAGCCCTGCTTTTTGGTGGAGTTACTAATCCTGCTCATCCCAAACATATTGGGAGTATTGATCCTACTTGTAATGTGGCTGATGTGGTTGAAGGTAAGGAGAAATATAAGAATGCTTTTGTGCTTCAAATTAAGCACACACACACGTGTAATCTCTGGACCATCTCCAGCAGTAAAGCCAGTAGATAGTAGTTCCCCTCTCCTATCTTTGTTGGTTCTAATCTTGGCTTAGCATTGCATCTGTGCTAATGCAAACCATTATTAATACTAATCAGATTTTTATCTGAACCAAAGTTAGCACCCCTTGTGCAAAATCTGGTTAAGATGGGAACTCAGGTTAGTGTTAGCCATAGTCAGTGGCTATACCGAAGCCTGCTGAGCTATGGTTAAAACTGACAAAGGAAAGACGAAAGGAATTTATTATGTAGGCAGCAGACCTGTGAGGTGATGCAAAATCTACCAGTCTTGACAATCATACCTTGGCTTCCTCTCTACTTCCGTATCTGCTCATTGTTGATATTTGTAGAGTTTCCTTTCTTCTTTCAATTCTTTATATGGGCAAAAACTACTTTTCTAAGATATAAAAAATGCTTAGTTCAATGATCATGAAGATGGCTAGATTCTTTATTGTGTTGAAAATTTTTGTCACTAGATGGAGATATAACACAGTTAAGCCATCAAGCAATGTAATCTTCAAAGCATTCCTGAAATTATTTTGGTTTTTTAAAATTCTGCTACAAAGTAGTATATTGATAGGAGACAAGAAACTTAACCACTTTAATTTTTAAGTGCAGCACTAGCATTGATTTAATATTGGAAGCAAGCTTAGTTGTACATTTGCTTGTTCAAACATGCTGAGCCTTAAAATGCTTATTTCTATAGATGCTGCCCTACTTGAACTCTCAGATTGTGAAAAAGATTGCAACAGTTATCCAGTGTACAATGTCCAAATTATCTAAATGCAGCACTTTAAACTTTTGCAGGAGTTGACCTAGCAACATGGGTAACATATCTTTTAGTTATGTGTTTAAATTTTGGGCCTGAAAATTTCTCCCTAAATTTTCTGGCCAATCCACATGCTTTGCTTTCTACCTAGGAAATATCGTAGCTAAGTTTTCTATTTACTTTTTATGCAGAATTAGCAAAATAAAATAAAATGTATAAAAGGGTGGATCCTGTACTTTTGTTCTGTTGGGATGAGAGGTTCAGGGCTGAATCATTTCACCTGCTGTCTCATCCCAATTACAGCTATCTGTGTCACCTGGCCATGAGGGACCCCCAGCATTGCAGGAGTGGCTGCTAGAGAAAGGCAGGAATGATCTGCCGCCACTCATGACTTCTGCTAGTTCCACTATGGCCTCCTCTCCACTTCCATATCTGCCCATAGCATCTAGATTTAACCCAATACGTTTGAAGCAAAAGTTTTAAAATGAGCAGATTAAAAGTAAAATTCCACTTTGAGCAGAATCTGTTTGTTTAGACATTTTTAAATAATTAAAAGAATAACTTCTTCATTTATGAAATTTGTGTTTTTAGATGTAATTGCACGTCTGCAAAAGTTAAACATTGCCTTTTGAATGGTATCTTCTATAACAGAGGAAAAACCACAAATTCTTGCCCTGTGATTAATATTGTTCTGGAAATTGTACAAAGGTGTTCAAACTCTTAGGGGAAAAAAGGAAGATTAGTACCATTAACTTTCTATTAAGAGGGTTTCTTTCAAAAAGGAATCCCACCGCTATATTGTATAGATGACATTTAATACAATTATTTAAAATGTCACAGACACTGTCTAAAATAGAGAAATACAAGTTGGGTGCCCAGAAGGAATGGCTGGGAGGGGGAAGAGAAAATAAACATTTCTGTGCACCCTCTCCAACTCACATCTTCTGCTAAACTTCTAAAAGTTTTTCCCCTGTCCTTTTTACAAAGTCATATATTTGTTTTCCTGAGGGTAAAGAAGAATGAAGGAAGCAAAAGGGGGGGAGGGATGCACCCTCTTTGCAAGTTTCTTGTGGGTCCCCACTTGTCTTATATTCTAATAGTGGCCAAATCTTTGAATACTTAAATCTGGTGACTGGAGCTGTGAACAGGCAAGACAGGTCTTTCTACAATCCTGAAAAGGGCCCAGGTTTGCAGAAAAATGTGAAATCTAAAAAAAAAATGTTGTTTTTTGTAAAACCTCAAAATGATACAAGGAGTGCCTGAAGGTTTAAGAAAAGGATTTCTTCAGTGGCTGTTTCTAGGCAACCACAGTTTTCCAGGCTTAGTTTATGTGAGCAAAAGGCAGGGGGAGGGGGGCAGGGCCCTTATTGGGGCTGTTTTGGCCTTTGAGGGAAGACTCATTGGAACCAGGCCTGGCAGCAGTCACTGGGTGACTAGCAGTCACTGGCTATGCTTCAGCAGACCCCACCCTATGAAAGCCAGTGTGGTGGAGCAGTTATAGCTTCAGAGTAGGATCAGAGATACCTAGGTTCGAATCTCCATCTTGCTGTGGAAGTTCACTGGGTGATTTGGGGCCAGACCAGTCACATACTTTCAGCCTAACCTACCTTTCAGGGCTTTTGTGAGGGTGAATAAGGAGGAGAGGAGAACAGTGTAAGCTGCTTTGGTCCCCACTGTGGAGAAAGGTGAAGTATAAATGAAGTATAAATGATGGGAGGCAGATAAAAGGTAGATTGCTGAATGGCTGAGAAGGTAAGAATGAGGGAGGAAAGGGTTGCAGGGTTACCAGGAGGAGGGAAAGAAGAAATAGTGTGGGGAGAGGGATATAGGGGAAAGTGAGGGGGACCCACCACAAGTCCTTGAGGGTTCCCTATCATGCAAGTGGGCCTGACCCAGTGGCCAGCACCGCACAATTGGTCCATAGTTTTCCTAGGTAGAGGCTGCTTGGGGGAGGACAGGGAAACCTGAAGACAAAGGGGCAAATGAAGGTAGGTTGGCTGTTGGGTGGGAAGGGGAGAAGGAACCTCCTTCAAATTCTTGCAGGTTCCCACTTGTAATTATATTATTATGTGTGTGTGTTTTTCCCACCTTCCCAGATGCTTTTGCAACTGCTAAAATGTTGTGTGAGCAGTATTACTTGGTATCACCGGAACTGGAAATTGAAGAATTCAATGGTAACAATGCTATTATGTGTCTGAAGTTTTGTACAGTACTGTCAGTTTAAAAAATTTTATGTAGCTCATTTACTTTTGGTCAAAAGCCATGCCAAAGATACGACTTTTGCAGGATGCACTATTTCTGTTTTCTGACTTGCCTTTCTTTTGGACATAATTTGAATAAACTGCTTTAAAAGCAGAAACCTCTGGAAGTATAATTAGGTAGTTAATGTCTCCCATTAAGTCTGATGTTACTGGGAGAACCCCTTCTGTTAGTAACTCTCCTGTAGTTAGCCAAGCATGCTATTTTACAGGTGGAGAATCTGAGCTAAGCACAGAAGGAAAACTGGTATAGAGGGCTAAGGCTGTGATTCTGTATACATACTAGGGAGGAAGCACCACGGAGTTCAGTGGGAATTATGTTCAAGTAATCATGCCTAGGATTGTGCTGCAAAAGTCTTACAGCAAGTCTATAGTGAAAGAATAGAAGGTTAATTGCAGCCTGTCTTCACTTAGCTCATTCCTGAGGTTGGGGGCTGAATGTGCTTAGGGGGCAGGGAAGGGCTTGTGCCAGCGCAAATGCCACTTGCACTGTCTAAACCGGCACAGGCACCAACAGAAGAGGAGTTAGGATGGGGCGGTGGTGAGCACTGTCATTGGAGCGTTGGCGCAACTGCCGCACTAGTGCCAGAACAGTTCTGGAGCCCCCGCCATCATCAAAAGGGGCATCCCTGGGGGCGTTCCCAGCAGTAGTCCCGTTCGGCCAAGGATGGCCCACTTTTTGCACTGTAAAGTTATGACAGGTATTTACCTGGCGCAGCCCATAGAGCCCCATGCAGTCGCCTCCCGAGGGGAAAGCTTGCCTCGGCGTTGCCTTTCCCACAGTTCCCTGGAGTTTCTGGAATCCGGCCAAGTGACTGGCCAATGGGGGCACCCTGGAAATGACCACACACCCCTGGAGGCGGCCCCTGGCTTGATGGGTAATCCCTCATAAGCACCACTTCACTCAAGCGTCACCTCTGACAGCTAAGGTTCGCTTGGCTTAAGATGCTGTTGGTCAGCTCCCCGAGGTGCGGACTTAGAGCTATCGTGCCTCTCCAGCCCGGGCGGCCCCACCAACAGTAGTCACTCCTCTCTGGCTGCACAAACCGACAGTTTTCAGGTTGCTGCTCTTGCTTTGGAGGGGCTGGCCGGCCAGGCTTCAACAATCGCGCCTCCAGGGATGCAGAAAAGGCAGGAGTATCCTGTCTTCTAGAGGAGTGGAGCTGGGCCCCAAGGGAGTGGCCTCGAGGCTGCCTATGGCTGCGGGACCAGTCCTGCGGGGTTGTGGGAGCACCACCATCCCATGCAGAGGCCATGACCAGGAATGCGAGGGGTTGGCCCGCCATTGCCAAGAGCCAACCAATCTGCACATCATCTCACCGCCATTGACAACCACCCCAGAGAACCTCAGTCAAGGCTGACGGCCAGTCAACCCACAAAGCCAGCCATCATGGCATCCCTAAGGACGCGCCATCAGTGTATTGGAGGATGCGATGTCAGACTCCGGTGACAAGGCCACAACGGCCTGCCCACTTCTGGAGCTCCATCCGACCCGGCTCCATAAGCCTAGAATTGTCAGCTCCCCCCCTCCCCAATAAATCCCTTCAGTCTCAAGGTCTCGCATCCATGTCTTCCAAGATGGGCAGGTGGGGGTTGGGGAAGGTCAGGCCTGGTGCAGAAGATCCCAGGATAACGTGAGCAGAGAGTGTTGGTAGGGTGGCAAAGCACCCTCCCCTGCAATTGTTTCATTGGCCATGGCTGCCAAGCGCCACAACACTACTCTTAAGAGCACCATCCGGCTTGACCCATGCAATGTCCTGTCTCAGCCCCCACTCCTCCTGGTCTTCCCCTCGACATGGGGATGCCCACCTTTGGGCAGCCCCTGCGAGGGCAACAGGGGTGTTGGGCCCCGGCACAGCCTCATGGACGGCTGAAGTGCCATGGGGTAGTGAGGGGGCCGTGTGTGTCCTGGAGCGAGTTCTGCTCCTCAATGGGTGGTGGGCCATGTGGGCCGGGTAGCCCCATGGTCCATGCTCAACACCCACCAGACATGGCCTGGCCATCCTGTTGTCAGCAGTCCATATAAACCACTGCAGTTGTCTGTCACAGAAGTATCCGGACCCACTGAAGGCCCTGTGCTAGCTTCTGGGAATCTGACCGACTACACATCAGGGATTCCCATCAAGCCGCGAGATTGAACGGCCAGACCTGTCTCACAACTTGCTTCTAGCCGCTTTGTCGGCTCAGAGGCCGTGTCCCCCCTTCTATCTTTGACAGGTTTGGGTCAGGCCCCATATTTGGGGCCCTGGTGAGGTTGGGATCATGCTACCAGAGCCAATTTGGTCAGACCAAACTATCTGTCTTCATTCAGTGGATTGATCTGGATAGGTGGCTGACCATTTAAAAGATGGGGCTAACTCAGGCCAGTCCAGAGGGGTAAACCCTCCAACTAAGAATAGCAGCTTTTACCGCTGCTATGATGGCTTCTGAGGAGGACTTCTCACCTGTGCGGATGAGGAGTCTCCCTCAAAAGAGCTGCCTTGGTTGTAACAAGCTGGCTCCGATATCACAACCCACCCTCACCCCAGGTCGATCGGCACACAAAATGACAAACACCTTGATTTGGGGCTTTCTTTCCCCGCACCATGACCACTTGTAATCATGGATGGACAGCAACTTGTGAAGGTCTGCTCGCGGGTAGCCATCTGCCACCACTAGAAGTGTTATCTTTGCCCTTAATCCCTAGTAATTAAGACGGTTTTCTCAATTGGGGCGCTCATTTACATGGACATCATGCCATGAGAGGCAGAGACTGACAGACACGCCAGACTTCAAGGTGCCAGACTGCCAATCGGCTCTGTCCACCAGCCTTTGGCTACGCTGACCTTCTCACCCCAAGAACCAGCTGACAGCCCGACTGCTGCCTGTCTCTACTGCCTGGGGAATGGAGGGGTAATCCTTGGCAAAGTATCAAGGTGGACCCCCTGCCTCTCCAAACTTTTGTCTCCGTCAAAGAGAGTCCCTAGTGTTGGGGCCGACCTTATGGTCAGTGCAGCGCGAGATGTGCCCCTGCCCCAGTGACCTGAAATGAGATTTCTCAGACCACTGTGTACCTCTCCGATCCTCTGACAAGTGGCAAAGCAGCCGCCTTCCCATACCCTGACATGCTGTCTGGCCATCAACCGGACGTCCAGCCGCCAACTCTGGGCCAATAAACAAACTCGAGGGCAACATCAACCTCACATATGCACATTGTGCCCTGGCCACCCTTGGTCCCCTGAACACCATTCAGGTGAGTGCTTAGGGACTTAACAGGAAGCCACTGTCACTGGGGCCTCGTTCGCTCTCTCTCGGCAGATGAGGTCCCATGCTGGCCCCTTAGGAGGTAACCGGCGCTGTGCCTGTGGAACGGCTGCCACCTTCCCTCCAGCCTCAACTTCTTCCATCCATGCTCTCTGGCTTGGGGGTGGATCTCTTGGTCGGCTGGCTGCACTCCTCACTCCTCCCCACCACAGCCTGAACCAACCCTTGGATGTCTGCCTCCCCGCTCTCACACCGCCTACTCGGCCTGGCCTCCTGCTTCCTGGTGTGGCCACACCATCAAGCTCCCCTCGTGTATTTTCAGCATTTTGATGGTATTTCTTGGTGGGCCACCACACTCCAAACTGCCTAGGAGCCAGCCCCGCTGTACCTCTGCTGCACTACTCTTAGCCCTGGCGTAGCTCCCTCCCCCTCAGGAATGAGCTGAATGTTTTCACGTTGTTAGGCACTTGAAATGAAAGGAAGATAAAAATGCTGTGAGGTTATATTGTATTTGTTTCAGGTTTATTTCTTTCAGGTTCTATTTCCGGGTTCTACTGTAAGAGATGAACATTATTTTTAGCCTGAATTTTAAGTTAATAAAACATTTCATCTGTGTTCTTTAGCGAAAGCACCAGGCAAGCCTATTCAAGTAGTCTATGTACCGTCACATCTGTTCCACATGCTTTTTGAGTTGTTCAAGGTAGGTAGAAGCATCTGCATGAAAGGAGATTAATTTAATTTCCCTGCTTGCATGTCTCCCTCAGATTGTGCAGAAAACACTTTTCTGGGCTGGTTTTGGGCTGTGTGGATTTGGCTCCTCATGGAATGTAGTGGACCTCAAAAAGGCTTGTGTGTGTTAACTGTGTCTAGTCGTTATTGTGGGATATCACCCCTGTACCTTGAGTTGCACAAATGGATTCACTGTAGAAAAGTAAAAGGTCATTTTCAGTCTCCAGTGCAGTGCATGTCTTTCATATGTATATATGTCTTTCATATATCTTTCACATATATAGTTGCTATAAGTGTTTTGCAAAATTTTGAGGGAAATAAAGTAAAGTTAATGTATGTTGTGTTTGAAATGCAGAAGGTGAGATTTGGCTAGTTAGATAGTTACATTTCCTTTTTCTTATTTTGATCTCAGTGTGACATTGTTCAGGGCTGAATTGCCCATGTGAACAATATCATTAAAGTAATAAAGGAAGCCACGGCCTTCAGTTTGTAAGACCTGAGCAAGCCTGTTAAGGATAGGACATTTTGGAGATCATTAATTCATATGGCTGCCATGAATTGGAAACAACTTGACAGCACTTAACACACACAATCAGGGAAGCTTACATTTGCCAGAAGCTATTTGTATACGTTGAAGATAGTCCCCGCAAGTAACCGAAGTATGAAGATACTCAAGGTCACAAATGTATTTGTGCTAGTCTTTTTAACAAAAAACATAATTGTGGTCAGAGATATAACAGCTATTCTTGTTAATATTAAAAGATAAAAATATTTGATTTTTTAAAAGTTCCTTTTAAATTTCAGAACTCAATGAGAGCTACAGTGGAATTATATGAAGGTAAAAGTGAAGGCTATCCACCGGTTAAAACATTAGTCACTTTAGGTAAAGAAGACCTCTCAATAAAGGTAAATAACTTGCTAAATAATATCTTGAACTAGTAATACCGTATATACCCATGTATAAGCCGACCTGCGTATAAGCCGAGGTGCCTAATTTCTCCCCAAAAATGGGGAAAAATTAGGCACCCGCGTATAAGCCGAGGGTCAGCTTATAACCCCTCCCCCCCCCCCGCAGGCTTACCTTCAGGCCCGGCGAAGGCGGTGGCTTCCCCCGGCCCTTCCAGGCAGTGGCCGCGCGGCCTTCCAGTGGCCACAGGAGGCTTCCCCTGGCCCTTCCAGGGCTGGGGGAGCTGGGCGTTTTCGGCAGCGGCGGCCACGCGGCCTTCCAGAGGCCGCAGGAGGCTTCCCCCGGCCCTTCCAGGGCGGGGGGAGCCGGGCGTGCCCGGCGGCCGTGCAGCCTTCCAGAGGCCGCAGGAGGCTTCCCCCGGCCCGTCCAGGGCGGGGGGAGCCGGCCGTGCCCGGCGGCGGCCACGCGGCCTTCCAGAGGCCGCAGGAGGCTTCCCCCGGCCCGTCCAGGGCGGCGGGAGCCGGGCGCTCCCGGCGGCAGCGGGCGCGCGGCCTTCCAGTGGCCGCAGGAGGCCCTCATAGGGCGCTCCTGGCCGGGGGAAGCCGCATGGGCCCTGCAGCGGTGTCGGCGGCGATGGCGGCGGCGGTAAGTTGCCCCCTCCCTCCTCCCCCCTCCCCTCCCCTACAGTATTGACCCGCGTATAAGCCGAGGCCGGCTTTTTCAGCCCTTTTTTTGGGCTGAAAAACTCGGCTTATACGCGAGTATATACGGTAAGTATTAAAAAAACAGTTACGTATGTAACATAAGGCAAGAATTTATACAGCTGTGCAGTGCAGCTTGGGGGTTAGTTTGTCAGAGGCCAAATTCATAGGCAAAGGTTTCACAAATTGTCATGACTAGCTGAGGATGGTGGGTGAGAAACAAAAGGACTAAAAAGTTTTGCTTTTTGGCAAAGAATTTCTGTAAATCTCTTTTGCATTTCACTTTGATTAGAGTTTTCTTTGGATAACTTTTTATTTAACTGTACCATGAATTGAACAGGCATTCAGACATGTTCACATATGCTTTCTCTTTACTGTATGTTATAATCAGAATAATGTTGGTTAACCTGTAAAGTCTAGTATAGTGCATAGACTTTTAAGTTCTGGAATAGTTGGTTCACTGTTCACTTCCAGCCCTAAGAGTTTCTTATTCTGTTGCTTGGTAATATTTCAGATTTTGCTGCTGCTGTAGATTGACTTCTTAAAAACCGTTGTTATTAACGCCAACTGTTAAATAATGGTTTCTCTGATTCAAATGATATAAACTGCATCAGGTCCTTGGAGGACCTGTTTAAATGAAACCTTGATTTTGTTCTGTAGATAAGCGATAAAGGAGGTGGTGTGCCTCTGAGAAAAATAGACCGCCTATTTAACTACATGTATTCAACTGCCCCCAGGCCTAGTTTGGAGCCATCAAAAGCAGTACCTTTGGTAAGTTCTATTGTGTGAGCTAACATTTCCCCCAACTTTATATAGATTTAGTCTGTCTTCATTGTTTCCTAATGTAAACTTGTCTAGAAACAAGATTGTAATATCACAACTTCTCTTTCATCGTCAGGGACATAATACATGTCTAGTGGGCCTAAGTTAGATCATGTCAACAACCAACTGAAAACATTTTGCCTATGGATATTTCCTGGAAAAAAATATCTAGCATATAATTTGACATACATATATCAATCCAGTCTAAAATTTGTGGTTTGTTGTTGTACACATTTTACATTTCTATAATAAGGACAATAAAAAGTTGGCATTTAAATCACCTTTACTTGTTATACTGAGATCACTATCAAGGCTTTACTTCAGTTTTCTGCTCAGAGTGCTTTGTGTAGAGGATATCTCAAGGTACATTATCTCAGCAACTCTAACCCAAGTTTGAATTTGCCAGATTACAGATTAACTGGTGTCAAGAAGTTGAGATCCCTCAATTTCTTGGGTTTCATGATTTTCTTGGTTCAGGCTATATGCCTGTGATTTTTGTGAAATTGAAACAGTAAAAATGTTTCCTTTTGAAAATTGCTTCGGTGGAGGGAGCAAGATAGGCCCCAGCTGGTTCTCGTTAAGGCTTTCTCTCCCTTTTGGACTGCAAGGCCGTGCGTTGTCACGGTAACTAATCGGTCAATCGTTGTGACGACATTCAGGTGCAGGGTGTTCTGCAGGCTTCATCACCTGAATACGTCAATTAGTGAGTCAGCATTCTGACCAAGAGATTAATTAACAGGAAAATTACTTTCATTTTCTGATTGGCCTTTTATGAGCTCATGCCATTGAGAAAACGAATCTAAAGACAGACCAGTCTTGAGCCATGCATGCACGCTTTGGGGTACAGCAGGAGAGCTGTGCGGGCGACATCAGAACCCGTTTTGATTTTGGCCCTGAGGGGAAACTCTGGTCGGATTGACCTTTTGGAGAAACTTTGGACAGCTTTTAGAACTCTTGTATGCTGAAAGAACTCTTGAAACTGGTAAATATCTGAACATTGCTTTGAGAAGCCTTGCCAATCTCTTGAACCTTAGAAACCTAAATGTGTAAGTTAAGCTATGCTAAACTGTTTATTATTTTCTTGCTTAACACTCCATGAAACTTTTTCTTTCCTGTAACCAGCATAAATCTTATAAAATAAATCATTAGCCTTTTAATTGACTGTGTCTTTTGCCTTTGGGATTCCAAGCCTAAATCTAAGTGCCTTGTGAGTGTGAGACCACCTACTAAAGCTCTAAAACTTTTGCTGGTGCAACTCTCACCTGGCGGGTCCTTACCCTACAGGAGAGGCGTGTGCTTTAATTTGGAGCCAGCAGGCAGAGGCTGCCCTTAACCTCTGCCTGGAGATACTGGATGTTTGAATTGAGGGCTGGTGGCAGCAATACCCATTGGGCCGGGGAGGAGTCCTGGGCCCAGTGTTCTGGTTTTTGAAAGCAACTTTTGTTTTTGGGCACATTTCATAAAGGAGGTGATCCTGCCCAGCTGAGGCGGGTAGGCTCACCCCTTGACAACTGGCACTAGAGCTATGGCATATATATAAGGGTTATTGGAGAACTCAAAAGTGAAACTGCTGATCTCTTAACAAAAGATGCATCAATAAAATTGTCCTCCATACTGGCAGATTGGAAAGTTGCCAGTCTAACACTAATTGCTAAAAAGGAATCCAAAGGGTAGCTGGAAAATTAAAAAAACTATCAATCTGGCCTCCATAAATTGATAGCAAACACTATTGTAGATAGGACTGTGCTGGGGGAGGAGGTGTCATGGGTCACAACAGGGTGGGTAAGGGCTTAGGCCCATTGCTGTAGGCCAGTAGTTTCAAGAACAAACAAACATGGAGCCTAGAGTGCTCTTATAGATTGTAACTGGTTAAAGAAAATGATCAGTAGAGAGGCATTCCTTTATCCCTGTGAAGACAGAAATTGTCTACAAGTTTAGTTTAGTTTATTAGATTTTTAACCTGCCTTTTCCCAACCAACGTCAGGCTCAGGGTGGCTAAAGTGCCATTAAAGCCATCTCTATCCCAAACTCAGGCCTGAAGCTGGCTTGAAAAGGATCTGAGGCAGATGTCTCATCCAAATATTTCTGGAGTTCAACAACCTTTCCTGGAAAGGGCAAGTTTGAGACAGGTCTATAATTAGTCAAGACATGCTAATCTACAGACACTGTCTTGAGTAAAAACCTGGTAACAGCCTCTCAGTGGATTCTAGACTGAGAATAGAAAGTACTTCCTTACAATGTACGACTTATGGAATTTATTGCCAGAAGGTGTAGTGATGAACAATAATTTCTGTTGTTTTCAAAGTTGAGGCAAATTCATGGAGAATAGGACTTTCAGCAGCCATTAGCTAAAAAAACAGCCTTGGCTTCAAATGTAGTGATGGAAGAAGGAGCTTAGATGATTAAACAGTTGTCACTCTGAACCCTATCTATCACACCTCAAAGCCCTTTCCAGTGGGGTGAGATGAACAAACTGTTCCCCATTTCTGGAGAGTTGGAAGCTGGGAAAACATGCACATCACACATCCTTAGGTCATCAGGTAGCTACGTTCCAGTTGCCTTGGTGACCACAGGATGAGGCAACAGGCAGTTGGGTATAATCGCCTCACTTTCTTTGAAAGTTGTCTCCGGTAGCCTTTTTTTGGTTGTTTATTTGAAGGGTGTGTTGTTCTATCAAACATACTTGGTGCACAGTTAGGCTTCTATATATCTAGTATTACTTTTCGGTTGATAAAATTGCAAGTCTTATTTTCTCCACAACTTTTCGTCTTTCTTTCATTGCTTTGCGCTATCAACAATAATTGATCTAGCAGAGTGGACTAACTGAAGGATGCAGTCCCAACTCTTGCTCTTTTTCACATTTCCTATGTGCAAAGACTGCTGTGAACAACAATCCTGGGTAATAAACTACCATCAGGAACTCAGTACCACTGAGCAGAGGCTGGGATATTGCAGCACTAACTGCTGTTGTGGAGAGTTCTGAAAGACTATCAACCTCTTTGGGTGGCTTGGGGATCACTGTCAGGGCTGCTAATGTAACTGCATCCTTGGGGGTACAACAAAATCCACATAGTCTTCTAAAGTCTCTGCAATCCGATTTTCTATTCATTTGTGCATGTTGTCAGAATTGTGACAGTGGGGTTGTTATTTTTCTGCCTTGGTCAGGATAATACATTTTCTGTGACATGAAATCTTTAATGTTGATGCTTATATAAAGTTTGTCAGGGAAAAATACTATCTTTTAAAAAGCAGAATTTATTTATTTATTGTCTCCTTTCCATATAAATGTTTGAGCAAACTAGCAAGCAATTAAATAAAACCAACAGTTAAAACGCCATAAAATCAAATCCAAACCCCCCAGCAAAGTTGTAATGTCAATAAAATAACCATATTTAAAGCCAGCACAGGCTATAAGACTTCCATTGTATTGACTCGGAAATGCTTTTACAAATAAAGTATTTTATCTTATACATAACTAGTAATAGAGACTGGCAACTTCTGCGGGGAAGATGTTCTGTAAAGTAAGAGCCACCAGTGATGATGCTCTGACCAATGCTCTGTTGTTATAGTTAGGATGGCACAAAGAACAGAGAATCATTCCCATTTCTCAGAAGCTCAGGGAGGAATATGTGGGTGAAAGCAGTATAAGGTATATTGGGCCTTGGCTTTGTAAGACTTTAAAGGTAATAACAGAATGAGAACATTTTGATTTTAAAATCTCATATTAGTCCTTTTTTCACCTTTAGGCAGGATATGGGTATGGTCTGCCAATCTCTCGTCTTTATGCCAGATATTTTCAAGGTGATCTCAAACTGTACTCAATGGAAGGTGTGGGGACTGATGCTGTAATTTATTTGAAGGTAATAATTTGGTTGTTTTATAAGGAACAGTAGTGGTAATACTTCATGTTTCTCCTGCTTGAGTATTTAGTTTAGTTTATTGTTACGGTCATAGACCAGCATATGCTCCTGCTTGAGTATTAAGGCCTCATAATATCAGAATGCTCCGCATCTATGCAAATATTGTATTCACTGTTTTAATGCGATATATGTTTTATTGTGTTCTTATGGGAAGCCCCAGGTTTTTCCTCCTTACAAGCAATTTTTAACAGACTTGTACTATCCTTGAGTCAGACTAACACCATCCAGGTCAGTAGGGCTTGAGTCTCAAATAAGGTTAGACTATATGGCAAGAGGACGTGAATCCACATCCCACAGTGGCTACGAAAACTATTTAATGAGCAGGCTGTGGAATAGATGTTTCTAGCTTCTAAGGAACCAAGGGGGCGCCCCTCCCGAATGAGTGCAACAGTTTTTTCCTGCTCAAACTGTCACGTGCTCTGGAGGCATGAAGCTCTCTTCCCTCAGTTCTTTTCTTGTCACTGCTGGGATAGGAGCTTCTTCACTTACCTCTTTGTCTTTTGTGCCTATTCTTTGTTGTTGGTGTTTTCGATCCTTGATTCTTCTTGAGTAATCTAGTCTCCATAAGCATTGTCATAGCTGTTGTTCGTAGGACCCTGAAGTATGTGTCAGGATCAGGCATCTGTCCCTAGCATCCCATAAGCAAACTCATCCAGGCAGGTAGCTCTGAAGCAGTAATACTTTATTAGGAGCAAAAAGACAGATTAAAGGACTGACTGCCTACAGGCAGGTGAGGCTAGTAAAGGTGAACACAGGCAGGTTACATGCTTAAGACACTAAGGACTGAAAAAGTAAACATTGCTAGGCAACCCCAAGATAAGCGATTCCCAGGAAGACAGACTAAACATTATCACAGCTGCAGAAAACAGGATGAGCGAAACTGTACACAGACATTCATAGGCATGAGAACCAAGGACTTGGCGTGTGGCCAGAACCTGGCCTAACTCATGTCAAGAGCCTTTGCTCCAGCTAAAAGGCAAAGGCCTGCCAGTATGATCTTTAACTCTGCTTTCTTTTTTTTAGGCTCTTTCCAGTGAATCATTTGAAAGATTGCCAGTTTTTAATAAGTCAGCCTGGCGACATTACAAGACCACACCAGAAGCTGACGACTGGAGCAACCCCAGCAGTGAACCCCGGGATGCTTCCAAATATAAGGCTAACCGATAACTTGCCAACTTTTTTCTGTCATGATGCGTTTGGAAATGAGTCTCTGCTTTGTTCCAAGTTCCTCTAATCTCAAGTAGCCAATTATTTCCCTAGAAAGACTTGTTATGGGACTGAAATAGCAAGAACAGAGGGAACTGTAAAAGACTGACATTAAGCATTTTTGGTGTGACTTATTGTAACTAGTTTGCCAAAAACGTGTGTGGTGAGTTGGGTCACAAATGACAAAAAGGATTGTTGCACTGCGGGCTGCACTTAGATTATACAGCTGTATAGCAAAAGGGTGGGGTACTATTTTTAAAGGTGAGTTTCTAGTCTTAAGTAAGAACTGGCAAAATTGTTTTTTAATTCCTTGTTTGACAGTAGTGTCCTACACAGCAATATGATATAACAGAAATCCTAGCGTAGTTTAATGTGTGCTTAGAAAACTCTCAATGCTGCATTTTTATATGACACAATGTAATTATATTTTAAGAAAACAAGGAACACTCTTCTGGTCTTACCACCAACATCTCTCCCCACCCCTCTGTGGGTGTGGGTGTAACACACACACACACACACTATGTTCTCCATATTGTTGTAGCAATTTAAAGTGGGGTATTTTTTGGACATTTCAGAAGGTAATACTGCATACACAAATCATTCTTGTAAAGCAGTGAAACTTTCACTTTGCAGTAGGCATTCTGTGATTTTAAAAAAAATCACCTTAATTATGTAGTTGAAAAATTCTTTTCCTTCTAAGCCAACTTCAGGAAGGAAAAATATCAAGTGAGTCAGATTCATATACTTGAGCGGGAAATACAGTTGATAAAGGTGGATGAGAGTTCAGGTTGCATCAGACAGAGAAGCTCACCAAGAAAACAGCCAGCCAGTATAAGAAGTAGTTTGGTTTTAAGATACTGGGCACTGCAACCATTTATTATTTAAATGGAATAATTTTCAAAATGATCATAAAGTAAAGTTGGTTTGAAGAGTTTGGCCCCCAGAACACTGAGTTTAGTGAGGCGTTAGCTTAAAAAAAATCTGTCTATAAAATTTCATAGGAGAAGGAAACTGTGAACTAAGTGGAAACAAAGGGTTCAGGCTAAAAGTTCGGGGGGAAAGTGATTAAATGAGCTTTTGACTCCTAAACTATGGCTTGGGAAGCTGTCAGGGAAATTCTGGTAAAATCTCTTCACAGTAGTGAAGCTGAAGTTGGGTAGGGGTCAATGGAACACTAAGGAACACTTCTCCATATCCTTGTATTGTGTTTTATGTGAGGTTTGGACAGTATGAACAGAATTTCTGTTGGGTACAATTTGGTCTGTTAGACAAAGAGAAAGTTACAACTACTAAGATACTTTAAGAAGACAGTTCAAGCTTCCCTACCATTCTTTATTCAAAAATAATAAAATTCTTTATTAGTATTCAGAGTACCCCAATTTGATTTGCACACCTTTATGTTACCAGACATGTGCATGAGTCCTAACCATGTGTGTAAATGTTTATAGTGTTGGCACCTATATATGTATGTCTTTCTAAGTAGCAACTTCAATTTTTGCACTCTGAAAATCAAATTTGCATGGATGGAATTTATCTGCATTTTCAGTGGCTTAATTATTTCATTAAATGGAAGTAAGTTTTATGATGGAGGTCAAACTAATAGAATTGTAAAATGTCATAACTATAGAAATGTGACCAACACTTAAAACTTCCTATTTGTCTAGAGTGTAAAGGCTGCCACATTCTGTCATGGCACCTCAGTCTAATTATAAGATGGATAGATGCATCAATAAAACATCATTTACCTGCTGTTAACTTGGAAAGGATAGGATCTGAAAATTCCGTGGTATGTTCATTAAAATGTACATGTAGATATAGTTTAATTTGGTAATGATGCAGCTAGATCAAATTATGTGTGTCCAGTTTAGAGGTGTCTTGTGCCAGCTTGATGATTAATGAGTTATACTGCAATCCTAAGAACACTTTTCTAGGAATGTCCCATTGAGTCGACCTTCTTAGGGTCGCTTGTTTAGTTTGTTAAAAACTGATCACTTTATAGAAAGAGGTGTCTAAATAAGAAAGTGTGTTCTTTTGATTCTGTAGCTCAATATGTTTTAAGTTTATGTTGCCAGGGTTTGATATCTATAGGATGTAATTCATACCACGCACCCTGGTCTAACTTGGATGTTAAGACAGAGGGGCAGCCCAATCCTAAGGCAGCTGCACTGTCTCCTGAGAAGCTTCCCAGCTGGAAAAAAAGAACTAAAAATGCCTTTTCACAAAACTCCTGTGAAACTCTCCCACGGAGTTTCACAGGGCTAATTTGCAGGCGTATCGTCATGCCTGCAAAATAATGTGTTTCCGAGGTGAAAGGGCTTTGGAAGCTGCCTAAAGGTGGCCCCAGCCTCGAGAACACCCCCCTGGATGCCAGCACGGGCACATATTCCGTGAAGACGCTGCTGGGGAGGCAGCGCTGGCGCACAAGGCTCATGCAGCTGTGTTTCTCCACAGAGCTGGTGGAAGTCGCCCTGCACCAGTGTCTGTGCCACTTGACTCAAATCTTTTTTTAAGAAAATGAAAACCTGCTTCAGAAGGCAATATTACAAACAGGGCAGAGAAGGAGAGACTGCTTAATCTTTTCCCTTGAAGGGAGAAAAGCTTCTCCAGCAATTTAGAGATGTCAAATTTCCAGAAATTTTGAAGCCATGAAGCAGTGTGTTTCTTCTGGGTTTGGAGGGTTATTTTGCTACCCTCAAAAAATAAACCACCAGAAATGTTGGGGAGAACTGAATATACATGTAATATTTACATACCTGTCAAACCAAAACTTATTTTCCTGTTCTAACGACATAAAATGGACCACTTATAACTTAGTTACTGTGTAAAGTTGTACTATCTGGCATATTTATGGAATTAAAAAATATAAATGACAAAGTTTTCTACAAGCAAAGTTACAAATATACCCAGTACTCAAAGGAGAGCTGCAAACTGCAGCACTTTAAGCTACCTTTGCACATCTATCTTCATTTTTGTCATCTGAGAGGTAGGGGGGAAAAGAAAACATAAAACGTATTTTTAACTAAACAAAAGAAAGTGTGATATTTGGACTGAAGCCACTTATACAGTCAGAAAAGGACTACCAGCATATATTTGGGTATCAAGTTAAACTTTATAACATTGAAGACATTGAACTATTTAGTATTAAACACATTATAGCATATTAATTGTTGCAAAAATTATTCACATTTAACATGTGATTGCTTGAAAATATGTTGTATATGTCTACAGTATATATAGGAAATTATTGATATATATAGGAAATGATTGATTCTTGCATACAAAATACATGCTACACATTTTGAGTGAGTAAACCCTTGTTGTAAAAAGTATGCAAAAGAGAAAATATTTTGTACGAGTTTGTTTCAGTAGTCTCTGACATTTCCCAAATTTTCCACTGAATAAACTGAGAAGTTCAGGGGGAACTTCCCCCCTGAGTTTTTCAAAGTTTTTGTGGGGGACTCCACATGTCAAAGTGGGTTGAGTTCAGTGAACAAACAGCAGGAGGGGAAAAGCTGAACAGTCTTGCCTTCATCATTCTTCCACTGTCAATCACAGCCGTCTGATGCTTCATTTAAAAAAAAACCAGACAGAGGAGCAGATAGAAGAGACTATGGAACTTCCTGTTAAGTCTAGTTAGTCACTAATTGATTGAATCCAAAAGAAAGGCAACCTTCTAATGATAGAAAACTTCCGAAGCATGACGGGATAGTTATCACTGAATCCTATCGATGGCAACTAAGGCAGGGTTGTATAGGAAAGTGCTCATTTCCAGGCAACCATTCTGGCTATATCTGACCAATGCAGTATAGCTTCCCCTTAATTAAAGAGACAAAAGACTTCTTAACTTAAAAATGTAAGAAGCCTGTTGGATTAGAGCAAAGGTCCATATAGTCCAGCATCCTGTTTTGCACAGTTGCCAACAAACAAGGCCTGTTATTTCCCCCTCAGTAATTGTTATTCAGATGTGCATTGCCTCTTGAGTGCCCACAAGTTCTAGTATTATGGGAGATTGAGAAAAAGTTATTTCTATCTAGTTCATTGTCAGTCTTCTATGCAGCCCCACTGTTTAGATACAGAGGGGGTGCCCCTCCCCTCGGGAAAGAGAGCGGCGGCTTGCTCCCACTCAAACCACCATGTGACTTTTCCGCCGTCGTGTGGTGTGGAAGTAATTGTCGTTTCTTCTGAATTTCATGAGTTTGTTCAATCCTTTAAACCTGAGGCAGTTCAACTGGCCTAGGTCTCTCTTCGCTACATTTTTTGTAGTTATGGCTTCAAAGCCCCTCTTCAAACTGTGCATGAAATGCGACACCAAATTGCCGCACTCAGACGATCATGGGCTCTGTCTCCTATGCCTGGGAGAAGAGCACATTGTACGGGCCTGCTCTATCTGTATGAAGTTTACTAGTACAGCCCAGAGAGACGGATTTACGACTAAAGGCTGCCCTCTGGAGGAGGTACCTAGAAGCTGCTGCACTCGCCCCCCCCCCCACAAAAAAAAGAGAAAGAAAAACTAGCAATTTCGACGCATTCTACCCCTGCCCGTTCACCAGCTCTCCTTTTTGAAGCGGCCTCAGTAAATCCCGCTTGGATGAGCACTTCGTTTGCGCCTGCCCCGATCTTGTTATCCTCCAAAAGCTTGCTTGCACCTCGAACCCGAACCCGAGCAACTCCTCAGTTCCGGTCTCTTCCACTCGGTCGGGCTCGACCCCCACAATCCCAGCCGGCATGGTTCCATCAACGGTTCCAGCCCCTTCGGGCCCAATGAATGCAGGTCCAAGCGGCTTGGTTCCCGCCGGCTCGGACCCAGCTGTTTCGGTTTTGAAAGCTTCGACCCCGACTGTCATGGTCTCAGTACCATCGGGCTCGACCCCATCTTTCGCGGCCGCTCCCCTCGCCGCCCGGGGCGGCAAAGGCTCGGCCGCCGGATGGCACCCACAGGGGACCTTCCCCAGCGGCGCAGCCGACCCCCACGGGGGGCCGAGTGCACCTCTGACAAGTGAAAGAGCTCTTCCTCTCAGGATGAGCCTACCACCAAGAAAGCCAAGCATAAGGACAAGGATAAGGACAAATCCTCGAAAAAGGAGAAAGGTTCCTTAAGAACGACTAAGGAGACCTCAAGGGTCTTTACTACTACTACTCCTAGGAACCCCTCCTTGGGGTCACTTGCTCGTTCTGTGCTGGACCAGGACTTTAACTTCCCCTCACCAGTGGGTTTCAAACACCGGTCAGGCTCACCTCCACCACCACCCCTTCAGTGGCGATTCTGTCAGCATCCACAGCAGATGCTTATCTCCCCAGCTGATATGCCAAGCTGGGTTGTTTTTTGCCGGGTCAAGGGACTGGACTTGTCTGAACAACCCATACAGCAGGTGATGCCTTTACATCTGACTTCCCGTGTAACAGCCGGGGTTTCAGCACTCGATTCATCATCCAGATGAGGCTCTTGAGGGATCTTCAATTGCTGCTATTGGCTCTGCTGCCACCTCTGAGTCATTTTCTGACGACAAGGTCAGGGACCAAGAAAGTTCTTCTCCTATGGAGGACTCCCACATTCGTGCGGATCAAATGTTGAGAGTGGCTGCTGCCCTATAATTGGACGCCACCTCAGTTGACAACAAGCCAAATGACAGGATTTTAAGCAGACTGCATGCTGACTCTGCTGATCTGGTCCTGTTCCCGATTTTAGAAGGGCTTGAAGACATCCAAGCCCCTATCTTCAGCAAACTGGCTTCTACCCCAGCTACTACACGGAGGGTAGAGAACTTATACAGAGTGAAACCAGAAAAGTGCTCTTTTCTGACAGCCCCCCTCCTCTATAGTCACAGAGGAAGTGCAATCCAAACAAAAGGGGTTGTATTGTCCTTTGGAGGTATATTGTTGATTTATTTTTGTTCTCTGGCATGCCAATAAAGGTTAATGATGATGAAAAGGGGGGCCAACACGCATCTCCCTCTGACAAGGAGAGCAAGAGACTGGATTCTTTAGGCAGGAAGATCTACTCCTCTGCTGTACTAAAATTCTGGATAGCCAACTACCAAGATGATATCCCGGAAGAACCCAGTATGGCGATCCAACAAGTTCAGTCAGAAGCCATGAAAGTTTCCCTACAGGGGATTGCCACAGGGAAACATGTGGCCGATGTCTCCACTCGGACCTTGGCCTCAGCCATAACTCTGCGGAGGCACTCCTGGCTCCGGAATACTGCACTCCCGATCAAGACCAGAGCTAGAGTAGAAGACCTACCCTTTGAAGGGGAGGCACTTTCCTTCGACCACTGATGACTATCTCGAGGAAAAGAAGGCTGACTGACAGATGGCTAGGTCCTATGGAGTCCTCCCTTCTACTGGTGGGAACAGAGATCATTTTCCATCTCAGAGGAGGCAAGGTACTATCCCCCTCCTTTTACAGGCCTCCCCAACAGCAGCAACAACAGCAGCAATACCCTCGCCAGTTCCATCAGTACCAACCCCAAGGGAACAGGAGGAGGCCTAATAATTATGGTAGTAGTAAGGACCGCTCTGCCTCGACCCTTCCAACTCAAAGACCAGCATCAGCAAGGTCGTAAATTTTGACTGTCCCAAGTCCAGGAAGGAGACCAGTTCTTTCTGGGCAGACTTTACCAGTACCTCCCACAGTGGCAGGCTATCTGTCAAGATGATCGGGTCCTTACAATTGTTATGTTCGGGTATTTTTTGGAAGCTCAAAAGCTTACCCTCGTTACATCCCCCTTCCTCAGCCATCGATAGCCCGATGGAGGAAGTTGTGACTCAGTTGAGAGTTACTTTCCTTTGGGGCAGTTCAGTGTGTTCCCCCCTCTTCCCAAGGTTTGGGTTTTTACTCAAGGTCTTTCCTTGTTGATAAAAAGGATGACAGCAGTAGGCCTATTCTGGATCTCCGAGATTTGAATAAATGTTGTTTGTTTCAAAGTTCAGAATGGTGTCTCTTCCAGGGGTCATGGAGTTACTGACCTGTGAGGCCTGGTTTGTAGTGATGAACCTGAAGGATGTGTATGTCCATATCTCCAGCCACCAGGCCCATAGGAAGTATTTGAGGTTCAGGCAGGGTGCAAACATCTATGGGTATACACCCTCCCTTGGATTAACTACAGCCCCCCGGGTCTTCACCAAGACCATGGCTGTGGTGGTAGCATATCTCAGAACCCTGGGTTGCACCATCTTCCCCTATTTGCACTATGGGCTTCTTACAGCCACTTCCCCCGAGACCTTCGAGAACCACGTCAGTGTGGTTCTGTCCACGTGTTTACGGCTGGATCTAGCTATAAATTGGAAAAAGTCCCACTTCTTTTCTGCGCAAAGAGCCTCCTTCTTTGGGGCTATTCTGAACTCTCACCAAGGTCTGGAGCTACTCCCGGAGAGAGAGCTGTAGCCATTAAGAGACTGGTCCGTTTGTTCAAGAGAATAAGAGGGCAGACCGTTTCATCGATCCAAAGGTTGCTAGGCCTCAGGGCCTCAACTACTGCTGTAGTCCCTATGCTGGACTACACAGGAGACCCCTACAGTTATGGTTCCTCGGCTGTTTCAAACCTACGCTTTATATGCCCATCCACCATTTCTCAATCCCTAGGGTTGTCCTCAGGTCCCTGGATTGGTGGTTAGAGGATGTACACCTATTCAAAGGTATCCCTTTTGGGTACTGGTCCCATGAGTTGGTACTAACCACAGATGCTTCCCTGAATGGATGGGGGGGCACTTTGTGCAGGCCATGCTGTACTGGATTTGTGGACTGAAAAGCAGTCTACCTTGCATGTCAACATGCTAGGATTGATTGCTATGCGTCCAGCCCTTACCTCTTTTACAGATGTAGTTTGTGGTTCCAGGGTGCTCCTGCAATCAGGCACCATGAGTACGGTCTTCTACGTCAATAAGCAAAGGGGCACTGGACCCAGGTCCCTATGCAAGGAGGCCATCAGAGTTTGGGGGGTGGCCCTATCCAACAACGTGTTCATCAGGGCTATCCACATTGCGGGATACAGAATACATGGGCAGATACCCTCAGCAAGGGCTGTGGTACCAACCACTAGTGTTCCATGCAGGACAAATACCTTCCTACCGATTTTTGCAACATGGGGTTTCCCAGAAATTGACCTATTTGCCACGTGGGAGTCTACCAAAGCTCCAGATTTTTGTTCCCTGGCAGGGAACGACAGGTTGTCTCTGGGAGATACTTTCACATCAAATGGTCCGATCGTCTCTGCTGTGCCTTTCCCCCCTTCCCGCTGTTGCCCAGGGTGTTAGGCACGTTAGTAGCGGACAACGCTTCCTGCATTCTCTTTGCCCCCCGCTGGCCCAGACAAATCTGGTTCCCAGAATTGATCAGACTACCAAGGGGCCCTGAGTGGTGAAGTTCAAGGGATCCTATTACAGGCTAGGAAGCCCTCTACCAGGGACTCCTACACCAGGAAGTGGGTAGAGTTTGAAAATTGGGTTTCAGAGAAGGGTATACCCCCTTTCAATTGACCCTTAGCCGTAGTTTTTGAGTTTTTTGCTCACGTTGGCACACAAGGGCCTAGCAGTGCCCTCAGTGAAGGGTTTTCCTGGCTGCAATTTCCACTCACCAGGACCCAGTTGAGGGGTCTATGGTTTTTCCCTCATCCCCTCTCAAAGAGGTTTATGAAGAAACTGTTGAATGTTTCCCCCGATGCCTGTCCTGGTGCCCCATTGGTCCCGCCAATTAATTCTCCTTAAGGTTACGGAGGGGCCCCTTTGAACCTTTGGAGTGGGTTCCCTCTCTCCCTTTCGTCTAGAAGGGTGACCTTTCTAGTGGCCGTTACCTCAGCCAGAAGGGTGAGTGTACTGGCTGCTTTGCGGTCAGATCTGCCCTTTCTAGCAGTTTTCAAAGAAAGAGTTGTCTTTCACCCTAGTTTGGAATTCCTACCAAAGGTGGTTTCCAGGTTCCATTTGGCACAGAACCCTTCCTCTGAGGCTGGATGGACTTTACACGCATTAGACTTTAAAAGGACTATTCTTTATTATTTATATAGGACTAGACACTTTAGGGTAGATAAGTCCCTGTTTGTTTGCTATGCTGGACCCAAGAAGGGAAGTCTGCTTCTTCCCAGACAATATCCTGGTGGGTCGTGGCTGCTGTCCGGTCAGCATAGAAGACTGCTGGTAAGGAGTGCCCACTGGTCATCAAGGCGCATTCCACAGGAGGGTCCCTCTGTTAGACATTTGCAAGGCAGTGACCTGGTCAGCTGGTGACACGTTTGTTCGCCATTATGCTTTGGACCTGCAAGCGAGAAAGGAGGCTGATGTCAGAAAGGCAGTGCTTCAGTCACTCTTCCAATAGTTCGCCTCCCCACCTCCTACATTGTGAGTAGCTCGCTAAAATCCCATATGTGGGGCTTCACAGAAGACTGACAATTAAAACAGAGTTGCACTTACCAGTAACTGTTGTTCATTAAAGTCTTTGTGCAGACACACATCCCTCCCTCCATCCCCGCTGTGGCTCACTATTGTCTTGTTATCTTACATAGGAGTTCACAGTGGCTTACAAGAACTGAGGGAGGAGGGGGCGCCCCTCCCATCGGGTCACATGGTGGTTTGAGCGGGAGCAGTCCGCCGCTCTCTTTCCCGAGGGGAGGGGCACCCCCTCTGTATCTAGGAGACTTGAAAATCTTCCACCGAAGGCAGGCCTGCGCAGTCCCATATGTGTGTGTGCACGAAGACTTCAATGAACAACAGTTACTGGTAAGTGCAACTCTGTTTTCCTCTAGTTGTGCTGAATTTTATTATAAACCTTTTCCTAAACTGAATCTTCCCCAAAACTTCAATTCATCCTTTAGAAAAGGTGCTCCAGTCCCTTGATCATGTTGGTTATTCTTCACATTTTTCAGCTCTGCAATCTCCTGTTTGAGGTATGCCAAGCAGAACTGTAACAGTATTCCGAATGCAGCTGCACCATAAATCTATACAAGGGCGTTAGGAAACTGACCATTGTATTTTCAGTCTTTTTCCCCCTAATAAGTTGCCTCTTTCTCTGTTGCTGCACACTAATCCAATATTTTACTGAGCTGTCCACCACAGTCCTAAAATCTTCCTGATAATTTGCTATCAGTTCATACTTTACCACTGTAAGTTGAAAGTTGTTCCAATGTGCATTGCTTTATATTTAAATAGATCCTTGCTACATTGTTGCCCATTCTCCCTGTTCGGAGAGATCCTCTTACAATTCGTTGACATTCACTTTGGTTTTTGCCATCTTGAAAGTTTTTGTATTGACTTCCGATTTGATCATTTCACTGCTTACTCCCAATTCCAGATTATTTATGATTTAATTGCAGTGGTTCGAATACAGATCCCTGGAGAGAACACACTGCTTGTTTCTGCCCATTATGAGAACCACCCATTTGCAAACACTCTTTGCTTCTTGGTGAGTAAAAAGGTAAAGGTAAAGGTCCCCTGTGCAAGCATTCCTGACCCATGGGGTGACGTCACATCCCGACATTTTCCAGGCAGACTTTGTTTATGGGGTGGTTTGCCAGTGGCTTCCCCAGTCATCTTCCCTTTACCCCCAGCAAGCTGGGTACTCATTTTACCGACCTCGGAAGGATGGAAGTCAACCTTGAGCCGGCTACCTGAAACTGACTTCCGTCAGGATCGAACTCAGGTGAGCAGAGCTTGGACTGCAGTACTGCAGCTTACCACTCTGCGCCACAGGGCTCTTAAGTGCGTACCCAGTAAATAATCCACAAGAGAACCCTGTGGCTACTTGGTTTATTAAGGAGCGTTTGATAAGGAACTGTAGATCTGTGTAAGAGTATCAGCCTTGTTTCTGCCAGTGGTACACGTTTGTAGCAATTGAAAGCAATTGACTTTCCTAGGACATATTATCTCACACTATGGATCCTGAAAAGGTGCAAGCGGTGCTCGATTGGGAACCACCCTCTACTCGTAAACAGGTCCAAAGATTTCTCGGGTTCGCAAATTTTTACAGGGCGTTCCTCCCACATTTCGCTCAGATTGCACTACCTATCACGAACCTCCTTAAGACTAAGGGAAAGGGGAATACAGCCACCTTACCCAACGCCTGGGTGGAGTGGACCCCCCAGTGTCAAGCCGCCTTCGATAGTCTTAAACAGCTTTTTACCTCCGAACCTGTTTTGCAGCACCCGGACTGCAATCAACCATTCGTAGTGCATGTAGACGCTTCCGACGTAGCGATGGGGGGTGCGCTCCTGCAGCGGGGGGAGGATGGGCACCTACATCCGTGCGCTTATTTTTCTAAAAAGTTCACTCAATCCGAACTCAATTGGGCCGTTTGGGAAAAGGAAGCCACTGTGGTAAAGCATGCCCTGACAGTGTGGAGGCAGTTTTTAGAAGGCTCCAAGGTGCACTTTGAAATGTGGTCCGATTACAAAACCTAGAGACCCTAACGGGGGCACGCAAGCTGTCCGCGAAGCATGTACGCTGGGCAGACTTCTTTGCCCAATTTCGATTCGTCCTAAAATATGTACCAGGGAAGCAAAACCTTCTGGCTGACTCTTTGTCCAGACTTCCCCAATATCCCACCAAGGTTGATCGGCCCACAGAATCGCTCTTCACCCCTGCCCAACGAGGTGTGTTGCCCACTTTGGCCATACGGACCCGATCCCCACCGCCGCCGCCTTCAATTGGGGGGGAAGCCCCACGCCTGGCTGACCTGGCAGCGCTGCCTGCCTCGCTTCCTCCTCCCCCTGAGTGACTGACAGCCACAGTTCCCGAGGTGCGGGGGCCTGAGCGCCTGTTCAGTCGCTCCCTGCACCTGTGTTGGCTCCGTCCCCGGTCAAGCTGCCCGACGACTCCTCTCTGGAGGGGGTGGAAGGACTGACTGATTCCTTTAAGGAGACTCTTCTTCGCAGTTATCAAGTGGAACTTTCCTCGCAGGCCCTTCCAGCTACTCTAATTAAACACGGGGAGTTTTGGCACAAAGATTCTAAATTGTATGTTCCGAAAGTATTGCGGGGGGAGGTTTTGGGTTTGGTTCATGGCGCCAAGACCGCCGGACATTTCGGATTTCTCAAGACATTGCATTTGCTACGGAGACAGTTTTGGTGGGCGGGCATGTGGTCAGATGTGGACTCCTTCACCCGCAGCTGCCCCATATGTGCAGCGACCAAACGATCTCAGGGAAAACCGCCCGGACTTTTACAACCGTTAGAGACTTCCTCCAAACCATGGGAAGTTATTGCAATGGACTTCATGACGGACCTACCCCCTAGTGGGGGAAAGACAGTTCTTTGGGTGATTACTGATCTATTTTTGAAACAGGTGCATCTTGTACCCTGTGCAGGCATCCCTTCCGCCCCGAAATTGGCCCGCCTCTTTGTGTCACATGTCTTCCGACTACATTCTTTTCCGCGCAAGATAGTGACGGACAGGGGGTCAACTTTCGTGGCCAAATTCTGGAAGGCTTTTCTCATATTGGTCGGAGTAGAACAAGGACTATCTAGTGCCTTCCATCCCCAAACAGACAGTCAAACTGAATGGGTGAATGCGGTGTTAAAATGCTATTTGCGCTGTTACGTTAATTATCATCAGGATGATTGGGTAGACCTGTTGCCTTTTGCTGAGTATGCTTATAATAATGCGGTTCACCAATCCACAGGGTTCAGCCCTTTCCAGGTTGTCCATGGTAAAGAGTTTGGCCCCGCTGGTCATATTGATGTTTCTGAGGAGGAGGGGGGAGCTGATGTGGCTGGATGGGTACATTCAATTCAAACAACCTGGCCATGGCTGGTTAAAAATCTAGAGCGGGCCAAACGGCGTTACAAGGCTCAGGCTGACAAACATTGCTCCCCCAGTATGGAATGCAAAGTGGGGGATCTTGTCTACCTGTACACCAAGAATCTACGGTCCACCCGCCCGTGTGATGAACTCAGTGCCAAGTATGTAGGTCCGTTCCCCATTTCCCGGATTATTAATCCAGTGGCTGTGGAACTCTCCTTGCCCAAGTTCCTACGAAGAAGCCATCCTGTGTTCCATGTCTTTTAAAGCCGTATGTTCCTTCCCAAAAATGGCATCCTGAACCACAACCTGAAGTGCCTGAAATGGTGGGGGAGGGAGGAGCATTTTGAAGTGGCTAAAATACTGGATTCCCGCATTTGCTACGGTACCCTTCAGTACCTGGTCCGCTGGAAACATTTTAGTCCCGCCCAGGACAAATGGGTGCGCACCTGTGATGTCTCCGCCCCCCGCTTAGTATGAGATTTCCATGCCGCCTACCCTCACAAACCCACGGTGGGGGGGTGGGGGGGTCTTTAGGGGGCAGAATGTCAGGAGCAGGCCATCGGATGGTATGCTGTAGTCTGATTGTACTGCTTCCAGGTGCTGTTGTGCTGTTCTGTCCAAGGCCAGTCTATGCCCCGTGTTTAGTCTTCATAGATTCCCATACTGTGGGAATCGCCAAGTACTCCTTCCTGCCTCTGGGAGGGGGGGTTGCCTGGGTTACCAGTTATCTCCTTTTGCTCTTCCATATATGCTGTGTACCTTGCCTGTGCCCCTTACTAGTATCCTTTTGAATATGGCTTCTGAAACCTGTCGATTCTAACCAATAAAACTGCTTTCGTGGATTTGCCGTCTGCTGGAATCTGTTTATGGGTTTGCCGCAGGGCTAGAGCTTACAACCACTTAACTCTGGAGTAGGCCTTTTTTTTGTAACTTAAGGACCAGTTTGCTTTAATATTACATTACAGTGACATCATTTGAGGATTGCAGTATACAATATTCTTTTACATTTCCTTAATATTCAGTGGCATTTTAAAGTTTTATTAGAACTGATCTGAGGGAGGGGCTTTCTGCTGCATTATTTTCTCCAGAGTGGCATGAAAAATTGGTTCAAAGTAACTGGAGAGGGGCACAGCACATTTTGCATGGAGGTCTCTGGTTCAATCCCTGCTATGTCAGGGGGGATCCCTGGTAGGTGAGTTGCAAGACTTCTCTTTTGGAAGTCTCTGCCAATTAGTCAATACTGTACAGTAACTATCAGTGTTACAATTTAATAGGTCAGCTTCATATGAGTGTGGAAGAAGACAAATGACTTTTCAAATGGTTCCAAGTAGATAAGGTTTGGTTCTTGTAGGTTATCTGGGCTGTGTGACCGTGGTCTTGGTATTTTCTTTCCTGACGTTTCGCCAGCAGCTGTGGCAGGCATCTTCAGAGGAGTAACACTGAAGGACAGTCCTTCAGTGTTACTCCTCTGATGATGCCTGCCACAGCTGCTGGCGAAATGTCAGGAAAGAAAATACCAAGACCATGGTCACACAGCCCGGATAACCTACAAGAACCAATGAACTCTGACCGTGAAAGCCTTCTACAATATTTAGATAAGGTTTCTTCCTTACTTTCTGTAACTTGCACAGGAATTTCAAATATACAGTATTTGTCATTCTTTCATTGTAAATGCTTCTTCCTTATTGTCCGTTTTCACTGTTCAATAAAAAACCCCTTAGAATTATACTTTGTTGTTTATGTAGAATTTTGGGGTTGAACCCCTAAGTATATTAAGATTCTTGAGTGGTTCTGTCCATTTGCTTTACAGAAAGGTTTGACTACAAGGGGATGCATAATGCCACAGAATAGGAAGATGATGTATTCAAGCAGATTTATACCAGAGAGCCTTATGTATAAGGCAGGTCTAAGGGAGAGGCATATAGCCTTCTTTATACCTCCCTCTGGATGGATTGTTCACTTCATTTATACCCCAACTTTCTTGACAATGGGGACTCAAAGCAGCTTACCCTGTGAGGTAAGTTAGGCTGAGTGTTTGCGACTGGCCCAAGGTCATCTGGCAAGCTTCTGTGCAAGAGTGGGGATTCAAACCTAGGTCTCCCAGAACATACACTCCCAGTACTACACACACCACAGTGGCTCTCTTGGGAGGCAGAATAGCAGCCCATGCTTTGGCAGTCAGCGCAGAACAAGGGGGGGGGGGAAGCCCTATAAGCCACATCCCATGTGTTGAGTGTTAGCACTACCATCAATGTAACTGTTTTCAAGGGTTTTTGTTTAAGTGCAAGAGTCTTCAGACTTTTAAGGTAGTCCAGTTGCATTTTTTTGCTCCCCCCCCCCAAGACAGGCAAATCACCCACTCATCTTTTTGACATAACAATACATGTGGAAGAAATTATTTTTTAAAAGAGTGAGAGTGAAGTGTCAGTTCTTGATCCAAAAGGAAGTTTAAACTAAAGTCACAAACTGCTAGCAAGAAGGCAAAGTTCACCTTTTGGCCAGCAAGAGGCCAATCAGCAGCAAAACAGAAGGGTTAGTCCAGAACCCATGCCTCACACACTCAGGACAGGAAGTACTATAGAGAGAATGTTGTTGTTTTTTTTGCCGTCAAGTCACAGCTGACTTATGGAGACCCTGTAGAGTTTTTAAGGCGAGAGACCTTGGAGGTGGTTTGTCATTGCCTGCCTCCGCGTCACAACCCTGGTATTTAGGGGGTTTGCCCTTGCCTGCATCTGTGCTGTGGCCCTGGTATTCCTTGGAGGTCTCCCATCCAAATATTAGCCAGGGTTAGGGCTGAGAATGTGTGTGATTGGCCCAGCAAGCTTCCATGGCGCAAGTGGGGATTTGAACCTAGGTTTCCCAGGTCCTAGTCCAATACATTAACCACTACACCATGCTGGCTTTCTAGAGAGAAGTATAGCACAGTGGAAATACATGGATCTAGAATACCCAGGGTCTGAGTTCAAGCCCTGCATACAGATAGCTGCCACCTAGCACTAAAAGGAGTTCCAACCACAGCTGAAATTTTTGTACCACCAGACACAATAATTTAGGATGGGCGGTTCATGCTGATTGGCTACCCTACACACTGATCATTTTCTGCAACGCTCCATGCACCATCCCTCTGCTGCATTCACGGGGTTTGAAAATACCTGGAGATTTTGGAGGTGAAGCCTGAGGAGGGTGGGGTTTGTGAGGAGAAGGACTTGAAAGGGGTATAATTCCATAGAGTCTACTTTCTAAAGCAGCCATTTTCTCCAGGTGAGCTGATCCCTGTTGCCAGGAGATCAATTGTAATCCCAGGAGATCTCCAGCCACCACCTGCATGCTGGCAACCCAGGAGTTTAGGAGGTGGGTCAAGGCACAGAAATGACTTTGTATAACATGCTAATATCACTTTGCAATGAGCATGAGCATTGCCTCTCAAGCATCGCCTGATGTGCTGATGTCACATCACCTGAAAGTGCCAGCAGCATATCATGCACCATCATTTCCACCCCTACATTTTTCTCACTGGCCAAGAAGAAAAGGTTGGTGGGAGAACCCACACTGGGAGGTTGCCTGCCCCAAAGTGAGCAAATGATAAGCCTACCTGCAAAGCCTATTTCACGTCTGAGAATTAGTGGTCTGTACAGAACATTAGAAGGATGCTAGAACTGTGCATAATTGTGGAATGTAAAGGAAGGTTACCCCAAAGACTCTTGCATGTAAAGACACCTGAAGGTCCCCAGATTCAACAGGGGTGCTGATGACATAAAACAGCACAAGAAACCTGGTAATCAAGCCAACACAAGCAGCGTAGAGTGGCAAGGGAGCCAGATATGGTTATAGCACAACATCCTTGAGGGGTTCAGATTGCCAACAGCCCTGGAGAAAAGTGTTCTTTGCATAATGGGATGTTATTTACTCCATGATGTGAAAGTGCTGAACTGCCCATTTCCACATTCTTAAACTTCTGTTAAAGGGACAGGATTTTTTTCCCAGGTCTGTTGGCAATCCTATGTTAATGCCTCTGTCCCCATCCCTGGTTAATATGTTCACACATTATGGTGAATACATGTACATCCTGCATACATATGTATGTAAGAAAGTTCCAGTGGATGTTTACAAATGAAATTGGGGATCAGTACCCCCAGACATATATGGATTATTAATCACATTCAACTGTACTTGCATTGAATGGAACGTGAGAATTACTCAATACATGTGTAAAGACAAATCAAGTGTACACTGTACACAGATTAGACATTCCTTGTAACTCGTAAACAGGGCTACTATGGCAAAGGGCTGGATGGGTCTAATGAAACAGTTTGGGTCGCTGGGTTGAAGATCCATTGGATTTACCCCATCCTGAGCTGCTACTGAAGCTGCTGATTAGGTAGCTGTGACTATGTATGCTTTACAGTCCCAGGATAATTTAGAAGAGCTAGATTCAAGTCCAGTAGCACCTTAGAAACCAACAGGATTTGGGGGGGGGGGTATAAGCTTTGGAGAGTCAAAAGCTTATACCACCCCCCAAATCCTGCGGGTTTCTAGAGCACTACTGGACTTGAATGTAGCTTTTCTACCACAGACCAACAGTTACTCTCTGAAACTTTCTAGAATAATGTAGGTAGCTGAACTTGAAATTAGAATGGGCAGGAGGGTAACCTGGGAAGTAAAATGAGAATTGTAGGTCTAATTCAATTGTATTTGCATGTACTGTTATTCCTTTGCTACCATGTAATCAGTTTTTATTTGTTACAATACAGTTGATCTCTCTGTCTTGTCTACAATTTCTGCTTATGATTTCTATGAGTTTTTTTACTCATTCTTTTAATACACAACTTATGTATGTTTTTTTACTAGTCCAGTCTACTGAGGCATCATGTAAGGGTCTCATTTGCAATTACTATGATTTTTTTGGCAGTTATGCAAAAACATGATGCCAACACTGGGGATGTGGAATGAGCTGGGAAGGGGGAGTGGATGATACCAACCAGTGAGCAGCTTTGCTCTTCTCTTTGCACTGGCTCATCTGCAGATACTCCAGCATATCTCCGAGTCAACATCAGTAGACAGTTACCATCATTTGGGGATAGGGTTTAGGATAGTACTATAAAATTGTAAAGAACTTGTGGAAGTGGTTGTGCTTGTTATTTTTAATAAGCCAATAATTTTTAAAAGACTGTAGGGGCAAAACTGAATCTGAAAATGCTTTTCCTGTTATCATAATTAATTTTGGTGAGGTTTATCAAGCTTAATTAGATGCAGTTAGACTTTTGTCAGATACTGTAAATCAGAATAAGATTTTAACTACACAGAAGTTAATATATTCTGATGGAATGTTTATTAAGTACTTCTATTGAGAAATTTGTCTCATCATAGGGTTTTCAAGGTAAACGTTGGTCAGAAGTGGTTTACCAGTGCCTTCTTCTGCGCAGTACTAACCAGAGTTAGCCGTAGTGGCACTGCCGATGTCTACGAAAGATCTTCCGCCAGTGTCACCTTCCACTACTGCTGCTGCCCAGTAGCTAACCTTCAGGGATTCCTCTACCCCCATCCCCATTGGAACTGTCTGTTCTCTTCTGCGGATGTGGCCATTGATCCCTTAAGGGGGTGGATGCATCTTCGTCTGGTGTCTCAGCTGTGACCATTCCGTCTTGAGTGACTCTGCTAGGAGTTTAGTCTCTTGATAGAGTCTAGACCCCTTATGGTATTGCTCTCAGCTTCCCTGACACTCACAAACCCCCTCACCACGTTAAGGTGTGCATCCAGAAGGGGGAGATGGATCCAACAAGAGATGGATTGACTCAATAAAGGAAGCCACAGCCTTCAATTTGCAAGATCTGAGCAAGGCTGTCAAAGATAGGACATTTTGGAGGACTTCCATTCATAGGGTCGCCATGAGTCGGAAGCGACTTGACGGCACTTAACACACACACATTGAGAAATAATGACTGAAAATTTCAAACCCAGGAAGGTTAATTGCTGGGCATGTTTAATGGATTATTTTTCATGTCTAATTTTTTTTTTGTTTGGATGGCTGGATTTGAATGGAGAAGCATTTTGGTTTTCCTTGAATTTATTGCTTTCATGTGTCAGGATATGTGTGCAGTGCTATGATACTGATATATAAGCCAAAAATTTAAAAAGTTGTTTATTTCCTAATTCTGTCTGGTTGCACCTGCTTGATTTATTGCACTTTTGATAGCCTGTAGTTAGTTTTTGGAGCACTAATATATATACAATTTTTATTAATCATTTCTAGATAAGCAAGCAATAGCTTGCTATTGAGTTAGTGTTGTTAGGAGTATCTTTCCTATATTTTTATGTTTAGATTTTACTGATTTGTTGTGACCTAACAGCTTTTCTGAAGGCAACCCTCCGGTGTCAGGAGTATCCCATTTCATTAGCTTCTAAAACCGCTAATTTTTTACAGTAAAAATTTGCTTTTTCCTTCCCTAGTGAGTTTTCTGCTCTTGGGGGCGTTATGAGAAACATGTTTTCAGGAGCATCACAGAAAATATCTCTAGTACAGTAGTGACTGTGGCATCATGAGTGATTGCAAACCCACAACCCCACACCAGCTCATTGACAGCACAATTTTCTTTATTATACTGTATTACTTTTTTGCATTTTAATGTCCATTATAGATTCTAGCTACTGATCAAGAGTGTGTGCCACTGATTCTGTGTTTGAAACTTGCTTTAACATGGAATATTGTCTTTCAATGGCAGAGTATTGAAAAAGAAATGAATTCGACAAACTGGGTTCTAGGTACCGCCAAATAATTAACTTCACATCTGTTTGCTTATGAGACAGCTATTCTCAGTTCAGGTAGTCACAAGCATCAATGTAAGCGATCTGTTAGTTGTACCTAGTCCTGCAAACTTTTCAACTATAAGTAATCCTTTTGAAACTTTGGTACTATTTCTGTACATTAACTGCTTTTAGCAAAAATTTTACTGTGATTTGCATCAGTTTGACTTACAGAGAGCCTGATTAGGTTAATGATCATCATTATGCAAGAAGTCTTTCACTGCTTTTTATTTATCTACACATACAGTATGAATATTAAAAATACTCTCCTTGTTGGTTATGTTCCCAATAATATTATGCACACCTGAGACCCTTCAGATACCTAAATCAGAAAAGTCAACTCAGCATAAATCACCCCAGTAATGATGAATAGCTTTACATCTTAAAGTATTGGATCATATTTGTTGCTAGATTTGCATAAATAAGATTTGTTGACACTTATTTGTCATTTGCAGTGCCCAAATTTCTGAAATGTCTGTAAAAACTGATAATCCTTGACATATGCATTGATTGGAGATAATCTTAAAATCACTGAAGGGCTGTGAAAAAGGATGCTGTCCATTGTTTTGTGTATTTGGAAGAAAATGTGTTATATTTAAGACACAGAACTGAATTATGTTATGAGCCATCAGCTTTTCAGAAATGGAGGCAGATGATAATGAATCTACTTTTCATAAGTGGATGATGGCTTTTATCATTACATTTAATTTGTTACACTGACTTTTTAATGAATTTGGGAAACGTGATTAGAGATTGATATGACTTATAAAAATTATGCCATTTGCTCCACAACAGTTTGCTTGTTTTCAAAATCTGTCTTCCTTGCTGTTCTCTCCTCTGGAATCCTGATTCTGTTTTTGAAAAGCAAACAGAACTGGTGGATAAATAAATGTGGCTAAGGTGTACATGTGGAAGTGGCAAAGCCTAGTCTAAGCCTAGACCCTGCCGCCTTCCTGATAGACTGAGGATTTGAACCTGGGACTCCTAGTCACATTGGATTGCACCTCAAATGAGTAGAAAACCACAAAAAGTGCAGGAGCTTTAAATATGTGTGATCAGATAGCCCCAACTCATTTTGAACTAAAGCATTCCTTCTCTTAGGTAAATACTGGCTGTCTCCTTTAGGTAAGCCACAGTTTACAACAACATGCTTCAAAGTCTTTAATAAGAAAGGCAGAAAGGTGCAACAAGAACAGAAAATTATAAAAAGGGCACAGATAAATTGTGGAACTCCCTGCCCCAGGATGTGATGATGGCTGTCAACTTGGAAGGCTTTAAGAGGGAAGTGGACATGTTCATGAAGGAGAGGGCTATCCATGCCTACTAGTCAAAATGAATACTAGTCATGATGCATACCTATTCTCTCCAGGATTAGAGGAGCATGCCTCCTCTAATATTAGGTGCTGTGGAACACAGGCAGGATGCTGCTGCAGTCATCGTGTTTGTGGACTTCCTAGAGGCACCTGGTTGGCCACTGTGTGAACAGACTGCTGGACTTGATGGGCCTTGGTCTGATCCAGCATAACTTTTCTTATGTTCTTATGATGGAATTTGAGCAAAGGTTGTGGAAAAAGACATTGTGAGGAATGTGGAAGTAAGGAGAGCTTCTGTACATTACCACTGAAAGTGTTCCCAACACAGGCCATCAGTTCCCTACAAGTGTTCCCAAATACAGAAATGCACCTTTTCTCTGCAGTTCACAATAAAGTGATTTGGCTTTCATCATAACACAATAGCCTATCTATATTATATATTTATCTAAGCATTTTAGGTGGATTTCTTCCTGTTATAGTAGTAGAATTAAAGCTGTTCAGATCTCTTTTCTTCTTCAAACTCCTGCGGCATTCCAACACAGAAATATATAAAATCTTATATAGTACTGAAAATGCATGAGGCAGAAGAGAGAGCAGGGAGTACACAGCATTCACACATCTTTAACAACAAACAAAATGTTGGCTCTGATTATGTAAGAAAATCCGGTTGAACGTGGCATCGTTGCATATTACTCGAGTGGAAAAAATGTACATTAAATTCAAAAAATGATTAGGCAAAGACTGACTGTTGAGGTCTCAAGATTTGACCAGTGCAAGGTGACAAAACAAATCAGGGAACAATATGGCCAAACAGAATCGGGAAGAAAGGGAGTCCCTCCAAGCATTGTAGTGAACCTGCTTCAAAGAGCCAGAAAGCAAGAGAAGCTGAGGTATATGTGTAAGTAAGAAATGAGTTACAAATCCAATAAATTCTATACAAAATTCTAAACAAAATACGTAACTATGTTTTGCTGTCTTATTCTCCTCCCTACCCCCCCCCCCATTTTCAGCATTCCTTCCTGGCCTCCCTCAGACAGCCTCTCCCATGGAAAAGTCTGGGCATATTGGTCATCTCTGAAGTTAACTTTAAATTCTGAAATGATTGAATCAAGATTGTGGAAATAGAAGAGATTTAAATAGAAATAGAGAGAGAGAGACAGCGTGGTGTTGTGGTTAAGAGCGGTGGTTTGGAGCGGTGGACTCTGGAGAACTGGAGTCTGGAGAACTGGGTTTGATTCCCCACTCCTCCACATGAACAGTGGACGATAATCTGGTGAACTGGGTTGGTTTCCCCACTCCTTCACATGAAGGGTGACCTTGGGCCAGTGACAGCTCTCTTTGAGCTCTCTCAGCCCCACCTGCCTCACAGGGTGTCTGTTGTGGGGAGGGGAAGAGGTTTGATTCTTCCTTAAGTGGTAGAGAAAGTCGGCATATAAAAACCAACTATGCTTCTTCTTCTTAAATGTGTATAAAAATCTCCAAACATTTAATTTTATCTGTTTGGTGAACCTTGTATAACCAACATTCCTTATCCAAAACTCCTTTTGACCCTTTTAACAACATTAGTTCAGATTTCTGTACATTTAGTTTATACCCAGACATTGTCTCATAATCTTCAAGAACCTTTTTCAACACATTAGATTTTTCTGTATCAGTCAAGAATAAGATTAAATTTTCAGAGTATAGATTTAACTTAAAATTATTGTCCTTGACTGCAATACCTTTGATTACAGAAGACTGATGTATTGAAATTGCTAAGAAATTGCAATGGCAGAAAGAAGGGCAGAAAGTGGACAGCCTGCTTAAAACCTCTCAAAATTTTCACAGGTATAGATAATAGGACCAGTCTAGCAATAGAGACAGAGTAGATTATTTTAGCCCAATCGATGAAACAATAGCCAAAACCAAATGCATTTAAAAAACCATGACAAAGATGGGTCAATGTAGTCAAATGTTTCTTCTGCATCTAGGAAATGAAAAGCTGCTCTTCATTTCTTATTATTTACATACTGCATCAAGTTATATATTTTCCGAACGTTGAAAGTCAAAAAACCATTAGGAATAAGCCTGGTTTGGTCATCATTAATATATTTGGCTATTATTTGACTCAGCTGCAAAGCTAGTGTGTTACTTAATACTCATAATAATATTTTAGCAGTGTTATAGATTTATAAGACCATAATCTTTATTGCCTTTCCCTGTTTTAAAAATTAACGCCACCTTTCCAGTTGACCATGACACAGGTAATTGTTTAGAATTGAAAATTTCATGTATTGCCTTAAAGAATGGGATAATTAGTGGGATAATTAATATTTCTCTAAAGGCCTGATAGTATTCAGAGGTGAAGCCATCAAGGCCTGGTCCCATGAGTCCTTCCTCAAAGGTCAAAATAGCCCTGGAAAGGGCCCTACACCTTCTCCATCCCTTTTACTGACAGAAACCGAGGCTTGATGGTTGGCAATACTGTTGTGTTTGCCTAGTAACAGCCACTGCAGACATTCATTTCTAAAAGGCACTGCTTCTATTATTTTGAGAGGTATTAACCTCCCAATGTATTTTTTTTATTTCTGATTTTCTGTAAGTAGTTTTGTGAGCACCTTGTGCTGCAAAACAGTGAATACATATTTCTATAAATAATAGGAAGGACGATAAGGAAGTCTTAGTAATTTCTGATCTACCGCCCGGTGTCATCCAAAAAAGAAAACAATTTGACAAATTGAGATCTATTCTTCATAAGAAAAATATTCGGTTCCGGTGGATAGCCCACTACACTCTGAATATCTCCTTACTATCCGGCAGAAGGATCGTAAAGAACAAGGAGGAGGCAGATCAACTCGTTGAAGAACTAATCTAGCAGCATTCTGACTATCCAAATAGAAGTAGAGAACAACAAACTGCAGCTGAAGAAGAGAGGATTGCAGAAGAACTCCAACGCAGAATATGTCTCTAAAGACAAGGGCTGAAGGAAACTATACATCACCTAGCCCAGGTGGACCCCCAAACACTCAGGCAATAGCATGAGCAACTGGAAGAATTAGTGGATGCCTTCAAACCTTTTTTGTCTCCGGAATAGATACAGGAACTAAAACAAGGTAAAGGACTCACACAAGAGATACTTCCCACAGAGTTACCTGCCATAGAGCATCTTTCACCAGTGGAAGAGGAGGACTTCAAACTAGATGAAGCCATGGCATTAGATTAAGATGGAAAACTTAAAGATCACATTGATAAACATTAATGGTCTAAACTCTCCAGCTAAAAGATTTTTTTTCACAAATTGTTGAAATTATCATCGGCTATAGATGATATATCCAAGAAACTCACATTCAAGAAACTCACATTAAAGACAGTCATGAAAAATTTCTACAATGCAGCAAATTGGGCTCCCTTTATTTCTCGTCATCCACAACAACAAAAAAGAGAGGAGTGGCAACTCATGTTAAAGGCACCAAATTTACTGTAATCGACTCATTGAAAGACAAGAATGGAAGATATTTGATTCTTTTAACTCAAGGGGCTAATGGAACAAAATACACGATTGCTAATGTGTATGCACCAATTCAAGCCACAGAAGTTTTTCATTGATTTCTTTGCAAAATTACAGGATTTCCAACAAGGAGAAGTGATTATAGTTGGCGATATGAATGGTGTAATGGACATAAAATGGGACAAATCGACTAAGTATAAAGGTGGCAAATTACCAGCGATTGTCTTCAAGTTTTTAAAAGACTGGCGCCTGATAGATGCCTGGAGATTTAAACATCCAAATCAGAAATTTTTTACCTTCTATTCAAATAGACACAACTCTCACTCTAGAATTGACTTACCTTGGATTTCCAATACACTGGTTAATAATCTAGTTGACGGTATCATATTACTTGCAACGTTTGCTGATCATAATCCACTTCAAATAACATTGTAAAGTGGAAAAAAGGACTGAGAAGGTGGCCATGAATGACAACCTGTTACTTCAACAAGACATCCTTAAACAATGTCATAGTGAACTTAAAAATTTATTTGAGCTGAACGTCACGCCAGGAATGGCGGCTAGAACCATATGGGACACCAGCAAGGCCTATATGAGAGGAAGGCTCATTGCTATCACATCTAAAATTAAGAAAGAAAAAGATAGTACACTTAAGAACCTGTATGAAGAATTACACCAGGCAGAAGAACATCATCAAAAATTTAGCGATAAGAAGGAACTACAGAAAATTTACAAACTAAGACACCAAATTGTTGCGATAGAGACAGAAGAGATGCATAAATGATTGAGATTTGTCAAACAGAAATTCTTTGAGCATGCAAACAAACCGGGAAGAATGTTAGCAAATACATTAAAAAAATAATTGGAAAGGAGGCGGTCTATAAAGACAAACACCTATTAAATAAACAAGATGACATTCATGAGATTTAAAAAAAGTTTTATACTGAGCTCTACAAAAATAAGTCTCTTCTCAAACCAATATAGAAACATATATACAAACAGCCAATGGATTTTCAGAAGAGGATCGTCAAATACTCAATCAGAGAGTCACCATGCAAGAACTCAATGATGCCTTTAAGAAATTAAAACTAGACAAAGCTCCAGGGTTGACATCTAGTTACTATAAAACATTCGAACATCTGTTGGCACCTCATCTTCAGCAGGTCTTCAATGACTTATTGAAAGAAGGCAAAATACCAAAATCATGAGAGAAAGCTCACATTTCGCTAATTCCAAAAGAAGAACAAGAGGCTCATCTTCCTCAGTCTTATAGACCTATTTCTCTACTCAGTGCTGACTATAAAATCTTTGCATCCATTTTGACAGAAAGGCTGAAGAGATGCATCATGAAATTAATTCATCCTGACCAATCGGGGTTTATCCACAGAAGAAAAATGAAAGATAATGTAAGAGTTGTTTTGGCCGCAATCAATCATATCAAGTAAAAAAAGATTAAATCAGCAATGTTATTTTTGAATGCTGAGAAAGCATCTGATAATGTTTCATGGAACTTCCTATTTAAAACCCTTCAGCATATAGACTGTGGCAGCCAATTCTTAAGGGCAGTTAAGGCTATCTACACGACACAGAGAGCGAGACTATTGGTAAATGGAATTCTGACAGATACCTTCTATATTGAGAAGGGCACTAGACAAGGTTGCCCTCTATCTCCCCTGTTGTTTAACCTAGCTATGGAAGTATTGGCTAATAAAATAAGAATGAATCCTGACATTAATGGCCTGAAATTTGAGGATCAGGAATTCAAAATCAGAAGTTACACGGATGAAATGGTGTTGATTTGCCAAAACCCAAAGGCGTCAATTCAAGAGATCAAACATAAAATTGATTTGTTCAGCTACTTTTCCGGATATAAACTGAATAAACAAAAAACTAATACGATCCTATACAATGTTCTAAACAAAGAGAAACAAGAAATTCAGAATATTCTGCAATGTCGAATAGCCAAAAAGAGTGTTAAATATTTGGGAATTAAGATTCCTTCAGCAGGGGAATCACTGTTTGACTTGAACTATAATGCTCTATGGGTTAAAATTGAAAAGACTTGGATAGATGGAACAGACTTCAAATTTCGTGGTTGGGCAGGATAGCAACTATTAAGATGAATGTTCTGCCAAGAATTAATTTTCTATTTCAGACATTGCCAATCTCCATCAGCTCTGTAACCATGAAAAAATGGCAACAACAAATTAACAAGTTTGTTTGGAAAGGGAAAAAAACCAGGAGTAGATTCACAGTCTTGCAGGATGAAAAGAAGAAAGATGAGCTGGCGCTCCTGAACTTGAAACTTGATCATCAAGCGGCTTCTTTAGCAATGCTGTCTGACTGGATACTGTCTCCCGAAGACAGAAAGATCAGATTAGAAAAAGCAGGATGGAGACAAGGATTCCACCATGCTTTATGGAAAGAGAGACCCAAACTACCTGGGACTTCGGGTCAAGAAGAAAATTCAGCAGGTCATCTGTTGAAGGTCTGGGGAATCTTAAAACCGATACTAAGTCCCTCTCCATCAACTTTAATGTCACCAATGGAAGCATACATGGACTGTGGGACAAGGAAGACTAACAATTACTTAACTTATCAGGACTTATTGAAAAAGATCAGAGAAAATTAGTATGAGATGTTTTACAGGTGGCACTTGGCACCGAAAGACCTCCAACAGATGTACAAGCCCAGTCAAGCAAATTGTTAGAAATGCTCTCACTCAGAAGAAACTTTCTACCACCAGTGGTGGACATGTAAAAAATCTCAACAATTCTGGAAAATGATTCATGAAGAAGTTCAAGATATGCTCCGGACTAACTTTGACTTAAATCCCAAATATATGCTGCTTGGAATAATTCCACCCCAGATAAACTTGTTCCACAGAGAATTGTTCCAATATGCTATCACGGCTGCCAGAATCCTATACGCGTCTCATTGGAAAACCAAAACAATCCCCATTGCAGTTAATGGACTGCAAAATTATTTGACTTTGCGACAATGTCAAGGCTAACTAATCTGATTCATAGAAAGCCGCTAGACGAATACAAACAGAGATGGCAACCACTCTTTGACAAATATATGTGATCTAAAATCAATTAATCTCCTCCAATCTTAGATAATTCTAAGACACAAATAAATGATAACTGTTAGTATATTTCTAAGAACTCAAAAATTGCTTGCTTTTATAAGATGTCAGAATGTCTTTTTTTAGATATTACTTTAGGCGGACATACTATGTACTGCGGACATAATTAACATAGCAATAATGGATATAGCAGTCAAGCAAGATTTATTTTATTCAAGTGGGTATAGTAGTGAGCAGCGGTTAGTAGCACTCTTCATTAACTGTGGGTTCATTTGATAATGGTTTAGATTAATTTAGTTTCTTTATAAGCAGTATTTTGGGCCTATGAGTGACCTGCTGAGCTTGAGAACTGCTAACATTTATACTATGTTTTTCTTCTCCCCTAAGTGTACTTCCCCCTTTTCCCCTTCTGTATCCTTATACTGAAAAAATAAGAAATTAAAATTAAAACTAAATAAAAATAAATAATAGTACTTACATTGTGTCTGGGGCCAGCGTTTGACCCATCCTCAGCCAAGGTGCTATGGCAAAGTTGGGGACTTCTTCAACACTGCAGGAGATGAGTAGGCACACCAACCTCCCTTGAACCTCAGTCAGCTACCATTAACTCAGCCAGCCACAGCAACCAGACATGCACTGCTTTGGAGGGTGAACTGTGTCATTATACCCTGCTGAGGTCCTTCCCCTCCCCAAACCCTGCCTCCCCACAGCTGCTTTTTTCTTTGTTTGCCGTGTGCAGCATCTTCTGTAAAAGGAATAGCTAGTTTATTAATCTCTGGGGCAGGCTAACACAGTCCACCACATGTTGTTAGGTGCCAGATGTCTAACAACTCCCATGCAGTTGCATCCAGGATAGGGAGCAAAAACTTTCTGGAATCACTAGCGGGCCACCATCAATAGCTGTTGGGCAGCATTTGCTTCATAGATCATATTATACAGGCTTGCTTCAGGTTGCAAATAATTCATTTCTGAAAGCAAGGTATTTGGAAGGCTGGTGGGAAGTGCTTCAGATATAATCGAATGAGTCAATAACAGCCACTCCTTATGGAATGATGAAAACTGGCTATGCGGGAACTCCTGTTCCAGGTGATTGGGCTAAAGAGATGGTGGCTTGAATACATAAAAAGAGCCACCCTGAAATCTGATGCCTTATATACATTGTATATATGAACATGCTGTGAAAACCCTCCAATAACCTTTGATCTCCATGCATTTACATTACAAGATGAACTTCTGAAGTTTGGCTTTGGCATTTCGCGACTAGTTGTGGATACTCCAGTGACCCAAGCTGCTATAACTGCAGAAAAGAACCCAAGCTGGGTCTATACAGTTTCTTCAAAGCACTTATGCACTGCATAAATGTGTGTATACAGTATATAGCATGGACATGCTTTCATATTATGAAAAACATTTTAAAAACAGTCTACTGGATTTATACTACACAAGATGGAAAAAATGTAGTAGGGTGTACAGCTCACTGAAAAACTTATTCTTAAAAAATGTTCCCATCCAGAAATAAGCCTAATTAAGTTCAAGTTCTAACGTAATGGTTTGCATCCAGGGCATTAATGAGGGTGATCTCATAAATTGTCCCTGGTTGGCTCAAAGATTGTCCGAACAAGGGCCGAGGTTACCCATTTTAACATTCTTCTTCAAATTTGTATGTGTCTGTGTAAATAATTTAAAAAGCCAACCTGTGGATATAAAACATTACGTTAGGAACAGCCTAGACCTTGGACACTGTGTAGATAAATTAAAAATAGAGGGTTTGACCACTGCTTTAAGAAACAGTAACAAGGATACTGCTTTCTGTCCAAACAGCTTTCTGAGCAAAACCAAAGAAATCTCTGGCCAAAAAAAGTTCGCTTCTGAGGCACTAGTAAAACACAGAAAGAGGTGACCAAACAAATTGCGTCCACATTAAAGCAACCTTGCCCTATACAAAAGCCTGCTCAACAAGCAACATTCACAAACTCAATCAGATTTGAAGAGTGTCCAGTGTGAATGATAGGGAGCTCCGTTCCACTGGAGTGGTTTGATCTTTGGGGTTCTTATTCTCACTGTGGGAGCTTTTTGCTCCTTCCATTCAGTATTTCCTATTTGTTCTGAGAAGGTCCAGATTTTAGCAGTTGTGGGGTTCAAATATAGATCCATCTTGTTTAGCCAAAGGGACTGCCATATCTTTCCAAATACCAGCTTGCTTCCTCTCAAAAGCTGTTCAATTCCCCTTTTATGCAAAATTTCCCATAAATCTTGAGTGGCTTTAGCAGCAGCAACTACAACAGCACAATACACTGCTCAGAATGGTTGGTATGTAGCTCGGATATTTTGCATATCTTTTTCATCATTCACTGCTGGTCCAGCAACCCCCCCTTTCTGTAAGTACTTGTGCTGCAACTGGGATCTCCAGTGTCCATGCGGTTCCCCCTTCTTTTTTCAGAAATATCCCATGCATTGTTTTTCTTATTTCTCCCACTTCACTTGTGAATGAGAGTGCCATTTGTGTATTTTATTTCTCTTCTTTGTAATTTTGTTTTTGTTTTTTACTTTTCATCCTCATCTCCCTCGCTCATGCTGCTAATGGATGCTGAGGCAGCTTTTGGAGATGAAGGGGGTGATGCTTTCCTGAAGAGCCATGGAGAAGGGGGAGATGGAGACCGTGATGGAGACAGTCCTCGTGTTGGACTGCTTGTGGGACTCTGCCTTGGAGACAAGGCTTGGAGCATGCGGCCACTCCTTTCTTGAAACATCTGCTTCTGGAAAACAAAACAGTGGACAAAACAGGCACATGACACACTATAACAGGAGAGGTCAGCCAGCTTGGAAGAGGGAACAGCAGTTATTCAGAATGGACCTATATAGTGCAAAAATCATCAGCAGAAATTGCAAAATGTAATACCAAGATGCTATTCTTGGACATGTGATGATGTCCATTTTTCAATCAAATTCAAGTTTTACATTTGCATCACTAATATTATAAAAACTAAAGACTATTTAAATGCTATGTAAAACAATGGGACTGAATACTTTCTGCACCACAAATAATATCTGGTACAGGTATGAGTAGGTATGTCACATAAAGTGCACAAGACTATCTGTACTTTTATTTGATCATGCTATATAAATATAATTATTACAATTATTTGACGTCACAGTCCTTCCTTTTTAACACTTTTCTTTCTTTGTTTTATTCTCCTTTAATCTCACAGTCCTTCCTTTTTACTCTTTCCTTTTTCAGTTTTCATGTTCCTTTCTTCCCCTTTCTCACCCCTTCTGTCTCCCTATCCTTCATCCCTACGCCATGCCACTTCTCTAGGTGTCTTTGAAGTATACTAAAAGCTAACAGATAGAAGGATGTTGAATAAATTCTTTATTTAACTGTTGCATCAACAAAAAGAAGCTATTGTATTATTAACTAGTCATTTCAACAAAGGGTCTATTAGATGCAATTTTGATTTCTGTGCATTTTTTCAACTCAACACTCCTTGAGCGTTGACAGACAAATTAGTTCTAAAAGATTAAACACCTCCTTATTCTAACTTCTGCAACAATACCAACAGGTTAGAGTCTTATATCTGCCATTTTCTATATGGTGTATCATGACCCCAGTACCTTAATCAAGCTTTAAAATATTTATTACCTTTTAGAAGTGGAAACAGGAAAATATACTGAAATGTTATCTTCACCACAGCATCAACACAATGTAGCTATTGTAGGGTTAAATATTTATGTTCACACTGCAACAATTTTCTGTTATGTGTTGATGTCTTTACACACAGTGGTACCCCTCCCAGTTCACGGAGGGGTATATAACTGAATGAAATATCACAGGGCATATGAAGGGACAAGAGTAGGAGAAGTCGTTCTTTGGGGGTGAGGACTTTTGAGTTTACAGAAAATTTAATTTTTACAATTTATTTATTGCAATATGCTTGCACTTCACAGGCAAGTGGCTGCGTGTTGAGATATTTGTTCTTGAACAGGAGATTAGCCTGACTTCACAGGCAGCAACTTTACATGCCTGGCAAAAAGTCCGGGAATTACAGCAGTGGTCTACTACCTAGAAGGGGGAGTCCCTGATTGGCTCTCTAGCAAGTGAGAGCCAATTCCATTCCTAAATAGCAACTACAGCAGGGCCTTATTTTGATTAGTACTGTGGGACATGGGAAGGTTAGCTCTCAACCACACCCATGTTATCTTGACCTTAAAAGACTCCGGAAACTGTGATTTGTCCTACGAAGGCGGTGCCCATGTCTTCCCAGTGCAGCAAATACCAGCTCTAGGAGGGTAATTTGTGAATATAGCATGGGTTTATCCTTGTTAACCACAATCTCTATCCAAACTGGAGCCTCCCACTGCTGCTATTTACAATGGAGAAACACATTAGAGATTCAATTACAAATCTTCTTGCATCTTAACTGTTTTGGCCACCATACTTTCCACTGCTGAGAAAAGGCCAGTAAAACAGGGACTTCAAATAGAACTGGAGAAATTTCTAGTAATGGGTGATGAAGCCCTTACCCTACCTGTTAGAAATTACTCATGGGTTTCAAATATATTATTTCACAAACAATTATAATAATAGTACATTAATGGATACACATTTCTGATCTGAGAAATGAACATACTTGTAACTATTTCTGTACATCTAATGTCAACATTGAAAGCAATGTTTGATATGGGAAATCAGCGTTAATAACAATTCTGACTCTAATAGCAAGTTATCATAAAAAGCTCACTTTTTGAACTTGTTGACATGGAATTAATTATTCTCCCAGAACACCTCAGCTTTACTGTCATTAAGCTCTTCTTCAGAACAATGCCAGCTCAAATTTCACTCATCAGTGGATAATTTTATGTGGCTTGGCTCTGCAAAGGCCTTCATGTAAAATTGTTTCCAGTTTCCTGCTCTGTTGATGCGACTGTCACTCTTAATCACAGAAGAAACCAAAATTCTTCTCACTTTACATTTTCACACAGCCAAATCTGTAAAACTGAGCCAGCCCCTCATTTCAACTCATTTGTATGTCTTTTAGTTCTGATCATGGTCTTCCCAGCAAAAATTCCTTAAGAAGTTAACAAAACAAAAACAAAACAGTTAACAAAACAAAAATATTCACTTTAGAAGGGGAGGACCATGGAGGACAGAGGCCATGATGAGTACATGAAAATGTCATGTTCAGAGACAGAACCCCTCTGAGTACCAGTGTTGGGAGGCAATAACCGAGAGAGGTTTCTGACTCCATGTCCTGCATTGTAGGCTTTCCAAGGGCATCTTGTTGGCCACTCTGTGAAACAGGATGCTGGACTAGATGGACCGCTAGTCTGATCCAGTAGGGCTCTTCTTATGATAAAGACTTGGAAGGCAACACAGCTCAGCAGAACGCAGAAGTCCCCAGTTCAATCCCTGATATCCATTTCAGTAACATCCTTGGAAAAGATCTTATGTTGACATCAGGGTACACTCGCGATGATGCCATTTGCCCTAGTATGGAGAGCACATGTTCTACCATGTGTGTCCTCCTCCAGTGCTACTTAGGGGGTTTCTCTACTTTATCTTCCTAAATGGAGTGCTTTTTTTTTTAAAGGGGTGTGTGTGTTCTAATCATGCTCCAGCAACCTCTTTCCCATCCTCAGTACACTCTTTCGCAAACTTACCTTAGGAAGAGACCAGGCCAAGTGCCTACATGGGAAGATGGCTATTTTCCAGGGTCCCAACCACATTGGTGCCATTTTCTTTCTGTCAGTCCATTCCAGGTGCCTTTTTCCCCACTACAACACTGGAGGGCTTTTAACAAAAATATGCAATTGCAAAAAATGCTACAACACCAAAAGCCCCACAACAGTGTGTGTGTGTGGGGGGGGGGGGATGGTGGGGAAATGGCAGCTGAAAGAGGAGAATGCACAGAAAGCTCCAATGTGGTAGGTTTGTTGCTACTGTGAATACCTCTGCCCTAGAAAACAGGGCCTCCAGGTGACTGAGCAATATTGAGCAAAGGGCACAGGGCACAAATTTTAACCTTTACCCAATACTGGTTCTTATCTAAACCCCCATTTAAGAATGTTTAAAGAGATGGGTGATCTGAACACGGATTTCCAATATCTCATTCAGTTTGGTCCCAAGATTCATAGTGGTAATGCACGTAATATAAATCACCATGCAACTGTAATTATAAGAAGCATGTAGATCACCATGATTCTAGGCTCTGCTGCTGCTAACAGTGATGGAATAAATTACAAATGTATCAAAGAGTTTATAGAATGGTAAAGTTGTACCCAAGCTCCATCTGGTCCAAACAGCTCTAGGAAGTTGCCAATAAATTCTCTGGACTTTTCTTCCCATTTCTGAATGAGATCGTGACTTTTTTCTTCCACTCGGTTCACAAATTCTTTAGATTTTTCTTCAACATTCTTGACTTTTTCCTTCATTTTGTCTACCTGATTCTGAAAACGGTATTTCTTTTCCTGGTAAAATAACATAAACAAATCAAAAAGCCACAAAGCATGAAAAAAATCTTGACTGTGCTGAAGTTATTACCTAGCCAGGAAGTAAACTGAATAGCATTACTGTTAATTCTCAATATGCAATCTAAAAACGTAATGGGATGGCTGAATTCTGATAAGTGTAATAGTTTAATTTAAGAAAATTAAATGTATTTACCCATGTTTTTTTTTCTTTTGTTCTAAGGGAGAAGTAGAGTTGATTTATTAGATAATATCACTTCATTTTATTACAACAAACAGGTGTGTGGAATCAGTCCTAGTTTATGAATTATATAGAATAAGGCAGGAAACTGAGGGAGGGAATACCAGATTGTCACTTCAAACTACAAAAATGTGTAGTGCAGCCTATCAAGGTTTAATGTAGCCCTCTTCCTGGAGTATTAATTTACTACATACATGGAGGGTGATTGTATTTGTGTGTGTGAGAGAGAGTGGGAGAATGGAAAAATTTGACAGCCGGAAACAATACAGCTCACAGTTCCTCTCACTCAGTCGACCATCTTATTCTACATAATAAGCAGAAAGGCTTGGCCATTGGTGAAAATATTTATCAGCTGCCCTTTATTTTTTGTGCCTTTAGGATGGCAATTCAGTGTATGGTTTTTGTTTTGTTTTTTAACTTCTGGTGCTAGCAAAAACGCACCCGGCAGAAGGGTTTGCTGGGTTCCCACAGTGGAGTAGCAAAGTGCTATTTCCACAACCGTTAGGTGGAGGAGCCGGGGGAGGGGGGACAGCATAATGAAGGCTGTCTGACATAGTAACTGAGCTGGCTGACATAGTAACTGCCTATTTTAAAATTTAATTTATTAATTTAATTTATTTTAGCCCATCAAAAGGCGTGTTTGAATAGCAGGAATCTTTTTGGGTGGGAAGGGAGTGATTTGGGGTTTGTTGTTTTATTTTGCTTTTAACTTATAGTGTTTTAACTATTATTGTAAGCCACATAGGGCCAAGAAGAAAGGTGGGTATAACTATTTTAATAAATAATAAAATGTTGTGTTTTCTTCGTTTTCCCATCCAGCTAACCTGGGAGCGATAGAAGAATGGGCTACTATTGTACAGATGGGGTAGCTCTTAGTAAGAATCAGTGAGAAGAATGAAAATGAGAATTTTTCTTGGGAGGCGAGAACACAATGAAAGTCTGGGAAGGGTTAATGAACTAAAGAGTGACATTTGGGTGCCAATTGCATTTGTCAGGGTACATTAAGTGCAGGTGAATTGATTTAGGGGGATCTGGTAAGGAAAATAATTTAGAAGGATTAACAAAAGTAGAAATTAATTGGGAGGAGCAAACTGATGCTTGAGGCGCAGACAAGTACTCTGTACTCTGCAAGTACTGAGGAAAGCAGCAAACTGTTCCTATCAGCAGCAGAGGATAGGACTTGCAATAATGGGTTTAAATTACAGGCAAAAAGGTACCGTCTGGATATTAGGGGAAAAATTTTTACACGGAGAGTAGTTCAACAGTGGAATCGACTGCGTAGGGAGGTGGTGAGCTCCCCCTCACTGGCAGTCTTCAAGCAGGGATGCTCTAGGCTGATCCTGCACTGAGCAGGGGGTTGGACTAGATGGCCTGTATGGCCCTTTCCAACTCTATGATTCCAAGTCAGTTGTCTCCTTTGAGCCCAGTTCTCTAACTGTGCTAAGCCAAAGGCGTGTGGGAAGTCTACAGGGAAGGCATGACGGCAAGAATCTTTTCCCATTATTTGACCCTAAGCACGTTCATTTAACTATTATAGGAGAGCTGGAATCAATAGCACTAGAAGCAGTTTGTAATGGAAGGGGCTAAGTGAAGATAAGAACATAAGAAAGGCCATGCTGGATCAAACCAAGGTCCATCAAGTCTAGCAGTCTGTTCACAGTGACCAACAAGGTGCCTCTAGGAAGCCCACAAAAAAGACAACTGCAGCAGCATTGTCCTGCCTGTGTCCCAAAGCACCTAATATAATAGGCATGCTCCTCTGATCCTGGAGAGAATAGGTATGCATCATGTCTAGTATTCATTTTTACTAGTAGCCATGAATAGCCCTCTCCTCCACGAACATGTCCACTCCCCTCTCAAAGCCTTCCAAGTTGGCAGCCATCACCACATCCTGGGGCATGGAGTTCCACAATTCAACTATGTGTTGTGTAAAGAAATACTTACCTTTATCTGTTTTGAATCTCCCACCCTCCAGCTTCAACACATGACTCCGTGTTCTAGTATTATGAGACAGGGAGAAGAGCTTCTCCCTGTCCACTCTCACCATACCATGCATAATTTTATAGACCTCTATAATATCTCCCCTTAATCGCCTTCTTTTCAAGCTAAACAGCCCTAAGTGTTTTAACCACTACTCATAGGGCAGTTGCTCTAGACCCCTAATCATTTTGATTGCTCTTTTCTGCACCTTCTCAAACTCTGCAATATCTTTAGGTGTGGTGACCAGAACTGTACACAGTATTCCAAATGTGGTCACACCATAGATTTGTACAAGGGCAGTATGATAGCAGAAGTTTTATTCTCTATTCTTCATCTAATTATGGCCAGCATGGAATTTGCCTTTTTCACAGCAGCTGCACACTGGATTGACATCTTTATCGAGTGATCCACTACCACCCCAAGATCCCTTTCTTAGCACAGATCCCATCAGTGCATATATGAAGTTGGGATTTTTTGCCGCAATATGCATCACTTTACCCTTGCTCACATTGAATCTCATTTGCCATTTTAATGCCCATTCCTCCAGTTTGAAGAGATCCTTTTGGAGCTCTTCACAGTCCTATTTTGTTTTAACCACCCTAAATAGTTTGGTGTCATCTGTAAACTTGGCCACCTCACTGTTCACCTCCAACTCCAGGTCATTGATGAACAGGTTGAAAAGCACCAATCTCAACAGAGATCCCTGAGAGACTCCACTGCTCACATCCCTCCATTGTGAGAACTGACAGTTGATTCCTACTCTCTGCTTCCTATTTTTCAGCTGGCTCTCAATCCATAAGAGGACTTGCCCTCTTATCCCATGACTGTGAAGTCTGCTTAGCAATCTTTGATGGGGGAATTCGTCAAAAGCCTTTTGGAAATCCAAATATACAGTGTTCACAGGCTCATTCCTGTCCACATGCTTACTGACACTTTCAAAAAACACTAAAGGTTTATTGAGACAGGACCTACCTTTACAGAAGCCATGTTGGGTTTTCCTCAGCAGGGCTTGCCCTTCTATTTGCTTGACAATTCTATAACGCTTTCCACTAATTTACCTGGAACAGCCATTAAGCTAACTGGCCTGTAATTTCCTGGGTCCCCCGAGAAACTTTTTTATAAATGGATGTTACATTGGCCTTTCTCCAGTCCTCTGGTACAGAGGCTGATCTAAGGGACATGTTACATATCACTGTTAGGAATTCAGCAATTTCCCATTTGAGTTCTTGAAGAACTCTAGGGCCATTAACACATGGCTGTTTTGTCTTGCAATTCTGCTGTGAATGCAGCGAATCTCCATTGTCTAAATGCATGATCCTCCCCATCCTGCGGCACCAACCCACTTCTGTTGCAAAACTTCCCCTGGTTTTCCAATCCCACTTTATCCCAATTAAAAACGAAGCGCAGCAATTGCGAGTGCTTGCCGCTGAGTTTCAGCGCTCGGGTCAACTCCTCTTCCTTCCAACACTCTCCCATTCCACTTTCCCCTCCCACTCCTCCTCCCACCTCCCTCTCGGCAAAACTCTCCAAAATGTCTGCCATCGCCCATAATGGCTGTACATCTCTGGAGTGGACGGTATACCAGTATACCAACGTATTGGTAAAATAGGGATGGGGGTCCTTCATGTTTCCCCCCTTTTCCCGACTGTCCTGTGAGAAAAGTCTTTGGTTTCATCCCCAAACTTCCTCAGGCAGCTGTTCTCTCAGTCAACTGGAAACTTGGGGGGGGGGGCTTTTTCGTTTTTGTTCTTTCTTACTCTTTGCCAGCAGCCACTGGTGTTTGGCTCCCAGAGGGAGAGGAGAGGGAGAAAGAAGCAGCAGTTACAAGAATCACTTGTGGCAGGGAGCTGTGCCATTGCTCCCCTATACACACACACACACACCTTTGCTGCAGCAGAGGCTGGGGTGTAGAGAAGGGGCACACACTGAAGAAACGAGAGAAGGCTTCTCCCCCCGCCAAACACAAAGAGGTAGCCATTCTCCAAGACTCCCTCTCACCATGGGAGCTCATTCACAGTCCAGGATCATCAGCGCCCACCCACTCGCCCGCCTTGCAGTACCCTAAAAGTCATGGCAACAGGCTATTTTTATTTTGCAAAACTGGCATCAGCAAATCACAGAGCACTGACAAAATAATGATCACTCCCCTACTATCCCGTGGCGCTTCACTTGGGAACTTCCCTCCCTGAGCATTTGTGGGATTGATGCAGGATGGAGTTCACCATGCATTCAATTTTTGGCTCCCAGGATAAAAAAGCGTGAGACATGACAGGGAGAATCGCAAGACAAATCAGCCATGTGTTAATAGCCTATGATTGTCTGGTCCCTGTGACTTGTTAGTTTGTAGTTTGTCAAGATGTTCTAGGACTTCCCACCTTGTTACCACTATTTGCCCCAGTTCCTCATTCTCTCCTCCCCAAAACCTCTGTTCAGGAGAAGGAATCTGCCCTATATATTCAACAGTGAAGACAGATGAGAAGAATTCATTTAGTTTCTCAGCAACTGCTTTATCCTCCCTTAATGTTCCTTTATTCCCATGGCACAGCTGCTTCCCTAGCTGGTTTGCTACTCCTAATGTACTTAAAGAATTTCTGATTGTTGGTATTAATGTATTTAGCGATATGTCCCTCAAAATCTTTTTTTGCATCTCTAATTGTTTGCTTGCATTTCCTTTGGGCAAGTTTGTGTTTGCTTTTGTTTGCCTTGTTTGGGTAATCCTTCCAGTTTCTGAAGGAAGCCTTTTTTGTTCTAATACCTTCTTTCACCTTACCCGTTAGCCATGGTGGTGACCTCTTGGACTTATCACCACCTTTCCTGACCTGCGATATACAATCTAGCTGAGCCTCTAGTAATGTGGACTTGAGTAACCCCCAAGCCTTTTCCAGAGATTTAACCCTCCTCAATGTTCTTATCAACTTCCTCTTTACCAGATTTCTCATTTTAGAGAAGTTCCCTCATTTAAAGGCAAAGATAATTGTGTGAGATTTCCCAGGCACTTTCCCACATACATATAAATTAAATTTGATAGAGTAGCAAAAGCCTGTGCATTGTAGATATTGCAGGCTCAAATGTGGGCATGTTATGCCTTCTTCCTACCCTGTCTCTCACTTCTAAGAAGGTGGTATTCAGGGAGGAAAATATGCAATGCTTCTGTAACCCCTTCCTCAATCTGTCCTGACATTTGTTGCTTAGATGTTGGAGTCTTTGGAGGAAATGTGGGATACTAGCAGAGCACAGGATATTCTTCTATTGATCTCTCAGGGCGAAGTTACATGTGATACTATAGTTCTGTGATTTGAACTCCAGATGCATTATTTTGGGCCTAAAATGAGGCCTCCCACATGGATTGTGGCCATTGTGCTGGGGGGAAAGGCAGTTAAGTTTCAGCTACATTGTTTCCTCAATTTAAAGTACCAAAGTACCGCTGACTGCTTTTTCCTGGCAGGGAAAAAGATAAACACAAATCAAGTATCTGTTGCTTTTCCCTATTGAGGCTTAAAGTAACCCAGGGGAAACTGTCTGTGTTGAGGTGTGGGTGGGGAAGAGCAATTAAATCTCTAATGGCATGGTCCTGATCTATATCCACACGAAACTGCTTCTTATGGCCAAATAAAACATCTAGAGTCTGAATGACGGAGCTCCAGTGTTATACACACCTTGGCCCTTGGAGCCCAAAGGAGAAAGGGAGGCCTCCAATTATTGTGTGTCCCAAAGCAGACAGATGATTCAGAACCTGCTGCATAGAGGTTTAATATGAAAGGAGTTGTAAGCTACATTCTTAACAGAAACCAAAGAAAGTTATAGAAACGAAAGACTGTGGAATATATATTTTTCCTAAATAGGTGTATATTGGTATATATTTTGATTTTTTCCCCACATGTGCACATACTGGGAATTTGCAGCTGGCAGTGGGTGGGTTCCAAACCGGTATATCCCTAAGCAGAACAGTCATAGATGTGATCTTAATATATGACGATGTTTTCCTCCTCCTTTTGTGTTCATAAAGACAAAAACATCACATTTGAAGCTGTCAAGCTGTAGAAGTGATATAGGAATGGGTAATACTGACTTCTTTTGAAGAGCACTAAAATAATGCCAAATAGAATCTGAAACATGCTCTGTTCCCGGCCACCATGTTAATTCTTCTAACCCTTTAGGGTTTGAACCTAAGTCCAAAGGAAGAGGAGACATATGCACTTACATTTATAAAACTAACATTCAGCTCTTTAGCAGTGTATCCTCTCTGAAGGTTACGACGGGCGTACACATCATAATCACGTACGATTCTGGTGATAATGTCTGAAGTTGAGATGCCTTCCGTTCTCTGAGTTGGTACAAACATTCCTGATTAAAAGAGAGAGGTAAAAGTGAGCTCTGAGAAAGTCTCCCACTTTCATACATTCTTCACTGTTTGTTTCTGAATGACTCGGTTGTGGTAGTTGATTTTTAATAAAAACATCTCAGTACTATGGCTCCATCAGAGCCCACAGGCTGTCGGACTCAGAATAAATGAGTTCTGAGCACAGAGCGGTGCCTTTTACAAGCCACGGATAGAAGGGCGTGGCATTTGTCTCTGTGTAAGGTCTAGATAACCATACACACAAAAAAATGTGTTTATCGACTTTGAATGTGTACATTATTATTATTATTATTATTACTATTACTAATATTACTAATATTATTATACTATCAAGTATTGTTAATTTTGAATAAGATACATTACTGATAAAATGAGGGGCCCTACCTATGATGAAGGCGCCTCAGCGTACTGCTAACTTATCAGTTATGTTCTTCTTGTTTGAGTAATGCATATTGAAACAAGTTTGTAATTTACCTCTTCTGAAACAATGGCCATATTCATTCTAAAGTTCTACCTTCTGCTTCTGGAATGTATCTTCAGGTCCTGCTTCCTACAGTTTATGATGAATTATTTTATTCAGGGCTGGATTAAGACATACTGAAGTCCTAAAGCTACGCCAAAGTTTGAAGCTCCACAGAATTACCAAAAATGTGTACTTTTAACCAATTACATAAAATTTAAAATGTAGGTTTTTTTTATTTAGAGGCTGCTCATAATCTAAGGCTGTAAACAGTAGCTTACTTAATTTATGTGTTAAATCCAGCACTGAGTTCTCCTTTTAAACCATATCACACTCTGTGTAATTTTCATGCTCCTGTGAGATTGATTTGGCTGTGTGTGTTTTGACTGGCCCAATGTTACCCAGTGAGCTTCCACGGCAAAGTGGGTGTTTGAACCTGGGTCTCCCAGATCCTAGTCTGATACTCGAACCACTACACCACACCGGCTTTTGTGGGGTGACTGCTATTGAATAGTAGCAAGCAGCCATGCCTGGGTTAGTCATGCAAGCTGGGTGACAGCAAGTTTCCCAGTGGTTGCCACTGGCCCTGGCGAGTGCACCTTCAAAAGGCCCTAACAGTCCTGGAAAGTGCCCTGCCCCCTCCACCAGCCTTTTATTGAGAGAAAACATGGTTTCACCTGGCAATATTGTTGTATTTGCCTAGTAACAGCCACAATGGGCATTTGTTTCTTAAAGCTACTGTCGCTGATTCTATTATTTTGGGGGCTTTTAATCTCCCTATGTATTTTAAAAAAGATTTTCAGATTTTTCTGCTTTCTCAAGGCTTTCTCAAGTTTGCAGAAAGATTTGTCCTGCCTTATATAATTTCCAGATTTAAGTATCTCCATATTTGGTCACATTGAGAATTAGATATATATATATATTTAATTGTTTAGACCAGGGGTCGCCAAACTCATTAGTCAAGAGAGCCAAATATCAACAGTACAACGATTGAGATTTCTTTTGAGAGCCAAATTTTTTAAACTCAAACTATATAGGTAGGTACACTGTTTATTAACTTAATAAACTTTAATTAAAATTTAGCAGAAGTGGAAACCAGTACAGCACCTACTGCACAGTGGGGTGGTGAATGGCTGTGGGGAGAGTGTAACCTCCCCCCCCCCGTTCCTTTTGAAAACGGCACAAAGTAGCAGGAAGAGGGGAAACCTGCAGTAATAGGCCAGGGGAGGGCTAACAATTGCCAGACAAAAAGGCCCACTGTTTTCTCCCCACCACCACCATCACCCAGTGAGGGTCCAGATGTCCAGGGATCCCAGGCACAGAGGAAGAGGCCAGCAGGTCCCCGGTCTGTGTGTGTTCCATGCAAACAAACAAGGGGGAGATGCACAGTCGATCCTTCCTTCCCCCCCGCCACGGACATGCCAGTTTCCTCCTGGCCAGAGGGAGGGGCAGGTGCTCACCCCCCCCCACCATTCTGGGACCGACGGGCTCCAGATTCAGGGCAGGCAGGCAGGGCCGCGCGCCCAGGCGGCTTCCACGGGGTGGGGGAGAAAGGAGAGTCCCCCAACTGCCCCTTCCTCCCTCCCTCCCTCGAGGCCACGGCGCCAGCCCCCTCCCCCCTCCCAGGGGCGGCCTGAGCACGGCCTTGGGCCCGCTCTGCAGCCCTGGGGGTGAGAGCGGCCGTACCGAAAGAGAGGCCCGCGCGGCAGGGAGGGGGGAGGTGGCGGCCGCCGGGGCAGCTTGCTCTCTGCCTCCCCCTCCCCTCTGGGCTGCGGGTGGCCTCAAGCGAGAAAGGCGCTGCGCGGGGCTTCCTCGTCCGGGCAAAGCGCATCCAAAGCAATGAGAATTTCTCTCGAGCCTTTCTGAAGAGGGACTCGAGGAGCCAACAGCAGAAGCCAAGAGGCAGCGGGTGGGCTTACCGTGCAAATATCGAAACAGCGGCTGCTCCCTCCGCTGCTTAAGAAACCCCCAATCCCCACAGCAGGCCAGCCAGCAGCAGCAGCACGTGGTCGCTCCTTTGTAATTCGAGTGCCTCCTGCGCAGACTTCTCCCCACAGCAGGCCCGCCAGCAGCAACGGCACGTGGTCGCTCCTACGTAACCCAAGTGCCTCCTGCGCAGACTCTCTCCCGCCCCCCGCCCCTTTCGCTACTCAGCCGGGCCCGGACATGGAAAGAGCCGCACTCAAGGGACATGGAAAGAGCCGCACTTTTGCGACCCCTGGTTTAGACTGTCAATATGCACAAAGTTATGCTCACTGTAAAGTCCCATATAGGAATAGTTTCCCCCATGATCACGCCTTCATGGAGAGAAGAGTACTACCTTTTGTCTTTCTATCATTCAGTTGTTAAAGGCACATGAAGAAAAGTGCCCAACCCTATACAGGATCATGGCTATAGATATTAGTGTGCAGTTTTGCCATATATTACTATTTATATCATAAACCTGAATGTACGGTTTCTTTTATTTTTCATGTTTGTATAACATCAGGTTATTTTAGACAAACTGATATATACCCAACAATACTGATATAAACTGATATATACTCACAAGCAAGCATACATGATGGACTGGATCCAAGGATTCCCTTCAGCTAAGTGAAGAAGGGGGCAGCTTAGCAGAAGGGAGGCCAATTTAATATATTTAAAGTTTTTTGTACCACATGGATACTTATTTTAGAACCAAATCTCTAAAAGCTGGAGCTGATAAATACCCGTATTACAATCAACTACTGATCTAATAGTTCCACCATCCTAAGAAATATTATTTTATATCAAACCAGTGTGTCACCTATTTGTTAAATAGTTGAAGCATGGATATTGGCCTTAGAGTGCTACATATGGAACTTGAGAGGGTTCTTGTAGTTTGAAGAGTTTCAGAGATGGAAAAATTCTGCCAGATGTTACATTTCCTGACATAGTAGGGTTTAGATTGGAATTGCTGGACCTAGTGATATTCACCTCCTGATGCAAACCTTTGTTGGAGTCTGGGCTTGGTGATGCTAACTGGACTACAGGTCCCAACTTCCTCCTCCAATTCAGTGAATACATATGGAGTAGAACTAACAACTCCTCAAGCAATATGCTTAATTTCTGACACACAGAAAAAGGCTATAAAGACCTTATTTAATTTAAACATCTCCCAAGACCATAATGTGGTTTTAAGAAAAAAAATCTTTCTGCCAAAGTCAATGTTCATCTGTAAATTATTTGTTGGCAGGAAGTTTATATTGCCTCTACCAGCAGTAATGGCAATGTGAAGCCAGAACATACTTGGGTCAACCTTTAAGGAAAGGATTGACAAAGTGAAAATTAAAAACTGGCCCTCACCTGCTTCCTTTATGTGCTTATACACATCATCTGAACCAGCAGAAGAATATGGAATATCATCATGGGCTACAAAATCAATCTGGAAGGCACAGAAGAAAGGAAATAGAGTTGGAATTTTTTGAATTCTTAGTTGTTATTATTTTGAAGACATAACTTGTTTAATAGCCAGTATCAATTTGACAATGCACAAAAGAATAATAATCAAAGTATTAAAGATATTTTAAACTATTGTGATCAAAATGAACTATGGCACATGAACTATGGTTGAATTCAAGACTTTTGGTTCACAAGCTTATTCTGTTCTGAAACTGTGCATGCAGAACCAGATAAAGACTCAAAGTTGGTTGTCGCCACTTTCACATGTCCCACAATTAGCATAGATTAGCTACTAGAGTAAAACCAAAGATCTTGTGAAGATAATTGTGTGTTATCCAAAAGTACTTGCTTATAAATACAATGCTCAACTGGGGATACTGCAGAAATGTTAAGTGTCCACCAATGGTAACATCACTAAGCAAGGGGTTTCGCAAACCACAAAAGTGCTCAGTGTTAGTGAAGAGACAGCAAACTTTGGTTGATCTATCTCATAAGTTCACATTAGACAAGTGCAAGAACAGAATAACAATATGTGTTTGGTTACCTGCTTATCCAGCTTGAGTCACACTATATTATATGAAGCAAGCACAATTTTCTGCAGTTGTGTTTCAGATCACATGTATTACAACTCGAGATAGAGAGCTGATTGTAAATACTTCCTTATGTTCAAGACAATCGAGAGGTATAAATGTTTGCATGTTTAGATTGTGCAAAACACTGTTCCTCATACATGAAGAATCTGAGGAATATGAGAACTTCTTAGACAATGGTTTGAAATGATAGTAAATCTTTACCAAGAAAAGGAGGAGTGCTGTCGGAGGTAAACTAAAATTTAAAAAATATACTGAGGTTGGAGGGGAAACAAAGCATGAATCACACTAGCCAAATGTGCAGCCTTAACCTGTGTTGTTTGCATTTGTGCCATTTTTTTCTACCAGGAAAGTCTCAAGATTTTGATCCAGTAGTAACTAGAAAGAAATGTTTTATTCCCTTTTCTGAACAACAAAAGAAAAGTACCTTATGCTTTTCCAGAAACTCAGGTGTAAGCGTCCATGGAGCATCTCTAATGACTTCATCTACATAGCGGCAGTGTCTGAGGGCCTCATACCTCTCGGCTTCATTCATTACAGTGAATCCTTTAAACTTATGTGTTAGATCATCACTGCAAACTGACAAAAAAAAAAAAATTGCCCAATGAACTCTAGCAAATCTGTGCTATTAGAAATTTTTCAAAGCTATTTGGTGAGTTGAATGTATAGTTTTCAAACCAAATCACAAACATAGCCATTTGCGACTATAAAATTAAAATATAACTGCCCCCAAAACTGAAGTTCCTAATGAGATGTGACAGGAAAGTGCTACCTCAGCTCTATAGCCACAGTTGCTTCTACATAAGTGTTTTGCACTGATTTGAGTCTCAAAGTGCAGGCTAGGTTTTTTGGGGAGCATCCATATAACTTTATCTCCCAGTCATCCTCCAGTTGTTCACTTTCATAGTTTCCCCTGCTTTATCCGTTTTGTTCCAAAACCTGCTTTTTAATATGGTCTTTCCAAAAAGATCGTAGTTATAGCAGGTTTGCTCTCTGTGTGGATGATAGAGTTTGGATTTTTTTTAAAATCCCACCAGATGTTTTTATTGGAAACTTTAAATAGTGTTTGGATACATTACACTGCTTTCCCCAACAGGAAACTGGACAATATGAACCAGTGATAGAGTAGCAGAGATTTTGCTTCAGCAGTGAGACACATGAATGTTCTTCCGCTAACTTCTCAGCTTTTGCCACAGCTGGGGCAGGAGTGACTGGAGGCTTCAGAGGCAGCTGCCGAAGGAGAGACTGAGAGGGCTGGGGCCAGCTCCAAGGCAAAAGGCAACACCCAGCTGTGGAAAGCAGCAGACGAGGCTGGGGAGAAGACGACAAGAGAGCTCTGACCAAAATGCTGAGGAGAGCAAACGGCTACAGCAGCAGGGAAGAGCCAGGCCAACTCCTGGAGGGGCTTATATACAAAGGAGGACTACAGCAAGGGAAGGGAAGTGGGCACAGAGTTATTGAGACTGTAGAAGTTTCTATCACCCATATTATACATGTGTATCAAACTGAACCTAGAGCTAAAAGTATAAGTGGCAAAACAGTACGGGTTGCTATAGACCCAGACTATATTTAAAGTAGTAAGTTTGTTTTTCAGAAAGGGTCTTGACCATCTTCCATTGTCATCCAGGTTTGAATATTCTCTTCATTGTTGCTTTTTTCACTGTTTCAGAGGGGGGATCGATGTAGAAGGTGTCCAGTAGTTTCATGCTCTGAGATTCATTAGTGGCTGTGAGAAAGGAACCTTTATGTCTCACTATCAGTTTAAATGGGTAGCGTCATTTGTATCTGATGATGTTTTTACGTAAAGTTTCTGAGACTGGTTAAGCTGCTGTTGCCTCCCCAAAGTCGCTGCTGATATATCCTCAAAGACTTGTATCTGGGTTTCTTGAAAAGGCAAAAAGCCCCTTTCCCATGCCACACGTAGAATTTTCTCCTTCAATCTATGGTGCAGGAAGCAAGCTATAATATCTCAAGGAAATGTTGAATGCCTGTCTTGTAAAGGACCAATTCAGTGGGCTCTTTCAATTATTGGAGTCTTTCTTCCAGCTGCAGTACTTTAGCTAGCCAGGTAGAGATAAAAAGAGAGGCATCTGTGCCTTCCACTTTTTCAACAAATCCATGAAAACACAGATTATTCTGGCGTGCTCTGTCCTCAAGGTCTTGAATTTTTGCATTCAACAATTCCTCATTATTGAGTTTAAACTACTGGATTTCAAAAGTGGAGAAACCTGATGGCTGTTTGGTTTATAGGAAAGAGATAATTGTTAAATTGTTAAATTACTATGCGGTAATCTGATTTTAATTTTGATAAGTTTTTATATCCTATTTTATTTGAAATGCTGTAAGATTGTTACATATAGTATGTATTTATTGGTCTTTGACCGCAAATAAAATTCTATTCAATTATGATGCAGGCAGTGGATCTATGTTGAGTAAGTGCCATCTCCACTGCTGTATTTGCGACTTCTATTAAACTTTCCTTTATTTCCTTAAGCTGGGAGGTTATAGGCTCCATAAGAGATTCTAGTTTGGAAAGCAGAGTTTTTTGTTGCTCTGCCAAGAGGGTCAAGAAATCTTGCTTTGTAGGAAGCTCTTTAGCATTTTGGAAATGCTCTGCAGCCATTTTACCTCCCTCCTCTGCTTCCTTTTTAAGGGCTTTGCGCCCGTTATTGCTTGAGAAGAATTTTCTCAGGCTTCTTCTGTCTTCAGAGCCTGCTTGGACTTTACCTCCTCCTTTTTTGCCCATTCTCACCTAATGCGAAGGAACCACTAGGCTATGCTGACCCACCCATTCTCACCTATTTAATTTACATAAATAAGGCTGTTTGCTGTAGATAAGTGTGGTGGGGAAGGAGACTGTCGTGTTCAGACATCCATTGGCAAGCCGCGACATCACTTCCTTCCTATTTGACCCTTCTAACTAGACATGCCAGGGGTTGAAACTGGGACCTTTTGGAAATGGTCTGCCCTCAAGCCACAGTCCCTTTCCCATTTCAAGTCTAAGATGGAAGGATCAGAAACTCTAGTCCCTGGCCAAACCTAGACTTAAATTTATTTATGATCTCAATAAGATTAGGGAATAACTTCCACAAATCTTTTGCTAAAAATGACTCTATATAAAGCAGGAAGAAAAATTCAGTGCATATCACATGGAAATAATGATCATCCCAATGGATAACATTTGTTCAAATGTTGGCCTTACCTCCAACTAACAAGTAGCTATTAGGGAAGAGAGTTTTAGCTTGCATAAGAGCTCTGGCATGACCAGCATGGAAGAGATCAAATATCCCATCTGCATAGACTCTGACAGGTCTGTCAACTGTGGGAGGAAGGAAATAATTTAGAGGTCAAACCATCACAATAACTTTACATCTGTGTCAGCTAAAATTACATTTGCTGTGAGTATACTGTGAGCTATTTTGTTTTCCTTGGATTTGATACATTCATCCAGATTTTTAAAAAAAATCACTGTAAATGAAAAGGAAGAGATGCAGAAATAATCTACCAAAATGAAACAAGTTTTGTAACTTATGTGTACATCATTGGGACAGGAGAGTGAAAGTGCAGAAACCCTGGAGCATTATTTCAAAAATGTGAATCATAAACAGATTTTTAAAAAATCTAATAGGTTTAGGATTGGATCCAGAAATCCCTTGGCGCAAGCATCAAGGATCTTTGCCATGTTCCCTTCCTGTACCTTTTGACCTTGGAAAAGTTGATTCCTGGGATCCCAGGATTCATGTGTGTGGGAGGCTGCACTGAGGAAAGAGCGTCCTCCTCCTTCTGTAGACACAGCTCTGCTGACACAAGAGGCAGGAAGGTGATTTCGACCTCTCACCTTCCTTAATACAGTCTCTTTATCCACATGATTGCTAGTCCATGTTGGTCCCAGATCCCTGAGGAATTAACTTCCTAGGGATTGGTAGGGACTGCTGGGGGAAGGGGAATATGGCAAAGATCTATGATTGCTAGCAGATTCTGCTGACAAATCAGCGTATCCAACAAATATTTTTTTGACTATCAAATATGCACTTGTTTTCTTGGGAATCTTTTATATCAACATACTACTGCTCTACTGGCTCACAATCCCCCCTTTTCCTTATATTTTGTTTAAATGTTAAGTCTAAGTGTTTGTATTTACATGCATGTGTTGGATGAATGCTTGAAATTTGATAAATGTAAACTTTCATGTGTTGACAATTCCACACAAATTCTGTGGCTGTTAGCTATCACTTGTATATATCTGAACAGTGGGGATATCCATCCATCTACAGACACTCAAAAATAAAATATAAACATTAAAATCATTAAAACAATTCAACATTATCAAAGAAAGAAACATGAAGCAAACCGCACCAGATAGCTTAGTTCAGTCATGAAAGATCCAGTGAAAAGAATAATGATGAAGATGAATGAGCTTCTAGAGGAAGGGCATTCTACAAAATTGGGACAACAATTCAAAAAGCCTGGCTCCTAGTCTTGCATTTGCAAAAGAACTGTGAGCAGGGCCTCATCCTCAGATCTCAATAGTTGGGAAGGGGGTCATCTGGGAGAAAATGCACTTTTATGCAATTCACATATAAAATGTGAATAGTTACCAAATTTGGGGCATTTTAGTCCATACAAAATAAAAATTAAAAAACTACTGATTTGACTAGATATTTGAATATCTTTCACAACCTAGGGAATTTGAATAAGTGGTTGTAGGTGAACAAATGGTCTCTTATTCATTGCACTCGCCAATAATATAATCTGCCTCTCCTGTAAAGCACTAACTGCAAGGACATACATGAATGCATTCTATCAAATGTATCTCTTATCTCATAGATCAAGACTCACCTGGTGTTCCCAGGCGGGCCTGAGCAATGGTTAGCTTCTCATGAGGAGCTTTGCACTGACAGCTTGTTTCACCTGCAAATGGAGCAGGTGCAGACAAAGTCTAGAGAGAGGGGAAGAGCAGAATTGGGAAGGGAGGGGAGACCATTAGGTTTCAGTCAACAGGAGCTGTTTACAGTTAGACTGGTTTTGTTTTGTTTTGTTTTTGCTCCTTGCCCTGGGCCTTATATGGAATCAAAAGTATGTCCCTTCATTTTTAAAGAGAATAATGCATTTTAATATTATCCTTAAAGCTTGGTTTTAGTCCAGCTCTGTTGCTTTGGAAGTGGATGCAGGAACATAAACAATCCATCTTGCACACTGATTTTTGCTTTTGACCAGAGTATAAGAAGCTTCATTACAGGGTTGCTGATTGCATTAAATCTTTTCCCTTTGATTTGTGTACCAGAGACACAAAGGGGATTGGAAGATGATCTGATGGCATCTTTTTTCCATTTTGTACCTAAACAGCAGGGTATTTCTGAAAGTGCCTTAAAAATAACTTAGAGGTCAGCAGAATACACAGTAATGGCCAAACTGACAAATCAAGTACATAAGAGACCCAGCAAAGAGTTTCAAAAGAACTGGAAATTGTATTACTTATATGAGCTGTGAAAGTTGTACAAAAATAGTAAAAATGAAACATATATTTAGTTTGGAAATTGGTTAGAAAAGTAACTAACAGAAATCATTAATCTGAAATGCGTTAATAATAATTTTTATTTAGAGGTGAAATAGTAGATAAGCTTACGATGAGCTGGTAAAGTATTATTACTTTAGAGAATAAACACTAAGCTAAATATTCAGTGATAAAAGTTAGAACAGTAGAACAGTGGCAAGACACTAGTAATCATTTTACCCAGATACAGATTGCTTTTTCTTATTATTCTTATTATTCTTATTCTTATTCTATGTTTTTGTATTGCATTTTTTATGTTGATTTTGTAAGTCAGTAGTATATTTGTTTAGATGTTTGTGTTTCTGGAAGATCAAAATAAAATATTAAAAAAATAACTTAGAGGTCCAGTACCTCACAGAGTAAAGACAATACATTAAGATTTATTTTCCTTCTAGAATAATTGAATATATTTTTGTTCTAGGAGACACAAAACAATAATTTCTCTCTAGTTTTTCTATAGTTTGGCAATGCCAATTCCTGTCAAATAAGTTACATTAATGATTCCCTGTATTCATATCATATTTCTAAGGAGTTGGAGGTGCAGAAGTGCCTGCCGCTCACCCCGGGGGTGTTCCCAGGGGTGTTCCACAAGCTAGGCCTCCTAAGGCCCTTTCAGGCCGGGAATGCCCACTTTTGCCACTGAAAAATTATTCCAGGTATTTACCCACTGAGCTCCATGCAACTGCTCTGGACCCTCATCTCTGCGCCACCCAAAAGAACTGCCCATCTCAAAAGAACTGCCCATCTGGTGCCTCTGGAATCCAACTAGGAGGCTAACCAATGGGGCCAGCCCAGGAAGTGAAAGAAGGGAACTTCCCTCATAAGCGGCACAACAAAGCCGGCACTCACTTGACAGGTAAACCTCACATGGGCCGGCATGCTGCCAGTCTGTACTGGGGGGGTGGGGGGTGGGACTTTGCAGTCCCCCCCTCCAACTTCCTCCAACTCCCAACTCTCAGGGGACTTTGCGCATTGGCTTCTCCAACTCCCAGCTCTCGGGGACTATGCACATTCATCCCTCCAACTCCCAATCGCCCTCCTAAGCCTAAGCAGGCATGACTAGATACGTCTGTTTGTTTCACCGATCAGTTGTCTGAATACTATGATGTTTGGTGTTCCATTACTGAAGATTCCTGGGTTCTTAAAATAATAAAGCATGGTTACTTCATTGAGTTTGAAACCCTGCCTCCCTACCGCCTCCCTGCTCACACGGTCTCGCAGGCTCCCGCCCAACTCTTACAGGAGGTCCAAGAACTCTCGGCAAAAGGGGCTGTTCAAGAGGTCCCCTCTGCTGATCGAGGTCGCAGGTATTACTCCCGTTCCTTCCTAGTCGACAAAAAGGGGGGAAACGCCCCATCCTGGACCTGAGAGGAGTTAACGATTTCGTTAAAGTACGGAAATTTCGCATTCTGTCCCTTCCAGAGGTCCTGCCCCTTCTGGAGCAGCATACATGGTTCGTCGTTTTGGATTTACGCGACATATACTTCCATATCGCTATCCATAACGAGTGCAGACGTTATCTCCATTTTTTATGTAACAGAAAGCCCTATGAGTACACCGTTCTGCCCTTCGGCCTTTCTACAGCACCCCGCACCTTCACTAAATGCTTGTCTGCGGTGGTTGCGCACCTAGCCCTCAAGGGGTGTGTCATCTGAATATCAAATGCAAAAAAAAAAGCTTTCCAAGAGCTGATCCGGAAAAAGAAAGATATTTTACAAAAACGAATGGAACCAACTATATTTAGCTTTTACTACAAATAACAGCAAACTATTTTGGAGGATGCTTTCCGGTAATATCAGTAAAAATCAAAACCCACCAGCGTCAACTATTTCCCCCCAAACCTGGATGGACTATTTTGCTTCCATCTATGCGGATAATGACTGTCCTCCACAAACTAATATAACGCCAGCTGCCCACATTGGCTCCCTTTACCCTTCATGGGAACCAGTGAGATCAGAGGACTTAAAGGATATAATTTTGAAATTAAAATCTGGGAAATCTCCAGGTTTGGACGCGCTGCCTCCAGAACTTTTTTAAAAAAATGTAGATTGGTGGATAGAGCCACTAGCAAAGCTATTTACTACCATCAACAATTCGGGCTCTATTCCTGAAGACTGGCTAAGCGCAATAATAATACCACCCTATAAAAAAGGAGGATTAGACTGTCCCGAAAACTATCGCCCGATCAGCCTCTTGAACATTATATCTAAGATCTATGCTAAATATCTAGATCAACGACTAGTTAAATGGACATATGATAATAAAATCATTGCCCCTGAACAAACTGGATTTATAAAAGGATGTTCTACAGTGGACCACTGTCTCCTCTTATCTTGCCTAGCAAAAAAATATATGAAATAGGGCACAAAAAAGTTACTTGTTGCCTTCATAGATCTAAAAGGAGCTTTCAATTCAATTGATTGGAACATCCTTTGGAACAAATTAGAGTCCCTGAATATGGACCCCCGTCTTCTACATCTCATTAAACAACTCCACACAGGTACCTTTTGCCAGGTTAAATTCTCGGATGAAGGCCACTTAACACCAAAAATTCCCACCTTAAAATAAGTAAAACAAGGCTGCGTTTTAGCCCCGCATCTTTTTAACCTATTTTTAGCCGATCTTCCAAAGATTTTTAACCTAATTGATGGTCATTCCCCTAAGATTGGAAATTCGAAAATCCCACTGTTACTCTACACTAATGACGCTGCTATTTTATGTTTTACAAGGGTCGGCCTATTAAGACACCTACAACTGTTCGCTGATTATTGCAAACAAAACAAATTGCAAATCAATTATGCCAAAAACAAAATATTAGTTTTCACCAAAAGATGGCATCTTTCAAAATGGTCCATCGATAATGTACCAATAGAGAAGGTCAAGACATTTAAATATTTGAGCCTCACTTTTAACTACAACTTAACTTGAACAAATCACAGAAATACTGCTATCAACTTTGCTAAATATTCAGCATCACAGATTAAACATTTTTTTACTTAAAAGGGAACCAATATGTACCCACAGCTATCCACGTTTTTACAGTTAAGATATTGGCGCAACTTCTGTATGGAATACCTGTTTGGATAGAAGCACTGAATAAAAATTTGGAAGCTGTACAGACTTCCTTCCTCCGGCAAATACTAGGACTTCCTTGTTGCGTCCCATTCCAATCTATCCTTAGTGAAACGGGAATGATGACTTTAGAGACCAAAGCTTGGCTCTTAACTTTTAAATATTGGATTAAGATTCATTTTTCTCCAAATGAAAATCGCCTTACTCCCTTCCTATTAAAAGAAGCTGCAGATACAAATGGTTCACACTTATCCCACACAAACTGAAAATCTTGGGATTAGATATAGACAATTTATTGATGCTGGATAGACAAACCATTTTCCGAGTTATCAAGCAAAGACTACTTGACCATGAAAGACAAATAATTCTGCCCACAACTCTTTTGACTTGTTCTCCATCCAAATTGGGTCTTTCTCCCAATTTTGGATCGCTTCAGGGTTATTTTTATTTTTTAAGTGAGCCCTCCCTCTGCAGGGCTTTTATGTTAGCTAGACTAAATGCCTTCCCATCGATGGTTTTATTCGGGAGATTTAGTGGTACCCCTTTGGAAAAGAGAATTTGTGGCTGTGGCTTGAACCAGATAGACTCCATCTATCACATTTTATTGGAATACAAAATGCTAGTTGACCTACGCACTAAATTTTTAATGCCATTAATTCTGGATAGGAATTCTTTCCTCCACTCCTGTCAGGCTTCAGCAAAACACAGCTTTTCAGGCAATAGACCTTCAATCCAGGCAGAGCAGCGATTCAAAGATTAATTTCAGTAAGGCAGTGATTTCAGCGTGGGCATTCCCTCCGTCCTCTTCAGGTCCGGAACTTGGTAGCCGGTCTGAGCTTTCTTGTCTGTCGCCTGCCTGGGCGATCCGCTGGTGCACTTGGCTGCGAAGTGTCCCAACCTTCTGCAATGTAGACAGGACCCCTCTCTGAAGCGGCACACTCTCTCGTCTGGGAACCTGCCTCAATTCCCTTCACCTCTGTGTATCTCCGTCGCAGTGTTCCCCTTGGTCGGGCCTCTGGAGGGGGGTTCCTTCCCTGGGCGATCCTTGGCGAACTGCAGGGTCAGCTTGCGGTGTTCTACTTGCCCTGCCAGCCGGATCCAGCCCTCCACAGTGTCAGGGTCTCCCAGAGTCAGGCAGCCATCCAACACTTCCCAGGGCAGTCCCTCGCGGAAGTGTTGGACCTTGGTGGCTTCGCTCCACTCTCGCACTTTGCACGCCAGGGACTGGAACTCCTGGGCATATTCTAGCACAGACCGGGACCCCTGCCTCAATCTGCGCATAGCGATCTTGGCCCTCTCTGCCCGGTGAGGGTCCTCAAACCGGCGGTGCAGGGCTTCCAGGAAATCATCAAGGGAGCGCAAAAGTCCAGGGTTAACTTCTGTTGCTGCCACTGCCCACTCTACTGCCTCCTTCTTTAGAAGCCCGATGGCGTACCACACCCGGGCTTCTTTGGAAGGAAAAGTCTCACCCTGATCGTTCATGAAGCCAGAAAGTTGCAGTAGAAAGTAGGGTAACTGGGCGCAGGTCCCATCAAAGGAAATCTGTAGGTCCCGGGCGACTGTGCGTGGAGAATGAACGGGGAGGGTAGTCGCAGCGCCGATGGACGATCAGAGTCCTCGCACCGTCCCTCCTAGCGTTGTCATCTCCCTCTGCAGGGCTCCCAGCTGGGCCTAAAGGTCAGTTCGTGGTTCCGCTCCTGTAGAAGACGGTGTTCCTCCTCCCGGGGGCAAGGGGTCGAGGTGGCTGGCGCCTGGTCTCAAAGCGGTGTCTCCCTCCCGGAGTACCAGTCATCCAGCGGGCCTCGGTACAGGTGATCGAAGCTTTGGGTCGTTGACGATTGGTGGACGTACTGTCCGGTGTGGAGTTTGTTTCGCGGTGCCCCCTCGGCAAGTTCTGCGGGGCTCCTTCCGGGGCTGCTTCTTCCTGGAGTAATGCCTCTTTCTGCCGTTCTGACTGGCAGATACGCTCGTACCGTCGGATCAGTTCGGTGGATCGGGACGACATAGAAAACATATTTACAAAAACAAACTGGTTGAAAATAAAAAGTAAAAAAAAAGGATGATTCCAGCCTAATGTCAGGCTTCAGCAAAACACAGCTTTTCAGGCAATAGACCTTCAATCCAGGCAGAGCAGCAATTCAAAGATTTATTTCAGTAAGGCAGTGATTTCAGTAAGAGATGCGCAAGGCTGGAATACATGACTGGGGGGAGTGGATACATTTATAGGGATGATACAATAGGGTTACAGGAACAAAGAGACAATGTAGTCGTTTCCTGCCGGTAACGACTTAAGTACAACTGAACCAGAAACAATCAAGAGCAATCAGTGGAGGAGGTGGCCGAGCTCTCGGCTTTGTGCGCGGGACCCGATATCAGATCGGAGATTTACACGGGCGGGTCCCAATACAATTGTAAATTCCTGGCCGGAGCTCGTGTGCTGTTAAAGTTGTGCTGATGTTTATGAATTTCAATCACTTCTCTCACCTCTCACCTATGCAGGAGTATATCGTATACCTTGCAGTTGTGGACAAGTTTACATTGGGACCACACAATGCAGCATACAAACAAGGAGAAAAGAACATGAAAGATACTGCAGACTTGGCCAACCTGAGAAATCAGCAGTGGCTGAACATGGACTGACCCAAACAGGACACAGGGTCTTATTCCAAGACACTGAAAGACTGGACAATTCTACCAACTATTTTGTCAGATTGCACAGAGAAGCCATTGAAATTCATAAACATCAGCACAACTTTAACAGAAAAGAAGAGAGTTTAAGAATGAATAAGGCTTGGCTTCCTGTCCTGAAAACCTCCAGACTAACAAAGGCTACAGTCTACAATAACCATGCGGATTAGCCTTGGATTCCACATGTTAACAGATCACTTCAGGATACAATGGTTCCACATTAACATACCACACCCTCATTAGCACATCATCTTGATTCTTACAGGACAATGATTTGCACATTACCTTTAATACTTTGCAAGACAATGACTCAGCTCAAACCCAACCCCCTTCTGACTATATATTACTCTTCCTACACACTTGACACTGAGACACTGTCCTTCAGTGTTACTCCTCTGAAGATGCCTGCCACAGCTGCTGACGAAACGTCAGGAAAGAAAATACCAAGACCACGGTTACACAGCCCGGATAACCTACAAGAACCAAAAAAGATAATAGCTGCTATTTCTGTTACTTGTAGACACTCGTTTTTTATATATACCTAATATCCACTGTATTCCGGCATACCCCATTTCATTCATTTCTATTGATAGACTTTGATATTGATGTTTTGTTATTTTGACTAATTCTGGAATACCTGGAATGATCTTATATGCCAATAAAGGTTTTTTAATTTGAATTTGGGTGTGTCATCTTTCCATACTTATATGACTGGCTACTGGTCGGGGTCTCTGAACAGTCCCTCATTAGTCAGGTGCAAGTTGTACTCTCCGTCCTAGCGGACCTGGGTCTTGTGTTCAATTTCAAAAAGTCCCATTTAGTTCCCTCCAAATCCATTGATTTTATTGGGGCACGCCTAGATTCAGTCACTGTGAGAGCTTATCTTCCTGTCCAGAGGATTTGCTCCATCCAGAAGCTGGTTACCCAGTTTTCCAGAAAACGGTTCCAAATGGCCCATGCAATTCAAAAGCTCCTGGGCCTTATGGCCTCCACCACGGCTGTCGTGACATTTGCCAGGTTGCGGATGCGTCCACTACAAATGTGGTTCCTCAGAGCATTCCGCCTTAACATTGACCCACAATTGAAGCGCCTGTCTATACCCAGAACAGTTATTGCTTCTCTGGGATGGTGGTCCTCCAAGACTAACCTTTCGGCGGGTGTTTCCTTTCAGTCCCCCACCCCGCAGGTCCACTTGTTCACTGATGCCTCCTTTCAGGTTGGGGGCTCATTGTATGGCACTCGAGCCCATGGTTTGTGGTCAGTCCAGGAATCTGCCTTGCACATTAACCTCCTGGAATTCTGTGCCATTAGGCTTGCTCTCTGTTCCTTTGCAGGAATCCTCCAGGGCAGGCATGTTCAGGTCGCAACGGACAGCTCCACCGCTCAACACTACATCAACAAACAGGACGGCACAGGGTCCATTTTGCTTTACAAAGAGGCCATCGCAGTCTGGGACTGGGCCATTTTACACGGCACCACTGTCACTGCCATTCACATTGCAGGCACAAGCAATACGCTCGCAGACATGCTAAGCCAATGTCCAAACAACACTCACGAGCTTGCTGTCGACACAGATTGCCTTCACCATCTCTTCTGCATATGGGGCACACCTCAATTAGATCTATTTGCGACCCGACACAACGCGGTCTGTCCGCAGTTCTGCTCCCGAGCAGGAGCGAGCCCAGGCTCCATCGGGGACACATTTCAACTAAAGTGGTCAGGTTACCTTTTTTACCTGTTTCCCCCATTCCCCTTACTGAACAGGGTTCTGGCCAAGATCAGGACGGACAGGACAAGTTGCATACTGAGAACACCATTCTGGCCCAGGAGGTCCTGGTTTGCGACACTAATGTCCATGGCCCAGGGGCAATACAGGTTCCTCTCCGAGATATCCCCTCCCAAGTCTCCTGAGGTCAACCTGGCAGATTGGAGAATTGTCATGTGAACTCCTGGTCGGATAGAGTGGCCCAGGTGCTCCTGCACTCCCTTAAAGCGTCTACCCGACAATCTTATGATGCTAAGTGGGGAAGGTTTTCCTTGTGGGCTGCTGACAAAGCGTTGTCCCCAGTTACTTGTCCCCTTTTGTCAGTTTTTGATTACCTGTTATGTCCTAAGGACTCTGGTTTGTCCAACTCCTCTATTAAAGTTCATTTAGCTGCCATTTTGGCCTTTCACGTTGAGCTGGACTCTTTTTCTTTTTTTTTCCCATCCACACTCCAAGAAGTTTCTACGGGGGCTCGTCAACCTGTACCCCCTGGTGTCTCCACCTGTTCCACAGTGGAGCTTATCCCTGGTGTTGTCCCAACTCATGAAACTTTGAGCCTCTGGCGACATGTGAATTATCCTTACTGTCGTATAAGGCGGTCTTTCTGGTCTCTATCACCTCGGCCAGGAGGGTCAGCAACCTTGAGGCCCTCTGCCACTCCCATCCGTTCACTAAGTTCCATGCGGACCGGGTGGTTTTGAAACCATGGTTTTGAAACCATGCCCAAGGTGGTTTCCTCTTTCCACCTTTTCAACATATCGTGCTACCCATGTTTTTTCCCAATCCATCTTCCGATGCAGAAAGGGCACTACATTCCCTAGATGTCCGTAGGGCCCTTTTTTACCTACAAAGGACCACAGGCTTTAGGGTAGATAATAACCTTTTTATTTGTTTTGGTGGACACCGCAAGGGTCATAAGGCATCCCCGCAGACCCTGTCAAGGTGGATTACCACAGCCATTACCCTGGCTTATGAGAGAGCACACATGGACTGCCCAGACATGATCAAGGCACACTCCACAAGAGCTTACAGTAAGTGAGTCTCTGTTTTTCCCACCCACTGCATCTGTGCAAGGATGACTTTATTCCTTTCCCCCAAACCTGCAACTCTGGAACAAATCTCCTGATAGTTTGACCGAGTCTGGGCTTGGTCTCTCATACATGCAGTAGAACACACCAATAAAAGCAACAGGCTTTATTGAAAAGATTTAAGAGGTTCAGGCTTAAGCACAAGACAAAGAAAAAGAAGATACACTAAAATAACAAATCTTGCTTCTTCATATACACTTACAGACACAAAGGCAAGCAGGTTACAACATAAGCAACAAAGCAGCAGGTAGGAGATGCAACAAGATGGTCCCTGGCCCATCACTGGTCCTGATGTTATGCATGCAAACTTGTGCCAGATAGTTATAGGGCCGTGTTGGCGAACCTATGGCATGCGTGCCAAGTCCGGCACGCCGAGCCCTCTCTTTGTGGGGGCGGTGGGGGTTTGAAGGGAGCGCGGAGCAAAGCCCCCCCTTTCCTGGACTCCCCACCGCCCAGGCAGCGCGGAGCACTTCAAAGCTGCCCCCCCTCCCTGGACTCCCTGCCCCCCCCTTGCCGAGCTGGGAGGAAACCTCAGTATTCAGGTTACATTGCCATGTTGGCACTTTGCGATAAATAAGTGGGTTTTGGGTTGCAGTTTGGGCACTTGGTCTCTAAAAGGTTCGCCATCACTGTTATAGGGTAACTTTCTAGGAAATTAGACCACTGACCCCTCCCCTGACCAGTATAAGTCAATCAAGTACTCAGCTTTGAGCACCTTTATCAGGTCACAAAGGCAGTAATTATCTAATAGAAACCGAATGTGTTTCTTGTTAAGAACTACTAAAGGATATAGATGTGAGCCTGTTATGGGTGAAGTTTCTTGTTGGCTGTGAATGAAACTCATAATCTCCCTTTCCCTAGGCTGCACATCTATGAAATAGGTTTGTCCCTGAACCATAAATGAAAGTTCTTTATGACTCAGAATTAGATAGTTGGCTGCGAAGTAAGCATAATTTTCTGTGTAGCTGATGGGAAAAGTATGATTTCCTTGAGTGAATAAGCAAAAACATGCAGTTTTTATACAACGACAGCGAACAGAATTCTTACTGTCAAGGCAAGGCTCATACTAGGCACTGAGAAGAGATGAGAGTTCTAAGGCCCATGTAACACTTTAAGCTGAGGGAAAAATCACAGCTTTGCCTGTTTGCTTAGGTTTTACATTACAGTGTTAGAAACAGAAAAGTCTCTCAGTAAGTAACAGCTACACATTGCTTTATGCTGAGTTATTTCAACTCTACATTTGTTCTTTGAAAGCCATTGTACAGCCACTTTAGATCCCAATTAGACAGTCAAGTATCTACTCATTCCAATAAACAGGCCAACCCAGGTTGGAATAGTCCATGTAAGACTGCATAATTTTAGCAGGTGAGAAATCACATATTTGAATATGTGTGTGTGTGTGTTAAGTGCCGTCAAGTCGCTTCCGACTCATGGCGACTCTATGAATGAAAGTCCTCCAAAATGTCCTATCTTTGACAGCCCTGCTCAGATCCTGCAAATTGAAGGCAGTGGCTTCCTTTACTGAGTCAATCCATCTCTTGTTGGGTCTTCCTCTTTTCCTGCTGTCCTCAACTTTTCCTAGCATGACTGTCTTTTCCAGTGACTCTTGTCGTCTCATGACGTGACCAAAATACGACAGCCTCAGTTTAGTCATTTTAGCTTCTAGGGTCAGTTCAGGCTTGATTTGATCTATAACCCACTGATTTGTTTTTTTGGCAGTCCACGGAATCCGTAACACTCTCCTCCAACACCACATTTCAAAGGAATCTATTTTTTTCCTATCAGCTGTCTTCACTGTCCAGCTTTCACACCCATACATAGTAATAGGGAATACGATGGCATGAATTAATCTAGTCTTGGTGGCCAGTGACACATCCTTACACTTCAAAATATTTTCTAGCTCCTTCATGGCTGCCCTTCCCAGTCTCAATCTCCTTCTGATTTCTTGGCTGCAGTCTCCCTTTTGGTTGATGGTGGAGCCAAGGAATAGAAAGTCTTGAACAATTTCAATTTCCTCATTGTCAACCTTAAAGTTGTGTAATTCTCCTGTAGTCATTACTTTTGTTTTCTTGATGTTCATCTGTAGTCCTGCTTTGGCACTATCTCTTTTAACTTTAAGCAGTAGTCGTTTCAAATCTTCACTATTTTCTGCCAATAATGTGGTGTCATCAGCATATCTCAAATTATTAATGTTCTTCCCTCCAATTTTCACTCCACCTTCAACTAAATCTAATCCAGCTTTCCTAATTATATGTTCTGCATATAGATTGAAGAGATAGGGAGATAAAATACATCCTTGTCTGACACCTTTGCCAATTGGAAACCATTCAATTTCTCCATATTCTGTTCTAACTGTGGCCTCTTGTCCAGAGTACAGGTTGCGCATCAAAACGATCAGATGTAGTGGCACACCCGTTTCCTTTAAAACCAGCCATAGCTTTTCATGATCCACACAGTCAAAAGCTTTGCTGTAATCTATGAAACACAAGCTGATTTTCTTCTGAAATTCTCTCGTATGCTCCAGTAACCAGAGTATATTTGCAATATGATCTCTAGTGCCTCTTCCTTTTCCGAAACCAGCTTGAACATCAGGCATTTCTCGTTCCATATATGGTAACAGCCTTTGCTGTAAGATTTTGAACATCACTTTACTTGCATGAGAAGTTAATGCGATGGTCCGATAGTTGCTGCAATCTTTGATGTCTCCTTTCTTGGGAATTGGAATGTAAATGGATCATTTCCAGTCTGTGGGCCATTGTTTTGTTTTCCGTATCTGTTGGCATATTCTTGTCAAGATTTTGATGGACTCCGTTTCTGCGGCTTGGAATAGCTCTATTGATATCCCATCTGCTCCTGGTGATTTGCTTCTCCCGATTGCTCTCAATGCAGCTTTCACTTCACTTTCTAAAACTGTAGGTTCTTCTTCAAAAGATTCTTATTGGAAAGAATATGGCAGTTAATAAAGAACTGAGTGTCCCACCCACTCTAGACATGAGCATTGAGTCCAAGTAGCTGGGTGGTGGTGGTGGTGGTGGAAGTAGGGTTACCAGCTCCAAGCTGGGAAATACCTGGAGATTTTGGGTGTTGAGCCTGAAGAGGACGGGGTTTGGGGAGGGGAGGGACTTCAATGGGGTATAATGCCATAGAGTCTACCTTCCCAAGTGGCCATTTTCTCCTGGTGAACTGATCTCTGTTGCCTGTAATCAGTTGTAATAGCGCGAGATCTCCCGCCACCACCTGGAGATTGGCAACCCTAGGTGGAAGGATCATGCTCCCTCTCCTTTTTTTCTAACTTTAGGAGGTTCTGAAGGAAGGCTCTGTGCCATCACATAATCCCACTGGTGTAATGTCCTGAGAGAACATGAAGAAGAAAACCAGCATTTCAGTGAGAAGCCTAGGCTACCTGCAATCTCTCTCTAGTTTTCTGTAAACATGGTGCAGAATCAAGACATTCTGTCACCCACCAGAATTTTAAGGCGGCATAAACCTAAGAGAAAAATACCACATGATTTTTCTGACTATATCAGTCATAAGAACATAAGAAAGGCCCTGCTGGATCAGACCAAGGCCCATCAAGTCCAGCAGTCTGTTCACACAGTGGCCAACAGGGGCCTCTAGGAAGCCACTAACAAGACGACTGCAGCAGCACCATCCTGCCTGTGTTCCACCGCACCCAAAATAATAGGCATGCTCCTCTGATACTAAAGAGAATAGGTATGCAGCATGACTAGTATCCATTCTAACTAACAGCCATGAATATCCCTCTCCTCCATGAATATGTCCACTCCCCTCTTAAAGCCCTCCAAGCTGGCAGCCATCACCACATCCTGGTCATCTCTTAGTCTCACAGAATGTCATAGCATTTAGGCATATTTTAACTGAGGGCTGGAAAGTAGTCAGCATCCAACATGGTGTCGTCTTTGCATACTTTAGAATTTTTCTGTTTGCTTAGTAGAAGTGATGCCAAATCCCCAAGCTGCTTTTTACAAGAGTATGATAAAAGAAGGTTGAAAGTTTGGGACAGGGACAATCTTTCTGTATTATAACCATAATCTGTTACATGAGGACATGCAAGTTATGTTAAACAAATATCAAGTGTATAAAATATGCTAGCAATGCATTTAACTTGCATGCAATGTTCCACTTGGGTTTTGTAAAAACCAGTCCTTTGCTAGTGACTGGGGCTGCATAGCACAGTGCTTCTTTTCTATTATACATGATCATACAGTTTTGGTTCCTTGCCCTTTATTTTCTAATCACTGTATTTTCCCTTCTGTCTTTGTGGTAATTGAGTGCTAAACTGCCTTTTTATTTCTATGCAAGGTCAGGTTACACAACATCCAGCACTACGTGGTTCATGCTGGGATAAAGAGGAAGGGAGACATGTTAAAACAATAATGGCTATGGTCTGAGGCCTACAACTGGTAATCATGACCTAGCTACGAAAAAGCTGTTTCCTGGGAGATAACGTGAAGAAAATAGGCCTGTTTTGTGGTCTTTTCTTCTCTTCTACCTGCTGATAGTACAGGAAAAGACTTCTGATTGTATATACTTAGGAATTTAGGTGAAGAGTTTATGTAAGTATTTCTGTTGATCAAAGGCAATATATTTAGACCTCATACTCAAAAGTTACCAGTAATGTTGCCCAACAGTTTTAGTAAGTGGTAAAAGCAAATGTTTTCTATGCAGAAGAGTGAAAATAAGGTATTGTATGTTTCTTAATGACTGCATGTTTGTCTTGATTCTTTCCCCATGAATCAAGGCCGCAACGTATTCTCATTATCAGTCTATACACACTGGGATTTACTGACAAATCACAAGGAAATTATTATTTTCTATCAGTAAACCACTGGATATTATCTAGAAGAAATGTAAGATGAAACAAAGAAAAGCAATTTGTATTATTTATCTATTTATATAAATGCCCTTCCTTATTCCCAAGGCTTACAATCATTTATTTATTTAGCGAATTAAAAATTTTAAACCACAAGAGGTTCTTAAAGCAACCTATAAAAATTCTCATTGAAGATTACTGTCAGGAACAGAAAACATGAGTAGAAGAAATTTACAAGCTTCCAAAATAATATTTTGAAGAATATGGGAATAATTTTCAGTCTTATCAATATAAATTTTTCATAGCCATTGATTGATGTAATAGAAAATAAAGAAAACAGGTTAATAAAATTAAATATTTTGGTCCCAAAGGCTGAAAAGTGAATGAAATTGGCTATTTTAAAAATTCTGGTTAAATTTTGCATTGGGTTGGATGCATCTGGCAGATATATTTCTGTTTGCCTTTTCACTTTTTGTCAGGTTTCTTGAATGCTGCCTGGTTTACATCTTAAGATACTACAGGAAAAAAATCAGGAAACGGTTTAATGCATAACACCATTCTTTGCAAAGTTGAGCATCCCTTTGCAGAAGTTTCAGCATCCAACTGGTTGCATATGATTTCTGTAAGACAGATGAAATTTCAGAGATCCAAATATGATTATTCAAAGAACACAGATGTAGCCTGAAGCTTGCTTCAAGGATGGTCAGGATTTGTGTGCTAACTTAATCAACAGTTCCAATAAAGTAGCTTTAAATAATATATATGCTTATGGAATGAGCTAATACACTTTTATTTTCAGTGAGAATGAAATCACACAAGAGTTATTGTAGGAATGATCCCAAAAGTATTCTCATTAGCTAAATCTTCTGATCCACAGATAATTTACTAGATTTCCGTCCTAACACCCTACTTAAGCAATGGCATTCAACCCTTCCAGATCTGGTAACCACTGAACTGCAAGCACAAGAAAGGAAGTCACATGATGACATCAAAGTCACATTGCCTAACAGTGACAAAACAAGGAGGAGCTAGAGTTCTAGCCTAACCAACATCAAGACTAGGACTGTGGGCTGCTGACAAATAGATAGGATAGGAAACACAAGCTAAGCACCAGGAACTGTACCACAGAGAGAATCAAGGCAAGATCCAGAAACAAGGTCCAGGAATCCTCCCCACCACTGAGCAAACTCATCTTGCATCCTGCTGCTCTTCTTAGTGTGCGTGCAAAGAGAGGCAGGAGGTAAGGCACCCTTGTTCTCTGCACATGTACAGTAGCAACAGGCCCTTCCAAAAGGTAGGGGAAGAATAGCATTTCTACAGGGGCTCATGAAACAGAAGGTAGGATTCTGTGACCTACCTGATAGTCCCTACTCATGGGCTGAAGACGACTGTGCTAAAGTCAAAGAGTCAGAATGAATTGTATGTATTTTTGGCTTTCTTCTTAGTTAAATACTTGGTAGGATGCTTGTTCTGTACTTCCTTGCTTTCTTGATGGGTTCAAGGGAAAGATGAAAAAAAAGAATGTAATACATAAAAGAATGCAATACATTTTTATGAATCAGCTCTGCTCATGCAAAATAATGTTAGTAAATCCATCAAGCATAATAGGATATTTATTTAAGAATTCCCCCCCCCCCCAGAAGGTTTCTTTGTTAGGAAGTAACAGTATAGCTAAAGTATAGCTAAAGCTATACTGACCTAAGTTTAAAACCTATTTTCATACTTCAGAACTACTATATCCTCCAAAGTATAAATCTCAGGAAGATTACCCAATTAAATAAAGGTTTTGATTGCATAGAAAAACTAAGTGAGTAAATCAGATGATTAAATTAGTGAACTGATTACGGAGTAAATCAGTTAACCTTAAACCTATAAGGAAAGCATTATGTGTGAATGGGAGCTATAATTTCAATTTCTTTCTGACTTTCAATAACAGAATTCAAATTAAGAAAAATATTCATTCTGATCCATACGTTCACAGGATTCTGATGCATATGGAGCTTTGTGAAAGCAGGAGTGGCCCTCAAATGCATCATTTCATATTGGGGAGATGGAGAATAGCAGGAGAAGGTCCTTAAGGGCTCAAAAGACTACTGTATGATACATTACACTGGAAAAATAAATATTGATGTCAGGCCTTGGATGGCAAAATAATTGTTAATCAGATTCTAATAATTGCTGTGTTCTGTTTTAACAATTGTATCTTAAGGGTCTGTTGACTATATAATAAACTTTATTCTTACATTGAGACAAAACCCCAGTCTATTTAAGACCCTTCTTATTATTTTCCATCTTGTTTTAGACCTAGTAATATCAATGGTATTACTCTCAGAACAAGGCAAAGAGATAGCCTTTGTTAAGAAGTAAAGAGATATGTGCATACATAATTAGTACATACATTTAATAAGTAGCAACAGCAACCTTTCATTGTGTAGTGGATACAGGTGATCCAATGGCATAAATACACGTCTAAGATATAAAGTGGGATCATCAGTCCCCATCCAAATATCTTCTATGGTAGGGCAAATGCCCCCCACACATGCACTTATGTGGCCCTGCGGCAGCAATAGCGGTGGCTTCTGCAGGGGAGTTTGCGGGCTGCAGCAAATGATACCGCAGGCCTTAAACAGCCCACGGGCTGGAGGTTCCCCACCCCTGATCTAGCATGTTATAATTAGAGAAATCAGTGGACTCCCCATAATAGATGTATCATTAAAACAAATAAAAAATAACTTATTAATATCCCTAGCTATCTACTAATCCTCAAAAATATTTTCCCACCATCATTGCATTTGTACAATATAGACCTGCAGAACTCTTTTGGCCCAATTGTGCGGTGCCAGGTGCTGGGCTGTGACCAATTGCACAGTGGAGAACCTGCAGGGACTTGTGGAGGGTACCCCATCTTCCTCTGCATCTACTTTCCCACACTATTTCCTCTTGTCCTCCTTGTGGCAACCTCCATATCCTTACATTTCCCTGCTTCCTTCTTTCCTTCCCACCCCAACGAACCTACCCTTTATCTGTCACCCCCATCTTCAGCTACAGTTATTATTTATTTACTTCATTTATACCCATTTTTTCTTCACAATGGGGATCCAAAGCAGCTTACATCATTATTCTTTCCTCCATTTTATCCTCACAACAACCCTGTAAGTTTAGCTGAGAATGTATACTGGCACAAGGTCACCCAGTGAGCTTACATTGCAGAGTGGGGATTCAAACTTGGATCTCCCAGATCCTGGCCTAAAACTCTAATTACAACACCACAGGTTTTTTGTGTGTGGTGGCTGCTATTGAAAAGCAGCATGCAGCTGGACCTACGCGAGTCATGAAAGTTGGGTGGTAGCAAGTCGCCCAGTGGTTGTCGTTGGACCTAGCTCTGATGAGTTTTCCCACAAAGGGCCTGCCTCTTCCTCCTGTACTTTACTGACAGAAACCAATACTTTTGTGGTTGCCTAGCAATGACCACAGATGGCATTCATTTTATAAAGATACAGGAGCTGCTTCTATTATTTGTACGTTCATGGCTCCAGGTTCTGGATTTAGATGTCCGCAGATCTGGCTACAGTGAGAATTAGATATATTGATACCTAATACTGAAAATGTTCACAACGAAAATAATTTGATGAAAACATACCTTATGTAATTTCTACATACTTCGATTAAGTAAATCAATTTTGAAGTCCTAATTTGTGGTCCTAGGGGCAGTTTTGCCATGAAAGTGATACATCAATAAACACAAATACACAGAAAAATGGGTTGTTAAAGGCCACAGCTTTATTGATTACATCGGTGGATGCGCCCTACCCGAGAGTAAGGCCATCATAGATTGGATGGTACTGGAACAAATGTTGACAGTGGTCCCACCCAAGACTCGAGACTGGATCCAATGCAATAAACCGGCCTCCCTAGAAGATGCTATGACCCTCTTAAAAACCTAACACCAGTGGAACCTCAGGAGGGGGCAAAAGAGGGTAGCCGAGGCGAACTAAAGCTAAGGGCAAGCATGGAAGCCTAAGAGGAGGTCATGCTCGAGTGAGCCCACAGATCCCCCTTCCTGGAGGGCCCAATGCAAGTTATGGGACCCCGTCCACTCTTGTCTCCGAAGAAGGGAGAAAGCCCGCCGGTAAAGAAGAGGGAGCTTCGAAGGAAGGCAAAGGGATAGGGCCCTGCTACACATGTGGGCAATGGGGTCACTATCGACGCGACTGCCCCTTAATGGAGTGTGACTTGGGGTGGGAGGAAGCCCTGCAGGAGAGTGACCCCAAGAATAGTGGACGAGGGGCCCTGGTGCCTTTAAAGGTCAACAGGCACCAGGTACACGCCTTGGTTGATAGTGGATCCTCTATCTCTATGGTGCAGACACACCTCATCCCTGCTAGGAGGCCAGTTGTACATGAAGCTATAGTGGCCTGTTTCCACCAGGATACGGTAAAGTACCCAGTGGTGAGGGTCACAATACAGTGGGTAGGAACTGGAAATGGCCTGAGTGCGAAACTTACCCTATCCCGCACTGATTGGCCGGGATGCCCCGTGTTTTCATGCCATGCTCCGCTATCTCAGTTCGCCGATTCAGACCCTGGCAACGGAGGAGGACCCCCGACCCGGACCATCAACAATGAACCCAGACACAGAAGACCCTCCTGAGGGACCGGCGGCGGTCAGGGACCTGAGTGTCAATTGGAAGGGCGATCCCGTCTTCAGAAGACACCAGGAACAAGATCCCACGTTAGAGGTACTGCGTAAGATGGTGGCAGTAAGAGATGGGCAGGTCGAAGACACCCGCCGAGGGGCTCGCATGCCCCACATATCCTTTGAAAATGGTTATTGGTATTGGGTGGTCACGGGTAGGGAAGCACCTGTCCATCAGCTCCTTGTCCCTCAGACATATTGTTCTCAGGTGTTGGAACTGGGGCATGATTATTCATGGGCGGGGCATCAAGGGGTGAAAAACACCCTGGCCCGGGTTCTGGCTCATTTCCTTTGGCCCTCCAAAGCTAGGGAAGTGAAAGCCTTTTGCAAATCTTGCCCTTGCTGCCAAAAGGACAGTAGTCAGGCCCCACTTCGGGCACCGTTGCAACCCCTACCTATTATTCGAACCCCGTTTGAAAGGGTGGCGATGGACTTTGTCGGACCATTGCCCCGGACCCCTCAGGGTTTCTGATTCATTGTAGCCCTCATGGATTAAGCCACACACTACTCAGAGGCCATACCTCTCCGTACTATGCAAGCAACGGGGGGGTGTAGGGCGTTGATCCATTTCCATTTCTTCGCCAACGTTGGCCTTCCACGAGAGATATTGTCAGATGGGGGTACCTCTTTCATGGCCCAAGTCACTCGACAGTTTTGTCGCACTTTGGGGGTTCGACAAATTTTCACAACAGTAGCACATCCGCAAACAGACGGTCTAGTGGAAAGAATGAATCAAACTTTAAAGGCCAGGCTGAGGAAGTTGGTGGGAGAAAGGCCACATCAATGGGACCTCTACCTAGACCCCATCTTGTTTGCAGTGAGAGAGACCCCCCAGGCTTCCACGGGCTATGCCCCTTTTGAACTCCTGTATGGGCATATACCCCGTGGGATTCTAAGGGTGATGGAATCAGTGGGGAGGATCTGTAGAAACAGGAGGGCAGGCAGCCCTCGGTTATGTGAGACAACTGAAAGAGCGGCTAGAGACCACGAAGGAAATAGCGGGCCACAACTTCGCGGCCGCTCAGCGAACACAAAAAGAGAGATATGACAGGACCACTCAAGAACAGACTGTCGCCGAGGGGTCCCTGGTACTTGTGAGGACCTGGGTGTTTGGCCTGGGAGAGGGAGGGGACCCATGGAAGGGCCTGTTTAAAGTGCTCCAGGTGTTAGGCCCTAGCTCTTACAAGGTACAATGTGGGCCTACTTGGAGGCATTGCAAATGCCTCCACATAAACAACTTGAAGGAGTGAGTTGCTAGAGGAGGAGTCGGTAGAGAGGAATGCCAATTGGGGCGAGAGTCTTTAGAACTCTCGGAAGGAGAGTTCCCCTGGACACAGGTGTAAGGTCTGAGTCCACCTGTCAAATCCCAAACAACAGACCATCCAGACAGAGTCGTCTAAGAAGCAGTTTATTTGGGAAGCATAAGGTGTGTAGCAGCAACTTACAGGAAAAGGTACGAGGACTCAAGTGGGGGGAAAGCGGGCAGGTTGAAACATATACATCAGAAAGGCACCGTTGGATACCAGGCTGAGCCTGGTTCCCATGATAGATTACACTTATCGCGCCGGGGCGCAGGCCGTCATAACAAACCTCTGAGCTACTCAACCTTGACTCCAGCTGCGTTCTCAGCCTGGAGCTCACAGGGCCAAGAGGGAGAAGAGGGTCCCCATATTGACGAAGCTCTACTTCCTGCCCAACGGGCCCAACTGCGGGAACTTATTGGGCAACTGCCCCCAGTCTTCTCTCAAAACCCAGGTCACACCGAGTGGGTGTCCCACAGTATAAGGACTCCCCCCAACCAAGTGGCTCGCAGTCCCTGGTGGCTGATACCCCGCAAACGTTGGCCAGCCGTTAACCAAGAAGTAGATAAAATGCTAGCTATGGGCATTATCGAACCTTCGCATGGCGCAGCCCGATAGTGCTCCTGCCGAAGCCAGATGGAAGTATACGCTTCTGCGTGGATTACAGGGAGGTTAATAAAATAGCCCTCTTTGATGCTTATCCCATGCCCCACGTGGATATCTTGATAGACCAACTCGGTACCGCCCAATACATTTCAGCTCTTGACCTTACAAAAGGGTACTGGCAGATACCTATGCAGGAAGAAGATAAAGAGAAGACTGCCTTTATGTCCCCTAAAGGCTTATTCCAATTCCGAGTGATGCCTTTTGAGCTACACGGGGCGGCGGCCACTTTTCAGCGCCTAGTGGATACAGCTTTGGCGCACTGTCACGAATATGCCTTAGCATATATTGATGACATCATAGTCTTCAGCCCAGATTGGGAAACGCACCTGCAACATCTTGCTAGCGTATTACGCGCCTTAGAGAAGGCAGGGCTCAAAGCCAACTCCAAGAAAAGCCATCTTCGGGAGTTGTGGTATCTTGGGTACCTGGTAGGCCAGGGTCAACTGCGACCATTACCCGAAAAAGTGTTGTCACTAGAGAACACCCCCCCACCGCAGACAAAGAAACAGCTGTGATGCTTCTTGGGTCTCATCGGCTACTACGGGAAGTTTATTCCCCACTTTGCCTCACGAGCCAGTCCTTTGACCGACTGCGGAAAAACCGCCCTAATCAGATCCAGTGGTCCTCCAGCCAGGTGGCTGCTTTCGATGACCTCAGACGTGCCCTCACATCGGATCCTGTCCTTAAGAACCCAGACTTCGCCCGGCCCTTCTCTGCCTTCACGGATGCGCCCGACGCCGGACTTGGCGCGGTCTTGACTCAAGAACACGATGGTCAGGAACACCCCTCAGCTGCAAATTGACGCCGGCCGAACGTAACTATGCAACGGTTGAAAAGGAGGCGCTAGCCATCAAATGGGCAGTTGGGTCCCTCCAATATTACCTGGAGAATAATCCGTTCACACTGATAACCGATCATGCACCCTTATTATGGATGTCGAGGATGAAAGATCACAATGCCCGAGTCTTACGTTGGTATCTTTCTCTACTTCCCTTTAGCTTCACGATATGGCACATGCCAGATAAACTAAACGTGCTGGCCGACTACCTGTCCAGAGTCCACGAAGCTGATGGCCCGGACAAGCTCACAGAAAAGGGAGGGGTGTGTCCCACATCGCCCTCCCTCCCGGGCGCCGGGGACTCTACAGACCCTTCCCTCCCTGGAGACCAGCCCGAGAAGAGGGAAGGAAAGACCGGGGGGAAAACTCACCAGCCCCGCTGGACGGAATGTGAGGCAGCTGGGAGCCTCTTTCTGAAGCTGCGGGGGCCCACCTGTCAGCTGTTGGGTGGGGGGCCGGCGGAACGCCGCATCGGTACCACCTCCCCGGGGCCGCGGCTGCTCCTTGCAACCCCCAGCCTGGCTGGAAGGGCCAGGAATCCGGCATCCCAGGCGGTCCTGATGGTTGGGTGGCGAGCGGGGTGAGGGTGAGGCTCTCCTGCTCAGAAGGCAGGACGCCGAGGCAAACCCCGACAGCACCGGCCTCACAGGAGTCGCCCCCGGGTGCAAAGGTGGTCAAGGCGAAGTGGGAGGGACAGCCCCACCCATGGGGAAGGATTAGGGATCCGGTCATGAGCCAGAGGGGCAGAGGGCAGGGGGAAGGGCCTGACGGACGCTCTGGTGGGAGCCACGCCCGGTGGGAGGTATATCCCTGCAGGAAGAGGGGAGGGGGTGGTGCCACTGGGTGACGCAGGGATAAAAGGTGGAGGGTGGAGGCTAAGGAGGAAGTTGTCGGCTGGTGTCAGGCCTAAGCAGGAGTGCAGCAGACCTTCAAGGTGGCAAGCTCCGAGGAGGAAAGCACCTCTTCCTCCTCTGTGTCAGCTCTGGGCTCGCCATATAAATCCCACAAACAGACTTCCAGGCAGGTCTTCCTAAGAAAGCTGGTTTATTAAGAAACATACAGTGAATTGCAGAAATTGACTTGTAACTAAGCAAGGGCACTAATGGGGGGGGGGAACTACAGGAACGGGTGCTATAAAGACGACAATACACTTTCAGGACAATTGATGGTTGCCAGGGCAACCCTTTAGATAACATGGTTTCCCAGGAGCGATCAAAGACTAAACAGAGTTAGAGATGAACAACAATTAGACCTTGAAACACCACCTGGCCTAACCACTGGGTGCCTTTCCCAGGCCATGCCTGACACTCTGAGTGGTCTGAGGCCGAGGAAACCCTCACGCTGCAAGCTTCAGGGAATTCATACCGGCCATACTTAGCCCGCCCGTCGCAGAGGGCAAGCCAGCTATGGTGGGGCAGCGACAAAGTCGTTCTCCCCTAGTTGAACCACGATGGCATCTGGGGGGGCGAAGTGCTGGACATTTTCCATTACTGTGGCACCGAAAGAGTCCCACAACATACCCTATTGCCTGATCCACTTGATCCTCAGCTCCCGCTCTTGGCCCAGTACGGTTCCCCAGCTGAAGGAAGATGCATATCAGCCAGCCCAATTAACTATGCAGTGCCCCAGAATCCAAAACGTTTCTAACAAGCCTAAAAGGGAAAAATAAGTGTGTGACAGTGCATGCTTAAGTTTATCCATTACCTGCAAATATAGGTCTGATACGCAGATCACCTCCACCGACCAATTGACTGGATACCAATGTGGTATATGCCCCATGCATCACCTGCTGTGGCCGCTCTGTTTCAAAAGGAATGGGCACTAAATTCCTTAGGTTGAAAGCCGGAGGCCTCGAGGCAGTGCCTTAAAACAGCTATGAACTGAAATCTTGTGAGAAAGGATGTGAGGCCCCCTGTCCCCTCTGCGTTCGGGGCGCCTCCCACCGGTGTAGGAGGAGTTCGAGGTGGAGGAGCTTCCCTGGCCTCAGACCTTTTTAGGAGGGGGTCTGGCTTCAATTCCCCCGCAGAGGAAGCCAGGATCACTGTGCCGCCTGCCCAGTCGATCCCCAAAGACTCCTCCTGCTGCTCCTCCTCGGCCTCCGCGTCCTCCACCCCTTTTATCCTCCTCCCTCCCGGTGCCGCCCTCCACCCGTCCCCGTGACATTCCCCGCCTCCTCTCCGCTCCTGTCCCTCAGGTTTCCCTGTCTTTCCCTGGTCCCCGCCTCCCGCCACGGGGTTGAGCTTCCCCGCCCCCTTCCACTCCGGGCGCGGCCGCCCATCAGCTGTTTCGCGGGCCGCCGCCCGCTCCGCTCTTCTTCGGGGCCGCCTCCTGGCCGCCGCCCCTCTCCCTCTTCGCCGCTGCTGCCGCCGCCCTCGGGCCAGCCCCTCTGCTGGCGGGGTTCGCGGCCCCCTGCAAAGGAGACCGGGGGGCCTGGTAAGTTCTCGGGGGAGCCGGGTCGTTTCCCCGGCGCCCCGCTTCCCCCCCCGCCGCCGGCGCGCTCCCCTGGCGGCCCGAACCCCGCCGCCGCAAGCGGCGGCGGTCCCGACGCCTCCTCCTGCAGCCTGCCCCTTCTTGGGGAAGGAGGAGGAGCCCTGCCAAGTCCGGCGACTCCCGGGGTCCCGGGGGTCGCAGGACAAAGGACCCATCATTGTGTATGAACAGGGGGCCCAGGTCATGCAGGCGTTTGTGCAGGTAGGCCCTCGTTGGCGCTATAGGACAGGGCTGTTCCGGAGGCACTGCCCATAAAAACTGGTTGGTTTTTTATTTTCTCACCGTAATGCAAAGGGTGGAATCCCTAATTGAGACCTTATTAAATTCCAGGGCCCTTGCAGATGTGTCGTGGCCAGAAGCTGAAACCAATTTGCTGCACCAAAAGGCTCCAAAGAAAGCAAGTGTAAACACGGCTTTAAATAAGGCAGTTTCAAATTTGGAATGCCATATTGCCAGAAGCTGCTGTAGGATAGGCTAAGTTCTGGGGTGATGGGAATCGGGATGATGAGGAGAAAGACGCCTCCAGCTTTGGATTGCTTGCTGTATGAGGAATGAATGGCAAGGGTCAGGATGACCATGCAACTTACTGTGAAATGACATCGCAGTAAGGTGCAGTGCCATGATCATGTATGAGAGGCTCTGTTGTCTCATGGACACAAGGTACCTGAGGACTCTGTCCTGGTAAACTGGCAAGGAACCACTGTCCCCTATACTCACTGTGAATGCCATGACCCTATAGAAAGCTCAGGAATATGAGCACAGCATGGAGGAGGTGATTGAGTTGATCACTCCCATAGGACAGCAGGAAAGGGGGTTGGATACTGATTCGCCGCAGGCTTTTTTTAACAAGAAAAGGGAGTACACAGCAAGCGAAAAACAAAAAGTAATGATTGTGAAACAATCACCGTGTAGTGAAGCGCATGGACCAATTGGCCTTACCAATTAAATAAGCTTATTAATATGAGTATATCATGCACAATCAAGTTTATACCAAGTTTCCAGGAAGAACAACTTAAAAAGAATGAAAATACTGATGCCATAGAGCTGAGGGAACGACAAAAATTTAGAGACTCTGGGCAGACACAGTTAATTAAGGAAGGAAATCAAACAAAAATATACATACCACTTGATAAAGCTTGAGCAAAATGAGTACCAAAGCCAGGCGGCTTGTCACAGCTGTACTTTTTAAGACAAGATTAAGTCAAGACTGTGTTTATCTACAACATGCACTAAGTCATTTGTTATGTTAAGGTTCGCCTCTGGCGCCAATGTCCGAAATCTCGCCTCCTGAAAACGAGACAACGCATCCATGATTTCATTATCCACTCCTGGAACATACTTAGCAGAAAATGAGATGTTATGGTTCAGACAAGTCAACACAAACCTGCGCACAAGGCGCATGACCCACTCAGAGCAGAAGGACTGATGGTTAATGACACAGACAACGGCTTGGTTGTCACACCAGAACAAAACCTTTGAATTAGCGGGTGTGTCACCCCATATGGAAACTGTGACCAAGATTGGAAAGAGTTCTAGAAAGGTAATGTCCCACAGTATCCCTGACTGCACCCAAGGCACCAGTCACTTTTCAGCACACCAGCGCCCTGTGAAATACACCCTGAACTCGATACTGCTGGCTGCGTCAGAATGCACCTGCAATGAGGGACCGAGCTCACATGGGGACTGCCACAATGAAATCCCATTATATGTTTCCAGAAATTTGGGGCAGACCAGCAAATCTGCCCTCATGCCCTTTGTAATTTGGATATGGTGGTGGGGAGCCTTGGCTCCAGACATGGACCTAGCCAGCCGGGCACAGAAGGCCCAATCCGGCCAAACCACCCAACACGCAAAGTTAAGTTGGCCCAATAGGACCTGCACCTCTTTAAGCACTTTTTTCTCACTGAAACCATACTGATCAAAGCCCGAAGGGTGGCCAACGTCATCAGGCAAGCTGGAGTTGCGGGCCACGGAATCTAGTAAGATTTCAAGATATACCAAATGCATGGCGGGGCCCTCAGTTTTTTTAGGGGTGAGAGGCACCCCCAGTTCCTCAGCATGAGCCTGAAAAGCCAAAAGGTAGGATGCACATGCCGGGTTGTTGGCAGGGCCTACAAAGAGGAAGTCATCCAAGTAGTGGTTACAAGCTGAAAACTGGTGCAAGCCATAAAGGCCCACTCCAGAAAGGTGATGAACGCCTCAAAAGCTGAACAAGAAACTGAGCAGCCCATCAGCATGGCGCTATCCATGTACCAAAAACCATTGAGCTTGAAGCCCAGCAGGCAATGGTTGAATGGATTTACTGGCAGCAGCCGAAAGGCCAACTTGATCTCCACATGACCTTTCTATGTTTACTACGTGGTCAAAGGATGCATAGTGCACTGTACAGAACTCAGCAGGAATAGTGTCATTGACTGAAGAACTGCATGGGTAAGACAAATGGTGTATCAACCTGTATTTCCCTGCGGTCTTTATGGGGACAATGCCAATAGGGGAAATTCTAAGATTAGGGAGTGGAGGGGTACGAAAAGGGCCAGCCACCCTCCCTGCTGTGCACTGTTTTGCCACCTTGGTGGCAACTATTTCAGGTAGGTCATGGGCCGACCACAGATTATTTATTTATTTTTCTGATTTATAACCTGCCCTCCCCGGCCAAACCAGACTCAGAGCAGGTAACATCATTTAAAATACGTCAGGATAATCAAAGATAAAATTAACCATAATTTCTATATTTAGAACAATAAATGGCAATTAATACTTAAAACTGCAGATGGCGCCTAAGTTACCCTCATGTTGCCAGAGATAAGTGGCAGTGTCGGAGTCAGGTAAGACCTAGTACCCTTACCATCGTCTCTTGGGATGGGACGCAGGTTGGAAGGAACCCGAGCATATCAGTATCTCCGGTTCCTTCCCTTATAATACCTGCTCCCACCACCATACTACCCGTACCCACAGATGACTGGGATCCCCAGCCCCAGGCTGGCCTCCCTAGATCTTTCGAATCCTGCCTGCATAGGTACTCAGTACGACAATACTTAAACAAATTCCAGAAATCACAATAATTGCAATGGTAACACAGTAATCCAACAATAAACCCTAACCCCCCATAGTCTAATTAACTATTTCAATTAATTAACTAATAATCTCCACAATATTAGATATAGGCTATCCTAAAACATGCCAAGCATGAAATAAATTTAATTTAACTGGATAGGTAATATACACACAGAAACCTAGACAGGTAGCAGCAGATAAAATCCAGCACTCTTTCAGCTAAGAATAAGCACCTCTGCACTACAAATGCAGATTGATAAACAGGATCAACTCCAATAAGAGATGGATATAAGGCATACCAAAGATGGAATAAGAAGGGTCTGCCTAAGGACTTCTATATTCCTGCTGATATAGGTGCACTCACTGGTGTTACTACTTTAAGGGCGGTAATACTTAGGGACAGACAGAAGCCGAGTCCACCGTTTTTTAATTTCCAGGGCCACCCACAACCTTCTGAAACCAAACAAGTTTGTTCTGATAGCCCTTGAGTTCTTCTTAGTCACGTCAGTTGTGTCAGCAAGGCAACAAGGCAGAAGTCTAAAGTGGCCCAAGGAACTCCTCGCCATCCAGAAAAACGCCGGCAGCTTTCTCCAGGTGATCCAGCCGATAGAGGCTCACCCTCCTCCGGACTTCTCCGGCAGTGGTAGGCCCTGTCTGGCCTGTTCTCACCTGGAAGCTTAACTGCCAGATGCTCTCAGCCGGCGGTAGTATCCCACAGCTATCCGGTTTGCTTTGGTACTGCGGCCCCCAGCTCCCGTCTCTCACTCAGCTGTTGGGGTTCGCGTGTGCTTCTACTGGCACTGCCATGCTGCTCATTGTCTCCCTGTACATTGACGGTCCACATGAATCCACAAGCTTGGCACTCACTGAGGCACTGTAGCATCGGAATGCCGGTCCAAAAAGCTGATCACCAGAGTCCATACAGAGGGTGAGTTCTTAAGTTCTAATAAAACCCGAGCCGCTCTGCATTTCACTTCAAATGCTGGAATGCTGGAGCAACCCCAGGCAGTTCCTTCAAGTGTTACCAGGCTGTAACCAAGTTATAATGCAATACAAATTGGAAGTAAACTTTCTAGAGGGGAGAGAAACTTTAAGCTCTCACCTCTCGGTGCCATCTTGGATACACTAGCCACCTCAAAGGGCAGGCGAGGGCTGGTAAAAGGAATTCTAAAGCCCAATGAAAAACCTTCCCAAAGGAACGTAGCAGCTGGGCAGTCAGGGTACTTTCTAAGCAAACAAGCTAGCTGATCTAAATGAATGGGGGTCAGACCTAAGGCAAGACCACCTGATAAGAGAAGGGGCTTACTTTCCTGAGCCGGCGGCATTGCTGGTCCGCCCTCCTTCCTGCTACTGCTGGGAAGGGGGCGGCCACCCCGAAAGGGCTCCTGGGTGGCTCTGTTGCAGGGGCAAGATGGCCAGGAGTGGGGACCGAAGGAGTTCTCACAATTGTGCTCATATTTACTCTGAGCTCACTGGCATTTCCCCTGATTATATTCCCGCATCCTCTACAGTTTGTTTCGCCTTTAAAGGTGCCCCAGGTCTGCTTGCTGGCATCAAATTTGCTCCTTACTTGGATGCCCACGTACAAAAGCCAGAGCTTGTTATTAAGTAAGTTATTAAGCACATGGGACACTCCTAGACCAGATCACAAAGTTCTCAAAGAGACGGGACATGGCGGTCATGGGAGATTTTAATTACCCGGATATCTGTTGGAAGTCCAACGCTGCTAAAAATGCAAGATCCAAAAAATTCCTGACTTGTCTTGCTGACAACTTCCTATTCCAGAAGGTGGACAGGGAAACAAGGGGGTCTGCTATCTTAGACTTGATTCTCACCAACAGGGAAGAACTGGTTGATGAGGTTAAAGTAGTAGGCACCCTGGGTAGTAGTGACCACGTACTCTTGGAATTTACAATCTTGGGGAGAGGAAAACCTGTACGTAGTCAGACATGTAGGTTGGACTTCAAAAGAGCAAATTTTAACAAACTTAAACTTATGCTAGGTAGAATCCCATGGTCAGAAATACTTAAGGAGAAGGGAGTTCAAGAAGGGTGGGAGTTTCTTAAAAATAAAATACTGAAGGCGCAATCCCAAACCATTCCTATGAGAAGGGAAAATGGGAGGAGCCTAAAGAGGCCAGGGTGGCTCCATAAACAGCTTTTTAAAGAGTTGAGAAATAAAAAAGACTCATTTAGGAAGTGGAAGGAGGGTCTTATAACCAAAGAGGAATATAAGCAAATAACTAGTGCTTGTAGGGAGAGTGTTAGGAAAGCTAAAGCTCAGTATGAACTTAGGCGAGCGAGAGATGCTAAATGCAACAAAAAAGGGTTCTTTTCCTATGTACAGAGTAAGAGTAAGAACAAGGACAAGATAAGCCCATTGCGTGGTCCAGAAAGTGGAATTGTAACAGGAGATGAAGAGAGGGCAGAACTCCTCAATTCCTACTTTTCCTCAGTTTTTTCTTGTGAGGGAAGTGGTGCTCAACATGGCATAAACAGAACATGTGATGAGGGAAGGGATTTGCAGCCTAGAATTGGCATTGGGATAGTGCACAAACACCTGGTTTCTTTAAGTGAAACAAAATCCTCTGGGCCAGATGAATTGCACCCAAGGGTACTCAAAGAACTTGCAGATGTAATTTTGGAACCTCTGTCCATTATTTTTGAAAAGTCTTGGCAAACAGGTGAGGTGCCAGAAGATTGGAGGCGGGCAAATGTTGTCCCCATCTTCAAGAAGGGGAAAAAGGAGGATCCGGGTAACTACCGACCCATCAGCTTGACTTCTATACCAGGAAAAGTGTTCGAACAAATAATCAAACAGTCCGTCCTTGAGCATTTAGAAAGGATGGATCTGATCACTAAGAGCCAGCATGGGTTTCTCAAGAATAAGACATGTCAGATTAATCTTATCTCCTTTTTTGAGAAAGTTACTACCTTGCTGGATCAGGGGAATGCTGTAGACATAGTTTATCTAGATTTCAGTAAGGCTTTTGATAAGGTTCCACACAGTATTCTAATTGACAAATTGGGAAAATGTGGGTTAGATCCTATTATTGTTAGATGGATCTGCAACTGGTTGATAGATCGTACCCAAAGACTGCTAGTTAATGGTTCCTCGTCCACTTGGAGAGAATTGACTAGTGGAGTTCCTCAGGGATCTGTGCTGGGCCCTGTGTTGTTCAACATCTTTATAAATGATTTGGATGAAGGAATAGAGGGGATGCTTATTAAATTTGCAGATGATACTAAATTGGGAGGAGTAGCAAATACGGTAGAAGACAGAGCCAAGATGCAGGATGATCTTGACAGGCTGGAGAAATGGGCTAGAACTAATAAAATGCACTTCAACAAAGACAAATGTAAAGTTCTGCATTGAGGTAGGAAAAATCAAATGCATAATTATAGGATGGGGGAGACTTGTTTGAGCAGTAGTGTGTGTGAAAAGGATCTTGGGGTCTTAGTAGACCAAACACTGAACATGAGTCAGCAGTGTGATGCTGTAACTAAAAAGGCAAATGCAGTCTTGGGCTGCATCAACAGAAGTATAGTGTCCAGATCACGCGAAGTGATGGTATTGCTTTACTCTGCTCTAGTTAGACCTCAACTAGAGTACTGTGTTCAGGTTTGGGCACCACAATTTAAGAAAGATGTAGACAAGCTGGAACGGGTCCAGAGAAGGGTAACAAAGATGGTGAGGGGTCTGGAGACCAAGTCCTATGAGGAAAGGTTGAAGGAGCTGGGTATGTTTAGCCTGAAGAGGAGAAGACTGAGAGGGGATATGATAACCATGTTCAAGTACTTGAAGGGCTGTCATATAGAGGAGGGTGCCGAGTTGTTTTCTGTTGCTTAAGAAGGTCGGACCAGAACCAACGGGTTGAAATTAAATCAAAAGAGTTTCCATCTAGACCAGCGGTTCTGAACCTGTGGGTCGCGACCCCTTTGGGGTTCGAACGACCCTTTCACAGGGGTCGCCTAAGACCATCAGAAAACACATATTTCCGATGGTCTTAGGAACCGAGACACCGCTCCTCTATCCGTCTCTAGGCGGGTCCGCCCACATGCAGATACGCCCACATACGAGCTTCGGGAGCCCCTCCGCACAAAGCGCCGCGACTCGGAGACGAGCTCCCGGTGCTGGTCTTAGTAAAACATATAAGAAGCCTTATATGCTGCTCGCCCAACTCTCAGCTGTTCGTCGGGTCTTTGATCCGGCCACGGCGAAGACTCAGGGGTTAGCCAGTGTTTTTCAAGCTCCTGGAGGCTTCCTTATCTGTAGGTTTTTATAAAGGGCCACCCATAGCTGTCCACATGTGTCTATATGTACTATTGTATCCAAAAATGGAAATTTTGAGGTACTAACATGGTAATCAAATTGAATATGTTCATCACACTTATTAATTTCACTTAGAAGCTATGGGTGGTCCCTTATAAAAAACCTACAGATAAGGGAGCCCTCTTACATTATGACTCATTCCATCCTCCTTTTCTAAGAAACAACTCACCTTATGGGCAATTTCTACGCTTGAAGCGTAATGCCACTAAAATGGAGGACTATGAAATAGCAGCAACTAATCTTAAGGAAGTCTTGCTAAACAGGGGCTATCCCTTACACATAATTAACAATGCAAAAAGACGCGCTAATGATAGAGATCGCTCTACTCTTTTTATTCCAAAAGAACGTGCAGCACAAAAACTGACTGCATCCTTCGACTACACATCTCTAGCCATTAAGATAAAGCATATTATTTTTAAACATTGGCATATAGTAGAGACAATATCAGGCTTTCAGAGTTGCCCTTAATAGGGCTAAAACGAACTGTCTCTTTAAGGGACTTGCTCATTCACACGGGCTGTACTAAGACTCCACCCACAACAGGGGCAGTCGGACATTACTCATGTGGATCATGCGCAGTCTGCCGCTTCTCTATGCCAGTACGGAGTTTCACTCGAGAAGACACAGGTTTTACATTCGAACTACGCCACTTTACAAATTGTAATTCATTTAATGTTATTTACATTTTAATTTGCCCATGCAAATTATTTTACGTGGGGAAGACGACACGCCCCTTAAAATTAAGGATCGGGGAACATTGATCTAGAATCAGGAACCACGTGACAGAAGCACCCGTAGTTGAACATTGGATACAATTTAAACATACTGAAGATGCCTAAGAGATATCAAAAGACTGTCAACAGGAGTCACGCTTCATACACCTCTTTGATTGTGTAACCCCTAATGGGTTAAACATGGCTAACGATCTCACCTCCTTTCTGTAAACGCCCTTCTCTGCACCTGGGATCTCACTGGAATTGCATTTAAGTGTAATGATTTCTAAGGTTTGTTAGACTGTGAACAAGATAGGATCTCTGTCGGGTCGGACCTCACAAGTTACTGTGCTAAAAAATTGTATTGATAAGAGAAAGTGAGTATGAGAATTTTTAATTTCAATTTGTATATAATTATAAGATTTCTTTACTGTAATACTGGCATTAACAGAGCTAAGGCTCTGAGGTATATACATAACCCAGATGCTGAAGGCTTCCATGAATTTTGGGGTGGCTGAAGAAGTTTTGAAACGCATTTACCGGCATCCTGTACCACTACCAAAGCGGATAAAAGCCCTTTAAGAAGAAACTCTAACATATTGTTTTAGAAGAGACTGCTCTTTATTTTGTTTTTTGCAGCAAGCCTGCTTTACAGTTGGATGGAAATCTATGTTATGTTTAAGTGCAAGCCTGCTTTATAATTTGACTGAAAATTACATTATATATGTAATAATGTATAGGATATCAGCTTATTTTTGTGAACTGTAAAGGAACAGAAAAATGTATTTGTGAGATTTTTCTCATACCGCATGTTATATGTTTTCTCATACCACATGTTATATGTTTAAAAATATAACTATTTAAGTTAACATCAAAGTTTGATCATTTAAAATAGCCTACAACTGCAACTTTGACTACTAACATATTACAGTTGTTATTACTGGTTTTAATATACAAATCCAATGCCTCTGTAACTGACATAATGCCTTTTTTACTAAGTGATAGGGACCCCAAGGCTACATTGTCAGTGGCAAGATTTGTTTCAGTCCTTATATCCCTCCAACACTAGATATATGCTGCTCAAGATCAATTGATCAAGGAGCTTCTAAGGGATAAAAGGAAAGTTATTACTGGTTTGAATATCATTATAGTCCATGGCAGTGGCATCCCCCACCAATTCTCTGACCCGTAAAATGTTGCACATGTTGTTAGTCAAATGCCAGCCCCGTTCCAGATATGCTGCCTGAACAACCCCCATGAATACACTGTAGCCTGCCATCCACTTGGGCCATTCTTCCCATCATCAGAATCTGGTTTTAGTAGGGCAAAAATGTCAACGTAATGATCATCCAAAATATGTTCACGCACTTTACGTGCCAAGTGAACGCCAGGAGGGTCCTTGGCATCAGTATATGCCGGAGGTTTAACCCCTTAGGGTGGAGCCTGACCAGACAGCCGGCAGCCTCAGGACCCTTGGTCACTTTACCGCTCCTCCTTGCAGCCCAGGCCGGTAGACCACGCACACGGGCTGCAGCCACCCAGTACTGCCCTGAAGAATGCGTAGATTTCTCATCTGAGGAAGACTCACCCATCGATGACTTGCTACTGGAACAGTGCTATCTGTGATGAGATCTCTTCATCTTCTTGGAAACCTTCTGCTTCAAGGGTGCCTCATGGATGGACATGACTAAACTCCCTGATGGGCTGGGTGATGACTGCTGACCCTGCACAGTGGCCCAAGCCCTGCTGCCCCTTCCTCTTGTGGAAGGGCCTGCTTGTGATTCACCAGCAGGAGTTGTATGGACATTAGGTGCTGCTTCAAGGTTTTCAGTCCTCTCGGTCAGCTGCTCGAGAACTTTGGAGATTCCCTCCAGGGTCACATCTGTGCGGGACCCGCTCCTGGGTGCCCTTAAAGGCTCACGGTGTGCAGAGGGAGCTGCATGCCTTCCCAGGCATTATGCAGAAAACGCTTATATCCCCTGCCCAGATTATACAAAAGACCAGAGGAGCTGGGAGATTCTCTAATCAGTTATACCCCCTGCTCTACAACATTTCCTCTATAGAGGTTTTTTAAATTAATTTTTCAATCAATTTTAATTATGTATTTTGTATTATTATTCTATTTTATTATTTTACTAAACTAATCAAAGGAAGTCAACAAAATTGCAACAAAAAGTCAACAATCAGGCCAGTAGTGGGGAGCAACCCAGCACATATCCTTAAATACAATTCAAATCAACTCAAATCAGCAGAGAAAAAACAACCCCAAACTCATTCAGCACAGCAGCAATACAACAAACCCAAATCACCTGGAGCAGCCAAAGGGGAGCCCTGTGATAAACCTGCTAGTGTGTGTGTGGGGGGTCATATCACCTAGTAAAACTTGCAATGAGAATCCCGCTTGGCCTGAGCCGCTGGGTGTGTGTCTCTCTCAAAGCCCCGTCCTGGCAGAACCCGCCGTTAACCACTCTGGGAAACAGGCCAGCAAGTGCTAGAGGGGTGGGGGAAGGTCCGAGGCTGTCAGCTGCCCCATGAGTCTACTCGCGTATAGCCGAAGTCCTGTGCTGCTGCCCACGCTGCTCGCTGCCGCCTCCCACTGCCTCCAAGTAGAGAAGTCCGTGGAAACACAGATGCTCTGTTCCACTTCATTGTGCTGAGAACAAGGCCGGGCTGTCCGACAGCATGGAGGCTGGGTACCAACTTGCCGACATCATCATCCTGCGCCGCTCGGCCTGTCTGGCAGTCTGCCCCTGATCCTGCCCACCGACCGCCTGCAGGGGGAAGGGGAAAGCTGGAAAAATTGCCCGTCCATGCGGTCAGCCGGGCGAAAAATGGCCTGGAACCCTGTGAACAGGCCAGCTCCATTTCCACAGCAAAACAGCCACCCCAAGCCGCAATGGATGGCCGGCAGGTAAGTCCCTTGGCCATTTGTTTCACAAAATACATACTTTTGCAGTCCTACTCATAGAAACCGTAGTGATTTGTCTTGACATATGTAAAGATTTTCACTTATACCTGTGGTGTTTATATGTGAGATATTTGGTCTGCAGCATAGTATGAGGATGGAAAGACAAAGCTGGGCTCAACTATTTCTTGTGCATCTATTTGGGGGTGCACAATGCAATTGTAAGGATATGTTCCTGGCAGTAAGCCACATTGAATAAACCCGAGTAGGATTCTGAGCAGACGTGCTTAGGATTGCTCTCACAGAGTTTAAGTTTCTTTTGGTCTTACTGAACCTTTGGATTTCTCATATTAATGAACCCAGTGCCTGGTTAAAAATCGGACACTGTGCATGCTGGAGCAATGAATGCAGCAGCCTCTTTATTATAAGTCATATATGGCACGTCTACAAGTAGCTCAATCTCCCCACCTTCTTTAAAGGGAAGAATAGCTCTATGCAGAAATATGTGCAACTGGGCATCTGGATGGAATGTCAACATCATAGGTGACTGTGAGGTTGATAGGAGGGGAAGGGCCATGCAGAACTGGACTGAAGTAAATAGCTATCAGACTCCATCAACTTTAACAACATAGCAGTTTATACGAACGTTCGTTTAAATAATTTTATATAATTAAGATTGTGTGTGTGTGTGTTTTGCTGTCAAGTCACAACTGACTTATAGTGATCCCATAAGGTTTTCAAGGCAAGAGACTATCAGAGGTGGTTTGTCATTGCCTGCCTCTGTGTCATGCCTCTGGTATTCCTTGGAGGCCTCCCAGCCAAATAGTTGCCAGGATTGAGGCTGAGAGTGTATGACTGGCCCAAGGTCCCTCAGCAAGTTACATGGCAGAATGGGAATTTGAACATGGGTTTGCCAGTCTGACAGCTTAAACACTACACCACACTGGCTCTCAATCAAAATACTTTAGGACAAAACACTGTAGCTGTCTTCTATACTCTGTTGCATCACAAATGGACTTTGAATTAAAAGGCATTTTAAAAATATTTTTGTTGTTGATGACTGAAACTAATTAGGCCATGAACAAAAGCTATGAGGCCAATAGTAAGCTGGAGCAAAACGCAGTCAGTACATGCATGCATATCTGAAGGTATGATCCGACATCTTCTACAAGTAATTTCTTTTAATGTTTGTCTAAATTTTATTATTGGAGTTTAACTGGAAAGTTACTCATTTCATTGTTCATTACAAGTTGCCCATTCTGAACAATGTATAATCCTTCCATTTTAGAGGTGGTTCTGATAAACTTTGTAGCTTAATCTCTGCAGAAAGAGGAAATGTGACTAGAATGTTGCTGTTTATATGTCCATTTAAACAAAGAACTCCATTTACCTCTCACCCCAGACCATTCACATCTTCAGGATTATGGCAACAAAATGGTGCCAATACCTGGATGTCTCCGGGGTGTTTCTAAGACCAACAGCACTTGGATTCACTTCAGTGCCAAAGTTAACCCTCAAAGAACCCAATACGCAGAAACAAGTTCTCTTAGTCAATGTAGTGGACAAACCCTGCCCCAAATCTGTGGATGTATATAATTACCACAAGCAAGATAAAAAGACGATGTCATGTACAATGTTTTAAATGTTTGTATCTTGCATTGCCTGGGCCTCAACCTATTGCTGCTTCCACCTTGGATTGAATTTATAGTTCTGCGTGACTATAATTTTGGCATGCAGAAGCTCCCAGGTTCAAGCCCTGGCAATTCTACTTAAAGGGATCAGGTAGTAGGTGATGTGAAAGACCTTAGCCTAAAACCCTGCCCATCTAAGTAGACAATATTGACTTTTATAGATCAGTGGTCTGATTCAGTATAAAGCAGCTTTGTGTTGTATTCAGGTTACTAAATATTGTTTAAATTGGTAATTTGCTTATTGACTTCCCAACTGTTATAAGCTCAGTAAATATTCAGGAATTGACAGGATACAATCCTCTCACAGGACTGTAGATTTCATGTACCAAGTTGCCTGTCTGAAAGCATTTTCATGTGATATTTGCACCCTACAACTTTCCCTGTCATGGATTCAAGCCTGTTTACTCTTATATACATTAGTAGCATCATTAGTGCTGAAATAAATTCACAAAATCAAGAGTATACACAATCCAAGCTGTTTTCTAACATTATGACCCCTTTATGGAACACAGCCATGCCACAGAGATTTTAGCAGCCTTCATATTATTTCATTTATTTATTTAATTCCCAATGGGGACCCAAAGTGGCTTACATCATTCTCCTCTCCTGCGTTTTATCTTCACAACGACCATGGGAGGTAGGTTATGCTGGGAGTGTGACTGGCACAAAGTCACTCAGAGATCTTCCATGGCACAAGTGGGGATCTGAAACTCGATCTCCCATATACTAGTATGATACTCTTAACTACCACACCATACTGACTCTCACCTTCCATTTTCCCAAACCCACCGTATGTAAAGTTTGTCATATTTCTCTGTTATCTTAGTCCTCTATTAACCTGTTTGCTTTTGTAGAAAGAGTATTTTGTCAAATAATAATTATGTGTTTCTTTTACAGTGGTATTATGGAAATGAAAATAATTTGGGCTGAGGACTGTTCCTACAGACTTCCAGTCCTCTGATTTGCTCCTCTTGTGTGGAGTAAAATGGGCAACTATTTTCATGTGGGGTCCTTTCAAACAAACAACCACTACACAATATATGAGGTAGCAAATTTGTGCAAAAATCATGTCACTTCCTGTACTGGCCATGGACAGTTTCTTCTGTACCACTTGAAGTACTGTTTTTTCCTGAATCCTCACCTGTATATTCATCACCAGTATATTACAGGCATACAGGATTGAGCTGTTGCAGAGGAAAGATGTCCAGTTTCACCACAATCTCAGTTCAGCAGCACTAGAATTCTATAAACTTTGATTCAAAGTTCTCACCTGCCATTACTCCTAAATCCACTGAAATTAACGAGTTTGGAAGAATGTAATTCTACCTAGGATAGCATTGTAAATTTCCAAAGGAATCGTATCAAAATAAATGGTAAGAAAAAAACATTAGTGCACTTCTTCCTTTGTTTTTACGTGGCAGATTGTGTGATTTCAATATATTCCGAAAGATTTGGTTGATCCTGAGAATACAACAGGAATGGCAAATCACAAAATCACACAAGGTTGAAAGAGACCATAAGGGCACATAACTAATAAGCACAATGCAATACAAAGATTTGTTAACCTCTCCCATACTTTAAACAAAACTATCTTATAGATGGTAACTTTTTAAAAATGAAAAGCCAACTCATTCTGGACAGATGCTAGACAAGTCCCTATGTCACAGTATGACAACCCAATAAACTGTTTGTCCTTTAGCTTCTGCTTTCTCAGAAATCACTTATACTAGGACACAGTGAAGCGAGAGATGAAAATGCTCTTTAGGAATCAGAAAAAGAACAGCATTTCAGAATCAAGGCTATTGTAGGCAAATACATGCAACTCAGGGTACTCTGTTAGGAAGCCCACACTGGCACTGGGGAATGGTTAAGATTTTTAGGGAGGGACCAGACTGCTTTTTCATCTGTCTATCAAAGGATGTCAGTCCTGCAGTCAAATTTTAACTGTATAAGTATTAATGTCCCACAAAAAACAACGGGACTTACTTCCAACGAAGTATACTTAATAGTGAATTCTTACTGTTATAATTCCCCACTCTATAAACAAAGCCAGAGGCCATTTCTTACATTACTCTTGCAAACCATAATGAGCTGAGATGCTCATTTTTGAAATGCAAACCCTCAGGTGTGGTTCTCACAGTGGCTCAAATATAACTTAGAGAATATACAACTTCAGAGCATCACCAAACTGAAATGTTATTGTTTCCACTGCACTATAGTTGAGAACAAATCCTAGCTAATGAAAAAATGAATATACAAAATTAGGGAAATTAAAATATTCATGGTGGGACTGGGTCTAATTTAAAGAGCAGTCATCCAATGATGAAGGGACTAATTACTGCTTCAATAAATTATTGAAGAAATGCAGGTTTTCTCTTAATGCAACTCTCCCAACTCCCATACCCCTAATTGATAACACTGTATTTTCTGATCAGGGATCCATCACATTTTTTCTCCATTTTTTCTCTGGTAGGTAGATTTAGATTTCTTTATAACAGAAATTCTGCTCCCCTGCCGTGCCATTTTTTTTTTAAGTCATCAGAAACAAGAGCCGGCAAGGAGCAACTGCAGTTTGAAATCTGAATCTCACAAAGGCTGGGAGAAAGTGCCATTTTGACACAGCTTGACACTCTTTGTTCAAAAAGACCAGTGACACAAGAAGGATGTAATCCTAAAGGGCCTATCTCAATGCAGCAGGCACAAGCAACGCTTTCCAATACAGATCTTCCCAATACAGACAAGAATCAAACAGCTAAAAAGGGATTAGGCCATTGTTAAATTCCTAGTAAGGCTACAAAGCATTGCTTCTGTGACATCCTAGCAAGGCAAAAGGGTGACAAATAAATGCGTCCTTTGTCTTTTTCTTTACTTACCAACCGAGGCTGAGGGCATGTGTGCTCTATTTCCTCCATGGTTTCCGATGGAAGCTCATTAGAAAGGGATTTTGGGATGTCTGTTTCTGACTCAGCATTAGCAGAGAGCACTGGCATGGCCAGCGAATGCTTTTCGCGGTGATACCCTCTCTCCTGCTCTCTTCCCAGGCGGAGAATGCTTTCCTTTCTCGTGTAATTCTTCCCCCCCACCCCACTCCCTTCTCCCCCGCTTCTCTTCTTTTCCGTTCCCTGGAGAAATTAAAGGTTTTCCTTTCAAGGAGAAGCCAAGAGGCAAGGCCTCAGTTTATCACTATAACAACCAGCTAGCAACAGAGCAGTTGGTACAGGATACAGGATTCTGATTTGCATGACGGCTTCTGGTTGGTTACTGTCATCATAGTACCACTTTAACTGAGCTACGCGTTATAGACTGAGAGGCGGGATGCTATGAATGCCGCCAGGACATACTGTTTTTCTTATCAGGTCCTGTATAGTTTCGTGCCCAGACATATTGATGCATCGGACAAACCTCCTTCCGAAATCATATTCCACTATTACAGAAGTACGTTACATTGCATAACATTTTCTGATCTCATAAGGGATTCATACTTATTACTTTGAAGCTGGAGTTAATGGTTCCCAACCAGGGGTCCGCGGACCCCCAGGGGTCCGCGAGAACTAAATTAAGGTCCGCGAAACAAAGTTATAAACCCATAATAAATTAATATTTTCTTTTTTATATATATATATATAATTTTTATTAAATTTAACAAAACATACAATATGGAAAGACAAAAAGAAATTAATAACAGTAGAAAGTTAAAAAAATAAAAATAAATAAAAATACAATAATATTGGAAAAAAAGGAATAAAAGGGTATTTTTACATCATCTGTAATACAATCATAATCAATCAAAATATCCAATAATGCCCTTCTACCCAACACCCACCAAAAGTGACCCTTCACCCGACTTCCGAAGAAGTGTCTGGATAGTTTTATTTCTCTATTATCTAAAATTAAAGTTATTTAAACATTATTTTTCTATATCTCACTAAATAATATCGTAAAGTCCATTTTTGCCATCTTGTCCCAATATGAGGTGGCCTTAAACCATGTTTGTTTGAATTCTTCCATATCTTTTCCATGCAAAAAAAATGTTAATCTGGCCATCCGCATATACAGCCATAATTTCTCTCTCCAGTCTATAATTGAAGGTTTATTTGTTTGTTTCCATATTTTATCTATCACAATTCTTGCAGCAGCAAAACTATATTGGCAAATAATTCTATCCTGGTCAGATATGTTATTTGGTGGGATTCCCAACAGACAAAATAAATTAATATTTTCAATTAAAAGTTCTCTATTATAAAATATATATATTCAAATATTATTCTAAGTTTAATGTTTAACTAACAGTTATGATTAAAGTTTATTTTCAAATTCTCGGAATCTTTATTTTGAACCTTGGGGTCCCTGCACCGAACAAAAAAGTCCTAGTGGTCCCTGGTCAAAAAAAGGTTGGGAACCACTGATCTATAAACTCCATTGTTCTATTTTTCCATGGAACATTGTATATGTTACTCTTTGTTGCTCTTGGATAAAAAATACGCATACATTGCCCACACATACCTCACTTCTAGATATAAATCATTGTATAAAGAAACTTATGGGACTTCACACCTTCCAAATTTTGGCCCCAATCAGCACAGGAGTTACCACAGATTACTGCCTCTTATCCATTGCAAGAAATGCCCATTTATTCCTACTCCTGGGTAAACTAGAGGAAGAAAAGATTAGGAATAAACAGACAGTTCTTGCAATGGAAGCAAGCAAGCAGTAAGGTCCCTCAAGGACTGGTATAGGGACTGGTGCTATTTAACTTGTTTATAAATGATATGGAACTGGCGATGAACAGCGTAGATGACACAAAACAGCAGATGACACAAAATTATTCAGGATGGTGAAAAACCAGCGCCAACTTGAAGAGCTCCAGGAAGATCACAATACATTTGGTGAGTGGCCAACAATGTGGAAAATGAAGTTCAATGCAGTTAAGTGTAAGGTGACCTACACTGGAACAAAACATCCTGACTTTATATGCTAATGGAGTGTGAACTTACTGAGACTAAGAAGGAAAGAGATCCTGAGGTCGTAGAGGATATGCGTGTAAAGTGCCATCAAGTCACAATTGACTTGTGGTGACCTCACAAAAGGCTTTCAAGGCAAGTGAGAAGCAGTGGTTTGTCACTGTCTTCCTCTGCAGAGTTTTCCTTGGTGGTCTCCCTTTCAAATACCAACTCTGTGTTGCTTCCCAGATCTGACTAGATCGGGCTATACCATGCTGCCTCCCCTACCCTTGTGGAAGACAGCTCAATGAAATGGTCAACCCAGTCAGGTGTGCTGCAGTGGTGAAAAAAGCAAACTATCCAGGGGATTCTTAGGAAAGGGACTGAAAATAAAACAGATTATAATGCTTTTGTACAGTTCTATGGTATGGCCTCATTTGGAATACGGTGTGCAGTTCTGGTTACCGTATCTCAAAAAAGATACTGCAGAGCTGGGAGAAGTACAAAAGAGGGCAACCCAGATGATTAAAAAATCAGAGTCCTGTGGAAAGAATGGCTGAAGAGTTCAGGACTACTCAAGTTTAGAAAAGAGACAACTGTGGGGGGATACGATAGAAGTTTATAAAATGATGCAAGGGGTAGAGAGAGTGGACAGAGATAATTTTTTCTCTCCCAAAATACTAGAAGCATACAATGGAGTTGATGAGCAGTAGACTGAGGATGGATGAAAGGAAATATTTCTTTACTCAATGAGAGAATTGCTGAATTCGCTGCCAGAGAATGCAGTGATGGCCAGATGCACAGACAGCCTTAAAAGGGGATTAGACAGATTCATGGGAGGACAGGCCTATCAGAGGCTACTAGCCATGTTGACTACGGGAAACCTCCACATTCAGAGGCAGTCTACCTCTGAATACCAGGGCAAGAGGCAACAGCGGGGAAGGCCTTGGCCTCTATGCTCTGCTGCTGGCCCTCCAGAGTAGCTGGTTGGCCACTGTGTGAGACAGAATGCTCAATTTGATGGACCACTGGTCGGATCCAGCAGGTCACTTCTTATGTTCAGATCAATAACTTATTCTTCTCAGGTTGATTCACATAACGTTTTCTATGATGAAATCAATATGTGGACTTTTCCTGTGAATGCTGGCATGTTAACCTGCTCTCATTAATGTTTCAACATGTATCCAGTTCCACATCAAAACTCATAACATCTTCATTCAACTTTATTTTCAAAGGCTTTAAGCATTTGGTGGGTCACAAAGTCAACACAAGTAACTACTCCAAAAACCAACCTGAAATGTCAAAATAATGCGGTTTTAACGCAGTATTAAATGTTCTTTCAAATTTGCATACATGTGTTGCACATACAATACCTTCTGTGCTCTGATGCATAAAGGTCAGTATCACTTATCCGCTTAAGAACAGTAACCTATGGTTGAGGGAAAATGCTATTCTTCCACCCCAATGGCTGCCCTGCTTGCACTGGCAGCATTTGGGAGCTAATGGTTTTCGCACCCCAGTTGGCTTCAGCTCCCTTCACTCTTACCAGCCACTGTTCCCCCACTTGCTGTGTTCAGTTTGATATGCATACCTGTCTTCTGTGCAGTTTTGCATCAGCTAAATATTTGCCTCATGGCTTTTGTTCATGGCTTAATTAATTGATTCCAGGTCTCATCAACAAAAATCTTATTAAAACACCTTTTAATTCAAAGGACTTGATACTGACACATGTGACTCTGGAGGTATGGAGTTTGAACTTTGATCTGGGAGTGTATTCTGGGCGAGACTGGTACATGACAAATATACACTGTGAACAGTGTCAGCTGAACTGTATTTTGGTCTTGCCTTTCTTATGTTTTTGACATTTTTTTCTCCTTGCTGTCTTGTTGCTATTTTACCTTTGTGTCAATACCAAGATATGCAGGTACCCAAAGAAGTACACATTTCCAGGTATGTGGATGGTCTTACAGACTTTGCTTTTGATAATCCTTTGTTTCCCCTTTATATTACACCTAACAGGACTGATAATCTTAAATAGGCAATACTGACTAATATGACTCTTTTCATAAGGTGCATTGCTAAGAGATCTACCTAACAATGCTTTTGTAACATCAAAGTACAAAGACCTTGAACTTTTACTTAAGGACCTTACAGAAAGAGACACTGGTAAGTATGAGAAGCATAGTAGTACACTACTACATAGTAGTACACTACACATAAATGTCATAGCAATGACAAATATAGTGCTGATAGCATCAGCTATCTGTGCTAGGATGTCCCCTTCTTTCATTTCCTCTTAGAATTTATTTATTAGGATATTTATACCCTGCTTTTCTCCCCAATGGGAACCCAAAGTGGGTTCATACAACTTCATTCTTTCCTCCAGTTTATCTTCACCACAACCCTGTGAGGTTGGCTAGATAGAGAAAAGAATGACTTTCCTAATGTCACCCAACGAGCTAGAAGCTGCTAGCACTGAAGAAAGTAGTTCCGGAAGCTGATTTAACTTCAGAAATGTAAAACCTCCTTAGTGAAAACAGAAGCTAAAATCAGCTGTAGCAGAAGCATGACTCATAACTGCTCTTTACAAATAAGCAGCTTTATTTAAATGCCACTACAAAGAACAGGCCACAGTGGAAACGAGGACTGGTTTTGAAAAAGAGGAGGTGGGTGAGAGAAGTGTATGGGCATGTAAAGTACAGGGGGATACGAGAAACTTTCCGTGTCTGGGATATCTAGGAAGTAGCATTTCCCCCCCCCCCCCGAAAAAATTCGAACAAATGGAAAAAAATCACCATCAATCCTGAACTGCATCTTTTCTCTCCTCATTAAGGCTGCACTCCTATGCAAAGTTATTTCAGAGTAAATCACATTTAATTGTGAGAAAATGTTCACAGGCCTTTTAAAACTGTTCATGCATTCAAGGGCTATCCAGGCAATGCTTTTTCATGCAGTCACTACCTAGTTGTAATCTATGTTTTTGTACAGGATCAAGATGCTGCTTCTGCTGCAAGGAAATTAGATTACCCTAATAATGAAACTAATATTTTGTTGCTGAGAACATGACCCCTCCCCCCGCCAGCCCCAATTGTGACATTACTGTCATCACAGGAAGATGACATGGCAGGAGCAGAATGGCTGCTAAGAGTGTTCAAATCACTTTATAGGAATTGCCCTTGGACTGGGGTGAGGTGAGCCAGTAGGACTCTGCGGCTTTTGCATCAGCCAGAGATTCAAAGTCCACTGGTATGCTGCCCACCCCTCTTCCAGAAAGAACAGTGGGGACAAGGGGAAGACCAGCCTGGCCCCAGCTACTGGCCACAGAATGAGTCACTACATGGAGCAGGCTTACTCCCCCATTCAGAAATAGGTCAGCTCCAACCGCCAGTTGTCCTAGGGGACTCAAGTGAGGTGAATGACAATCTGGGCTCTGGCCCAGCTAGAAGTCCAACAGTCACTGCAATTTCTGTATATTATTTCAATCTGTAGAAAGCCACTGTGCAGACCATTTGATTGTAAAGTGGGCTATAAATCTTTAAAATAAACACCTTACCTGGTTTTAATCATTAAAAGAGCTCGGTAAAATAAGATTTTATTATTCCTATATTTGAAGGAATATTGTTCCCATTTTGCAACTCCCTCCCCCTTTTAAATCAGTTCTGTGTTCTCTCTGTCCAGCATGTCTCTCTTCTGATGAAACAAAACAGAAAATGCCACGTATCATTATGTGGGGATGGGTATAATGTTGCTGGTACTGCAGTAAAGGGATGGAAGGCAGCATGGTATGGCCTGATCTTGTCAGATCTTAGAAGCTCAGTACTTGAAATTGAGACCACCAAAGAAGACTCTGCAGAGGAAGGCAATGGCAAACCACCCCTGCTTCTCACTTTCCTTGAAAGCCCCTTGCCAGGGTCACTATAAGTCTGTTGTGACTTGATGGCATATACATACGTACTCCAGTGGGATTACTCCAAGTACTTTTGTAAGGATAAAATGTGTTTTTTTTTTCTCATTAGGTCATAGGTTCCTAATTAATTTTTTTTTTGCCGTCAAGTCACATCTGACTTATGGCGATCCCTGATGGGGTTTTCAAGGCCAGAGACATTCAGAGGTGGTTTGCCATTGCCTGCCTCAGTGTCACAACCCTGGTATTCCTTGGAGATCTCCCATCCAAATACTTGCCACTGTTGACCCTGCTTAGCTTCTGAGATCTGACAAGGTCAGGCTAGCCTGGGCTATCCAGGTCAGGGCAATTAAAATATGCACTGTGGCAAACAAATATTTGCTGCCAAACGTGTTAAGCTACTCTAAGAATCTCTCATTTCTTACAAGCTGAAGGCAACCTTAACTGAAACTACCAGCTTTGACTCATACTACATTACTTATAGTGACACTGTGACAAAACAAAAACTGTTCTATATGCATTCTTTGCTTATCCTGGGAATAGGCTCCTGGGTTGAGACTGATATGCCTCTACTGAAATTAAGAGGAACTGGCTCTCAGAGTATAGAGTAGCTTCTGGATCTGTTCAGGACAAGCAACACTTCAGAGCTGCTTAACTTAGAGAAACACTAAACCCTCCACAAAACAGAAACCTTATAATCAAAGTAATAGAAGAAAATAATTTCAAGCTGTAATTGCTTTCAGGCACAATGCATTTTGCCCTATAAAGCCTTAAGTCTGGGCACATGCTATTGGAAGGACTGTCTGCTCCCATTTAAATTTTGTTCATTAACGTCTAACTCGGAGTCTCTTTTCTGGGCTTCCCCACCATTTGAAGCAAGGTGGGTGGTAGGATAGGGCATTCTGGTTGAGGCACCAAAACCTGTTTTTTTTTCATCTACCTAGGGTCTGTCTGGTGTCTTCACTACTGGCATACAGACAGCAGCTCCACTAAGAATCCTACCCAGGTCTACTCAATGGGGCTACTTCCAGGAACGTGTTCTTAGGATTATACTGTTAGGGTAGTCAAGTATCTTTCTATTCTATAAAGCATTTGTTTGAGCATCTGTATTCCCTTGTGTGTGTGTATGTAATTGTTTTGTTTCATTTTGATGGATCAGATTTTCTGTTACTGGTTATTCTGATGTACTGTTTCTGAATTTTAATTTGTTTTTATTGATGTGTCTTGAATTGTTAGCTACATTGAGGAAAATATTAATAGAAAAAGAAGGATAAAATGTCAAATATCCCCTAGTCATCCTGGTTGCTTTTCCAGTTCATTTTACTTTGCCTCAGCAGAAATGCCACATGTTTTACTTTAATTATACTAGTCCACATTCTTGGACTTAACTCTGATCTTACTCTTCCTACAGTTTGGTCTTTTCAAAACCATGCACTTGTTTTCTGTTGGAAATGTATGGAATGACTCTTCAAGAACAGAAAATAATGTTATCTCCATTTATATATCCTGTTGTTTAGAATCTTATAGAAAGAAGCATTTCAGAATATCTACAAATCAAGCAATCCTAAATATCTTAAATAAGAAGCAATTCTAATTGAACTCAGTGGGCTTTTTGAATTAACACTTTGGGGTTGTGCTCTGGGTCCCACTGATATGGAAAGCTGAACTTATAGGATATACATCACAAGTTTCCACACGGCTGCTTTAACTATCCCAAGATACATTTCCTTCTCTTTGTACTGACTCAATTGCAATCCTAAGCAGAGGTATACCCTTCTAAGCTAATTGACTTCAATGGGCACAGAAGGGTGTAACTCTGTCTAGGAGTGCAATGTTAGATACTTAATTCAAAAGGTACTCCTCTTTTGTGATTATACTTAAATATTTGACAACATCAGCAAGAATTGTATGGCGAGAAAATGGAGAATAAAAGAAGTACCCTCACTGCATGAATAGCATCAGAAAGTTATGGAGTTGGTCAAGATAGCCAAGTTAAGTAAATATATTGAAGATAGTTGGGTTTCCGACTTTGATATAGACTGGAAGGTATGGTCAGTATATATAAATCAATATTTTAGGGATAAAAAATGACCTTAGGTTTTAGAACCTAAATTTATTAAATGGTAGACTAAGATGAAAATAGCTAAATAATAATTAAAGTAAAAATAGATTAAATCAAAATTATTCGCAAGAGAAATAAGGTATATGGTGGTCTGTTCTGTGTGAGGAAGGTTGGAGGTCAGTTTTTGTAATGTTTTGTGTCTTACTTTTTCTTTTTCTCTTTCACTTTTTTCTTTTTGTATATTGTGTTTTAGTATGCTTTATGTACTTTGACATATTCTGTAATGTTCTGCATATCTCAATAAAACTTTATTTAAAAAACAATTTTAAAAAATAAAAAAATAAAAAGACTATGCAGATCTTTTGGCCTATCAGCAGTTCTCTGTAGGAGTCCAAGAACGAATGACAGACAGTATCAGAATGAATGAAAAGCACTAATTAGTAATACCACATTACTAACCCCTTAGTGCTAGACACGGGATCTTCCTGTCTTGTTGGCCACATTGAACTATAAGTAATCTGTTTCAAATACTTCATAATTTACTCCAAGGTAATGGAAGGTGAATTTTTTTACTTACAATTTTACAGCATCCTAGTGCACTTGCACAAGTTACTGCTTCTGTAAACCAGCCTACTTCATTCTTGAGTGAGGATTCTTGTCATGCTGATAAGAACAGTAATTTTTCTACCAAGTTCATTCTACATATACACTATTGTTTTTCTCTATTTATTTATCTGGATGTTGTGTACCATGGTACGACTGGGTAGAAATCTACCTGCTTTAGAAAGTTCAGCATTACTTACTGTTAATTAATAAAGATACACACCCAGACATCTTTACATCACTGTTTATAGGTGTGTAAATTTTCCAACATAAAATGTATCTTGTTTGGAAGTAATTATCTGATTTTAGAACAACATCATAATTAGCAGAGAAAAATATATGATGTTATGTTAGCAGAGTAAAAATTTAAAAAGCACTTACCTTTAGTTGATATTTGTAGGGGTACGTATCTGGACATCTCTCTTCTATCTTGTGTTTTTGCTGGCCAACCATTCTTGTGAATGGGTTTTTCTTTCCCTCTGTTCCCTGTAGTTTTCATTTATAAGCTGAGCACATTTAAAGTTCCTATGAGTCACCTCATCAAATTTCAGGTTTTTTTCTTACCCCTCAAAGAAGGGGGCAAAGGTTGCTCCAAGCTGTTCTTTACACTATCTCAACAAGGTTTAAAGATCAAGTCAGCATAACCTGATAAGATTACTTGCAATAGGATGACCCAAGTTTGCCTGCCAGTTTTCCCATTCTCAAGCCCATACACATTAATATGCCCACTAAAGGGGGAGGGGAATCCACTGGAACAATACATCGAGAAGAACTAGCATTACTCTGCAAGTTTAAGCATACTTACTTGGAAATGAAAGCAGTAAGAAAGAGTTTTTTGAACAAACAATGTTTAGGATAAGTGTGAGAAGGCTGTTGTTTAAACTGAACTGTGTGAGCTCTAGTCCCGTGATAATCCCATAAACAGACTCAGCAGGCAGATGTCCTACGAAAAGCTGATTTATTAGGAAAGTTCAACGGAAAACAGAAGCTATGAATCAAAAGGATACTAGTGAGGATCAATTGTACAGTGCATGGCATAAATAGATAATCAAACGACAGATAACCCAGGGTACCATGGTAACCCCCCTCCCAAGAGTGACTTCCAGAGGTTCCCACGAAGAGAGTCAAAATACTTAGGAAAAGGAATAACACATTGGCCTTGGCTGGCATCAGGCTCACCCACAACATACCATTCTCAGGCGATGCCTGACATTCTGCCCCCCCAAAGGCCCCCTTCATCCCCCAGGAGCAGGTTTTTGTGGATAGGTGGCGTGGAATCCTCAAACCAGACGGGGGGCGGAAACATCGTTAGCACGCACCCATTCATTTTGAGCAGGACTGAAATGTTTCCAACAAACCAAATATTGAAGGGTACCACGGTGGATACGGGAGTCCAGGATTTTAGATACTTCAAAATGCTTCTCCCCCCCCCCCCACCATTTCAGGCACCTCAGGAGGTGGCTCGGGGTGCCACTGAGGGGAGGGAACGTGTCGTTTGAGGAGACTAATGTGAAAGACCGGGAGAACTCTTCGTAGGGATTTGGGCAGGGAGAGTTCAACTGTTACTGCATTGATAATTCTGGAAATGGGAAAGGGCCCCACATATTTGGCACTGAGCTTTCCGCACGGGCGGGTGGACCGTAGGTTTTTAGTGGAGAGATATACCAGATCTCCCACCTTGCAATCCCACCCCGGAGATCAGTGCTTGTCAGCCTAAGCCTTGTATTTGCGTTTGGCTCGTTCCAGATTTTTAATCAGCCATGGCCAGGTTGTTTGAATTGTACGAGACCATTCGGCTACATCAGCTCCACCCTCCTCCCCTGAAACATCAACATAACCAATGGGCCCAAACTCCTTACCATACACAACTTGAAAAGGGCTGAGCCCTGTAGACTGGTGCACAGCATTATTGTAAGCATATTCAGCAAAAGGCAGCAGGTCTACCCAATCATCCTGATGGTAATTGACATAACAGCGTAATGATGATACTTACAGGACAATGATTAGCACATTACTTTTGCAGGACAGTACTCAGCTCAAACCCAACCCCTTTCTGACTATATATTACTCTTCCTACACACTTGACACTGAGAGACACTGTCCTTCAGTGTTACTCCTCTGAAGATGCCTGCCACAGTTGCTGGCGAAACGTCAGGAAAGAAAATTCCAAGACCACGGTTACACAGCCCGGATAACCTACAAGAACCAATGGAACACCTAGTTGTGACTAAATAAACCCCTATTTTTTTCAATGGGGCATATATTGCATGCCATCTGTCTACTCAGAAATAAATTCCACTGAGTCCAAAAGTACTTTATTAACTAGAAATTGAGTATAAGACTGCAGCTGCGCAGTGTAATCCTAGGGACATTTATAAGAACATAAGAAAAGCCCTGCTGGATCAGAACAAGGCCCATCAAGTCCAACAGTCTGTTCACACAGTGGCCAACCAGGTGCCTCTAGGAAGCCCCAAAACAAAACGACTGCAGCAGCATTGCCCTGTCTGTGGCTCCACAGCACCTAAGATAATAGGCATGCTCCTCTGACACTAGAGAGAATAGGTATGCAGGATGACTAATATCCATTCTAACTAACAGCCATGAATACCCCTCTCCTCCATGAATATGTCCACTCCCCTCTTAAAGCCCTCCAAGCTGGCAGCCATCACCACATCCTGGGGCAGGGAGTTCCACCATTTAACTATGTGTTGTGTGAAAAAAATACTTCCTTTTATCTGTTTTGAATCTCTCACCCTCCAGCTTTAGCAGATGACCCCGTGTTCTACTATTATGGGAGAGGGAGAAAAACTTCTCCCTGTCCACTCTCTCCAAACCATGCATAATTTTATAGACCTCTATCATGTCTCCCCTCATCCGCCTTCTTTCCCAGCTAAACAGCCCTAAGCATCTTAACCGCTTCCCATAGGATAGTTGCTCTAGTCCCCTAATCATTTTGTTTGTTCTTTTCTGCACCTTCTCAAGCTCTGTAATATCCTTTTTTAGGTGTGGTGACCAGAACTGTACACAGTATTCCAAGTGTGGCCTCACAATAGATTTGTACAAGGGCAGTATGATTTACTCACTGAGGATTCCCAGTTAAGTATCCAGAGAACAGTAGCCTTAAATCGTGACTTGTTTTAGCTGCATTAGGGCCATGAACTCTAAAACCCATTGCACAAAGAGGCCCTATAGAAAAGGTTAGCAATACCATAAGCAAACGAGGTTTGGCTTTTTTACTACAATAAGTTACATGTGATGGACAGTTGATATTCAAACCAAAGTCAATGCATTTACCTGGGCTGAATAAAGACCTTGCATTCATGGCCCATTACCAATACTGATTTCTCCACACCCATCTCTCCCCTGGACATCACAGACTCTTCTGCAAATCACACCTAGTCCCATCACGCCTGCTATTCACATTTACATACTGTTCCTCTACTTAAAGACCGATGGATTCACATTCTAGCTGTATCTGAAGAGGTGAGCTGTGGCTCACGAAAGCTCATACCCTACCAGAAAAATATTTTTGTTGGTCTTTAAGGTGCTACTGGACTCTTGCCCTTTTTGACTAATGCGATGGACAGTAATAGATGTGACTGATGGGACTTATTTACAAACCGACAAGCCTGAGTTTAGTACTAGGCCAAAAGGAGCATTCTGGCAATTCCTCTATGGTGCAAAGGGCTCTTGAAAAATGAAGGAATTGTAGGGGCGGAGACACAACTCTTCAAACTAACTAATAAATCAAACTAACTAATAATTAATAATAATAACTAATAATAATAATAATTCAAACTAACTAATAAAATAAATAATAAACTAACTAATAAATCAAACTAACCTTCTCATACAATTCAGATGACAAACAAACAAACAAACAAAAACCCCGTTTCATACTGATGTGGTAAACAAGGGTTCGTGGGGGGAGAGAGAGACCCGAGATCGTTATTCCAAGAAAACAGTTTATTTGCAGCTGCTGACTCAGAGGCCCTAATGGGCAGAAATCTCTGAGCCCCGATCATACTGAGGAAGGGATATTTATCCAAATTCAAGATATGACAACCCATCAACATTCAGGGTAGGCTGATAGCACTCCAGACATCGAGGCGGCAGCAGAGTAACAGTAGAATAACAGTTTCACCCAGTTCTTGTTATGGTTTACTGTAACCCTCCATGACTCTTAACCCGCTTCCTTAGCACACAGACCTACAGAGATATCCTGCCCAGCAACAAGCTATTCCCTGGCTGCCCTAATACATTTCAATACATTTTACAGAAAGGAAAAGAGATTATTACAAATTGCTAAATCAGTGGATCTTCCATAGTCAGGGGAAGTCTACCTGCTGTCACAATACATAAAAGAACTTTCTACTGAACTGAACCCCTTACAAGCTATGGATACCTATCTCGGTGACAGTTATGCTCAGCAAGGAGACATGTGGGGCGGAAACGCGCGGTGGCTTGAGCCGCCTTTCTCCCCTGTTCCAGCCTGGCTGGAACAGGGGAGAAAGGCGGCTCAAGCCACCGCGCGTTTTCGCCCACGTGCGAAATCCCACAATCCCCCCGCCCGCGCCTATTACGCCGCCCTCCAAACGGACGAAAGAAAACGGAAGGAACGTTGTGTGGTTTGCCGTCCCGGCCGCGCGCGCGTTTTTTTCCCGCCCCTCCTCCTCCTCCTCCTCCTCCTCCTCCTCCTCCTCCTCCTCCCCCCCTCGCCGCGCCACGCAGCCACTCCGACGCTCCCCTTCTCGACGCTGACGCTAAACAGGACGGACGGAAGCGCCGCCGCGGCTTCTGATTGGCTGCTCCTCTCGCCGGGGCGGTTGGGCCGCGTTCCTCGCGCCACTTTCAGGCGGTTTGGCGCGAGAGCGGAGGGGAGGCGGCGGCGGCGGGATGGACGCGAGCGGCCCCCCGCGCGGTGGGACCGCGGACGGATGCCCTGGAGGTGCGGGGGGGGGGGCGTCGGAAGGGGCGCGATGCCCGTGCGGGGGTGGGTCGGCATTTGGGAGCCCGGTAGTGCGGCCGCTGGCCACAAGCAGCTCGGGGAGGGAAGCGAGGGGGACGGGGACGGGCCCCTGAGGAGAGCGGCGCTGTTTGGGCCCGCGCGTCCCCTCACCTGCGAGGGTCGTCTTAGGCGTCTCGCAGGCCGCGCGTCCCCGGAAGAGGAATAATGAGTCGGACCTCCGTTTCATAAGTCACAGTGGGTCGCCGTGTTAGTCTGCCTGCAGCAGTAGAAAAGGGCCAGAGTCCAGCAGCACCTTAAAGACTCACAAAAATATTTTCTGGCAGGGTGTGAGCTTTCGTGAGTCACAGCTCACTTCTTCAGATACTGAATCTGAAGAAGCGAGCTGTTTTACAATGTTACAGATACTGAATCTGAAGAAGTGAGCTGTGTTACAATGTTACAGTTGAGTTTCCTATATTGAATATTTTCTGGCAGGGTGTGAGCTTTCGTGAGCCACAGCTCACTTCTTCAGATACAGCTAGAATGTGAATCCATCTGTCACAAGGTTGATGGATTTCCATTCTGTACGGCTAAATGTGGAGCCTTCCATGAAGATAATTCACAGTGGGTAGCCATGTTAGTCTGCCTGCAGCAGTAGAAAAGGGCAAGAGTCCAGCAGCACCTTAAAGACTAACAAAGATATTTTCTGGCAGGGTGTGAGCTTTCGTGAGCCACAGCTCACTTCTTCAGATACAGCTAGAATGTGAATCCATCTGTCTTTAACTCACAGTGGGTAGCCGTGTTACTCTGCCTGCAGCAGTAGAAAAGGGCAAGAGTCCAGCAGCACCTTAAAGACTCACAAAAATATTTTCTGGCAGAGTATGAGCTTTCGTGAGCCACAGCTCACTTCTTCAGATACTGAATCTGAAGAAGTGAGCTGTGGCTCACGAAAGCTCCTACCTTACCAGAAAATATTCAATATAGGAAACTCAACTGTAATTATGAGTATAATTCACAGTGGGTAGCCATGTTAGTCTGTCTGCAGTAGTAGAAAAGAGCAAGAGTCCAGCAGCACCTTAAAGACTCACAAAAATATTTTCTGGCAGGGTGTGAGCTTTCGTGAGCCATAGCTCACTTCTTCAGATACTGAATCTGAAGAAGTGAGCTGTGTTACAGTTGGGTTTCCTATATTGAATATTTTCTGGCAGGGTGTGAGCTTTCGTGAGCCACAGCTCACTTCTTCAGATACTGAATCTGAAGAAGTGAGCTGTTACAATGTTACAGATACTGAATCTGAAGAAGTGAGCTGTGTTACAATGTTACAGTTGAGTTTCCTATATTAAATATATTTTCTGGCAGGGTATGAGCTTTCGTGAGCCACAGCTCACTTCTTCAGATTCAGTATCTGAAGAAGTGAGCTGTGGCTCACGAAAGCTCATACCCTGCCAGAAAATATTCAATATAGGAAACTCAACTGTAATTATGAGTATAATTCACAGTGGGTAGCCGTGTTAGTCTGTCTGCAGTAGTAGAAAAGGGCAAGAGTCCGGTAGCACCTTAAAGACTAAGAAAAATACTTTCTGGCAGGGTATGAGCTTTTGTGAGCCACAGCTCACTTCTTCAGATACCAGCTACTGGACTCTTGCCCTTTTCTACTACTCTGTTTTATAGTGATGGAAGAATAAAACCGGGAAATGCTGCTGCAGCTTCTGTTGGCTTCCAGGGCTGCAGAGAGTTCCTTGTCTTGAGGCGAGGGTGTTTTTTATGTTTCTCGAGGTGGGAGAATGGCTGGAAGAGGGTCGCTCTGGTGATTATAGAACGGGGAGGGGGGAGTGAAGGTGAAGTGTAGTTTAAGTCCTCATTGCTGGTCGTGTGCAGTAACCAAAGTGTGAAATGGCTTTATCTCTGAGGAAACTTCTGTGGCAGGCTCGTAAATAAGTCGGTGGAAGTTAGTAGCCCACAAAACCAATTATTACCTTGGCTGCCTGAGTTTTGTGATCTGCGGAGCAATTCTGACGAAAGAAAGGAAGGTCCAAGTATCTTCCAGTAGTTGGGCTCCTTAAAGTATCCCCCACATTGAGCTGATCTCTCTGCTGGTTATTTTGTGGGGTTTGCCCTTTCGTAATAGGACTAAGATAATGAGAGTATTTGGTAACTTTTTATTTAATTTTGACATAGATTGGTCTTACAACGTGTTTGCTTGAATAGGCAACATTGCTTTGATTGGGGCCAGAAATTATAATTATTGCCTGAACAGATGGAAAAGTAGGTAAGAGAGTCCAGTGGCTCTGTCCTTACCACAGTATGGGTGGAAGGAAGCTTTCACTTTGCGGTGTTTGTGATGAAGTGCGTTTTTAGTGGATGGAGTGGCAGAGGTAGTGCTAGGCAGCAGTACAATACTTAGGATGTAGACTTTTGTTAAACTAGAGTTTGATAGTAGTGTATGTCTTTTTGGTGGAAGAAATGTCTGCTTGTGTTAATAGAAGTGTTCAGGCCTCCATAAACACTGATCCTAAGTTTCAGTATACATAGGTGTCTGGACTTATAATTATTTGAGGTCTAGAACTAGAATTGACATCATTGGAGTGGTGGTAATTTCAGGAATGACTGATGTATGCATGACATTGTAGGCATGAGTAGATGGAAGCTAATCATTTTTGTTAAGTAATAGCAGTTTTGCATTTTATTATATCCTAGTCAGTTAGTAAAAAAAGGTTACCTAGCTCTTAAAAATATGGTACTATGCTATAACTATTGAACTTAGTTTCTGATTATTTTATAACAGTTGGATAGTTACATCATTTCAGGGATTTTTTTAATGCATTTGGTAAGTCACCTGTTGGTGAGGTGGTGATACAAAAAGGGATACAGCAGTTTTTATTCATATTGATGGCTTTCTTGCAAGAAAAGTTCAAACCAGTTATACATTTAAAATAATTTTCAAAAGATGTTCACAGTGCAATTCTAAGCAGCTATGTTCATTGACGTCATCACTCTTAGTGCAATCTTCTGCAGTTATACATTTCTATCAAAGACTGATAATCATAGTACACAAATATTAACATACAGCTATATTCCCACAATCTATTTTAAAACTGTTAATTTATATTCTCATCAGAAACAGCTGATTCTCAAAATTTGGCAGCTTCCCGATCTCGACGTGAGAAAAAATGTAAAGCAGGCAGACTGGAAGCATTGGAACGTTTGAAAAAGGCAAAGGCTGGTGAAAAGATAAAATATGAGGTAACTAGTAGAATGTTTTGGTTTGTTTTTAGCTTGTGTATGTAATGGTATGGGAAGCACCTCCTTCATTGCTAGCTTTCTGCACTGACCAGGTATTCTGGGTTTTCCCATATCAGTGTACCTTTGTTTAAATAGAAACCCTGATCATAATGTTTTGATATCTACACATTTTGGACATTCTTTGGTCCATCTGAAAAAAGAATCAGTACAGCAATGGTTACTGTCAAATTTATTGCAGATTGAAGAATTCACAAGTGTTTATGAAGAAGTTGATGAAGAACAGTATTCCAAGATGGTCAAGGAACGTCAGGATGATGACTGGATTGTGGATGATGGTTTGTGAAACGGATTTAATTTTCTATTCTAATTTAAAATAACAGTAAGAGACCTGGTCTTCTTTTACTTTGTTTGTGAACTGATACAGGGAAATTTTGCTTCTGGATTTAAAGGGTTGTGAGATTTGTTTTGTGACCTGAAAGGATTTAATGTTGCTTACCATATGGCATGGGGAGTTGTTTCTGGATTACTTCTGGATTGGCGTCCCAGTTTATTAATGCAATATGAAACTGATTAGATTTAAATCAACCTATAGGAACTGACCTGGATGGCCCAGGCTAGCCTGATCTCGTCAGATCTCAGAAGCTAAGCAGGGTCAGCCCTGGTTAGTATTTGGGTGGGAGACCACCAAGGAATACCAGGGTTGCTGTGCAGAGGAAGGCACTGGCAAACCACCTCTGTTAGTCTCTAGCCATGAAAACCCCAAAAAGGGGTTGCCATAAGTCGGCTGCTACTTGACGGCACTTTACACACACATAGGAACTGAATTGGCCATGGTGATTTTACAGTGAAAACAGATGGGCTTGCAAGAAAGTTTTCAGGAAAGCTTTTGTCATAAAGTGAAAGATGTAGTTGGGATGGGAGAGACCACCCTCCATGCAAAGTGCTGGTGGAGTAGTAAGAGTGTTTGACTGGAGTGCCAGTTTCAAACTGGCAGTTAGTTATGAAGTTGACATAGTCACACTGGGCCAGTTGCTATCTCTTTCAGACTGATACACTGCCCCGAGCCGCTTCAGGGAGTGCCATGGCAAAACTGTAAACAAATAGATGCTAGTTTTTAGTAGGATTTAATTTAATGTGAACAGAGTAAAAAAATGTCAGCAATTCGTTTGGAACCAAGTTCAGGATAACAATTCTTAGAAACATCTTTTGCAAATTGTAAAGTAGCTGTGTCCAGTTTGAACAGGAACATTTGTGAAATAATGGGAAATTTCTGAATCCAGGCAAATTTTTAGCCTGCCAAATTACAGTGTAACTTCCTGGCTGTTTATATTTTTATTCCTGTGTACAGATGGTATTGGTTATGTAGAAGATGGCAGGGAGATTTTTGATGAAGATTTAGAAGATGATGCTCTTGATTCCAGCAAGAAAAGTAAGTAAACTTTTAAAAGCAAAAACTTGCGTAAGTTTTGAAAGGGAATGCATAAAAGTGGGCCCAAGTTCTTTGGATAATAGTTCTTTGGAAAAGGACATATATATTTACTTATGAAGCCAAGTAACATATATATTATCGGGGGCATGACATGGTTTTTCAGAGCTTCTGTATTTTTTACTTGGATATATTAGGATAGGACATTCTGGTGTTATAAGAGTGGTTCTTGGGTTGATTATAATGTGCCTCTTTGTGGTTTCTAATAATTTGAGTGGTTTCTTTCAGGGTGGATTTGATTTAAATCAAATCAATTTAAATCACTAGTCAAATCACTAGTCAGTAAGGCTAGATTTAAATCATGGTTTTCTACACTCTTTTACGGCCATTATAGAGTTCCTCCTCCAGGGAGAGAATAATATGATAAACCTTAGGCTACACACACAAAGATCCTAAGACCTGTGGAGTATTCTGCTCAAAAAGTTTCACTTTCATTTTTACTACTTGCTCCTCCCTCACACTTAGCTCCTTGTGCAGAGCTATTCCACTCCAAACAATCGTCTATTCATTGAAACTTAAGGGGTTAATTCTGTGTGCATTGATTTGCAAAGCAACAATGTGATTAAGGTCTTTATCTCTACTTTGTATGTTAATTTGGTAACTGAAGAAGAGGCATGTTATCTTTGTAGATGCAAATTCACAGTTTTGAGAACTGCAAAACCAAGCATCTGTGATACTGTCTTCTAAAAGAGCCAGTATGGTGTAGCGGTTGAGAGGTGGACTCTAATCTCTGGTGGACCGGGTTTGTTTCCCCACTCCTCCACACGAAGCCTGTTGGGTGACCTTGGGCTAGTCACAGTTTTCTCTGAACTCTCTCAGCCCCACCTACCTCACAAGGTGTCTGTTGTGGGGAGAGGAAGGGAAGGCCATTGTAAGCCGGTTTGAGACTCCTTAAAGGTAGAGAAAATCGGGGTATAAAAACCAACCCTTCTTCTCGACAGAAAAATTGCCCAAAATAATCTTACAGAAACCTCTGGAAGAGCATGACATTGTGAATGGATTGATGGAATTTATTTACCAAAAAATTTAAACATTGCATGAATATACAGCCTCATACTACATAATTAAAAACTAATCCTTATTTCATGATGACTAACCTTTGGACTACAATGTATTGGGCAGCCCATTCCTGAGGGGGGGGGGTTGTGTGGTGGCCAGGAGTGGCCCAGCCACGCTGCCGCCCAAGAGGCTTCCCAGTTGCCGTGGAGAAGAAAAACCTATCTTTTTTTAAGAAAAAGGACAAAAAAGCCCCATTGCCTTTAGCAGGACTATGCCACCAAAAAAGGCGGCATAGCCATGCTGACAGGCATTCCCGGGCTGAAAGGGACGAGGAAACTCCCTAAAGGCAGCTCCGTGTCAGGCTGCTATCTCGGTTTCAGTATTGTTTCTGTGTCGGTACTGTACTGTCTAGCCTCAAGGCCGACCACACATACCAAGGCCTGGGAATACTGCTCCTGGGAAAGTTGCCTCTGTCTGTGTATGCTGATGTTGTATAATCTCCCGCCATTTACTGCCTTATATTATCGTTCGGCTAGTAAGACTCTCATAGCTGCCATAGTTCCCTGTATGCACTGTATTGCCTTTTTGACCAGTAAAAGCCATCTGCTTGGATTCTATATGACTCTGTGGTGATTTCTGGTTCGAAGGGTCAGGAGCTTACATTATGGCAGCTATCCACTTCCTTCTTTATTGTACTACTAGTCAGGCTGGAGCCCAGGAGGGTTCGCCTGCCGCTTGGATGGGAGCTGAGAAGCTCTCCGAGTGACCTATTATCCTGGATTCCTCTCGGAAGGATCCCACCCTGTTACAGGACATAGTCGCTGAACTCTTCAGGACTACCCTAGAGGTTTGCCGCTTGAGGGGACTGGTACAGGAACAGTGGCAATCTCTTAAAGGGACTCTCTGGATGTTGACGTCGGAGGATACTGATACTCGTTTAGATCTCCAAGACTTGGATCAATTACTGGACGATGCCCGATTGGCAACTGAGGATTTACAAGTACTAACTGGACTTTTGGATAATCTTATTTCTCGAGAAACTCTTTCCTCTAGTTCTACCATGGCGGGAGCCCCGCCGGAGGGTTTTTCCCTGATCCCGGATGCAGCCAGTTGTCAGGCTGAGGCCAAGCGAGTCGCTATTAGCACCGCTCTTCTCCTTGTGGAATGTACAAAGGACACCCCGGTAGCCACCTTGGCTCAAGTTTTGACCTCGACTTTTGGAGCCGAGGCACCCGCACTGGCGGTTCGAGTACAACCTCTGCTGGGCGGGGAACCCGACCCCATACTCTCACTCCTGGAGACGGAACTTTTGCCGCGCATTACGGCGGAGGCTGCCCTAAGACTTGAGAATGCCAAAGTTCTTGCGGATCAGAAAGCCGCCGAAGCGGCTAAGGTCGCAAGAGAGAGAGAAGCTGCTGAAGCAGCCAGGGCGGCCGCAGCAAGAGCTAGGGATCGGGCGAACATGGACACGCGCCCCAAGGACAATGTACAAGGGCTATCAGGTCTGTCTTTTTCCCCGGCATTTGTCCCGTCGCGCGCGACCCAACGCGCATGCCGTTTGGCTGACCGACGTCGAGACTCAGGAGAGTCTGAAGACGAGGATCTATATGGGGATAGCTCTCAATGGGCCACAAGCTTCCGGACCAGTAAACCTCATCTTACTGGTGGCCCAAGTGAGGAGGTTCACCTCTTACGAGCCCAGAATCGGGAGCTCTCCGACCGTGTTGATCAACTCCAGGAACTAATGGAACGTATGCTTCAGGAGAACAGGCAATTACAACAAACCCTGATAGCCCAGAGACAGCCCGTTCCGATACCGGGCCAGGGGGTACCCATACAGCCACCCCAACCACCCGCTAATGTGCCTGCTCCACCCTTGCCTCCTGGAGCTCCTGTTGTTCCTCCGCCCGGACCACCCGTGCAACCGGGCCAACCTGCGCCCGGCCCTTGGAAGCAACTCAAATTGAGGACTACGTACGACGGATCTCTCGAGACTTTGCCTTGTTTCTTGCATCAAGTGGACAGTTATATGCGAGAACAAGGACAACTTTTCCCCACGGAAGATAGCCGGGTGCGTTATGTAGCTTCCCTTCTGACAGGTAAAGCAGCTGACTGGATGGTCCTCCAGTTTGACACCCGCTCTCGAGCTATTCGTTCCCTCAACAACTTCATGACTGCTCTAAGAAGGAGGTTTGAAGACCCCTTCCTGGGGGAAAGAGCCAAAACGGAACTCTTACAACTCAAACAAGGCTCCGCTACAGTTCGAGAGTTTGCCGATGAATTTCAACGACTGGCAAGCAAAATTGTAGGCTGGCCCGAAACCACTCTAATCCATCATTTCAGGGAAGCCTTGCACCCTGACGTTCTGAACTGGTCATATATGCGGGGCGATCCCGATACCCTTGAAGACTGGATTCTATTGGCCGAGGAAGTGGAAAGCCGCCGACGCTTTATTTCCCTAGTCCGTCAAAAGCACAAGGAAAAAGGCACCCAAAAACCGCAATCCAAGGCACCACCGCCCGTCCCACGAAATCCTCCACGTCCGCCCCAGGAACGTGAAGTCCGATTTCAGAGGGGTGCCTGTCTTACTTGCGGAGAAATGGGCCACTTTGCAGCTGTTTGCCCGCACCGCCATGAGTTATTTCGTCCCAGCACGACGACCCGCGCCAGAGGTCGTCCACCACGCAGAGGCACCGCGGCCACCCGCAGCGCAGCTCCGGGAAGACCCACACCCTCTGCACTCCATGCCGGAGACCCAGCCTCCCTGCCTACTACCAACGACCTCGCCGGGTCTCGGATTACAAGTGCCCCATTGGGGGACAACTTTCCCTCTTCGGATGAGGAAAATCCTTGGAATTCTCTAGCCTTAAACCTGGAATCTCCCCTCGACTTATCAAAAAACGGCTCCGGTCTGTGGTGAATGGAGCGTCTCCACAGACCTCTCAGGATCCTCCTGTTAAACCGAATGCTCCTACCAAAATCAAAGAAGTGGACTCCACCGTCTACGTAGATGCAGTTTTACAACACACTAACGGTGGCCCACAACTACCCGTCAAAGCCCTAATCGACTCCGGTTGCTGTCGCACTCTCATAAGCGAAGCCACGTTTGCTGCACTCAGAGCCGAATCTGAGGCTCTACCCGCCCCCGTCCAATTTGCCCAAATGGACGGGAGCCATTTCCAGGGGGGTCCAGTTGATCACCGCACCGTAGGGGTAGCAATGGGAATTGGCTCCCACTGGGAGCAAATAGACTTCACTATAGCCCCTATCCGTTTTGAAGTGGTCTTGGGTATTAACTGGATTAAAGGACATAGTCCCAGTATTAACTGGGAAACAAACACTATCTCCTTCGCCAGCCCCATGTGCAATCAGCACCGGCAGAACTTTGCACTATTATATCCGCCCGTACCAGCACTGGCCTCCGATGTCCCAGCACTTCCAGTCCTACCTAATGTGTATCGAGACTTTGCGGATGTCTTCGACCTTAAAGAATGTGATACCTTACCCCCCCACCGGGCCTCCGACTGTACAATTGAGGTGGTCAAGGACTGCACCTTAACCAAAAGTAAGATTTACCCTATGAGCGCTTCCGAGCGCACCGTTCTCCGGGACTTCCTTGACAAAAACCTCGCCAGAGGGTTCATTCGCCCATCGAATGCCCCAAACTCGGCCCCCGCGTTTTTTGTCCGGAAAAAAGAGGGCGACCTTCGTTTATGCATTGACTTCAGAAAACTCAATGCGGTTACCCAAACCAATGCCTATCCTATCCCATTAATATCTGATATTTTGGGACAGTTACAGGAGGGCCGGGTATTCTCCAAGTTGGACTTAGTGGAAGCCTACTACCGAGTCCGCATCCGCGAAGGAGATGAGCACCTCACTGCCTTCTCTAGCTGTTTCGGTATGTATGAATTCCTCGTGATGCCGTTCGGATTGAAAGGGGCCCCGGGGGTCTTTATGCAACTCATCAACGAAATCCTTCATGACTTGCTGTATCGCGGGGTGGTGGTTTACTTAGACGACATTCTCATTTATTCAAAAACCATGGAAGAGCATGTAACTCTAGTCCGAGAAGTTCTGCAGCGCCTGCGCGACCACCAACTCTTTGCAAAACTGGCTAAATGCGAGTTTCATCAAAGCCAGCTCACATTTTTAGGATACATAATCTCCCACCAAGGTCTTCGCATGGACCCTGTCAAAGTCCAAGCCGTTCTCGATTGGACTCCTCCCACCAACCGCAAGCAAGTGCAACAGTTTTTGGGATTTGCAAACTTTTATCGAGGATTCATTCCTAACTTCGCCCAAGTGGCCCTACCCATTACTGATCTACTAAAAACCAAAGGGAAAGCCAACACAGCTACCTTACCCTCCGCAAAAATCCTGTGGACTGATCAATGCCAAGCCGCGTTTGTGGCTCTCAAACGCCTCTTCACATCCGAACCCGTACTACAGCACCCGGACCCAAACCAAATGTTTATTGTGCAAGTCGATGCCTCCGATGTAGCTATGGGAGGGGCCCTCCTCCAAAAAGGTCCGGATGGCCTCCTTCACCCGTGCGCTTACTTTTCGAGAAAATTTGCGCACGCACAATTGAACTGGCCCATTTGGGAAAAAGAGGCAGCGGCCGTTCACCATGCCCTGACTCTATGGAGACAATTCTTAGAGGGGTCCAATATCCCCTTCAAGGTTTGGACCGATCACAAGAATCTAGCTGCCCTCACGGGGTCCCACAGACTATCAGCAAAACAACAACGTTGGGCTGAATTCTTCGCTCAGTTTCGTTTCGTCCTGAAACATGTTCCTGGGAAAAAAAACGTTCTCGCAGATGCCCTCTCCCGGTTGCCACAATACCCGGTAAAACTCGAGAGACCAACTGACTCTCTGTTCACCCCTACGCAAAGGGGAACCCTTCCTGTACTGGCCGTACAAACCCGATCTCAGCAACAGCACCCCAAATCCAGTTCTCCAGCATCTCCAACCCGAGCGGCTACCCAACCGCCCTCGCAACAACAACGAACCGACGGTTCCACTCCTCCAACCCCACCGGCTGCCCTACCGCCTACAATCTGCGCACCACCGCACGTAAGCACTACCCCCATAGCGGGTCCTCAGACTACTATAGCCGGGGGGGGGGGGTTCCCGCCAAGGTTCCCATCTCCGAATCCTTTTTAAATACCCTTCGGAACCACTGCCTCTCTGAACGCTCCACTCACACCCTACCCCCTGGGGTAATAGAACAAGGAGGCTCATGGTACAAAGACTCTAAATTGTATGTACCCAAGGCACTTCGAAAAGAAGTCTTACACTTAGCTCATGGAGTAAAAACAGCTGGACACTTTGGATTCCTAAAAACTCTCCACTTATTGCGCAGACAATTTTGGTGGGGGGGAATGCGTTCCGACGTTGACTCTTTTATTCGCAGCTGCCCTGTTTGCGCCACAGTGAAGCGATCACAAGGCAAACCCCCGGGGCTACTGCAACCTCTAGAAACACCCACCAAACCATGGGAAGTGATTGCTATGGATTTTATGACTGATCTCCCTCTCAGCGGGGGAAAAACTGTGTTATGGGTTGTTACTGATTTGTTTTCCAAGCAAATCCATTTAGTTCCATGCGCAGGGATCCCCTCTGCTCAAAAAATGGCCCGCCTCTTCGTTACACATATCTTCAAATTACATTCGTTTCCGCGCAAAATAATCTGTGACCGCGGCAGTGGCTTTGTTTCCAAGTTTTGGAAAGCATTCCTCAAGTTGGTGGGGGTTGAACAGGGATTGTCTACTGCATACCATCCTCAAACCGATGGTCAAACTGAACGTGTAAATGCTGTCCTTGAATGTTATTTACGCTGTTATGTAAACTACCACCAGGATAACTTGGTAGAACTGTTACCTTTTGCAGAATATGCCTACAATAATGCTGTACATCAATCTACAGGTTTTAGCCCATTCTATGCAGTGTATGGACAGGATTTCGGTCCTGTTACGCCCAAAAATAATGTGGAGGGGGAGGGAGATCCTGACGTTGCTTCCTGGGCACACACCCTCCGTACCACTTGGCCTTGGCTCGTTAGCAATCTCGACCGAGCCAAGCGCAAATACAAAGCACAAGCTGATAAGCATCGTTCCCCCGGGGGCGAACTGCGAGTGGGTAAATTAGTCTATCTTTCCACCAAAAACCTACGTTCCACCCGTCCGTGCCTTAAACTCAATGCTAAATTCATTGGCCCTTTCCCAATCACACGGGTCATAAATCCTGTCACGGTGGAATTAGCTCTCCCGAAAACTCTGAGGCGTGTGCATCCCGTTTTCCACATTAGCCTCCTGAAACCCCATACGGCCTCTCCACAATGGCATCCCGATCCGCCCCCCGAACAGCCCATTATGGTGGGGGGGGAAGAGCACTTCGAAGTCTCCAAAATCCTTGACTCCCGTGTTCACCATGGCAACCTGCAGTACTTGGTCCGTTGGAAGCACTTCCCCCCTGCCTACGACGAGTGGGTTCGTGCACGAGATGTCTCCGCCCCCAAACTAATTGATGCCTTTCACACTGCCTACCCGGACAGACCATCCCCCTAGCCGACTGGGAGGGGGCCTTAAGGGGAGCAGGATGTCAGGCTGCTATCTCGGTTTCAGTATTGTTTCTGTGTCGGTACTGTACTGTCTAGCCTCAAGGCCGACCACACATACCAAGGCCTGGGAATACTGCTCCTGGGAAAGTTGCCTCTGTCTGTGTATGCTGATGTTGTATAATCTCCCGCCATTTACTGCCTTATATTATCGTTCGGCTAGTAAGACTCTCATAGCTGCCATAGTTCCCTGTATGCACTGTATTGCCTTTTTGACCAGTAAAAGCCATCTGCTTGGATTCTATATGACTCTGTGGTGATTTCTGGTTCGAAGGGTCAGGAGCTTGCCTCTGTCTGTGTATGCTGATGTTGTATAATCTCCCGCCATTTACTGCCTTATATTATCGTTCGGCTAGTAAGACTCTCATAGCTGCCATAGTTCCCTGTATGCACTGTATTGCCTTTTTGACCAGTAAAAGCCATCTGCTTGGATTCTATATGACTCTGTGGTGATTTCTGGTTCGAAGGTCAGGAGCTTACACTCCGCCCCTGGGAACGCCCCAGGACCATCATGCCCACAATGGTATATGGTGCCTCTTCTGGGATTTAGTTCCCAGAGTGGCAAGGGAGGCTGGCGCAGCTCCACGCCACCCAGGCACCAGGGTAAGTGCCAGCGTAAATGCCCCTTAACACAGGATAAGTGGGTACTTACGCCGGCTTGGGGTCAAGCCGGCTCCTAAGGAGCTGAAGAGGAGAAGACTGAGAGGGGATATGATAACCATGTTCAAGTACTTGAAGGGCTGTCATATAGAGGAGGGTGCCGAGTTGTTTTCTGTTGCTCAAGAAGGTTGGACCAGAACCAACGGGTTGAAATTAAATCAAAAGAGTTTCCGTCTAGACATTAGGAAGAATTTTCTAACAGTTAGAGCGGTTCCTCAGTGGAACAGGCTTCCTCGGGAAGTGGTAAGCTCTCGTTCCCTGGAGGTTTTTAAGAAGAGGTTAGATGGCCATCTGTCAGCAATGCTGATTCTGTGACCTTAGGCAGATGATGAGAGGGAGGGCATCTTGGCCATCTTCTGGTCACTAGGGGTGTGGAGTGGGGAGGTAGTTGTGAATTTCCTGCATTGTGCAGGAGTTTGGACTTGATGGCCCTGGTGGTCCCTTCCAACTCTATGATTCTATGAACAAAAATAGAAAACTATAAATAGGATTTTTTCAAGTAAAATGCTTTTTTTGAGGAAAAATCTATTTAAATCTAAAAAATCCAATTAAAATTTTTAAAAATCCGTTTTTCACTTTTTAAAAAAAAATAATTGATTTTTATCCACCCTGGTTTCATTTTTGCCAGCTTAATAAGCTCCTGTGACAAAGTGTATGCCTTACAAATTGTATGCCTTTGCAATCTTCAGTAAGATTAGATGTTGTTGAGGGCGATGTGGTACTTTCTTATGGAATAATCATCAGTCTTGATGATCCAGAATAGTAGATGCACATGTTTTCCCTTGTGGGTAGGGCACCTTTACTTATGAACGAGTGTTTGGTTTTGGTAACTATTATGTATGAATTTAGCATTCTGTGTTAACTTGCAGTAATTTCTCAAAGAATTTTTTGATACTTTAATATAAATGGAAGATCATCAAATGAAGCATATTTAAAAACATTTTTATAAAGTGTATTTGAAGTGGGATCTGATAGCTAGCAGATCTGTAACAAGGGTTATAATTTCTAATAAGTAATACTATATTAATGGCAATTTAATGGCCATTTATATAACTAGAATGTGTTTTTCCATATAAACTGCATTTTAATAACACATTTTTAATAGCAGATGGTTTATTAAAGGATTTTCTTTCTATCATGAAGAACTGAACATATTTGAGTATAGTTTTACTGAAACTGAGGAGAATTTTCAAGGGCAAATATTTTTGCTGTGAAATGGTTTTTTTTGGAGCACTTCACATGTTTCTCTGAAGACATTAATGTTTCATGCCAGCTACTGTAGTTCAAAAGAAGCCATTTTTTTAAAATTAGCCAGTGTTGGAGATGATTGTGGCTGTGAAGAGCTCATACTGCAAGGCAACACCCTTAGTACCATGTGCTGTAAGGGCGGGGATGCTTCCACAGCATGATGACTTATTTCTTGTTAACAACCCCCCCCTCAGTTTTTTTCCTTTGGCACCCCCCTCCCTTCCAGTTTCTGCTAAGCTTAATTATTCAATTTCTTTATCTTTGGATAACCTTCAGGATAAAGCTATTGCTGCCATTCTAAGAAAACTGATGTATACTTGAACAAGTAGTTCTTTATCTGTGGGGGGAGTTCCAGGCCTTATAGAGGGCTACTGTTTGTGAGGTTTGTAATGTTCATCTCCCATTAACTTTAGTTTTGGAAGTTGTTTATTCACATGACTGCACTGGAGTTCTGGATTACACTTGCGATACTGCACTCAAAGGAAGAAAATACTGCCATGGGCTTGCAAAGTGGAATGTATACTGACAGAAATGAAAGAAGGAAGCAACTGTTCCACAATAAGAGCTCCTTGGCAGATGAACAACAAGCACAACTGTGGTGACTGTTTTTATTCACTGCTCCATGTATAGTGATTCACTACACAATTTCCAGACTTCAAATGTGCTACTGAAATCCCCCTCTTATGATTTCACGTTGAGAGCTTTTACATAAAAGTGGCTCAGTTTGTATTATTTTAATGTCTGTGTAGGTGTTGTGTTGCTTTAATCTATCCTTCATTAGCGTGGGACTTGCATATAAAAGATTGACCTCTGATTGTAATTGTAAATAGAATGCATGATTTACATTTCCTCAAATATACGTTTTTGATAATCTAAGATTCCCATTAATGAATGCATTATTTTGGTAGGAAGAGGAGAGAGAACTTCCACAAATGATAAAAAAAAAGTGCAGAAGGCAATGGTATCAAAACCAAACACGATTAAATCTATGTTTATGGCTAGCACTGGGAAGAAGAATACTGATGTAAGTTATCTCCTGAATTTTGAGAAAATCAATATCAGCGTATAACCTGCCTAAATATAAGCTTTTTCGGGGTGTGTGTGTGTGATTATTATGTTTGTATTTTCTGAAAATACAAACACAATACAATACAGAATTGTTTAGCTTCCATTGGGAAAGTTAATTTTAATTAATCTAAAATATTTTTTTCAAACATTTATTGAGCACATGCATCTCATTTTACAGAAAGCTGTTGATCTGTCTAAGGATGATTTGCTAGGAGATATCTTACAGGATCTGAATGAAGAGGTAGGAATTCATGTGTGTTCTGGGGAGATGGTGGAAGAGCAAGTCCTGATAATATGGATCTGTAAACCTGCTTGTTTTCCTCCAAATACTTTAAAGAGCGTCTTAGACGTAAACTAGATTTCTGAAAACTAAATTAATCATAAACACTTTGACCCAAAGTTGAGCTTCATTTATAGCTATGTATCTGTCATGCCATCGTATTCCCTATTATTATGTATGGGTGTGAAAGCTGGACATTGAAGAAATCTGATAGAATGAAAGCTGATTCCTTTGAAATGTGGTGTTGGAGGAGAGTGTTATGGATACTGTGGACTGCCCAAAAAAACAAATCAGTGGGTTATAGATCAAATCAAGCCTGAACTGGCCCTAGAAGCTAAAATGACTAAACTGAGGCTATCATATGTTGGTCACGTTATGAGAAGATAAGAGTCACTAGAAAAGACAGTCATGCTAGGCAAAGTTGAGGGCAGCAGGAAAAGAGGAAGATCGAACAAGAGATGGATTGACTCAATTAAGGAAGTCACAGCCCTCAATTTGCAAGATCTGAGCAAGGCTGTCAAAAATAGGACACTTTGGAGGACATTAATTCATAGGGTCGCCGTGAGTCGGAAGCGACTTGATGGCACTTACCGTATATACCCAAAAATGGGGAAAAATTAGGCACCCGCGTATAAGCCGAGGGTCGGCTTATAACCCCTCCCCCCCCGCGCAGACTTACCTTCTGGGCTCCTGGCGGCCGCAGCAGGCCTCTGTAGGCCGCTCCCGGCCGGGAGAAGGCGGCGGGGGCGGCGGAGCGCCCTCCCCGCAGCCGCAGCAGGCCTCTAGAGGCCTCTCCCGGCCGGGAGAAGGCGGCGGGGGCGGCGGAGCGCCCTCCCCGCTGCCGCAGCGGGCCTCTGAAGGCCGCTCCCGGCCGGGAGAAGGCGGCGGGGGCGGCGGAGCGCCCTCCCCGCGGCCGCAGAGGGCCTCTAGAGGCCTCTTCCGGCCGGGAGAAGGCGGCGGGGGCGGCGGAGCGCCCTCCCTGCGGCCGCAGGGGGGCTCTGGAGGCCGCTCCCGGCCTGGAAAAGATGGCGGTGGTAAGTTCCCCCCTCCCTCCTCCTTCCTCCTTCCCCCCTCTACCGTATTGACCCGCGTATAAGCCGAGGCCGGCTTTTTCAGCCCTTTTTTTGGGCTGAAAAACTCGGCTTATACGTGAGTATATACGGTAACACACACACACATCCTTCCATGGAGCTGTTGGGATATATGAGGAGAAATGTGTTCTCCTTTAATAAAAAAAAGTAAGTCTTAAAATGTTTCAGGTTTTCATGCTGAAAAGTGGTCCTGTCCTAAACGTTTTATGACCATTGTTGGATCAGCTTTGTCATGTCAGATGTTTTCATGTTGTAGTGTGATGAATGGAAAACATTCACTGTGTCTCATCTATGTTTAGTGTTGTCAAGGGTTGATGCAATCTCTTGTAGTTGGCATTATCTAGGTTGTGTGCCACCCGCCCCATGCAAAGAATCTGGATAGAAAGTAATTCTGGTTACCTGTGATGCATGGACATGGGTGCGTGAGTTACAGGAATTTGTCACCACCCCCAAACACAAGATTCTGAGCCTGGTTAAAACTCTGGTTTAGAATTCTGTTTTTGTGCAAGGAAGTGGCAAGGTGAATTAATTTCTGTTAACGAACATGCTTGGGTTCGTATGTCATGAGTAACCAGAGTTATTTTCTAACTGGGATTCTGCATGGGAGGAGGGAGGCTTGAAACATGCATCCCTGGCAACAAGTTGGATTTGTGCACCTCTCAGTTTAATGTGGTCTGAAATTGATGTTTTGTGCCACTAATGTTAGCATATAATTAATTGGAGTTAAGAAATCAGGAATGGGCTACATGATAACATTCTTCCCATCCTCTCCACATGTCTCTGTCTCATTCAAATTCTTCACACCTTCTCTCCTTTGCCCCTCCTTGCTATTAGTTTGACAGTAATAATAGTTAATACAAACCTAGTGACATGCCAAAAGAGCACTAGCATTCTCATAGTAAATGGAAAGATGACATTGCATTTTCACAGTCTCTAAGGGAGAAACACTGAGTCTCTTTGAAAATACATGAGCACATGAAGCTGCTATATACTGAGTCAAACCATTGGCCTATCAAGGTCAGAATTGTCTACTTAGATTGGCAGCAGCTCTCTAGGGCAGGGGTCGCCAAACTCTTTAGTCAAGAGAGCCAAATATCAACAGTACAGCGATTGAGATTTCTTTTGAGAGCCAAATTTTTTAAACTCAAACTATATAGGTAGGTACACTGTTTATTAACTTAATAAACTTTAATTAAAATTTAACAGAAGTGGAAACCAGTAGAGCACCTACTGCACAGTGGGGTGGTGAATGGCTGTGGGGAGAGTGTAAAACCCCCCCCGGTTCCTTTTGAAAAAGGCACAAAGTAGCAGGAAGAGGGGAAACCTGTAGTAATAGGCCAGGGGAGGGCTAACAATTGCCAGACAAAGGGCCACTGTTTCCTCCCCACCACCACCATCACCCAGCGAGGGTCCAGATGTCCAGGGATCCCAGGCACAGAGGAAGAGGCCAGCAGGTCCCCGGTCTGTGTGTGTTCCATGCAAACAAACAAGGGGGAGATGCACAGTCGATCCTTCCCCCCGCCACGAACATGCCAGTTCCCTCCTGGCCAGAGGGAGGGGCAGGTGCTCACCCCCCCCCACCATTCTGGGACCGACGGGCTCCAGATTCAGGGCAGGCAGACGGGTGCCCGGGCAAGGTGGCTTGGCTGGAAGAGCCCCCCCCCCAGCTGGGGGGCAGGCAGGCAGGGCCGCGCGCCCAGGCGGCTTCCACGGGGGTGGGGGGAGAAAGGAGAGTCTTCCAACTGCCCCTTCCTCCCTCCCTCCCTCCCTCCCTCCCTCGAGGCCACGGCGCCAGCCCCCTCCCCCCTCCCAGGGGCGGCCTGAGCACGGCCTTGGGCCCGCTCTGCAGCCCTGGGGGCGAGAGCGGCCGTACCGAAAGAGAGGCCCGTGCGGCAGGGAGGGGGGAGGTGGCGGCCGCCAGGGCTGCTCGCTCTCTGCCTCTCCCTCCCCTCTGGGCTGCCGGCGGCCTCAAGCGAGAAAGGCGCTGCGCGGGGCTTCCTCGTCCGGGCGAAGCGCGTCCAAAGCAATGAGAATTTCTCTCAAGCCTTTCTGAAGAGGGACTCGAGGAGCCAACAGCAGAAGCCAAGAGGCAGCGGGTGGGCTTACCGTGCAAATATCGAAACGGCGGCTGCTCCCTCCGCTGCTTAAGAAACCCCCAATCCCCACAGCAGGCCAGCCAGCAGCAGCAGCACGTGGTCGCTCCTTTGTAATTCGAGTGCCTCCTGCGCAGACTTCTCCCCACAGCAGGCCCGCCAGCAGCAACGGCACGTGGTCGCTCCTACGTAACCCAAGCGCCTCCTGCGCAGATTCTCTCCCGCCCCCCGCTCCTTTTGCTACTCAGCCGGGCCCGGTCATGGAAAGAGCCGCACTCAAGGGCTCAAAGAGCCGCATGCGGCTCGGGAGCCGCACTTTTGCGACCCCTGCTCTAGGGTGTTAGTAGGGGATTTTCACATAATCTGCTATTTGGTCCTTTTAACTGGAGATTCCGGGGATTGAACTTGTGACCTTCTGCATGCGAAGGAGATCCTCTGCTGCTGAACCACGTTTCCTCCCCCTTTTCTCGTAATCACTTTTGTTGTTCTGTTAGCAGGATGTTTGTTGAAAACTGTTGATTTGAACAGCAGATCAACAAACCTCCTGCTAACAGAACTACAAAAGTGATTAAGAGAAAAAGGGGAGGAAAAGTTGGAGAATTTGTTTTAATGTTTTTGTGGACCTCCACTATACTTCTAGATACAAAACACAGAATTACTTTTTCTTTGGCAGATTCTTCTAAAGCAGTGACAGTGTTATTTTTTTCTTTGTAGTCAGTCCATATAGCACCACCACCAGGGATAATGATAAAAAAGAAGAGACTTTCTGGAACATCACTAAATCCTTTCTCTGTTCAGTCTCAGATCTGTAAGGTAATGTTTCCAAACCAAAATGCCCGTCTTAATACTTTTTTGATTTTAATATAATTTGTTTGAAAACATCTTTTGACTTTTGATATTTAACATACTCTGATGTGTTGCTATGCAAGCAAGCTGAAAATAGAACAAATAACGTTAACAGTATATTCTGGTCCAGTTACGTTTTCCCCAATTCAGCTATCTCCCCGGTGAAACAGCAATTGTACACTGACTCAACTTAAATAGGTGTGCTGTTTCCACTTTGCTTTTGGAGAGGGATGGTTCTAACTAACTTTTATGTTGATCAAAAACAGAGGGGTCCCCAAAAAAGTAATGCTGGAAATCATGGGACGGATGGGGGCTGTAATAAGTAAAGGAGTTAGGTGATATTGAATGGCAAAGCTGGCTGACCCAGCCCATAGTGCTGTAATATAGAGTTCTGTTCCTTATGCATAGTATAATGAAATATAGGTAGGAGCACAACATTAATTTCTCTATTGGAGTAGTATATAGCTTTTAGCAAGGAATTAGCTAAAAAGGATTAATTATTGTTACTTCTTTGCTGAAACAAACTACTTTTAAAACCACCATGGTGGAATCATATGCAGAGTTACTCTAGTCCTAAAACATTGATGTGTAGGATTCTGAATGTGGTTACACTGTAAATAACTTAAATGTGCATTTAGAATAAGCAATATCACTTATGATCAGGTTTAATTAATACATGCTTGTGCTTATAGAGAACTTCTGCAGCAAAAACTGTTACTCCTGTCAAAAAGGAAGTTTCTTCATTGAATTCATCTCACTCCAACCAATCAGTCTATACATCAAGGCCACAGACAGTCAAAGAAGCAGTTGGTGATCCTGAAAACGGAATTCAAATTGTGGAAAATGGAGAACTGGTAAAAACTAGGCAAGAAGAAATTACTAAAGGTATTCATGATATTTTGACAAATTTGAGAAGGTAGCTGTGTTGGTCTGTTGTTGCAAAAATAAGGGTCATTGGCATCTTGTGTGTGTGTGTAAAGTGCCGTCAAGTTGCAGCCGACTTATGGCGACCCCTTATGGGGTTTTCAAGGCAAGAGACTAACAGAGGTGGTTTGCCAGTCCCTTCCTCTGTATAGCAACCCTGGACTTCCTTGGTGGTCTCCCATCCAAATACTAACCAGGGCTGACCCTGCTTAGCTTCTGAGATCTGACGAGATCAGGCTAGGCTGGGCCATCCAGGTCAGGGCCATTGGCATCTTAAAGACTAGCATATTGATGCATGAGCTTTTATGAGTTAGAGCCATCATGTCAGATAACCCATCCCCTGAAGGTGAGGTGATGAGTTACAATGATGAGAATAGAAAGTTCAGTTTTCCAGGGCATAGTTGTATAACACAAAATGCAAATGAAAACAAAATTTCTTATTTGGTCACTGAGTTTATTGTTTAGTATTTGATATTCTGTTTAACTGTACAGCAGTATTTCTGTAATTTGGTATGTTAAATCCCTCTCATTAGTCTCTCTATGCAATAATTACAGAAGATGAACAGGCTATTATGGATTTTGATGATGAAGACTTCAGTGAATCTATAGAGGATGCAGGAATTGTAGCAGAAAAAGCTACATCCCTGAAGGAAGAGCTAAAGTTGAAAGACCAAGAAACAAGGCAAGTGGACTGTATGAAAACAGGCTATTTCGTTAAGACTGCTGGAGTTTCTTGTTTGACTCTATTCCTGACTTTTTACTAAGATCACTATCTGTTTGGAAAACTTTACTGCAAATAAAGGCCTCATACAGAAACTTATCAATGTTTTAATTGACTTGCATTAAACTCATGTATAAAGAACCTTCATTGTTCTTAATTCTGAAAAAAAGAGGGGCCCTTGAATCCGTGGCCATTTCAGATAGTCTTATCTTTTAAAAATCATTATGGATTGTTTTTCAGAAACTCTTCCCTCTCTGATATTTCATGTTGGGACAAAATCACTGAAAATGATGATGAGCAATTAGTTTCAGAAGTTCAAGTAGATTCTAGGGAACTTCCACTAGTAATTGGAGAAGATGGGCAGCAGGTCTTCAGGTTCTATTGGTTAGATGCTTATGAAGATCAGTATAATCAGCCTGGTATGTATACCTAAGAAATCTGTTCTCTCTTCTCCACCTCCAAATGCTTGTATGAAATTACAACTGTGCTTAAGGAGTCCCTGTGTCCTTTAATTTTTCTTGGTTGTGAGTGTCAGTTTGCTTTGTAATTGAACAGGCATAGGCCAGAACAGCATTGGCTACAGCTTTCATGATACAAAGCAGCTTTAGGAGAGAATGAATTACTGGTGAGAAATGGCAAGTGGGAGGAGCTGTGCAGCTGATGTAAAAGAACTGGCGGGGGGGTATTTAATAATTAAATGATTAAGTAGTATTGTTAGCAATAATAATAATAATCTACATACAGCCAAGAGGGTTCCAGTAAAAGTTCCATATTAAGGAATTTTATTTCTAGATCTTCACTGTCATTTAACTTAATGTTGAATTCAGGAATGGGTAGAATGGAGGTTAATGGCTAATGTTTCAGTTCTGTAGCCCAACAGATTATTTGCAATTAACGTTCATTTATGTCTTGGGAGGGGATTTAAATATGATACTGTCTTTTGGTGTGCTGACTATACACAACAGTTCTATGATAGTAAGTAATGATCTCTGAATCTCTGGTGAAATCAGTGACTAATATGGGGAAAACGTTATTCCCCAAAGCCCCTTGCATAGTGTTTCACTTTTATCTTAAATTCTGTATGGTAGTTTCTGAATGGTGCATAATTATGAAAAGACTTCTGTTCCTTGATTACGAGAAGAGATCCTGTCATCATAACTTTTCAAGGATGAATAATAAAGACTGCACCTGGTTTCAATTAGTAATGTAGAGAAAGTAAATTTTGACATTACTTTTTTGTTTAAGAGAATCGCAATCTTTACAGCAAATTGAGGCATTAACAGTATTACACAGAGGATTTATGTAACTGTGGGAAGAGTAAAATTTCCTTGATCTATATGCTGACTGAACGGCTATAGATTAAGGCTGCAAACAGTGTAATCCTTTGACTTTGTACATCAGGTAACATTTTAGTTAAACTGCAAAATTCTGGTACACATGATGCAATCATCCGCTAGTACAGGCCTGTTTCTGAACTTGTTTGCTTATTTTCTCTGCTAATTTGCTTTTTACTTCTGTGTGGCAGGAAAGGTTACTATATGGGATAAGTTGGGTGCCTGTGGAAAGTCATGGGGCAGATAAAATATTAGTAAATGCCCCCCCCCCAGTCTTAATACCATGATGCTGTTGATCCCTGGGTCTAGATGAGAAGCTTCCTGCTAATGTAACCTTAAGCCTCAACAATCTCATGCACTAGAAGCAGTGCCCTGAGTATTGCAGCTCTCTGTTACCTCCTTTAGTTGTGATAACTTGTGATAACAGCACAAGAGGGAGGTGTATTTACTTCACTTTTCCTGTATTATTTATTATGGTTATGGGAGGACTGGAGATGTGTTCCTCCTATTTTAGTTTACATACTCCTGGCAGAGTCCCCCAGTTATGCAGAAACTCATACCATGTCTGCCTGGTCCCTGCTGATAAGTATGAGAGCTCACATTAACGATTAGGAGTGATAAATTTGTGGTGTTGTAGCAAAAATTCTTTTGAAACCTTGAATTGTCAAAAGGGATAGCTGTATTAAATATTACTGGCTGCAAGGTCAAAGAACTCTTTGATTAAGTGGATTCTTCTCCCCATATTTATAAACTGTTTCAGTGAAATATCACTCAGTGAAATTGGCTCCTTAATCTTGGCATAAGTAACACCTCACTTGAGCTATGACAAAGTTGTGTGTGTTATCCTGTGGTGAGGACTCATGAAAATTATGGTCTTGTAAATGCTGTTGATGCAGTCTGATCCTTATCAGCTGTTTGGGGACTCCTGACTTTTTTTTTCTGGCTGCCATCACAATACATGTTGAACTGATAGCAAGAACTAGAAAATTTATGGTGCAGACTTCAGTTTACCTGTTTCATCTCTATATTAAAGTAATTAGATGAAAAGGGGGAGGAAGGAGAATAAGGAACAGATTGGGGGGAAAATGTAATTCAAGCCCTTTATGTATAAAAAGGTGGCATTTAATGCTTGGGTGCTATCGTGATGCATGTCTGTGTTGTACAAGATTTTCAAAGCAATCACTTGACTGTGGAGTACTGACTTTCAGCAGATGGAGCTGTCAATTAGAGCTTACAAATTGGAAATCATTTTGCTCCCATGGGTGAATTAGTGTGTTTATTCAGTAATTCTTAGTATTGCGGCTTTTCATTAGCAGCTGTGCTAAGCTGTCTTGATTAATGCACATTGTCTCTGTCTTTACCTTCTCTCCCATCTTAGGGGTGGTATTTCTCTTTGGTAAAGTGTGGATTGAATCTGCGAAGGCCTATGTTAGCTGCTGTGTGTCAGTAAAAAATATTGAGAGAACTATTTATCTCCTCCCACGTGAGTCGGTATGTGTTTTGCTGAGAGACTTGGTGGTCATAAACTATTTATGCAAGTTATTGGAGAACAGGAATTATGGCAAACAATTCATGTTGACAACATCCATGATGTAGATATGGAATTATGTATAGCTAATGTTTGTGTAATGTTGATTAAAGTAATGAATTAGGAGTACTCAGTAATGACACAACTGATACATGAAGAGAACATTAAATTGAAAAGAGAATTGGGAGTAATGAGACTGCTATCCAGTTTTCACATTCATAAAATCAGCTCATGTATAATATCTGCAAAACGTTAAGCATACCTATTGTGGCGTTCTCTTTTTTTTGTTTCAAAGTCTATCTCTTCAAGCTCTGTGAAGCTTTGTGGCTTAACCTCTTAGTCCTTATCCCCAGCTAGAATGAACCTTAAATATTTAAAACTGCGTTTGCTTGCATTCATCCTTGGTTGTTATCTCCCTCCTCCCTTGACTCCTACCACTTTAAATTTTGATTGCAAGCTTGTTGGGCAGTCACCTGTCTTTGGCTTATTAAGTTGCTTTTTAACTGCTACATAAATAATAGGTCCAACATACAGTGTATACATTTTCCCCCTGACTTTACAAAAACAAACTGAATTGATAAAAATTGCTCAACTTCTTTGCTACTTAAAGCGGATCGATTTATCTTCTGGTAATGAGACAAAAAATCCTGTGACCATGATGGATATCTATCAAGAATTTAATGACAAGATTGCAGAAAAATACAAGATCATGAAGTTCAAGTCCAGGGTTTGTTTTTATCATTTTCCTTCTTAAGTGTGGAGGATAGAGGGGGAGGGTGGCAATGTTATATTGGTGTTGCTTTGAAAGTATTTTTATAGTGCATTCAAATATTTAGTGGGGGTCGTATCAGAATATCCAGTGGTTGTAGTATATAGTTATTTATTGACACTTTCAAAGAACTTGAAAAGGCTAGTGAGACGGGACTTACCTTTGCAGAAACCATGTTGGTTTTTATTCAGCAGGGCTTGTCCTGCTATATGCTTGACAGTTTTATCTTTAATAATGCTTTCCATCAATTTACCTGGAACAGACAGTAATCTAACTGGGCTGTAATTTCCCATATTCCCCCTGGATCCTTTTTTTAAAGCATCGGTCGCTCTTCAGTCCTCTGGTGCAGAGGCTTATCTTAGGGACATGTTACATATTTTAGCTAGAAGGTCAGCAATTTAACATTTGAGTTCTTAAAGAACTGTAGGATGGGTACCATCTAGTCCTGGTGATTTGTTAGTTTGCAATTTGTCTGTAAGTTCTAGAACTTCCTCCCTTATTACCAGTGTTTGCCTGAGCTCCATGCTGTCCTCTCCTGAAAACATCCATTGAGGAATGGGTATTTGCCTTATGTTCAGCAGTGAAGGCAGATGATCAGAATTCATTTAGCTTCTCAGCATTCCCCTCAGAATCCTTTTTTCATCCCTAGTTGACTGTTTGCCTTTCCTTTGTACAAGTTTGTGTTGGCTTTTGTTTACCTCGTTTGGGAAAACCTTCCAGTTTCTAAAGGAAGCGGTTTTCACTCTAATAGCTTCCCTCACCCTGCTTGTTAGCCATGCTGGTGACCTGTAGTATACATTCTGAGCCTCTAGTATTGAGGTTGTGAATAACTCCCAAGCCTTTTCAAGAGATTTGACAGTCTTTCATCTTTTTTTTTTTTTTACCAGATTTCTCATTTTAGATAAGCGTCCTTTTTTGAAGGCAAATATGACTGTTGGAATTCCCTGGCACTTTTCCATATACATGTAAATTACATTTGATGCTATAGTAATCATGGTTTCCAACTGGTTCAACCACCTCCACATCTCGCCCTGGATCCTGGGCAGCACACTGAAGTCCAGGGTCACTTCCATGACCAGCTGTTTTAGGGCCATTTAAAGTATCTAGAAATTTTACCTCTTTAGTTTAACTGGAACATGCATTTATCCAGTCAATACGAGGGCAGTTAAAGTAGCCCATTATTACAACTCCCTCTACTTTAAATGCCTCCCTGATTTCATTTTCTATCTGAAGATCACCCTGAGCATTTTGGTCAGGGAGCTGATAGCACGTCTTCAGTACTAATTTACTGTTGGAGCCCGGTATTGTCACTCACAGTGATTCTGTGGAGAAGTTGCCTCCTTTTCAGGTTTCTGGTTTGTCACATACTATGCCCTCGATGTACATAGCAGTACCTTCTCCAGTAACTGTTGTGTATCTCAAATTATGTATTTTGCCTAGAAAGTGGAAAAGAATTATGCTTTTGAAATACCAGATGTTCCTGCAAAATCTGATTACCTAGAAGTTAGATACTCGGTAAGTGAACAGTGGTTCTTAAATAGAGGGAAATACTCATTATTTTTCGCTGCTGCTTAACTAATTTGTAGCTGTTCCATAGAGAGTGATGTGCAGCTAGATTTGCCAGTAGGCCACTTCGGTGGGGCACTGGGGTGTGATCATCTTTTTATCTTGCTGTGTCTGTTGAAAAACAGTTGGAGAAGCTTTTAGTCAAACTTAAATTCCTTTCAAAGTAATGTTATGTATTTTTAACGATGCATATCTTGAAATGGTATGGAAACTGTGCTTTGATCCACTGGAGTGTTTCCTTGGATTGGGAGGGTTTCCACCCATAGAGCACAATTTTCTTGACTCCCCTCTTCCTCCTGCAGCAACAATGCCTCCTGAAATGCTGTTCCTGGGGGTTCTTGTCTCCCTAGGAGTCACATTGGGGGTAGGGTATATTGTGCTGCAGTGGGAGGGGGGAGATTAGAAAGTTGTGCTTTGTAAATGGAAATCCTTCCATCTGTGGAAACGCTCTGGTGGTTCCAAGCCATTGTGTGTGCTGAGATTATGACTGTTGATATACATACATTTCTGAATAAGCTCCATCAAAGTAATAGGGCATTCTGAGTGGGGATGTTTCCCTCTTCCTGCTGCCATGCGAGTAGCATGTTTGTGGATAGGGGGTACAGTTTTTGAGGTTTGACTTACTTGGGAGTTGACTGTCTGGGATAATCATACACCACGTGCATTGCAGCCCATCAGGTATTTGATAATTTAATTGTTTGTGGTTCCACAACAACTTGTTAAACATCTGTGGGGGAATAGAAGCTGAGCTGCAGTTTTCAGTTGGAGAACTACATTTGGCTTACATGCTCTGAAATTCTGTTAAAACATCTAGTAAAATGGTTCATTGCTGTTATTTTTATTCTCAGGCTGACTTCTCTCGGCTTCCTCAAGACCTGAAAGGAGAGATGTTTTCTCATGTGTTTGGAACTAACACGTCTAGTCTAGAGCTGTTTTTGATGAGCAGGAAGATCAAAGGACCAAGTTGGCTAGAAATAAAAAATCCACGTATGAGTCCATTGCATAGAATACCTAATAGAAGAATGTGTCAGTGGCGTAGTGGTGTTCAAGACAAAATTGACCAGAAGGAATACTTGAAAACAAAGTGTTAGAATTTGTATATTTGCTGATCCAAGTGAAGGAATCTGCAATTTGAAAAGATCTGGAATTCACAGTATAATTCCCTTTTCAGATTGTTCCAATATTTCTAAATTTTACAATTCCAAATACTCAGAATCCAACTGACTTTTTCCTAAGGCAATGCAGCCTTCTTTCTATAGGAAAGTGAAATATATTCCTCAGAGTACCAAGAGTGTGTGTGGGGTGGGGTGGGGTGCAGGGAGCATCCTGATTGTGCTGGAAATTTACTGAGGTTGGAGAGGCTCGGTTGAGAGAGAGCCTGTGAGTGATACCTGTCTGTACTTGGTGAATCCTGAAATAGGCACATGTATCAGAAAGCGCTTTCACTTTGGTCCTTTCCAAATGAAAGGCAATCGTAGCTGTGTTTCCTAACCACCAGCTGTTGAATAATGCTCTGCCTGCTGAAATGGTCCTTCTTGTGTCCATTTATACCCACTTCATCCTGCATTCGATTTCCACTCTATCTTTTAGTATGTACATTATATTTACTTAGTATTTAGGAATAAGTTTTAGGATGAGTAGATTAGACTGTGTTTAGGTTCTTTTTAGATATGAGGCATAATGATAAGTTTGTTGAGGAGATGTAGTAATCATTTTGAATAATAAATGTATAGGCTAAGTTATCTGTATCGTTTGTGTATTCTGTGCTGCCAATACTGTTTTGGGGGGACTACTTTTGTGGTAGCAGTATAAATTGTGGGCATGGAGGTTGGCACATGAGGAAGGCAACAGAAACACCATGTGGTCACACTGGAAGCCAAAGTAGATTGACCTTTGGTTTAGTAGGCTGAGTTGGGGTCTGTTTGGGGAAGTGTGGCTAAAGTGCTGTTAGAAGTGATGTCCTGCCCAATAGCTAGTGAGCCCAGTAAGCAGGTGTTCTCTTTAAGTAGGGTTTGTTGTTAGTCCACACTGCTCATGCGTAGAACCTGAATTGGCAAAAAAACAAACACCCCTGTATTTCCTTAAGGTCTACCTTCTACCATAGCAGCAAACAGCACACTCCAGTCCCTACTCATAGGGCAGAGTTTGACACACTTCAGCCTGCTGCCTCCTCCTGCTGCTCCTTCCGTTATTCCAGCTGCTGCTCTAGGACTGTGCCTGCATATTCCACTCTATTGTTCCCAATATATTTGAGGGTAATTGCCCATCCATTCACCAACATTTGTCCAATGTTCAGTCTGTCTACCACTGCTGCCCAAGGACATTTGCCTGCCTTCAGCAGCAGCTGTCTATTGCTTCACTGGTAACACCTGCATTGCTTAGGGCTCTCATTGAGCAGTGCCTAGGATTTCCTGGGTGCGCTTGCCACATCTGCTCAGCTCTTTGTACTTGGCACAGGTACTGGAAAGGGTTCAGGGGGTTCTACGAAACTTAAAGAAGCATTTTCCATTTCCCCCCTTTATCAGCCAAACCCAGACATTTCCTAATGGACAGAGGTTGCATATTGTCAAGTTTGTCCAAAGCAAAATCCAAAAACAAAGGGTTGAATCCTGTGAATTTGATCTGCAAAGAATAGCACCTTGTTATGGCACAAAGTGCCTTCCTGCAATACAAAGAGGCTCTTTTGCTAGTAGAAAAGCCTCTTGCATCAGGAGACGGCACAATTCCATGGGATCCAATCCAGTACTTTTTTTAAAGACCAAAACAACACGCAACAGTATGTAAACTTTGAAGAGTTCTTGAACTCTTCATCAGGCTAGATCCTGAAAAGGAATGTTAACAAAAATGCATTGTTTCAGTTAATAGTACTAAACCTAGAAAGAGTAGAATTAGTTTTTTTAAAGAGAGTGCTAGAATCATATAAGCTGCCATTCATTTTTAGCTAACACTTCGTTTAAAATATTAGTATACTTGTTTTACAGATGGCATTCTTGTAATTGACTTCTGTGTGTCCACAGAGCTCTTAAATCAGACTGTCAGTTGGTGTAAGGTGGAAGTAGCAGCACTGAAGCCTGATTTGGTGGATGTGGTGAAAGATCTTTCACCCCCTCCTCTTGTGATTATGTCTCTTAGCATGAAGACAGTTCAGAACACAAAGACTCATCAGAATGAGGTAAGCTATAAGCTTCAAGGTAATGCAGAAAAACAATCCTTTTTAAGTACTTCATCAACCAAGTAATCAAATAGCTGTGCATGCTGTGTATTTTGAATTTTATAGATCTGGTTGCATATGTCTTCTGGTAGACCTCTGTGACACTTCTTAAAAGATTGATTCAGTCTAGGAGCATTAACTATTTCTGGACATACTGATTATTTTCTGTTGCAATAAATGCAATGGTGAATATGGTGTATACATTTTTCCAACATAAATTTAAGTACTGTAGGAGAATGCAGTGTAGTCTGCATTAAGGCATTTTTTTACATCAGGGGTCCCCCAGCCTTTTTGAGCCTGTGGGTGCCTTTGGAATTCTGACATCATGTGGTGGGCGCAGCCACAAAATGGCTGCTGCAGCTTACCTTCAGTCACACAGGGAGGATCCTTGTGCTGTGGTGGAAGCTGCTGCCAATGCAACGTTTTTAAAAATGCAATAAAATTTCCAATGGCCAGTCAGAAGCCTTGCTTGGCAAAAGCCCCACCTGGCCCTGCCCACTTTCTCAAAACACTTGGTGGGTACCAGGAACTGTGTCAGTGGGCACCAGGGTGCCCATGGGTACCACGTTGGGAACCCCTGGTTTATATAATTTCTTTCCCCATCCCCATGATGGTTTAAAATTTTTTTTAGGGCTTTTAATTACCGGTATAGCACCTCTTTTTTTCCAAAACATACTGTTCCGTTAATCATGTGTTTATTTGAGTTTAAAAATATTTATAGGCTACCCCATCCATTTAAAGCCAAGGCATTTCACTTCAGTCTTTAAAACAGTAGGCTTAACATCTAAAGATTGATTTGAACATGTACTAGTAAAATGGATAAAAAGAATGTAAAAGATCAGTTAGTTGCATGTTGCATAGTTTCCTGGTAAACATAAGCAGATAATATAATAGCGTCTCGCATCATAAAAGTAGTTTGAAGTATAAAAGGCAATAAAATAGGTAACATAATAAATAATTGTAACATTTGTTTAGATAGTAGAGAAATGTTTTTAAAGTAGGTTTTTCCTGTGCAAACCTTACACTGAGTTGGGAAAGGGGTGTGTTCTTGTTTACTTGTCATTATCAGGTGAGACAATTTTCAGTTCAGTTGAGTTTTAATGGAGACAATACAAATGTTTTCATCATGCAATGACTATGAAGTCATATACCAAATAGAGGTGTATGGCTCAATTTATCGAATAAATCTGCTTTTCAACATAGCTTGTTGAAATGGGTTATCTGTTGAGAGAAAACTAATTTAACTGCCATTTTTAAACTTCCTTTTGTGTAGATTATGGCTATTGCAGCTTTAGTACATCACAAATTTTGTCTGGACAAAGCACCGCCTGAACCTCCATTTCAGAACCATTTCTGTGGTAGGTATAACTAGAGCTCTACTGTTTTTGCTTTTGACATTTGGTTTGAATATAATCTGACAAACACCTTTACTTGGTCCTTCTGATTTAGTAATGCTAGCAAGCGAAGAGAGTGTTTGATTCATACAACAGCATTTCTTCAAGTGATAGAAGTGTGTTCTTAAAGTGTGTGAAGAAGGCTGTCCAAATATATTGTAGTCTAGTTCTCTAGATTTTGAAAGCATTTCTGTCACTAAAGACTAAATTGTAATTTTGTTGTACTGTGTTAAGCTTCTATATATCTGAAGAAGTTGTCTTTAAGAGTTTCACAAAATCCTTTCAGTAGTTGAGGGTTTTTAAGCTTGGAGGAGCAAGTCTACTAAGGCTTAGTGGGTAGGCATTTTTGATTGGGAAGATGGAGAGAGTTAATATTCCCATCTTTATCCTGTCTTTTCCCCCTGTGGCTGCTTTCACTGGAGGTTGACCTTTGTGTGTACATACCTAGCTATAAGTGCTGCTGATCTAAGTATAGATTACTTCTGAGTAAACAGGCACAGCGTTGGACTGCTTAGCATACTGCCACTTGTGCTTTCTGTCTCACAGCTATGGATTCTAGAAAGAGGTTTTTTTTTGTTGGATTTCTTATGCTTGAGGGTTAACCAGATGAAGAAGCATCCACCCCCTTAAGGGATCAATGGCCACATCCGCAGAAGAGAACAGGCAGTTTCAATGGGGATGGGGGCAGAGGAATCCCTGAAGGTTAGCTACTGGGCAGCAGCAGTAGTGGAAGGTGACACTGGCGGAGGATCTTTCGTAGACAACGGCAGTGCCACTACGGCTAACCCTGGTTAGTACTGCGCAGAAGAAGGCACTGGTAAACCACTTCTGACCAACCTTTCCCTTGAAAACCCTATGATGAGACAATCCAAAATGAAAAAAGATATAGTGCTGGAAGATGGGACCCCCAGGTCGGATGGCACTCAAACTGCTACTGGGGTAGAGCAGAGGACAAGTACGAGTAGCGCTGTTCTTAATGATGCTATTGGACTAAAGCCGAAAGGACGTTCAGTGGTTGACATGAATAGATGCAAAAGGAAAGTCCGAAGCTGTTCGACACATATAATAGGAACATGGAATGTGAGAAGCATGAATCAGGGTAAGCTTGAAATTGTTAAACAAGAAATGGAACGTATGAACATTTCAGTCCTAGTAGTAAGTGAATTAAAGTGGACTGGATTAGGACATTTTCAATCAGAAAATTACAAAGTGTTTTATTCAGGGAATGACAAAAAGAAGAAACAGAGTTGCTTTAATAGTGAGGCAAGATGTAGCAAAGGCAGTCAGGAGCTATAATGCAGAGTCTGACCAAATAATATCAATCAGACTTCAGGGAAAGCCTATCAACATAAGCATCATTCAAGTTTATGCCCCAACTACAAATGCTGATGAGGAAGAAATTGAAAGTTTTTATGCCAGTGTTCAGGAAGAAATTAATCACACACCTAAACGAGATATGCTGATAATCATAAGTGATTGGAACGCAAAAGTAGGAAACAAAGCAGAATCAAATGTTGTTGGCAGATTTGGGCTAGGAGCACGGAATGAAGCAGGAGAACGCCTCGTAGAATTCTGTGAAGACAACAATCTGTTCATTGCAAACGCATGTTTCAGGCAACCAAATAGACGATTGTATACATGGACATCACCAGACGGCCAGTATAGAAATCAAATAGATTATATAATTGGAAGCAGAAGATGGAGAAGCTCTATTCTCTCAGCCAAAACAAGACCAGGAGCCGACTGCGGTACAGATCATGAATTGTTAATATTGAAAATCAAGATAAAGCTTAAGAAAAACAGCAAAACGTTCATAGCACCAAAATACAATCTAAGCAATATTCCAGAAGAGTTTAAAGACCATGTAAGGAACAGATTTGCATTACTGAGTTCAAGTGAATGTAAACCTGAAGAACTATGGGTGGAAACTAGAGATATTATCAAGGAAGAATGTGCAAAGACTATTCCTGTAGCCAAAAGAAAAGAGAAACCTCGATGGAAACTCTTAAAATTGCCAGAGAGAGACGAGAAGCAAAAGTAGAAGGTGACAGAAATAGAATCAAAAGTCTAAGTGCAACGTTTCAGCGACTTGCACGTAGAGACAAAGAGACCTATTATAATAACCAGTGTAAAGAAATAGAAGAGAACAACAAAAAAGGAAGAACAAGAGATCTGTTTCACAAGCTCTAAGAAATCAAAGGGAAATTTAAAGCACAGTTAGGCATGCTGAAAGATTAGCATGGAACTACATTAACAGAACAGGACAAAATAAAGAAAAGGTGGGAACAATACACTGAAAAACTATACAGAAGAGATGAAAGGATAAAAGATTCTTTCCAAGAAGAATCTTTTGAAGAAAAACCTACAGTTTTAGAAAGTGAAGTGAAAGCTGCATTGAGAGCAATCGGGAGAAACAAATCACCAGGAGCAGATGGGATATCAATGGGATATCCAAGCCACAGAAACGGAGTCCATCAAAATCTTGACAAGAATATGTCAACAGATATGAAAAACAAAACAATGGCCCGCAGACTGGAAATGAACCATTTATATTCCAATTCCCAAAGAAAGGAGACATCAAAGATTGCAGCAACTATCGGACCATCGCATTAATTTCTCATGCAAGTAAAGTGATGCTCAAAATCTTACAGCAAAGGCTGTTACCATATATGGAACGAGAAATGCCTGATGTTCAAGCTGGTTTCAGAAAAGGAAGAGGCACTAGAGATCATATTGCAAATATACGCTGGTTACTGGCGCATACGAGAGAATTTCAGAAGAAAATCAGCTTGTGTTTCATAGATTACAGCAAATCTTTTGACTGTGGATCATGAAAAGCTATGGCTGGTTTTAAAGGAAATGGGTGTGCCACTACATCTGATCGTTTTGATGCGCAACCTGTACTCTGGACAAGAGGCCACAGTTAGAACAGAATATGGAGAAACGGAATGGTTTCCAATTGGCAAAGGTTTCAGACAAGGATGTATTTTATTTCCCTATCTCTTCAATCTATATGCAGAATTTATAATTAGGAAAGCTGGATTAGATTTAGATGAAGGTGGAGTGAAAATTGGAGGGAGGGACATTAATAATTTGAAATATGCTGATGACACTACATTATTGGCAGAAAATAGTGAAGATCTGAAATTACTACAGCTGAAAGTTAAAAGAGTGCCAAAGCAGGACTACAGCTGAACATCAAGAAAACAAAAGTAATGACTACAGGAGAATTACACAACTTTAAGGTTGACAATGAGGAAATTGAAATTGTTCAAGACTTTCTATTCCTTGGCTCCACCATCAACCAAAGGGGAGACTGCAGCCAAGAAATCAGAAGGAGATTGAGACTGTGAAGGGCAGCCATGAAGGAGCTAGAAAATATTTTGAAGTGTAAGGATGTGTCACTGGCCACCAAGACTAGATTAATTCATGCCATCGTATTCCCTATTACTATGTATGGGTGAGAAAGCTGGACAGTGAAGAAAGCTGATAGGAAGAAAATAGATTCCTTTGAAATGTGGTGTTGGAGGAGAGTGTTACGGATTCTGTGGACTGCCAAAAAAACAAATCAGTGGGTTATAGATCAAATCAAGCCTGAACTGACCCTAGAAGCTAAAATGACTAAACTGAGGCTATCGTATTTTGGTCACGTCATGAGACGACAAGAGTCACTGGAAAAGACAGTCATGCTAGGAAAGGTTGAGGGCAGCAGGAAAAGAGGAAGTCCCAACAAGAGATGGATTGACTCAATAAAGGAAGCCACAGCCTTCAGTTAGCAAGATCTGAGCAAGGCTGTCAAAGACAGTACATTTTGGAGGACTTTCATTCATAGGGTCGCCATGAGTCAGAAGCGACTTGACGGCACTTAACACACACACACACACACACACACACACACACACACACAAGGGTTAACCATTGGCCGTGTTGTAGTCACTCAGCTGAGATACTAACTTTGGATAGTGAATAAGGAGATTCTTTTTGAACCTCCTGTGTCCTTCACAATCCTTTTTGTCTAAGTTCTTTTGATTAGTGTGACCCAGGTTGGATCCTATCCAATTTATATAAAGCTTGACACTTTCAAGTTTAATTGCTTAATGCTCCTGTTGGCTTGGATCCACCAGAAGATTTATGTGGATGGAAGATATTTATGTCAACAGAATGCAACTTCCTTGCCTCCCCCTCCAATTGCAACCCAATATCCTGTTCATGAGGGACATGAAACCAGCATGAGGGAAGAGTCAGAGCTCTGTAGCAGGAGGGAGAAAGAAATAACCAAAACTCACCCCCTCTGTCTGTGGAGATCTTTCGGTGGATCAAAGTGAGAACCGTGCTTAACTTTTGTTATGGGATGTACCTGTTACATTTGTTGGGGCATGAATTGATACTGGTTTTGGAGCCCCAAGTCAAATCTCTTTTTCAGTGTCCTTTTAAAGCAGGTGTGTGAGTAGAGAATAAGTTTTGTGCATTCTTTTGCATTGAATACATAAACCAAATAATGAACACCATTGAGGATACAATTCTCATTGTTTTCTTTGTTGTCAAAGCATTTAAATATGTGCTTTAACTAAACAGATTCCACAGGCTATATTTTCAGTTGATTCTGAATTTCTCTTGCAGTTATTTCCAAACCAAATGACTGCATTTTCCCATATGACTTCAAAGAAGCTGCTAAGACAAAGGTATTTTTTTTTTCATGCATTGCTTTGCCTACTTCAATTTTCAGGAAAGGATGAGTTTATTGTACTAGGTGTTCATGGTAAAAGGTGACTTTTTAAAAGATCTATACCAAAGGTACTATATTACCAGTGCTATGGCATACTCTGCTATAATACAAGTCTTCCAACAAGCAGCTAGAGTAGGCTTTGAGTTGTACTTCTATAGAAATATATTCTTTGATTCTTGTCTTTAACTGTGTAGTCAGTCTTTTACTGGGGGGAGAGGAGGCTAATGTGGCTCAGCAATAACGTCGTGTGTCTTGATACAGAAAGCCCCAGAGTCATTATTTTGTATCTTCACTCAAATGTTCTCAGGTAGCAGGTGCTGAGAGACCTTTGTTTGAGACCCTGGAAAGCTGCTTCTTTTCAGACTAGACAATACTGGGCTAGATGGACCAATGATATAAGACTATGTCATATGCTGAAGAGTAGCAAATCTGATTAGGAACCCTAATGAGTTTTCTGTGGAATGCATACAGACACAATCTTTTGGTAACAAAAAGTGAATATATACACATTTTTGATACACCTTATGAAATGACTGGGTTACAGGGTTATGGATAAAAGAAAATGTATGGAAAATTATTTTTGCATGAAAACCAAGCATTATCTGTATATGCATGCTTTCCTGTTGTATGAACTCTTCAACTGTAATGAGTTACAGTGTTTCTGATGGCTGCTACTGGGTGCTGAGTTACTTTTTATGTTGATAGGACTTAGTTGTGTGCCCTTGTAGTCCAAGTTTTTAAATCTTTATTAATCGAAACTTTGTGTTGTTTTGCTTAGAATACTAAAATAGAGATTGCTGGAACGGAGAGGATGCTTCTGGGATTTTTTCTGGCAAAGGTTCATAAAATTGATCCTGATGTTATTGTGGTAAGTACAGTTTCAAAATGTCTCCTAATGTGTAGTAGAAAAGCTGATGTCATAATTGTAACAGTATGCTATGCTTGCTTTTTGTTGAAACATAGGTTAAATTGTTTTATTAATGTGACCCCTAACTTGGTACTTTTGCTTGATAGGCAAACTTTCAAATAGGAAATGAATATTCAGTATGTGTTGGTATCAGGTATTATGCACACTTAAGGATTACTGGTTTTTATATTTCTTTCATCTAACTCTTTTCTTTCTTTTTCTTTGTAAAGGGACATAATATTTATGGCTTTGATATGGAAGTCCTTCTCCAGAGAATTAATATGTGCAAAGTTCCACATTGGTCTAAGATAGGCCGACTGAGGAGATCGGTCATGCCAAAGCTCGGGGTAAATTGTTGCTTAAATCTCATTGCTTTACTGTATGTGATTAGAAATGAAATGTTTTAGTTGCTATACTTTGAATGCCTTGCTCATCTGTTTTGATAGCATGGTTTGCATACCAGTTTAGATTTCAGTAGTGTTAAGAGCCTTATTTCAACAATGAGACAAAGCCAAGCAAATTTAGTTTACCTGTCTCAACTAGATGGAGCTATTGACAGATTAATGACTAATAGAGGTGCTTTTGTGTATAGTAAATTGTGGGGAAAATGTATGTTGGCTTGACTGGCAAATCATTCCTTAGAGAATAGTTAGTTTTTTCTAGTTCTCTTCTATATAGCTCACTGCATCCAGCATATTTAATTATTTTATGCTCAACTCTTTTTTTGGGGGGGGGTGGATTTTGCCTAGGCTTCTTCGATTTTTGTGGTTTGACCTTGCTATTACAACAGAATACTCTAATCTGTTACAGTAATGGTGAGGAATTGCAGTTGGAGGCATGAGAGGTTCAAGTTGGATGTTGGTGTCTGGAGGTGGAGTGCCTGTAAAGGTTCTGAGGAGAGCAGTCTTAGCAATATGCTGTAATAATGGTGATTTATTTGTTGGTTTACTTAAATTATATCCCACCTTTCTCCCAAATGGGGACTCAAAGCGGCTTACATTATTCTTCTCTCCTCCATTTTATTTTTCTCTCCTCCATTTTATCCTCACAACAACCCAGTGAAGTAGGTTAGGCTGAAAGGGTGTGACTGGCCCAGGGTCACTCAGCAAACTTACATGGCAGCTTGGGGACTCAAACTTGGGTTTCCCAGATAATAGTCCGACACTTTAACCACTATACCACATTGGTTCTCTTCTTTGGCTGTTTATGCCCTCTTTATGTGCAAAGTGCTCTTTCTCTAGAGTTCCATTCACCAAAGTCTTGCTCTGTGTGTGTTTGTGATAAGTATGCTTGGTAAGACCAGAGAGATGTAGCCCCCTGCTAAGTGAGTTCTGTGCGTCTTGGCTGGGGTTTATCAGAGTACAGTGATCAGCCACAGGCTTAGTTTCCCTAGCTGCCCTGGGGCTGATAACATGGTGGGTGGCAGTTGTATTTAATTCCCAGTGAGTTCATTAGGAATGTTTATACTTACATCTAAGTTTTTGCAGGCATAATGTTATGCTAGAGCTGGAGGGTGATTTAGCTGAGACTTTGCTGCCTATGCTTTTCTATTTCTCTGCTGCCTATGCTTTTCTATTTCCCCCCCTCCTTTCAGGTTCTGCCTCCCTACACCTGCATTTGTGCATGATGTACTTCTGGATACACAAGTGTATTTCCAAGTTAAACCAGTGCTGGGCCTAGTTGGTATCCTAAGCAGAACAACAGGCATTAAGATTGTATGTTAAATTTCTAAAACACACAAAGAAATAACATCGCTCTGGCTCATTCAACAACATTTCTAAAACAGCCAGGAAAAGTCTATTAAAAAGAATAATGGGATGTCAGGAGCAGGCCATGAAGACAGTTCATGGTTATGCTCCCAGGTGTTGTTTTGCAATTCTCTCCAAGGCCAGTCCGTGCCCCGTGTTTAGGCTTCACAGAGTCCTTCATAGATTCCTTTCGTGTGAGAAATGCCAAGTACTCCTTCCTGTCTCTGGGAGGGGGGTTGCCTGGGTTACCTGATTATCTCTTTTTGCTTTTCCTTATATGCCATGTGCCTTGCCTTCACCCCTCACTAGTAACATTTTGAATATGGCTTCTGTAACCTGTCGAGTCTAATCAATAAAGCTGCTTTTGTGGACTTGCCGTCTGCTGGAATCTGTTTATGGGTTTGCTCCAGGACTAGAGCTCACATTATGTTACTAGTCCTACATCTTCATCGGTTTTAATTGCTGACCTTGACTAAAGCCCTGGAGGGTTCGCCAAGGCGCTCGTCTCCTCGGCTTGGGACGCGAGACGAGCTCCCCGAGGTTCCCGGATTACTGCATGCCGTCTTGGAGGAGACGCTGCAGACTGACGCTGAGGCCACCTGGCTGGTTTGGCGGGTGACTGAGCAGTGGCGTCACCTGGCAGAGACGACCCCCTGGAGGACCCAGGAAGCTGATCTATGTGCCCGCGACGACCTTTTGATTTGGATTTTTTATTGGAAGAAACCGAGTTGGTGCAGGAGGACCTTGCCGTGCTAACTCGGTTGTTGTCTGAGCTGACGCACGGCGAGCCGCAACCGGAGTCGGCGGCCCCCATCCAGGGGCCCGAGTCCTGCTTCCTGATGGGGGCAGACGTTCCGCCAACTGTCCTGGACCCCGCCGTATGTCACTGGGAAGCACAGAATATTGCCACCCAGACAGTCCTGGCCCTTATGGACTTACCGCTGGACACAGTGACGGTAGCGGAAGTTGAGAAAGTTTTAAACCCAGAGTTTGGTCTTACCTCCACGGATCTGGATCAAAAGATTCAACAGCTACTGGGTGATCACAAGGAGATCCGATTGCTCTTGGAGCAAACGGCCAAACCAATTGTGGCGGCCGCCGCAGTCGCCAAATTCGAGGCAGACCGAGCCCTCGTAGACCAAAAGGCAAGCGGAGGAACAACTGTTAGCGGAGGTGGCTGCCACTCGGACGCGAGCAACGGCAGGGACTGGAGTACGCTCCAAACTTACCGGGGGAATGGACTGGTCTCTCCCTTCGTTCTCCTGGGGCTCCCTGGAACCTGCACAACCCCGGGAGGTGGCACGCAGGCAGCGGCTCACTTTTGCTTCTGATGTCCACGAGTATGAGGAGGAAACCGAGTACATCAACGAAGGCGACTGGAATACCAATTACCGAGTTAGCCAAGCCCGATGGACTGGGGGCAGTGAGGAAGAAATCCATGCCCTGCGGTTTCAAAATCAGGAGCTAATGGAACGTACGGCCCGGATGCAGGACCAACTGGACTTAGTGATGTGTGAGTACGATCGCCTGCAGCGTACTCAAGGGGCGCCTGTCCCAAGCCAACAACCCCCGGGGCAACCTGGACAGCCAACCCCCGCACAGCCAGGACAACCGACCCCAGCGCAACCATGGCTACCGGCACAATCAGGGCTACCGGCACAGCCGGGGCAACCAGCGCAGCCAGCCCCGGTACTACCGGCTCCAGGGCACCCACCAGCACCACCCCTGTAGTCCCGGTTATGCAATGGAAGCAACCCCATTTACTAGTGACATTAGATGGCTCTGCGGATGCGTTGCCCTGTTTTCTACACCAAGTGGACAGTTACATGAGAGAACAGGGGCATTCCTTCCCCACGGAAGACAGTCGAGTAAGATTCGTCTCCTCGCTATTGGCGGGAAAAGCCGCAGATTGGATGGTTCTCCAGTTTGATACCCGGGCCCGCTCCATACGGTCGCTTAATAAGTTCATGCGAGTGTTAAGAAGACGCTTCGAGGATCCGTTCCAGGGAGAGAAGGCCAAGGCGGCCCTCATCCAGCTTCGGCAAGGATCCTCTTCAGTCCGTGAATTTGCAGACGAGTTCCAAAGACTCGCTAATAAAATAGTTGATTGGACTGAAGCAACCCGGGTGCACTACTTCAGAATAGCATTGCATCCCGAGATTCTAAACTGGGCATACATGCAGCGAGACCCAGCTACCTTGGAAGAATGGATTTTGCTGGCGGAAGAGGTGGAAAGTCGCCACCAGTTTATTTCTCTTGCCTGATGGCAGGCCAGGGAGGAGGGAAGCCAGAAAACCCCTCCCAAACCGGTCGCTGCACAGGCCCCGCAGAGGTTGGCTTTACCTCCACCTGACCGAGCATTGCGATTTCAAAGAGGAGCCTGCCTCATTTGCGGTGCTATGGGCCACTTCGCAGCAGCCTGCCCGTCTCGCCAGGGACCGCCAAGCCCCTCTACCCAGCTGGAGGGGACGCGCTCGTGGGAGAGGACGCGCTTGCGGGAGAGGCGCCGCGATCTACTGAAGCATCGCTCCAAGGTGAAGTGCACCCCCAGCTCTGCTTGCCAGAGAAGTGACGACGGAACCTTCGCCAGCGGACCCATCGGGGTCCAGGATTACAATTACTGCCCCTGGAGAGATCAGCTCCGCTTCCTCCGAGGAGGGTGACCACTGGAACACCCCTGCCCTTTATCTGGAGTCTCCCCTCGAACCGCCAAAAAACGGAGTGGGTCTGCGGTAGAGGGGGCAATACTGCAGACCCCCGCAGGAGTTCCTGCGAAGCCTGGGACAAGACCCGAAGCCCCCTTCATGGTGAGTGAAATGGAAGAGACTGTAGATGTCATATTACAACATTATAGAAAGGGCCCTCAATTACAAGTGAAAGCCTTAATTGACTCTAGATGTGCCCGCTCGTTAATAAACGAAACCACTTTTAAGGCGCTCCAGGTGAAGTCAGTTTCTCTGCCTGCTCCGGTCCAGTTCACCCAGATGGATGGCAGCGACTTCAAGGGCCCCCCGGTAGATAGTCGCACTGACGGGGTAGCGATGGGAATTGGCCACCACTGGGAACAAATCAACCTTACTATTGTGCCTAATGTGAGATATGCGGTGGTGTCGGGAGCAAATTGGCTCAAAGGACACAGTCCCACCATAGACTGGGACTTTAAAGTTCGATAGCCCGTTGTGTGAATTACACCATGACGTGGCAGTTAAAACCATAGTCAGGCCGACCCCTGCTCTTCTCTCGGAACCCTCCAGTCCAACCCATTTGCCACCCAACTATCAGGACTTTGCGGATGTATTCAATGTGCAGGAATGTGATGCTTTACCTCCCCACAGCCGAACTGATTGTGCTATTGAAGTGGTGGGGCCTGAAAAGCTGCCAAAAAGTAAGATTTACCCAATGAACCCTACAGAACGAACGGTGCTCCGCGGGTTTTTGGACAAAAACTTGGCTCGCGGTTTCATCCGACCATCCACCGCGCCCTATTCGGCACCAGCCTTTTTCGTGCAAAAGAAAATGGGGGATTTACGTTTGTGTATTGACTTCCAGAAACTCAATGCTGTTACTCAAACGAATGCCTACCCCATCCCCCTCATTTCTGATCTCTTGGGACAATTGAAGGAAGGACATATTTTCACTAAACTGGATTTGGTCAAGGCTTATTACACAGTCAGAATTCGGGAGGGGGATGAATCTTTGACAGCCTTCTCCAGTTGCTTTGGGATGTACGAGTTTATGGTGATGCCGTTTGGATTGAAAGGGGCCCCGGGGGTCTTCATGCAACTCATTAATGAGGTCCTCCATGACTTGCTGTTCAGAGGAGTGGTAGTTTATTGGATGACATTCTTATTTACTCCAAAACCATGGAGGAACATGTTGCCTTGGTCAGGGAAGTCTTGCAACGTCTTAGGAGTCATCAGCTCTATGCCAAACTTTCTAAATGCGAGTTTCACAAGAAGCAATTAACCTTCCCGGGTTATGTCGTCTCGCACCAAGGCCTGACTATGGATCCAGAAAAGGTGCGAGCTGTGCTCACCACCCTCTACTCGCAAACAAGTCCAAAGGTTCCTCGGGTTTGCAAATTTCTACAGGGCATTTCTCCCTCATTTCACTCGGATTGCTCTACCCATCACAGATCTCCTTAAAACTAAGGAGAAGGGGGATTCGACCACTTTACCCAACGCCTGGGTGGAGTGGACCCCCCAGTGTCAAGCCGCCTTCGATAATCTAAAGCAACTCTTTACATCCGAGCCGGTCTTGCAACACCCCGACTGCACTCAACAGTTCATAGTTCAAGTAGATGCTTCCGACGTAGCGATGGGGGGTGCACTTCTGCAGCGGGGGAAGGATAGACACCTACGTCTGTGTGCTTATTTTTCCAAAAAGTTTACCCAATCCGAGCTCAATTGGGCTATTTGGGAAAAGGAAGCCGCCGCTGTAAAACATTCCTTAACAGTGTGGAGACAGTTTTTGGAGGGTTCCACGGTGCCTTTCGAAGTGCGGTCCGATCACAAAAATCTGGTCGCCCTAATGGATGCCCGCAAACTGTCCGCAAAACAAGTGCGTTGGGCAGACTTATTTGCCCAATTCTGATTCATCCTGAAGCATGTACCAGGGAAGCAAAATCTACTGGCTGACGCCCTATCTAGACTTCCCCAATATCCCACCAAGGTTGACCAACCCATAGAGTTGCTCTTCACCCCTGCCCAACGGGGTCTAGTGCCCACTCTGGCTGTGCAAACCCGTTCTCAGACTCACTCCCCGCTGCTGCCGCTTCCAGAGGGGACAGATGCCTCGTTCCCGGACGAGCCGGTGACGCCGCCCACCTCGCTTCCTTCTCCCTCGAAGTGATCTACAGTCATGTCTCCTGAGGCACGAGGACCCGAGCTCCCTATTCAGCCCCCCACCACTCCGATAGCACCTCCGTCCCCGGTCCAGCTGCCCGCTGGCGCTTCTCCGGGGGTGTGTGGAGGGTCTGCCCGGATCCTTTAGGGACAATCTTCTTCGTAGTTATCAAACAGAACTTTCCTCACAGACCCTTCCCGCTTCTCTGGTTAACCGCGGGAACTTTTGGTATAAGGATTCTAAACTGTATGTGCCAGCGGTGTTGCGGGGGGAGGTTTTAGGGTTGGTTCATGGTGCCAAGACTGCCGGACATTTCGGATTCCTAAAAATGTTGCATTTGCTTAGGAGGCAATTTTGTTGGGCGGGCATGCAATCAGATGTGGACTCCTTCATCCGCAGCTGCCCCGTCTGCGCAGCGGCCAAACGGGCACAGGGAAAACCGCCTGGGCTTTTGCAACTGTTAGAGACTCCCTCTAAGCCTTGGGAGGTGATTGCGATGGACTTCATGACAGATTTATCCCCTAGTGGGGGAAAGACTGTACTTTGGGTGATTACTGATCTGTTTTCAAAACAGGTGCATCTTGTGCCCTGCGCAGGTATCCCTTCTGCCCCGAAATTGGCCCGCCTCTTTGTGTCGCATGTCTTACGTCTGCATTCCTTCCCGCGCAAGGTGGTGACGGACAGGAATTCAAATTTTGTGGCCAAATTCTGGAAAGCTTTCCTCAAACTGGTTGGAGTGGAACAGGGACTATCTAGTGCCTTCCATCCCCAAACGGATGGTCAAACTGAACGGGTAAATGCAGTCTTGGAATGTTATTTGCGCTGTTATGTCAATTACCATCAGGATGACTGGGTAAACCTGTTGCCTTTTGCTGAGAGTGCTTACAATAATGCGGCTCACCAGTCCACAGGGTTCAGCCCATTTCAGATTGTTCATGGTAAAGAGTTTAATCCTGTGGGCCATGTTGATGTTTCTGAGGAGGAGGAGGGGGCTGATGTGGCTGAATGGGTACGTTCCATTCAAACGACCTGGCCATGACTGGTTAAAAATCTGGAGCGAGCCAAACGAAAGTACAAAGTTCAGGCTGACAAGCATCGCTCCCCCGGTAAGGAATACAGGGTGGGGGATCTCGTCTATCTGTCCACCAAGAACCTACGATCCACCCGCCTGTGTGATAAACTCAGTGCCAAGTACATAGGTCCGTTCCCCATTTCCCGGATTATTAATCCAGTGACTGTAGAACTTTCCTTGCCCAAGTCTCTATGGAGAATCCATCCTGTATTGCATATCAGTCTCCTAAAACCGTACGTTCCTTCCCAAAGATGGCATCCCAAGCCACAACCCGAAGTGCCTGAAATGGTGGTGGGGGGAGAACATTTTGAAGTAGCTAATATACTGGATTCCCGCTTTTGCTACGGGGCCCTTCTGTACCTGGTTCGCTGGAAACATTTTGGTCCCGCCCAAGATGAATGGGTGCGTGCCCATTTGGTCTCCGCCCCCCGCCTGGTGCAAGAATTCCATTCCGCTTACCCTCACAAACCCTCGGTGGGAGGGTGAAGGTCTTTGGGGGGGCAGAATGTCAAGAGCAGGCCATGAAGACAGTTCATGGTTATGCTCCCAGGTGTTGTTTTGCAATTCTCTCCAAGGCCAGTCCGTGCCCCGTGTTTAGGCTTCACAGAGTCCTTCATAGATTCCTTTCGTGTGAGAAATGCCAAGTACTCCTTCCTGTCTCTGGGAGGGGGGTTGCCTGGGTTACCTGATTATCTCTTTTTGCTTTTCCTTATATGCCATGTGCCTTGCCTTCACCCCTCACTAGTAACATTTTGAATATGGCTTCTGTAACCTGTCGAGTCTAATCAATAAAGCTGCTTTTGTGGACTTGCCGTCTGCTGGAATCTGTTTATGGGTTTGCTCCAGGACTAGAGCTCACATGGGATAAAAAACAAGACCATCTGATAAAACACATAATAAAACAGTGTACGGGGTGTGATCTCAAAGGCCTAGGAGAGTACTGTTGTTTACTATTATTACAGCAATTGCCAGTAAAAGAGTACCAATATGCCTAGGAGAGTAGAAACATCTGATGCCTAAATTTTTTTAAGTGTCACTGATCTTCTGTAGGGAGGGAGTTCCCAAGCTGGGATACTGCTACAGAAAAAGCCATCTCAGCACCACCACTCCTGGATGTGAAAGTGGGGGCACACAAGGCAGGATTTCTGAAGGTTTTATTTGTGAAGCAATCACATATAGGATGTATGCGAAATATATAATGCTTCTTACAGCTGAGAAAAATAAGTTGACACAGTAGTAGATGGCAGTAATGCTTCTTTATCCCCCTCAGTAAGGGAAAAAGTACTTTAATTCTTTTTGTATTGTAACATGTTTTTTACTGAAACTTTAGTGGTTGTCTTGTACTTTCATTACTCTTTACACTATTTGTGGTTAAATGGTTGTCAACAAGCAAGCAAGTGAATCTTGAACTGTTTTCAGAACAAAGAAAACTTCAGTTCTTTCAAAGCAAGCAAAGTCCCTGCAAGATTAATAACTGTGTGTTTATTTCTTATTGTAACAAATTATAAATAACTATTAGGGATTAATAAATAAAATTCCAATTTACCTGTGTGTATTAAGCAGGCTGATAAAGACATGATTAAGCAATTTGTTACATATGTTAGTCTCATTTTCAATGAAACCATCATGTTTCTTGGTTGTGTTTGAAGTTCTGTACAGCCCTATAAGGTTACTTGCAGACGAACTAATACAGGAGAGAGTACACCTTACATGTATTTTGTTAAAGAGTCAGAATAGAAGCCTTGCATGGGAAAAGGCCATAAAGATGTTTCTCCTTTTCTTGACTATGAAGGGTCGTGGCGGATTTGCTGAAAGAAATGCGGCATGTGGTCGAATTATTTGTGATGTAGAAATTTCAGCAAAGGAGTTGATTCGTTGCAAGAGCTATCATTTGTCTGAACTGGTCAATCAGGTTCTGAAAATGGAAAGAGTGACAATTCCATCTGAAGAAATAAGAAATATGTACAGGTATGCTGCTATATACTTTAATTATGAAAATACAGACCTGCAGCCATGATAAATGAAATGCAGATATATGTCTGTATGGATGTTAGAAAAGTATATAATCCATTACTAAACAAGATTTATTCACATTGGGCAAGATAGATACTGGCATTTCAATCAAGTGGTGAATAAAACACTAGTTAAGCAAAAGAATCGGAAAGGCTTTACTACAAGTCCAACTTTGAAGTCGGAGATCAGGAGGCTTTGGTGTTCTTCCTGGATACACGAGGGAAGAGAAGTCAAATGTATGAAGTTGCCTTGCACCAAGTCAGACCATGATTCATCTAGTTCAGTATTGTCTGCTGTGATTTCTAAAAGCCCTCCAGAGTTTCAAGCAGAGGGTAGTCTTTTCCAGCACCCATTATCTGAGATCCTGAATCATGTATCGCTAAAGATGGTTTCAAGTTAAGATATTCATGGAATAACGGTTGCGAAGTTCATACTCATTCTGACTTGAGGAATTTAAAAAAAAGAAAAAATCATATGCATTTATTTGGAGTCAAATATTTCCTGAAGGTATCTGGAGGAAAAAAAACAAGCAAATACCTCAGGGTAATGGCTGATTATAAGACAGCAGTGAACCATTTGAATGTAAAGCACATACATCTTACTTTTGGATGTGAACTTGATGCTTTTCTAGTAGGAATGGGGGAAGTGCTGATATTCAGAAGGAAGACAGTGGTGAAGACATCGCTGAGTTGTCTATATTCAGAGTTGAAAAGGTGTAAGGAAGAGCATCTTTGATTACAAATATCAAAGGGCTTACCTTGGGGTTACTTATTTTATAATAAGGGAAAAGTACTCTGTATATGTTTGAAGGCGTGGAGTTTCTTCATGCTGAAAACAGATTTTAGTGAACAGAGCTAGTGAAGCCTAACACATGGAGAACTATCTAGGTCAGGGGTGTCAAGCATTCAGCCCACGGGCTGGCTCTGGCTCCCGGAAGGCTTTTATCTGGCCCGCGGAGCCAAAGCACCTAGTCCCCCTTTCCCCCCTCCCCTGGCCTTTTCTCGGCTTCCTGGGGCCCGTGCGTGGGGAAAGCTTTGCCTGGTTGTGCGGGGCCACGGGCCGGCTGGCACAGCCAGGTGTGGAGTGGGGTCTTCAGCCGGTTGTGTGGGGCCACAGGGCGGCGGCTTTGGGCAGTCGCGTGGGGCCTCTGGGCGGCTCATGCCGCCAGGTGTGGGGTGGGGGCTTTGCCCGGTCGCTCAGGGCTGCGGGGCAGCTCGCGCGGCCGGGTGTGGGGGGAGATAGACTTCTCTTTTCTACCTCTTTCTGTTAACATTTACATACTAATGCTTGTCTGAATTCACTCTCCTCTACTTAAAGACAGATGGATTCACATTCTAGCTGTATCTGAAGAAGTGAGCTGTGGCTCACGAAAGCTCATACCCTGCCAGAAAATATTTTTGTTAGTCTTTAAGGTGCTACTGGACTCTTGCTCTTTTCTATTCCCTCTTTCTGTCTGTTTGTCTTTCCCTCCTTCTCTCCCTCTCTCTTTCCCGCCCTCTCTCTTTCCCGCCCTCTCTCTTTCCCTCCTTCCCTCTCTTTCTTTCTTTCCCTCCCTCCTTTTCTTTCTTTCTTTCCCTCCTTTTCTTTCTTATCTATCCATCCATGGCCCAGCCTGACCAAGTGACATTTACAAACGAGTTCGCCTAACAAACGAGTTCGACACCCCTGATCTAGGTTAATGGAAGTCTGTTATTAAGGGATACAAAAAGGACTTTTGTGTTCTCACTTTGAGGAGGAGGGCATCTTCAGATTGAGTGATTTCCTGCGCTTGCTTAGGGAGGCAGGAACAAGATTTCACACTTCCTGTCTCCTGAGGGAATCAGCTCCCCTCCTCCTCCTCTTCAACTCCAGTGCGTAGGGAGAGCAGCTTCGGAGCATCTCTCTGCTGTTATTAGGCTTTCTATAGGAAACTTACCTTCTGTACTATTACCTCCTACTCCATTTTTTCCTTCCTTTTTTTGGGGTGTGCTTTTTGTTTTTTTCCATTTTCCTTAATAATCCCTTCGCTGCCTTCTCGCCATTACAAAATCAACCTGTTTTCCTCAGCTGATGTGGCCTTTGGCAGAAGAGTATTACAGAGTATGGCACAAGATTCAGCAGACCCACCTGGGAATGGGATGCAGCTCTTGTAGGTCCCAATCTGAAAATGCCCTCCTCCTCAGAGCAAGAATGAACTTTGGATTACTCTCTGTGAAGGTCCCTTCTGCTCTGAAATACAGAGGGCACCTTCTCCGCCCAGAAGATACACACAAAAAACGTGAAGAAAAAGCATCAAATAAGAGGCAATCTCAAAAAAGGAAAAAGGAAAAAAAAGGACGATAAAACCTTAAGAAACATGGACTCTGTCAAGCACTACGGGACAAAGTAACCGCCTTAATGCCTCGCCTTTTTTCTAATCTGTTCTGTTTGTTCATACACTAACTTTGTTACTTTGCAACACTTGTTTCACACTGTTATATGTTAGGGACTCTCCTGTGTGGTCTCTATGGTTGTGTTCCTAAATGTTATTAGCATTTCGAGCTTAAAAAGTACTGGAGTTGAAGAGGAGGAGGGGGGCTGATTTCCTCAGGAGACAGGAAGTGTGAAATCTTGTTCCTTCCTCCCTGAGCAAACGAAGGAAATCACCCAATGTGAAGATGCCCGCCGAACCTCAGAGTAGAAGGAACCTTCATGGTGAGTAATCCAAGGTTCATTCTCTCTGTGGCCTTGTGTTCTTGAATTAAAAAAAGAAAAGGGAGAAACCTCTGATAGAAGGAAGAAAAAAATGTGCTAAGCACCAGAGGTTGCAAGGCATTTATCTTACAACTTGTAGCTACTACAAAATTATACAAAATAGTAATAACAAAGTTTCAAAGAAATTGCAAGACATGTATTGCATATACATATAATGAGCAAAAACAAAAGTGTAGATAATGTAACACAAAACCACAACAGTGACAGGTCTGTCGGCTATTATCCCATTTCGATATCTTTTCTTTGGACTGTAACCTTGGAATTCAACAACTGACAGAAGTATAACTAATACAAATATCACACAATAGTTATATATAACTTGTTAACAACCAGGTTACATGGGACTTACTGTAGCTATCATCGGAAGTGAAGCCATTTTCCTTTATGAAATATCTGTCTGTAATGAGTGAAATAAAGTACATAACAGTTAGTAAACAAAGACACATGTAACTAAAATGGAAAATCTCTCAAACCCAATTAGAAAACTTACATTATAAGACAATGAAGCCATAAATTCAATAATCAAGTGCAGTGTAGAAGGTTGTGGGCTGAAGTGGATCACATTACATCAACCAAGGCTATGTGCATGTAGAGAAATACATCCTTAAAGGGACAGAGCAAACAGAGATATTCTATGTACATAAATAATTATAGGATAAACCTTAAACATGAGCCAAGTTTATAAGAAGGAAGATAGGTCCAAGTGACCATTAAGACCATGTGGAGACACTGTATTTAAAGTGAAAATCCAATGGGCCTCCTTTTGTAACAGTAATTTTTCCATGTTGTAAAATTGGTAGGGTTTGGGTAATATCCTGTTTAGTTATTAGTTATGAGCCTTTCATCCTCTGGTGCTTAGCACATTTTTTATGTCTTGTGCTGTTGAATAGCATGGTTCTATGCTCCAGTAAAATTTATTTAGGTACTTATTAGTTACATATGAGATGATGTTGATGGCAGTGATTTAGTCCAAGCCCTAAACTAAGGCATAATCATCTACTTAAAAAAAGAAGAAAAAGAAATCCTACATAATCAGTACCAACATGTGCTTCAGGTGAGCTGCAGAAGGGCAGCTTCTGTAGCAGGAGAAGCTTCCTTGCCAGGCCCAATATGGTTGTCAGGATGATTAGTAACATTGTTTCAGATGTAGTACAATAATAAAATAGAATAGTCCTTGGCCTGCAGGCTCACTGTTAGAGCTGAAGGCGATTTGTGCCTCAGTCAAGACTGTTGGCTTGCAATGTATACTTTGTTGTGCAGTTTTTGAAGTAATTACAGTTCTTGGGATCATGCTATACATGCTAAATGAATACTGAATAACTTGATACCTGTTTTAATCCACATGGAAGTAAAATCCTTGTAGTAGTAATTGCTGTAAGTGTTTGTGGTCAAATGGGATACCAGTTGCATCTTAAATTTGCTGCATTGGTAATCACTAATGAGATTTACCTTTACAGGTGTATCTTGATAATTTAAATTTGTGTAGCTTCAAAATTTATTAAAATTTCCTCTTCTTCGTAGTGATTCTCGTCACTTGCTTTACATGCTGGAGAACACCTGGACTGATGCCAAGTACATTTTACAGATAATGTGTGAGCTTAATGTTCTTCCACTAGCCCTTCAGATCACAAATATTGCTGGGAATGTTATGGTAAATCTAAACTTTTTTATGAATTACCAACTCAATTATTGTTTTGGATTTGTATGTGTAATTTTATTTATTGAAAACTGATTCTCTTTTTAAAATGACATGCATGAAATGCAGTTCATAGTAAAACATGTTAGTGTAGCCTAGGTAGTATATTTCCTTGACAATAAAGGTGATTTTAAAATCAAGGAGGCTGTGAAGGCAAAAAATGCAGTTGACATTCAAACATACTTTGTTTGCAATGCTTGTGTTGTGTTGAGGCAAATGCTCATATGATCACTTTGATTATTTGCTTGGAATTCAAAGCTAGTGCTCTTCTGAGTAGTTTGCCTCTTACCAGCAGTGGTGGTCAAGACAGTGGCTGGCTGAGTAGCTGCTGTTTGTATATGCTCACAGTTTGCTGGCATGCTTGAATGGTGTATGCCCCAGGATCATCATGGACGATGATCATTTAAAGCCTCTGAAGCCTCAGCAGCAGAGCCTCTGAAGAAGTGAATTCTCCTGCATGTGCAGAACATTTTAAACCTACTTAGATACAATTGAACATTTTGGAGTGGTTTGAACATCCTATGAATGAACAAACTGCAATCCAAAAAGGCAGTTTTGAAGTATCCCAGTGTATAGTGTTGGCCAATTGTGAAAGTTTGACTGATATGGTCTGGCTTCCTAAACTGACCAGAGAATGCTCTGAAGCCTATAATAATAATGGAATTTGAAAAACATGAAGCTGCTGTTGTCCTTATTATTGTTAGCCTTTTGACTTCTGTTGGTAACTGTCTATCTGGCTGTTCTCTTTCCTACAGTCAAGGACACTGATGGGTGGGCGAGCTGAGCGTAATGAGTTCTTGCTCCTTCATGCGTTTTACGAAAAAGATTTCATTGTGCCTGATAAGCAGCTTTTTAAAAAGCCTCAACAGAAACAGGTGGGGTCTCCCTATCTCTCTTGCTATGTAAAATTTTGGCAAACACTGCTGTCTTTTTCCATGGTGTTAAAAAGCATTTGTTCAAAAGTGTTTTTTGTTACAGAAGAATTTCAGCACAGATTGCTGTCGTAGAAACAAGAATGCACACTCATGTTAGATGCTTTGCACTGTCAATTCTTCATTTTTGCATGATGCTTCTACTGATTGTTTCATTACATTGTGGGTCTCTGCATAATTATGAGCCTACTTAATACTAAATTAGGTAGAAAGCATGAAAATTACATCCTGAAACTGGCAGACACAAAATTCAGTTGAAGTTTCTGCCTTTAACAAACTGCAGTTTTCCTGTTAACTTGTAACCGAAGACCAGCTGAGTCTGTTGCTGGAAAATAGCTTCCAGATGACAGAATGAATCACAGCATCACATCTGTTTTGATAGCCTACTCCAACTGAAATCTGCCACTTTGTACTTCTTATTATATTATTTTATTTAGTTTATCCCACTGTCTCTCTCTGCATCTGACATTAATGTTTGAAAATGTTATCATATAATTTTTATTTTAAAGGCTGCTTAAAGATAACTTTCTACAAGATTTTGAATAGATAAGCAAAGAGTAAAATATTCTGAAATCTTTACTGTTGTATTTCATGTTTTGAGGATTCCCTTTGGCATATATACACACTTTCCCCTGAAACTGGGGAAAGAGCTTTGAAAATGAATTTTAGACAGCGTGAATGTGCAGTGTGAACTAGTCTGAGTGTATACATAAGCAGCTTGCTGATTTAACATAAATTTGCTCTCAAGTTTTAGAAGAACAGTTGCTTGGTGCAAGAAGGGTCTAGTCATACATTCATGGCCTATCTGCCTTCATAGAATATGGGTTGTTGAAAGTGCATTTGCCTTGTGCATGTATGAAACAAAGTATGAGCATTAGGGCTGTTGAATTTAAAAAAATTCGGTATAGTTCGGATTCGGCTGAATTCGGCCCATTTAGATTCGGGATATGCCGAAGTCCGAACTCCCCCGCTTTGGGTCCGTGCAATTCGGCGGGAATTCAAAGTTCGGGAAAAAAATTCAGCCGAATAAAGCCATTAAAAACACAAGCGCGCCTTTCCACGGCTCTGGGGGGGCATTTTTGGGGGTAGAGGTCCCAAACTTTCAGCAGAGCTTCAAAGGATGTTTCTTGAAAGACCCCCCAAGTTTTGTAAAGATTGGGTCGGGGGGGCTGAGATATGGGCCCCGAAAGGGGTCCCCCCCACCCTTAATGTGCATCTCTGAGCAGAGCTTGCTGCCCACGCACAAAGCTCCCAGCCCCGACAAACAGCTGAGAAGTTTTTTATGAATGAGGGAAAACCTGAAGACACACAACTGAAACCCCCCCTCAAACCAGGGAGAGAGAGACTCGAGGGGGAACACACACCCTAGGCAGAACCGGCAAAAGCCCCCTTTGGCTTCCCCCACCCACCCACAGAAACTGCTCCCTCCCCACACACACACAGACTCTGCTTCCCCCCCACACACACACAGGAGAAAAATTATAGATTAAAGCCCCCAAAGGGGTCTTACTGTGGCTGTCTTCTGTTCCATCAGGAGGGGCTGGGGAGGACTGGCTAGTCCAAGACGATTCCATTTAGGCACGGGACGTTTTGCTCTGCAGGAGATGCATACAGGATCCCATTCATCCCAATAGGGGAAAGGGGAAAGCCCATATCTCGGGACCCCCTGACCCAATGTTTACAAAACTTAAGAAGGATTGTCTGAAGCTATGCTGAAAGTTTGGGGGCTGTATCCCCCAAAATGTGCCCCCTGCAGCCACGGAAATGGAAAAGGGGGGGAGGTAAAAGGTGTGGAGCCCATATCTCGAGACCCCCTGACCCAATGTTTACAAAACTTGGGTATCTTAAGAAGGCTCATCTGAAGCTCCACTGAAAGTTTGGGGTCTGTACCCCCCAAAATGCGCCCCCTGCAGCCATGGAAAGAAAAAAGGGGGGAGCCCATATCTCGGGACCCCCTGACCCAATGTTTACAAAACTTGGGTGGTCTCTTAAGAAGGCTTGTCTGAATCTCTGCTGAAAGTTTGGGGTCTGTACTCCAAAAAATACGCCCCCTGCAGCCACAGAAAGGAGTGAATGTGCACAAGCACCCCCCCATACACACACACGAGGATTTCCCTCTCTCTCTCTCTCTCTCTCTCCCCGGCCCGGCCGCACATTAGCTGATTCCTCCAGTACTCAATCCTGACTGATTGGCCAGAAGAAGGCCCAGCTTGGCCACCGATTGGCCGGGGGAGGAGAATGCTGCTTACTGACGGTTATGCTGCTTACTGACGGCCCCGAATTGGCCGGATTTATTCGTGAACTCCCGAACTCACTGAATTCGCCCCCCCCCGGTTGCCCCCCATTTTTGAGTTAGGTTCCTCCCGAACTAAAAACCACCGAATCGGGAAATTCGGCTGTTTTTCAGTTCGGGCTGAACCGAATCAACAGCCCTAATGAGCATTCAAATTAACAAGCAGTTAATTTCTTAGGCTATAGGAGGGAGCAAGTAATTCATGGTCATGGCACTAGTTTAAAACAGATTAATATCTCTTGAACTGGGAAGAGATTGATTTGTGTATGCTTGGCTTTCTGCAGAGCTTTTCCCCCTAGCAGCAACAGGTTCCATTAAGTTTATTTTGTGAGCTGGGGAAATAAGCCATATGGGAGAGAATACTGGGAAAAAAACTCTTGGGGGAAAAATTGTGTGCTTTCACAGATTGATTTTTTTCCTCTCCCCTTCCCCGGTGCCCTGTTTGTAGCCTCCTCCTTGCCACACTGCTCTTGAATGTCCTGTAATAATCTAAAGAAGCTTTTAGGTGATGTAGGGGGAGGGAGACAAGAATCTTCTCCCATAAGTATGTGCAGAAATATCTTCCACTCATGCAGGGATACCTTTCTATCCAAACTCCAGAACATAATAGCTAAGCCATGACACCTGATGATCCTAGCATGCCAGTCTATCCCAGGGCCCATTCTTAGCAAATAATACACCATTTTCCTTACTCCTAAGGGAAAATAGGGCGAAGCTGACCTATTGGTATGGTTCTTCATAAATAATAGGTTTGGTTTTTCCCCAATATCTTAAGCATCTAGGTGATAATACATTAGCAATACATTAGCAATTACTCCCACATTATCCATAACTTTGCTTATACAATATTCTTATCTTGAAGGGGTGGTAAGCTTGCATATCAATTTTTGTATGCTCTGTCCACAATTTCTTTGCCTTATTATACTTTCTATCCCATACATGCTCTTTCACCATAAAGTCTCAGAGCATTTATTTACTAAGGCTTACTCCTAGGCAAGTGTGTACAGGGTTACAGCTCTGCTACTCATTAAAATGTATAAATAGTATTAAGGACCAAGCATTGTTAATGTTTCTAGCTCCATGTTTTCACATATTCATTGAGGATTATTTCATTGAGGATTATTATGAATTCATTGAGGATTATTATGAATTCTTTGAGGATTATTTTCATTTGGTATCTCTACTATATAGGCTTCTTTTATCCAAAGAGTTTAAAAGTAAATGTTAAAAATGAATGAACATTTCCCCCCCTCTAGTATAGCATTTGCAGTTACTGATTCTGAATTTTCTCATTTTAGAAAAAAATAAATGATTTGTAAGCAGGTTTTCATCTTGGTTCTTAAAAAAACTTGGTCCTGTTTCATGTTTCAAATAGCTAGATGAAGATGAAGATTTTGAAGGTGATCAGAATAAATCAAAGATGGGGCGAAAAAAGGCAGCATATTCTGGAGGCTTAGTTTTGGATCCAAAAATCGGTAAGACTTGTCAGTTTCACAGTAGATCAAGCCATAGGTAATGAAGAGATAAACTGAACTACTTGAAAGCAAGCCATTCTATCAGTTCAGACCTTTCTTTGTAAATACTGTACTATTGGGAGTCTTACAGGCAGAGCACTGAAGCAGTGCTGTGCGTTGTACAAGTGCTGTTGCTGTTTCAATTTTGAAAATACATAAAAAGGCATTGTTAATTGAGAGAATAGTGTATGCTTGGGTCAATGTGGAGGAGGAAAATGCATGCTTTATAGTGTTTAGACCTAATTGAGCTGTTGCATAGAAATACATTTTCTTATATCAGTGGAGTTTCTGGAATGAGAAATTGTATACAAATTTGTAGATGTCATATAAAATGTACACAGCATATAAAATGAAGAGAAATTGGGGCATTCAGTTGATTATAATTAGGTAGATAAATATAATTGTAATGAAACCATAGAAAGGATAACTTTTTGGTTTGCATTCCATTGCATTCTATTGTGAAGATTGTCCTTGTTGATGAGTAAAGAAACCACTTGCATGGTGTTTAGAATAGCAGCTGGCACTGAAGTATAACTTAAATCAATCATGAACTTGCTGCTATGAAAGTATTATACACTTTGCTTTGGGGTGAGGGCTGGGGAAACCAGTTTGTTATATGGCCCCTGCGGGGCCGGTGCTACCATTAGGTGAACTAGGTGGTCGCCTAGGTTACAGGCCTCAGTGGGGTGCAGAACTGACCTGAGGGGCTCAATTTTAAACAAATGAGTTTCTTGAAAAAATACAACTGAAAATTTATATATTTTATTTTAATTACCACAGCAATGCTATGGAATATAATTAATTATAAAGTCTTATAAAAAGTTTTTTATATCCTGTGCCCCCTACCACCTGCAAGAGTCCCAAAGGCACCAGCCACTGCGGTCTGCCTCCTGGGGTTATAAATCAGGAAACAAGGCTAATGCACAGGCAGCAGTGGGGGAGAAAACCTATTGGGCACCCCCAGCAGGATAAGGAGAATGGTCCTCTCAAAGGACAATCAAGCAGCTCAAGAGGTCACCCTAACATTTTTAACAAGGCATTTCCTAATAGGTAAAACAAATACCAGAAAACTGTACCATAAATGGGCTAGTTGGAGTAATTATTAAGGTGAAAAAGATGCTAGTGATTTGTAGATATTTGAATAACAGCAGTATGGTATGGCTTTTGGTAGGCAATATAAGATCATTAACTCTAAAAAAAAGGCAAACTTTATGAATTATATCATCCTGCTTTGAGATAATGTTGCTGGTCACTGTTGCATTACAAAATAGTCTAGGAGACTCAAAGTTATCCCAGAAGGCTCAATGAACTTGAGAGGAGCAAGCCTTACTGAAACTACTTTTTTTAGCTCTCCAAAGAGGCGGCTAAAAGAAGCAAGCAAACAAAATAAAAACTGCAGAGAAAAAGTATCTCCTTGTCAAGTACAACATCATTGTTCCTCCTGTTGTCTTACAACAAGCAGGAGAAGGAAGGGGGGGGGGAGTAGAAGCCATTCTGTTGTGCCAGCCAGGAGAAAGGGTGGGGAAACAGCTTCCAATGCTGCAAAAAGAAACTTTTCAGCAATTTGAGGAAGCAAAGGAAAAAAGGCGGGAAACAGCCTGCAGAGCTAAGAAAATAAACCATTTCATACAGCAGACCATACCCCAGCAACACCAAGAGGAAAGCCAGAGTGGAAAACACTAACATCTCCACAGCTATTCTGCTGTGTCTGCAAAGAAATGGGTGGAAAGACAGTTTCATGGCTGCAAGAAAGGAAAGGAAAGCAGGGAAATTCTGTTGTTGCATTGTGCAGGGCAAGTGCAGGGGAAAATGTGCTGAGAAGCAAGTACAGGGGAAAATGTCTCTGCACTAAGAACTCTGCAACTGCTCCCACACCTTTCCCTGAAGCTATATGAATGCCCTACTTACAAATCAGCAGTAACAACCTCTTGGACGCAGCAACTGTGGCTCCAGTTGATCTCAGCCACAGCAGAGGCTGAGGTGGCAAACTAGATTAATTAATGGGAAAGGGGGCAGTGGAAGGAGGACTAATACTCAGGATACAATTGTGGTAAAGTCTTCAAGAATCCTCTAATCCAATAGTTGATCTATTCCACCAGCAGCAAAGCCTCTAGTGGTCACATAACATGGGTTGACATACTATAACCTCACTATTTCTCACTATGATGGGCTAGCTTCATTCCCATGCAACATGCTCCACCCTAAACCCAACTGCCTCCTGGTCTTACTTGGCTTGGACTAAGTGGGTTTGTGCTAACTACAGTCCTGGCTTATCCCTGGACTGATCTTAAACTTATTTAGAAAATATAGTCATTTTTCTAGGGAGCTATGGCTGGTAAAAAATGACCACCTGGAGCTCAGTTCTCCAAATGAAAGGCAGAAAGAGCTAAGGAGCAAGCAAAGCAAGAGGGGTTCTTCTGGAAATACCTTTTTACTCAGAAAGCAATTAACAAGAAAATGACTACACCCTTGTTGAAACTACACCACTGAGGAAGCTGTACGTGGTGCTCCTGCTACAAATGATATTTTAACTCTAATACAGAAGTTTCACAATTTGGAGATATTTCAGTAAAACACACAGAGGAAAAAGAGGATTTCAAGGAAAGTGAGAGTACTGCAAAGAGTGTAAAAGAAGATGGTATTGTGCCCAGCTTGAATTACAGTGACCCTGGTAACTGGCCTAACAATCATAGTGATAATTTGCGACAGCTTATAGTACAACATGGACCACAGAAGCTTGTATCATGATTTCCCCAAGGACTAAAAAAACCAGAAGATTTTCTCTTATGCAAGAGAAACAAGAGGAGACTAGCAAATGGTGATATATTCCACCTCCTAAGATTTTTTTTTTTGCTGTAGATTGTAGAGTTATCCACCATTTCTTTCGCTGAACAAAGACCAGGTTCAAAAAACTGGAAGAACATTAGAGCAATCCTGTCTTCACATGAAAGGAATACTCTCCATTTAGAAAACTTTCAGATCTGGAGAGAACTTGAATGGTGCTTATCTAAAGGAAAAACAATTGATGATATTAACCAGCAGAAAATTAGGCAAGAAGAACAATATTGGCAACAAATCTCGGAACGCTTGATTGCTTTGGTCAGAGTTCTTGGCATTCCGTGGTACAAGTGAAAAGTTGTACAGTGCTAACAATGGAATTTTTTTGACATTTGTAGAATAGCCCTTTTTGATCCTATCATGAATGAACATTTGCGCAGAGTTGAAGATGAAGAAACAATGGTTCACTACTTAGGAAAAGGTATGCAAAATGAGCTATTACAGCTTCTAGCTGGTGTTATAAAGCAGAAAATTTTAGCACTTGCAAACTCAGCCAAATATTACTCAGTTATTCTGGACTGCACACATAACGTTAGTCATACTGAACAATTGACAATGATTATACATTATGTCGATGTAATCAAGCCATTTGACAATGAGATATCTGAGCCTGAGGTTATGATAAAAGAACATGTCTTGGGATTTGCTCCACTAAAGGTGACGGCAGGTGCTTTTATGACAGAAACTCTTTTTGGACAGCTTGAGGAAATGGGATTAGCACTTGAGAATCTGCGTGGTCAAGGTTATGATGATGGGAGTAATATGAAAGGCAAAGAAAAATGGCATACAAAAGAGAGTCCTGGAGATAAATCCACGTGCCTTTTTTGTGCCCTGCAATGCACACTCTTTAAACTTGATAGTCAATGATGCTGCTAAGTGTTGTCTGGAAGCAACTAGTTTCTTCGGTTTGGTTCAAAATATCTATAATTATTTCTCTGCATCAACTCAGCTTTGGCAAATTCTAACTAGCCATGTATCAGCCATAACTCTTAAGCCATTGAGTCAAACAAGATGGGAGAGTCAGATTGATGCTTTGAAACCACCGAGATATCATCTTGGTACTATATATGACGCTTTAATTGAGATCTTTGATGACATGGACCTAAAAGGTTTATCTGGAAATACTTCCCGAATTGAAGCTAAGCCCCTTGCTGATGTGATCTGCTAGTGGTGTCCCTTGTTACATGGTACAACATCCTTTTTGAAATTACTCTTACAAGCAAGCTACTACAAAATAAGGAAGCTAAGTGGCGCAGAGTGGTAAACTGCAGTATTGCAGTCCAAAGCTCTGCTCACGACCGGAGTTTGATCCCAACGGAAGTTGGTTTCAGGTAGCCAGCTCAAGGTTGACTCAGCCTTCCATCCTTCCGAGGTCGGTAAAATGAGTACCCAGCTTGCTGGGGATAAAGGGAAGATGACTGGGGAAGGCACTGGCAAACCACCTCGTAAACAAAGTCTGCCTAGAAAATGTCAGGATGTGACATCACCCCATGCGTCAAGAATGACCCGGAGCTTGCATAGGGGACCTTTACCTTATAAAAGCCAATTACAAGTGACCAAGAAGTACCTTGTGGGCTGCAGGTGTGGTGAGGGATTTCAACAAGTTTTGATTAATGGTACTGAGATCGCAAAGGAGCTAGAAATGCTATCAAACTTGGACACAGAACAAGTTAGAAAAAGGAGAAAGAAACAGCAGTTTGAGTATGAGGCCCAAGAAGAGACACCACAAGATCCAAAGCAGAAATTCAAAGTAAGTTTCTATTATGCTGTTTTAGACATGGCCATACAACCTGTTGAAGAGAGATTCCAACAGCTACAGCAATATAATATTTGGCTTCCTGTATGATATATACAGTATCAACAAAAAAATCTTTTGAAGATGTACTTAAGGCCTGCAAGAATTTGGAGAAATTGTTAATGCACAATGGACACAAAATTTGCAAAGGAAAAGGCACGCAAAATGAGATTTTGATGTGTCTGAAATTGAAACATTCAAGTGAGTTAAATTTTAACACCTCAATTCATAGGATTGTTCAAATGATTTGTGTGCTAAAACTGTTTTGTACTTGAGAAAGAAAATAAAAGATTATTGCATTACTTATTTGCACATTTTTTAAAAATATTTAGCAATTTCAAGTTTTGTGCTTTTATTTTTTCTAAAGGACATCTTTTTTTGAAAATTGGTTAGCAATGGGCCCCCCATAAGTATTTAGCCTTGCCTAGGGCGCAAAAAAGCCTGACGCTGGCCCTGGGTCCCTGCTCCCCATTTTGTCTGACTTAAATGATGTTGAAGTAGAGGCCAAAAAAGATTCAAACTAATTTAGAAGTCAGAAGTAGCTAGTGATGCGCCGAATCCATATTGGTACAATGTATTGGTGGATGTGTCACACAAAAAACCCTGATAGTTCCATACTTTGCTTGTAGGCATTGTTTTTGGGATCTTAATGCATATGTAAAAATCTCTGTCTAATTTCTAATCACTGGATGCTTGAAAAATTTTCAGTGTCTCCTTTTAGTGGTGATAACTGTAAAAAAAGGTATCCTATAGTAACATAGGAGCTTTCTGTTCAACCCTGGATAGTTTCACAGGGTTGGATCGTTCCACTTCTGACAAATCTGAGTCACTCATTCATGTAATATTGACTGGTATAATATTTTGAAATACTATTTTATCTCAACTGCAACTCTGAGTGGATCCCATGGATAAACAGCCTCAACCATATCGATTATGATGGCACTACAAGTTTTTTCTTTCATGTAGAAACAGCCAACATCACCCCCCAATTCTTCTACATTATAGATTGATGTACTTGTCTAGGTGTAAACTGTGCAGTATTAATGAATGTAACCTGAAATCTGATTTTGGTTTTTTTTTTTAATTTCAGGCTTTTATGACAAGTTCATTCTGCTTCTTGACTTCAATAGCTTGTACCCTTCAATTATCCAAGAGTTTAACATATGTTTCACGACAATTCATAGGGTATCGTCTAATATGCAAAAAAAGGCAGAGGTATGTATTTAGTTTGATAGTCATTTTAATATTTGATTTATGACAATTTAATGCATATGAGCTGGCTCTGAGTGGATTATGTTAGATTTAACTTTAGCTGTAGCATAATATTTTGGTGATGAGGAAAATGTTCTAATGTTTTTCATATACTTCAGTGTTTCATCATTTTGATGGCAATAGAAATACTATGAATTTTTCTTGTTGTCTTACTTTATTTGTTTGATTTATTAAAACATATCTCTCCTTTCCTTGTGGCTCAAGGCAGCTTACAATAATAACATTTTCTGTTCAAACCAAAATAAAACAGCAAGCCCCAAATCTCCCCCCACCTTTAAAAGATACCCATTGTTCAAACCCCCTCAAAAGCCCTGGCAAACAGGCATTTCAGTGCCTCCTGAAAATCTCCAAGATCTGGAGCCAGAATGGAAAAGGCTTGGGCTCTGGTTGATGCCAGATGGGCTACCCTAAGTGGTGAGGATAGCCAATAGATGGCTGTCTGATAACTATAGATAGCTCATGGGGACATATGGAAGGGGATGGTCTTCAAATGTATATAATGTTTGTGTTCACAGTACTTTACATTATCACAAGTCCTTACAACAGCCCTGTAAGATAAACTGTTATTTATCTTCGTGGCTTCTGTGCAGGCCCACATGGATTTTCAGCTTCTAGAAAGATCGGCTCCATAGAGCGTTCTCCTTCCCCTTTGACAGGGCCGTGTTTTCCTCCCCAAACAGTTACATGACAAAGGGGGAGGGAGCGCTCTTCCCTCAGTTCTCTTTCTGCTGCTGCAGTGAGAGAATGTGTTTCTACGATCAGTTCTATTTTACCTCAGACAATTTCTGTCAGAATGGATGACCCTAAACAGTCTAAGAAGGGAGCTGTCTTCAAAAAGTGCCACAAATGCAGTATGAAGATGGCAAAAACGATGTGCATTCTGGCTGCCTGATATGTCTTGGGGAGGGCCATATTCCATCGACTTCTAACTCTTGTGCCCTGCTTACCCCATATGCGCATCAGGAGAGAGCGCCCACTTAAAGGCCTATCTATATGAGCAATCCTTGGGTCCTGATGTCTCCTATGCTACTGGCACTAAAGAGGAGACCATGTCGGTTATTGTGCTGGCCAACCAGGGCGGGGGTGCTGCCGAGGCTTCTACAGCTGACAGCCGTACTAACTTAGGACAGGTGGTGAAAGGGCAATCCAGTCAACAGTCCAAAGGTCAATCAGGGAGAAAGGCAGTCAGTCAAGGCAAGAGGCAGGTGCAAGATCAAACCGGTCCATGGTCGGGCAAGGAGTCTAGAGGTTTTCAAGGTTGAGGAACAGTCTTGGTCAGTACACAATAGGCCAGAGTGAAGCTTAACAGGTTTGCAATGCGTTGCTTCCACGGCTTCCTACTGACTCAGCCCTCCTTAAATACTTGCATCTGTCTGAGGGAGACAGCTTGTGTAACCACTGACAACATGTGCATATGTTATACTAGTCAGCAGTTTGTATAGTAGATGAAACTGATCTAGTTGACAGTAGTGTCATGTGACTGAGCCAGCCTGAACCGGCTTGAACGGCCAGAAAGGGAATTTCCAGGATGACTCAGTGACACAGCAAATGTATATGATTGGTTGACAATGTAACTGTAATTGTATATAAGTCCATGAGTTACATGCGGAAGTGTGGTAGGAGAGAAATTGATGTATGGCGGAGCAGTTTGATACTGAGAACCGTGAATTGGACTGTGTAAATACTGTAAATAAATTGTACATAGCAGAACTGGTGTTGACTGAAATTGCTGCCAGGTATACTCCTGCATTAAAGCTCAGCAGCGCACATCAGGGTTATAGGCCCAGATTGACTGCGCTGAGAGCTGAAGGTTCTACTGGAGTTGGTGAGCAACTATTTTGTGAATGTCTACGGAAGCCAGTGACGCTGAGGACCTGGAAATACAGTCCGGTGATATATCAACTGAGTCTGACCGTGAGTCGGAGGAGGAACCAGAGGAGGATAATCAGCAACTGCCGGTGAGCGAGGAAGCCATGGCACAAGCTATTTTTACCTTGATGGTTGATAAACTGACTGCAGATAATTATACCGTGTGGTCATTGCGCATGGAACATTATCTCAAGCGGGAGTCATTGTGGACGTTTGTGGATTCTCCCCCACAAGCTCCTACCCCAGACGACTGTTGAAGGATCAGAAGGCTTTAGCCACGGTGATTTTAAGTGTTGCTGATGACCAATTAGTCCATGTAGTGGGCAAGGGCACGGCGAAGGAGGCTTGGGATAGTCTCAAGACTGTCTATGTTCAAGACACGGTCGATTCCCTTATATCGCTGATGAGAAGGCTCTACAGGACTGTAATGCAACCTCAACAGACGGTGAGAGCACATTTAAATTCCCTAGCAACCTATTTCCAATTGTTGGCACAGAGGGGAAAACAAGTTTCCGACCAGGACCAAGTATGCATTGTGCTGAGTTCCCTGACTGAAAGGTTTGACCCGCTCATATCAGCGTTGGAGTCCATCGACGTGGCAAAGTTAACGTTAGGATATGTAACGGGGAGATTGCTTGAGGAGGAGGCTCGTTATCTACAACGTGAGATGGCAGTCGTCCAGACCGGGAGCAGTGCCAAGTCAGAGGGAAGACGTGAAGCAAGTCACAACAGCTGCGTACCCAAGGTCGTTGATACCTGCAAACCGGCAAACGTAGCATTGCGTGTGTGGGGATGTTTCAACTGTGGAGCTACAAATCACCTAAAAAGATTTTGTCCGGCAGCTAAGAAAGGCAGAGGAGGGAAGAAATCTTCATCTGACTACAAGCAGCAGGCAACATTGGTGAGATTGGCTACAAGGAAGAGACATGGATTATTGACTCTGGTGCTTCACAAATTTTTGTTAATGATGAGAAACGTTTAACGAACTCACATCAATCGGCTTTAGGACATGTAAGCTTGGCAGATGGGCGTTCTGCAACTGTCACATGCCAAGGAAGTGTGATGTTTGAAAACTTGCAACACTGTTTTGAAAATGTTCTTTGTGTACCCTCTCTTGAGGATAACCTACTGAGCATAAGTGTGTTGGATGCAGCTGGATTCAGTGTAATGTTTAAAAATAAATGCTGCAATATTATGAAAGATAACAAGGTAATGGCAGTAGGAAAACTAACAAACAGTGTGTATGTACTTGAGAACAAGTCAGAGAAAGCACAAACTGTTGTAAATAAGAGTCCACATCACAAATGCATTCATTTATTGCATCGTCGGCTAGCTTATGTTAGTTGGGGCACCTTAAATAAAACTCTTGCCCTGCTAGGCAAAGAGAAAGTGGAAGGATGTAAATCTTACCTAGATTGTGATGTGTGTAAGCAAAGTAAAGCAAAGGCACATCCAGTGGCTAAGAAAAGTGAGAGAATAACTGATACTCCTTTAAAACTTGTACACACAGATTTAGTGGGTCCATTTCCAAACAGCATATCTAAGAGGAAATCCATGCTTGTATTGGTTGATGATTCCACAAGGTTCACATGGGTGTATCCACTGGTAAAGAAATCTGAGGTGTGTGAAACAATAAAAATGTGGGCCACAAATGTGCAAAGACAGCTAAGCCACAGTATTTGTAAAATCTAAAGTGATTTTGGTGGTGAATACATGTCTGGTGAATTAGCTAAATGGTTCAAAACTCAGGGAATAGAGCATAGAATTGCAAATGTTGCTATGTCTCAGGAGAATGGAGTGGCTGAAAGAAAGGCTGGAATACTACAAACTATGATTAAATCAATGTTAGTGGATGCTGAATTGCCTATATCATTCTGGGCAGAGGAGGCAAAGAATACTTGCTAGATATTGAATAGGGTTTGGACTAGTGCAACAAACAATATTCCTTACAGGGCGCTGTATGGGAAAGATTCTAGCTTGGATCACATAAGAATTTTTGGTACTAAAGCATGGGTTAATATTCCTTTGAAGCAACTCAGAAAAGGTGGTGCCAGGGCCAAGAAATTAACATTCCTGGGATACCAGACAAGAAGGAAATCTTACAGATTTGCAAATAGTCAAAATGCACTGATTTTTAGTCGCTCAGCTAATTTCTGTGAAGATGTAAATTGGGCCAAAGTACATGCTAACCAGTTAGCATCTAGTGTATTATTACCTATGCATGATGTTTCTGATAATATGCCAGAGGTAAAACAGGAGGTACAGGCAGAAGTACATTCAGATTCTGAGAGTGTGCAGAGTGCAGACCAAAGTACAGATCAGAGGGAAGTGCCTAGAGTATCCTCTAGATCAACTAAAGGTATTCCCCCTCAGAGGTATGGAGTGGTAGCAAATCATGTGTTTGTAAAAGTGCCAAATGATTACAGTGATGTGTTAACCATGGATACTGAGGATAAAAATGCTTGGCTGCAAGCCGTGGAGGCGGAATACAACTCATTAGTAACGAACAAAGTGTTTTCATTATCTGAGTTGCCAGCAGAAAGAAAAGCGATAGGATGTCTGTGAGGATCCGTCCCCTCGGGCCCCTCCTCTTAGCCCCGCGGCCTGGCCGGCTTGACTTGGAGAGGGCTTCCTTTGGCCTCAGAATGGGCCTCCTGAGAGGATTTCCTTTCCTCCTCTTTAGCCCACGGTCCGTTCCTGCTCCTCTGAACCACACCAGCTCCAGGGACGCCCGGCACCGCTTCCTCCCTGGCCTTCCACCCCCTCCCCGTCATATAGCCAGCCAGGCCCTCCGGGGTTCCACCCCTTTCCCACCTCCCCTCCTGTCTGACGGGCTCCACCAATCAGCCCCTGGCAGCTTCGTCCATCCGCCCTCCCCCTCAGGAGGGCTGCGGCCCCGCCCCAGCTGATCGGCGGCTCGTGCTCTGCCGCTCCCGCTCCCGTCCCTTCGCCCCTCCGGCCCTTTCCAGCCCGGCTCCTCCTCTGCCGGGGGACTTCGCCCCAGCGCCTGGGCCGGCGGAGGCGTCGCCCCGCAAACCCTGCCAATACCGGGCGGCGTTGCCGAGTCGCTCGGCCCCAGCCCTCCCGGCCAGGCCGGCAGTTCTCCCGGGGCTCCCGCGGGCTGTGGCACTGTTGGCCCTGCCCCCTTTCCCCCATCCGGCTTCGCCTCCTCCTGCCCGGTAAGTGCGCCGCCGGGCAGTCCCGCGCCCGGGGCTAGCCTGGGTGCGGGACAATGTCGTTGGTTGTTTAAGCTTAAAAACTTGCCAAATGGAGATGTTAAATGCAAGGCGAGACTTGTAGCGAGAGGTTTTTTGCAGATAGAAGGGCAAGATTATTATGAATCGTATGCACCCACAATTCGCATGGAAACGACTCAAATAGCCTTGACCAAGGCAGGAGCAGATGGAATGCTTGTAAATCATTTTGCTTTTGACACTGCTTATTTGAATGCACCCATAGAGGAAGAGCTGTATCTAGAGCAGATTCCAGGGTTCAAATGTCAGAATACTCAAACAGTGCTGAGATTGCACAAGGCATTGTATGGTTTAAAACAATCAGGACGTGCCTGAGATGCTTTAAAACGGAAAAGATGCTTTAAAACGGAAAGGTTTTAAACAGAGTGTGTCAGATCCGTGTCTGTACAGTATGGATATATGTAATCAAACCTGTTACTTGTTTTTGTTGATGATGTTTGTCTAATGTATCATAACAAGGAACAGTTGAAATGGTTTGAGAAAACAATACAAGAGACATTCAAACTGAAGCATCTAGGGCCAATTCAAAATTACCTGGGAGTGCAAGTAACCAGAAATGCAGATGGTTGGTTTGAATTGAGCCAGGAAAAGAAAATCAAGGAATTACTGATCAAATATGGCATGAGTGAAGCTCATGAAGTATGTACCCCAATGACAACTAGCTATAACAGAGAGCCTGATAGTGAATTGTTCAATCAAAAGCAAGTGTATCAATCCTTAGTAGGGTCACTGCTGTATATAAGTTGTTGGACAAGGCCAGATATTTGTATAGCTATACACTGGTTGTTTAGGAAACTTGCTTGTCCATATCAAAAGGATTGGGTGGCGGCGAAGAGAGTTCTCAGATATTTAAAGGGGACCATGTCACATAAATTGGTGCTGAAAGCAGATAGAGAACCAGCATTGATGGCTTATAGCGATGCGAGTTGGGGAGAGTACATTGATGGGAAATCAACATCAGGGTATGTACTATATGTATTAGGAGCATTGGTGCAATGGAAGTCAATCAAACAGACTCATGTATCTACAAGTTCATGTGAAGCGGAATATTCAGCTTTGAGCGATTGCTTAGTTCAAACTGAATGGTGTAAACAATTACTATATGACTTGAATGTAGAATGTGAATTGCCAATACTAATAATGTGTGACAACACTGCAGCACAGCAGTTAGCGCATGATCAAGGTGTGCATACTAGGAGCAAGCACATTAATATCCGTTACCAGAATGTGAGAAATGCTGTGAGTAAAGGGTTTGTAACATTACAGGATTGTAATTCTGAAGAAAATGTAGCAGATGTATTTACAAAATGTTTATCTGCTGATAGGTTTCAATTCCAAAGCTAAGTCTTAATAAACTTTGACTAGGGAGGCGTGAGGTGCATATGTTATACTAGTCAGCAGTTTGTTGTTCTAGCAGGACCCGGCCAACTTTCCTCCAACGAGACACAAGATACATCTGTTCCAGATGTCTCCCAGCTCCATTGGCACCTTTCTTGATGTTCCAGGGTCAGGCGGTGTCTGGTCTTCCCCAGGCTGCTCTTCAGCCAGTGATTTTAAGGTCTGGCTTGGCAATGAATCACCATTGGCTGCTTCCTCTGTCAGTGTGGGTGGGGAAGGTGGAATCTATCACTGGCTCTGGTCTTCATCCATCTCTGAATCTGTCGCAGGGCAGTCCCTGACAGTTATTTCGGTTCCAGTAGCCTTCACGCCTTCACGTCTTCAGCGCCTCTGGAGACCTTGGAGATGAGGGCTTCTTCGGCACCACCCGTTAAAAATGCAGTTAGGAAAACTGAGGGAAGAGTACTTCCTCCCCCTTCATCATGTGACCATTTGGGTGGGAAAACGCTGCCCTGCCAAAGGGGAAGGCTCTATGGAGCCAATCTTTCTAGAAGCTGAAAATCTTTCTCCTTGTCTGGCCTGCACAAGTGCAGTCTAATGTGTGCCTGCACAGACCACTCAATGAACAACAGTTACAGGTAAGTTCAACTCTGTTTTTTGTGATGCAGACAGAGAGGTTTCTGTTTTGAGTAGAATGGGCTGAATGCATCGAGACGCCAAACACTACGGTGAGCTGCTTCAACAGAAACAGCCTGGTTCAGATGCTTCAGAGCCTACATCTAACATTGTTTGGCAGTTTTGCTATTTATTTACAATGGTAGAGATAGATGTCAGGGCAAATATCCTGAGTTAAGAAGACAATAGGTTATTTGCTCCATTCTGGTGTCCCTGGGATACCTTAACCAGGGACCAATTTCTTTCCTGATTCCTTCAGTCATTCAGAAGTTACATGAAGATATCATTCTGAGATATCATTCTGAAGATATCATTCTGAGGGAGGGCATCTTGGCCATCTTCTGGTCACTAGGTGTGGGGGGAGGTAGTTGTGAATTTCCTGCATTGTGCAGGGGACTGGACTTGATGATTCTGGTGGTCCCTTCCAACTCTATGATTCTATGGTACCACCCCCACTCTTCCCAAGCCCTGGAGACCATGGTTGCTAAACTTTGTAATAGGAGACATGGCATTGTTTGCTTTGTTAGGATCTTTTGACCAGGATCCTACAAGAAGAAGCAGCCTAGGGTATAAGCAACTTGGAGAACTAGTCTATTTTGTTACCATTTGTCCACCAGCACTAAGTGACACCATTTATCAAGTTTCTACAGGATAGGCTGAATAATTGTTTTGGCACCCATACTGTGAAACACTGAATTTCAGTTATTGCCAGCATTCTTAGTCCTAAAAGGAGCAAGTCTGCTCTCTCAGCCCTTTAAACCCATTTCAGTCTGGCTTGGTCTAGGACCAGAGTAATTAAAAAAATCATCTTCTCTTGCCTGAAACCACCTGTCAAGATTGGCCTTGCTGTGTGTGCAGTACCTTCTGGGAAAGATGGGTTGAAACCTAAGACCAAACCTTTTATGGTCACCTAGTCTATGCAGTACCCTCTCCACTGTAGCTTGGCTGGTGCTAGGTAAAGACTTCTTTCACCCAGGCATTGTGTTGATTATGTTGTCTTCTGTGGTGTTTTCCACCCCGTCTATTTAATTAATTTATTGATTGGTGCCTAATTATTCTAATTAATTTACTGAAAGGTTTCTGCTGAATTGGCTTAATGTGATTTTTATGCTGCATTTTTCTGTGTTGTGTTTTGATTTTAATAATTTTTATTTCATTTTTTTCTGTAAGTGACTTTAAACAACCATTTGAAGATGTTCCCAGTTAATCGTTTTTCCATAAATTCCCACATTGGTCTCTATTTCTTAGATTTCCTATTGGGGATGTTAACTAAGTTCTCTCACTTGAGTGTACTTTGAGTCTTTAGTTGCATGACTGCTTTGGAGCTGTCACTCAAAGCATTTTGCTTTTAGGGTCTTAAAGCTTAGCAGCAATGATGGCCAAGCTGCCTTGTAGTTAGCTCAGATGCTCCAAGCTTTCTTAGATAAAATCTCAGGATTTTTTCGAGAGTTTTCTTCTGGATTGTAATGTTGAGGTACTATAATTTTGTGGAAGCTCCATGTCAGACCCTCCTGCATCCCCTTTCCTGAAATTTATCCTTATGAGCAGGGGTGGCAGAGAAGGAGAGCTGGTGATTACTGTAGAGGCTGGTGGGCAAGTGTTGATGGTCAAGGTGGATGCTTTATCTGTAATGCCTCCCCAAACAAGTGAGTTAGGAGGCTGCATTTCTTCAGTTGGGAGCTATATTTCTTAATCTCTGTGACATGGATGCCCTGTGTAAATGACTAAGTCTTCCGCCACTGTTGTCAGCCCTCCATAAGAACATAAGAAAGACCCTACTGGATCAGACCAAGGCCCATCAAGTCCAGCAGTCTGTTCACACAGTGGCCAACTAGGTGCCTCTAGGAAGCCACAAACAAGATGACTGCAGTAGCACCATCCTGCCTGTGTTCCACAGCACCTAATACAATAGGCATGCTCCTCTGATACTAAGGAAAATAGGTATGCAGCATGACTAGTATCTATTTTAACAGCCATGAATACCCCTTTCCTCCATGAATATGTCCACTCCCCTCTTAAAGCCTTCCAATTTGGTGGCCATCACCATATCCTGGGGCAGGGAGTTCCACAATTTAACTATGCGTTGTGTGAAAAAATACTTCCTTTTATCTGTTTTGAATCTGTCACCCTCCAGCTTCAACAGATGACCTCGTGTTCTAGTATTATGGGAGAGGGAGAAAAACTTCTCCTTGTCCACTTTCTCCAAACCATGCATAATTTTATAGACCTCTATCATGTCTCCCCTTAGCCGCCTTCTTTCCAAGCTAAACAGCCCTAAGCGTCTTAACCGCTTCCCATAGGAGTCTTGACACTAAAGAACTATTTTCCAGCAAAGTCCATAAATATTCTACTTAGCTTTTTACAGAACCGTGTAACTTGTACCAGGTACTGAATACTGTGGCTACTGATATACAAATTGGGTAAATTCATGGAAAGTTCTTCCTGCCTTAAAAGTTTTATGATGAATGAATGTCAAACAATAATTTTGCAGGATGGAGAACAAGAAGAAATTCCAGAATTACCAGATCCAACCCTAGAAATGGGAATTTTGCCTAAAGAGATCAGGAAGCTAGTCGAGCGAAGGCGTCAGGTGAAGCAATTGATGAAACAACCAGACTTAAATTCTGACCTCTACTTACAGGTATATATAACAAGAACAAATATTTATTTAATGTATTTTTATCCCACCTTTCCTCCAAGTAGTGCAGGGTGGCACACATGGGTCTTTTTTTGTTAATTTTATCCTTGTAACATACCTGGGAGGTAGGTTAGGTTGACTGAGTGATAGGCCCAGTATGCTTAATGGCAATTAGGGGTTTGAACCCAGGTCTCCTTGGTCCTAGACCAACACTAGCCACTGATCCACCATGTTACTGTATATTTTGTCTTTCATGCCTTAGTTTGACTGCCAATTAGAAGTATTTAATGGAAAGAAAGGTGAGAGATTACGATTATAATTTTTTTCAATCAACTCATTGTCTTGACTGTGGGTAGTAAGATAAATGTATGTACAAAATGGCAGTAACAAAACATTCAATTTTCTTTAAACCAGTCTGTTGCATGGGTGTCTGGGTTAATTTGTTCTAGTCTGTCTGCCCCTAAGGCAAATGAGGTCACCTTCTCTGTTGACATCCTGCTTAGAAGTAAATACTCAGTTTAATTGTGGCTTGTCCAAAGGTCAAAACAAGAAAGGAGCAGTCAAACAAATGCAGCTTTTTCTTCCATAAAAATAGATTATGTAATAAGAAATTTCCTCCACAGTGCCCTCACCATAGATGCAATGCCTTAGTAAATGAAGAATGCTCCTAAAGCATCTATCTAGAACAACAGATGCATTTGTTGAAATTTATTTTTCAGCATTTATAAAATTTCCAGTTTAGCTTTTAGAAGGCTTGCAGGTTATATATACCCTATTAAATGCTAGTAATAATAATTTCATTTGTACACTCTCCAGTTCTTTGAGTATTATGGTGTCTCTTGATGTACCTTATAGAATTTGGGAAATATATTCTAGCTTCTAGGATCTTGACAATAAAATAGGGCAGGGGAGAAAATTGTAAGCCATTTTTTATCCATATTGAGGAGAAACATGGGTATAAATGAAGCAAATAAATAATTGAAACAGAACATTGGACTTATTTGGGGTTTTCTTCTCATCAACAGACTAGAAGGTATCCTTGAATAGGTTGTGCCACCTCCTTGTTCCGCGGACAGGGAGCATGCAGATATTTTGCAAAGGCATCCACTATCCTGAGGAGGAGCTCACCCCCTCACAATTCATTTCCTGCCATGAGGAAGATGAATCCACCTCTTGTGTAGCAGTCACAGATGATGATTGGCTTGTCCCTGAAGACATGTAACTGAAGATAGTGAGAGTGTGAAGGACAGGATAAATAAACTCCAGGTAGTCTCCCTATCAACCTAATGTCAGCTCTTGACCCAATGAACCAGAAATCACCACAGAGACAGTCAGAATCCAAGCAGATGGCTTTTACTGGTCAAATAGGTTATACAGTGCATATAGGATGACAGCTATGAGGGTCTGGCTCGTTAGTTGGCAATATAAGGCTTCAAAAAGGCGGGTGATTATAGAACACTCAAAGCATAAACAGAGCACACTTTCCCAGGAGTAGCGTTCCCAGACTTTGGTATGTGAAGCTGTCCTTGAAGTCTGGACAGTTCAGCAAAGGAACAGAGGCAACAGAGAAACCGAGATAACAGCCAGACATCCTGCTCCCCTTAAGGCCCCCTCCCATCCTGTAAGGGGGCTGGTCTGTCTGGGTAGGCAATGTGAAAGGCGTTGACGAGCTTGGGGGCGGAGACATCTCGTGCGCGAACCCACTCATCATAGGCAGGGGGGAAGTGTTTCCAGCGAACTAGGTATTGTAAAATTCCATGGTGAATACGGGAGTCTAGGACCTTGGAGACCTCGAAATGTTCTCCCCCCCCCCACCATTATGGGCTGTTGGGGAGGCAGTTCTGGATGCCACTGCGGAGAAGCAATATGGGGTTTCAGTAGGCTGATGTGGAAAACGGGGTGCACACGTCTTAAGGTTTTGGGGAGAGATAGTTCCACCGTGACAGGATTTATGATGTGAGTGATGGGAAATGGGCCAATGTACTTAGCGTTAAGCTTATGGCACGGTCGGGTGGAACGCAAATTCTTGGTGGATAGGTAGACCAGGTTACCTACTTGTGGATCCCCACCGGGGGACCAATGCTTATCGGCTTGTGCTTTGTATAAGCGCTTGGCTCGGGCAAGATTGCTAATCAGCCAGGGCCACGTAGTGCGGAGGGTGTGTGCCCAAGAGGCTATGTCGGCATCCCCCTCCCCTTCCACATCCTCCACAGGGGGGATAGGACCGAAATCCTGTCCATATATTGCATAAAATGGGCTGAAACCAGTGGACTGATGTACAGCATTATTGTAAGCATATTTTGCAAAAGGTAATAGTTCTACCCAGTTATCTTGGTGGTAATTGATATAACAGCGCAAATAACATTCAAGTACAGCATTAACACCTTCGGTCTGGCCATCCGTTTGGGGATGGTATGCACTAGACAATCCCTGCTCCACCCCCACCAATTGGAGAAAAGCTTTCCAAAACTTTGCAACAAAGCTACTGCCGCGGTCGCAGATTATTTTGCGCGGAAACGAATGTAGTCTAAAGACATGTGACACGAAGAGGCGGGCCAATTTCTGAGCGGAGGGGATCCCTGCGCATGGAACCAAATGTATTTGCTTGGAAAATAAGTCAGTGATAACCCATAGTACAGTTTCCCCCCCGCTGAGAGGGAGATCCGTCATAAAATCCATAGCAATCACTTCCCAGGGTTTGGAGGGTATTTCAAGCGGTTGCAGTAGTCCTGGGGGCTTGCCTTGAGATCGTTTGACTGTGGCGCAAATAGGACAGCTGCGAATAAAAGAGTCAATATCAGAACGCATTCCCCCCCACCAAAACTGTCTGCGCAACAAGTGAAGGGTCTTTAGAAACCTAAAGTGCCCTGCGGTTTTCATTCCATGGGCCAAGTGTAAGACGTCTTTTCGGAGCGCTTTGGGTACATACAGTTTTGAGTCTTTGTACCAAGAGTCCCCTTGTTCAATAACACCAGGAGGCAGGGTTTGATTAGAATGTTCCATAAGGCAGTGTTCCCGCAGGGACTTTATGAAAGAATCAGAGACGGGAACCCCCCCCTCGTTCAAAATAGTAGTAGGAGCATGTAGGGGGGTTGGCGAGGGGGAAACGCCGGTTCTTATCCTATATGCACTGTATAACCTATTTGACCAGTAAAAGCCATCTGCTTGGATTCTGACTGTCTCTGTGGTGATTTCTGGTTCATTGGGTCAAGAGCTGACATTATGACAGCTATCACTACAACTCTTCTTCAACGATCCCCTAGTCAGGCTAGAGCCCTGGAGGGTTCGCCTGCCACTCGGATAGGAGCTAGAAGGTCGCTCTCCGAGTGAACCGGGACTACTACTTCCTGGAACCCTGGAGTCCTCATGTGGGAATCCTACCCTTCTACAGGACATAGTCGCTGAACTTTTTAGGACTACTCTAGAGGCTTGCCGCTTGGAGGGACTGGTACAGACACAGTGGCAATCTCTAGTGAAAGTTCTCTGGATGTTAAGCTCGGATGATACTAATACTCGTTTAGATCTCCAGGATTTTGATCAGTTGCTGGATGATGCCCGGCTGGCAACTGAGGACTTACAGGTACTAACCGGATTATTGGACGAACTTATTGCCCGTGAGTCTCTCCCATTCACGGCCCCTACTAACCTGGGAAAAGGTACCATGGCAGGAGCCTCAGGTCTTTCCCTGATACCCGATGCAGCTAGTTGTCAAGCTGAAGCCAAGCGGGCCGCTGTCCATACGGCTCTCCTCTTTGTGGATTGTACAAAGGATACTACGGTAGCCACCTTAGCCCAACGTTTGGCCTCGACGTTTGGGGCCGACGCACCTGCTATCGCGGTTCGGATACAACCATTGCTGGGCGGGGAACCCGACCCCATACTCTCACTCCTGGAAACAGAACTTTTACCGCATGTTACCGCAACTGAAGCTCTGAAACTCGAAGCCCGAAAGGTTCTCGAGGATAAAGAAGCTGCTGAAGCGGCTAAGGCGGCGGCCGAAGCCCAAGCCGCAAGGGATAAGGAATTACAATTGGCTGCGGATCGTGCGCGGACCGGCGGTCGCCCTAAGGACACTGTAAAGAGCGGCCCTCCGTTAGGTCTGTCTTTTTCCCCAGTGTTTGTCCCGTCGCGCACGACCCAACGCGCACGCCGCCTTGCAGACCGACGCCAAGACTCCGGAGAGTCTGCAGATGAGGACCTATATGGGGACAGTTCTCAATGGGCCACGAGTTTCCGGACAAGTAAACCTCATCGTACCGGCGGCCCAGGAGAGGATGTTCACCTGTTACGAGCCCAGAATCGAGAGTTATCCGACCGTGTCAATCAACTCCAAGAGCTAATGGAACAAATGCTGCAGGACAACAGGCAGTTGCAGCAAGCCCTGATAGCCCAAGCATAGCCCGTCCCGGGTCAGGGGGGACCAGTCCAACCTCCTGCACCACCTCCACCTCCCGGAGCTCCCGTTTTACCTGCACCCGGAGCACCTGTGCAACCGGGTCAACCTGTGCAACCGGGTCAACCCATACCCGGTCCTTGGAAACAGCTCAAGTTGAAAACTACGTATGATGGATCTCTTGAAGCCCTACCCTGTTTCTTGCATCAGGTGGACAGTTACATGCGGGAACAGGGACAATTGTTCCCTACCGAGGACAGCCGGGTGCGCTACGTAGCTTCCCTTCTGACAGGCAAAGCGGCCGACTGGATGGTGCTCCAATTCGACACCCGATCCCGCTCTATCCGTTCCCTCAACAATTTCATGACTGCCTTACGTAGGAGGTTTGAGGACCCCTTTCTGGGGGAACGGGCCAAAGCCGAACTACTACAACTAAGACAGGGATCTACTCCAGTCCGAGAGTTTGCCGATGAATTTCAAAGACTGGCGAGCAAAATTGTGGGCTGGCCCGAGGCCACCCTAATTCACCATTTCAGGGAAGCCTTACACCCTGACGTCCTGAACTGGTCGTACATGCGGGGCGATCCCGACACTCTCGAGGATTGGATTCTATTAGCCGAAGAAGTAGAAAGCCGCCGGCGCTTCATTTCCCTTGTCCGCCAAAAACACAAGGAGAAAAGCGCCCCAAAGCCCCAGCCCAAGGCACCACCCCCCGCTATACGGAAGCCGACGCGTCCACTCCAGGATCGCGAAACCCGATTTCAAAGGGGTGCCTGCCTCATTTGTGGGGAACAGGGCCACTTCGCAGCGGTCTGCCCTTACCGCCCTGAACCCTTTCGTCCCAGCACGACAACTCGAGCTAGGGGACGACCGCAACGCAGAGGCACCGCGGCCACCCGCAGCGCAGCGCCGGGAAGACCCACACCCTCTGCACTTCACGCTGGAGACTCATCCGTTCTGCCTGCATCAACTGACCCAGCCAGGCCTCGGATTACAAGTGCCCCATTGGGGGACAACTTTCCCTCTTCGGACGAGGAGAACCCATGGACTTCTCCGGCTTTAAACCTGGAATCTCCCCTTGATTTGTCAAAAAACGGCTCCGGTCTGTGGTGAGTGGAGCGTCTCCACAGACCTCTGCAGATTCTCCTGCTAAACCGACAGCTCCCACCAAAGTAAAGGAAGTAGAAACCACCGTTTATGTAGACACCATTCTACAACATCACGAAGGTGGCCCCCAACTACCCGTTAAAGCACTTATTGACTCTGGTTGCAGTCGCACTCTCATAAGCGCAGCCACATTTGCAGCACTCAAAGTCGAGTCCGAGGCTTTACCAGCCCCCGTCCAATTTGCCCAAATGGATGGGAGCCATTTCAAAGGGGGTCCAGTTGATCATCGCACTATAGGGGTGGCGATGGGAATTGGCTCCCACTGGGAACAGATCGACTTTACCATAGCCCCTATTCGATTCGAGGTGGTCCTGGGAATTAACTGGATTAAAGGCCATTGCCCCAGTATCGATTGGGACACGAACACAATCTCCTTTAACAACCCTAAATGCGATCAGCACCGACAGCAAGTTGCGATGCTGTCTCCACCCGCTTCGGCATTACTCTCCGAGATCCCATCAACACCCACCCTCCCTGGGATATACCAAGACTTCGCGGATGTTTTTAACATTAAAGAATGTGATGCCTTACCCCCTCACCGGGCCACCGACTGTGCAATTGAAGTGGTGAAAGACTGCACATTAACCAAAAGTAAAATCTACCCAATGAGCACTTCCGAGCGCACTGTGCTTCGAGACTTTTTGGACAAAAACCTTGCCAGAGGGTTCATTCGCCCATCGAATGCTCCCAACTCAGCCCCCGCGTTTTTTGTCCGAAAAAAGGAGGGCGACCTACGCCTCTGCATTGACTTCCCAAAACTCAATGCAGTTACTCAAACCAACGCCTATCCTATACCACTAATTTCAGATATCTTGGGACAACTACAAGAAGGACGTATTTTTTCTAAATTAGACCTAGTAGAAGCCTACTACCGCGTCCGCATCCGAGTGGGAGACGAACCCCTCACTGCCTTCTCTAGCTGCTTTGGAATGTTCGAATTCCTTGTGATGCCCTTCGGGTTAAAAGGGGCCCCGGGGGTCTTCATGCAACTCATTAATGAAATCCTTCATGATTTGCTGTACCGCGGAGTAGTGGTTTATCTGGACAACATTCTCATTTATTCAAAAACCATGGACGAGCATGTCACATTGGTCCGAGAAGTTCTACACCGCCTACGCACCCACCAACTCTTCGCAAAGCTGGCTAAATGCGAATTTCACCAGAGCAAAATAACTTTCTTGGGATACATAATCTCCCACCATGGCCTTAGCATGGACCCGGACAAGGTCCGTTCCGTCCTCGAATGGGCACGTCCCTCCAACCGCAAGCAAGTACAACAATTCCTGGGCTTTGCTAATTTTTACCGCGGATTTATTCCAAACTTCGCCCAAATAGCACTGCCCATCACCGACCTTCTAAAAACCAAAGGTAAAGAAAACTCTGCCACGTTGCCCTCCGCTAAAATACTGTGGACTGATCAATGCCAAGCCGCCTTTGTAGCTCTCAAACGGCTTTCTCTCCAATATCTTCTGCAGATAGGACAGGGAAGGATACTTTCCAATCCACTGATGAGAAGAAACCGTCACAGTAAATTTAATACTTTGTTCTCCATCAGTAGAAGGGTATCCTTGTATGGGATATTAAAAGTTCTATTATCCTGTGTGGGCTAAACAGAATGGAGAGGATTTACTGAGGAACTTTCTTTTGGAGGATTCTTTTGCCAACCACCACCTCAGCTGAGGCAAATGTGTCCATTCTGTAGTGCCTTACAAAAGTGGAGGTGGGATGCTCAAGTTGCTGACCAACAGATTTCTGCAATGGATGTACTGGTGGAGAGAGCTTCAGAAGTAGTAGCTGCTCTTGTAGAATGGGCAGTGACCTTTGAGGGTGGCAGAATATACTGCACATCCCAAGCCTGGGAAATACATGCCTTGATCCCCTTGGCTGTGATTGACAAAGATCCCATGTTTCCCATGATGTTGGGTAAGAAGGAGATGAGCAAGGCATCTGAAGATCTGAAGGCCTGTGTTCTTTTAATGTACATGCGTTCTTTTAATATACATCTAACCTCTGCCAGTCACATTCCTTAGGATGGTACAGAATGAAGGAAGATGGGTCTTTGATCCTTGTGGAACATAGCTTTCCTTTGGTATATATGAAGCATTGGTGCGGAAGATCACCAAATCTTTCTGAAAAAAATACGAGTTCATCTCTGAAAGGGCAGCAAGTTTCAAAATCCTTCTGGCTGAAGTTATGGCTACATCGCCACTTCAGAGGCTTCGACCTGTACCACAAAAGCCTTTTCACAGTCAGGATGTTTCAGGACTGGCTCAGAGATAATCATTTTCTTTAATGCTTCAAAGGCTACCTGGCATTCATCCGTCCAGACCAGTCGGGAGGCTGGCAAAACAGCTGTGCTCCCCTTCCCTTTAGGTTTTTAACAGATTTGTGATGGGAAGCGCCACTTGGGCAAAGTTTTTGATAAATGGATGGAGGAAATTTGCAAAACCGAGAAGTTGTTGAAGCTGCTTCTGCGTTTTGGGCGGCTCCCACTCTACCACGGCCCATACTTTCTCTGGGTCCATGGCAAGGCTGTGGTGCAAAATCACATAGCCCAGAAAAGTCAGAGTGTTGATGGAACTCACATTTAGACACCTTGGCATACAGTTGATTGTCCCTTAAGCGTTTCAGCACCTCACTGACCAATTTAACATGTTCATCATAGGTTTTTGAATAAATCAAAATATCTAGATAAACAATTACTCCTTTAAACAACAAATCATGTAACACCTCATTAATCACTTGCATGAAGACACTAGGAGCTCCAGATAACCCGAACAGCATCACCAGGTATTCAAACATTTCAAAGCAGCTTGAGAAAGCCGTTTTCCACTCGTGGCCCTCCTTGATTCTTACACGAAAGTAAGCATCAGCCAAATCCAACTTGGTGAAGATGTGCCCTTCCCTCAATTGACTGAGTAAATCTGGAATCAGAGGGAGGGGATAGGCATTAGTTTGGGTGATAGTATTGAGACGCCGAAAGTCTATACACAAACGTAAGTCACCTGTTTTCTTTCGTACAGAAGAGGGAGCAGAGCAAGGAGCAGACGAAGGTCTAATAAACCCACGGGTCAGGTTCTTGTCCAAAAACTCCCGCAGGACTGTCTTTTCTTTAGGGCTCATAGGATAAACCTTCCCTGTGGGCAGCTTGCCTTCCCCTATTATTTCTATGGCGCAGTCTGTCTTACGGTGGGGTGGCAACACATCACATTCTTTTACATCGAACACATCTGCAAACTGAGCATATTCCCTCGGCAGCTCCCCCGGCAGTTGGGCAGGGCCTGGGTTCAGTTTGGGAGCACACCCAGCAGCAGATTCCCTGACTGCCACGCCGTGCTTTTGCTGCTCGCAGTGTGGCTGGGCAAAGGCTATGGTTTGTCCTTTCCAGTCTATGGTGGGGTCCCTGTAGCCAGTTTACCCCCAGTACCACAGGATACCTGATGCCAGGGGCAATGGTGAAGTGGAGTTGTTCCCAATGCCCCCCGACTCCCATAGCCACATGGCCCGTATGCTGGGTGACTGGCCCCCCTTTAAAGTCACTGCCATCCATTTGAGCAAAACGGATGAATACATGAAGCTGCCTTATACTGAATCAGACTCTTGGTCCATCAATGTCAGTATTGTCTACTCAGACTGGCAGCGGCTCTCCAGGGTCTCAGGCTGAGGTCTTTCACATCACCTACCTGCCTAGCCCCTTTAACTGGAGATGCCGGGGATTGAACCTGGAACCTTCTGCAGGCCAAGCAGATGCTCTACCACTGAGCTGCAGCCCCTCCCCCAATCAGCTAATTTGCAGCTCTCAACACTTGTCACGATACATACTCTCCCATCCGTTAAGAGAATTCCTTCAGCAATAAAACAGCGATACCAAACCAATGAGATGAAAGGCAGACATGGTATCTGAATTTTAGATTTCCAGCCTCGAAGCACTCCCAGTCCATCTCCTTGACAAAATAAGATAAGCCAGCAAGAGACTGAGATGCCACCAACGGGAAGCTCCAAGCACTCACCGCGCTGTCTTTCATAACCAGCCGCTTGTGGGATGGGCTCAGGCAAATTAACTGCTTTCATCTTAAGGGCATTGAAAGTTTCCTCACTGATCAGGGTGTGGGCACAGCCGGAATCAATTAAGGCTTCAACAGTCAGTTGGCGCCCCCCCTTATACTTCTGTAACACAACGTCCACACACACTGTGTCTCCCCAGCCTCTTAACATCGCTGGAGCTCCCTGCTCTTGATCAGGCACAATCTGCTGCGGAGCCCCGCTTACAGCAGACCGGGGTCATTTTTTGACGAACGGCTCCAAGTCTCCTCACTGAAAGTGGTGGAGGGACTATCAGTACGGGTATTTGTAATCTGTGGCTCCGTCGAGCCAGTAGGAGATAGGAGCTCCTGTGGACCGGGCCGTTGGAGGTTGAGAGCGGTGGGGGCCTTCCCTCGTCTGTCTGCAGCTGTGATCTGACAACGGTCCTTGCCTTCAAGACATCTGGTCTCCTCCTTGGGCATTGGTGGGATGAGCGGTGGTCCTTCGGGTTGGGTGGGGCAATTGGCTGCAAAGTGGCCCATCAGTCCACACAGCAGGCACACGCCAGTTTGGAAATGCTTGGTTTCTTTCCATTGTCAGGGGTTTTCCTGGGGTCGGGCCACCTCTTCCCAGGACAGCTCTCTCTAGCCGTGGTTTTGACTCCTGCACGGTATGCTGCCGAGATAGTCGAGGAGTTGGCGGCGGTTTTCTACGTCTACCGCTAGACGGATCCAACCCTTCAGGTCTGGAGGGTTTCCTTGTAGAAAGGCCCAATGCAGCAAATCAGGGTTGAGGCCCTCTCGGAAATATTGAACCCGGGTGGCCTCATTCCAGTCCAGAATCTTGCTGGCAAGCAACTCAAATTCACTGGCATACTGCATCACTGATTTAGTCCCCTGGCGCAGCTGTAGAAGGGCTGTCTTTGCCCTCTCGCCCTGATGGGGGTCCTCAAAACACCGTCTGAGGGCTAGCATAAAATCATCAAGATTACGGAGGGCACGGGAGCGTAACTCGTACTGTTGGACCGTTGCCTCACCCTTCAGCAGTGTAGTCACATAGTGCACACGACTTTCGTCCAAGGCAAAAGAGGCCCCCTGCTCCCACACTTGGATCAGGAAATAAGACAGATTTTTGCTTGCCCCATTAAACACCACCTTCAACTCCATCTGGGGAGGAGGCGGGGGTGGGGTTGAACTGGAGGAGCCGGCTGCCCACTGGGAATTGGTTGTGCTGGAAGCGGTTGTCCTCCGGGGGCCGGCTGTCCCGGTACTGGTCCCCCTCCCGGGGCCAGTTGTCCTGGTCCTGGCTGACCTGGCGCCCCCGGTTGCCCGGCCGGCTGAGCGGGTGGCTGGGCGCGACATAGCTCATTCACCTCCTGCCACATGTCCTGCATAAATCCTCGCATTGTCGCAAGCTGCTCCTCCAGCTCCTGCTTCTCATGCAGGAGGTGCTGGCGTTCCTCTTCCCACTCACGCCTGGGTGAGTCTCTGGGAAGGCTCACCTCACTCCACAGTTCCTCGGGAAGGCCAGGCACAACTGGCCGTCACCGGCGGGCCTCTGCACCTGAGGCCATCCAAGCCCGAGGAGAATCCAACCAGCCAAAGTCGCGGCTCTCCCAGCGGTCGCTCCTCGGGTTGGCCCCCCAACAAGTCGGGCTTCTGTTCCTCTGGTTTCTGCCTGTCAGACGGCTTCTGCTCGTCGGGCACGATGTTGGGATCCCCGTTCCCTGCCATCGCGTACCGCAGCCACGGTCGTGAGAGGGGAACAAAGTGAAGGGATTAGTCGCCTAATGTCAGACTCAGAGATTTGTCCTCAGTGTCCCTTCAAGCAAAACTCGCTCAGGCAAGACTCTGAAACAGGTTAAGCTTTATTAGGGGTCAAGATTAGACAAAGTCAGTAGTTGACTGCCAGCTTAGCAGAAGAAGGCGACTAATGGAGAATAGGATTACAATACAAGGTTAAAATACATTGCATGGTGTCACACAGTCCAGTAGAAACCATAAGCGTTCTCAGGGTAGAAAGTCATAACAATGTATAACAAGGCATAACTAGAGTGCAGCTGTGAGCGGTGGTAAACAGGATGGGCACATACCACACCAGTAGGCAGAGAGATAAACTGTACAGAGCTATCTTTGAAGAGTTTTTTTTTCCTGGTATGGGACAGTAGAGAAGTGGTTTTTGGTGACATAATCCACCTTCCAGTGTTTCAGCCTTAGGTTAAAGCAAATAACTATGTTGGAGGCTAAGGAGAGAGCAGAAAACTGTATGGTGTCTAGGCTGCAGAACATTCAGAGGCTGTCGTGAATTTTATTAGGTTTTGTATGAGCCTGTCTGGCTCAAGTACTGGATCCTGTAAGCGTTTCCTTCCTTGGGGAGAATTGCCCCAGAAACAAGACTGGCAGCTAGGGCGTCCGCTGGAGGTACTTCCAGAGCTTTCTTAGTGAGGAGGGGAGGTTATACATCCTTTTCACAGCTGAGGTTAAGCCTCTCCCTTCACCAAGGGAGGCCCACTGATTTCTGAGGGCCCTGTTGAAGGTATCTGGAAAAGTCACTATAATGGGAGTTGGGGCTGGTTGACGAACCTAGTATGGGGTGGCTTGTCCTGCTAATCTTAGGCAGCACATGATCTTCTCCAGAAGGTGTGGAAATTCCTCCCATTGGAACAGACTTATCAAGGCTGGACCTGAAGAGGTTGTTTCTTCCCCCAGTCTACTCCCTTTTGTCCTTATCTGAAGGCATGGAGTCTAAAGCAGAGTTGGGATAGTGGAGGCCTTTTCAAAAAGATTGGATTATCCTTGCCCACAGAACAAGTAGGAGTCACAACCCTTACAAGGATATCTAACTCCACCATTGAAGAATAATTGTTTTTCCTCCATGATATCTCCCAAGATTTCAGGATTCTTTCAGTAAACTATTCAGCTTTCAGTCTAGTGTATTGTAGGTGCTATTTCCAGTTCCCATATACGGCAAATACCTCCCTTAATAATTTGAATGAACCTACTTAATATTACAGAGGTTGATTAGGAATACTTTATTTTTCTCCTGAATACAATTAGTTTTATCATAGTTGACACATGACATCCATTTTACATAAATGGCTTAATAAACCTCTTAAGCCTACTTGTGTGTAGGGAAAATACAATAATGTCAGAGGCAGAAAGTGTCTTCTTATCAGCAGAGGTAGAGAATTTTTTACCCGCAAACGTGGATATTGCACCATTAATCTGGAAATTTTAAAAGGTGGCAAATAAAACCTTTTTCCCTTTTGAAGCTGAAATATTATTTGCTGATGTACCAGAAGTGACAATCCTGACCTTAAGTGAAATATCCATGCACACTAAGCACAAACAATATATTAAGCTAGGTTCTTTGAAGGTTTGTCTGCAGAGTCAAAAACAGCCTTTAGATTGACAAAGTTGGTATACAGACAATTTTTAATTGTTTGGAGTGTATCTATTTTCCAAATGAGCTAGAATAAAAGCAGTATCGGCAAGGAACTGGATCTAAATTCTCATTGTTCTGCGAAGTTAGTATTATTTGTCATAGCTCATTCTTTTAATGTTGTCAGGAAGTATGATATGGTATATAATTCTGCTGCTATGATTGAGTACGCTGTCAGGCCTCTAATTGTCAGGATGGCATCCTATTCTTATATAAGGGGAAATTAGGGCACAAACAGCCAGATAGAATTTTGCAAGTAAAATTTACAGCATCAAAAATTGTGATAATAGGTACCCATCATCACAAGTAGTTTTTTAAAACTTTAGATGGGATACCATCCCTATATGGAATATTATTTCTTGTCAAAGCACCAATTATGCATTTCATGTCTGTTTTTAGAAATGAGAAGCAAACATTTTATTGCTGTTTTGTTATAATGCCTGTAGCTAATGTGTTGACCATATTTCTTTTTAGTATGACATCAGGCAGAAGGCTTTGAAGCTAACTGCAAATAGCATGTATGGTTGCCTTGGATTTTCCTACAGCAGATTCTATGCAAAGCCTTTAGCTGCTTTGGTGACGTTCAAAGGCAGAGAGGTAAGTCAATCAATACAGTGCTTATTTGGTGTGAATGTGTATATATATACATCCAAGGAAAAGCATATAGCAGATAACATTTGAAATTTTCAGTGAGTGACAATGTTTGTAAATATTCTACATCTCACAGTGGTTTTAGAACTTTGTTGCTAAGCTAAATGTTGTCTTCCATGTTAAGAGAGAATGTGGTAGTTTAACAACAACAACCCTGCTACTTACTGCCTATTTCCATGAATTGCAAAACTGACAAAAGTTAGCAACATTTAGATCAGTGGTCTTCAGCGTACAGTTTGTGACACTCAGGTGGGTTGTGGAACTCCATCTGTTGTGAGCCCCTGCAAAGCTACCTCTTTTTGGCTGCTTTCAGGAAGGACCAGTGGCTAGCGCATGTGCTGAAAGAACAGGGGTGCCACACCACTGCCTCTTTCCACACATGCTGCAATTAACAGTGAGAAGATGATCTTTTTTTTTAAAAAAAAGCCAAACAAAATTCAAGTGAGATTGGGTGTAAAAGCAGCTTTTCCTGTTTTATTCAGTTAATATTATCTTATATTTTTATTCTACCTGTCATCCTGTAGGCATCCAATGTGGTTTACAAGAAAAGTTAAAATCAGCTCACATGAAACAGCAAAAATAATTTACAGATACATAATGAGAATCCCAATTTAAATCAGCCAGCCAAATTGGTTAATAAACATTCAAACCCTCAAGTGCTATCAAAGGCCTTTAAAAAATATCTATTCATTTAAAGGCCAAAAGGGTAGGGACCTGTGTGATAAAATCAGGCAAACTGTTACACATTGACTAGATAGCGACCAAAAAAAGCCTGAGACTGGGCAGTGGTAGAGCACCTGGAGGGAGGGGACAACCAAAACACTTTGCTGCACTGAATGCACGGATACATGTGAGGAGATTCAAACATTCAAACACTCAGCTGCACTGAATGCACAGGTACATGTGAGGAGATGCATTCATTTAAGTATACAGACACCAGGTCATGAAGAACTTGAGAGGTCAAAAACCCAGCAGCTAAGTTGCAGTGTTTTTTCACCGGAAGAGCCAAGTCCAACAGCACACCTACGCTTTTCCTTTGCTTAAGAGAATCTCATATCATTCAAATCAACTGGATCTCCAGCTGCTCCCAGCCTTTTTAACCATTGTTACCTCCAACTTGTATGGGTTTAGCGTTAGCGCATCTTCCTTTGATCACCTAACTAGAACATCCAGACAATGGCTGCCTCCAGAGTCTTGCTTAGTGAATTAGAGTTGGATGTCATCGGCATACTGATGACAACCCACTCCAAAATTTAGACTATCTCACCCAGTGACCCTATATAAATGTTAGACAACACAGGGAACAACAAGGAGCCCTATGGAACATCACAGAAAACTTTTAACTGAGTGAAGATATCCTTTCCCAATAAAGCCCTCTTGTGTCGGTTCTGGTAGAAAAGATCAGAATTACTTGAAGGCTGTTTCCCTCAGTCTTACATTGTGCTCAAACCACTTCAGGAAGAATGTATCAAAAACAGCTAAAATAACTAATAAAAGAAAAAGAGAGGAATTCCCCTTGTCAGCCTGCCAACTGAGATTCATCTGCGTGGCTTCTATGCAGTCCCACATTGGGACTGTGCAGGCGCAGGCCAGCCACGGATAAGATTTATCAGCTTCTTAGAAAATCTAAAAGAGAGTGCTCCCCCTCCCTTTGGGGCATGCAATCTCCCCGCCCACGGTTACATGACCCAAGGGGGAGGGAGCACTCTTCCCTCCAGTTCTCTTTCTGCCGCCACGGAGAGAGAACGTGTCAGCACCTTCCTCTAGCCATGGAGCCCAAAAAAGCTCCACTTTTCAAGAAATGTAGTGTGTGTGGTACTAAGATGGCGAAGAATGATTCCCACACTGAATGCCTCCTTTGTCTGGGGGAAGGCCACATTCCGGCAACTTGTAAAAGTTGCTCCAAATTCACCAACAAGGCCTTGAGGGTTCGGTCGACTCGATTACTTTCTCATCTTTACAAAGAGTCGCTTCGCCCACGAGGTCGTTCTGCTGAACCTGGTACTTTGACCAGTAAGTCCCAACTCGATGTGGGACCCACTACAAAAAAGTCCCAAAAAGTTGGCCCTTCTAAGAAGCCTTCCTCCGTCGTTATTCGGCCAGTAAAGTTTATTGCTCCGGTTTTGCAAGATGGCCGCGGCTCATCGCACCATGCTTCCCGCTCCAAATCGCCTCGGCGTCAATCACCTTCGAGGTCGCCGAAGTCCCTTCGACGCCGATCGCCTTCGGCATCCCCTCAACGCTGATCCCAAGCCAAGTCGCCTCGCTCGCCTCAGTCGCGAGCTCCCGACGAAGCTGCACAGCAGCCCATTACCATCGAGTATTCGCCTCCTCATTCCCTGGCTACCCCCTCGGTTCCATGTCCGAGCAGGGCCCAGGAAGACTCGGGTGAGTTCAAACAGCACCTCCTTCAACTCTGTAAAGATGTGCCTCCGGTGCTTAACAAGTCCCCACGGCCTGATGATAAAGGGCCTCGGGCAGAACCTGCAGAGCTCCAGGTCGGTGCCGATCAACCACCCCCTCTTGTGAGTGCTCATCAAGACTCCCAACGTTCGGTTGAAAGGAACCAAGCGGAGTCTCCGAAGGGTTCGTCCCATCTCGAGCCCGGCCAATGGCCTCGGTGTCGATCGACTTCTCGGCGCCAGTCTCAATCCCCGGCTTCGTCCGGATCCACTCGGCGTCGGTCGAACTCGCGCAGTTGCCGATCTACCCGTTGGAGCCGATCTTCTTCTCGACGTCGAGCCGATCGTCAGAGACGATCCGCTTCCTGCAGACGCTGGTCATCTTCTCGTCGGAGTCGATCTTGTCATCAGAGCTGCTCGTCCCATCGGAGCCGTTCGTCCCGTCGGAGCCGTCAGGGCTGATCCAGTCGGCGTCGCCAATCCATTTCTTGCCGCTCCCACTCTCATCGGTCTTCATCTAGACAGTCTTCTTCCGGTCATAGCCATTCATCCCGCTCACGTACCCCAGCCGTTCAACATCACCAGTCATCATCTAAACAGTCAGTTACCGGACATTGCTGTTCACTTCATCCACTTGGTACAGATGTTCAACCTCGCCGTTCTTCATCCAAACAGCCAAACACCTTGAGGGTTGGGAAAGATTATGGAAAATAAAATTTAAGTTCACAATTAAGAGAAATAAGTTCACAAATAAGAGAGAATTTGTATAAGATGTTTTATAGATGGTATATTACACCAGTGATGGTAAGTAAATTTAAAACGGGAAATCTGATTTATGTTGGAAATGTGGATTGGAAAAAGGAACTTTTATGCATGCCTGGTGGGTTTGTAAAAAAATTAATTTTTTTGGGAGAAAAGTAGTATGTGAGACAAACAATCTGATTAATACCAAAGTAAAGATGGAGCCAGCTTTTTGCTTATTATTTTTGCTTTTTGCTTCCTAGAGACAATATGAATAAGAATGATAGAGTCATATGCCAATATAGTTTTGCAGCAGCTAGAATTATTATTGCTAAATCCTGGAAGCTAGTAAATAGACCTCTAATCAAGGACTGGAGGGAAAAACTATGGCTGTATATGCGGATGGCTAAATTAACAGATTCCCTACATGGGAAGGATATGGAAGAATTTAAAACTATGTGGTCAAAAGCCTTCGCATATTGGGTTAAGTGGGCAAAAATGAATTTTATTAATATAGTGAACAAGTTGTAGATTCAATTTAGTAACTCAAATTATTGTTAAAATAATCTATTAATAAACTGTTTGGACACTTCTCCGGAAGTTCACACGGTGGTGGGAGGGATTAAGGTTACACTGGTGAAGGGAGGTAAGAATAAAATGGTAAAACAATTGTAATAAGAATGTTATGACTGTATTTCGAGTTTCTTTAAATTGTTTTTATACTTATATATCATTCTTATTATGTAGCTTTCTATATTATATTTTTTGTTCTTTTTTTAATTCTTAGTTTATTTGTATTATGTTTTTTATTTTTGTTTGAAAATTATAATAATTAAAACAACAACAACAGCCAAACACCGGACATAGCCATTCACTTCGTTCACGCAGTCCGATCAGTCAGAGGCGCTGCTACTCCTCTAGGAGCTGGTCTCCCTCTCGTCAGCATCGAGAGGTTTCTCGACGCCGATATCCTACTCCTTCCGTCTACTCAGGCTCTTCGGTCAACCGTCATCGTCGTCACCGACTCTCCCAGTCACGCTCGCCTTCTGGAGGCTCTCGTTGGCGTCGACACACGCTGTCTCGTCCTGATGATCTTTCCAAGGATTCCGTTCGTCCAAGGCAAGAGTTGCTTCGCAAGCCTCCCCTCTCCAGATCTCTTATGTCAAGGGACACTGATCCATCCGAGTATGACGCCTCCTACTCCCCTGATGAGGATGAGGAATCCCGCACTTCATCTCCCTCACCCGAGGACACTGTTGGGGACTCTAAGCCGCTCTCTCCTACGGGAGATGTCCGTTTATATGTGGAGCAGCTCATTCGCATGGCGAAAGCTCTCAAAATTGAGTTTAAGCCGGAGGACTCCGGCCCTATAGATGATATTATGGATATCCTCCATAACCCTGACGTAGGCCCCGTGGCCCTTCCTATGATAAAGAGCATTCTGGAAGTGATCCGTAATAACTGGGCTAAGCCTACTTCGGTCCCCTCTTCCACCAAACGAGTAAAGAATCTTTACAAGATTCGCAGGGAAGGTGGAGAATTTCTTTACCAGCATCTCCCTCCTAATTCTGTAATAGTGGAGGCTTTGCCTGGTAAATATAGGTCTGGAGCACACTCCTCCCCCCAGGATAAGGAAGGCCGTAAACTAGATACCCTTGCCAGAAAAATTTACACTTCCACTGCGGTGGGTCTCCGCATTTCCAGTTTTCTTGCCATCATGGCCAGGTATCAATACTCCCTCTGGGATCGTATATCCCCTCAAATCTCCATTCTTTCCGACGATCAACGTCCCTCGGCAGTAGCCATTCAGTCCGAAGGCATGTCCCTCGCAAGGCAACAGCTTACAGCTGCACGCCATGTGGCGGATTCCTCTGCGCCAGTCTGCTCTCCCCTATGACACTCAAGCCCATATTGAGGACCTTCCTTTTGAAGGGACATCCTTGTTCAGAGACCAAACTGATACTTTCCTGGATCACCTGAAAAAGAACAAAACAAATGCCAAATCCTTAGGGGTTGCTCCCCAAGCCCCCGATTTTAAGCGGCGTTATTTTGGCTGTCAAGCCAACCAATCTTCCCGCCCATATCGTCTCCAGGGTTCCTTCCAACAACCCTCCTTTCGCCCAGCCTTTCCCCGCCCGCAGGACAGGAAGTTCCCACCCAAACCCAGGGTCCGTAAAGGCCCCAGAGGGTCTCCCGGCCATTTCAACAAACCGAAGCAGGCATGACTAGACATGTCTGCTTGCTTTCTTGATCGCCTGTCGGTTTTCTACCACTCATGGTCTGCTATTACCACTGATGTTTGGGTTCTCAAAATAATAAATGTTGGTTACTTCATAGAATTTGATATGTTACCTCCATACAGGCCCACGGGCCGCTCCCTTTTGCCGGCCCCAGACCTACTCATACAAGAGGTTACTACTCTCCTGTCTAAGGGAGCCATTTCAGAGGTTGCACCTTCGGAACAGAATCGCGGGTTTTACTCCCGCTTTTTTCTTGTGTATAAAAAAGGGGGGAAGCACCCTATCCTGGATCTCCAGGACCTTAACCCCTTTATTAGGACCAGGAAGTTCCGTATGCTCACGCTCCCAGAAGTGCTTCCCCTCCTGGATAAACATGTGGTTCGTGGTGTTAGATCTCTGCGACGCTTATTTCCACATCGCAATTCATACTGAGTGTCGCCAATACCTAAGGTTTGAATGCAATGGAAAATGTTACCAGTACAATGTGTTGCCCTTCGGGTTGTCCACAGCCCCCAGGACATTTACGAAGTGCCTTGCAGTGGTGGTAGCCCACCTTGCTCTGAAGGGTTGCGTAATATTTCCCTACCTTGATGATTGGTAGTGGGTCCTTCACAATCGGAATTGGCCACACAGGTGGACTTAATCCTCTCAGTCCTTAACAATCTGGGTCTTTTGGTTAATTTTTCTAAGTCTAAGCTTGTACCTGCGCAAATACAAACCTTCATTGGGGCACAGTTGGATGCTGTCCAAGCCAGAGCCTTCCTCCCTGTACAGAGGGCTCGCGCCATCCAAAAAATGGTGGCTAAATTCACAAAAAAACGGTTTCAAACGGCCCGTCATATACAGAAATTGTTAGGCCTCATGTCCTCCTACTACGGCCATGGTGGAGTTTGCGAGGCTCTGTATGCGCCCGCTCCAAAACTGGTTCCTCCAGGTGTTCAGGCTCAATGTTGATCCCCAATACAGACGCCTTTCCATCCCTAGATATGTTATTTCTTCCTTGCAATGGTGGGCACACGATGCCTACATCCTGTCAGGTGTCCCCTTTCATCGCCCTTCTCTTCAGAGGTACCTGTTCACAGACGCTTCCCTGTCAGGCTGGGGAACTCATTGTGGTGACCTTACGGCCCGGGGTACTTGGTCTTCCCTAGAATCCCGGTTGCACAACAATTTGTTGGAGCTGCGTGCTATCCGTCGTGCTCTGTCTTCATTCACAAGGCACCTGGACGGACAGCACATTCAGATTGCCACAGATAGCTCCACCGCCCAGTTCTATATAAACAAGCAGGGCGGCACAGGGTCCGCTTTGCTCTCCAAGGAAGCCAGCGACATCTGGGAATGGGCCATAGCTCACCACGCTACTCTCATAGCGATTCACATTGCGGGCAAGAGCAATACACTAGCAGACGCTCTAAGTCGCCTTCCCAATCAATTGCACAAGCTCACCCTGAGCAGCAATTGTCTCCACCAAATATTCTGCCATTGGGGTTATCCGCAAATAGACCTTTTTGCCACACACCTCAACTCAGTGTGTCCCAGGTTCTATTCGAGGGCAGGAGCCAGCCCGGGCTCAATGGGAGATGCCTTTCAGGCACTTTGGAACGGGGCTCTGTTTTATCTCTTTCCCCCATTCCCTCTACTTCACAAGGCCCTAGCCAAGGTGAACCACGACAAGACAGATGCCATCATTGTCACTCCGTTTTGGCCCAGGAGGTTGTGGTTCGCAGTGCTCATGTCACTTGCACAAGGGAATTACATTCTTCTTCCGAGGAATCCCTCCCACTCCCCCCCGGACCTGCAGCTTGCGGCCTGGAGGGTGCTACCCCTGGGCAGTGGTCCGACAGGGTAGCTAAGGTTCTGCTGCATTCGTTAAAGTCTTCCACACGGCGGTCCTACGACGCTAAATGGAGACTGTTTTCTGATTGGTGAAATATTTTTAACCTTAACGCAATCAATTGCCCACTGTCTGTTGTGTTTGATTACCTTCTAACCCTCAAAGATGATGGCTTATCTAATTCTTCCATTAAAGTTTATTTAGCCGCAATATTGGCTTTTCATCCGGATATTGACTCCTTCTCAGTTTTTTCTCATCCCCTTTCCAAAACATTTTTGAAGGGTCTCAATAACTTGTACCTCCTGTCACTCCACCAGTTCACCAGTGGAGTCTCTCCTTAGTCCTTTCACAACTCATGAGACCTCCGTTTGAGCCATTAGCTACTTGCGAATTGGCCTTACTATCATTCAAGGTGGCCTTTTTAGTCACCATTACCTCGGGAAGGAGGGTGAGCGACATGTCAGCACTGTCACATTCCCCTCCTTATACTAAGTTCCACTCGGATAGGGTAGTATTGAAGCCTAAGATTTCCTTTTTACCTAAGGTTGTTTCAGCCTTCCACCTTACACAGGACATTGCCTTCCCATTTTTTCCCCTCACCCATCCTCTAATGCTGATAGAGCATTACATTCCCTCGATGTCCGGAGAGCCCTTCTTTTTTACATTAAAAGGTCTCAGAACTTCTGTAAAGATGACAACCTTTTTGTTTGCTTTGGCGGACACCGCAAGGGTTGTCATGCTTCTCCTCAGACCCTCTCGAGGTGGATCACGTCAACCATCAAAATGGCATATGAGTTTGCTCACCAGGAGTGCCCTCCTATGATCAAAGCGCATTCTACCAGATCGTATGCGGCTTCCATCGCCTTTTCCTCTAAGATAGTTCTCCGGGACATCTGTAAGGCTGCTACCTGGTCCACGCCCTCTACGTTTATGAAACACTACGCTATGGATGTGGACTCAGCAAGAGATGCAGCCGTGGGACGTGCCGTACTGCAGTCTTTATTTCGGTGACTGTCCCACACCCACCGTCCTGGTAAGCGAGCTCGCTACTCTCCCAATGTGGGACTGCATAGAAGCCACGCAGATGAAAAACAGAGTTTCACTTACCTGTAACTGTTGTTCATCTGGTGGATCTTCTATGCAGGCACACATCCCTCCCTCCTTCCCCGCTGTGGGACCTCTCCGCTAGACCAGTGATTGGTTCCGTGGCGGCAGGTTGGAGAACTGGAGGGAAGAGTGCTCCCTCCCCCTTGGATCATGTGACCGTGGGCGGGGAGATTGCATGCCCCAAGGGGAGGGGGAGCACTCTCTTTTAGATTTTGCTAGAAGCTGACAAATCTTATCCGTGGCTGGCCTGCGCCTGCGCAGTCCCAATGTGTGCCTGCATAGAAGATCCACCAGATGAACAACAGTTATAGGTAAGTGAAACTCTGTTTTTATCCATCAGGGCAAGCAAGGTGGTTTGCATTCTATTGCCTAAAATTGGGATTGAAGAGTGTTATGATCAGTCATCCAGGAACTACTGGATTTGTTCTTCCATGATAAATAAAAGACTTAGAGGCAGGCAGTAGGGAGAGGGGAGATACATAGCTGTACTTGACTGAAGCATATGGCATTTCAACTGAAAGGATGGATGGAATCCTTAGTGGAACCACAGAACTTCTTTTCAAACAAATCAAAAAAGAGAAAAAATGGCCATTCCATTGAAGCTGGTCATTATCAACTTCATGTATTTCTAGCAATTAGGATAACTTAGCTCCACCTTGAATTAGATCTACAGAGCAGTCTATATGCCACTGTGAGGCTTCCATTCTATTCTACTCCCTACCACAGCCAGCCTGATTTGCCACTATTGGTGTTTTGGCAAAAGCATCCCACTTGTGGGGAAAACATAAAGTGCAGTAGTAGCATTGGGATGTGGCTGCCAGTCCCGTCAGAGGAGTCTACATGCTGTCTTTGTCAGCATATGTAGCTTAGTACGCACCCTTCAAAAGTGAACACAGCAGAGTCCAGCACAGTTTAAATTAGTGCTCTTTATTTTGTACAGTGCTTCAAAGTGCTTCGCCAGTATCCTTCTCCTTACAACCCCCACGTATATACAAGTATCATACACATATATACAATTCTGGCCCAGTCTATCAGCCAATCAGCTGATAGCTGCCCAGTGCCCAGGTAAAACCTGCTCAGTCCAGTTTTCCTGCCTAGTCATTCCTAGTCAGCACATGTCATGTGATCCCAGCTGTCACCTAGCTGTCACATAGATTACTGCAATCTGGTTACTGTCAGCAGTCTTAAATGTCAACAGTCTTCACTGCCATTGTCTTGCTGGAGCTGCGTGATGAGCGTTGAATCTTTGTAGGAGTCCTCATTGAGGATGTCCCGTTCACCAGTGGCATTATCAAGTGTTGTTTTGCCCAGGTGGCACAACTGCACAGGAGTGATCTGAATCTTACTGTAGAAAAACGGGTAGTTAAGCGCCAAGCCAGGTAGGGCGAGTTGGCTGCATGTGTTCGTTGCTAATCTCATGAGCTTTGCTGTGTGCCTTCTTGGAGGATTCTACAACAGTTGTCCTTTTGTCTCCAGTGGGAAATTCAGCCAGGTAGTGGTAATAGTCATCTTCAGGTAGAAGACCTTGCTCTCATACTGGGACTTGCTACAGTTCTAGTTGTCTAAGAGGCTCAGCACATCCTGGCACACAGGCTTCCAGTTCCTTTTCAGTCCTCTCACAATAAGCATAGACCATCTCAATCTTTTTCTCATTGCCATCAGCAAAAGTTTTCTGCTTAATGCTTCTAATTACTCATCAAGAAGAGCACTGCACCTCAACTACATTCTTTCATGCTACCAACAACAGGTTCCTCTCTTCATTGGACAGTGGCTTATTCAGGTCTGTCACATTCTTCACGGTGGCTGCCATGTTGTATCTCTCAGCTTGCTTGGCCAGCCACGCTTTCTGCACCAGCTGCTCGCAGTCTGCTATCTTCTTTGCTTACAGGGGGTGATGGGGTTGCTTCCCCCCATTCTTTTTTCTCATGCTGAAGAAAAATGAGAGGAAAGGAAAGGTTAAGCAAAGGCATGATGTGAGACAGGCAATTGGCAGGGGCTGGCTAGCACAGGAGGTGGTGGTTTAATGGCTGATGTTCCCTGAATACAAGACTCATATATCACTCTCTTTCTGTCTTTCCGCCTGCCCTCACACTTGCACTGTCGCTGCTGTAATGATGGCGGTACTCCCTGCCTAAAGTGGTAGCTATGCCCAGATGGAGGGTGCAGGCCGATTTGTTCTTCTATCACATCTCAATTACTTTTCCCAGGAAGGGCCAATTGGAGATTGGCCTGTATTTGGCAGGAAGCCCTCTGTCCTATGATGGATTCTTTAACTATGGATGCACTTCTACCTCTTTCAATGTTTTTTTTTTGTGGGTGGAGGAACCTCAGCCCAGGCAGGTGTTAATCTTTATAAGGAATTCCTTTTCCTGACAAGGTTTTAGCAGCCAGGCTGAGTAGGCATCTAAGCTATGTGTGATGGCCTTCACAAGATCCAGAACATCGATTGGGGCACTAGGCTGAAAGAATATAATAAAAAAGATCAGAAACCTCTACTACTTGATTTATTCCTAACCTGGCTTTCCAAGTCAGATTTGAGCTGATTTTTTCAGCAAAGAATCCTGAAGACTGCACAGTTAGTCTCCAAACCTCTGTCACATTAAGATTCTGACCTTGGAGTTGTTAATGGCTGAGTGACGCTAAATAATTTTGTAGGGCATGACTCAGCTGATGTATTAACAGCGGAGAAGTAGGGTTCTGTTCTTCCATTCAAAAGCGTATCTGTTTCAACCCTTTTTATCTTGTAACAAGATTACGGTGAATGAGCACAAATTAATAACAGAACAGATATAATTTAGCTATATCTCAGGCTGAATAAACTATAGTGCTGTATTCACTGAACATATAATCTGAAAATAGTGGTGTGGTAATTGTGTAGGTTTTTCACTAGATGGCGATACAGATCTTGTCTTCATTAAAAAATTAAGATACTTCTAGTCCTCAAATGTTGGTCCATGTTGCATCTAGTTTGGTCTCCAAAGGATTACAGACTCTTGTGTTGTGGTGGGGTTAGAAAAATTAACGGAGAGAATTTTAACCGCTGTAATTCATATCTAACAATGTTAGATAAGGTTTCCCTAAAGTTATTATTAAGTGAACAGTTCTTCTCTTTAGCTTTTTCTTCTTACTCTGGAATACCACAATCAGCTAATAGTTACAATTAGAAAAATAGTGTAAAAAAAGAAATAGTTAACAGCAGTTTAAAAGCAAAGGACACCTTTAAAAGCAACAAGCTATTTCTTCTAGGCCTGGGTTCAATCTTATAGAAGTCATCCTAGGACTTGTGCCACTGCTGACTATTGGATTGCTGTTCGGAGATGCCTGGTGTTAGAGCAAGTGGCCTATAGGATAAGCTTTGCTAAGCTGCTTGAGTTGCCTCTGATTACTTCAAGGATAGGAGGATAGCAGCTCTCACTCCTCCACTTGCTTATACAGTGAAATAAATTAGGGTGTTCCCTACATGGTGGCATTTTTTGCATTATGAAATGTTTCATATTGGTCAAATAAATACAATACATTAACAAAAATTGGTTGGTTGGCTAGATCATTATGCCAACTGTATTCCCGGGACTTTTTTTTGTTTTGTTTTTGTTCTAAGATTAAGCAGAAGATATTCAGGGTATAGATATAATATAAGGAGGTGTCATTGCCCTGCCTAGCACATTTTTTTAAAACAGAAACTTGATTTGGTTAGGTCTCAGTATCCAGTATTGGTAGAATGGAGGGATATACACTATATAGATACTAATTTAACATTTAACTTTATGAAGTGAGGAAATGGAATAGGATGAATGAGGTGAAAGGACAATGCAGCATCAGGTGGTTTTTCTTAGAGCACTCAGGAACGATTCTCTCTAGGAGAAATCAGGTGCTGGGCCTGATCAGCTGTTAAAAGTCCAATTGGAGAAAATTTATTTATTTTACTAATAAGGTGGATTACACAGAGTAAGTCGATACAATTGACAAGATGAGACAGCCAATAAAGAATGGAATAGGATTTGGATTACAGAAATCTGAACAGACCTGAAACAAAGCATAAGCATTAACATTATGTGTTAAATGATGCAGAAATTACATAGTAAGATCCTACTTACAGCAACAGAACTATACACAATGCTCTACTCCACAGTCCCAAACCCTTCACCCGAGCATCTTTCTGAACCATTTTGTTACAGTACAGCCCTATTACTTGTATAAAAAAGCCCTCCTGAATAATTCAGTTTTGTATAGTTCGTGGAGAGCCAGGAGTGTGGGAGCCTTCCTAATCTCCTCAGGCAGACCTGTTGAAGGCTACAACAGGAAATACATATGTACAGTTGTTGATTTTGCCCATTTACAGAGTGGAGCCTGCATAAGGCCCTCCTCAGCTGTCATGGTAGAGCATAGGGGGAGAGGTGGTCTTATGGATGTGAGAGACCAAGGCCATGAAGGGCTTTGTATGTGGTAGCCAATACTTTGAATTGAACCCCGTAACTGGTAGGCAGCCAATGGAGTGTCTGCAGAATGGGAGTGATATGCACGGTATGCCTAACTCATGGTAATAATCAAGTTGCATTGTTTTGCACCAACTGGAGTCTCTTGACTTGACTTTGAAGGGAAGACGTATGTAAAGGGCATTACAGTAGTTAGTTTTGATGTTACCGTGATGTGGATACTAGTGGCCAGACAGGCTGTGTCAAAGTAGGGGACCATCTCTGGGCTAGACTGAGTAGGAAGGAAGCATTTTCTGCAGCATTATTAACTAGCTTCTTAAGCAGTAATGTTGGATCCAGTACAACCCCTAGGCTCTTAATTAAGTCAGCAAGGGTCAGCTGAACCCCACTGAAAGTGGGAGCACAATGTCCTTCAAGATCTTCAACTTCCCAACTCGCATTACCTTTGTCTTTCCAGAGCTTAGTTTCAATTTGTTCACTCTTAGCCATTTAACCACGGAAGCTAGGCAGCGATTCAGGACCTATACCACCATACTAGAAGATTTGGATAAGGTGATCTTGAGCATAGTATTGTCAGCATACTTATGGCAGTCAATCCCAAAGGTTGAAAAGCATGGGGAGGATAGGATATTGCCTTGTGGGACCCCACAGGTTAGCTCCCACACTGATGATAATTGGTCTCCAAAGGCAACGTTTTGAGTCTGATCTGTTTAGTTCTAACTGCAGAAACTGGGGAAAAGTATCTGTAAATCTGTACTTGGCCTTGGAGTACTAATTTAAAAAATGTGCTCAATAGGGAGGATTTTTCTGTAAAGCAGAGAGAAACCCCAGGTTTGTTGAAAAATGTCAATCTTTAAACAATTATACTAAAAAATACCAAATCATAGAAACACTTCCTACAACTTTAAGAATTCCAACCAGGATTTTGTGAGACTATATGGTAAAATTTCAGTGGCCTTTAGGCAAGTTGCTAGGCAATCCTAAATGACATTGCCAAAGCCTCCATGCTTTGGTTAGTGTCAGCCATCTAGCTGTGCAGAGAAAGACTCTAAAAAGGTAAAAGATGAGAAGGAAGGAGGCAGGGAAGGAAAGAGAGGCTTTGGGTGGTTGTCAGGGAGAGGAATAAGAGATAGTGTGGGAAGGCAGAATGAGATCCCACATATGACTCATAGTGAGCCCCCCTCCTTGTAACCCCATAATGCCCAGTTGGGGCAAAACAGGTATTTCCTGTGAACTAGCAAGAATTTTGAGTGGGTGGCGGAATGTCTCTTGGATTCTACAGCTGACTGTTGCTGACTCAGTTAAAAGCCTTGGGGTATTCTAGTTCCTCTGTTATTGCTGGAGAAGCAAGTTAATACAGCTGCAAAACATTCTTCTGGCTTCGTTTATCCTGGAAGTTGGTCCCTTAACTTAGCTAATGTTGCCACATAGACCTATGCTGTAGTTACCTCAAGGCTAGGCTGCTGTTATACACTCTTCATGTGCCTGTCCTTAAAGTCAACTTGGAAACTCCAGTTACTACAGAATGCTGCAGCCTGGTTACTATCAGGACATTGGTGGAACATTCACATCACACCTGTTGTGCAGTCACTCCACTGGTTACCGTTACTGGGCCCAATTCAAGGTTCTATCACCTACAGAGTCCTTTATGCTTCTACTGCATTGTTTTCTACATTTGTAATCTGTCTTGAGTCCCAGTGAGAAAGGCAGTCTATAAATGAAATAAGTAAGATATACAAGATAAAGCTGTGTATGTTGAAGTTAAAGAAGCAACCTTTAGGTAAAATGAGATTTGGTTTTAGCTTCTCTGCAAAGTACAATTGCTTCTAGTGATGACATGTCCTAACATTTTCTCTAAAAATGTGAACTGTACCAGTTGTTAAAAGCATCTTATATATACTGTTGGTTGATTAACTTTTCCTCCCTTCAGGAGTCTACTGGCAGTAAATTCTACTACTGTATTGTGTTCAAAAAAGTATGAAGTGATTTAAAATGTAATTCTTCCTGTTTAATGAAAATTCAGATAATACCCTTCTAGCAATATAAAACCTTTGAAAATTGAGTATAGTTCAAATTTTCTGTAGAGTGCATAATACAGTGTATGAAAAGTATTAAAATCTGACATTGGAAAAATTGAAGATCCATAATCCCACAGATGAGGTATTGCACAACCAAACTTTTGGCTGTCTTATTAATGGTTGTTGTATAAATCTCCCTAAATTCAGTTTGAAAGGGCACATTACAATTATAATCAAGAACAGCGTTTGAAAATTCAAATGAAAGGTTAATACATTTTGTATTATATACATTTTGTTCAGATCTAGGGTGAGGGTGGTGATATCCAGCCTTCCAACCACTAGGTCATACTACTCACTTAATCTTTCCCCTCACTTTTGTACTTAATTTCTTTTCTACACATAGTATGAGTAAACTTTGATAATTAAAAACTGCAGTCTGCAATTCTGTGCATGCTTACATGAGAACAAAATCGTTTGGGCTTAGTTACTTCCAAATAAACAAGTATATTACGACTCCAGTAAGTCAAAAAGAGGCTGAGGGGAGGGAGGATCTTTTCTGACAGTGCAATCCTATGTAGAGTTACTTGAGACTGAGCATGTTTAGTGGACTTCTACTGGAGCTAGTCTGCATAAGAATGCATTTTTAAGGATCCTGTATCTTCTCGCAGTGTCCTAACCAAAGATATTTGCTTTAAAAAAATTGCAGATTGTGTATATTTGTGTACACTGGCCCTGCTTTTATATTTGTTTAAAGAAATTTGCGTGTTATAAGCAGATGATGAACTATTTTTTTTTATTATAGCACCATAAACACATGTGGTACATTGCAGTGTAAAAGATAGAAGAAAGGCTTAGTGGGACAGAGAGTGAGTAGATGGAAAGCTGGAATGAACAGACATGCATTCACAAAACAGTCCTAAAAATCTGAGGAAGACCATGGTCCTATGAATATTTAGAATTTTATATTAACTGTCTTTGCTTCAAACTTGGGCTCCTTTTCAGGGTCTTATTGGATTTCAACAACTGATGCCAAATATTATATTACAATAAAGGATGAACAACACCTTCAGTAATATAGGGTCTTGAATAAAAACAAAATGAGTCCATGAAAGAGAGTTGTGAATTCAGGGTGAACATGAGAGGAACTTAAAATACTAAATAACAGCGCAGTATGCAAGCTTTCAAGCCCTTCAGAACTCTAATCAGGCTGGATATTAAAAAGCAAATAGAAAAGGGGGGATCTCTCAGGCCCCTTGTAGAATGCTATGCTTATTTTTACTTTATGGGGCATGGTGTACTAGGTTTCTTTCTTGCCAAGCTGGGGACAATTTTTAAAAGGTCTGTTTCCTCCTGTTGGAAATATAAATGCTGATAACTGATTAAATGTCTAAATGCCTTACCTGACATCAGAAGGAATACACAGATCACCTCTAAAAGGACTTTATTGTCTCTGCATTTTGGCTTTATTATTCGTCTTTGTTATTCATTTAATTCATTTTATCCCACATTTCCTCCAAAGAGCTCAGTTGGCATATATATTTCTCCCTTCCCCAATGTTATCCGCATAACAAACCTGCAAAGGAGGTTAGGCTGAGAGAGGGTGGCTGGTGTAAGGACACACAATGATGTTCATGACATGAGAGTTTGAACCAAGATCTCCTATGTCCAGTCGAACATGATTTTTCCATTTTTCTTCTTCCTCTCTTATACTCACACATTTTCTCCTTCCATGCTGCACTCCATCATTGTGTCTACACTTGGCACTCTGTTTACTTTGCCCAGTGCACTCTACCTTTTAAGCAGGGCTGCAACACTAGGCTTTTGATGATCAAGAGCTAATTGATCAGGCAGCTCTAGCCCTATCTCCTAAGGCTAAACATGCTGTTTCACACTAATATGCCAGAGCTGATCTCTTCGCTTCTGCCAGCTGCTGGTAGAATGTTAGGGTCTCAAGCAGGTCCCAGAAGGCATTTTCAGGGGGCAATTGCAACCTAGTGACTTGGATAAATCCAGCATTAAAGATATTATTTTCTTCCTGCTGTTTAGCATATGCAGTTAAACTTGATTGAAAAGACATTTTCTTAAAAGATTCATATAGGCTTTACAATCAAGTATATGGAACTTGCAACTTTGCCACCTAGAATATTAAAATATGCTTATGGTATACACTTTAATCACAGCCTTCAAGTCTTAATTTAGGAGAGGATAGATACAGTTAAACAGATGTGAGACAGTTCTTGTATATATGGTAGAGTTGGAAAAAGTATAATCTTTTCTGGCTGCCAAATGTTTGTCAAAACCTTGGTACAAGATCTTACATTTCTAACCCTATTCAAAAGCCATACATTTCATTAAACATAATCTGAACTCTGATTGGACTGATAAACACTTGACTACTTTCTCCTTAACTTTTATAGATTTTTTTTGCTACGATAAAAGCCCCTTTTGCCCAAGTAGCAGTATTGTGAAGCAGTCAATGTTGTCAGTGAGTCATTCTGACAGAGTAGTAATTTAGAAACTGCTATTCTTTCATTGATAAGGGTTTAAAGGGAAATGGTAGTTATTTAAATACTACTCTACTCTCTAGTAGGAAGATTGCAAGATTTGTATTGGGTCTGATAAACTCTGAATGCCTTTTCTATTATTCCTGTTTCTTATTCACTCTTCTAGCTTGTGTGCCTTTTTGTATTGTTGTGGTTAAAGCCATCTCCTGCACTTGGATTTAACCAAACAAGTTCAAACAATATTTTTTAGAAGTAAATATTTGTTGCACTAGGACCGTGTTGGTGAACCCATGGCACGCGTGCCGGATTGGGCACTCAGAGCCCTCTCTGTGGGGACGCGTGGGGAGCCGTCGCCTCTGCCTAGGGTTGTGCTGTGTTGTCACGGTGAGGGCACTGAGGGCGGTGCTCCTCCCCATGCCCACGCTCTCCATGCCTGTGCTGGCGCCCTCCCTCTCCTTGCACCCTGGGCAAGCCCCTCCCTCTCAGCTGAGCTGCGGCTCAGCTGAGTTTGTCGGCGCCGCTTGCCTCTCCGGCTCTGCCCCGCCCGCCCCACTCTGCTGCTCTCCCCACCAGCGCCTCCAGGGCCAGGCTGAGTGCAGGGCCCACGCGCGGCCAGGCCCAGGGGTAGCTCAGGTTGTGCTTGGGCAGGACCGCCAGCAGAGTCACCTCCATCGGGGCGGTGCTGCCATCGGCCGCGGGGCTGGGCTGGGCGGTGAAGGGCAGCAGGGCCAGGGCCCCCAAGAGCAGCACTGGCAATGCCATGGACGGGGCGGGCGGGGCTCTCCTCCGCTTGCAGCAGCCGGAGCCTTTCTGCGTGGCGGCCACACTGCGCTCCCTTCGGAAAAGGCGCCCTCTCCAACGCCTCCCTCTGGAGGCCGGGCCGGGCGCAATAGAAGTGCCGCCAGCAGGCCGAAGAGCGCATTGGCCCCCAGCAGCTGGGCCTGCCACGCCGGGCCCCAGGCTGCCAGCCGCCACCCCACTCGCCCTGCAGCAGCACGGGGAGGGGCAGGCCTGGCACCACCAGCAGCGTGGACAGCAGGGGCGCGCCGGCCTCGGGCAGGGGGGAGCCACCGCCGCCGCAGTCCTTGGGGCGGTCGGGCGAGCAGCTGGGCAGGGCCATGAAGGCACCCTTGCTGCTGGGAGAGGCGTCCGGGCTGCTGGACTCTGCACCTGCGGGAAGACAAGAGGGGGGGGGAGCGAGCCGTTAGCTGGCTGCTGAACTCGTGACACCCACCCACCCACGCATCCACTGGCCCCATTCCCATCTTCTGGCTCCTGTGGTCCCCCTGCCCTTTCAGCCACATGGCCTTTGTGATTCACCTTGGCCAGTATTTTTCTACGAAAATGGTCCAATGAAGAGTTTTACTTCTGAAAAACAGTCATTCTCTGCCTGAGACCCTGGAGAGCCGCTGCCCGTCTGAGTTGACAGTACTGATGCACCAATGGGCTGGTTCAGGATAAGGCAGCCTCATGAGGAGGGGCTGTGGCTCAGGGGAAGAGCCTCTGCTTGGCATGCAGAGGATCCAGGATCAGTCCCCAGCCGCTGTAGTTAAAGGATCTCGGGTAGCAGGTGAGCCACGGCCCCTCCGCTGACTCTCCAGGGTGTTAGGCAGAACATGCAGAAGGCATTCCAAGCCTAAAACTAAACTAAAACCTCAGTATTCAGGTTAAATTGCCGTGTTGGCGGCGGTAAATAAGTGGGTTTTGGGTTGCAGTTTGGGCACTCGGTCTCTAAAAGGTTCGCCATCACTGCACTAGGACTTCCAACCAAGTGAAAGATGGCAACTTAAATTGCCTCAGAATGGTGAAAAACTAACTGTTAAAAAATGGCACCTCCTGAAATGGTTTTCATTAGTAGTTGAAAACAAAGTTTAGAGTTCACTGGTGCTCATTCTTTTTAAGCTCCTTCCTTCTTTCCTTCTGTGAAAATTAGTTTCAATTTTAGTGGGTACTACTGTTTGCACGTACCCCCTCCAGCCTTTGGCTAACGCTCACTGTTGTTTAGCTGCTTATTTATGAAATGAACTCTCAGCACTACATGCTACTTTAGTTAAGCCTGTGGGTCATGAGGGAATGTGTCTTTGCCAAGGCAGGCAACTTGACCTACCATCATGTAAGGCATGCATTGATAGTAGATTATCACAATTATCAAATATCAGTATTAACTTGGTATTTGTCCCTGGCCTTTTCTCTGTTAAGTGAAGCCATATATTTCATGTCCATCTGTTCTAACTCCCTCGTGTATATTAAGAACAGTTGGTACTAATAATGTATTAATAGTTTGTGTAATTCATAGGACTTCATGTAATGAAACTGTGGCTTTATTCCTTTCATTATATGATATGAGGCTTGTGGTAACAAATAGTTACTTGGAAATTTACTCATGAGGAAAATAGTTACTTGGAATGTGCATGGCATAGAGGGAAAATGGCAAAGAGGGTCTCTAATTTTTTCTGCACTGTCTTTTAAAAATATCACTGGTTGAGTAGGGGTGGACCTAGGGTTCTATAAGTGGAGCTGCGCTTCGAGAATAATAATTTCCTGCCTCCTCTGTAGCTCCTTGTGTCCTCATAAGGCTGCCTCTAAGTTGTCAGGGAACCCCAGGATCAGCACTCAGTATGATATGAAGAAGTGTCTCCACTGGCAAAAAACAAGTTTTGAATTCAGCCCATAGCACTCATGCTTATAAACAATTATGGTAGTTACATGTTTACTAAATTGGTTATTTGATTTACATCATTCGCTCAAGTTAGAAAGCTAGCTACTTTTTAAGCAATGCACACGTTTTCTAACAGTGTCTTATGGTCATAAACCTTACTTCGGGGTTTTAAAAGTTTGTCGATAACAGCTGTTGACTGCAGATTTGCAGAGACAAAAGGGCTGAGGGAGGTGAGCGTTGTTGGAGAGGGAAGCGCATTATAGGTGTCTATATGCTATCCTGATCTTTTTGAGTCTCAGAACCTAAGCAGGGTTGGCCCTGGTTAGTACTTGGATGGGAGACCCCAAAGGAATACCAGGGTTGTTATGCGGAGGAAGGCAATGGCAAACAAACCTCTGTTAGTCCCTTCCCTTGAAAACCCTACTGGGTCTCTATAAATTGGCTGCAACTTGATGACATTTTACACACACATATGCCAATATTAGAAGCCTACGAGCCAAGATGGGGGAGTTGGAGTGCTTGGTGCTACATGACAATTTAGATATAGATAGATATAGCCTATAAAAGAGGATGCTGTACAGCAGCTACTTTTTGTGGACATGACTTCTTTTGACCACATGAAATCATTTCCTCTCAAACAAGGCCAAAGCTTGTTTGAGAGGAAAAGATTTCAGCCTGGCCTTCAGCTGTCAACACAGTGGCTTCTTTTAGGGTTAAAGGGTGATGACAACTGTAACTTGAGTTGTTTGATGTAGAAAATCAAGGTAGGGGTAGTTAATTCAATCACAATATTTTTAGGATTTTAGTTTGAAATGGAGGAGCAATTTATATTTTGTAAAAATCAACAATTATGATCAGGTTCTGAAATGGCGAAGTGTATGAAATATGTATTATGCTTGTTGCAGTTTGGTTATTAGTAGTTACTATCAATTGTAGTCAGAAATTCTGCTTTTTGGTGGGTGAAGTGTGTTAAGGTAACAGGCATTCCTTCTGCTCTCTCAGTTGCAGATGACAGGGCAGTGTGCTGTCCCTTTCTGTCTTCATTGTTAAAGTACAATGCAATTATTGTTGGGCACCAGCCACCTGTTTGTATCATTCTTTTTAAAGGTCACTATGTGGTGCCTTGCTGTCTGACTGTAACATCTCTGTATGAGGTTCGTTGGGCACTGTTTTGGGTGGACAAATGTTTGTGAAGAAGGAATGTGACAATAATATTCAATAGCAGGGAGGGGGACAAACTCATTAATTCTATGGTTAAGATATGTTTACATTATTAAGCATGACTCAGATTTCAACTTCTTTGCCATTAGATTTTCATTCAATAAACTGTACTACTACATATATTTCCTTAAAAAGTTATGCAAACTCAGTTTTGCTTCTCTACTGCAGTTTTTCAAATTCAAATGAGTTTTCTATATTGTATTGTCGAAGGCTTCTCTATTTTCTATGTTGTGTTGATTTAAAAAATAGTCATTGTAGCAATTAAAATTGAGTTTCCAAAATACAGACTGGTTCACTACTAAACATTTTCAGAATCGCAACCTGTTTACATTAATCTTATTAGCAAAAATGGAAAAACTCTTGAATCATAATCAAAGCGACAAAGTTTCATTAACAGTGGATTAAAGAGCAATGAGAGACAAAGTATGTGCAAATCATTTGGCTGTTAACCTAATGTTTTGGATTAAATCCCATTAATAGAAGTCCTTTTTTGTTACCACTGAGACCGGATGTGTGCTTGATCTTGCTAATGAAAAGAAACTATTCTGTCTAAATGTTCACTGACAAGACATGTTAGTCAGTTTAAATTGTGTTGCATTACAAATTGCTTCAGCAGTATTAAGACATATGCAGAATTTGACCACATCTTCATTAGCTTTGAAAGTTGGTTAGGTGATGAGTCATTATAGTGAGACAAGTTTTTGAACTTGATTTTTTACATAATCTGTGTACTGTAGGAAACAATTATTGCATGAGCTTAATACTCCTTGGTATCAGCTGCTGAAATAATGGTGTACCACTTTAAAGAAGCATTACTGTTTACACATTAGTTACCAAGGTTAATTAGCTGAGTCTTAATTTTTAAGCTGTACATTGCCTGTGGCAATGCTGTTTCAGTGAGTGCTTTCCTCCATAGGAAGTCTGTATCTTTTTCCTGTTGAGAGAAATCAGGTTAGCAATAGGTGGTATTTAGAGAAACAGCTGGACGGGGAAGGTTGAGAAGCTTTTCCTGTAGTATCTCGGACTTCATACTGCAGTTTCATCTGTAGCTTGCTCTTAATGATGACTGTTACCTGGCTTCAGGTATCTCTCGCCATCCCTCTGTTATCTAAAAAAAATGCAGAAGATATGTGGTTAGGTACACTTGATCACACCAGCATGAATTAAGAACTTTCTGGTTATTGGATCTGATGGAAATCTAATGTAATGCCTGTGGGTGTCGTGGTGCTCACTGGTGTGTTCCTTGGAATCCCCTTGCAGCATCCCCCAAATACGTCTTTTCCAAAGCTAAGAGCCAGTCCTGGCTTTTCTCTACTTCTCTTGAGCAGGAGGTGCTTCAGAGGTGCTCAGGAGGTATCACCTTGTGCCTGCAGGGAGCATTTATTTGGAAATAGCAGTCTATCACAGAAGGGGCCCTGACCTGGATGGCCCAGGCTAGCCCAATCTCGTCAGGTCTCAAAAGCTAAGCACTGTTGGCTCAGGTTAGTAATTGGATGGGAGGCCACCAAGAAATTCCAGGGTCTCTGTGCAGAGGAAGGCAATGTCAAACCACCTCTGTTAGTCTCTTACATGGGGTCGCCATAAGTTGGCTGTGACTTGATGGCACTTTATACACACACACATCACAGAAGGGTGCTTAACTAATAAACACTAAACTTTGTAGAACCTCCCAATATTTTGTGATTGCTCTGCCCCTAGTGGCAATCATTTTGTTTTGTTGTCTACTTCCTGTTCCCAAAGTCCCCCAAGTGCATACAGGTTCAACAATGTGGGGTCCTCTACCTTAGCCTAACTTCCTTAGGAGGTAAATTCCAGATTCCTTAGGTATCCAGCAGAATCTAAGAAAAGCCACCTTCTCTTCAAGTAGTCCATTAATTGGTTCCCTCCATTAGAGCCATAGTTTAATAACAGCCAGAGAATTATATAGATTTGACCTAAATCTCTTCAAATTTCCGAGTCCCAGAAGTATGTTTTGGCCCATTCCATCATAGATTTGGAAGGAACCACCAGGGTCATCTAGTCCAACCCCCTGTACAATGCAGGAAATCCACAACTACCTCCACCCCAAATGACAGATGCATCCAAAGGACCAGATGCTCTGAGACTTTGACAGAAAAAATAACATAATAATTGCCCTGCTGGATGGAGCCAAGGGTCCCAATCCTGTTGCCAAAGATGGCCAACTAGATTATTTTTAAAAACTAGGTCCTCACCCTTTTTTATTCCTATTAGTAATGCCAGGTCTGTAGTGCATCTGCCTCTAAAGAAGTTACATGGCATGCACCTTGTAACACCTCAGTGTACTCATTCACTGAGCATTGTAAGATCAGCAATAAAAGAAGAGAAGCCATAACCATCTTGCTACTATAATGGTAACATTAAAATAAAATGGAATAGTAGAAAACATTTGTCTGTACTTGATTGGCAAATGTTCATTCATTCTTTTGAGGTGAACCTCTGCTGACTACAGGAGAGGCTTTAGAACTTTAAAGGAAGAAGAATTCTAGTATGGCTGTTCTTACCTGATTATTATGTAAAACAAGCCAGTGCACTTCAGATTTCTTATTATTGCACAATCTTCACCATTCTGACTATATTTTATTCTAATATGAATAAAACACATTCATGTTTTTGTGTTTGCTGCCTTGGAAATCCTATTTGGGTGGAAAGGCAGCATAAAAATGTTATAAATAAGTAAATAAAAATGCCTGCACAAAAATGATGTGGCCAATTTTTGCCCAGTCTCTAATCTACCCTTTCTTGGCAAAGTGATTGAGAGAACAGAAGCACACCAACTCTATAACATGTATTGGATAACTTATCTGCTCTGGACCCTTTTCAGTCTGGCTTCAGGTCAGGCTATGGGATAGAGACTATGGTGGTTTTAGCCGATGACCTCCATCTCAATGTAGATCTTTGATACAGCTATTGCAGCCTTTGATACAGTAGATCATGCCATCCTGTTGAGGCATTTGGATATAGAAGTGGGGATCAGGGGATTTGCCTTAGGCTGGTTTAAACTATTCCTCCTAGATTGGACTCAGAGTTGCCACTAAAGATCAGCTATTGTCAGTGTGGGAGTTGTCCTGTGGGCTCCACAGGGCACAGTCTAATCCTTCATGTTATTCAACTTCTGTGTACAGCCTTTAGGAGAAATAGTTTTTAGTTTTGGAATTGGCTATCACCATGTCTTGATTTGGCTATCACCATACTCACCAGGCTGGAGGCAAGCCCTGGGCAGCAACTGAGTTCCACAGCAACAGGTCCTAGTAGACAAGGTTCAGCAGTCAGGTCCTAAGTCACAGTCCGACATCAAGTCCAACGTCAGGCAGTGTAGTCCAGAGGAAAGATCAAAAAGCAAGTCCAGGGTTCAGGCAACAAGTTTTAGAGGGTTGGCAATGCACAGGCAGGCAGTTTAGTAGAATGATCAGCAAGGCTACCAGGGTGGATAAAAATCAATGATTTTTTAAAAACAAACAAAAAAACAGGATTTTTACATTTACATTGAATTTTTTTATTTACATTGGATTTTTAAAAATAGAATGCTTTTTGAGGAAAAAGATATCTAAAGATATTTTTTATTTAAGATACATTATAGTTCAAAGGATACGAAGGTCATGAAATAAGGATTCATTTTTAATTATGTAGCATGAGGCTGTATATTGATGCAATCTTTAATTTTTTTGGTAAATGAATTCCATTAATCCATTCACAATGTCATGCTCTTCCAGAGGTTTCTGTAAGATTATTTTGGGCAATTTTTCTATCTAGAAGATATCACAGATGCTTGGTTTTGCAGTTCTCAAAACAGTGAATTTCTCCTTTCCCTGGATTTAACAGCCACTGGCTATCCATCAACCACTTCACACTTTAAAAAGGGGAAATGAATTTTAATTTTTCTTGACACTATAAAGAAAAAAGTTGCCATATCTCTCACACAATTGACCAATCTGTTTGACAGCAGATAACACAGTATCAGCATCTCAGAAAGTGTCTTCAGCTGTTCTATCCAGGGAGTGATATATTTTGTGCAGTATTATTTTGTGGACATGCTAAAACAGTGTGGGCTAGGGAGTCTATTTGATCCAGACAAAATGAGCATTTTAGTTCTTCTGCAATAATATTATTGTATCACCTTTGTGTCTCGGCTGAGTCTAGGGCATTACATCTCGCCAATAAGAAAGTTGTCTGAACTTACGAATTTCTAACCAGTGGAAATAGTCTGGCAAGGAGAAAGTTCTGTTGAAGTGTATCAGGAAGAAGCAACATGAACATTTACAATTTGCGTCCTTAAACACTAAGGACCAATCCTCAGTTTTGCAGTTTTGCAGTTCTCAAAACAGTGAATTTGTGTCTGCTGAGATAACATGCCTGTTTCCGCTCTGAGGGAAGGGCATCTTGCAGCTTGTGTTATTCATGCCCATTGCTAGGGGAGGCAGGATCAATTTTCTACTTCCTGTCTCCTGGATGTGGACAGACCTGGCTTCCAGTTTCTCTCCTGCCTTGCTGGGGAGTGCTTGTAGTCAGCAGAGCTCTGCTGTACTTTTAGCTTAGGGAAAACTCCTATATTTACCTATATTCTAACCTCCTTATGGATCCTATTTTCTGACTTCTTACTGTAAAAAAAAAAAAAAAAAACCTGTCAGTCTTTGTTCGTTATCCTTTTCCCTCTTGCTTTGCCAATGCAAGCTCAAACCCTGGCAAACATGTAGCATACCATTCCCCGAGCCCGGGGTGAAGAGGACGATTTTTTGTCTGATTGCAGGGTTCTCAAGAGCCTCCGGACTCCGAGGTGCTCTCCGTCTACTGTCTCAGTGGTCTTTCGGAGAGGCACTACCCAGCCGCAGAGCAAACTGACACTCGTTCAGTCTCTAAGAAGGCCTTTCAGAAAAGGCATCATGACGGCCGCAGGAAAAAGGGCGCGAAAAAGCCCTGCCCCCCAAAAGTTGTTTCTGGTGCCGCGACAGCACCTCTCGCTGTCTTCCTGTTCATTGAGATTTGGAAGAAGAGCCGCAGACCTCCGGTTCCCTCCCCAGCAAGAAGCCCGCCATGGATAACATAAGATCTGCCCAAGGAGAGGCTTCGGGTGGGGGAGGACTGTGGTGGTGGATGAAGTGGCGGCCATAATTAGCCAAGTCTTGCTGTGCAGAGGCAATTCCCCATGGGGTCCCAATCACACCAAATCATACAATCTCTGGTGTCCTCTGTCAGCCCTCCTGTTCAAATATGCAGTGGGAATAGCCACTGTTGTATGCTTACTGAACAACCTAGGGAAAGGGAGCCTTGCTGTTCACACAAAGAAGGGCATTCTCCATGGTTCACTAAGGCAGTCATGAAGGCTGTATATACTCAACCAACCCAGGATCCCATAGAATGTGAACAGGCATCAGGCTACTCCTCTGAGGGGAGTAACGGAGAAGGGGGAATGCCTTTCAGACTCAGAGGAATTTTGTGTGGAGGAAGGGAACCAGCCTAGGCTGTTTGCCTCTGAAGATTATCAATCCCTCCTCGAAAGCCCTCATAGCCCTGGAGCTTACGGAGGGGGCTGACACTGCGGAGGAAACTAAACCCCAGACCTGGCCCTAAGGGACCAAGTCTTATTTGCCCAAAGTTGATCAACAAAGTAAAAGAGTTCCCCTCCCAGAGTATTTTCAGAGGATCATTCAGACTGAGTGGGGCAGGCCTACTATTAATAGGCAGTTCCCTTCTAACATTGAAAAACTATATATGTCCGCTTCTGCCAAGGAGCTTTTTAAACTCCCTGTTGGTGATGTTCCAGTGGCTGCGCTTCAGTCCTCTGGCTTACTATCAGAGGACGGGGTGGGGTCAGTTAGGGACCAACTGGACTGCAAAATGGAATTTCTATCTAGGAAGGTCCATGAAGCCTCCACATTGTCCCTGCAGGCCACTACCACAGCAGCGATTATCGCCAGAGCTTCTCATGCTTGGTCCAAAAAGCTTTCCCAGCTCTTCTTCGGAGAAGATCACAAAGTCACTGAGGGAGTAGCTAGGGTCTTGAAGGCCCCGGCCTTCCTGGCTGATGCCTCTCTGGACTCTCTCTCCTTCTCAGCCAGGTCCGTTGCAACCAGTGTGGCTATCCGTAGGGCACTGTGGTTAAGGGCATGGCCAGTTGATGTGAAGTCTAAGTCTCTCCTAGTATATCCCCTTCAGGGAGGCAAGCTGTTTGGAGATCGCCTGGATAAAATGCTGACAGAGTCAAAGGACAAAAATGCATTATGCCCAAACCCTTCAAAAGGGAGGGGAAGCCTTTTCAGCATTCCTTTTGCAGCAACCACACTCTTCCACACAGGATTCCACATGATTCAAGACATACTTCCTGGTCCTCAAATTGTCAAAGCTTTCGCTGCCAAGTCCAGTTCTCTCATCCCTTCCAGTAACAACAGTTCAGAGGGGACAAAGGGGACAAGTTCCCCCAAACTGGAAAATAGTGATGCCACATCTGTCCCTATGGGAGGAAGATTGCACCACTTTCTCCACGCTGGAAGTTGTCCCATCTAGACGCATGGGTGTTTCAAGTCATAGAGTACGGGTACCAAATCGAGCTAAAGACCACCCCATGAGATCACTTCATTCCCTCTCCAAAATCCCATACATCCAGCAAACATGCCAGGACACTGGAGGCCATCTCCCATCTTTTACAGAATGGTGCCATAGAGGTGGTTCCACCTGCAGAGTGTCACACCGGCATATATTCAATGTTTTTCATGGTCCCAAAGAAAAACGGGGATTGGAGGGCCATTTTAGACCACAAATATCTAAACAGGTCCGTCCAAACCAGACACTTCAGAATGGAGACCCTCGCATCTACTGTGGAGGCATTACAGCACAGGGCGTATTTAACATCTATAGATGTTCACGAAGCTTATCTTCACATCCCCATTCATCCCGACCGTCGGAGATTCCTAAGATTTGTGTACATGAACCTCCACGTGCAGTTCAAGGTCCTACCATTTGGCCTGGGATCAGCACCAAGGCTCTTTTCCAAGGTTCTAGTTACCCTAGTAGCGGAGCTATGACGAGAAGGAATCCAGCTACACCAATACTTGGACGACCTGCTGATCTGCGTCCCCTCCAGATGACTGTCGGTCCAACACATGCTCAGAGAGATGCAAGTACTGGAAAAACATGGTTACAACATAAACCAAGCCAAAAGTCAACTGGTTCCTGTACAACGCATCACACATTTAGGAGTAGTCATTGACACCTCTGCCGACACCATCTTCCTGCTGGAAGAAAAGGTAGAAAAAACCTCCAAGTTGGCAAGATCAACGGCCAGCCTACATCAGGGTCGTCTCCTGGGCCTCGCTCGTCTGCAGGGGCTCATGATATCTTGCATCCCGGCAGTCCCATGGGCATACTTTCATGCCAGGCCCCTGCAATGGCTCCTTCGACCCTACCAACTACGCATCGCTCTCAGAAACAACAAGACCATCTCCTTGCCCATCATGGTTCAGAAGAGCCTCTTGTGGTGGGCACAGCCAACAAATTTATGGAAGGAAGTGCTCTTCATCCTCCCAGAACCTGTCCAGATTTTTTACAGACGCATGCTTCGAGGGCTGGGGAGCCACAATGCAGAACCACATTGTCCAGGATTCCTGGTCTCTAATGGAACAGAAGAAACACGTCAAGTTCCTAGAGCTAAGAGCGGTACATCTGGCTCTAATGAGTTTCCAACCAACGCACCTTGACAAGCAGACATGTGCTAATCAGGATAGACAACGTGTCAGCGAAGGCCCACCTCAACAAACAAGGTAGGTCCAGATCGTCGTCCCTTCACCAGGAGGCTCAAAAGATCTTCACCTGGGCGGAAAAGAATCTCATACCAATTCGGGCTGCACATCCAAGGCTCTCAGAACATCCAGGAGGAGTGGTTGAGCCAATGCACAATAGACGAGGGGGGGTGGAGTCTAGGTCCACAGGTATTCCAGATGATAATGGACAGATTTGGCCCTCCAAGTAAACCTGTTTGCCTCACAACAGAATCACAGACTTCCGTAATTCTGTTCCCATTTTTTCCACCCACAAGCAGAAAAGACAGACGCCCTACTGTCCCCTTGGCCCAACGTGCTGCTCAATGTGCTGCTCTCAGCTCTGTCAAAACTACCGTTTGAGCTGCTGAAGGAGGTGCCTCTTCATTTTCTGAACATGAAGGTCTTATTTCTAACTGCCATCACTTCTGCGAGAAGAATGTCTTTCTACTCGAAAGGACCTATGCATCTTCCACTGGGACAAGGTGGTCCTACATCCCGACCCTACCTTTGTCCCAAAAGTAAACATGACCTTCCACAGAGAGCAAGAAATACACCTACCTTCCTTTTCTGCTAATCCCATCACCACCAAACAAAGGGAGTGGTACATTCTTGACGTCTGTAGGGCCATCGGAACCTACATCAATCGGACGAGTTCCTTTCGAAAATCAGATGTTTATTTCCATGTTGGCTCCAAATAGAGGCCACAAAATGTCCAGACCAGTGTTAAGCCGTACAGTAAAGCAATGTATAGCAGAGGCCTATTCCGCTTCTTAACTTCAGATCCCAGAGGGCATCACTGCCCACTCTGTTCAAAGCACCGCTACTACCGTCGCATACTACAATAGAGCCTCCATAGAGGAAATTGCAAAACGGCCACCTGGTTTTCCACTTCTACTTTCGTGCGGAATTATAAAATGAACACCTTCACTTCGGCAGATGCAACATTTGGCAGAAGAGTGCTCCAAAGCGTCATCAAAGCGGATAAATAATCCCACCCGGGACCTAGCTCTTGGACATCCCAAGCTGCAAGTTGCCCTTCCCTCAGAGCTGGAACGGAGCCGTGTTTACTCACCGAGAGGGTTCCTTCCACTCTGAGGAAGAAGGGCATCTTGCCCACCTGATTAACTGTTCTCCAGGGTAGCCTTCCTAGCTGGGACACTAGGGTTCAATCTGAGCACGTTTCCTTAGTACACTACCTAGTTAGTACACTACCAAGAGTAAATTTAGAAAAGGGTCATAAATATTATTCCCTATTAATAAATATTATGGCTCTTTTTTTGGCCAGAGTGGTTGCACTTAAGAAGAAAGCACTTTCAATGCCTACCTCTGGCAACTTTTAGTCAGTTCGCTCCGACCCTAGTTTATTTTAGCTAGGAATTTTATCTATCGGGCTGACGCCTGGTTTTTAGCACTGTTAATATTGTTTTATGTTTACTATGTTTACTACGTTTTATGTTTCCTATCCTTCCTTTGTGTTCCCCTCCCTCCCTCTTTCCTTGGTTCAAGACTGCGGTCATAGATCTAATAAATTATTATTATATTATTCCCTTCATCTCTCTTCCCTACAACCAAGTTGTGGGTGTGGTTCTTATCTGGAGTTGTGTGTTGTGTGTGTGGTTCTTATCTGGAGTTCTCTGTTATTTACTTCAGTGATTTTTTCACGTTTTTTCTTGTTTATTCTCCTGCCTCTAGTAGCTCATTAGTATAACTGGAAGCCCGGGCTGTCCACGCCCAGGAGACAGGAAATAGAAAATTGATCCTGCCTCCCCTAGCAATGGGCATGAATAACCAAAGCTGCAAGATGCCCTTCTTCCTCAGAGCGGAAGGAACCCTCTTGGTGAGTAAACAAGGCTCCATTCTTCACAGCAAAAATATTGTAAAGTAAACATACAGAGTTGAGAAAAAGACCTGCTTACCCCTCCCTCCTCACAGCTAGCTCCTTGTGCAGATCTGTTCCACTCCAGTCAATCTTCTATTCATTGAACTTCTTGAAACGTAGTACTTAAGAGGTAAGGGGTTGATTCTGTGTACATAGATTTCCAAAGGAAAATGAGATTAATCTCTTTTTCTCAACTCTTCATGTTTATTTTATAACATTTTTTCATAACCTTTTTTGCTGTGAAGGCATGTTATGTCTGCAGACACAAATTCACAGTTTTGAGAACTGCGAAACCAAGCATCTGTGATAATATCTTCTAGATAGAAAAATTGCCCAAAAGCTAAGGAAGAAGGCCGCAGCTCAAATATTAACAGGAGCCAGGTGGAGCATTCTTATTATTATGCACTCACCCATTGGCTGTCCATCAGTTGTCATCCTCATTTGAAGGTACTGGCCATCACATACAAAGCCCTTCATGGTCTTGGTCTCTCATATCTATAGCGGGGCTCTGGCTTGGTGTGGACAAGCTGCTGAAAACGGGGCTGGGGGTGAGGGGAGGAAGCAAGCTCCCCCAAATGGGATGGCTGTTTTCACAAGTTTCCTGTGGGTCTATGTTGTGTAGATATATTCCACATAAAGTAAATATTGGAAAGCTGTTAGGAAAGTTTCCCTTTAAACTTTGGTGTTTGCTCTTAATTGATTTGCAGAACTAAAAAAAAGCCTTGACATGTCTGAAGTAGAACTAGTTTGACTCAAACTGTAGATGAGTGATTGAGCCATTTGTAAACATTAATGTTTTGGAAAGCTGACTTGTTTCAAAAGTAGCTGGAATTTCATACAAATGAGATAACAGTAGGTCTAAATTACAAATTAAGGATTTAAAAAATCCTCAGCATGGCTCTTGCAGTAATGGATTTATGGAGGAAGTATGTTTTAGTTGGATTTGTAATTTAAGATTTTTCCATTAGTAAAGTCTGTTCCTGTTGAGCAGCATCTTTCTGTTCAGACATGGATTGTGAAAGAGTAGGGAAACTAAACAATTTTAATCTGATTTCCCTAAGACAAGCCAGTGTTCAGAATGGCTTCCTGGAGGGTAAAGTTCAAAGATTAAACATTGTTTGTTTAGCTAATCTTCAGTGTATTATGAATTTTAGAAATTAAGAAGTGAATAAATTTATTCTGCTTCTCAGGGTAATGTACGGTATATACAAAGAAACCAAGTGAGTTAGTTTTTTACCTGTATAAATAAAGCTAGTGTAAAATAAATATTTAAACTTACGTATATTTCACATGGAGTTCTAAATTACTGATTATTAATGGTGACCTAAGCAAGATCAGAAATTCATAGCTACCCGTTATAGTTAGTTTTCCCCCCAACAGCTTCTAAAAGGTTCATCCTTAGGATTAGTCAGCTTGCTCCGGGAGTTCCGATTACCAAATTAATCTTGAATACAAATGTATATTTCTAATTTTATTCAGGGATTCAGATTTCAAAACAGCGATGGGATTCAACCACATTGATTGAGAGCAGTTATGCATTTATGTGAAAAACTTTAGTGTTCTAAGTGCTACACACACACACACACACACACACACTGTTCCGAGCCTGGCTGCGGCCGAGAGAGGGGGCAGGATACAAATTCAAAAAATAAATAAATAAGAATAAAATATAATTTCTTAGTGGTATTGCTGCTGGTTGGCTGTGACATAGCCTATGGGAGAAAAGTTAAGAGATGGGATACTAGCACCAAGTGCTACTTTTACATAGGATATGGGCCTGTTAGGCCCTATCTGCTGGTCTTATTGCAGATAGTAAGGACTTTGTTGTTCCTTCGCATTATAGATTAGTAGCCGATGAGAATAAAAGAAAATATGACTTAAAATAAAGCTCCAGCGAGCATGGATCGTGAGTTCATTTATGAAGGAGCTCACATTCTGTTTCCTTCCCTGTGCCCAGAGGTCTCTGGATGGGTTGGGGTGGGATGGAGTAGGCTTACGTTGCTCTGCCTGTCCTCCTATTGGAGGCCTCATTGTTGGGAGGAGGGAACCAGATACTATGGTTCAGTTCATGTAGTATGCTGTTCCATTCCTGTTCCAGCTGAGTTGTTGCCAGTTGTGAGCTGCCCTACCAAAACAGGGAAGGCATCGTGTTGGTTGCAAGGTTTGGCACTATGTCTTTCCTTCTGTGGTCTCAGTCCTCCTTGGCTCCTTCTGTCACTGCAGCAGGTTGCTGTATCAAAAAGAAATGTGGAGGTGGAGGAGGTTAGCATGTTACTTTGGGGGCAGGGAGAAGATTATCTTGTTTTGGGTGCCCAGTTAGTACAGGTACAGTACCCATGGTATGTCTCCCTTCCAGCAAAATATTGCATGCTTGGTGAGGCTAATCCTTGTGCCCAACCCTCTTTCCTCAGGCAGAGAACGCTGGCAACTGTCCCGTTACTGATACTGTCTCTCTTTAGCTGGAATATGCTGGTGAAGATGTGGTTCAGTGTTCTCCATCACAAATATTTGTGGTCTCTGTGGAACATGCTCATGGGCTTCATGCCTTCACAGTGCTTCAATTCATAAACTGCAAGAGCTAATTTTTATATGCAAAAATCCTCTGTCCTAAGTAAAGCGGCGCAGACTGTGCATAATACCCAAAGGAGAGGAGTTAGACCTTCCTGCTCAGTTCTTTTGTCTACTGCAGTGGCAGCACTTACATATCCTCTCTTCAGAGATACTGTGTCTGAGTTTTAGCTTTTTCTAAAAATAAAATTAATTTATATATATAATATAATATAAATTCAGCTAGGTTTTAGGTCATTCTGGGAAAAAGACCGTTCAGCCACTGGGGCAATGTGATCATTCAAAAGGATCAATCCTATTAAGAGTGCTCCTTCACAGTCTTCTGCCTTGCTGACATTGATCCTTTCCATAGAATTACTGGAACAAGAATGGATATTGGAAGTCCTGCAGAGCATCACTCTCACCAAGGGAACTATGTCAGCTGACAGGTCCCCCTCATTAGATGTTTAACCTGTCAATGTCTTCTTGGAGGGACACTGGGAGGACTCTCTACAGGTACCTTCCCAGCCATCCTGGCCATATTTTCCACTACTGGTTTTACCATAACAGCAATTCTTGTCTAACTCTCAGTACCAAGAATATTCCAGATGATGCTTGCCAGATTCCTGGACTCAGCTTCCATCAATCTCAGTACTGTGAATTTGAGCAGGATGCCTGGCATTGATTTTGAACTATTGCACCAAGATGTCCTTACTGTTGGGAACAGGAAGAACACTACCGTAGGAAGCAGGAGCAGTATTCCACCTTGTCCTGTGTTGTCACACTTGCTGGGAAAATCAATGTGCCACCTGGGATCTCTACCCAGCAACATAGCCATCAGTGCCCTTAGTCATGGTTTCCTGATCACCATTGTTGCACCTAGTTTGATGCTGCCTTTGACTCCAGTGGTTCTCCATCCATCAGGACACCACTCACAAAACCAGTTCTTGTGCTTCTGTTTGGGTTGCTATGGAACTGTTTTCTTCTTAACTGGCTTCTTCTGAACCTATTTCACCTTGGTTCCCACACAACACTTGGCATCATCTTTACATTACAGAAGTAGAAGATTGTGCTGATGATATGGATGCAGATGACAAGCTGAGGACCCAGTAGCTGGACTGGTGGATAGTGCTCTTGAACACCTGTAGTGTTACCAATGCTCCTGGCCCTCCTTAAGCTTGTCAAAGGAGAATGCAGTAAACCAGTCTGACCCAATGACATCAAAAAGAATGGAAAATCTCAGTCAAGTACAAGACTGGTGTGACATTGTCTTTCCCCAAAATTCCATCATGGTATAGGCTACTCAGAGCAAAGGGAGACAAGTATCAAATTCTACATCTACAAAGATGGCAGTAAACTGGGTGGTATGGGCAGAAATGTGTATTCCTCAGCTGCCATGTTCCTGTAGGTGGCCAACCACCTGGCCTGAATGGACAGATACCAGCATTTTCTCTGGGAAAGCTATTCCCTATACTGGATTGCATCCCAGATGTTGTGAAACAGATGGCTGTGGTGTTCAGAGGTGAAGATGAAGCTAGGTAAATGGCAGATCATCACTTCCCAGCATGTTGCTGAGTGTAGGTTGAAACCCATAGCTGAAGAAGTTGCCTTGAGGTATCATGCACTGTTTTAATCAACATTTTTGACCCTAGAGCTAGCATAAACTTGCCATTTGAAGGAGAATTCCTATTCACTAACAAGATCAATAACACTCTGGAGAGGGTATAAAATTTTCATTGATTACATACTGAATGGTGAAGGGAGCTTTGAATCTTGAAAGCTTATACCCCAAAAATCTTGTTGGTCTCTAAGGTGCTACTGGGCTCAGATCTAGCCATTCTATTGCTGACCAACACAACTACCTTCTAAAAGTAAAGACTGTGAACTGTCTATTCATACTTACGTAGATTGTCATCTTGCCTCTTTTCAGTGACATCCTGCAATCCCTCAACCTCAAAATGAATCTTAGCACAGAAAGGTGTCTGATAACCTCAAGAGAAGCATTTAACTGCTTCTCTGATTTCTCTGCACCGATTTCATGCCCACATGAACATATTTACAGTAAGGGAAGAAATAACATCTGATAACTGGATCCTCACCCTCATTAGGCTGTCTGTGCCTTAGAGTTTGTTTTGCCTTCATCATCCAGAATGTTCAAATGTGGTCCCCCTCCTCTCGCCTTGAGATGGACTCCCTTGTTCTGAGAGAAATGATAAAAGTGGTACCTTCCTTTCAAAGAAGTTTAGAGTTCTAATGAATGTACTTGACCATTCCCAAGAAGGACAGATCTTCAGCTCATCCTCGACCAGAGATAAGTAAATGACTGCATTAGACCCTGTTAGTTCAGAATGGCGACTTTAGCACTCATCTTTCCCCTTCTATCAGTCTCTAAGATAACTACTTACACATCTCAGTTCAGCCACAACATCACAAATTCAGTCAGATTCCCACTACCAGTACAGGATGTTGCCGTTCAGCCTCTCCAATTTATTCAAGAGCATTCACGAAATGTATGGCAGTGGAAACGTTGCCATATTCCAGGTTCCTCATAGCTCCATCTTGTCTGTGCCTTTTCTGTCTTGTGTGAACCTCCACCCTCATCTGCATGGAGATGTACCTCTTGAAGTAGCTGCTACAGATTGCCAAAGGGATCCAAAGCTGCTGTGGCGCCATTGTCCAGGCTGAGGATGACACCTCTTCAGTGCCATAGCTTCCACTGCTTGTGAGACTTGCAAGAAAAATGTTAGCAAATTCTATCCACAATGCTCAAGGATCTCTTCAGGTAGACTCCCCATACTCACCATCACTACTTATGTATAAGGGTCCTTTTTGTTCCACCATCATCTCAAGCGATACTTGAAATAGATGCAGTGTTATTGGCAGGCATGCTGTGATAGTTGCACAAGTAGTCAACCACAGATCACATTGTGCATTTTTTCCCTAAGATGTATGGCAAAGTAGTGCAGATAACCTCAGACAACATGATCTCCATATACTACATAAATAAGCAAGACAGTACAACTTTTGTCATCTTGAACTTCCTGTAAGCCCTTGGCCCGAAGAATCCCCAAAAGCAACAACCCAGACAGGTGGTCCTAAGGCAAGTTGACTTTATTGGAAATAAAGTTGGGCATGCTACTCCACAGTGGGCATCAATCTTTGCTCCACGAGAGACATATTGTTCCTCCAGAGGATGGGGTGCTACTTTTAGCCTTTCCCCTATCTCTCATAACCAAGGTCATCAGGAAGATAGATAGGACTGCACAAATGGTATCATAATCATTCTATATGGACCAAGACAGATTTCTTAATCTTTTTAGAATCTATTTAATGAGGTTCTCTACCTGTCCCAAGGCAGATTTCTTAATCTGTTTAGGGTTCCAGACTTTCTGTTTCAACATCAGCACAGTCTTACACCCAGACTCCCTGAACCTGGTAGTTTGGAGGATTCTTCTGGAGCACCACCTCCAGATGCCCTGAGGGAGGTACTCTTGAATGCTATAAAACCATCTAATTATGAGTGTGAGTGGAAGGTCTCTTCCACTTTTACTTCAGCAAAGAGCTAGAACCCATCCACCTGTTCTTTGCCTTCTATCTTAGAGTACCTGTTCCATCTGTGTTCTCTAGGATTATCACAGTTACTTTAAGTCATTCCGGATGCTATTTTGTCCTCTCAGGGTCTCTAGTGCTACACCCAACCAATGGTGAAGGGGTTTTCCAAGGGCATCATTAGGCTGCATCCTTGAGTTACACTGCCAATACCTCCTTGGGATCTTCAACTTTTCCAAGTTCTGCTATGAATTGGTATACCTGAAGCTTGTTCAGTCGGAGCTGTTGCTACATTCTTTAGCAAAGGGACCCCACTTACTGAGGTCTGCAGAACAGTCACCTGGGCCTAGCTTTACACCTTTGTGAGGGACTATGTCCTTGATGTCAGAACCAGAGCAAACACATCCTTTGTTATGCAAGTGCTCAATGCACTTTTTCATTTGATGCTCTGGTATCCACCTCCAGATAGATCAGCTTATTAGTCTTATGCCCCTCAGTGTGATGCACGGAGATCAAGAAGAAGTAAGAACAGGTTGCTTACCAGTAAATGTTGTTGTCTTTTGCCTGGTCATCTGTGCGTCTGCATAATTTGTTTACCCCTCCCCATAGGTGCCTTTAACTTACTACAGTGTACATTTAGTTTTGAAAGGAACTAAGCTGGAAAGTGCATCTCCTCTTTGGACATCATGGAGACTGAACTGCATATTTTTTGTCTGAAAGCTAGCTTTAGAAATTTCTGAATATAAGCTTTATGCAGGTTCAAGACAAAAGTGTGAACACACAGGTGACCACTCAAAGAGCCACAGTCACAGGCAAACAACTTGGTTTTCAGAGATTTGTGTGCACATGGGGGAAGAGATTGTGAAAAGAATTGATTTGTGCATCAACAGGTGATCCTAGTTGCAAGATTGTTTTCTGAAGCTAGATTCCTGTGTTCATGGATGACTTGCCAGTTTCCAGCCACCAGTGTCAAGCCAAGTAGAATTTCCATGACAGAAGGATTTCTGTCAGCAGGATACGACTTCCATGCTTTTCCACTAATGCTGTAGCACAAAATGACTCCTAAAATCCTGCTCCTTGGGAGGAAGGGTCCTCCATGAACAGCATGAGGATGGAGTCAGAAGCTGCAGCAGATGAGTGGAATTTGCAAACATCACTCTTAATTCTATCAGATCCATCTAATAGCCACAATGCAAGGCTTACTTTTTGCTGAATTGTGGCCAGAATGTTTGATAGAGTGCCACATAAAAGGTTGTGTTGTAAGCTTGGCTTTAATGTATTTGTTTTAAATATAGAATTCTTTTTGAATCATGTTGGTTGTTAAAATGAGAAACATTATAATTGGAATTTCCAACTAATTTAAATACTAGATCATCCATCCCAGCTTCACTGTGTACATTTACTATGGTGTATGGCTGGCCTTGCCCTGACCTGGATAGCCTAGGCTAGCTCAATCTTGGAAGCTAAACAAGATCAGCCCTGTTTAGTACTTATATGGGAGATGACCAAAGCAGTCCAGGGTTGCAGAGGCAGGCAATGGCAAACCACCTGTTTGTCTCTTGCGTTGAAAACCCTGTGGGGTCACCATAAATTGGCTGCAACTTAACTGCACTTTCCACCATGGTGGACTGTGATTCCTTTTACATGAATATGTTACTAAATATATTTCATTTTCATATTATGAGGTTCATGAAGTACATATGCTAAATCTGTAATATATGAAGAAGTCCTTTATCGTTATAAGGTACACTTGAAGCATCAGTGCTACTCTGACTATTACAGGGACCATATTGCTTCAGTCTTGGCCCATCTACACAGGCTTTCAGTTTATAAAGAACTATACAGTTCAGGACCAGCATACTCCCAAATGAATCTACCTGACTACTCAGTTCAGTTCAGTTTATTGTTACAGTCATAGACCAGCACATATATACTACTTGACTACTAAAGTCATCTTCTGAGGCCATACTTTGGGTGGGTAACTTTGTGAGGTTAGGTGGGTGGCAATCCAAGAGAGGGCCTTCTCAGTTGTTGCACCACAATCATGGATCTCTCTCCCCCCCGGGATGTCCTTTTTTATCACTACTACACCAGTGGGTAAACTTTAAAAAACAATTTCTCTGGCATTCCCTCAATGACCCCCCCCGCCATATTTCAGTTGTGACTTATAGATATTGTGACTTATAGATATATGTTAGCTTCTCTTTTAACTGTATGTACTTTTATAATATTTTGTTTTCAGTTGCTAGCCACCTTGGTGGGATTGATATGGTAAAACGGTGGGATATAAATTTTGTAAATAAACAAATGTTCCTCTGGTGATTTCTCTGTGGCACTTACATGTGCAAATGTTCATCATTGGTTCATGCACACTGTGTATACATTTTCAGCACTGGATTAGAGAAGAACGAAGTTTGATTTAGCCAGTATATTCAAACGCAGTTCCTCTTTGATGAAGAGCTGGTAAGCTCAAATGAAAAACAAAATATTAATCATAGGAAGCAATAAGGAACATATTTTAAATTCCCTTTTCTTTGCTAACCACCTTATAAAAACACTCTCATTTCATTGCATCACACAAGTCTAAGAAGCTAGTAATGATTGATATGATCGCAGTGCTGTCATTCTTAACAAAAAGTCACTTTTGTTCTAGGTATTTTAATAGATTCCTATTAAACATATATTTCTGACTGAAATATTGGCATGAAGGGCTCTCACTGGGTTCAGCCTAGGAATTAAGAAGTCAGGAAATCAGCTGCTGCATTGCAAAAAAAGCCTTGTGTGACACAGGATCTCCTGATTGGGGGGATCATTACTGCTATTATGACTCTACTTGCGTAGGACTTCTGAATTTCATCTGAATGTCAGTAATAACCCTCTTAGCAAATTATCCTGAATAAAATCACAAAGGCATTTTATATAATAGGTGTTGAATTACTGGATAGATTTGCTAATTAAATACTCTTTGTTCTGCTGCAGTTGACATTACAGGGTAAGATCTTGAACAATTATTCTCAACAGCTGTACTTTGTTAAGAGAAAAATTAACCATAAAGTTTATTTTTTTATGCTTGAAGTTGGCAGATTTGAAATGTGCTTTAAAAAAATTCCATCATCCAATTGGTAATGAGAAGATAAATATACAGTGTTTCTGTGAAATATAACTGCCAACTGATTTATTAATGAAGTTAGCAAGCCATTTATAATACCCTTTCCTCTGTTAGCATGTACAAGTGATTCTTTATCAGAATGGGTAATATTAGTATTATGCCTGTCACTAGATGAACTCTACTTGTCTTGTAACCCTCTTGTAATTATCTGTATTTGTTACTGCCCTTGAGAACAAGTGGAAACACACTTTGGATTGATGTACTTGTTTCTTTAGTGAGGAGAACTTGTATCAGAAATGTCTATTTTGTTGGATGTTTGTAGGTGTGTGTTTTTAAAAAGGATGAACTTCTCCCCACATGTACTGGGGGTGAGTGTGGTTAATAGCTGCAAGAAAGAAATAAGAGAAACATAATTAAAAGAAAAGAACAGACAAAATGAAAGTGTTAGAACAAGATCATAAAACTACCGACAATAAGAAAGATCTGAAGGAATTACTACAACTAAAGTATCAATTAAATTTGTTGGAAGCAGAAGAAACCCAGAAATGTTAAAATACACATTTAAAATGTTCAAATAAACCTGGAAGGTATTTAGCATACTGTCTAAGGAAAGAAAATTTTAAAATACACATTTAAAATGTGCAAATAAACCTGGAAGGTATTTAGCATACTTTCTAAGGAAAGAAAAAGAAAAAAGAAGCATTCCCGGGATCAAGAAAGGAAATCAAGTAGTTCATGCAAAGCAAGAAATACATAAAGAAATAAAGAATTTGAATTTGTTAAAAGCTTTATAAAAAAGAAAGTATGGAGAAATATTTAACAGAATCACCAATTAAAAGATTTACGTTCAAGCACATAACAAATTTAAACCAAGTAATAACAACACAAGAAATATAAAAAAACTTAAGAAGGACAAAGCACCTGGAACAGGTGGTCTGACAGCAACTTATTATAAATGCTTTGAAGAACTATTAGTAAAGCCCCTACAAATAGTAATTAATGAAATACGAGAGAGAGAATATACCACTTACTTGGCAAGAAGCAAATATAACTTTAATATATAAAGGAGGGAACGACCTGTTACTCCCACAATTGTATACACCAATCTCATTATTAAACATGGATTAAAAAATCTTCACAACAACCATGGCTGAAAGACTTAAGTAAATGTATTCCAGACTTAATTTATGAAGATCAACTGGGATTCGTTCCAAGAAGATATATGAAAGATAATATTAGACATTTAATTGAATACAGTTGAATATTCCAAGAGAAAAAATGGTTTTTATGTTTATAGATGCAGGGAAAACTTTTGGCAATGTATTTTGGTTATTTCTAATGAAAGTCTTACAAAATTTGAATTGCGGAACAGAATTATTAAACTGGATGCAAAGTATTTTATGCAAAACAGCAAGCTCGAATCTTTTTTTGGGTACCTTTTTTAATTTTCCAAACATCACACATCATAAACATACACACCATACAAACACAACACAGACTATTGCATCTTGGTCTTAATTTTACAAAATCTTGCATAATCTATCATATCTCAAATATATAAAATCTTCCTCAAATGTAGCTATTCTCTTCTACTTTCTTTATCAGTATTTAATCATAAAAACGAGAGTTAAAGAGCAGAGAAGAAAGATAAATTAGTAATTCACCTTTACTATTTCGAATATGGTTATATAATTAGATTATCTTCATGATTTATGTGACCATAATTATTTATGTTTTTAATGAGATATCTACCATGCATGAATTGTTAATTTTATCTGTTCACTTTTATTTATTTATTTCCATTTATTGCCCCGTTCTCCCCTGCCAAAACTGGGCTCAGAGCTGACCTGTTCCTCTGTGATGCAGCCCGGCCCCAATAACCCTGCTGATTTTTCAATGAGCACTCTCTGCAACCAGTTTTGGTGTGGCACCTGGATGGTTAGCTAGTGTCTAGAGTTCAAAAGGGACTGGCTGGGGGAGAACAACTTGAAATTATATCGAGACAAAATGGAAGTGTTGTGAGGGAAGCTGATCTAGGAGTAGGTGTTCAACTTACACAAAACAGTTTTGTATCCTCCCCCCTCCCCAAAGGAGCAAACTCACAGTTTGGATGTGCTCTTGCATGCGTTACTGACCCTGAATTCCAGGTGACAGAGTACATTTCTCCATCTTAGGTTGATTTGCCATTTACAGCCATTTATGAAGGACTAGCCACAGACACATATCCAATGTTAACATCCGGGTTAAGCTATAACACACTGCATTTAGGGCTGCCTTTGAATCGTTTGGAAACCTAGCCTACCTCACAGGGTGGTTGCTAAGATAAAATGGAGGAGAGGAGAGGGATGTTGAATATCTTTGAATGAGTGTTCCTGAAAAATGTTTTTAAATAAAGTGGCATGGTAGAGCCAACCTTTTTTGGTAGTTGGTGACATTGTAGACAGTTGAATGTTCATTTGTGATCCATTACATAAGCATTTGAGTGTGTTTTCTAGTCTAATTGTAATCATTTAAGCGGGACATAAATACCAGGCATATTTGGTGGTTGTAAGGCTGGAAATTTAAAGCTTGTTATCTGATTAAGTATGTTAGCTTATTGTAACTTGTAAAGTGTTGTAATTAGAATCTTTTCTTCCCCCAGATTTTGATGCATACCAAGGAGATGGTACAGAAGGTAATAATGATGCAGTGATTAAGATACACATACACACATATATGAAATAGTAACCTAAATCACTTCTTTGAATACCTACTTTACTAATACAATCCTTTCTAAGAGGCTATAGCTTGCGATCCCATGAGCAAACGGCTCCTGGGGGGAAAGGTAAACCAATAAAACACAGACAATTATTTATTTGGAAAAACAAACGGCCACAGCTTTATTGATTACTACAGATGGAGCATTGGCGGAGCATGGGGACGGATCCAGGGATCGGATGACCACCCTGTCATCCGATGTATAAATAGCTCGATTGAACGTCCCAACCCGCATGTTGGGACAGCAACAGAGTAGTGAATAGGTGGCCCCACCAAGACATAGATCTGCACGTTCGCAGGTAGGCCCACACTGTGGCCACGGGGCACAGCGGATCCCCGGAAGCAGCTTGAAGTTCTATGGTAGACCTGCTGCTCATTTGATCAGTTTTTTATTTCTGCACCCTGATGGTAAGGGAAGATGCGCATACCGTGACGTCCCCGATCTCCAGGTCACGTCCGGAGTTATCCTGGGCAGAGATAGGGATAAGTTCACTGCAACGAAATGTGCCGTAAAAGGCCAATACAAAAGCTGCTGTAAATAACCTGGTTTCAAATTTTGCGCTGCACACTGTAGGCAGTTTGCCCACCAGCTCCTCAAGGATGGGGAATGTTATAGACCGCCTGGCATCAGGGTGACATCTGCTTCCAACCCTGAACAGCCCGCTGTATGGAAAACCCCCGACAGGGATTAGCGTAGCCATATGCCTTACTAAAGAAAGAAATGGCGGCAATGTGGAACGATATGGTCCTAGGTGCCAGGCCCTCCTACCTCATGCCCGCCAGGCACTGCAGTATCGTGTCTTGCTGCAAAGGCAAGGCCCCACCACCAATTAAACCTGAATCAAAAGCCAGTACCTTGTTGATGGCACCAGTAAGAAAGGGGGGAAAGCCAATGCCGCAGAACGAAACTTTTTTAACTGGTTATCTGGGTACACAGTATTTATGGATGTGGTTCAGGCTGCATACCCTTAATGGGCGTGGCATCTCACAAACCACATGAGCAACGTGCTGCACGCTAGGGAGCTGGCGGGTGACCCGGCGGCCATGGACTATGATGAAGCATTTAGAAAAAGTTCTTCGCATAGCACACCAGGTGGGACCTCATTAACGATAAACTGTGACTTTTCTAAAACCCTAATATATTTAAAGAATAAGTATCCTAAATATTTAAGACTAAATATATAATTTTCTACTCTGCACTAAAGGACTGCCTTATAGATATGCACCATTTAGCTCTTGGTGTTACTTAACTTAGCCTTCAGCCTACATATATTTATAAAACAATTTCCATTTTTTGTTAAATTGATCAACAGTCTCCTCATCCGTTACATTCATCATGTGAGTCATTTTGGCCATAGTTGCGTATTCCATTTTGTCTCTCCATTCTTCCATGTCTGGCAGAGATGGTTGTTTCCATCTTCTTGCAAGAATAACTCTAGCAGTGCTTGTGGCACATCCGAAGAAGTCTTTGAATTGTGGAGACGCCAACTCCATTGGCGTTATCCCTAACAAAAGGTTCTTGGGATTTAAATTAATTTTTTGTTGAAACATCTTCTGCTGTTCTTTGTGGATCGCTTTCCAATAAGATTGCTGCTTCAAGCAGGTCCACCATACATGAAAGTAAGAACCATCTGGCACATTACATTTCCAGCAAACTCCTTGCTTCTTGTCCTTTGTGTTAGTCATTCCTCCTTTACCCCTATTATTATTACAATTTAAAGCAACTTGCTGGAGGCAAAGGAATAAAGTATATTTATTTATTTTTAAAATTTCCTCTACGGAAAACGAAGGAGGTGAGGGGGATTTGCGCTGAAAGCAGATACTTTCGGTTCAAAAGCAGCTTCCGTCCCTCTCAGAGCCTCTGCAGTCTCCTACAGCAGCCTCTGGAAATACAAGCCCCGCACTGCAACACATGACCCTCTTAAAGGGCCAGCCGCTGTAATCCAGAGTGAGGAATCCGCCGAAGACACTCCTACCTCTCCAAAACCATGTGTCCCGACTCGCTCCTTCACTCCATCCCTGTGTTTTGTTCTCCCCGCCGCCAGGCCACAAACAGGCTGGTGCCTGGGCAGCGTGCCCCTAAATTGGTGAGGGAAGAGGTGGTGCAGCGCAGAGAGCTCCAACTCCAACCCTGACGCCAGCAGTTGCTGCGCTCGCCCTGCACGACAATAGGCTGTGGGGTGGGGCAGAGGGGAAGGAGGGCAAATGCCCGACACGCGGAGCAGGTGAGAGTGCTGCTGCTCTCCCTCCCCCCCTCCAAGTACTTTCCCCCTGGAGCCAGTCCCAGGAGGTTCGCAAGGCGCGACCAAAGTGAGTCTTAGTCGCTTTTATTCCCCTCTTTTAATCTAATCCTGGCTTAAAGCCTATGTTTGAGTATTTTAGGCAAATTAGTAACAGTGGTAATTAGAGTTTAGTCATAGACCAATAATGGTGTCTTTTTGGAGACTGAATAGTTTTCAGCATCCCTTATTATATTATCAAGACTTGTATTATGAAAAAGACAATTTTATATTTCATCACTCTCTTCTTCCACTTGATTATTGGTTCCATTTGTTAGAGGATCTCTTTTTCCCCCTTTCCTCTCCTCCAGTACTAAGAAAATCACTATTTACTTTCTGTGCTTATTATCAAAGATATCCTCTTAACTTTTTGATGGGACAGTCAGGTTTTGGTACTCAAACTTCTTTCTTTGTGACCTGTCAAGGACAAATTGGAACTGAGTTAAAAACTACTTAAAGATTAGAAAGGAATTGATTGTAGACTTTTGGAAATTTAGATTTGTCTTGTAGCTCTAATTTGTACATGATTTTTGTTTTTTAACTAGATGAATCTGGAAGTAATTTATGGTGATACTGACTCCATTATGATAAACACAAACATTACCAACTTGGAAGAGGTCTTTAAATTGGGGAATAAGGTAAAGGCATTTTAAAGTTCTTGTCATAGTTTGTGTGTGTGTGTGTGTAAAGTGCCGTCAAGTCGCAGCCGACCTATGGTGACCCCTTTTGGGCTTTCATGGCAAGAAACTCAGAGGTGGTCTGCCAGTGCCTTCCTCTGCACAGCAACCCTGGCATTCCTTGGTGGTCTCCCATCCAAATACTAACCAGGGCTGACCTTAGCTTCTGAGATCTGATGAGATCAGGCTAGTCTGGGCCATCCAGGTCAGTTTTTGTACAGCATGTTAAATGTATATTACAGATACATTGTTGTTTAAATACAAAATAGTGACCTTGTTAGCTCTTTCATGATTCTTGGTAGCTATCTTGACATTGAATGTTCAGGGTATTGTAAAATTATTTTGCAGCAGCGTTTTTCAAACCATTGACCAGTGTCTACCTTCTATCCATGTCTAGAAGTCTTCCCCTACCATCAACTTCTGTTTCTGAATGGTTTTCAGTTTATTTTTTTCATAGCTTTGGTTTCCAAAGTATGGTCTCTGTTAATTTCTCCCCACAAGGGTATCTTAATATAAGATTGTTCAAGAAATAATGTTGTTTAGTTATAGACTTGATAATTTAATGACTTTGTAATGTGACAGCATTCAGGATTTTGTGCTATATATCACAGGATGTCCAGATAACACTTTAGAAAGACAAGCCAGCGTGGTGTTGTGGTTAAGAGCGGTGGTTAGGAGTGGTGGACTCTAATCTGGAGAACCGGGTTTGATTCCCCACTCCTCCACATGCGCGTCAGGACGGCGCGAGCCAGCGCACGCGCCCAGCCGACTCTGTGCGGCCCTGCTCGCCTCCCAGCTGGCCGTCGGGGCGGGGAACGCCGGCTCGCGCCGTCCCGACGCGCACGCGCCCAGCCGGCTCTGTGCGCCCCGTCCACCTCCCAGCTGGCCGTTGGGGCGGGGAACGCCGGCTCGCGCCGTCCCGATGCGCACGCGCCCAGCCGACTCTGTGCGGCCCCGCCCGCCTCCCAGCTGGCCGTCGGGGCGGGGAACGCCGGCTCGCGCCGTCCCGACGTGCACGCGCCCAGTTGGCTCTGTGCGCCCCGTCCACCTCCCAGCTGGCCGTCGGGGCGGGGAACGCCGGCTCGCGCCGTCCCGACACGCACGCGCCCAGCCGGCATTCACTCCATAAGACGCACAGAGATTTCCCCTCACTTTTGAGGAGGAAAAAAGTGCGTCTTAAGGAGCGAAAAATACTGTACTTTTTGGAGCCACTACTGAGTTTTTTTCCCCCAGGGCACATGAATGTTTACTACTCATATGTTTCTGACGCACTCATTTTGTGAGGTAATAAAGAGTTACCTCCCAAAATACCCCTTTGCCTACATAATAAAGACATTTTGCCTCTGCTGAGTAGAGGAGCAGGAGTATAGTTCAGGGAGGCAAGCCAGAATGGAAGGTTCATCACGAGTAGCCCTGCTCCTGTCCATAAATATCTGCTGTTTGGGCCACACATATACCAATACTGTTGGTAATATGGACCATCATGTCTTGTAGGATTTCCTGTAGGATGCATTCCTGTCTTTCTTTCCTAACGATGTGTCCAGAGAGTTTCCATAAAGCCTTTCACAACCTGGGACTGTGAGAGATCCCCTCTCTCTGAGTTTACTTCTCCAAATCAAATGTTCAGACGTTGATAAAGAAACAAAGGATTTATTGAAGACATCAGGAGATGAGACAGGCACAGGTAGAAAGCTGCAAGTGAGGGGCTATTCGGGTTTACAGAATATATTGACTCCAGGGCACTGGGGCACTGGGGTTCACACTTATTGTTATGGGAAGTTACAAGCTTGGCATAATACAAAACATCAGACGAGTCCCAGGAAGTCTGGTGAAGCTATCACACTTCCAAGGCCGCATCGGCCTGAGGGAGTACTGACAGGAAGAACAGCGGGGGGGGGGGGGAAGATACTAGGGGCAATCAGGCCTGGCGCCTGAGACCAGAAGGTGTGAACTGCTTTTACGAGTTCACTGATAACAAAGCAAAGGCAGGTGATGGAAAGCAGAGACACATAGACAGAGACCCTCACATTCTGCCCCCCTTAAGGCCCCCCTCCAGGGTTCTCGAGAGGGCGAGGCTTATCGGGATAAGCGAGGTGGAATTCTCGGATCAAGCGAGGGGCCGCCATGTGGGGTGCGGCCACCCACTCGTCGTGAGCGGACCCAAGGTTTTTCCACCGAACAAAGTAAAACAGTTTCCCTTTTTTCCATTTGGAATCTAAAACCTTGGATATTTCCAAATGGGTATCTCCCCCTACCACGGTAGGAATCTCGTGTGCGGGAGGGGGGTGGAACTGGGGAGCTGGCACATAAGGTTTGAGAAGGCTTATATGAAAGACTGGATGGACCCCCTTGAGGGTCTTTGGGAGTTCCAGTTCCACGGTAACCTCATTGATTACTCTGGTAATGGGGAAAGGTCCCACATAACGGTCGCTCAATTTTTTGCAGGGACGCAAAGAGCGGAGGTTTTTAGATAGACTTGCTCTCCCACCTTAAGTTCCCATCCCAGAGACCGGTGTTTGTCTGCCTGTTCCTTGTACTTGCTTTTTGCCCTCTCAAGATTCTTGAGCAGCCATGGCCAGGTAGATTTGACTACCTGAATCCACTCCTGAAGATCAGGGGTGGACTGGAGCTCTGGCGTGACGGGAGCGGAACCGAAAGGACCGAATTCCGTCCCGTATATTACTTGGAAGGGACTAAAGCCGGTAGAGGAATGAGGCGCATTGTTGTACGCATATTCGGCAAATGGCAGCAGGTCGACCCAGTCGTCCTGGTGGAAATTTACATAGCAGCGCAAATAACATTCTACCACCGCGTTTACTCGTTCCGTTTGACCATCCGTCTGGGGGTGATAGGCGGAAGAAAGGCCCTGTTCCTCCACCCCCATTAGCTTCAGGAAGGCTCGCCAAAATTTGGCAACAAACTGGACCCCCCGGTCGGAGAGGACCTTCCTCGGGATCGAGTGTAGCCTGAGGACGTGTGTGACGAACAGTTTAGCCAAGCCCTGGGCTGAAGGAAGACCTGCACATGGAACGAAATGGACCTGTTTGGAAAAGAGGTCCGTGATTACCCAGAGAACCGTCTTTCCCCGACTTGGAGGTAGGTCGGTGATAAAATCCATGGCGATGACTTCCCAGGGTCGGGAGGGGTTCTCAAGCGGTTTGAGGAGCCCTGGGGGTTTTCCCATCCGTCTTTTGGCTGTGGCGCAAGTGGGGCAGCTGCGCACGTACAGCTCTACATCGGATCTCATACCGGGCCACCAAAACTGCCTCCGTACCAGGTGAAGAGTTTTTATGAAACCAAAATGACCCGCCAACCTGGCACCATGTACAAGTCCCAATACCTCTTTACGAAGGGAGGATGGGACATATAGTTTTCCCCCTTGCACCCACCAGGTGTTGGTTCGTTCCAAGCCCGTGGGGAGGAGATGGTGCTCCTCCTCCTGTAAGGAGGCGTCCCGGAGTCGCTGTTGGAAGGCTTCCGGGATACCTTTGAGCGTAGGGGGGGTGTCAGGTTGTTGGGCTTGGGACCGGGTAGTGACGGCTAAGCTAGGAACCTCCCCTCGCTGCTCGGGAGTGAACAGGGAGTCGACTGGGCGATCGAAATCGTTGCGATACTGGGGAAGTCGTGACAAAGCGTCAGCTAGGGCATTCTCTTTGCCAGGGACATGCTTGAGGGTGAACCGGAATTTTGCGAAGAATTGGGCCCACCGAATTTGTTTGGCGTTGAGCTTTCTAGCTCCCTTGAGAGCCTCGAGATTCTTGTGATCGGTACACACTTCAAACGGCAGCTCGGCACCTTCTAAAAAGTGCCTCCATATGGTGAGGGCATGTTTGACCGCCGCCGCCTCCTTCTCCCAAATAGCCCAGTTGATTTCGGACTGGGAAAACTTCTTGGAGAAGTAGGCGCAAGGTCTCAACCGCCCCCCTTCGTCCCTCTGCAATAGGGCCCCGCCCATGGCCACATCCGAGGCATCCACTTGCACCACAAAAGGCTTGGTGCAATCCGGGTGGGCCAAAACGGGTTCGGATGAAAAAAGCAGCTTTAAACGTTCAAAAGCTTGCTGGCACTGGGGGGACCATTGCAAACGGGCTGAGGGAAGCGCGGCGCTAGCCCCCTTGTCCTTGGTACGCAACAGGGCAGTGAGGGGAAGCGCAACTTGGGCAAAGTTGGGAATGAAGTTGCGGTAAAAGTTAGCGAATCCCAAAAACTGCTGAAGCTGGCGGCGGGTAGTGGGGGGTTCCCAATCCCACACCGCCTGGACCTTTGCGGGGTCCATTTCTAACCCTTGGTGGGAAATCACGTACCCAAGAAATGTAATGGAAGGTTGGTGGAACTCACATTTGGACACCTTAGCATATAGTTTGTGCTCCCGCAGCCGCTGGAGCACTTCTCGCACTAGGCGCACATGTTCTTCCATGGTTTCAGAGTAAATAAGGATGTCATCGAGAAATACCACCACCCCCCGAAACAGCAAATCATGCAAAACCTCATTAATTAATTGCATAAACACACTGGGAGCCCCCGAAAGTCCGAAAGGCATGACTAGGTATTCAAACATTCCAAAACAGCTGGAAAAGGCTGTTTTGGGTTCGTCTCCTTCTTTAATGCGAATGCGGTGGTATGCTTCCACTAAGTCCAGTTTGGTGAAGATTCGGCCCTCCTTTAATTGTGCTAGAAGGTCGGGAATAAGAGGGAGAGGGTAAGCGTTAGACTGGGTGACGGCGTTTAGCCTACGAAAGTCAATGCACAGTCTTAAATCTCCCGTCTTTTTCTTCACAAAGAAGGCTGGGGCCGAATAAGGAGCCTTGGAAGGGCGTATGAAACCCCTCGCCAAGTTGGCATCCAGATAGTCCCGTAACACCGCCTTTTCACTAGGGCTCATGGGGTAAACCTTCCCTTTAGACAGCTTGCCTTCCCCCACAATTTCGATGGCGCAGTCCGTCTCTCTGTGGGGGGGTAGTTCGTCACATTCCCTAACATCAAAGACGTCCGCAAACTGCGAGTATTCAGTGGGCAGTTGAGGAGGAACGGTGGCTGGGGGGGGGAGACCCTACCACAGCGGCGGCCGGAGACCGGACAACCCGTTCCTTGTCATGTAATCTACAGGGGTTTTCGGGAAACGAGAGCACCCGTTCAACCCAGTCGATGGACGGGTTGTGTCCCCGTAGCCAGTTCATCCCTAATACCACCGGGGTTACTATAGGGGCGATGGTAAAATACAAGCGTTCCCAATGTTCCCCCACGGACATAATCACGGCTGCAGTTCTGTGGGTCACCGGGCCCCGTTTAAAATCACTCCCGTCCATTTGGGAAAAGCGGAGGGGTCCCGGAAGCCGCTTGCGCCGGACTCCCAGTTTCTTGGCTGTGTCCTCACTAATCATGGTGCGGGCACACCCCGAGTCAACCAAAGCGGGGAATTCTAAACTGGGACCCCCTTTTGGTAGGGAAAGGTGAACACGCACATATACATTGTCCTCTTGGGCGCTTACCATCGGTGGAGCTCCTTGCACAACAACAGGGGCGGTCTGCTGCGGAGCCCCCTCTACAGCAGACCGACGGCGTTTTTTGCCGGCTGTTCCCACTCTTCCTCCTCGCTGGAAGAGGGGGAAGGAGTGGTGGCGGTCGGGGACCCGTCCGAATCAAAAGTGGTACTTGTAATCCGGGACCCCGTCGGGCCAGTAGAAGTGGAGGCTCCGTCCTGGGGGCGCGCATGGAGAGCGGAGGGTGCGCCGGAACGTCGGCCCAGCGGTCCGCTCCTGCGGCGGGGCTGGTCCTCGGCAGTCGCCTTCTGTGGTTCAGTTGGGGCTTGGCGTGGGGGGTTGGGACGGCCCGAACGAGAGGGGCACTGTGACGCAAAGTGTCCCTTACCTCCGCAGGTCAGGCAGACACCGGTCTCAAAACGCTTGCGGCGTTCAGCAGCCGAGGGACCCCCGCTGCCCCCCAGTCGGAAGTCTCGGCCCCGGTCGCTCCGGGGTCTCGGGTCTCGTCCAATGCGTTGTTTGGACAAGGTCAAAAGTTGTTTGCGATTCTCGATGTCGGCAGCGTGGCGAACCCAGCCTTCCACATCCGGGGGGTTCCCTTGCATGAAGGCCCAATGTTGGAGGTCCGGGTTGAGGCCCTCCCTGAAACACTGTACCAAAGTGGCCTCACTCCAGTCCAGGATTCGGCTGGCCAGTGACTGGAACTCACTTGCATACTGCGCCACCGACTTGGTCCCTTGGCGCAGTTGCATCAGGGAGGCTTTAGCCCGCTCTCCCAGAGTCGGGTCCTCAAAGCGGTTTCGGAGTGCTACCATAAACTCGTCCAGGGTTCGCAGCACCGGCGAGCGGAGTTCATACTGCAGCACCATCCAGGCGGCCGCCTCCCCTTGCAGTAAGGAAGCCACGTACTGCACCCGGGACTCCTCGGAGGTGAAGGTTCGGCCTTGTTCTCGCATAAAAATGTCCACTTGGACCATGAAAAAGGTCAACTGGTCCCCTGAACCGTCATACGTGACTTTCAGGTCCCGACGGGACGGGAGGCTAGGAGGCGCGGGAGGGGCTGCCGGTGCTCCGTCCGGGAGATTGCCGGTGGGCGGTTGCACTTTCAGCGCGTCCAGGGCCGCTGCCATCTCACCCATCACACGCTGCATGGTTTCCATCTGCTCCTGCATAGCTTGGCGATCCTCCTGCCACTGCTTGCGTTCTTCCTCCATCAGGGCCTCCTTGCGTGCCGGGTCCCCTTCGAGTCCCGTGCTGGGGAAGGCCAACCGGCGATCCTTCGCCGCGGTTCGGGAGAGAGACCAACCCTTGGGGGAGTCCAGCCAATTGTTAAAAAGTCCTCGGGGACGTCCGTCCCGGCCTTGGTCGGGGATGGGATCCCTAGGCTCCTTTGGCTTGGCACCCTCCTCCTTGGGGTCCGGTTTCTCCGGCACCACCGGTTCATTCGGTGCGTCAGGGGTGGTAGGGGTGTTTTCCTCGTCGCCTTGCATTCTGTCCCAAAAGGTACAGCAGCAGTCCGAGAGGCAAAGACTTGCAGCTTAATGTGAGAGATCCCCTCTCTCTGAGTTTACTTCTCCAAATCAAATGTTCAGACGTTGATAAAGAAACAAAGGATTTATTGAAGACATCAGGAGATGAGACAGGCACAGGTAGAAAGCTGCAAGTGAGGGGCTATTCGGGTTTACAGAATATATTGACTCCAGGGCACTGGGGCACTGGGGTTCACACTTATTGTTATGGGAAGTTACAAGCTTGGCATAATACAAAACATCAGACGAGTCCCAGGAAGTCTGGTGAAGCTATCACACTTCCAAGGCCGCATCGGCCTGAGGGAGTACTGACAGGAAGAACAGCGGGGGGGGGGGGAAGATACTAGGGGCAATCAGGCCTGGCGCCTGAGACCAGAAGGTGTGAACTGCTTTTACGAGTTCACTGATAACAAAGCAAAGGCAGGTGATGGAAAGCAGAGACACATAGACAGAGACCCTCACAGGGACCCATGTACTTGAAGAACTGTCTTTCCTAATGTATTCTTCAAGCCAGTTAAAGTCAACACGATGTCATCTTGTAATGCTTCCTTCATTCTGTAAGTCTGCTTGTCTTCCATATGGCCAATGGGTTTTTCTATGACTGTCACTGCTTTTTGGAATGCCTTTCCAGAGGAGGTGTACAGAATGTTTTATCTAGCAGGATGCTTTATTCAATGAGGTTTGAATAGCAGTAGTATTCGTGCAACTTTCAGTATGCAAAATCTGATTGCTGTGTAACTTGTCTGCTGTTGAACAATCTTCTGGAATCTGGATCTTGAGGACTTGGATGTTTTTAGAGTTCTGGTGAGGAATTGTGAGTTTGGCTAGACAGTATGTGTTGTATGCATTGAAACATGTTTTTAATTGATTTTAGGTTTCATAGATTTTAACTGTGGTTTCTTTATTTTGCATGTGGATGTATTGCATCATTGAATGCAGTCAGAGCCCCTTGAAGAAATGGCTTACTCTAGGATCCTTAGAGGAAAGCAAAAATATTCCAGGGGAACATTGAAGTAGAATTTATGGCAATAAAAATATTCCTGGCCTCTTTCTTCTTCTGTTTATAGTCTTGGCGGGGGGGGGGGGGAGTGAGCACAGACAATACTGGAGGATATAACCGTGATATAGGGCTTTTGACCTCTTACAGTATAAAGTAGAGGTGAAGCTTCTCAGTTTATATCCTTAGATGGGAGTAGTCCTGCTCTAGGTCTGACAGAAAGAAATGTGGGATTTTTGTTTACAGATCAAGCCAGTTTTACCTTCTGATTATATTAAGGTAACTTAATTATATTAATTGATTATATTAAAATAACTTATATTAAAGCAACTGAAATACAACTTGGAAGCTTCTGTTGCACTTTAAATTGTGCTCTTTGGAAGGGGAAATTATGGCCTGAAATGACACTTCTTGGAGAGACGGAAGCAATAGAAAACACCCCTTGAGGGGCAGTGGTGAAAAACTTAGAACAAAGCTCCAGGGGTAAAGATGAAGGCTCAGAAGAGAAGTGCCTTGGAAATGTCAACTCCAGAAACTTGTACCAAGAGCCTGTGTGTGTGTGTGTGTGTGTGTGAGGGGGGAAGCCAACTGTATTATATACAGTTTGAAATTATTTGAAAGCAGATTATCCTTGAAATGGTTGGCAGAAACATGGAGTAGAAACCTCCTTTATATTCAGCGGCAGATTGGGAGGCTAAAAAGGGCCCAGCCCCTGATGAAGGGTAAGGGAAGGAGCAGGCTCACTGTCGCTCCCATCTGATTCATATCCACCTGCCTTATGCCGAAGGGGAAGTCTTGTGGTGGCATCACCTGCACAAATCATGTGGACCGTGGCTACTGGCTTGTGGCAGCTCGTGTTCACCTTGCTGCAGTAGCAGCTCTTGTGATTTTGACTCATGGTGGGGGCTGGTGACAGGGAGTGTAGAAAGTAGGGAGCTGTGACAGAGGGACCACCAACTCTTGGTGGCTCCTGCCCACTTCACAGTAGGCTGACCTTGGGTTGGGATGGAAGGATGATCCCCTAGGCCATTAGCTCACCAAGGCTTCCCCTAGTAGCCTTAATCCACTCCTGTTAATGTTTCAGTTTCTCTAAAACGGTTGCAAAAAGTATCCTATGGATAGGTAGGTGTAGACTTGCTGTGCCTGAAGTCCAGTGCTTCCCCATTCCTTTGGTACATATTGAATGCATTTCATAAACTGTAGTCACATGGCAAATGACTATCCCCACTGTGCAACTTTCTTATTTTTGCAAAGCATATTTCTCTCCAGTGACTGAGATGATGATTTGGTCTCATTGCTTATGCATTTTCAGATTAAAAGTGAAGTGAACAAACTGTACAAATTGTTGGAGATAGATATTGATGGAGTCTTTAAGTCCCTTTTGCTGTTGAAAAAGAAGAAATATGCTGCTTTGGTTGTAGAGCCAACAGGAAATGGAAACTACGTTACCAAGCAAGAACTTAAAGGACTAGACATAGTGCGAAGAGACTGGTGTGACCTTGCAAAAGATACTGGAAAGTAAGTTATGCTTTTTTGTGTCTAGTTCCTTATTGAATAATTTCCCCTTGTATAATTGTTGTTATAATCTGTTATAAAGAAAACAAAACTTTTGTTTGCTTTGAAGCTGTGATCTTAAGCACACTGCAAGTAAGCCTCACAGAAATCATGGGGGTTTACTTATAAGGAAGTACATTTCAGGGTCATTATGTAAGAGCAGATAGTGTTTTCCAGGAGGTTGTTGCTAGAGGGAATGATTGAGTGATTATGTATACAGCTGCAGCCTAATTGAAACTGATATCAATGTTTGATGTCAGAATTTAAACAGAAATTTTACCAACAGTTAGTAGGTAATCAGTGTCTGTAATCTCAACATGCACATACCAGTTGCAGTACTATGCATTCTTTCTTGGAAGTAAGAAGTCAATGGTACTTACTTGTGAATAAACATACATAGGATTACGCTTCCTGTCTGTTCATAGAAAATCCATGAATTTGTTCTTAAGCTGGATCGAGGCGGGTCGGGGCAGCTGATGCTGTTGGATTTGTCACCAGCCTTCGACATAGTCGATCACGATCTTTCAGACCACTGCCTTGCCGACATCGGGATCCTGGGAGTAGCCCTTCAATGGCTGTGCTCCTTTCTCCAGGGTCGGGGACAGAGAGTGGCGCTAGGGGAAGAGGTTTCGCAGTGGCATCCTTTGGTGTGTGGGGTGCTGCAGGGTGCGATCCTCTCTCCTATGTTGTTTAACATCTACATGCGCCCTCTTGCCCAGCTGGTTAGGAGTTTCAGGCTGGGTTGTCATCGGTATGCTGATGACACCCAGCTTTATGTATTGATGGATGGCCACCCGGACTCCGCCCCAGACACACTGGCCAGGTGCTTGGATTCAGTGACTTGGTGGTTGAGGAAAAGCTGGCTGAAATTGAATCCATCGAAGACGGAGGTCCTGTAACTTGGTGGGGGTGGCTTGGGGATGGGGTGCCAGCTCCTGGCTCTTTACAGCGTGAGTTTAATACCTTCATCCACTGTCAGGAGCCTGGGTGTGATCCTGGATGCCTCCTTATCTATGGAGGCCCAGGTCGCAGCCGTGGTCAAAGTGGCTTTTTTCCATCTCCGCCAGGCCCGGCAGCTGCTGCCTTACCTCTCCCGCACCGATCTAGCCACAGTGATCCATGCAACGGTCACCTCTAGGCTAGACTACTGTAACTCACTCTACGCAGGGCTGCCCTTGGGACTGATCAGGAGGCTCCAGCTGGTGCAAAATGGTAGCTTAATAAATCTTTTTTTTTCATAGACAGCCTTTTTCCATTAACCAAGGGGTTTGTTTGAAAATACTGGTAGTAGTCTGGTAATTCATTGGGAAGAGTCTTGTTTTATACTTCTGGGCCTCAACATAATAATTGGGTAACAATTGTTCATCATCGTACTTCTAGGCAGTCCCACATTGGGGCTGCACACACGCAGGCCTGCCACCGGATTAGGATTCTTTAGCTTCTTAGTAGTAGATGGGGTCACCGCCTCCATCGCGAATACATCAATTTTCCCACCAAAAAGAAGCGCCGTAGCGGAGTGGCACCCCCGATTCCCTCAGCTCTTTCTCTCTTCCAATGGGAAAGGATCTTAGAGCTTCACAATCCGTTTATCATTGTTTACATTTTTTCACTGACCGCTTTTTGGGCCATAACTCAGAAAACACTGTTTAAGAAGTGTATTAAGTGTGGGACTAAGATGACCAAGACAGATGGCCATTCACTGTGTATTTTCTGTCTCGGTAAGTCCCACAATGTCATTGCCTGCCAACATTGTCAACAGTTCATGCCCGTTCCGATAGGGCTGCACACTTGAAGGCTTCCCTGTCTCTTGTTCCGATATGCCGGCTCTGAAGTTGTTGGCCACACGGGAACAACCTACTTGGTCCGAGTCCACCGGTTCCAACCCCAGAGACTCACAAGCAACATTCAAAGTCTCCAGAACCGAAGTCTAAGAAGCAGAGTTCTTCAGAGCTGCCTTCCCAAAAAGCTAAATCAAGGATGAAGCATTTGGATAAGCAATCTTCCTTTCAAGTAGAGTTGAAGGGGCCAGTTCTGTCTACTTTGGATCCAGCTCTTTTGGAACCTATAGTATTGGAGGGCCTATCTACACCGCCCCCTCCTTGAACACTGTCTTCGCATTTGGACCCGGACTCATTGGGTTCCAATGTTCCCCATCCGTCAACTTTGTCAGTTCCACCTTCTTCATCCTTGGTTCCAATGCCACCGACCATGGCCTCAATCTCTGCCCTGGCTCTTCAAGTTCCCGCCCGTGCAATTCAGCCTTGCGGTTCCACACTAGTCTTGGTTCCAGTCACTTTGCCGTAACCTTAGCCGAACCTTCAGCCTTGGTGGCCGTCTCAGTGGCCTCCCCAGATACTACAAGCTCCGTAGCCGGTTTACCCACAGTATACCCAATGGATGCCCCTGGCCCAGCAACAACCACTTCCGCCCTGGGCAACTCCAGTATACCAACCTACTTGCCAACCTCTACCTATGCATCAGTTGGAGCCTCTATTTTCAGCTCAGGGCTCGGATTTGGACAGAGATTCCAACTCTTACTACTCCGAGATCAGATCTGAAGTTCCCTCGGAACCATCTCCCGATGAAACTGTAGGTAATGTCTTACCTATTTCACAAATGAAGATGTCTGGTTCTTCTCAGAACAGATGTTGTGTATTGCTAAGTCTTTGGACATTTATGTATGGTCTTCCACACCTAAACCAAAGAAAAAGATCTTGGCTCCACTATACTCGGAATCTCCTACTATGGTGGCATTCCCTATACTTGCTGACTTCATGGACATGGCCGAGAAGGTGTGGGTGAAGACTTCGTCAATTCCATTCATGTCTAAAAAAGTGGAGAATTTATACAAAATACAACCAGCGAAGTGTGAATGTTTATTTTCACATCCTGCTCTGCCTTCTATGCTTGTAGCTGAGGTGCAATCTCAGCACCGACAAGGTGGCCACTCCGCCCCTGTAGATAAAGGCGGAAGATAGATGCTCTGAGCAGAAAAGCATATTCGGCTGATACTCTTGGTTTCCAAATTAGTAATTATCAGGCCATTATGGTGGCGTTAAGGGCTTACTCAAACTGTTTCTTTCTAAGGCTAGGCCTACATCACAATGGTCCTTATCATTAGTTTTGGCACAGATGATGTTACCTCCCTTTGAGCCCGTGGGGAAGGCATCCCTTGCGCTGTTATCCCAGAAAGTTTGTTTTTGGTGGCAGTTACCTCTGTTAGAAGGGTGGGGGATCTAGCTGGTCTGGGGATTTCTCCCTTTTATTCAGTTTTATTCAGTTTTTTGCTTTGTCCCAATTGTGAGTTTTTCCCTAAGATTGTCTCTAAATCAATTAAATCACCCACTGCTAGCAAACGGCTATTCCAGAAATGAAATCAGAAGGGCCATTAAACCAAACAAAAATCAGAAAACTCAGGAAAAACTGTCTCCCATAGGAAAGGTATTCTTGCCATTTATCAAAGGAGTCACTGATAGGATGGAGAAACTTAAAAAAAAACATAACCTACAAACAGTGTTTAAACCCACCAAGAAAATACAACAGATGCTACGATCAGCAAAAGACAAAAGAGACCCCCTCACCTCTGCAGGAGTATGTCGTATACCTTGCAGCTGTGGACAAGTTTACATTGGGACAACAAAACGCAGCATACAAACAAGGATAAAAGAACATGAAAGATACTGCAGATTTAGCCAACCTGAGAAATCCGCAGTGGCTGAACATGGACTGACGCAAACAGGACACAGGGTCTTATTCCAAGACACTGAAAGACTGGACAATTCTACCAACTATTTTGTCAGATTGCACAGAGAAGCCATTGAAATTCATAAACATCAGCACAACTTTAACAGAAAAGAAGAGAGTTTAAGAATGAATAAGGCTTGGCTTCCTGTCCTGAAAACCTCCAGACTAACAAAGACTACAGTCAACAATAGCCATGCAGATTAGCTTTGGATTTCACACATCAACAGATCACTTCAGGATACAATGGTTCCATATTAACATACCACACCCTCATTAGCACATTATTTTGATACTTACAGGACAATGATTAGCACATTACCTTTGATACTTTTTGCAGGACAATGATTCAGCTCAACCCAACCCCTTTCTGACTATATATTACTCTTCCTACACACTTGACACTGAGAGAGACTGTCCTTCAGTGTTACTCTTCTGAAGATGCCTGCCACAGCTGCTGGCGAAACATCAGGAAAGAAAATACCAAGACCACGGTTACACAGCCCGGATAACCTACAAGAATCAATTGTCTCTATGTTTCACATGTCCCAATCAGTATCATTATCAGTGTTTTTTCCGGACCCCCAAACCGAAGCAGAAAAGACTATTCACATCTTGGATGTTAAGAGGGCTTTATTGTATTATTTATAACATACCAAAGAGTTTAGAAGATCCCATTCTCTTTCTGTTCATTTTGCCAATCCTAGAGTTGGCTTGGCAGTTTCTTCTCAGTCTCTGTCTAGATGGATTGTACAAGCCATTAGCTTCTGTTACCAGCAGTCAGGGACTAGATGTCCACAATCTCTAAGAACACATTCCACCAGAGCTCAGTGATTATCTGCTGTGGAGTCTCCCTTTCTGAGATCTGCAGAGCAGCGACGTTGTCGTCTCCAGACATGTTTGTGCATCACTATGCTGTGGACATCAAGAACAGAAAAGATGAGGCCATTGGTAGAGCAGTTTTGCATTCTTTGTTTGACTGAGATCTCATCAGCCGCCTCCTGGTAAGTAACTGTTTACTCTCCCAATGTGGGACGGCACAGAAGAACGATGATGAAAACAGTGTTGCACTTACCTGTAACTGTTGTTCGTTGAGTCTTCTTCTGTGCAGGCACACATTCCCTCCTGCCCTGCTACTTTTCAGATGCTTATTCAGTTGGCAGGATAAAGAACTGAGGGAAAGGGGGAGTCGGTCCGCTAAGTCGCATCTGTTCAGTGGGAAAACTGACACATGCACAGTGGAGTTGGTGCCCCCTATCTACTTCTAAGAAGCTAAAGAATCCTGATCCTGGGGCAGGCCTGCGTGTGCAGAGTCCCAATATGTGCCTGCACAGAAGAAGAAGAGTTGGTTTTTATATGCCAACTTTCTCTACCGCTTAAGGGAGACTCAAACCGGCTTACAATCACCTTCCCCTCCCCACAGCAGACACCCTGTGAGGTAGGTGGGGCTGAGAGAGCTCTAACAGAGCTGCAACTTGCCCAAGGTCACCCAGGTGGCTTCGTGTGTAGGAGTAGGGAAACACATCCAGTTCACCAGGTTAGCCTTCGCCACTCATGTGGAGGAGTAGGGAATCAAACCCGGTTCTCCAGATCAGACTCCACTGCTCTTAACCACCACACCACGCTGACTCTTGATGAACAACAGTTTCAGGTAAGTGCAACACTGTTTTGCCAAAGGATATAGTGAACATATGTACTTGGTATGTCTCTTACAAGATTTATTGTTTTAACATGCAAACTTTTTTACAGTTACATAATTGGCCAGATTCTTTCTGCTCAGTCCCGAGACATAATTGTAGAAAACATCCAAAGGAAATTAATCCAAATTGGAGAAGATGTGGTAAATGGCAGTGTGCCAATAAAACAATTTGAAATCAACAAGGTAAATAATATTATTATGCTTGAATTGGTCTGAATTTATTAATTTAATAATCTCCTGACTCCTGTTTCTTTTGTAGCTGGAAGATTTCCCTCTTGCATCAATAGCATGCTGTTGAAATGTTACCTACCAAGATTTCAAAGTCTGATATGAACAATGGAGAGAAAAATTGTGTGTGATTAATCAGGAAAGGAGGAAGGCAGGATTTGTCTAGATTATCTGAAAGACTAGTGGCTGTCCCCATCATAGCCACCCTTTCCTCCAAAAGGAGCCTGTTGTTTCTTCAAAAACCCATCTTTAAGGCACTTTAGTTTACATCAGTGCATTTCTGAGCATTTGTAGAGTCTTGCATCCTCTGGGCAAATGGACATACTTGAAGATGAAAAACACACATGTAGAATTTTAGTATATTCCATTCTGATTAAATTACTATGGCAACTGGCTGAAGAGAAGATACAGTGAAAGAGAATGAACCATTGCATGAAGATGGGTTGAGTGCAAGGAAAGAGATTACAGGGTGTCTGTTGTGGGGAGGGGAAGGGAAGGTGATTGTAAGCCGGTTTGAGTCTCCCTTAAGTGGTAGAGAAAGTCGGCATATAAAAACCAACTCTTCTTCTCAATTGAAGGGGAAAGTTCTGCTCATTATTTCAGATTGTCCCTGTGGCTCTAGGTGGCTAAGAAAATATTACAGTGTATGTGTGGGTTTATGTTCTACATGGACACAGACTTCTCTCAATCTTGTTTGTGTTTCACAAAGGTCATAGGACTCTACGTTAGGCTGTGCTGTGTAACAGTTTGGATAGTGGACAGATTGAGTAGGCTTGTTCACTGCTGTTCTCATCTGCTTATTTCTCGAGTCCCCTCGAGTCTTTCTTACAACTTGGCTTGTGGCATATGGCTTCCCATTCATCTTTGGCAAATACATGAAGTCACCTGGCTTAGGTTGTGCTCCTGAAGATTTTAGTAGAAGCATAGACTATCTATGGGAAGATGCTCCAGTGCCGCCTGCGTGCGCCTTCTCTCCCTGTCATGCCTTTCCCTTTTCTCTTTCTTTTGTAGCATAACCTGAGGCCATATTCCTCAATATTCTTGCATGCTCCAATTCCACTATTCACGCCTTTTAAGAGAAGGATAGTCTGCTTTGTCCACATGGCATCACAATAATTATACAGCAATCCTAAATACTGGAAGGGAAGGTCTTTCTGGCTGATCAGTCTGTAAGGTTATGGTTACAATTGGAAGGGCCCACAATAGTGCTGAAAAGGAGGAAACACGTCTGAGAAGTAAGACACATAACTGATTGGAGGACTGTATTTGGAGCATGAATTGGAACTAAAAGAATCTCAAAGATGATCTTAAGAAGGCTTCCCTTTCAGATACACCCACATCACTTGAAGGTATGGAGAAATTTTTATCAGAAGTATCAATTAAAACATTCACAGCTGAGCACAGAAGAATTCTAAATCAAGTGATAACAATGCAAAAAATCAATTTTGCTATAAAAAAACTTAAGAAGAACAAAGCACCTGGACCAGATGGATTGATTGCAGCCTATTATAAATGTTTTGAAGAAATATTAGCATTGTCTTCATAAAGAGTAATGAATGAGATACAAGAGAAGAAAAATATACCACCTACTTGGCAATAAGTGAATATAACTTTAATATATAAAGAAGGGAATGACCCATTACTACCACAATTTTACAGACCAATTTCGCTATTAAGTGTAAATTATAAAATCTTCACAACAGTTATGGCTGAAAGACTACAAAAATTTATTCCAGATTTAATTCATGAAGATCAGACGGGATTTGTTCCAGAAAGACACATGAAAAATAATAATAGGCATTTATTAAATGCAATTGAATACTCCAAGAGAAAAAGAGAGAAAACTGCATTTATGTTTTTAGATGCAGAAAAGCTTTTGATAATGTACCTTGAGCATTTTTAATGGAAGTCTTACAAAATATTAATTGTAGAACAGAATTTTTAAACTGGATGCAAAGCATTTATACAAGACAACAAGGAAGAATTTTAAAAAATGGCTCTTAAATGGAAAAAATCAAAATAGCAAAAGGAACATGACAAGTATTCTAATATCACCAATATTATTTATTTTGGCAATGGAAATATTAGCTGCAAAAATTAGACAAGATACAAAGATTTATGGAATAAAAAGGGAAAGAAGAGCATAAAATGAAAAGTTATATGGATGATGCTGTGATTTCAGTAATAAAAATCAATATCTCTGAAATGTACAATGGAACACATATATAAATTTGGAATTTATTCTGGATATAAACTGAATAAAAAGAAAATGTTATTAATAGCAACTAAAGAGGAAGAAGAAGAGATAGAAAAGATAACAGAATGTACTGTTACTAAAAAACCCAATAAAATATTTGGGAATAAACTTAGAAGGACAAAGTGACAAACTTTATAATTACCAAAACGTTTGGACAAGCATTAATGAAGATACAGAGATGGGGAAAAATTAAAAATCTTGTGGTTTGGCAGAATATCTACAGTCAAAATGAATATATTACCAAGGCTAATCTTTTTATTTCAGATGTTACCAATTTAAAATGGCAGAGAACAATAAATGACTTCATATGGAGTGGAAAGAAGCCAAGAGTAAGATTTAAAGTATTACAAGATGAAAAAAATGAGGCCTAGCTGTACCAAATATCAAATTGTACTGTCAAGCTGCAGCACTAGTATGGATATCAGATTGGATTATTGATCTGAAATGGAGAAATGTAAAATTGGAAATAATAGATATTAAAGAAAGAATACACACTTACTTATGGAACAAGAAGCCATTAAGTTTTAGTTTAGTTTATTGTTGTTACAGTCAGCATGTGTAATGAAGTCAATTCAAACTCAAAACAGAAAGCATTCTGAGAGATATTTTGTTAGGAATATGGTTTCAGTGATGAGGTAGAATAAGTCCGCCAAGTTCAGCATTGGCATCTCCAGCTGATGCTTATTGTGATAACACTGCATGGATGGAAACTGATTATATAACATGAGAATATCATGGATAAGCAAGGAAAAATAAAATCTTGGCAAATGGTTAAAGATGAAGAAAGAATATTATGTGGTTATTATATCACCAAATGGCATCAAAATTAAGTGAACAAATACTAAAAGAAGTTGGATAATTAAGAAAGAAGATGACTTTTGAATAATTAATTATTGGATTCTGTCTCATCATAGGGTTTTCAAGGTAAAGGCTGAACAGAAGTGGTTTACCAGTGCCTTCTTCTGTGCGGTACTAACCAGGGTTAGCCGTAGTGGCACTGCCGTTGTCTACGAAAGATCCTCCACCAGTGTCACCTTCCACTACTGCTGCTGCCCAGTAGCTGACCTTCAGGGATTCCTGTGCCCCCCATCCCCATTGGAACTGCCTGTTCTCTTCTGCGGATGTGGCCATTGATCCCTTAAGGGGGTGGATGCATCTTCGTCTGGTGTCTCAGCTGTGACCATTCCGTCTTGAGTGACTCTGCTAGGAGTTTAGTCTCTTGATAGAGTCTAGACCCCTTACGGTATTGCTCTCAGCTTCCCTGACACACACAACCCCCTCACCACGTTAAGGTGTGCATCCAGTATTGCAAATATACGCTGGTTACTGGAGCATACGAGAGAATTTCAGAAGAAAATCAGCTTGTGTTTCATAGATTACAGCAAAGCTTTTGACTGTGTGGATCATGAAAAGTTATGGCTGGTTTTAAAGGAAATGGGTGTGCCACTACATCTGATCATTTTGATGTGCAACCTGTACTCTAGACAAGAGGCCATAGTTAGAACAGAATATGGAGAAACGGAATGGTTTCTAATTGGCAAAGGTGTCAGACAAGGATGTATTTTATCTCCCTATCTCTTCAATCTATATGTAGAACATATAATTAGGAAAGCTGGATTAGCTTTAGATGAAGGTGGAGTGAAAATTGGAGGGAGGAACATTAATAATTTGAGATATGCTGATGACACTACATTATTGGCAGAAAATAGTGAAGATTTGAAACTACTACTGCTGAAAGTTAAAAGTGAAAGTTCCAAAGCAGGACTACAGCTGAACATCAAGAAAACAAAAGTAATGACTATAGGAGAATTACGCAACTTTAAGGTTGACAATGAGGAAATTGAAATTGTTCAAGACTTTCTATTCCTTGGCTCCACCATCAACCAAAAGGGAGACTGCAGCCAAGAAATTAGAAGGAGATTGAGACTGGGAAGAGCAGCCATGAAGGAGCTAGAAAAGATTTTGAAGTGTAAGGATGTGTCACTGGCCACCAAGACTAGATTAATTCATGAGGGTTATAGATCAAATCAAGCCTGAACTGACCCTAGAAGCTAAAATGACTAAACTGAGGCTATCGTATTTTGATCACGTCATGAGACGACAAGAGTCACTGGAAAAGACAGTCATGCTAGGAAAAGTTGAAGGCAGCAGGAAAAGAGGAAGACCCAACAAGAGATGGATTGACTCAATAAAGGAAGCCACAGCCTTCAATTTGCAAGATCTGAGCAAGGCTGTCAAAGATAGGACATTTTGGAGAACTTTCATTCATAGGGTCGCCATGAGTCGGAAGCGACTTGACGGCTCTTAACACACACACACACACACACACACAATTATTGGAGGCTTAAGGCACTTATTAGCAAAAAATTATAAATTGTTATTGCAAAATGATATTGAAACAGAGCAAGTAAAGACTGCATGATAAAATGGATGCAAAACTTTGAAGGCAGCATATGCATGAATCAGTCGGAGAATCTTTGGACTAAAGAAATAAAGTTTACAGAATGTCAAATATTAAGAGAGAATTGGTATAAAATGGTTTTCACATGGTATATCACACCTGAAGACATAGCAAGAGCTAACAAAGATTATAATGGGAAATGCTGGAAATGTCAGAATACAGATACAACATTTTATCATATGTGGGGGACATGTAAGAAAGCAAGAATACATTGGATAATGATACATGATGACATGCAAAAGATTAAAATTCAACTTTGTGTTGGAGTCTAAAAGTATGCTGTTTGCCAAGCAATATCCCAAAAATACATAGCAAACTATTCATCTACATGGTGACAGCAGCAAGAATATATATGCGACAAAATAGTAAGCAGAGAAATACCCAGATTTCACTGAATGGATAAATAAGCTAACAATATGCAACTATGGCAAAACTAACATATTTTATACATAACAGACCAATTTCAGAATTTCAGGGGAAATGTAATGTTTTTTTTAAACTATATAATTAACAAGAATAGAATTAAAAGAGAAGAAAAATGATTTAGGTAATACAAGTTTATCTTCGGTCGTTGCTGCAGCCCCACCTGGGGTCTGTGCCTGTGCACAGGCCTGCCACCGGTCCATTTTTTTCTAGCTAATACTTATACTTTATTTGCAGTCATAGACAATCAAGTATTCCACAAAGTTAAAAATTGAATACATACATAAATAGATGTGGAATAATATGTCAGGCCTGCTTTCCACAGCCCTAAGCAGGCTGTCAGACTCTGACTGTTTTACTTTCGATTCTACCAGGTGCCTCTCAAGGCTAGACTTGCTAACTGCTAAATTCCTGTTCCAGTGCTATCTCCCGTGGGAACGGCTCCTCAGTAGAAGGGGGGCCGCCTTGATCTGTTGTGACTAATACTTTCCCTTATAGGCCTACCCTGTGCTCCCAGTTGCCATTCGTGCCAATGTACCTGTAAGCTCTGCATACCTGTATGTTTTCCATTAAATCAGCTCTCTTTTGGACTCTTTGTCTCCGGATGCTGTTTGTGGGATTACCACGGGACAAGTGCTCACATAATAATATAAAACTAAAATTAATTGAAATTAGAAACGCATATAAACAATACACATTCTGAACACAGATTGCTTATTCCAAAGCCTTATGCACGTTTTGTCTTATTTTGGTTGCCAGCTAGGCAAATCTGGCCCATACTAACAGATAAGTTTGGTATTGTATCTGACAAAAGGAGTGCTAAGCAATTTTTTCTGAGAGGTCTGGGGCAATCCACTAGCAGTGGAATCAGAGGGCCTGTGCATAAATGATCATATAATTTGCACTAAAAAAGAACGTGTTCAGTAGTATCTAAAGTGTCCTGATTGCATATACATTTCCATTCATCCATTGGCTACTTTATATATCGCTTCGAGAAACTTAGAGGGAAGAGCATTATATCGAAGGAGCATAAAAGCCCTACAATATTCATGGTTTGTAATGTCTGACAGATAAGGCATGGTGACATTCCTAATAAGCAGGTCCTTTCTAAAAAGGGGATTCTGAATCTTATTCAAATCAAGCTGCCTCTCTACCCCAACGACTCTCGTCTTAATAAGTCTTTAGCTGATTTATGAGTCATTGATAGAAGGAACTGACGGAAGAGCCCATAGTGGCCCAGTTTTTTATTGAGTGCTAATTGCCAGGTTGCAACAAAAAAGTTGTTAATACCATGGATGTCAGCCCCCCCCCCCCCAACATCACCATTTCTCTATACCCAGGGTAATATTAAGATCCATGGACTGGTGGCTTGTTCCTACTAACCTCCTTACTGGTGTTTCCTTTGGTAGATGGGCACCGCAGATGACTGTGATGACACATGCATCACTTAGGGGTTGGGGAGCTCACCTGCAGGGTAGATCTATACAGGCCCTCTGGAATGAGAGCTCAGTGGGATTACACATCAACACTCTTGAGCTTTGTGCTGTCAGATTTGCCCTAACCTCCTTTGCAAATATGCTTTGGAACACCAGAGTCTTGGTGCAGATGGACAACATCTCAGTGGTTTATTATGTCAACAAACGGGAATGGGATCTCTCCCACTGTTCAGGGAAGCTCAGAGAACTTGGCAGGTGGCTCTGCAACATGGCATTCACCTGAGCCCCAATTTGACTCTATGCCGACGATGCAGTTCTCCTGTCCTGCACAGGATTTGGTTTGAAAAGATCCTTAGAAACCTTTTCTGAGTACTGCTCTAGGGAATATCTTAAAATAAACCATCATAAATCTAAGATTATGATCTTCTCTAAGAGGAGAAAAATGCCTCCTTTTCGCTGGGTATTAGATGGCTTTGAGGTTGACCAAGTCAAGGAATTTGTTTATCTTGGCATTCTTTTTTCCCATAACCTAAATTTGAATGCCCATCAAAAAGCAGTGTCCAACAAAATTAAACCTGGGGCTGGAGCTATTGTCAATTTTTTCCATACCAAAGGCGGCAAATATATCCCAGTGGTAGTCAGGTTTTCAACTTAAGAATCATTCAAATTGTCCTTTTTGGTGTTGCCATTTGGATAACTGGTGACAATGAATCTATAGATCGTCCATTGCCTCAGTTTTTACGAAAACTTAAATGCCCCTCGATGTGTTGCTGGCGCTACCCTTTGCTCCGAGTTTGGCCAAATGCCACTTGAAGCCAGGACATGGTTGGCCACCTTTAAGTTACAACTTAAGCTGCGCTTTAGCACTGAGGGGCTCCTAGCTTCTCTGAAGCACGACCCTTTTAAATTCTCATGGCAAAAAATCGTAGATGAGAAATTGTCATTGTTGGGCTTCTTGCAGGATATATTAGATATTGGGAAAACTAAAGCTTTCACCAAAATTAAAAAGCGCATTAAAGAGCTTGATTATAATAGCACTACTTTTCGTGCTCTCCATGTTTGTTCATCTCAGTTTTTTGGAATACCATCCCCACGCGGTTTGCCCGCTTATACTTAGTATTTGACAACTCCTCGTCTTTCTAGAGCCTTCTGTTTAGCTAGACGGAATGCTAACCCCTCTATCGTTATGCAGGGCAGAATTTTGAATATACCATGCCCAGACAGGACCTGTCCTTGCTCTTCTGCCTCTATTGATTCATTAGTTCATGCCCTCTTGGAATGCTGTTTTTATGAGGAACTTCAATTACATTATATCGCTCCCCTTTTAACATATAAATGTAATGCCTCTGTCTCTGACATAATGCCTTTTTATTAAGTGACATGGATCCCAAGGCTACATTGTCAGTGGCAAGATTTATTTCAGTCCTTATATCCCTCAAACATTAGATTTATGCTGCTCAAGATCAATGGATAAAGGAGCTTCTAAGGGATAAAAGGAAAGGCATTCACCTGAGGGCCACACACATTGCAGGGGTTCAGAACACCTTGGCAGACAGACTCAGTCGTTCCATCAGAACAAACCACGAGTGGACACTTTGAGACAGATACCTCGCACCTGTGTTTGGCAGATGGGGTGCTCCAGGGGTGTATCTGTTCTCCAACAGAGTCAACAGAAAGGTGTTTTGTTCAGTAGTGGGTCATGACCCTCTCTCGCCAGGGGATGCATTCCAGCTTCAGTGCGAGGAAGATCTTTTTAATGTCTTCCCTCCATTCCTTCTGTTACCAAGGGTTTTGGCAAAGATTGTCAGAGACCGTACAAGTTGCATACTGGTGGCCTTCTTTTGGCCAAGATAGATCTGGTTTCCCCTCCTTTGCAGGTTGTCAGGTCAGAGGTATCTTCCCATCCCAGAGGTGCCAGACCTTCTAGAATGGGAGGGTCTAGTCGCATTTGCACCTCACAGTGTGGTTCCTGGGGCCTGCAGAGTAAATCTATCTAAGGAGGTACATAATATTCTTCTACAATCTACAACCATTGTCTTTACTATCATACGATAGTAGATTCAGGTTCAGACACCTTTATTGGCATAGAAAGGACACTGATATAAAAATAACAATGGTACAAAGATATATAATAAACACTCCATCCTACAAACATAACAATACATATATCCAACAAGTGACTATGAGCTACAATAGACCCCGGCACTCTATCTGATGATGAAGCCCCGTGCTTTCAAATAACCTAGGTTAATTTTATACCATTTACTTAATCGTTACTCTTTTGTTTTGTTTTGATGACAGCCATCAGAAACTCTGCCACATGTTCAGTGACAGCAGGAATCTTGTCCTCAAGTAAAAATTTAATGATACCATGCGTTGTATTTTCTGAAGGTGTAATATGGGGATTTATTAATTCTAGACAATAATTATGGTACAGGGGACAATGCAGAAGAATATGTTCAACTGATTCTGGTTTTGCCATCTGGCAGGTACAAATTCTTTTATTCCAGGGTATGCCCCTGTATCTGCCAGAAACTATAGCAGATGGGAATATATTTAAGCTAGCTAGCATGAAGGCCCTGTGCTGGAATGGGTGAGTTATAATCGGCCATTGAGTTGCATACGATAGTAAATGGAGAACTTTTGAGAAATAGGCAGTCGCTTGGGGATTCTCCCTTTTTACATGTCCCTAGCTCAGAGCAGCCTTTCAGTCTCCTCAGTCAGGGTGCATTTGGCAGCCATTGCAGCATCCCACGAAGGAACAGAAGGGAGGACTTTATTCTCCCACTATCTAAGCATTTCCTTAAAGGTTTCCGCAACATCTATCCACCAAGGCCAAAATTGGTCCCACAGTAGTCACTCTCCTTAGTGCTATCTAAGTTATTGGCTCCTCCATTTTAGCCTATGGCTTTGTGTTCCCTCAGCCACCTTTCTATGAAGGTAGCCTTTTTGGTGGCAGTAATAGCTACAAGAAGGGTGAGTGAGCTGGCCACTCTTAGAGCAAATCACCCATTCCTAAAGATCTTCAATGATAAGATCACGTTACACCCCAGTTTGGAGTTTCTACCCAAGTTGGTTTCTGAATTCTGACTAGCCCAGGATATTTCTCTGCCTGTTTTCTTTCCAAACCCGTTGTCTTCAGCAGAAAGGGCCCTGCACACGTTAGACATTAGGAGAGCTGTTCAGGTTGGTCAAATGATTGTTTATTGGGGGGCGGGGGCTGAAAAAGGGAAAGACTGCATCAGCACAGACTATCTCTAGATAAGTAGTCTCAGCCATCCTGGAGGCATACAGGTCAGCAAATGCACCTTGCCCATGCAGTGTTAAGGCCCACTCCATTTGAGTTTTAGGGACTTCAGCAGCGTTCCATTGGAGAGGCCCATTGTCAGAGATCTGTAAGTCAGCTACCTGGTCTTTAGAGGAGACATTTGTGAAGCATTATGCTTTAGATCTGCAGACAAGGAGAGATGCAGAATTGGGAAAGACAAGTGCTTCATATTCCAGTAAGAATGTCACCCACCTCCTCTGCATGGTAAGCTTGCTAAAATCCCCATCTGGGGCTGCACCGAAGACCAAAGATGCAGAGTTGCACTTAGCTGTAACTGCTGTTCATCATGGTCTTCTGTGCGGACACACGTCCCCCCCCTCCTGCCCCACTGCATGCTCTCTTACAGTTGTTTTCACCTACCTTATCTTTCTGGATGAGCTTGCGGTGGTACTCAGGAACTGAGGGGGGGCACTTTGTCCCAAGACATGTGACAGTTCAGGTGAGAAGCCATCGCCTGGGAGTCTAGGGTTATTATGTTAGCTCCGTATTATGTTAGCCTCCGTATTATGTTAGCTAGAAAAAAATGGACTGATTGCAAGCCTGCTTGAATGTTTTTGTTGATTTTTTTGTAAAAAGAAATATTTTTTTTCAAAAAATGGTGGAGACAAGCTGTTGCTGCCAAAGTGCAGTGGTTATATATTATTTAAAAGTTCAGTGGTTTAAATACTGTACAGTGTAATTTGATATTCAAGTATGCTAGTGGCTCTATAGTATTAGTATGAGACTGTTTCTGTCCAAATTATGTACCTTTTATTTGGCACAAAATTTGTTTTCTAATTTCAACTACTATTTTTTCCTGCCCTGACAATTGGCAAAAACCAAGATTCATGTACTAAGGTAGAATAGGGTGCAGCAGATCACAACTGTCTCACAAATATTGGGTTTATTTTCTGTTGGTAGAAAACGAAGACATATATTTAAATTCCATAAATATACCCAATATTACAATTTTATATGCTAACCATATTATAAATTCCAATCTGTAAGGGAGTGAAACGGGTATGTTTTGCCCCCCTTTTGTTATTCAGTTTGTTTATAAACGATATCGTTGAAAGGCTGTCAGGTCCACATTTTGTTCCACCCTCACTCGGACATCAAAAAATCTCAGTCCTACTATATGCGGACGATATGGCCCTAATCTCCCTTACTAAAGTTGGCTTGAGAAGGTTGCTGCAACAACTGGGGATGTATTGCAAGGAAGAGACCCTTAATATTAACTACCAGAAGACAAAAGTCATGGTCTTCAGGAAAAAGCCCAAAATATCATCTTGGAGTATACTTGGAAATCCAATCAAGCATTGTAGCTCCTTTAAATACCTCAGAGTTACATTTAAGGAGACACTAAACTGGAATGTGCACCTAGCAACATCTAGGGCCTCTGCATTAAGGATAGTGGGGTCTATTTTACATTTTTTCTACACCAAGGGAGGTTTTCTTATAGACCCTGTTCTAAAACTATACAAAAGCAAGGTCGTACCACATCTCCTCTATGGAGTGGAAGTATGGGGCTGGAAAGATGATATTCTTATCATTATAGAATCAATCCAAAATTACTTTCTCAGACGTATCTTAGCTCTCCACAAGGGGACTCCTGCTGCCCTGATGAGTGCCAAAACAGGTCTTCCCTCGCTCAGGGCGCGTGTATACCTAGCGGTATTAAAATTATGGGGAGGAAAACAAAATAGCTAGAACAAAATCATTTAGCAGTCAAAGATATTACCTCAGTACTCAATTCCAGATGACCTTTTAGGGCTATCAGGAGATTTTTCCCAATTTAAAGACTGGGTCTACAAATTAGATGCCCTGATGGACAGAACACAGATTCTGAAATTGGGAACTGCTCCTTGGTTTAAACTTTTCAAAACTGACCATCTTAGAGCTACTTATTTAGTCAATATACCAAACCCCAAGCTTAGAGCAGCCTTTACGTCCCTGCGGTTTCAAACAATGCTGTCAGTACTGTACTGTCCGGGCGTTATTGCCGAATTCCAAAAGACCAACGTTTTTGCATCTGCTCTAGAGGACTTATACCACTACTTACTTGAATGCCCTCTATACTTGGAACCCAGGGCTAAATTTCTTGCCTGGTTGGTTTCTGGCCTAAACACCTGTCCCAGAGCTGAGAAACTAGTATTTTTGTTAAAAGATACAAATGGGTTTGTCTCTTATAGGACTGCCATGTATGCTCTGGCAGCAAAGAAAATAAGGGCCAATATGGCTGCTAAGGGAGTAGATCCTCCAAGTTTATTTTAATGGTCGCTAGGTCCCATTAGCCGATTGGGACACCACCACAGTTTTTAGCTATTATTTTTGTTGTTTTATATGCATCGATTTAGCAAAGTTTTATTATGTATATTTATTATTAATCCAGTATGTTATTAATCTAATCTTTTATTATGTATTTGTGGTATCCTTGATATGTTTGTAATGGCCTATGGCTAAATGCAAATAAAACCATTCACAACCATATTATAAAGTATGTATGTTATGTTGTTAAAGCAGTAAAGCAAGTTTGAGTTCATAGTAAAGGGAGTACTATATATATTTCAATTTGTGTGATAACTGGGGGAAATGACAGGGGAGGGAGGATTAATTTCCTTCCCCCATTGCTGTGGCCCTGATCCAGTTTCTCTCCAACCCTGTGGGTACTATTAGGTGCATGCTAAGCAGGAGACCCATTCACAGATCTCTTGCCCTCATATCTAGCTAAGCCCTGAGATGACACTTGTATTATGAAATAATGTAGCTCCAAAGAGTTGAGAGTACTTTCATCTTTGAAAGAGGGGACAGCGGTTTCTACTCATTCTCCCCCCCCCACACACACACACTATAAATCTCTACTTAGTCTTTGTTATGTTTCTGAGGTTTCGCTGACCCATAGGAACAAAATTTCAGAGGTTCAGTAGGCTACAGTAGGAAGAGAAATAGAAAGTTTCCCTGGTTGATCCACTCCATAAATAGATCTTGTTGGATACAATCAAATTTAAGTGAGCTGTCAGATTATTTTGGAGCTTTTTGCAATCAGTTTTGAATTTTACAATTCTGTATAATTTGGGGCCATCTCCAAACTTAACAACCTCACTGTTCATCTCTGACTCTAGATCATTTATGCATGCTAAATAGCTTCTATCCCAATACAAGTGCTTGAAGAACTGCTTGCTTCTCATCTTTATGAAAACAGTCAATTTATTACATCCATTTACTTTCTGTTCTTCAAGCAGTTATTCACCTTTCAACTTATTGTACGACCACTGAGGTTACTTGGGAGTCTGTTAGAATCTTTTTGGAATGTCTACCAAATTGTCTCTATCTGTATGCTTATGCTTGTTGTCTTCCTGAAAAGATTCTAAAAAATTAGTGAGATATTAGTGAGTAATATGTGGTACATATGAGTGTCATTCTAGTGGCTGTAAATCTCCAAACTTACTTAAGAAATTTGACCTTCCTGACTCTCCAGTTCAATTTCTCTTTGATCTAATTCTTGAGAAAACGTCTGTTCAAGTGAGTGTTAACTATGTATGGCAAAACAAGAATATATCTGTCTCTTAAATGCCAAGCATAAATCTGAATCTCTGACTACATAGCTACTGTCTATGTGAAGATTGCAGCCCTCTGTGCCTACGATAGGAAGTGCACAGGTGGTAATTTGCTGAGAACATGCTGGTGTGGTGGTTAGAATGTTGGACTAGGAACTGGGAGAGCCAGGGCTATATCCCTACTCTGCTAAGGGATTCTCTCTTAGCCTAACCTGTCTCACAGGGTTGTTGTTGTAAGTGCACAATGGAGGAAGGGAAAGCAATATTGTAAGCCACTTTGGGTCCTCATTGGAGAGAAAAGCATGGTATAAATATCTAAATAAATACATGTTCCCATTTTAAGAGTCAGTTGATGAAAAGCTGAGCAAGAAGTTAGGTGTGTGCCTTAATACATTTGCTGTTTCAAATGTTGATGCTGGTGAATGATATTTTAGCTTTTTAATATTGCAGTAATTTGTTTAGCCTGTTTTCCCCAGGATAACTTTTCTCTGTTGATCTATAGGCATTAACAAAGGATCCCCAGGATTATCCTGACAAAAAAAGCCTGCCGCATGTGCATGTTGCCCTATGGATAAACTCTCAAGAGGGTAGAAAACTGAAAGCTGGGGATACTGTGTCTTATGTTATCTGTCAGGTAAAATTATTCAGATTTGTTTTGTGTAAATAATATATCTATTCTCTCATTTTTATAAAACAAAGAAATTAAAGACCATTTTAATGTAAGAAGATGCTTTAAAACCCAGTTTATACCACATGCTATGTTACTGCATTCACCTGTCCTTTTTATTTTTTGTCTGTTTGTGCAGGATGGATCAAATCTGAGTGCAAGCCAGAGGGCGTATGCTCCAGAACAGTTGAACAAACAAGAAAATCTTGTTATTGATACTCAGTATTATCTGTCACAACAAATTCACCCAGTAGTGGCTCGTATCTGTGAACCCATAAATGGAATTGACTCTGTCCTTATTGCATCTTGGTTAGGTAAGCATTCAAAACCTGTGCTTAATTTCTAGTTAACTATTTGTTACTCCTCTCTCTCAGATTAGTCTTAAGTCTTTCAATAGGCAAATTTACCTCAGTTATGTATTACTCTATCTTACTTTGTCCCTAGGAGTCCAGGTAATTATCTGGTGTATACACTTTCTCTGCTCCCTATGATGCTGCACAAGCCAAAAACAAATAAAAAAAAAAACTAAGGGTGGAAGTTGGAGCGAAGGGCTTGAGCTCTAAAGGACTTTGAATGTAGGACCTGACAGACATTGTGCAGAGATTCAGGATGTGAACAACAGCCAAGCACTGGCCTTCATTTCATCACTCCATTTTCCTGGCCCATTGGAGAAAAAAACATCCACAGAGAATGAGGCTTTCCCCAGAGGGCCAAATAATACCAACCCAGATGTTTCAGATCAGAACAATGAAAGCTCCTTTGCCCTGCATGCTGTGGTTCCATGCCATAATGTGCACTGTAGGGCTGTCAAAAAAATAAATAAATTCGGTACAGTTCGGATTCGGCCGAATTTGGCCCTTGTGGGTTCGGTACGTGCCGAAGTCCGAACTCCCCCACTTCGGATCCGTTCAATTCGGCGGGAATTCAAAGTTCGGAAAAAAATTCGGCCGAATAAAGCCATTAAAAACACAATCGCGCCTTTCTGCGGCTCTGGGGGGGCATTTTTGGGCTTAGAGGTCCCAAACTTTCAGCAGAGCTTCAAAGGACGTATATTGAAAGACTCCCCAAGTTTTGTAAAGATTGGGTCAGAGGGGGCTGAGATATGGGCCCTGAAAGGGGTCCCCCCCACCCTTAATGTGCATCTCTCAGCAGAGCTTGCCGCCCACGCACAAAGCTCCCAGCCCCGACAACAGTTTGCAAAGCAACTCAACTTGTAAAACAACACCTTTGCAACAGGGAAAAACCAGAAGACACACAACTGAAACCTCCTCCCTCAAACCAGGGAGCGAGAGACTCGAGGGGGAACACACACCCCAGGCAGAACCGACGAAAGCCCCCTTTGGCTTCCCCCCCACCCACAGAAACTGCTCCCTCCCCACACACACACAGACTCTGCTTTCCCCCACACACACACACATACACAGGAGAAAAATTATAGATTAAAGCCCCCAAAGGGGTCTTACTGTGGCTGTCTTCTTTTCCATCAAGAGGGGCTGAAGAGGACTTGTAATCCAAGATGATTCCAATTAGGCACGGGAGGTTTTCTCTGGAGAAGATGCACAGGATCGGCTGATCCATTCATTCCAAAAGGGGAAAGGGGAAAGCCCATATCTCGGGACCCCCTGACCCAATGTTCACAAAACTTGGGGGGTATCTTAACAACACTGGTCTGAAACTCCGCTCAAAGTTTGGGATCTGCACCCCCAAAAATGCGCCCCCCTGCAGCCATGGAAAGAGAAAAGGGGGGGAGGCGATATTTCTGCCCCCACTGAACCCATCTTTACAAAACTTGGGTAGTATCTTAAGAATAATTGACTGAAGCTATGCTAAAAGTTTGGGGGCTATATCCCCCAAAAAGCGCCCCCTGCAGCCACATAAATGGGAAAAGGGGGGAGGGAAAAGGGGGAGAGCCCATATCTCGAGACCCCCTGACCCAATGTTTACAAAACTTGGGGGGTATCTTAAGAACACTGGTCTGAAACTCCGCTCAAATTTTGGGATCTGCACCCCGAAAAATGCGCCCCCTGCAGCCATGGAAAGAAAAAGGGGGGAGCCCATATCTCGGGACCCCCTGACCCAATGTTTACAAAACTTGGGGGGTATCTTAAGAAGCTTCATCTGAAGCTCCAGTGAAAGTTTTGTGTCTGTACCCCAAAAAATACGCCCCCTGCAGCCACAGAAAGGAGCGAATGTGCACAAGCACCCCCCCACACACACACACAAGGATTTCGCTCTCTCTCTCTCTCTCCCTGGCCGGGCCGCACATCAGCTGATTCCTCCAGTACTCAATCCTGACTGATTGGCCAGAAGAAGACCCAGCTTGGCCACCGATTGGCCGGGGGAGGAGAATGCTGCTTACTGACGGTTATGCTGCTTACTGACGGCCCCGAATTTGCCGAATTTATTCGCGAACTCCCGAACTCGCTGAATTCGGCCCCCCCGGTTGCCCGCCAGTTTTGAGTTCGGTTCCTCCCGAACTAAAAACCACCGAATCAGGGGAAATTCGGCTGATTTTCAGTTCGGGCCGAACCGAATTGACAGCCCTAGTGCACTGCATGTGCAAGCATCGAGAACCCTAAACTTGCATCGGTCTACACAGGGTAAAGACCCCAGCCCCAGCCTATGTACTCTGTGTAAGTCTGCCTTGAAGTCCTGTGGGGCATTCCCCATCATGGCAGCAGCCCACATCAGTGTTACTGTTTGTCGCCGCGGTGCCATCTCAGCTACACTCTGTCCCCCTGCCAGCTTCTAGTCTGCAGCAGCACTGTTCTGGGGGGAGGAGAGGCATGTGAGAGCAGGGAGAGACTGGCTGGCTCTGTAACACAGAACCCCTAGCCATGGAGGCAGGTGGGCTCATTCATGGGTACGTCACCTTCTCTACAACCAAGCGTGTCTGGTTCCTTTCAAGTCTGGATTGAGCCATGGGTGGGGCTGGGCTGGCAACGAGGCATGTGAGGAAGCATGCAGGTGTGCCACTATTCGCCGCTGGAGAAGCACAAGGCAAGTGCCCAAGGCCCACTGCAACCCCTCAGTGCATCAACTCCCTAGTCAGTAAGCTGTAGAGGATTGTAGCTTCTGTTTAACAGAGACTCTTGTAAAGCAGCCTTTTAAAACGAAGCCTCATCAAACTCCTGAGTGGTGTCTCTCTGCTCCAGTTAAGCAAGTGCTGTAGGGCTCTCTCTCACTGTCTTCCCCTCAGGCCAGTCTGAGCCACCTTCTGCTCCCTTTCACAGCCTGCACCAATACCTACAAAACCAAGAGATAGGATACTGGGGTGTGGGAATGAAAAAACAGAGATGCAAGATGAACCAAAAAGGGAGGAACAGTTTCCCAGGTTTAGAAAAGCAGCAAGGGAAGTATGGGTTGTGCAGATCAGAGAGCAGTAAAAAAAAAGGTTGAAGGAGTTGAAGAGGGAGAGGTGAGACAGAAAGGGGGACTGTGTTTTGGAATTATTTTAAATTTAATTCTGCATCTCCTGAGTTAAAAGTTTCCTTGAGACTTAAATACCACGCTGCTTTATTATAATTTAGTGTAAACTGTACCTTCAGTCTTCATTCCATCCAGTTTCTCCCCCCCTCTGGAAAATAGGTTCCACTTAAAAGCAATATAAATAGGAAATGTACATGATTAACAAAATATGGGAGCAGTCTTAAACAGCTCTTTGCAGAAACAAGTCCTATGTTTTCAACGTGGCTTACTCCCAGCACAATGTTCTCATTATTGCTACCTATGACACTTACCACAAACCTAGATGTTCAGTCCACTTATTTTCCTCATTGTAGTTTTGTAGAGCCCAAAGCACTTCTGAAATTTTTGGAGTAATGAAAATTGATCTCCCAGAATTTCAGAATTGATTCAGTTTCTGAGAGGTGCAGGAGTTGGGAGGTGGAGAGAGAGGAAGATACCCCGCGAAACAGCTGTGACTTAATTTTGCAGTCCCTTTAAGTTTTAAAGGGACGAGAAGACCGCCCAACAGGGGAGACCAGGTCTACGGGCATTATTTCATATGTGTGCTAGAGGGGCCAGGTCTACCCACAGGAAATAATTGAGTCATTTCCTGTTCAGCCAAGTTTCCCAGAAGTGCAGGAGCCTGCCTCCTAGTCCTGCCAACCACCTGTCATTTTCCAGTGCTGGCCACGTAAGTCTGCCTTCCCCTCACTGTCAGCTGATGCTCTGGAGGCCAATGGGGCATTAATTCCTATTGGCTGTAGAGAGGCCCAGTCTACCAAGTAGGAAATAATGGCCCCTCTGTCCACCCCACAATCAGCTGTTAGCACCAACAGTTAGTTGGGACTTCTAGTCTCTTTAAAATGTAAAGGGATGGGAGAAGTCAACTAACAGTTGTTTGGCGGAGTTAGCATCCTCTCCCTCCTTTCCTGCTCCTGCTGCCGGGGGAGGATATGATGGGAGAATTGGAAAAATGCTCCTCAATTTTCAGGACTCCCCCACCCCCAAATCCTGAAACTGTAAGAAAGGTCCAGAAATTTTGAAATAACGAAAAGCATGCCCTTCTCATAATCCAGATCTGAAATCAGCATGAATTTTTTGAAGTGCATAACCCAACTTTAAGCAGTATTGAAAATGAAATCTCCTAACAAGGAACACTTTTCTTATCCGAAAACAAAAGCTATATCATACCTTTCATTAAGATCAATCAAAGTAACACAATACACAGAGCAATCTTTTGAGTTTTCTAGAACTTTTTATAAGACTGGATGTTAAAAACCAAATGGGGAGGGGATAGAAAAAGCTATACAATCACTTTTTATTAAGACCAAACAAAATAATACAATACAGTGTCAAACTTTCTCTCCCCTCCCCCCCATCCAATCAGTCTGAGGAGGAATTCTGAAGAACTTGAAACTCTGCACACTATGTTGTTTTATTTTGGCTGATCTTTATTTATTTATTTATTTATTTTGGTTGTCACGTCACAGATGACTTATGATGACCCTGTGGGGTTTTATACAAGGCTTTTGTTCTTGGATTTTGCTATGGACCAAAATGGCTACTTAATTTTTTAGTGTACTTTTCTTATCTAGTTAATATTTCTCATATCAGAAGCCTTCTGCTATTCTCAGGCTGTCTTCCTACAACTGTCTCTCTCTTCTAGAGATGTATTTTTGTATGATGTGCTATCTCATTAGACCCAAGTGGTCAACAGACTGATATTTTTTGCTCATAGGTGTCTACAGATGGACCAGGGGTCATCTTACAATATGAGTCAGCCAGTTTTTTTTAAAAAAAAGACAAGATTGCCTTGTCCCTCTCCTCATTTCCCTTCCCTGGGGAAATTTCCTTTGTTAAGGTATAATGGATGCTACCCGTAGATAGTTCTCACTGGTCACTCAACAATGGGTGCTGAGGTTGCCTGCCCCCTCCTGCAGTCACCACCCCTTTTCATCATCCCTGCTTGCTACTTCAGCACAGAGCAGCTGATGGTCTTCCTCTCTTCGCTTCCTCAGTTGTCTTGAAACATAGCATAGCAAGTCACACTTGCCTGAACATGAAGTAGATGCATTTGTCTCCATGATGTTTGTGCAGTCCTTAATAAAGTTCTTTTTCTACGTTATAATGGGGAAAATAAATTAAGAACATAAGAAAAGCCCTGCTGGATCAGACCAAGGCCCATCAAGTCCAGCAGTCTGTTCACACAGTGGCCAACCAGGTGCAGCCTGTGCCATGCCCCATTGGGAGCCACTTTTGTGTATAGCCTGTGCTCTGTGAGCTAATAGGGGCTGGAATACGGGGGCAGGACTTTTGGCTTGCTAGGCTCTGCCCTTTGACCAAAAGCATGCAAGGGGGTCACCATGATCCCCCCCGGCTGTCTTAGCTGCCCAGTCTGTTCATGGACACAGGTGGGCATTGTGTAACAATTGGGGTAGGGTCCCCTCTCCATTGCTTTACCTGTATAGGCTGCATTGTCTTTACATCCCCAAGTTAGACGTGTGGAGGCTCTCCTTTGGTGTTCATGGCCTTAGGCCATGTACCTGTCAGCATTCAGAGCAGAGCTGTGTTAAACATGTGCCAACAATTATTCTTTCCCTTGACTGTGCTTCCACAGTGCTTCTGTTTTGTGCAAAATTGCCTTTTCCTAAAGTTCCTGTCACTAACATCTTCCTGAATACCTTCTGAGTGTGTTTGACATTAAGCTAAAGGTGTACAGACACATGCCATGCATCCTGTTATTTAGAGGTATGGGTGTCCTGACTGGAGCTTATATATAGTGCTTAGTAGTGCTGTGATTGCCTGGGCACTTAGTCGGTAACTTATGGTGTGTTGGGGCTTGGCGTTGTGGTGGGAGGCTGGTTGTAGGTTGTAGTGGGGTGGTTGTAGGTTCACTGTCAGTTCCATGAGAGTGCTTTATTATGCCAGTTCTATACTGGTACCCCTTGGAGTCAGCATAACTTTGATTTATGCATGTGGGGTATTCCACATGCACAATTTACTCCTGATTTTCTCTGCAGTTGATCCACTAGCATTTAAATTGGCTTGGGAAAATCATTCTGCATGCATGCCCTTTCCTCTGATTCCCTTCTTTGGAGTCGCCGTATTTCTTCCACACATGGCCAGATAAACAGGAATATCAAACAAGGGTGGTGGGCGTCACCGATAGCATCACAGCACCAACACCTCTTTTAAAGTTTTGAGCATGGAGTCTAGCAGTACAGCACAGAAATGCGAGAGACATTTCCTCCTCCACCAAAACTGCTGTCACTGCCGATTCTCTGTTTACCAAATGGATGATCAGTGCACATTTGAAAGGGTTGGAGAAGAGAATGCTCAGCTAAATGGCTCCCAACCCTGCATTGACTGGAGCCATTTTAAATAATATGTGAAGCAAAACACTTTCAACAAGTAGTAGCAATTAATAGAAGCAGTCTCCCTTCAGGGGAACCAGTGCAAGTGGCTCCCCCCACCACCATTTTTTAAAGTGATAGCTGGGAATTCAGACAACCTGCTGAGACTATTGTTTTAGTGATCTAGCGTGTGTGTGTGTGTGTATATATATATATATATATATATATATATATATATATATATATATATATATATATATATATATATATATATATATATAAAAACTGACCAGAAAGCAATGCGACCATGAAACTGACCAGATCACAATATTAACTTATGCACTTATTGTATATAGTTCTATGGGTAATTTTTGTTAACACCAAGTATGCACACACACAAACGTGTGTGTGTGAGTGTGTGTGCGCATGCTTGGAATATATATGCATATATATATATATATAGAAGGTGCTACTCCAACATTACAGGCATAGTCATATCTATATACATGCATACTTACATAGCACCTTCTAGCCTATGCATTTAGATCAGGGAATTATTATTTGACTGCATTAATAATATTAAACAGTTTTAACACATTTTTGGTATTGTATCAGATTCTGCTGGTCTTTGACTGTAAATAAATTTGAATTTGATTTGACCAGATCACAGATAGTGAAAAAAACACCTGTGCTATCTACATCTGGTCAGTTTCACGGTTGCATGGCTTTCTTGTTAGTTTCATAGCAGCGAGGCTGACCAGAAGAGCCTTGCTGCATGCATATGCAGATTTCTCAGCATTCTATTCCTAATCCTGCAGGTTTAAACTATTTTTTTTAAAGGAACGCAAAAGCCCTGGGTAGAGGGGTGGGGGAAGGTGGGAGGGTGGCATGGAATCAATTGGAGATGTTGGATGTGGACGTGGGTGGGCCTCAATGTTTGGTGGGAAAAATCCAAACAGAGCATTGTAGGATTTAGTGTTTAGACTAAAAGAAGAAAGCAACTAAACAAGGGGAAGAAAAACCTTAACTCTTATGAAACTAGAATAAGGTACCCAAAAGGTAAGGAATCAGCATGAAAACCTGGGCTAATATTGATACAAGTGATTTGGTAAATAATATATAGTAAATTTAATACAGACACAAAAATAAATGTAAATATAAACAACTTGTACGTAGCCCTGTTCAAGCCTCTATGTAGCTATGCTGAACATGCCAAAAACATAAAGACACAAAATTACCAAACAGTGCTTAAACAAAAAATAAATCTGGACCCAAAACACTTTCTATTAAGTACAATACCATCTGACCTACCTGTTAGATTCAAAGACTGCCACAAGGGCAGCGAAAGTTGTTTTGGCAAGAAAATGGAAACAATCGACTAAACCCACATTGACAATTGGAAAGATAAGATGTTAGAATACGCAAATATGGCCAAAATGACCTTTCCGATGAACCCAACACATAACGACTCTGTGGACTACTTTCAGGAGAAGTGGCAGTCATTCTACACTTATATTTCTAAAACATAGGCTATGTTTTTTTTTATTTCTTAGTAATAATTTTCTAGCAACTCTAATATGAGAAAGTAGACAATCTAACTAGTTATATGAAACGTACTTGGAATGCATATTGATATATATTAATGACCAAAAATTTTTTTGTCTATTGCAGACAGATTGTTTTATTCCTTCCTTTTTTCTTCCCTTCCTGTATCCTATATACAATAAAAAACTTTATTTAAAAAAGACACAAAATTACCACAGTGCAACAATGTATTCAAACAATATCACAGCGTATCCAAACAATATCAATGCATTTCAGCTGTGAAGCCTTCTTCAGTGGTCCGAATAATACAATTCTGGATACACCCATGCCATTGTAAAAGTACATAAACGTATGAGAAAATTAAAGTAACTTTATACATCTTGATGACTGAGAGACTGTGAAAGCAGCCTAAGACTATAAAGTCAACTCTGGATGGAATAAATATAAACAAATTTTAGACTTTACACTTTACAAACATCATTTTACTCAGTCTAAGGCAGTGGTTCCCAACCTTTTTTTGACTAGGGACCACTAGTTCGGTGCAGGGACCCCAAGGGTCAAAATAAAAATTCAGAGAATTTGAAAATAAGCTTTAATCATAACTGTTGAACATTAAACTTAGAATAATATTTGAATATATTTTTATAATAGAGCTTTTAATTGAAAATATTAATTTATTATGGGTTTATAACTTTGTTTCGCAGACCTTAATTTAGTTCTCATGGACCCCTGGGGGTCCGTGGACCCCCGGTTGGGAACTAGTGGTCTAAGGACTGCAATATTCTCAGATGACTAATTCAAACACATTTCTGTTGCCTACATTCTTGGAGCTAGCTTGTAAAATTTGACAACTTTTTAGAGAATGCATTGTTTCAGAAATATGAAATGTTTAGTTAGACAAATATCTAACTAAATAAATATCTGGTCCAGTCAGCCAAACTGGTAATCTGGTCCAATTGACCAAACTGGACACTGTAGTAAAATAGAGCTTTTTGAAAAGAGCTTCAGATTTAAAACCTCTAGGTGGCAGCACTAGACACTATTTTCTGTATTTCTCGAAAGCTTTAATGAGTTAAGCTGTAAAGCGATTAACTTGCATAGCTCCCAAGTAAGGCAAAAGAGTGTTAGTTTGTTTATTGAAATAGCATAATTACCTTGCCAACTGAGACTTTTCTCTTTATTAGGAAAAATGTAAATGTTGTTGTTAGTCTAATTTAATTTATGTTTTGTTCATATTAGTTATTGAAAGCTATTCTGTCATTATATAGCTGACCTCTTATAATTTTAACTTTTCCCTCCCAAGGTATGATCAAAAGAAATGTTGTTAGGTTATCACTGCTGTTAAGGGAATTGAAAGGCTTTTAAAATAAGACAGACTAATGATCGATTCCTCTGTCTCTTTGTTTATCTGGGTCATCATAGCTAGATTATAAAATTCAAAAAAAAGTGGAACTGATATTAATCATTTCACAAGCAGCATAAACCAGAAGTGATATTTCAGTACAAAGGGGTGTTGATGCCTCCTTTTCCCCAAATATGTATTACAGATTGGAAGGTACAATGTATCTATGAGTTATCCTGCTTTGGTAGGTCCTGTTCTTAGTAAAAACAAAAACTTTTTAAAATGTTTTAAAAAGTTAACATTAAAAATTGATTATTTGAACCAAAGAATAAACTCTAAAAGAAGCTAATTGCAAGATTATTCATCTCATATACTTCTGTATCATTGAAATTGTGGTCTTGATTGGATTTCTTTATGTGCATTAGTAATATTTTCCCTCAGACAAAATAATGATGAACACTAAAGTGAAAGCTGATGTCAGTTGCACTGGAGCTGTTCATCTAAACTTATTAATGGATACAGATGGCTTACTGTACCTTTCTGTTTATATTTGCTTTTTTGAGGCATAGAATTAGTGAATAATGTAACAGTGTGGTAGATGTTAGTTTCTACTTAACACTCTGCCACATACAGAATATTAGTTGGAGAAATTCTTATTCTTAGCCTAAAGACAGTCTAAACTAGAATCTTTCTGGAATACATAATATATAACATTTCTCAGTCTCAGAATATGTTTCATATAGCAGAAGTGTGTAAGATAGAAAGGTACTGTTGTATTGTAAAATAGTACATTCTGTTAGAGCATACAAAGGGAAAAATAACACTGGAATTACATTTAAATTATATAATTTTAAAGGTTTTTAAAACTTTCAATATCAGTGCACTAGCACATTCCTGCTATAGTATATATACTTTCTGAGTTTCCTAAGTTTGCTCTTTTAAGTTGCTATATGTAGAAATGGGATTATGATTACAGTTGGTAAACTTGAAATGTTTTCTAAAAATACCATATTCAGGCATTCAGATTAGATAATTTTTTTTGATGGTTGTGACCTTCTGAAGAATCAAGTTGCTAAAATGGGCATCAGTTCTCAGGCTTCAATCCATCCACCACCAGAATAGTATCAGAAGTCCTAGTGGTATGTATAGAGAATGCTTTAGGACAGCTTCAGTGAAGGTACAATGTGGCTGGCACGCCTAACGAATTATGTTTAATGTTCAACACTTACTTGAGCTGTAGAAACTATTGGTTTGTTAATGTTATGTTTCTAAAATTGAGCTGGAATATTGTGAGCAGTAATCTTACCAATACTTCATTTGTTAATCCATTCGGAATAAATACCTCATTGAATTGGGTTTTTTGATCCAGATTTTACAATGTGTCTGAGTTAATGTTACTTACATTGTAAAAAGCATTTCATATCTTTTCTTACTACTCCCTTATTACAATAAATGGCAAGTTAAATAAAATTGATAGCAGTCTCTTGAAAAGGAGCTTTTTTGCAACACCTTTTTATCATTTCTGAAAGTAATGTGCTTTTATTATATGCTCAGCCATATTCTTTTTTGTTACTAAATAGCAGTTAATAATGTAACGAATTATCATCTGATCTAACTGATCTCTCTAAATAGGAAACTCATTCACTTATTAGTCCAGCAAAAATATTGGTGGGCATGGCAAGATTTCAGTGATGATTGAGTTGCTCATATTTCTTAGACTTTCTGGGCTCTGATAATCAAAAGTGCTTTTTGTATCCAATTCTGACTTTTTAAATGCTGCTGTTGAATTTTAACAACTGTGTTAGATTGAAACCTACATGCTGTTAACCACTGAGCCAAAATGAAATCGACCACTGCATTGAAGTCTGAGTTGGCAGTTGTGTACAGACTTGAAGGAGTGGGTAATACTGTACAACCAGGGTTCTTTTAATGGGGTTTTTATAGACTCTCTTTCATTTTAATGATGCCATTTTGGTTTAAAGACTTTCCTAATAAAGATGCACAATATTATTCAAATATCTGTATAACTTGAGAAAATAGCAATAAAGCTGTTCACTAGGAGTAGCATCTTCAAATACAAAATATTCTATTGCATACTGCCCATGATAATGCACAGGGCTTGTTTTATTTATAAGCTATTTTATGCAAAAAGATAAGTAATTTCTTCATGTTGCTCAAATCTTCATCTTGGGTTAAAAATAAAAAAAAAGTATTCTTTTTTCTAAGCAGTCTCATCCTGGAGATGCAGTTTTACTTTGGATTTTGCAGATTTTTTACTCTATTTGAAGCTGATGTGTCAACTTATATGAATTGCATTCTTTGAACTCTGAATTTATATTTCGTATTAATAGGACTGGATCCCTCGCAGTTCAAAGTCTATCACCATTATCATAAAGATGAGGAGAATGATGCCTTGCTTGGTGGCCCAGTTCAGCTCACTGATGAAGAGAAATATAAAGACTGTGAAAGATTCATGTTTGCCTGCCCAAAATGCGAGACAGAGAACATTTATGACAATGTCTTTGATGGTTCGGTTAGTATTTTGGTCTTTGTATTTTGTAAATAGATTCTCTAAGCAGGGTATACAGTAGGAAGGAAAAGAACAAGTTATATTTATAATTTTGCATATGGGATGCTTGTACACTGTTGCCCAATCCACTTTTGCATACTGTTCTCAGGAAGAATTTGTCATCCATTTTTGCCATCATTACTTAATTTATTTTTCAGAATTTTCAATATGTATCACAGCTTGGAACTGTCCAGATAATAAAGCATGTTCAGTGACCAGATAATAAAGCATGTTCAGTGAGGTTTCCTAAATCAAATTAATTGGAGAACGTTTTTTGAACATTTCTGTTTTGTAGTTTTACATCCCTCTAGTCTTTTACATAGAGTTTTCTTCTGTGTTATCTTTCCTGCTGTCTTTGTACATCAGACATAAAAAGTCATCGGGTACATTCCTGTCATGAAGTACTGCCAAAAATGTATCTGTGACCTTGGATCAGAACTTGAAATGGAGCCAACTATTTAACTCTATTGCAATGTTATGCATGTACTAGTTATTGGCAAATTAGCAGGCTATGGAGTAGTGAAAACCTTGAAAGTTAAAGCAAATAAATCCTTTATCTAAATTAAAAGTAATTATTTTAAGTTAATTTGGACAAACAGCAGATGTTCTGTGTTCTTTGAATCAAAACAAAGCAGTTGTTGGAAGCAAGTGAGAGGAAAAGGCAGGCACAGATCAGCAATACTTGGTAAATCCTTGACTTTGTTTCATTACAGCTGTAAATAAGATAGTTAATTGCATAGAGGCTTGACAACTTACAGATGGGCTAAGTGTAAGAAGAACGGATGTCAAGCTCTGCAATCTCTTCCACCTGGAATTGCTTAATGTTGTTAGTCTGGGAGTAGTGGGATTGGATCACATAAGTACAGATTTTTATGCAGTAACAAGAAGGGGGAGACTGAGCTCACGATTATTCTCTGCAGTGGATTTCTTTGTAATGGGAAATGTATTAGCTTAATTTTACTGTGCACAGACAGATTTCAAGACTGAAAATTTTGTTACATTACAAAGTTTACAAATTTCACAATACAGTACTCAGTATATTTAGTTTGGTACTTATAATGATATTTTATCCTCTACAGTTAAAAAATGAATATCGAACGAAAAAGGAACATTTTTGCTTACATTTACTTTAAACTTCATACTTGTATATGACAGTTTGCAAACTTCTTATCAATATCTATCCTCAGAATGTTAATAGGATAAAATGAAGGAGAGGAGAATGATGTAAGGTGCTTTGGGTCCCCGCTGGGGAGAAGGGCAAGGTATAAATGAAGGAAAATAAAAAAATTGATAAAATGTTAATTTTTGGTCTTTTCTTTTTAATCTGTCACAGGGTCTGCTGACTGAAGCCAGTTTGCTACAGTGCAGCAAAAAAGAATGTGATGAATCCCCTCTAAAACATATAACCCAAATTAATAACAAACTAATTCTGGATATAAAACATTACGTAAGAAAGCACTACAGTGTGAGTAATTTTCTTCTTTATATTTAATCACTTATTGCAACATCAGGTTCTGGATCTTGCATCTTTTTATATATCTAACTTTGGTATAAACAATGCTTTAGGTATAAACAGCTTTAAGATTTTTTAAATTAATAAAATATGTAAAACATTTCCTTACAAAAACTGTGTAGTAGTATGCAACCTGATCTGCAGAGTACTTATAAGGTATATATGCCACTCATTTCTATAGAGTTTTTGCTAAGAGTGTTACTGATGAGCAAATTGAATGGCCTGAATAATCTTAATTTAGACTGTCAGATTACAGCTAGACATACAGTGCCTATTCTGAAGACAGCATGTGTTTAACTTTGCACTGGGGGAAAAGATTGTCCAATAGATGGTAATTTGTTAATTTCTCTCAAATTGTTTTGGATGCATTGCTCATTAATGCAGAAAGAAACATGACTAATCCAGTTCATATCTTGCTGAATGGCAAAGAAAATAATAATGTCAGCGCCAATAATTTGTGCCCTAATATATGCTGCTTCCTTTATTAAGGTGGCTTGTCAATTATCCAAAACCAGATGAGCAGGAGATGTTTACAAGATGGTACATTTTGGGAGGCTACTATAGTATGAATCTCCAAGAGCTGAGTGTGCCCAGAACATGTTGGATTTTCTATTGAAATAGATATTCAAAACTAGAACTTAATGAAAGCATTTATTGAAAGTGTTCATTAATGAACTGAATGAATAGTTGTTTCTTGAGTCAAAAGTTGCCAATAGTTTGGACACAGTTTTCAACATATGGAAATAACAAGTTCAGACCGACAGAACTGCTATACACTGGGATGTATGATATTGTCTGGGGGTGGGGGTGGCTAGGGGGTCGGGACATGAATTTTGATATCTTCAAAGGTTGAAATGGTTTATTTATTTACAACACTATCCTTTCCTGCCCCATAAAGGCATGTATTTATTTTCATAAGAACATCTTAGAACTGTGTCCCATAGTTGTCCATAGTTAATAAAACTGTGTGTGCATATTAAGCATAGAAGTATTGGCGGGATTGAGGATAAATTTTTCAACAACATTTGCACTGTAGGTATTAACTTGCATTTCAGTGAATGAAGCAATCATGTTTTGAAGATAGCTATCCCCAGCTATAATTTCAAGTTAATGATAATTAAAAGTTAGTGAGATGATGATAAAGTTTTCTGAAAAAAATTACGCTATAGTGTAAAATGTGTTATACCCCTTTGGATTTTGATTTGATCATCCTCTGGTTTTGACTACTTTATACAGTTGGAATGCCTTTAAAATTTGACTTCCACACTTTGAGTACCTTGTGTGAAAATGCTGTTTACAGGAGAAGCTTGATATGGGCAGTTCTGGTGGAAAGTGCTGTCAAGTCACAGCCAGTTTATGGCGACTCCATAGGATGTTCAAGGCAGGAGATGTTTGGAGGTGGTTTGCCATTGCCTGCTTCTGCGTAGCGACCCTGGGCTTCTTTGGTGGCCTCCCATTCAGAAACTAACTGACCCTGCTTAGCTTCTGAGGTCTGATGAGATTAGGCTAACCTGGGCCATCCAAGTCAGGGCTTGGAATTATCTGATTTTATTTTATTGGTCTTGATTGATTCAATTGAGTACATTTATATTCTGCTCAATAACAAGTCTGGAAAAACAAATCAGCAAATTGCAATAGTTTTAGGGATACCTTTGTCAAACACAATCATGTACTTCTTGAATTGGGATAGCAAATTTAGATGTTTCATCAAATTATGATAGCATGAACTGTAAATTGACCTTGTTTCATGTTTTATCAGTTTGCTTACAAAGAAATTGGATCCGATGCATTTAAAACAATCACAGTTAAGAAGAAGAAGAAGAGTTGATTTTCATATGCCAACTTTCTCCACCATTTAAGTAGAAATTAAACCGGCTTACAATCACCTTCCCTTTCCCCCACAACAGACACCCTGTGAGGTAGGTGGAGCTGAGAGAGCTCTAAGAGAACTGTGACTAGCCCAAGGTCATGTGTAGGAGTGGGGAAGCCAACCTGGTTCACCAGATTAGAGTCCGCCACTTTTAACCACCGCTCTTAACCACTACACCACGCTGGCTCTTTGCTTGCTCCAGGTATACTGTAGAACCTTATCCCTTTAGAGAATGTTATATATTCCACTGGAGTTTGCTAAAATATAAAATCAGAATATAATGTACTTTGCAATGGGTTGAATCCTACCAGTTTTCTATTGGTACAAACAGTTTCTCACTTTTCTCACTGGTCCCCAGCAACATCTTTTGACCTCAAAAAGTCTGTACCATGGACAAAAAGCCACACAAAATGAGGAGCTGCAGTCAGAGGGAGAATTAGACAAGGCTTCCCCTCTGCCCTCTTGGATGAGTGGAAGGCTGTTAGGATCCAACCCAAAAGCTTGTTATATATGAAGGGAAAATGTTCTCATTTGTTTGGTGGTGTATCCTCACTAGAAATCAAACATTTAGCTATAGTGTGAAACTTTTTTCCTCCCCTTCCCTGAGATCTTTTCCTTTGCCACCGACAGTGGACTGATTGGCTGTCTTAGGATATGTATTAGAATTTTTTTAGTGCCTTTCTTCAATGCTCTGTCTTATGCACTTCTTGTTATTTCTTAGTCCAGTACCTATTTGGCTCACAATACACTACTTACCTTATCACTGAGACTTTCAGCTCACTTTGCATTCATCCGCTCAGCCTCCTTGTCAGGAACCCCTGTTTGTCTTCTCTTAAGAGCATACAGAAGACTTTCAGCCCATTCCTGAAGGAGAGGGTAGATCAGCGGCAGCTGGGGGCGGTGCAGCCACGCCTCAGAGGCTTCCCAGCCACCACAAGGAAAATAAAACAATTTAAAACATTCCAAAAAGAAAAAGCTCCCATAGAAAGCAATGGGGCTACGCCACCAAAAAAGGTGTCATAGCAACGCTGCTGCTCAAGGGGCGAAAGGGGTTAGGAAGCTGACTAACATCAGCTCTGCCCCAGGAATGTCCCCCCGCCCCCGCTCCAGCTGGGCTCCCGCTTTTGGGATTTCACTGCTGATGTAGCAGCGCTGGTGGCAGAGCCCTGCACCGCAATGTGTCATCCCAGGGCCATCATGAATGCTCCCGTGCTAGCATCCTGGGATAAGTGGGCACTTAGGCTGGCATGGGGTCATGTCGGTTCCTATGCCTATTCGCCCCCCCTTCAGGATTGCACTCTTAGCGTGTTAACATTTGTTTTATGTCTGAACTATAGTGCAAAATGAATATTTTAAACACCAACAATAATAATGGAAATTCTGCTTCTTTCTTTAGCCACCCTTCTCCTTCAGCTTCTAGCTAATTTTGATCTGTTTCCAACAGAGTCTTCCTGAACTATGAATGCAGATTCTGTCCCCTGGTCACTATGTGATGTTTCCTCAAGCCCAGTAACCTTTAATTTCTCTCACAAAAGCTTACAAGCATTCTATTTTATGTCGACTTCCCTGGGCTATCAGCTGACCTTATTTTACTCCCCCCACCCTGCCACTTCCCAAGATATAAAACATGAACCTGTTTCTCTTCCATAGCAGAGTGTACAAGGACTCTTTTTTTCCTTCTTCTTCCTCCAAAACTTAGATCCTAAGACTAGAGGGGTGAATAAACATCCACCATTGTTTTGGGAAAATATTTGGGTATAAATGATGACTGTTTGTCCCAAAACCCTCCAGATAGAAATGGGCAGGAGTCTGATGGAGAGGAAGTAGGCATTTCTGACAGCTTTGCCTTCCATCTCTCTCCCTGTCTTCAGCATCTGAAAAAGAAAGAACATAATATGTGGAGGAATAATGGGGGTTTTGGTGGAGTGCAGGGAACTGAGGTGATTGGGTGATTGGGTTAGCGTGGTAGCGATCATAACCTGATAATTTGTTTTTACAATGTGAGTTAGAAATGCTTGTGAATGTTCCACAATTTCAGGAGTAGCTTGGCCAGTTGGGAGTTGACTTGTAGGCTTCTGGTAGGCAGTTATTGTCCTGTGTGCATGATATGTGATAAGTGTAGGTCACCTTGAACCAATAGGAAAGGCGGGGATATAAATGTTTTAATAATAAAATAAAATAATAATGTTTATATAGATTTCTCTTCTGTGTTTGTTAGAACTGAGGTTCATTGTGATGTAAATGAAAAACTGCCTGGAAGTGCCGCTGACCTAGCATGGAGTTTTGCCATGCATGCCTGACCAGTGAAGAATATAGTTCCTTTTGAAAAAAATGTGAACTTTGATTTACTTTCAAATGATGTTTTTATGATGTTGATATAAATGACTACATGAAACATAAATATTGCTACAGGTATGTGTGCTGTATACACGCACATATTCACTAATGATAAAAGTAAATCGTCTTTATTTGATTTGGGTGATACATGCCCTCATTCTCTGCTAGGGTTGACAACTCTGGGTTGGGAAATTTCTGGAGATTTGGGCATAAAGCCCAGGGAGGGCAGAGTTTGTGGCAGGGTGAGATCTCAGTAGGATATGATGCCATACAGTTCATCCTCCAAAGCAGTTCTTTTCTTCAGGGGAACTGATCTCTATAGACGAGATCAGCTGTAATTGCAGGAGATCACTAAACCCCAACATGGCACTATGTCCCACTGCCAGAGGTTCCACATCTTCATGTGTGGTCATAATAGAATAGAATTTATTTAGGATGGCTCAGATTGTGTGATCGACTTTTGGGTGTTATCTGGAATATTGAATGTGCTGTTCAGGGCTTTTGATGTAACAGTGTATGCATTACTCAGATTTTTGTATCAATGTATGGACATCTGGAAGGGCACACATGCTTGAGGGGCATGCACACTTGAGTGGGACAGAAGGGCATATAATCTGTCCCGGGTCGCCCTCCCTCCCGGGCTCCCGGGCCGTCCTGAGTATCCCAGCCCCAGCCGCAGCCCGCGAGAGGGAGGAGAAGGGCCCAGGAAAACCCCACTCACCGGGGAAAGAGTCGGGGGGGCGGCGAGCAGAGGTGAGCCCGAGCCTCCTCCACGCGCCCCGGCTAACAGGCCGGAGGCCCCCGCAACCGCCGATGGCCCCGCTCGTCAGCTGGCGAGCAGGAGATGGGGGCCGACCACGCCCCGCAAGCCGGGCCCAGCGACAGCCGCGGCGTTGCGGGGCACCCGGGCCGGTTGGCGACCAGGGGCCCCAGGAAGGCTCCAGAGACCCCGCCCATCGGCTGGTAGGATGGAGGAGGGCAGCAGGGGCCAGCGGCCCCAGGGCGGCAGGCGAGCCGGCGCGGCTCCCGCCCCAGCGGCCGAGGGAAGGTCGTAGTTGGGACGGGGGAGGGATCAGGCGCAGAGGAAAGGCGCCCGAGCTGAAGACCCACTCGGGGCTTGACCGACGTGGGGCGGGCGGAAGAGCTCGGGCCAGGCAGAGACGGGGGCCATGCCCGCTGGCGGGATTCCCTGGGGCAGGGGAAAAAAGATGAAAGAGGGAGGGGTCATTTATAGCCTCGGATGGAGGCGAATAGGGGAGCACGGGTGGTGGCGGGGTATAAAGCAGCATGGGTGGAGGCCAATGAGGATGGCTGGTGAATCACGCTCCCTGCTTCCAGAGAGCTAGCAAGCTGGCCAGCTCAGGGAGGAAGGGTCGTCCTCCTCCTCTGAGTGGTCTGAGGCCAAGGAAACCCTACCTGCAAAGGGTTGGGTTCAGCCAGCGGTGCATCGATAGGGGAAGTCCTGCTCGACGGCGCAGTGGCCCCGGCAGGGACACGACATAATCTTACTCCCTCACTGATGCATAGGAATGGGGATGGAGGAGAACACTGTTCAACCCAAGTCTTTGTTAGTATAACATCTATATTTATCAGAGGAGATAGTGGGATTCATGCATGCGTTATGTTGGAGCTGCTTCACTTTTCAAATGTATATCTGTGATTATAAGCCTCCTGCCGCTGAATTCAAGAAGCTAGCTGCTTACACGTTGGATTGCTCACACAAATGAGCCATCACATATAAATGAACAAAGCAGTTCAAGATGACACATGTAAACAAACTCTTGGTGACTTTGTATGCTGTTTTTGGTGAGGTGGAAGAGTTAAGACCACTTTGTTCTCCCATTTGTTATTTTTCTCAAGCATTTTTATTGAAAGTCAAGCCACTGCGGTAACACATACCATGATATACATTTAAAAAGCTAAGAATGTATTTACTTGAAAAATTATCTCTCCGATCATCAAAGATTTTTGCTGTTTTAGAAAGCATATTTTATTTAAACAATAGAACATCTTCCTTAAGCTATTCAAGTTGCTCTAGTAATAAATGCCTTAATATTCCCTGTGCTGTTCCACATATTAACCATTCACTTTTATCTACACACATATTAAGTTTTATAAAAATGGTGGCATACATTATTCCTTTGAAAGATTGATCTAGGTTTTTTGAAAAAAATACTGCTGAAGAGCAAATAGGAAAAAAGAAATGCTAGCTAATCTAAATTGGGAAATGAAGAAGGCTTTTTTAAGCATGAAAATTTCATCATCTTGTCAGCTGGCAGAATGCCTGCTGTGTGGATTCACAAAGGCTAAGAATTACACTTTCATGAAATTTTCCTCACTAACTGCCCTGGTTAATTTGAAAGATAACCCACTGTTCTAATTCATCCCTCAATTGGGTGGTGCAGGTTTTATCTTTGATCTGACAAAGCATTTGTGTTAATCGTTTTGGCCCTCTACTAGACACTCTTAGGATTGTGCTTTTACAATAAATGTGTCTGTGATAGCTCTTTAGTCTATTATAGTTACAATAGATCTATAGAACTGGTAATTAATTCTGTACTGCTTTGGAAATGGGAAGAATAGGTGTAGCTCTGTCAAGTGCTACTGGAAGTTTGTTTAGCTGGTTCGTTTTTGAAGTGTTACCCTTAGCTTTCAATGAAATATGTATGGTTTTCGGGTAGCTTGTGAAGTGCCTAGCTATAAGTGGGCAAACTGTACCCAAGGTGTGCGGTTTATAGCTACATCTGTTTCCTGTGACAAAATGGATACTTTAAAGGATAGCCATCATTTTTTTTTCTTCAAATGAAAACCAGTCACCTAGTGCAGTCTGTATCTATGGGGGAAATACCAACACAAATAGTTGTTATTATCACTGTATAAGCTCTCACGTTACCGTATAATTGCTTGAAGTATTAGTCCTTGGGAGGGAGGGAAGCTTATTTAGTGCAAAGTACTCAATCTTCAATGAAAGTACGCAGTTTCGTATATGAGTTCCCATCTTATTTTTTAGTGTTTGTTGTCACACAGCTATGTTATTTTTACAGATAATGTATCCTTGTGTTATATTTTAAAGGAAGTCTTTAAGTAAAGGAACTGTAAGCCTGTTTGATCTACATCAATTTATTGATGTGTGTTTAAAACAACCAAAACAACAAATCTTTAGGCTTCAGGAGAGACTTTAAGTAAATATCTTTCTTTTGTACTCTTGCATATTTTTCAAATAGTCCACTATTTTTCAAGAATGTTGTTAGAAGGCTGTTGAACTTCTGATTAAATTTTATTCTACTTTTCTGTGAAAATTCAGGGTTAAATAGCCCTAACAGTTTCTTATTAACTATGTAAGGATAGAGTGGTCATATTAGGATGGAAATACAAAATATATCCAACAGTGCAGATTCAAATTTAATTGTTTGCATGTTGGTGTGTTTCCATAAAGACATACAAACCACTTTGTTGGATCAGAGTCCATCTACTCTAGCCTTCTGTCTCCAGTGACCAGCCAGAGATGTATTTGCAGAGATTCCAAGCACCACCATACCCTCACCAGTATCTAAAACAGATATGCTGCTTTTGAACATAGATGTTTTGTATTTTGTCTGGTACGTTTTGGTCTTTTCTTCATCTGAGAAGGGTAATTTAGTTTCTAGATTACAGAAAAATGGCATAGCTATCCTGAAATTAGTGGTTCATTGTAATCATGTTTGCTATATTGCTAATATTTAATATTTGTTTCAGCCTTGTTCCAGATTTTTACTTGGATTCAATTTCCATATCCTAATCCTATTACATTGCTTATTGGACAACCTATTCTAATGACTGAACCATTGGAACAGTCCTGTCTGGTCTCTCAGGACCCTGTGGATGACAGGACTCAAACATCTGGTCCCCATTGTAGAAGAAGACGAGTGTTGGTTATTGGGTATTCCCTACTGAGAGGGGTAGAGGGTAAAGTGTGTCGACCAGACTTGTCGACTTGAGAGGTGTGCTGTCTGCCAGGATCGCGCATCCGGGATGTGACAGAAAGTCTGGATAGACTTGTTAGACCCACAGATCATTATCCCTTCCTGCTTATTCATGTGGGAACAAATAATATTGCCAGCACAGCCCAAAAAGTATTAAAAGGGACTATACAGCTCTGGGTAAAAAGGTGAAGGAACTGTGAGCACAGGTTGTTTTTTCGTCAGTCCTGCCTGTAGTAGGGAAGGGAAGGAAAAATTCTGGAAATAAATGAGTGGCTGCGTCGATGGTGTAGCCAGGAAAGGTTTGGGTTTTTGGACCATGGCTTACGCTACCTAGATGATACTCTTCTATCAGGAGATGGGTTGCACCTCACAAAGGTGGGGGGAAATGGGTTTGGCCAGAGCCTTGCAAGACTGATAAGGAGGGCTTTAAACTAAATTGGGGGAGCGAGACGTAAATTTAAAGCCTCATATGAGGACAATAACTGCAGATGTAGATATGAAGGAATTGCAGCGGGTAGCGCATACACAAGGAAAGACAGTTCAAAAACTCACCAAGGGGAAGGAAACAATCTTAAACAAGCTGCCAAGAAGAACCCATGGCCTAAGATGTCTCTACACTAATGCACAGAGCATGGGAAATAAGCAAGATGAACTAGAACTCTTAATAGAACAAACCAAATATGATATAATAGGCATTATGGAAACCTGGTGGGATGAGTCTCATGACTGGAATGTAATACTTGAAGGGTATAACCTATTTCGGAGAAATAGACCAAATCGGAAGGGGGGAGGAGTAGCATTATACGTTAGGGATTATTACACCTGCGAGGAGGTCCAGGACCTAAACACTGGAAGCCAGCTTGAAAGCATCTGGGTAAAAATTAAGGGTGAGAACAATAGTGATGTCATTGTGGGGGTATATTATAGATCCCCAAGCCAGACTGAAGAGTTAGATGATGTCTTCCTGGAACAGATGTCCAAACAATAAAAAAATAGAGATGTGGTGGTGATGGGAGATTTCAATTATTGTCAGGCCTGCATTCCACAGCTCTAAGCAGCCTGTCAGACTCTGACTGGTTTAGTTACGATTCCACCAGGTGCCTCTCAAGGCCAAACTGGCTAACTGCTGAATTCCTATTCCTGTGCTATCTCCCATGGGAACGGCTCCTCAGTAGAGGGGGGGGCGCCTTTACCTGTTGTGACGAATACTTTCCCTTATATGCCTACCCTGTACTCCCAATTGCCATTCGTGCCAATGTACCTGTAAGCTCTGCATACCTGTATGTTTTCCATTAAATCAGCTCTATTTTGGACTCCTTGTCTCTGGATGCTGTTTGTGGGATTACCACGGGACAAGTGCTTACAATTATCCTGACATCTGTTGGAAAACAAACTGCCAGGACAATATGGTCCTCAAATATGGTCCTCAAATTCCTCACTTCCCTTGCAGACAACTTCATTGTCCAAAAAGTGGAAGAAGCAACAAGGGGAACAGCTATTTTGGATCTGATCTTAACCAATAATGATGACCTGGTTTATGGGGTGGAAGGAGTGGGATCCTTAGATGGGAGTGACCATATTCTCCTGGAGTTTGTTATACAGCAGAAAGGAGAAGCAAGGAGTAGCAGGACATGTATTCTAGATTTTTAAAAAGCTGATTTCAATAAATTTAGGAAACTACTTGGGGTGATCCCATGGGTAAGAATAATGAAAGAGAAGGGAGTGCATGAAGGGTGGGAATTTCTTAGAAGTGAGATATTGAAGGCACAATTTCAATCAGTTCCAATGAGGAGAAAAAATGGTAGAGGTTGGAAGAAACCAGGGTGGATGTCTAAAGAACCTTTGGTTGAGATAGGGTTTTAAAAGGGCATGTACAAGAAATGGAAAAAGGGGGAAATCAACAAAGAGGAATTCAAACGTAGCCAGCATATGCAGGGAGAAAGTCAGAAAGGCTAAAGTGCAGAATTAGCTCCATCTTGCCAGGGAAATTAAAAACAACAAAAAAGGTTTTTTTGGTTATGTCCATAGCAAAAGGAAGATCAATGTAACAATGGGGTCACTGTGTGGAGAGGACGGTGAATTATTAACAGGGAAGGCAGAATTACTTAACACCTTCTTTGTCTCAGTCTTCTCCCAAAAGGGAAATAGTGCTCAACCTGGGAATAATGGAGCAGAGGATGCAGTAGGGGAATTACAGCATAGTATAGACACTGGGATGGTATGGGAATACCTGGCTACTCTTAATGAATTCAAATCTCCAGGGCTGGATGAACTGCATCCAAGATATTAAAAGAACTGGCCGAAGTGATCTCAGAACCACTGGCAATAATCTTTGAGAAATCCTGGAGAACAGGAGAAGTTCCAGCAGACTGGAGGAGGGCAAATGTGGTCCCCATCTTTAAAAAGAGGGGGAAAGAAATCCCAAACAATTATCACCCAGTTAGTTTGATATCAATAACAGGTAAGATACTAGAGCAGATAATTAAGCAGACAGTCTGTAAGCACTTAGAAAGTAATGCCGTGATCACTGACAGTCAACATTGGTTTCTCAAAAACAGGTCATGCCAAACTAATCTCATATCTTTTTTGATACAGTGACAAGTATGGTAGATGAAGGGAATGCTGTAGATGTAGTGTACCTTGATTTCAGTAAAGCCTTTGATAAAGTCCCCCATGATCTTCTTGAAGCAAAGCTAGTAAACTGGGCTGGACACTGTTACTATCAGGTGGATTGGTAACTGGGTGACCAACCGAACCCAAAGGGTGCTCATTAACGGCACAACTTCATCCTGGAGAGGAGTGACCAGTGAGGTGCCACGGGTCTGTCCTGGGACTGGTACTGTTTAATATTTTTGTAAATGATTTGGATGATGGAATAGAGAACATGATAATTAAATTTGCAGATGACGCCAAGTTGGGGTAGTTAATACCCCAGAGGACAGGATCAGAGTTCAGAATGACCTTGATAGACTGGAGAGCTGGGCCATAAACAATAAAATGGATTTCAATAGGAAGAAGTGTAAGGTACTTCACCTAGGCAGAAACCACATAAGGTACAGGATGGGAGAAATTTGCTTGACAGCAGTACATGTGAAAGAGATCTGGGAGTCTTAGTGGACCACAAACTGAATATGAGCCAACAGTGTGATATGGCGGCAAAGAAAGCCAATGCAATTCTGGGCTGCATCAATAGGAGTATTGTGTCTAGATCAAGGGAAGTAATACTACCACTGTCTTCTGCATTGGTCAGACCTCACTTGGAATACTGTATCCAGTTTTGGGCTCCACAATTTAAGAAGGATGTTGACAAGTTGGAGCGTGTCCAGAGGAGAGCGACCAGAATGGTCAAAGGTTTGGAATCTATGAGGAGAGACTTAAGGAGTTGGGCTTGTTTAGTCTAGAGAAGAGAAGGTTAAGGGGTGACATGATAGCCATGTTTAAATATTTGAAGGGATGCCATGTTAATGAGGGAACTAGCTTGGTCTCGGTTGCTTCAGAGACTAGGACACAGAGTAATGGATTTAAACTAAGAGAAAAGCGATTCCACCTAAACATTAGGAAGAACTTTCTGACGGTGAGGGCCGTTCGACTGTGGAATGCGCTGCCTCGGAGGGGTGTGTGTGGAGTCCCCGACTTTGGAGGTCTTTAAGCAGAGGTTGGATGGCCATCTATTGGGAGCACTTTGATTTTGGGATCCTGCATGGCAGGGGCTTGGACTGGATGGCCCTTGTGGTCTCTTCCAACCTTGTGTGATTTTGTGACTGCATTTCCTGCCTTCATGTCCTGGGAGTCTGTCTCATTTTGGATCTGTGAAATATCTGTATACCAGTTAATTATTTTTGATGGTTTTTCTACACAGTATTCTCTTGTTTCTTAGACTCTGATCTGTGTTCCTCCCCTCCCCTCATAATTATTAAGGTTGCATATTTTTACATCTCTGATTAAATGTTTAACCTCAAGTTCCCCCAGTCTGCTAAAGGGAGTTTATTATTTTGATTATTAGATCATACTCTTTGGCGTCTCAGCTCCCCCAAGAATGCATGGCAGTAGCTTCTACTCATCATAGACAGTATATAATACTTTTTCCATATATAGATGATTTTGCAAACAGGTCTCATACCAGGATTCCAGAGTATTTGGGTCCACCCATACCATTTGGGTTTGGGGGAGAGATTCCCCCCTGTGAGGGGGACTCTTTCCAAGGTGCTGGAGTTGCTGTTTTTCAACCAAATGACAACAAAATTGCTGGAAAGCTAGTGTTGCCTGTCCACTAAAGACCCCCCTCCAATTTAAAGCAAATTGGATAAAGGGGTCCAATTCTGTGGGCCCCTCAACAAGGAGTCCCAGCCATCGTACTTGTCTCCATTGTTTCCTACAGAGGGAAATTCCATGCTTTCATTGGCATAATCTCTCTGCAAGTCCCACATGGGTACTGCGCATGCGCAGGCCAGCCGTGGAGAAATTTATGCTGGAAAGCTTCTAGAAACTATGCTCCACCCGCTCCCCTCCCCCATCAACAGCTCTTCCCACCCAAACTGTCATGTGATGGGAAGGACTGAGCGGCCGTCTCTCCAGTTCTTTCTTTGCCGCCGCGAGAGATAGAACGTGTCTGGTGAGCTCTTGCTTTTCTTCTGATCGTTCATGGTGAATGAGATAGCACTCTTCAAGAAATGTGCCTCTTGTGGGCTTAAAATGTCCCAGATTGATGATCATGACAAATGTATTTATTGCGTGGGCAAGGGGCATATAACGGCTTCCTGCAAGCATTGCAGTTCGCTCACCCAGAGAGCCAGGCACGATAGGGCCCTAAAGCTCAAGGCCCATCTGTATGAACAATCCCTATGGCCCTTTCCCGAGGGCGCATCTAAGGGATCTTGGTCCGCAACTACTTCTTCGAAGAAAAACAACACCAGACAACTCGTCAGACACCAAGTCTCCAACAGAGAAGAAGTCGAGCGATAAACCCGTCTTGGCTTCAAAATCTAAGGAGTCCACTGAAGTTTCAGGCCCATCTGTTGCCCCAGGCCAGAACAGATCCCCTCATCGTAATGCGCCCTTGACATTGAAGGAGGGGTCGATGTCAAAGGAGTCCCAGGGGCGGAAGAAACCCTCATTGCCGACTTTAGCTTTTAAGGGAACTCTGCTTTTGTCACGCATCAAAACGTCAGTGGGAGGAACACCATAGCAAGCAGGGTAGCACAACTCTTTCCCCGCAGAAGGTGGTCAAGATGCAACCCCTTTCTCCAACCTCCTCCTAGGGACAACACAGCAGAGCACCCTCTAAAGATCGCAAGTCCTCTTTATTGATTCCTGATTCTTTTTCCTAGCAGCTATCGCCAGTAAGGTTCTTCTAATAAAGGCCTTACTAGCTTCCCATATTATTCAACAAATGTATAGACCCTTAATCTGTATTCAGGCAAACTGTGAATGTTCAGGAATAGTCCTTATGCTACAGAATTACTCTAAAAGCATTCCATTGGTAGGACCTAGGGCCAGGCATTTGCTTTGTACAGTACTGGGAAATCTTTCCTTGAGTTTGCCTTCAGTTCATACAGCCATTCTTTTTACAAACATTTTTGCTGCTTAAATAAATCTAAAAGGTGTGGAGACTTTGGAGCAGGGCAATCATGGACACATGCCCTTTCAAGGAATTCGTACATTATGATTTGGTTGTGATCTCTCAGGAATGCCCTTCTTATTTTAAGAGTACTGTTGGTGTCTCAGTCACTTTGCCCACAAAGGTAGATTAGAGACTGGGTGATAATTGGCCATATCATTTTTCTCACCCATGCTTACCCTTGCCTTGAGTAAGTAATGGTCAGTCCATGGTTCAGGCCAAATCTCCAACCTGAGGACACAATGGAAAAGGCCATTGCCCTTGCCATGCTCAAACGGGCAAATCAAGGTTCCAGTACCACCAAAAGCCCAGACGCAGGAGAACGAAGACACTGTTAGAGGTCATAACAGGCAAGGTGGTCTTTTAGGTATGATGGTCCCAGATCGTTTAGGGCTTTAAAGGTCAATACCATCACTTTGAATTTGACCCGGAAACCAATTGGAAACCAATGTAGTGCCACAAAATGGGCTGGATGTGCGCAAGCCATGGTGAATCAGTCAACAGCCTGGCACCCCCATTTTGAACAACCTGAAGTTTCTAAAGTTGCTTCAATGGCAGCCCTGTGTAGAGCGAATTGCAGTAATCTAATCTGGAGGTGACTGTCACATTAATCACTGTGGTGAGGTCAGACTTGAACAAGCAGGGGGTCAGCTGACAAGCCTGGTGGAGATAGAGGAAAGCCTGTTTCGCCTCTGAGGACATCTGCTTGTCCAAGGTAAGCAAGGCATTCAGCCGGACCCCCCAAATTCTTGACAGAGTCCACTGGAATAATTTGGACAACATCCAGAGCTCTCGACGCCCACGGCCTCTCGGAGCCAACGGCCTATCGGGGGACGACGGCTTATCGGCGCCCATGGTTTCTCAGCGACGACGACCTCTCGGAGCCAACGTCCTTCTGGGCGCTCACGGCCTCTCGGAGCCAAAGGCCTCACTGTACCCATGGCTCTCGGAGCCGACGGCCTCTCGACGCCCACGGCCTCTCGATGCCCACGGCCTCTCGGAGCCGCTGGCCTCTCAGCGCCCACGGCCTCTCGGCACCCACGGTCTCTCAATGACCTTTTTCGGCGCCCAAGGCCCCTCGGCGCCCACAGCTTCTCAGAGCCTATGGCCTCAACACTCTCGGAGCCTATGTTCTCGGCATCTACGTTCTCACCACCTCTTACTCTGGGTCCAGGCGGTGTAGAGGGATCTGTTGTAGCAGCTCGTCCTCTACACTGTTCCGCAATCGTCAAAAGTCGGCCGCCTTGCTGCCTCTGACGTAGCCACTACGATGACTCTCGCCATCACCATTGGCATTGCCAACGACAGTGTGATGACCCTCGGTGCCGAGAACCTTCTCGGCGATGTACGTTGCTGAGGCAAAGACTTCCCCGGGGACTCTTCCAACAAGATCTCCTTCTACATTAAAGGTTATGATCCATTCTGAGCCCGATGCAATGGCTACTCAGGTCTCTGACCCGAAATTCCACACATTGCAACACTCAACTGTGGACATTGCAGGAAATACTGAATCTCATCCCCTTCGGGGGATGTGAGATTCTATGTACAACTGATCCATCTAGCTAAGGTTTATATATATTCTCTCCCTGATGTCTCGGGTATCTACCATTATGGGTACTTGGCGGTCCTCAGAGTCAGGTCCGGTGGCCCTTCCAATGGTTACAAGCATTTGGAGGTCGTCGTTTCTAATCGGACCAAGCCAATTTTTGGCCTCCCTCTTCGTCAGAAGAGTTGACAGCTGTTACAAGATTCGCTGTCAGGATTATTATTTTCCGTACCAGTAGCCTGTCCCAAATTCTATAGCGGTCAATGCCCAGTCGGACAAATGTGGATTATGTTCATATTCGTTGCCCGTGACCGAGGGGGACGCAGGCTGGATGCTTTACACAGGAATGTTTATACTTCCAGTGCCATTGGGTTTCACATTTCTATTTCATGGCAATTATGGCCAGATAATAATATGCCCCCTGGGATGGAATTTCATCCAAATTAATATCCTACGGAGGATCAATGCCCATCACAGTAAACTGCTCAGAGCATAAACATGACCCTTGACAGTTAGCACTTTGTTGTGGCGTGTCACGTTGCAGACCCTTCCAGCAAGGTCAGGGCCTCGTCCATAGTCCTTTGGAAGCAGGCATGACTTAACCAATCCACCCTTCCGTATGACAATTGGCTGTGTATCTAGAACCTCACCCTCGAAGGCGCCTCCGTCGCCTGTTGGGAACCTACCCTTTGAGGGCACCTCGCTTTCAGCGATTAGATGATGCCTTTCTTGATCATCTCAAGAAGGATAACCGCTAGGTCCTTGGGCATTACCCCACTGTGCCAGCTTACAGCCAACACACTTTGGCAGCTAGTCTCAAGCATCTTGCTTATACAGGTACCAGGGTACCTTCCACACAGCAAGGGTCCTAGCCCATCTCTCAAGCAAGCAGATGTGGCTAGACGCTCAAGTGTGTTTCACAGACCGGTTGTCCGATTGTTACAGAATATGATGTCCATCACGGATGATAATTGGATTCTCAAAATGTTAAGCATGGATGCTTTATTGAGTTCGAGATGCTGCTTCCCTACCTCCTTCTGGCTTGCTCTACGTCGCCGGCTCCCACCCACAGGAACTTCCACGGAAAAGGGGCCATCCGGGTGTTCCCCTCTGAGGATCGAGTCTATGGATACTATTCCCGTTTCTACCTAGTTAACACAGAGAGGGGGAGTACCCCTCTCTAGACCTGCGGACTGGACGACATAGTCAAGTTCCACAAATTCATATGTTGCTTATATGTTAAATACCCAAGGTCCTGCCACTCCCAAATGAGCGCATTTGCCGTTGGGCTTGCGTGATGCATATTGCACATTGCAATCCTCAAAGACTGCGGACTCTGTCGCGTTTTCTCTGCAAGGGCAGGAACTATGGATATGCAGTTTGACCCTGGTCGTGCTGCGGCACCTCGCACCTTCATGTCGACTGGAGGACTTACACAACCCGGCAGGGATGTGTCATTTCCATACCCATATGATGGGTTGATAGATACTCAGCGCCTGCCTTTGTTCGTCAGGTGGAGGTTCTTCAATTCCGTCCTAACCGACCTGGTCTCCTGGTCAACTATAAAAGTCTCTGTTGACATCTTTTAAGGTCATAGATTCATGGTATCCACCTGCAATTGGCCACAGCTAGAGCTTACCTTCTAATACAGGAAATACGCTCCATTTGTCAAGTAGTTATCCTGCTCTAGGAAAGGTCCAAACGACCACTAAACTCATTTCTTGAGGCTCATGGTTTTCTTCACCAGCTCATTGTTCCTGTCGCCTCCTTATCAAGATGGGGAGCTCATTGTAGGCTCCTCAGGCCCACAGTGTATGGCCTGCTCTAGAATTTGCCCTGCACATTAATTTCCTTGAGCCTTATTCTATTAGGCGTACTCTCTGTCCCTTTACAAGGGTCCTCCAGTATCGTCATGTTCAGATCACAACGGTCAGCACCACCCAGCACTTACTGGGCGGCATAAGGTCCTTTCGCTGTGCACAGAAGCCACTGCAGTCTGGGCCTGGCCATAATACGTGGCTCCACTGTCACTACCATTCACAGACACGAGTTACGTTCTCGTACATTTCATAAGTTATCACCCTGCAGACTGTTGCAAGCTCACTGTAGACACTCGTCTCCATTATCTAGTTCTAATCTGGGGCACCACGCAAATGTATCTCTTGTGGCTCAGCACAATCCAGTGTTTCCTCATGGTGCTCCTGAGTGGGGGTGAGCCTACGCTCCATGGGGGATGCTTCCAAGTACTTGGCAGCTCCCCCCTTTTTTTGTTCCCCTTGCTGACCAAGGTTCTGGTCAAGATCTGATAGGACAAGACAAATGGCGTCCTGGTAGCACCATCTGGCCAGGATATCCCAGTCCACGATTCTAATGCCCCTGACTCAAGGGAGTACTGTTCCTCCCTAAGATTTTTCTCACATTCCTTCCAGAACTAAGCTGGCAGTAGGGTGACTCGGGTGCTGCTGCACCCCATTAAGTTGTCCATAAGGTATTTGTCATTGAGGACTAACGGAGACATTGTCTCTGTGAGCTACTGGCAATGATGTGTCCAGAGCTACTTCTTTCCCGTTGTCAATTTTGGCTACCTTGACTACAGTTCGGCCCTTCATGCTGAGTTGGACTCTCTTTCTATGTTCTTTTTGCACACAGAACTTTTTTTAAAGGGGACATATCAACCTCTATCCCAGGGTATCTCCACCTGTTCCTCAGGGGAGCTCTCCCTTCATGTTGTCCCGACTCACGAATCACCGTTTGAGCCTTTGGTCACTTTGGGCATCTCTTTGCTATACCTATGAGACTGACTGTCTGGTCACAATCACATTGGCCAGTCATGTGAGAGATTTAGCGGCTCTTTGCCGTTCCTCACCGTTACTAAGTTTCGCGTTGTTAAGTGGTGTTGAAACCCGAGCTTCTTCTACACAAGGTATTGTTTTCACAGTCTTATTGACGACATCTTCCGATGCGGAGAGGGCTCTATACTTTAATGTACGGCGCGCCCTCCCTTCTATCACAAAGAACCTTGTTTGCAGGGAAAACATCAATATGTCATTGCTGTAACGACCACCGTAAGGGTCACTGAGCCTCCCAGTACTCCCTGTCCAGGTGAGTTACCTCAACCATTTAACTGTCTTATGGGAGAGCATGAGTGGATGGCCTGGACATGATCCTGGCGCACCACACAAGAGCTTCCGCTGCCTCCGTCGTCTTTTAGTCTAATATTGACCTCTGAGACATCTGCTCACCGTTGTCGTCATCGACCCCTTCTACTTTCATTAAGAACTATGCGGTCGACGTGGATTCATCTAGAGAGGCAGTAGTGGGACGTGCCGTATTACGGTCATTGTTCAGTGATTGTCCCACACCCACCGTCCTGGTAACCGAGCTCGCTACTCTCCCAATGTGGGACTGCATAGAAGCCATTCAGATGAAAACAGAGTTTCACTTACCTGTAACTGTTGTTCATCTGATGGTACTTCTATGCAGTAACACATTCCCTCCCTCCTTCCCCGCTGTGGGACCGTTAGGCTAGTCCCAGTTATGGTTCCGTGGCGGCCGGTTGGAGAACTGGAGGAAAGAGTGCCCCCTCCCCCTTGGGACATGTGACTGAGGGGCGGGGAGATTGCATGCCCCAAGGGGAGGGGGAGCACTCTCTTCAGATTTTGCTAGAAGCTAACAAATCTTATCCGTGGCTGGCCTGCGCCTGCGCAGTCCCAATGTGTTACTGCATAGAAGTACCATCAGATGAACAACAGTTACAGGTAAGTGAAACTCTGTTTTCCCAGTGGCTACCCTCTAAGTGTGTCCTTGGAGAAATGAGGCAGACCAAGATAAGATAATGCCCCACACTCCCAGTGAGGCTAGGTGGTTGACCAGGATCGAATGATCAACTGTGTCAATCGCTGCTGATAAGTCTAGCAATATCAGCAGTACTGAGCCTCCCTGGTCAAGCTGGAGTTAGAGGACATCCACGAGTGCTACTAAGGCTGTCTTGGTGCCAAACCCAGGCCTGAGCCCGGATTGGAATAGATTGAGTGCAGATGTCTCATCCAAGAAGTCCGGAATGATTTCCTCATTATATTTGCATCTTGCTTCCCTATCTGCCCATCATTCTCTTATTTCAGAATGTTCATTATTTACTCAATATGTAGTGACTTTACCCTCTGGTTTCTAAATCTCTTCCCTTCTCAAACTTTCAGTTCTGTTTCAACTTATTATTATTATTTGAATGAATGAATGAATGAATGAATGAATGAATGAATGAATGAATGAATGAATGGTTTTATTTACATTTAGCCATAGGCCATCACAAACATGTCAAGGATACCAGAGATACATAATAAAAGGTTTCAACTTATTAAACACCAATCTGAATAATTGGCATTCTGTATTTAGCATCTATGATAGTTGAAAACAGCATTTTTTGTAACTTTGTCTAGAGCAAAGCTTCTTAAACTGTGGGTCGCGTAACTGAATGTGGGGGTCGTAAAAATTTGGCAACAAGATTTAATTCTTTATGTAAAAATAAACAAGCATATCCATCTCATTAGTATGCAAATTTGCTTTTGTCTTTAATAAATGGTAAAATTATATGTATACCAAAGAACTGTTTTAAAATAAATTTCTTTATGATTTATTATCAGTAAATGTTTGATTTGTATACCTATTTTATATGCCTATATACCCGGGGTCATGTAAAACTTTCTCGGGTGAAAAGGGGTTGCGAGTGGAAAAAGTTTAAGAAGCCCTGGTCTTGACAAGCAAACAAGCTTTGTGCTTGTCTCCGGTTATGCAACAAATTTGTGTTGTTCCTGGACCTAATCTTCCTCCAGAAGGGAGGTCTGTGTTCCATTTCAAGTCCTGATTTAGTCTTCCTGTTCTTTTTCAATAATGTGAAGAAGTAAATGAAGTTACTTACCTGTACCTGTTGTTCTTTGTTTGAGTGGTCACACAATCCTTCTCCACAACAGATGGAGAATAGGGCTTTTCCTGCTGTGTGGTTGGAGGAAGAATTGAGCAGAATGATGTGATTCTACCCTTTCAGGGCACTTGTATTGTGCACCTATGTCTCAATGGATAAAGTCAGCACCAAAAAGTCTGCTTTAGCTTCGCTCTACAAGTTACAGTCAGTGTTCTGGAGAGGCTTGTGCTCCCACATCTGTGAATGCACAGATGTCCACTCAAAAGAACAACAGATACATGCAAAGAACCTGTCTTTCTAAAAACATTTAAAAGTAAAGGATTGTTATAAAGTTTCCAACAAAACCATAACCATGATGATTAAACACAATGCAGTGCAACAGAAACAAAAAAAGGTACAATAAAATAATTTTGTTGCACGTCTAAAAGAAAATAGCACGGCTGCTATGTGAATCTCCTTGGGGAGTGTATTCCAAAACTGAGAGCACAACAGATGAAAAGGTCCTGCTACCAGTCACCACCTACCAAACTTCTGACAATGGAGGTTCTGTGCAAGATGTCCCCAGAGATGATAACAGTGGATGGATACATTTGGGAAAGAAAGCCTTTCAGGTCCTCCATTTACTGTTTTATAGGTTTACACCAACATTTGGAACTGAGTCTGGCAACGTACCAGATAAACAACGTTGCCTTGCAGTATTTCCCAAAGACCTCCAGCAAAGGTGCCCTCCTTTCCCCCCTTGGGTGTTTGTTCCATAAAGTGGGAGCCAATATTAAAAAGGAACAAGCCTTACTGGGTGCAAAATTTATAATTTTGGGGGAGGAGATAGCTAGAAGGAGCTGTCCTGATTAATGTAATTGATACATAGTAACATCTGGGAAGAGATGGTCCTTCAGATGTGTGGGTTCCAGGCCATGTAGGCCTTTAAAGGTAATAAGCAGCACTTTGAATTGAACTCTGAAACAAACTGATAGGCAATGTAAGTGTCTTAAGACAGGCAAGATATGTTCCTAGTAGCCATCCCCTAACAATAATCAGGCTCCTGCATTCTGAATCAGTTGCAAGTTTCTTCCAAGGGCAACCCATGTAAAGTGTGTTACAGTAATTCAACCATGAAGTTATAAATCTTGGATTAGCATGGGCAGGTCAGCCGAATCTAATAATGGAGAGAATTGATGAACTAAATTCACCTGATAAAAGGCACTTTTGGCCAGTATACCAGCCTGCTTTTCAAACAGCGATGCTGTGTCTATAAACACTCCTAAGCTTTGAACCACATCTAACAGTTATCTGTTTAGTTGGAACGGTGTAACTCAAGTGGCAGTGTAGAATTGGCTGGGATTAGGGGCATGTTGTACATAGAGCAACAGTAAGCTATAGAAGCACGTGCATGTTGTGCCTGGAGTAGCTATGTTTTCTTCCCTGTGCATGAACCTGGCAAAAAGGGAAATGGTTGCAGGAGAGAACTCCAACTTGTATCTGCTTAGCTCCCCAGAGTATCTTCACTCCCAGGCTTCCCCTGGTCATGTCACAGTGCTTCTTCCATTGAAGGGTTCTGTATTCCTTTTGCTCCCACCCTTGGTGTGTTCTGCATTTGGGCAGTGCAGACCTGACAGCAGGGGCACGGAAGCATCAGCCTGCTCTGTATGCCTGTCACAGGGGCACCAGTGGAACGCTGTTCCATGAATGGTTGCTTGTGGCAGGGTTGCTATGGGCTGTAGTGCAATTGCTATACTGTCTTCACTTTGTTGGGCATGTTTCAGTCATTCCCCTCTGCAAAGTGAGCATGGCATACTAACTGGTGGTGCTGGTGCCATGCCAGAGTCTGTGATGTGATGATGCTGGGTTATGAGGAATGGACTGTGGGTCTGTCTTTCACTTCTGAGTAGAAGTGTTTTGTGGTTAAGATAGAACTGCCCTCCATCCAATCAAGAATTAATGTGGAGTAACAGATTTGGTCCAGACTAGGTTCCTATGTTCTGGTGTGTATTGGTGATATCATTGCTGTGTGTTATAGAAACATACGGCCAAACTGGGCCAGCCAAACTTGAACAGTCTTCTGTCTATATGAAAATGAATGGGGAATGATATGACCTAAAATCCAGGTATATTGCCACTCTTTCTGAATTTTATTGTATCTTTACTCTGGGGATGATATCAGAGACCTTATTAGGTTAGTGTTCATGATTGTGAGTTTAATTTATGGATTTTCAGAGCTTTCACTTGTGCTGGATTCAGTTTGCCATTTTTCCGGGATAGCATTACAGTGTGCAGTCTGTTGCAGCTGTAACCTGCCCCTTGCCTGTGCTGCAGCCAGTCACTGGCTTCTGCTAATGTCGGGGCCTCCCCTGCCCACATTTCTACTATTGTGCCCATAGTTTATTCATTATTGTATTGTTATAATGTGAGCCACCCTGAGCCCTGCTTTGGCAGGGGAGGGCTGGATATAAATATGATCAATCAATACAATTCACAAACTTCAATCTGTTTCACAAACTTCACAAACTTCAACTCCTCTGCTATGGAACAGCCTTACAGTGGGGAGTTTCTGGCAAGGCTGTAAAATACCTATTGAATAGAGCTTATGAGGCAGCTTGAAGGTTATAGATTTGGGCTCTGGTTTATCTGTTTAATGATGTCTTTTAATAGATGATTGTTTTTATATTTGTTGTTACCTGCTTTGGTCCTGTTGGAAGAAAGGTGGGGTATAAAAATGCCTTAAGAGAACACTTTATTTAGGACCAGTGATTAGTTCCCTCTAAACTATCAGTTATTTCAGCCAGCATCACTTCTATCTTGTCTGGACTCACAGCCTTCAGGCTTTGCCTCAGCTGGAACAGCTATATCTAGAAGCTGAGATAAAGAAATATAGATCAGAGTGTTCTCAAAGGACTGATTCAATCCAAGTCTTCAACTTATTTCAGTGCCTTACATAAATGTTGAAGAGAACTGTTGACAAAATTAACTATTGTAGTTCTCCAAGGATCAGGTTTCAGTTGGCTGACTCCACTCCTCATTGGAAACTCTGAGTCTGTTCAGACAACAAAGGAGCTAAGGCATACAAAGAGGATTGGATGTGCTCTGATTCATTGTAATTCTTCCATCACCAGTTATCTACATGTCTATTCATATCCTCAGGCTCCTTCATAAACCAAGGACCTTGGGTCTTACTTAATGATAAGGATGCTGTGGAGAAGCTAAGTCCAGAGCCCTGACAATAATTCAAGCCATGTGGATTCTACAGCCTGCTTTGAAAGTTCACAAAATTCCCTGTAGAGCAAGCATGTCAAAGATAAGGCCTGTGGGCCAGATTTGGCCCTTCAAGTGCTGTTATCTGGCTCATGAGCTGAGCCAAGTCAGCCACCACATGCTCCTGATTCTTGGCTGAGGTTTTTTTTTTTATACATGCCACTTGCTGGCTGGGACCTCCACATGGAGGTCTGAGCCCGCAGGCAGCGGGGATCAGAAGGTGGGGGCTCCAGCCCAGCACTTGGATTGACTTCCTCTGCCACACCCAAAGTCAGGGCAGCTGGGGAGGGCAATGTTTGCGCTGGGTTCCAGCTCAGCACGTAGATTGCCCTTCCCCTCCACCCTTGAAGTCAGGGGCAGCTGGGGAAGGCGATGGCCCTCCTCCTCCAGCCCTGAAGTGGGGACTGCTGGGGAGGGCGATGTACTCGCTGGGCTCACCAGCTGAGGACGCCACCCCCTGCTCCTGATCTGGGTTGGCAGGCCCGCTGCTGACTCGGGGCAGACACCCCCCAGTCCTTATCTGGGCTGGCAAGTCGGCTGCAGCTCACCAGCTGAGGCAGACCCCCCCCTTCAGTCCCAATCTGGGCTGGAAAACCTGCTGCTGGCAGGTACACATGGCCCGTCCCAACCAAATATCATTTATGTCATATCCGGCTCTTGTAACAAATGAATTACACCCCTGCTGTAGAGCATTTGGGATCCATTATCGTCTCTGTGTGAACCATCTTAATGTTTCATCACCCCTTCTACAGGAAGGTAGCAAGCTTAGCTGTGCCTACAACAGATCATGATTGGACAAGGTATGGATCACCAGCCTCTTCAATCACCAATAGCTTGCTTGGTGTAGAAAAGAAAACCCAGCATATGTCTTTTTTCATGAGTTGGGCCCATCACAATATGCGACACTCCAATAGCTGTCATGTCAGCTATGAAGCTATGAGCTTGACCTGACAAAGGCAATGTTGGCTTGTATGTTGGGCCCCAAAAACAATTATCATCCCAGGGCACCTACTGATAAGCTGTAGGGATAGGTAAACCAGCAGGAACTCTAACCTGTAAATAGTATTCAGCATCAGGAATTGATTCCAGCAACCTGTTCAAGGTACAGGTGGTTATGGATCCTTCTTGCATTCCCCTCTCCTCAGCATTCCTTTCCAGTAGCAGGAAAGCTAGTTCTCGAGGTTGTGGGACCCACATGGATCTGCAGGTCAGAGAGGACAGGAAAGAGGGCAGTTCAGTTTCATTTATTTAGAGTCATTTGACCAGCAGATAAAAAGCCCTAAAATTAATCAATACAGAACCAAGATTACAATTTTGTTACGCCAACCAGAGATCTCCGCACTCTAGTGGCTATATAGCAAAACTTTGCCAATGTGTAGGAAATAATGACATCTTTATCAAGTAAATAATTAACAAGAAAATCATCTGACTGTCTAAAAACTCTGGTCCAGGAAAGAGGGTATGACGCACCTCCCTACTCTTGGTACCCACTCCCAGCCTGACTGTATGCTGAGGGAAAGCCTTAGCCTGAATGCATTGTGTGGATATTATTTTTCTCCTCCAGTCCCCACTAGATTTTATCTCAGAGAGAAATATGACACAAGAGGCTTCTTAACGTTAACGAACAAAACAGAAATTTATTAAACAGTATTCAAAAGATGGATTTTTGAGGACAGGCAGAATTGGAGGGAAGGCACAAAACTATTATACACACACATGCATACATGATTCACTTCAGAGAGAGAGCTTACTTTAGTTTTAGCTTAGCTTAGATATTACACAAGGTGTCTTTAGCGTAGATGTTTCTCAAGTTAAGTTTCTTCAGTTCTTAGGTTACAAGCTTAATTCTGTTCCTCAGAACTCACACAGATTCAGTTTCACAGACTCTGAACCCCAGCCTAGCTATCAGGAATGAAGAGACAATCTCAATTCCCAATGATCATCAGAAATGTGGGCATTTACCAAAATCTCTCTTCCAGTTCTCACTGAACTTCCCCACACCAGTGGCAGTAATCCTCCACACCACCCTGCAGCCAGAATAGCTCTGTCCCAGAGACTAATTCCCCTTTGTGACCTGAGAAAGGGTCCTTTCCCACCCAATCTCAATCCTGTCACTCCACAAGTTGTGTGTTCCACTAGCTTTGGCTACACCGAACCCTTAGGTTCACAGAGTTGTTCACAGCTTCCTGTCACACAGGTTCACAAGCTTAGAATCATACACAGCTTCTTCTCAGTCTAGTTCAGGGATGGGGAACCTCAGGCCCGGGGGCCATATGTGGCCCCCGAGGACATTTTTTGTGGCCCTCAGGAGCTCTGGGGCCCTGCTGCGGAGGCGGGGCGCAGGGCGGCCCTCCCCGAGGGTGTGCTGCCCTTTGGACCTCCTCTCGGCTGTTGGTCGGCAAGAGGAGAGGGGAGGGACGCTTCCCCCAAGGCTGCCCCCTACAGCCGCGGCGTGCAGGAACACTGTGTCACATTGTAAGCCCCTCTTGTTGCCTGTCGGCTGTTGAGCAACAAGAGGGAGGGGGGAAAGAGGCCGGCAGCTCCCGGCGGCAGAGCATGCATGCGGGAGCCGATCGGGCTTTGGGGGGGGCTTTTGTGGACTCTGTGGGGGGGAGGGCATGGAGACTGGGGCCTGGTCACACAGGGCTCCGTGCGCCGCTGGGCGTGTGTGTGGGTGTGTGTGCGGGGGAGGTGGGGAGACTGGGGCCCAGTGGCACGGGGACGACAGGCGTGTGTGTGTGGGGGGGGGGGAGGAAGGCTTTTCTCTCTTTTCTTCCTCTTTTTCTGTCACTCTCCTTTCTCTCCCTCTCTTTCTCCCTCTTTCTTTGTCTCCCTCCGTCCTTTTCTTTCTTTCCCTCCATCCTTTTCTTTCTTTCTCCCCCTCCATTTCTTTCTCCCTTTCTATCTCTTTCTCCCTCCCTCCCTTTTCCTCTTTCTCTGTTTTCCTTCCTCCCCTGCCAATCGACTGTGGGCTGTGCCCCCCTGGCGCCTCGTTTGCTTGGGTCCACCGCTGGCTGCCCTCCCGCCTGGAGGGGGGAGCAGGGGCGTCCTGCAGGCCTTCTCTGTGTGGCCTCCCCTGGGGTTGCCAACCTCCAGGTGGTGGCTGGAGACCTGGCAACCCTAGCCTCTCCCTCCCCATCGGGAGATTTACACCTGGTATGGCCCCTTAATGATGTTATAAATGTGCAAATGGCCCTTGGCAGGAAAAAGGTTTCCCACCCCTGGTCTAGTTACTAAGCTCAGAATCTTTCACACCAGTTACCAAGCTCTGGATTCTTTCTGTCTCTCAGAGCTCAGAGTGTCAGCTTTTTGGCTCTCCCCACTCTTCTGCTGAACCCTAGTTCTGCTGAAGATTATCCCCTTGTTTGTAGGAAGGGTGATTTCACCCCTTCCCCTTTTTAACTGCAGCTTTATAAATATTACCAAAATTAGGAAATTATATTATTACCTGAACATTTTCTTGACTCTGTAAAAACTGAAATAATCTAGGTTTTTTCCTGAACCTTTTATTTAATTAAAACTTTATTTTTAAAAGTATATATAAAAGAGGGTTATGATCTCCCATGGCTGCCATTTTGTGATGGTGCCCACTTACCTTTCTCTAAATTCTTATACTGTCTGCAGGCTCAACGATGAGAACTCTTGCTGTGGTCTTTTGGACCCAATATTTTATATACAATCTGGAGGTAATAGTCTGCCATTCTCACTGTGACTCAAGGTGGATTACATAGAATAAGTCAATAAAATCAACAGAATGGGACATCCAATGAACAGTGCAATAGGCTTTCGATTGTAGAAATGTGGGACCAATCTGAAACATAACTGAAGCAAAGCATAACTATTAACATAATGAGTTAATTAAAGCAAAAAATTAAGTTGTAGGACAGTACAAAATATACACAGTAGTATAGATTACAGTCCTTAACTCTTTACCCAAGTATCTTTCTGAACCATTTTGTAATAGTACAACCTGTTATCTGTGTCGAAAATGCTCTTGAAAATTCAGTTTTGCTTAGTTAGCGGAAAGCCAGGAGAGTGGGAGCCTTCCTAATCTCCTCAAGCAGGCCAATCCATATGGTGGGGGCCACAATGGAGAACTGACGTTATAGGGCTTCTGTAAGGATGACTGAGATACTGTTCATAAACATTATCATTTGAACACTAGAAAGGCTGGCATTTCAATCTATTATTTATATCTTTACTTATATACCATATGTGTGTGCGTGTATGTGTATTGGATATATGTGTATACACAAATAATTTATATACATTGTGTGTGTGTATACACACACACACACACCATGTGGAGATGAAAGAGGTGCTACTTTCTCATATCTTGTACCAACCTAGCACAACTTGTATAACAAGGTAGAGCTGGACTGCAACATGATAGTGTCTCACTTCCATGAAAAAGCATTTATCTCTCAGTATTTAAATCCCTGACTACATCTTCTAGATCTGTGTGCTGACAGTGTTCATAACATTTGCATAATATATTATGACCAGTGTATGATGAATTTTTTAAAATATCTTGCATCTTGTTAGATTCTGCATCTTAATCTCTGATGGTTTGGAGCAGTTCCCTTTTCTTAGATAGCGTTTCCATAAAGCTTCCAGCAGATTCTGAGCCCATTAACATGAATTCCAGAAAGACTTCCAGTAGTTATGCTTTTTTCTTAAAATAGAAGCCTTTGACTAAACAGCCCGGCTGTACATTTTAGTAATACCTCAGTTTCATTAACTGTTAGATATCTTTTTGCCTTCGAGGAGCCAAGACTGGATTGTGCGTCAGTCAGGGTCCATCTTGCTATTATTTCAGGACATTGTTTATTTCAATTTCTAGCCTATCCCATTCCAAGTGGATGATATTTAGTATTTCAGTTAAGCACAAACTGGAATATAGTACTAGGATCTATGACATATGGGGTGATCCTGTCTGTTCATTCCTCCCTTTCCTTCTCCTTTCAGCTCCCGCAGCTACTCTACTTTTGTTGTTTTCTTCCTTTTCTTCAGCCCCATCTCCCCATCCCCTTTGGCTGCATTTTTCTTCCACCTTTCTACACTGAATTAACTTCCTCACTTCCTTCTTTCCCTGTCTGACTAATCCTCCCTGCCCCCCAGCCTCTGCATGACTTTTGGAATGAAACTCCCCAAATCTCATTAGATAATTTTACGAGATCTTGGCATTTTAAAACTCTGTTGCTTTATTTTATTCCTTCTTTTTTACATTTAAGTTTTTTTCCTGCAGACTTTGTAGAAACATCTCCACTATCTGCATCAGGTCCCCAGTAAGTAGTTATGCTTGCTCTGTTAACATGCCTAAATTAGTAGCCTTGGTGGTTGCAATACGTAGTAGACCAAAAGTTCTGACCTACCAGTTACTGCTATTGCATGCCAAAGCATCATATTCTCCTGCATTATACTGAAATTGGTTTCAGGTTATTTGGAAGGTGCATGATATGAAATTTGGCTGCCTTTATAGCCAAATTGAAGAATGTAGAATGAATTGTATCCTGTGGAAAAATCTGCATGTGCAAAAGGGAAAAGAGGGGAAATCTCATGGCATGTGAAAGGATTTTAAACAATGGTGTGTGGGAATTGAAGTTTATATGTTGTGGGCTACAGTCAGATCTTCAAACCTGAAGGGAATGGGTTGCATTTGGGAGCATGGCTCATGCTGGTGCGAGGATTTTTTCAGGCAATATATGGAAACTGGCACACTGGGGTGGTTAGTAAAGATGTTTTCAAAAGCTAATTGGTCTATTCATTGCCCCCATTGGCCTTTTCGTGCAAAATTTTGCATAGTTCCCCAGGCATCTGCATGCATTTGTCAATGGCAACCATATTCCTTGAGAAGTGACATCGACTGAGATGCCTTTAGGTAATCCTTTCCAGTCTTTCTCAGATCATACAAAGATTCAGCAGTAGATCCTCATGTGTCACATTCTAGCAGATCGAAGGTCTTATACAAGAAGAGCTGACACAAAGGAATTAGTCTTTTCATTTTTGATAAACTTAGTAGTAAATACAACATTTTAACTTTTCTGGGAAATTACTTTACCATTTGAATTACAGAGTAATGCATTGCTTAGACAAGATGTGCTAGGTGGCTTTTTGTTTTTTGTTTTTAGATAATCTTTAAAAACCAGTCACCATTTTAAGGAACAAAATACTGTTAAAGACACCAGATTGTAAAAGCTTTGCCGCTCCTTCAGAGTGTCTTGGGGCCATCCTCTGATATGTAATTGCTTTTACATCAGTCACAAGAGAGAGACAAGAATGCGTTTTCCTTGAACTTAACAGTTTGGGCAATTTTCTATAATCCAGTAAATACAAATTGTACCCTGATTATCCATCTAGGTCTGTCAAGCAGATTTTAATGGATGAATGAATGAGTCAAATCTGTGCATACAAATATATAAACGTGCAAAATATGGGTCTAATTACAAGGCAGCTGAATTTACAGAAGGTCAGGTAAACAAGGCACTAGTGTAATGATTATTAATTGTTAATAATGCCTTTGGGGAAATATTCACATTTTGTTTCTTTGAAGACCTAACATAGTTTTTGCCTTTTTAATAATAATAATAAAGCACATAATATTGAAAACAAAAGGTATTTTTCTCTCTTTGTTACCCTTTCTTGATCATTGTTTTATCTTCCAGACTAATAGACAATATGGAATATTTTCATCCTTATGGTGACAAGTCAGTCTATTCTCAGAGATTGTACCTCCTTCTAAAAGTGAACAGGGTCCTCAAAGCAGTGATGATGTCCCACATAAATTCCTGCTTTGCACAATAACAGTAGGCATGGTTTTATGGGGTTTCTCAGCATAGTCATTAAGAGCTTGGGGTAGTGGAGTGGTACTCCTCCCCGTAGTTAGGCTCTATTTGTAAGCCACATTGGGAATGAAGTTGCTGCCGTGACAGAAGCACAGGGCCTTGATTCTTAGTTATTCTGTCATCTTGTTTCCTTTCTTCACTGGGGGAGATTAGAAAAAGATCCCCAGAACTTTAACATGGGGAAAGAAGTACTATTTGTTTCTCCTCACTCCCACTGAAATTTGGGGTAGTGTAGATGCAAAATAGATTGTTTCCAGGACCCATACTAGAAGAAGGTGTTCCTGGCATAGCTCCTGAGTGTATCTTACCAGTGAGCCCCAGAAGGGAGAGAAATATTCTGTACATTATCTTGTACTGTCAAGGTCTCCTGTAGACCCAGCCTTCTCTGACTTGAAAGGTGGAGGCAGGAAAGGCCCAGTGAGTGGAACCCAAGCGTTCATGCTTCTATGTCAGATACATATGCAAATTATTTAAATCCACAGTATGCCATAAAAGTAATAATGAGGATAGGTGATCTACATTACTGGGGTCCTTATTGAAGGGGGGATTTCTTTCTTCTCTTTCTGTTTGGAAATGAAAAGTAAAGAAGTGATTCTCCACAGTCATCCTCCAGTCAGTCAGGGACAGGAAGCTGCTCCTTAAATGCCTGCTGCATGTTTCCACTTGTTTCTTATTTGGTTGGGTGGTAGTGATGTGGGCCAATGGTTTCTTTCACAAAGGCTAGTATGGTATAATGGTTAGAGTGGTGACTAGGATTCAGAAGATCTAGGTTAAAATGTGTGGAAACTTGTTGATCGATCTTGGGCCAGTGACTCTTTCTCAGACTAGACTATCTCACAGGATGGTGATAGTGATGATAAAATGGAGGCAAGAATGATATTGTAAACTGCTTTGGGTTCCCATTAGGGAGAAAAGTAGAGTATAAATATCTCAATTAAATAAATAAACTTCGACGAATTTGAAGTTGATAAATATAGGGTGTGAAAGCTTTTCCGGCCCTCTCTTTTTTGCATTCTATGCTATGGCTACAAGTTCACAAGCAGGAATGCATAGGAATAAGTTTAGTGTTGATCCCCATCTCGCCAACCAGGCTTTTAATGGGATCATGTTGTTGGAAGTAAAAATAGATAAAGTTTTGGTGGAAACAAGGTTGACAAAAAATTAGAAAGAGAGGTGTAAGATCTTTCTCCTCCTTATCTTCCATTGTTTTTCATCCCCTTCCCCTTCAGTCTTTCAGAACAGTTAGAGCAATGTAAAGCCTTTGTCTATTGGTACTTTGGTAGATGATCCAAGGGTGGTCTTACAATTAAAGGACTGATACATAGCTGCATGATCAAATGGTCAATACATGGTATATGAACTAGCTTCATAATATAATAAAAGTTTGTACAGCATTGAAAGAATGCAGGTGGCCAATCATTTTGTTCAGTGGTCTTATATGTACAAAACCTCCTATGTACATACAAACTTGCAGATCAGGAGGAAGATTTCTATCCTTGCTTTAGATATAATGTGCTATCTTTGAGTCCGGCCTTTGGGCTGGGGAGGGCGGGGTAAAATTGTAATAAAATAAAATAGATATTTTTGAATGGGCAAGGTTTTTAATTTAATATAGGTGGAAGGTTTTCACGCCCCACCTGCAGAATGAAGTGGTACAGTCCCAGAAAGGATATATCATGGGATGTTGCTCTTAGTTGAGGTACCAACTGATGTGGCAGTTCACATGAATGCCATGTCCTGTTTTCCCTCCATGTCTAAAAAAGGCAGCAAATGAAGGGAATGAAATCCTGTTATAATATTTAAAAACTCGTGATGACAAACTATTATTTAGCATGGATGAAAGGGAAAATAGGAAGGGAAGCAAAACTACACAACATAAAGACAGCAATGAATAGCACAATACGTTTAAATTGGGTATATTTACTTTTTATGTCTGGAAAGGTGCGTTCTGCATTAGATTACTTGCTGAAATGGGCATAGGTTGAAAAGGTTGAACTATCTTAAAACACCCAATGCCCACTTGCAGTGTGCATTTTGTTATCCCTAGATTTTTTTTACAATACTTTTAGATAATGTTTGTTTTGGGAATAGTTGTTGAAGTAATTAGTGGTAACTGTATAACATGGAGTTTATCAAGCAAAAGGAGTATTTTCCCATCTTGACCTCTCCTGGCCAGTATTTTGTAATTTTTTTAAATGGATAAGCACACAGAAAAGTTCCTATAGGTAAAATAGCCATATGACACCCAGAAGAAATTATTAAAATATCTATGACATCATTAAAACATTTTGTTGTTAACCACTGCCTAAGATCACTGTTCCTACATTTTCTGTATAGTACTCTGAACCATGTTGATTATACAATCACAGAAGTATAGTAAGTTACACAGTTTGTCCTGGCCTATGACTACTTAATGGCAAGAGCTTCTAATTTTTGCAGATGGATGAAATAGGTTGCTTTCTTTTCTTGTCAGTTATATGCATATTGATAAGTCCAGTATATTTTGCAATCAGTTTCTAATGCTATAATGTATTTTCCCATATCTCTTTGATATTTTTTATTTTTATTGATTGAAGATTCTTTTGAAATATGTTTAGAATCCGGCTTTCTGTGATAATCACAGAAGTCAGTGGGAAGACGAGAAAATTGTATTGAAAGAAATTGTGTGCATGTTTTGTATTTCAACATAGATTATCTCTGCCAAAATAACAGCTGTCATTTTGCTCATTTTATATTAGTTGTCTGTAGCTTACTACACTATTACTATTACCACTACTGCTATTCCTTTTGCCTTAGTTTGTTACTATTCAGTTTTCTGTTGTGGCTAAAAAGGACTTTCCCAAGTGTCATGAGTTTGGAGCAGAGTGCTAACAAAATCACCACTTTATTATTTGTTGAGATTAAGCACTACAAGGTGGTGACCCTACTCCACTGTACTGTTAAAGCCTGTGGACCTTAACATTCGATGACTTTGAAACTTGCGTTCTGCTTAGAATTTCATGTCATGTGCATCACTGAAGAAAAAGATGGAAAAATGTATACGCTGAGCCTATAGGACTTCCTGCGGTGCTTATTAATCCTTTATGGATCATTTGAAATGTTTCTAGTTTATTTAAGCTTTGCTGCTTGTATCAGATTGTTCCTGCAAAAAAGGAAAAGTGATCATGCTTTGAATTTTTAAAAATGATCTCACTTTCAAGCAAAAGCACTTTTATGCTCCATTAGAGTTGAATTTGCCAAACTCTTACATCGCATTAACACAAGCTTTACTGGATAGATAAATGTGTTTTTCAAAGGCTGACTTGAACTTTACCAAACAGTATATTAAGATTTTGCTGCTTATAATTTTTTTGGGCATATTTTTCAAGTAAACAAAAAGAGGGAAATGCTCTATATTTAAGAAAACTGTTTGAAACTTAGGACAAAGGCTGGTATGAATTAAGAAAGTTTAACTACTTAATGTCTTAAAATTAAAATCCTTAGAGTTTATATTTAGTGAGTAGTTGTACATCCAGTGATGTATTTATTCCATCAAGAAATTACGTGTTCCGTATCTTTGCAGTTTAGGTCTGGACACTGAACATTCCAGGTAACTCATTTTACACCATTACCTCAGGCCATTAAAGTTAATGGGATATTAGTCATCACATTTTAGTGGACAGAAGTCCAAGCCATTAGGGTCCTGTCCAGCAGTGAAATCAGTAATCACAGTCCCCTGCTGTTGGCATGGTGTGTGAGTGACTGCCAAGCTCTGCACAAGTACAGGGTTTAGTGTGTTAGATCGCACTGTATCAGCGGTTTTCATTTGTACACGTGTCTTTAAATTATTGACTACATACAAATACTATTTCTCTTTGCTGGTGGGGTTTAGGATATAATGTAATCATAGTATGTTGCCATCTTGGTTAAAGAAGCTGTGAATACAGTGCAGCACACTTGCATCCCTCAGTGTATTTTACTGTTTGTTTATATATATTTTATCCTGTTTTTCTCCTGCAAAGCAGGACTCAAAGCAGCATACAAAACTAAAGGACAAAACCATCTACAATCACAATATAGCAATAAAACAAAAAGAGCAGTTGGGATGAGGCTGAGCAGATGGCAAAACTAGGCCCTTCGTGGGATGTTCTCCCCTGACATGCAGCAGTGTTATTAGCAGAATGTCCACCACTATGATACTACATGTGTAGGACATTGTAGAACCACTGTAGGACCACTGTATTGAGGTACTCCTGGGGATTCCTTTGTTAATGGGAAAAAAAGCCATCCAGTGTCCAGAGCAGAGGGCAAAATGAAACTGCAAGTGTTGTAACACTTGTGTAGGAGTGAGTGGTGCTCATTCAAACACTATTGCCAGTGTCAGGATCAGGCATCCGTCCCTAGCATCCCATAAGAAAACGCATCCAGGCAGGTAGACCTGAAGCAGTAATACTTTATTAGGAGTTAAAGACAGATGAAGAGCTGACTGCTTACATACAGGCAAGGCTGGTTATGGCGAAACATTGGCAGGTTACATGTTTAAAAGCATTTCTGGCTACAATGGTAAACACGGCTAAGCATCCCCGAGGTAAGCTATACCCAGGGCAGGCAGACTAAACATCCAGCTCAGCTGTGGAAGAAAGGAAGAGTGAAACTGTAAGAGTTTACAGGCATGAGAACCAAGGACTTGGTGTGTAGCCAGATGGCCTGCTCATGTCAAGAGCCTTTACCCCTGCTAGCAGCAAAGGCCTGACATTCTGCTCCCCCTAAGCCCCTCCCCTTTTCCAGCAATTGGGCGAGGTTTCTGGGGGTACGCATCATGAAACTGGCGAATCAGACGGGGGCCGGTTACATGGTGTTCAGCTACCCATTCATCGTGACCAGGACCCAAGTGTTTCCAACCAACCAGATAATAGAGCACTTTACCGCGGATCTGGGAATCAAGGATCTTGGACACTTCTAAGTGTTCCTCCCCCCCCCCCCATCACTGGGAGCTCGGGTGCAGGACCGGGGTGCCATTCTGGTGCAGGCACGTGCCTCTAGCAAACTGATATGAAACACTGGATGGATGCCCCGCAGGGATTTTGGAAGGCTGAGCTCCACGGTGACTTCATTAATGAGCTGTGAGACTGGGAATGGTCCCACATACTTCTCACTGAGTTTCTTACAGGGGCGTAAAGAGTGCATGTTCTTTGTGGATAGATATACCTGGTCCCCCACCTTGACATCCCACCCCGGGGAACGGTGTTTATCCTCTTGTGCTTTGTATTTCCATTTGGCCCGTTCTAAGTTTTTTTTGTAACCAGGGCCAAGTGGTCTGTATTACATTTACCCAATCAGCCATCTCAGTGTCAGCTCCCTCCCCCGTAAGATCTACATTTCCAAAGGGTCCGAAGTCCCTACCATATATTACTTGGAATGGGCTGAAACCTGTGGATTGATGGATGGCATTATTATAGGCATACTCTGCAAAAGGCAAAAGATCCACCCAATCATCTTGATGGTGATTTACATAGCAACGCAAATAACACTCTAGTACTGAGGACCCGTTCAGTTTGACCGTCGGCCTGGGGGTGGTAGGCACTAGATAACCCCTGTTCCACCCCCACCAATTTCAGGAAAGCGTTCCAAAACTTTGCCACATATTGTGGGCCCCGATCCGAGATCACCTTGCACGGAAAAGAGTGATATTTGAAGACATGTGATACAAACAATTGAGCTAGTTTTTGCGCCGTGGGAAGTCCTGTGCAAGAGACTAAATGTACTTGTTTCGAAAAATGGTCTGTGACCACCCATAGAACCGTTTTCCCTCGGCTGGGAGGAAGATCTGTGACAAAATCCATGGCAATAACTTCCCAGGGAGTCGAAGGTGTTTCCAAAGGCTTCAAAAGTCCGGGTGGTTTCCCCTCCAACCTTTTGGCTGTAGCGCATGTAGGACAGCTGCGAATAAAAGAATCTAAGTCTGATCTCATCCCTGGCCACCAGAATTATCTGCGCAAAAGATGCAGGGTTTTAACGAAACCAAAGTGCCCTGCCACCTTGGAGCCATGGCCCCAATCCATCACCTCCCTCCGAAGTGAAGCAGGAACATATAATTTATCTTCTTTGAACCAGAACCCCCCCCCCCCGCTGAGTCATTTTTTCTGGAAGCTTGTTCGCGGCCCCCTCCGCCCAGTAAGCTTGAGTCAGGGCAGCTTTAAAAGAGTCTGGTAGTCCTTCCAAGATGGGAGACCCCAGTGTTTGTGAGCGGGCAACAACAGCCAGTCCAGGCAACTCTCCCCGCTGCTCGGGAGTAAACAGCGAGTCTGTGGGACGATCCACCTTACTCTGATACTGGGGGAGGTGGGAAAGCGCATTGGCCACCTGATTTTGCTTGCCGGGTACATGCTTGAAAATTAAACAGAACTTGGAAAAGAATTCAGCCCAACGCACCTGGGACATTTTTTGGTTGGCGACCCCATGCCTCTTCCTCCTCCGAGGTTGATGAGCTGTCCGGGCTTGGTCCCGGTACATTTGTAATCCGCGACCCCGGTGGGTCGAGTTGTGAAGTACGCTGTTCCTCTTGGCTAGTCGGTGCAAGGTTAAGAGCGGACGGCCCTCGTCTTTTGGAAGCGGCACTCTTCCGATACTCCTTGCCTCCGGATCGCGCCGCCTTCTCCTTGCTCGAGCGCTGAGCGGTCGGAGGCCCCTCGGGCGGGAAGGGCAAGCGGCAGCGAAATGTCCCATTTTGCCACAAACCAGGCATGCCCCACTCTGAAAACGCCTCGCTCTCTCTGCTGTCGGGGCGGCCGTCCTCCCTGATGGCTGGAACCCTCCTCTCGGGACTGCCCGCTCTGGCCGTGGTCCCGAGTCTCGCACTTTGCGTTGTTTAGACAAGTTCAATAATTGCTGGCGGTTTTCCACTTCCACCGCCAGTAAAATCCACCCCTCCAGATCAGGAGGGTCTCCTTGCATGAAAGCCCAGTGGAGAATCTCTGAGTTCAGTCCCTCTCAGAAATACTGCACACGCGTGGCTTCACTCCAGTCCACAACTTTGCTTGCCAGCAACTGAAATTCACCCGCATACTGCATCACCGACCTGGCTCCCTGGCGAAGCTGTAAGAGAGCCGTCTTGGCCGCTCACTCTGGTAGGGATCCTCAAAACACCGCCTGAGCGCTACCATAAAGTGATCCAGGGTCCGCAGCGCACGGGAACGAAGGTCGAACTGCTGGACCATCCAGCTGGCTGCTTCTCCTTCCAGTAATGAATGCTTCTCCTTCCAGTAATCGCACTCGACTCCTCCGAAGTAAAAGTAGCCCCCTGTTCTCTCATGAAGCCGTCCACTTGCAGCAAAAAGTAGGGGAGCTTCTCCCCTGAGCCATCAAAGGAGGCGCGCAACTCCCTGCGTGGAGCTGGCTGTGGAGGCTGAGGGGGAGTTGACCCGGAGGAGCAGGCGCTTGCGGAGCTTGCGGTTGTTGCGGTGGTGGCAGAGGCGGCGGTGCCAGTTGTGCAACCTGCGCTTGACGGATCTCGCCCATCTCCTTCCAGAATCCCTTTAACAAGCACCGCAAGGTAGCAACCTGTTCCACAAGCTCCTGGTTCTGGTGTTGAAGGCATTGATAGCCCTCGTCACTCTCCCGCCCTCGCTGCATATGGCGTTGGAAGCCCACTTCCCTGTCCCGCCAGTCCTGCGTTCAGCTGAGTTCCGCGCCCCACATCAGAGGCTCCTCCGAAATCCCCGTGTCTCCCATCATCCTGTCGAAAGGGAGATCCCAGGGCCCCTCCCGGACTCCGGGGCTCGCTGGCCGTCGTCACCGGGTAGTCACACTGGAAGGCTGCCCCGTTCGGGGATAGTGCATCCACAGTTGTGCAAAAAACTCCGACAGCCCCAAGGCCCTGCGAGACCTTGGGTGTTGCCGCCTCCCGCTGGCAACTCCACATCCGGAAATAGCAGCGTCTCCAGTCGCCCCCCTGGGATAACCGGCTCCCCGACGGGCCGCCTGGCACCCTCCTCGGTGGTTCAGCCGGCGTCCTCCTCGGTGGTTCGGTTAGCACCCTCCTCAATGAGCCACTCGGCACCCTCGGTGAGCCACTGGATATTGTCCGGCTCACCCGCCATAGCATTGGAAGGGAAGGCAATACAGCTGCCCGAAGGAGGTTGAAAAAAGGAGATAACCAGCCTAATGTCAGGATCAGGCGTCCATCCCTAGCATCCCATAAGCAAATGCATCCAGGCAGGTAGTCCTGAAGCAGTAATACTTTACTAGGAGTTAGACAGATGAAGAGCTGACTGCTTATATGCAGGTGAGGCTGGTTATGGTGAAACATTGGCAAGTTACATGTTTAAAAGCATTTCTGGCTACAATGGTAAACACGGCTAAGCATCCCCGAGGTAAGCTATTCCCAGGGCAGGCAGACTAAACATCAAGCGCAGCTGTGGGAGAAAGGAAGAGTGAAACTGTACACAGAGTTTACAGGCATGGGAACCAAGGATTTGGTGTGTAGCCAGATGGCCTGCTCATGTCAAGAGCCTTTACCCTTGCTAGCAGCAAAGGCCTGACAGCCAGAAGTCAAAAGTTTCCCCTCCACCTCAGAGTTAGAGGGTATGGGTATATTCCCCCCCCCCCAGCAATCTTGCTTCTCAGAACCTATTTTGTGTATGTCACTGTGAGCCAAAGAGTTATGTGAAGGAGAGGACAGAATCTATCCTTTTCCACACTAGGGTCTAGATGGTAAGCAAGACGTTCTCTGCCATAAAACAGTTCCCCAGTTTGCTCTCCATTTACTTTATATACATAATGGGCAGGCCTTTAAGGAGGAAGCCTGCTCCACATGCATGGCTCCATCCTGGATTCAGAGACAGAATTCAGAAATTGGTTTTCATGTGTATGGTATTTCATTAAGTTTCATTTAATAACTAGGTTATGGTCCCACTCTTGTATATAAAAGCCAGGAAATATAGCTATGCTGTGGCCACTTCATCAGCACTGCCCTTGTAGGCAAAATGGTATCCCATTATAGAAGGGCAGAGTTCTTGGCTTAATCTGGGGTCTTGCCAGAACATGCTCTGGAGGCTGAGTGGAATCTAGAACATGATTGCTAAGTCTGCAGTGGACACCCTTGGTGTTGCAACCAAGATAACATTGCAGGACGTAGGGGTCACTACACATACAGTCTGCTTATGGAAACCTCTTTTACACTTACCACCAAGGCTAAGAAGCTGTTTCACACACATAATGCTTCCATCCAAATATGATCCATCCTAAAGCCTGGTGTCAGTTCCAGACACTCCCAACCCTGTTGCACTGGAGATCCTCTAAGTGTGTATCAGTCCAGTGAGTAGAGCAGATCACAGTGGTCAAAAATGTGCCTTCTTCCTTTATTCCGTTTCCTCCCCATGGCTTTCTGTCTGTCTCTTCGTGCTTACTACAGGTTATGTTCTCTCAACCTGCACTTTTTTAGATTCTCTGTGGTATGTATTGGCAGTCACGTTTCTATTTACGGAAGAGGGGATTGCAATTTCTGCCAATTTTGCCCTCTCACTGCACCCCAAATTTGCCTCCTTTATTGTATCTAAGAGTCCACTGATTCCCCAGGAACAAAATTCAGGGGGATCAGTGGGCTGCAGTAGAAAAAAGGAAAGCAAAAATGTCCTGCTTTGCAAAGTCTGCAGATGGCTGGGTACATACCACTGTTGTAAAGTCCCTTATTAAAAATAAACCAAATAAGTCCAAATTCTATATCTTCAGCCAAAATACTGTTTTGCAGTTATGCATATTGGATAATGAACAGTAAACAAATTTACCTTCAGTTTGTATATTTTAGGTGTCATCCCTCCGACTGATCCTATTCCCTTATTACAGTCAGATGATGCAAAAAGACTATCCATTTCTTTGCTAGGCACTAGTGATAACCCCATATGTTTTGAAACTCCAATATTTCTTTTATTCCCCCATCTGCATATTGTAAAGTGTAAGGAAGGCTATGTCAATGCAATAGAACAGTCAATGTTAGATATAAGTAGCTGGGCAAGGAAACTGAATCTGGAAAAGAATTTGTTGGGTATGCAATAGTATTTGTGAAGAACAAAAAGGCCAACACACATCAAGCTGGATGAACTCCCACAAATGTTTATGTGCCTCACAAGACTTAAAAGAACTATCTCTGATAACGAGGTCATGGGACTTTGACATCTTAACACCACATCATCAGCATAGCTTCTTATATTCCTGATCTTAATATTTCAAACCTTTGATAGAAGAGTCGAATCTTATCTTATTTGCCAGCACTTCCATAGACAAATTAAACAGCAGCGGAGAGAGAGTTGTACCCTTTTCAATATTAAAACTGTCAGTAAGGGCCCCGCTGAGTAGCAGTCTTGCTCTTTGAACGGTATATAAGGTCTGAACTGCTGTTATAAATTGCTTGCCACAGTTTACGTTTTGTAATATTTTGTTCATCTTCAGTTTTGTGCCCCACATTGGGACTGTGCCTGCGTGCAGGCCTGCCACCGGACAGACTTTTAGCTCCTAGCCACCAGGGGGCGCCCTCCCCCAGAGCCGGAAGATGTCTTTTCCCACCCAAACATCCCATGCTCCAGGGAGGCGCCTCCCCTTTCCCCTAGTTCCTTTCTTGCTGCTGCTGCGATCAGACACGTTCTCTTCAGCTAGCCATTTTCTTTCTTCAACGTGAGTGTGTGGGTAGTATGGCTTGCACAACCTCCTGTTTCTTCATGATCGTCGACATCCAAGGGTGCCTTCACTATGCCGAAGCCCCTTTTCAAGAAATGTGCTGGTTGCAGCACCAAGATGCCCCAAACAGAGGAGCACAATAGCTGCGTCTTATGCCTGGGCGAGGCCCATAATGTCTTGGCCTGCAAGATCTATCAGAAGTTCACTAACAAGGCCAGGGGCGATAGAGAGGCTCGACTAAAAGCTGAACTGTGGAAGAGGGCTCTCTTGGCTTCTCTGTCCCAGAGGCTTTTCCCAGCGAACTTACCTTCGGGTCCCGTTCCGGCCTCGGTTCCCTCTGCTGTTCCGGCAGCCTCGCCTGGGGTACATCCAGGTCCATCAGATCCGTGTCCTTCCCAACCTACACCCCCGCCTGCGGGAGATGCACAGAGATCAGTTCCCTCTAAAGCTACTTTGGCTCAAAAGCACCATTAAGACACGAAGCACTCCTCTGAGGGTTCTGCTAAAAAGCGCAAGCAGAAGCTTAAACACATTGAGCCTCCCGTTCCGACGTCCGTTCCACCCGTCGGTTCCGGCAAGCTTCGAAGTCCTACCAGAACCCCTTCGTTGGGTTCAGCATCTCCTCCATCGTTTTCTGAGGGCGAGCTGGAGCCACTACTGGCCCAGTTCTGTCCAGGCCCTTTCAAGTCTCAGGATTTCCCACCATGGCAACAGCCTCCTGAGCCCCTGTTTTCCCACCTAGCACCTGAACAGATCCAGGACTGGGTCGAATTTTGCCAGTCAAGCCAACTAGACCTCACAAGCAGACGCCTTGAACAACAGGCTCCCCAACCTACCTTGCCACATTTGGCTTACGGTTCCACACAGCCGCTCTCGTCCACCTCAGCACAGTTTGGTTCCGTGCAGGGAGATTACGAACCAGAGCATTCAGTTTACAGCTCCGAGAGTCGTTCGGAGTCATTGCCTGATGATAAAGTGGCCAACCCGGGCTCAAGTTGCCCCACTGAGGACTCTAAGCTCCATTTGGAGCAGATGCTCAAGATTGCCCAGGCACTGGATGTATCCACGTCGCATGACAAACCCCCATACAAGATTCTGAGCCGCTTGTACCCGGACTCTCCATCTTTCATGTCCTACCCTCTCCTTGAGGGACTGGCTGACCTTGCCCTTCCTATCTGGAAGAAGCCCTCTTCGGCTCCAGTGTCATCCAAGAAATTGGAAGGTCTTTATCACATTAAGCATGAAACAGCGGACTTTCTGTCCCTGCACCCCCCACCTTCATCCATAGTCACGATGGAGACTCAAGCCAAGCAGAAATTTGGCCAGCATTCCACCCGTTCTGATAGGGAGAGCCGCCGCATCGATACTCTGGGCCGGAAAGTCTACATCTCATCCTCCCTCAATTACAGGATTGCCAATTACGAAGTGATCATGGCAGGCTCCCAGCTGCACCTGTGGGAGACAATTGGCCCTTTGCTAGACCCTTTCACTGAGGACTCCAGGAAACAGATCCTGCAGATCCAGATGGAAGTGCTCAAGGTCTCCAAGCAGGAGATTGCAGCTGGGAAACATGCGGCGGAGACCTCTGCTAGGAGGATTGCTACTGCTTTGACTCTCAAGCTTCACTCCTGGTTGTGGAACACTGGCCTGTCCATGGATATTCGATCACAGGTCGAGGATCTTCCATTCGAGGGCTTTACTCTGTTCTCAACTAACACTTCTGAGTTCCTTACCAACATCAAGAAGGACAAGCAGACCGTTAAGTCCCTAGGGGTGTTCCCTTCGCAGCAGCACCAACTTAGAGAGTGTTTCGGGCAGCGCCAGCATGGTTTTGCCACCCCGTTCTACCGGTTACAGAGCCAGTACTGCCCATAGTATCCTCCCAGGCAGCCTGGGTACCAGCCCAGCTTCCAGCAGCCGTTTAGGAGAACCAAGTCCCCTAGTAGACCTGGGTCCCAACACACCTCCCATCCTCCTAAGGAGAATCAGCAACAGGGCCCACGCTTCTGACTAACCCTATCTCCCCTCACTGAACCGACTCAGTTCAGAGATAGGTTGGCTAAATTTACCACTGAATGGGCCTCTACACTGTCCTTCAGTGTTACTCCTCTGAAGATGCCTGCCACAGCTGCTGGCGAAACATCAGGAAAGAAAATACCAAGACCACGGTTACACAGCCCGGATAACCTACAATAACCAAAGGGCCTCTCTTTGTTCTGATACTTGGGTCGTCAATATCATTAGGTTCGGATATGCGTTAAGAGTTGTTTTTTACCCATTTGTTCCCCTGCCCAGTTGGCCAGGGACAACCCCTTCCCAGAGCTTACAGCTCAGTTACAGGAGCTGCTGCAGATGGGGCAGCACAGAGGGTCCCCCAAGAGTCCCAGTGCCAAGGTTTCCTTTCTAGGGTGTTCATGGTGGATAAAAAGGATGGTGGCTGTAGGCCCATCCTGGATTTGCGACAGTTAAATAAATGTGCATTTGTTAATAAATTTAGAATGATTTCTTTGCCTTCCGTCATGGAGCTCCTTGCCCCAGGTTCCTGGATGGCCATTTTAGACCTCAAGGATGCGTATTTCCATATTTCCATTCACGAGAACCACAGGAGGTTCTTGCACTTCAGACAGGGTTCTCAGGTGTTCCAATACAACGTCCTGCTCTTCAGTTTGGCTACAGCTCCCCATGTGTTCATCAAGTGCATGGCAGTGATAGTAGCCCACCTCTGCACTTTGGGGTGTGCCATTTTTCCATACCTAGATGACTGGTTGTTGGCTGCCTAGTCTCGGGAGTCCCTATTAGTTCAGATGGACTTGGTTATTACCACGTGTCCCAAGTTGGAAGTCCAAGTTGGAAGTCCAAGTTGGAAGTCCAAGTTGGAAGAAGTCCAAGCTGATTCCCTCCCAGCGAGTGCAGTGTGTTGGGGCTATCCTGGACTCGGTATGGGCAAGAGCATTCTTGATTCCTGACAGGTGCCTTACCCTTCGTTCGGCTGTTTTTTCCCTGTAGCGCAAGCATTTTCAACCTACCAGTATCCGAAGGGGACTCCGCAGTTCAAATTATCCGCCCTTAACCACCAAGTTAAGGCCTTAGCCACCTGTCTAGGCACAGACAAATGATGATGAGCCGAGTATAAGCTAGGATTAAACCTAGACAAAAACGATTGCAGAGGTCTTGTGTAGGCAGGCAAAGGGGGACCATGGTCGTAGCTTTGATGGTCTCCACCACGACTATGGTCCCCTTTGCCCGCCTACATGAGACCTCTGCAATCGTGGTTTTTATATAGGTTTAATCCTAGCTTATACTCGGCTCATCATCATTTGTCTGTGCCTAGACAGGTGGCTAAGGCCTTAACTTGGTGGTTAAGGGCGGATAATTTGAATTGCGGAGTCCCCTTCAGATACTGGTCCCCCCAGCATAACTTACCACAGGTGCGTCTCTGCTGGGGTGGTGTGCTCACTGTGGGTCTCAGAGAGTCCAAGGTCTTTGGGACAGAGAAGCCTCCCTTCTACACATCAGTGTGTTGGAACTTTGTGCCATCAGATTGGCCCTTATTTCATTTTCAGATATGCTACGGGGTTTCTGGATGCCAGTTGGACGAAGGTTCATGTTGTTTTAGAATACTAATATGGAACACTGGATGTACCCTTCTCAGAGCCTTGGGGAGGGAGAGCTCTACAGTCACTTTGTTGATGATTCTTGATATGGGAAAAGGTCCTACAAACTTTTCACTGAGTTTCCTGCATGGGCGTAGGGATCGCAGGTTTTTAGTGGACAGGTACACTAGATCCCCCACCTTGAATTCCCAAACAGGCGAACAATGTTTATCTGCTTGGGTCTTGTACTTCCGTTTAGCCCTTTCCAAATTCTTTTGTAACCATGGCCAAGTGGTCTGAATTGTTTGGACCCACTCGGTTATGTCTGCACCTCCCTCCTCCCCCAAGACGTCAGCACTGCCTAGGAGGCCGAAATCTCTCCCATACACTGCGTAGAACGGGCTAAAGCCTGTAGATTGATGCACAGCATTATTATAAGCATAGTCTGCAAAAGGCAAGAGGTCGACCCAGTCATCTTGATGGTAATTGACATAACACTGTAAATAACACTAATACAGCATTCACCCGTTCGGTCTACCCATTGGTTTGAGGGTGAAACGCACTTGACAGCCCCTGCTCCACCCCCACCAATTTGTGAAAAGCCCTCCAAAACTTGGCTACATATTGAACCCTGTGGCCTCTGATTATCTTGCACGGGAGTGAGTGATATTTGAAGACATGTGATACAAATAAACGGGCCAATTTCGGGGCGGAGGGCAAGCCCGCACAAGGGACCAAATGCACTTGCTTGGAGAACAGATCTGTAACCACCCATAGTACCGTTTTCCCCTGCTGAGAGGGAGATCAGTCATAAAATCCATGGCAATGACTTCTCACGGTCTTCAGGGCGTTTCCAATGGCTGCAACAACCCGGGAGGCTTCCCTGGGGACCGTTTGGTGGTGGCACAGGTGGGACAACTGCGAACGACGGAATCTAAGTCTGATCGCATTTTCGGCCACCAAAACTGCCGACGGAGCAGGTGTAGCGTCTTTACGAAACCAAAATGACCTGCAGATTTTGCCCCATGAGCAAGACCCAACACCTCCTTCCGGAGTATTTCAGGCACATACAACTTGGTGTCTTTAAACCACAGCTCCCCCCGCTTAACAAGATTTGCAGGGAAGGCATTGGCTAACCTCTCTGTTTGGTAACCCTGGACCAAAGCATCTCTGAAGGAACTAGGTTGCCCCTCCAGGAGAGGATCATTCGGGCTAGGGAGTTCAGGAGGCTCCTCAGGAGTAGGGCTCGCAGGTAGTTCTCCCGACACTTCAGTCGACTGTGGCGGAGGGAGGGGGTGAGCGTCTCACTTGGGCACGGTACTTCCGTAATCCCAGGGGACCGTTGTGTTTGGGCACGGGTCTGCACGGCTAACGTAGGTATCAGACCCCTCTGCGGGAGTGAAAAGGGACTCCATGGGGTGCTCCAGTTTGCTCGGGTATTGGGGAAGCCGGGACAGAGCATCCCTCCAGCTGGTTTTGATTCCCAGGGACATGTTGTAACACAAACTTGAATTTAGAAAAGAAATCTGCCCAGTGCACTTGTTTGGCAGAGAGTTTGCGAGTCCCTGTTAAGGCTTCCAAGTTCTTGTGATCAGTACACACTTCGAAGGGGGGTCAGCCCCTTCTAGAAAATGTCTCCACGCTGTTAAAGCATGTTTCACCGTGGTGGCCTCCTTTTCCCAAATGGGCCAGTTCAATTGGGATTGGGAAAACTTCTTAGAAAAATAAGCACACGGGTGCAGCTGGCCATCTTCCCCCTGCTGCAAGAGGGCCCCCCCATGGCTACCTCGGAGGCATCTACCTGAACGACAAACGGCCGCCCACAATCCGGATGCTTCAGCACGGGCTCAGTTGTAAATGCCCTCTGATACTCCGGTGTCCATTCCACCTGTGCACCTGGCTGAGATGCCGCACTCCCCTTCCCCTTGGTCTTTAAGAGGTCGGTGATGGGTAACACAACTTGGGCAAAGTTGTGAAGGAACCTCCTGTAAAAATTTGCAAATCCCAAGAATTGTTGCTCTTGCTTATGGGTGGAGGGCAGTTTCCAGTCTGCTACTGCCCGCACCTTGTCAGGGTCCATTGCTAGTCCTTGATGCGAAATTATGTAACCTAGGAAAGTCAATTGATCCCGGTGGAACTCACACTTAGATACTTTGGCATAGAGTTGGTTATCTCTGAGGCGCCGCAGCACCTCTTTAACCATAGCAACATGGTCTTCATACTTTTTGGATTATATGAGAATGTCATCTAAGTAGACTGTCACCCCTTTAAACAACAAGTCATGAAGAATTTCATTAATCAGTTGCATGAAGACCCCCGGGGCGCCTTTCAACCGGAAGGGCATCACTAGGTACTCAAACATTCCGAAACAGCTGGAAAATGCAGTCAGCGGTTCGTCCCCCTCCCGGATTCTTACCTGATAATATGCTTCAACCAGATCTAGTTTGGTGAAAATGCTCCCCTCCTTAAGCTGGCTCAATAAATCAGAGATCAGGGGTATGGGATAGGCGTTGGTTTGGGTGACTGCATTGAGTTTGCGGAAGTCTCTGCACAAGCGCAAATCACCCATTTTCTTTCGTACAAAGAAGGCAGGGGCGCAGTTAGGTGCAGTGGAGGGTCGGATGAATCCTCGAGCCAGGTTCATGTCTAAAATTCCCTGAGCACAGCTTTCTCTTTAGGGCTCATTGGGTAAATTTTACTCTTGGGTAATTTGCCTTCCCCCACCACCTCAATAGCGCAGTCCGTTCTGCGGTGGGGAGGAAACATCACATTCCTTTACATCAAAGTCATCAAAGTCCACATACTCAGGAGGCAGTTGGGGGGGGGTGTTGGAGGCGCCTTTAGGTTGCACCGCCATGGCGGGTGTTTTCACTGCTACCTCTTTATGATGACTGTCGCACTGTGGCTGGGTGAACTCAATGGTTTTGGCTGCCCAGTTAATGGTGGGACTGTGCCCATGCAGCCAATTTACTCCCAATACCACTGCAAATCTAATGCCCGGTTCTATTGTGAAGTGTAACTGTTCCCAGTGATGGCCCACGCCCATGGCTACTCTGCCGGTGTGACGGTCCACTGCCCCCCCGGAAGTCACTGCCATCCATTTGGGCAAACTGGACAGGTTGGAGCAAACACACAACTTTACTTTCAAGGCCTTACACGTGTCTTCATTAATTAAGGTACGGGCACAACCGGAATCGACTAAGGCCTTAACAGATATCTGGGGACCCCCTTGTAATGTTGTAAAATAACTTCTAGGAAAACAGTGTCCCCCACTTTGCTCACCATTAGTGGAGCTTCAGGTTGCACAGGAGCAAGGGTCTGCGGTGGCGCTCCAGTTACCGCAGACACGGTCCATTTTTTGTCTGGTCAACAGTTGTGACCAGATTCAGTGCTGAGGCTCCCCAGTTTCCCTCTTCCTCCGATGAGGCCATACTGTCCTCGCTTAGGGCGGCGGTAGTTGTAATCCGGGACCCGGAGGGGTCAGGTAGCGGAACGGCGAGAGCTGTTGGAGGGACTTCTGCGTTGAGAGTTGGGGGACCCTTTCGTCCACCGCCTGAGGCGTGTCCAGCGAGTGTGCTCTTCCGACAGCTGTCTCCACTCGCCCGAGTCGCACTCCCAGGGTGGGGGCTGGGAACTGGTCGTTCTGGTCGCAATCGGCAAGCTGCAGCAAAGTGGCCCACAGTCCCACAAACGGGACAGGCTCCACTCTGGAACTGTTTGGCTCAATCCGTGTCAGGAGCCGGTCTCCGTGGCGATGGAGCGGATACTTTTGAGGACGGTTTTGGGGTTGCTCGGGGCTGCTGCGGTCCTGTCTCCCTCACCCTGCTCCTAGAGAGGGAGGGGAGTTGCCGACGACTTTCCACTTCCTCCGCCAGTAGTATCCATTCCTCGAGGTTAGGCGGGTCTCTTTGCACAAAACCCCAATACAGGATTTCGGGATTCAGCCCCTCCCGAAAATACTGTACCCATGTGGCTGCGCTCCAGTCAACAATCTTACTGGCGAGTCGTTGAAACTCACTTGCATACTCTCTGACAGACTTAGTGCCTTGGCGCAGTTGGAGGATAGCAGTCTTAGCCTTCTCGCTCCGGAAGGGATCATCAAAGCGTCTCCATAACGCCCACATAAAGTCATTCAAAGTTTGAACGGAATGAGCCCAAAGGTCGAATTGCTGAATCATCCACTCTGCCGCCTCTCCTTCCAGCAGAGACGACACGTACCTAGTCTTCCGTGGGAAAGGTGGGCCCCCTCTCTCTCATAAAACTGTCCACTTGATGTAAAAAGTCAAAAAGGGCAAGAGTCCAGTAGCACCTTAAAGACTAACAAAAATATTTTCTGGTAGGGTATGAGCTTTCGTGAGCCACAGCTCACTTCTTCAGATACAGCTAGAATGTGAATCCATCGGTCTTTAAGTAGAGGAACAGTATGTAAATGTGAATAGCAGGCTTGATGGGATTAGGTGTGATATGCAGAAGAGTCTGTGATGTCCAGGGGAGAGATGGGTGTGGAGAAATCAGCATTGGTAATGGGCCATGAATGCAAGGTCTTTATTCAGCCCAGGTAAATGCATTGATGTAAAAAAGTAAGGCAGTCCTTCCGCAGACCCATCAAAAGTTGCTCGCAAGTCCCTTTGCAGGGCATATGGGCGCGGTTGCGGAGCGGGCCTTACCAGTTGTGGTTGTGGTTGACCCAGCAGCAGGGGTGCCCCTCGGTGTCCTGGAGCGGGGGCACCGGGCTGTCCTGGGGCAGGCTGTCCCAGAGCGGGTGCACCGGGTTGTCCCGGTGCTGGCGTCCCTGACTGGCCCGGTTGCCCTGGAAGCGGCGGAGCCGGCGCAGGAGTTTGATCCCGTTGTAACTTGCCGAACTCCCGCCACATAATATCCATTTGGTCTCGCATCTATGCCACTTGCTCCTCCAGGTCCTGGTTTCGATAACGTAGGTGTTGGATCTCGTCCACGGTCCTCCTGGTCTGGCCTACTCGGAGGTTTGTATTCCAGTCCCCGAGATCTTCCTCGTCCGGGTACCCCCCACCATCTTTTTTTTTATAAAGTTTTTATTTATATATTAGGGGAAGGTACAGGGAAAAAAAGGGAAAGGTAAAACATTATATATATAAAAACAATACAATATTAGATAGTAAACTCAGTTAAATACAAAAAAAATTTTAGTCAATTGTGATACATTATGATATATTCTTTGAATAAAAAATGATTGTAAAATATCATTCAGTTAATCTACTTATGCCACGTTAATATTCTATTATGTAGAAATCCGGAGTTTGCTTGGCAGTTAGTTGGAACATGTTAAATAATACATAGCCTGTATATAATAAATAATACATAGCCTGTTATAAATATTTAAGCCGGCGTACTTCATTCATCTTGTGAAAAACTGCTGTGACAGTCGAGTCCAGCCAGTCTGTAAACGAGCCGTCGCTCTCCTAGGGAGGTCGTAGAACGGGGGTTCGGGGGAGAATGATCGAAGTGTCCAATCCTCCCCCCTATGTCCGGAATTATAGGACCCTTGGGTCGCGCTCCGGACGCGGCCACCGCCCGCTCAGTCGCAAGCGCCTTCGCCAGCTCGGCGGCCCAAGAATCGGCCACTGCAGCCAAAAGTTGTTCAGCCTCCCATTGTAGCAAGAGCAAAAGTCCCCCGCGGTTAGTGAGCAAGGGCACTGCCTGTTGCGCGAGCTCCGCGGGTACAGGGCAATCGAAACAAGGTTCCAGAATTTGCAGGACCATGGCATCAGTGGCCATATCCGCCTGTACATCGAGCAGCTGCAAGACCGCTTTGGCGGCGGCATTCTCTACCTCCCGGCGAAAACGGGGTCGATCAGGAGACGGCTCCTCCAACATCTCCACCATGGGAGCAAGAGGTACGGGATCTTGAACAAACGGAACAGTTCCCTCCAGTAGGTTCTCACTCCCGCCCAACACGCAGTGTCTGGCAACCAGTTGGGTAAGCAGAATAGTCCTGCTGGGCTAGGCGCGCTTCCTCGAGGAGACCGGCAAGCCAATGGGTTTCTTCCTGAGCCCAGTGTGCGTTCTCCTGTGACTCCACAGGCGCTACTCTCTCAAGGCGGACTCACTGCGAGGCGACCAGCCACGCCAGCCAATGGGACTCTTGATGAGCGTGCACACTTCCTCCAGGATCGACCACCGAAGGTCCTCTCCCGCGCCCCCCGCCAGGACGCGGGTGTTCGTGATGATTACAGTGGAAAGGTGAGAAGTGTGATTGGTATCCTAATGTCAGCTCTGGGCTCACCAGACAAATCCCACAAAACGACTTCTAGGCAGGCCTTCCATAGAAAGGTGATTTATTGGAAAATATACAGCGAGTTACAGAAACCAACTTGGAAATTGGCAAGGATACTAATGGGGGAAAGATTAAGGGTACAGGAGATATAAAGGTGAAGTGAACTTTCTGGAAGACTACTGGTTGCTACAGCAACTCATGAGATAGCCCTTGTTCCCAGAGAAAGGCAAGACAAAATAAAACCAGAGTAGAACATCGGTTCGACCTTGAAGCATCACCTGGCACCGCCACCGGATACCAGGCCGAGGCCTGACACTTCCCTTATTTGAGGTGAGTTCTGCAAAATCCCCTTTTTGCTAGACCTAACAGCACTTATCCCCTGCTTTTCCTTTCTCTTCTTCAAATCGTTTGATAACCTTTTGTTTGAGTTTATATTTGACCTCTGGTATTCATTTTTGATTAGCACTTCCTTTTTCCAAAGCGAAAAAAGATCTAAGTTTTCTAGTTCTTTTTCCAAGTTTTCCAGTTGACTCTGTATTTGCTCAGAGTATCCAGCTTGTTGTTAATGTTGTAAAGTTTCTATTTCTTTGATTATCTTCTGTCTCTCTCTATACCATTGTTTTCTCAGTACTTTTTCTTTTGCCATACAATGTCCTCTAATTACTGCCTTAGCCGCATCCCACACCATACCTATTGAACCTGAACTCCTATTTTCTTTAAAATAATATTCAGCTTGTTTCCTAATATACTGCCTATTCTCCTTCTTAACCATTATAATATTATTATATCTCCATCTTTTAATCCTATGTTCTTTGTTTATTTCCAATTCAACCATCAATGGTGCATGATCTGAAATCCAAATTCCATGCTTCATTACACCCCTCAGCCTCAACTCATTAGATTCCTTAAGTAGTATATAATCAATGCATGTATAAGTTTTATGCCTTTTCGGGGGGGAAAGTAGACCCCCCCCCATTCACATTACCTATCTCAAAAGCATCCTTTAACACCCATTTACTTATCCTAAACGTTTTACTCTGGTTTAAATTCATATTGAAATCCCATGTTATGATGGTTTCTCCTTCATAAAAGGTTTGTAATTTATTTAAAGTTTTCCTCAAAAAAATTAACTGTCCTTGATTTGGGCTATATATATTTGCTACTGTAAACTTCATATTTTCCTGTTTAAATTTCAAAAACACATGTCTCCCTTCCCTATCTCTAACACTATCTATTATTTCAACATTCATCCTCTTACTCATAATTGCTACCCCCCGTGCCTTGTTAGTGCCCCTAGATCAGTGGTTCTCAACCTGGGGGTCGGGACCCCCAAGGGGGTCGCGAAGTGTTTTCTGGGGGGTCACCGCCACTTCCCTGGGACAGCCCCAATCCAGGGCTGTCCAGGACTAACCCAGACGCCCTGTAACCCTGATCTGTCCATGAGGGCAGGGAAGACCCCAAGCAGAGAGGTGAGGAACTAGCTGCCCAGAAGGAGCCGGGCTGCAGAGACACGGCAGCGTGCCGCCGCACACCAGCTGTAGCCCCGCTGCCCAGCTGAGAGGCGGGCGGGCCAGCGCCGGGTGGATGATGCGGCAGGATGTGTGGGAGGCCGAGGAAGCTCCCCTGGCTCGGCCAGTTCAGGTCTCAGAGGGGAAGAGGGTGGTCCGCCTTGAGACCGCTACAGCCATGTTGTTTTTACTTTTAGCCGCACTCGGGTGGGGCGGGAGCTTCAGCCTGGAATCCAAGTGCGCATGTCTGTAGTGTGGCTTCGCTTTTCTGCCCTGAATCATCAGTTCCGCTCTGCCCTGAGTCATCAGTTCTGCTCTGGCAAGGCCAAGGGGGAGAGAGTCGAGGTGCATGCGCAGTTCAGGATTTCCCCCTCGAGCGTGCAGGTTCGGTGAGGGGCAGAAGGAGCGGTGACTGGCGGAGGGGAGAAAAAGGCACGAAAAGTCCGAGCGGGATAAGCGGCCCTCGGCTCTTTCCTGGCCCTTCGCTCTTGTGAGGTGATTAAACGGAGCTCCGCTTTGAGGGATAACTGCAGTTCTGTGCACAAGCAGTGTCCCAGTCATAAGAGAGGGGGTTTCCTCGCGAGACCCTGCCTGCTTGGAAGAGTTTTTGGGGAGAGAGGGGAGGACAAGGAACGCAGTGCATGCTCAGAGGCACTCTTTCCTCCGTGCCAGGAAAGGTTGCCGCACCACACAGTCACAGCCGCTGCGCAACAGGTGGTAGTACTGTTTGCTTGTTTGTTTTAAACTTTAAACTTTAAAGTAATTATATATATGGATACCCTGGACTGCCAAAAAACAAATGTGTTTTCTTTATCCTATTGAAAATGTCATTTATGCAAATTTATGCAAATGTGATGAGGGTCACAGGTAACTTGGCAATTGTAAAAGGGGGTCGCGACTCGAAAAAGGTTGAGAACCACTGCCCTAGATTCTATTAGTTTCCCAAATCATAGTATTGAAAAGTGGCCTCTTGTCCTTTTTAGCCTTGTGTGTTTCCTGTAAGCACATTATGTTAACCTCCTGTTTCTTTGCTATATTATCCAGCCTATACCTTTTTAAATCTGAAGCCAAACCATTTACATTCAGAAGCTTTGTAACAGCTAGCCGTCAGTCCATCAGGGCCTGGAGCTTTATCTGGTTTCAATTTTTTAAAGGCCTCAGTTAGCTCTTGCATGGAAACTCTCTGGTTGTGTATTAAACTGCCCTCTTCAGTAAATCCTTTTAAATTTGCCGAACCTATGTATGAGTCAATATTAGTTTGCAAAGAATCATCTTTCTTGTAGAGTTCAGAATAAAAAGATTTGAATACTTCTTGTATATCTTCTTTATTAATTAACTGATTATTTTTATATGTGGCCGAAATCCTTCTCTTAGATTCCTTTTTGAGTTTATTCGCCAGAAGTCTCCCAGGATTATTAGCATGTTCAGAGTACCTCTGCTTAACAAATCTCAACTTTTTCTGCATCTCTTCAGTCTCTGCTGCATCTATTTGATGTCTCAGGTTTCTGATTTTCATCAAAAGTTTCTTGTCTATTTCTTGATGTGCTTGGTGAAGTTCATATAAACTATTAATTAAATTCGCTTTATCCTTTTTTATTTTTGACAATAAAAACCAGATTGGCTTATTCAGCTATTTTTCTGGATATAAACACAAAACCAAGATGATTTTGTATAATGTCCCGAAAGATGAGAAACAAGATTTAGTAAACATACTACAGTGTCCTTTAGCCAAGAAAAGCGTGAAATATCTGGGAATAAATATTCTATCACAAGGAAATTCATTTTATGATCTAAATTATAAAGCTTTATGGGATAGAATTGAACAAGATTTGGAAAGATGGCACAGATTTCAGATATGGCTTGGCCGGATCGCAACTATTAAGATGAATGTACTGCCAAAAATAAACATTTTATTCCAGACATTGCCTATTTCCATAAAGATATCTATCATTAGAAAGAGGCAACAAAAGATAAATAAATTCATGTGAAAAGGGAAGAAACCAAGAATCAGATTCAGTGTGTCACAGGATGAAAAAAAGAGAGGCAGATTGGCGTTACCAAATCTTAAACTATATTATCAGGTGGGCGGTTTAACATTATTAACAGAATGGATACTAGACCTGGAAGACAGGATCATCAAACTGGAAAAAGCTGGGATGAATCGAGGCTTTAAGTATTTTTATGGAAAAAGAAAGACACTAAGATTATTGATCCCGCAAGGTATGAAGGCAACATAAGAGGACATCTTTTGAAAATCTGGGACTCCCTAAAGGCAATTCTCAGCCCTTCCCCACCAATATTAATGTCACCAACGGAAGCATATATGGATTATTCCAACAGGAAAAGTAATGACTATGTAACCTATCGAGATTTACTGACCAGAAATGGTAAAATAAAGACTTTACAAGAACTTCAAAATGAATATTACATGGTTTGCTTATCATCGGATAGTTCATTGTCAGAAGTGATTGTCAAAGTGAAAGTAATATCAGAAAGTTAACGGAGTTCAAGCAAATAATAACAAAATCTCAGGACCATTTGCTGACCAAATTATATCAACTTCTATTCACCCATGAAACAGCATCAGAACAAATTAAATCTTGTATGATTAAATGGATGCAAAATTTTGGAGAGATGATTCCTAAGAACGTCTGGGAACGACTTTGGACCATAGAAATAAAATTTTCTTCTTCACAACTTATTAGGGAAAACTGGTATAAGATGTTTTATAGATGGTAACTTTCACCGAAAGAGTTTCAGAAGATGTACAAGACAAATCAAGAAAAATGTTGGAAATGCTCTGAAACGGAGGGAACTTTTCACCACCAGTGGTGGACTTGCAAAAACAGTCAACAATACTGGAAGACAATACACAGAGAAATTCAGAGTATGTTACAAACGAACTTTGAATTGAATCCTAAATATATGCTGTTGGGCGTAATACCTCCTCAAATAAACTTCACTTATAGAGAACTTTACCAATATGCAATAACTGCAGCTAGAATCACATATGCGATGCATTGGAAAGCAACGACAACTCCACTAACGACTGAATGGATCAGTAAATTATTTGATTTTGCTCTGATGTCAAAACTAACGCACCTGGTGAAAAAGAAGCCAATAGATGAATTTAAGTTGAAATGGCAACCACTCTACGATAAATACTCATGCACTTAAAGTACTTTTATCTTATATCATGCGGGAAAGTAAAAAAGTTCAATTAGTATCTAATAATTGTATTTCATTTAAATGTGATAATAGTTAGTGTTAGATATATGAGTAGGTAATAGACAAGTTAATCAGTACTTAATGATTTGAATACAAAATAATATTTAACAATATTTATAATTATATAAAATATACGTTAGCATAGAAATTATTAAGATACGTTTCATGTCAGTGATGGGGCATTTAAGTATTACTATGTTGAAATTGGCACAGACATTCTTGTAAACGCCTATATATTTCCCCCCTTTTCTTCTCTGTATCCCTATATATAAAAATAATTTAAAAAAAAAAAGACTTAAAAGAAACTGAATGCAGGAATCCAGGTAAGAAATGTAAAGCACTCAAATGCTAAGGAATATATTAGGAGGTGGGCAAATCTAAACCTTATGTGCAACTCACAAACATATCCAGCAGTACTCCCTGCAATGTGAGTCTGAACATGTCATATATTTGTGTTCTGAAAGTGGGACCCCAGAGTAGCCATAACGTAAGGATTTTATGCAAGGATTTTCTCACTTTCATAAAGAATCCTCCAGGTAATGTTTGTCATGGATAAGATGCTTGTTGTATTTGCTGCAGGAAGATGCTGTATTCTCAGAGCTACTAAATGTAAGTAAGGTCTCATTTAAGTGGAAATACCATTGGAATGGCAAGCTATGACCCCCAGGATAAACCCCATAAATTGGGGCCCTAAATTGGAAAGGTGGCATACAAATGTTTTAAATAAAATAAACGAATGGTCAGTAACAATGGTTGTCTGGGTGCACCAGCAAAAGGTGGAAGGCGGACTGAATATCAGATGTGAGCTTCTGCTTGTAGTACATCCACAGTATCCGTAACAATCTCCTCCAACACCACATTTCAAAGGAATCTACTTTCTTCCTATCAGCTTTCTTCATTGCCATCTTTCACACCCATACATAGTAATAGAGAATACGATGGCATGAATTAACTTGATCTTGGTTGCCAGTGACACATCATTTTTTACCTAATTGGTAAATTAGGCTGATTGTGCCTTAGGTTAAACAAAAGTTTGAATCTTAGTTTAACTTGTCCAATACTAACCCTCTCCAGTACATCACATTAGCTCTTGTGTTATAGTATATTGGCTTAAGAAACTATTTCTATAAATACAGATCCTTGCATATTTAATATCTTGCCAAACTGTTAGATTTGAGTCCAGTAGCGTCTTAAAGACCAACAAGATTTTTAGGGTATAAGCTTTCAAAATGCAAAACTACCTTCATTAGACACAAGTTTCCTACTTGTGTCTGATGAAGGGAGCTTTGACCCTCGAAAGAGTATTCCCTGAAAATCTTGTTGGTCTGTAAGGTGCTACTAAATCTGAATCTAACTGTTCCACACGAACACGGCTACCTTCTGAAACTTGCCAAACCATGGTGCAGATCAATTTTACATAAACTGTCTGTTGTATGTATCTTTGTTACTATTTAGCATCAATGTGTACATAGTTATCATAGGAAAATGTTGAAATACTGCTAGTATTGCATCCCAAAAGGTAATTATGGTGTAAGTAGAGACATCCCATCAGATGTTTTGGTATTTAAATTGTAAGCTCATTTTAGCATACGCACTTACCTAACACTGCCAATGCAAGAAGTAGATTTCTGAAATGCTAAATAGTTTTTGCTTAATTGTCTGCAGTGGAACAGATGCTAATTCCAGAAAAAATGCCGTCTCATCATTAGGCCTGTTGTGTCCAAAAAAACCAGGCAAGACTGTAGCTACCCTGTCTGCTTTGGCATTCGTATTCTCACTCACTCAGTTTTCAATGTGTAATGAAGAGCTTGAGGACAATATTCTATAATTAAGGATTCCATTAAGATGAAGAAAAGAGCAAATGGGGTTGGTTCTCCTAGCAGAAGAAAAAAAATTGTCTGGGTGGGGGATAGTGGTAGTAGTGCAGTGAGGGGGAGAGGTGGGTGGAGAGACTAAGTCAGGGCTGTTTGTTGAATATACTGTTAAGGACTGTTACCATCCTAATTAATCAAGTTAGAAATTACAGCTGTAGTCGGTTTCCCCCCAATTCTTGTTATCAATTTTCTTCTCTTTTGAGACAAAGCAAATATAAATTTTGTGTTCATTTGTCATTCGTTCTTTGACTTCAGCATCTCTGAAAATAACAATGTAGCACAAAAGACCAGTATTTACCTAGTTGTAATGTGGGTTGCCATGGTGTTTTGCAAATTATTGCAATTATGTTCACCATGCGAGTCGCCCTTGGTAACTGGCGAAAAAACTGATAATCCTGTTTTGAACAAAAGGTCAAATTGCTGAATAGAAAGTCTTGATTAACTAAAAGATGTACAAAGTGGAATTATTTCCTACCATTCAGAAATAGTTCTTGATCGGGTTTGGGGGAGGGGGTGAGTAAGTACATCTGATTACTGAAGTACAAAGCATTGAAAGGATGTTGTCTTGAGCCTTTCATGTAGTCTTAATGGTGGCTTTTTTGTCAAATTTACCCATTTGCGGCATTGAAAGAGGCAGCTGCATTTAAGCTGGAGAGATGGTGCTTTTTCAAGAGTTTAGTGCATGGAAAGTTCTCAGCAGTATCTGCAGTTTACTATTAGTCTATGGTCTATTAAAACTGATGTGCTGCATTTGAGCCCATTGCTCTCAGTGCTTGTGAAACCCTTTGACTGATGATCTAATAAAGTGCTCTTACTGGACAATCTCTGATCAGATACTTCAAAAAAAAAATCACAAGTTTTTGGAGTGGGGAAGAGAAAAAAGGATATAGTGAACATTTGTCTCTAACTCATATGAGGAAAATAAGTATTTGTGTGTGTCATATTTTGGGTTCCCATTGGCAAGAAAGGTGGGGTATAAAATGAAGTAAAAAAAATTCTTTATCAAAAGAATAATTTAGAGGTTATATTTGTTTTACTTTTGAAAAAAGTGTTCTTTATTCTGTCTTCCTCAGTTTACCTCTTCATTTCACTAGCAAAACTTTTAAAAACAAAGGGAATATTGTCATAGACACCTGGAAGATAATGATTGAAACTTAGGAAAACCTCTGAGATTGGAATGAAAGCAAAATAACCCTTCACAAGTTTGTGGGTTTACATTCTGTATCACCTAGCAACCCCTTGGCTCAGTCAGCTCACTTTTCTACCCTCTGTCTTGTTTACAGACTATTCAAACTGCCCTTCGAAGCCATGAAAGATATTCAGTTTCATTAGTACCATTCTCAAAGAGAAAATGATTAAACTTAAATGAACAAACATTGCTCTATAATGCTTTAAACTCTTATTACTAGTTTTTAGGTGACCACTGTTGAGGCCTTCCTTTCAATGCCTGAAGGTTTCCTCCATTTTACAAAGACATAGGCTTGACTAACATGTTTAATTTAAATATATTTTTTCAGTATTTAAATACGTTTTGTGATTATTCATACGCAATGTTGCCATTGCATCTACTAAATTTCAACATTTTCCCTCTTCCTAAGTTTTGGGGAAAATGTTTTTTGGGATGTCATATGTGTTCCTTGTTATATGTGTGTAATAAGTAGACATTGATTGTACCATGGTTTATTGTGTGTATATATAATCTTTAGCTTAGGAAAGAACCATTAAAATGTATTACTATAACAGAGATTCATGAAATGTGGCATATGAAATTCTTTTATCTTAGCGAACATAGAGCTGCATATACTATGAAATTTTGATTTTTTTTACTATCTTTGTATTTTGTTACATTCTGTTGCATGTACAATACATGGCTGGACCGTATGAGTTCTTTGTGTTTTGTTGACAGCTGACAGACAAAGCAAAATTACTCTTGAAGGAAGGTACTGTACTTAGTTGTGACCTATTATAGCCTGAGAATGCTGCTTTGAGTAGGATGAATAGAAGGGTATTTTGCAGAATAGACTTGAATATACTTCCAGAGATTTTAGCTGTCCATACAGAAATGCATATACATCTTCTATTGAGCTTTTTCAAATGTAATTTTCCATATATAGTCATTTTAAGTAGATTTTCCCCAGTTGCTTGCATGGAGTCAAATTTAACTGCTTTGGTATTGTCCTACAGTGGTAAAATAAAATTACTGGTAATTGTTGGCTTTCTTTGTGCACAGTGCAGCAAGTTATGAAGGCTTGTATTCCATCCTTTCAGTGTACCTTAGATGCATCTTCTAGTGCTTAGGCTCTGATTGCAAATTAAGGCAACAAGTCTGAGATATTGGCCTTGGTGTGAAGCAGAGCAGAACATTCTTGTTAATTTATTGCATAACGTACAATTGCAAAGGTTGGAATGCAAACACTTGTAGGGCTGTTACATCTGTTTAAATGAGGACCACAGTTTGCATCTAACCTATCATAAGAGTTTAGAGTGCTCTATTATCCTTTCACAAGACTGATGGCAGAGCCCAGTCTTTGCACAAATGAGAAGATCAATAAGTTTCAAATAACTTGTATGAAATGACATGTGACTGTATGTCTAAAGAGATGTTTTAAAAAATCAATTTTAATAACATTTAAAACTCTTACAGTGACCTACAGTATAGCTCGCATCTCTGTCATGTTGAGAGCTTTGTTTAAAAGTATTTGTACATTAACACTTCTTTCTTTTGCGTTGTTCCTTTCAATACCTCTGAGGTTTAGCAGCTCTACAGGCGCAGATGATGTCTGGAAGATATATTTAAAAACTATCAAATTTAAAGTTGGATGATGGAACTTTTTCTGGTCCATAGTAGGTCAGAAAACATATTCATGTTTACAAAAATATCCAACCAAAACCTGAAACACATATTTATTCGTTCTTGTGAAATAATAACATGACATGCAACATTTTGGTAATGCAGTGTTTGTACAAATGGCGGCCGCCATTTTAGAGTGCAGGGCCCCTGCCCCAGGTCGCCCTCCCGCCGGCCTCCCAGGCCCTCCCGCCCCACCCCACCCCACCCCCAGTGCCATCCAAGGGGGGGAGGGGGAAGAGCCCCTGAACCACCTACTTACCGGGAGACACGGCGAATCGGCGGCATGGCCTTCCTGGGCGGGCAGGAGGCCTTTCCAGGCCCCTGCCGGCCGGAGGAAGGCGCTTGGGCGCGTGGGTGGCGGCGGCGCAGCCGGCATGGGCCTCCTGCCGGCCCAGGAAGGTCCCTGCCGGCAGAAGAAAGGCGCCCGGGCGCCTGGGCGGCAGCGGAGCCGCCGGCAGGGACCTCCTGCCGGCCCCTCCAGGACCCTGCCGGCAGGAGAAAGGCTCCCGGGCGCCTGGGCGGCGGCAGAGCGGCCGGCAGGGACCTTCTGCCGGCCAAGGAAGGACCCTGCCGGCAGAAGAAAGGCTCCTGGGCGCCTGGGCGGTGGCGGAGCGGCCAGCAGGGACCTCCTGCCGGCCCCTCCAGGCCCCTGCCGGCAGGAGAAAGGCTCCCGGGCGAGGCGGCGATGGCAGCGGTAAGTTCCTCCCTCCTCCCCCCTCCCCTCTCCTACCGTATTGACCCGTATATAAGCCGAGTTCGGCTTTTTCAGCCCTTTTTTTGGGCTGAAAAACTCGGCTTATACACGAGTATATACGGTATTGTGGAACTAAGGCACAGTTAGAGTCATGGTCAGGAAAAGCAAACTTCCACTCTCATCTGCCTCACTGCAGCCTTCAGTGCCCCCCCCCCAATTGTGGTTTTGTGCATGCAGTAGGAGGGGGAATTGGCAAAAATTGGCCTTCCATCCTCTATAGATAGGGGGGAAAGGTAAAAATAAAACAGCTAATATTGTGAAGCCCTTGTATAGCAGTGGTGCTCCTGTATTTAGAATACTGTGTACAGTTCTGGTTGCCATATGTCCAAAAGGATATTGCAGAACTAGATAAAGTACCGAAGTGGGCAATTATGGTGATCAAGTTTGGAGCACCTTTCTGGGACTATTTAGTTTACAAAAAAGACCACTGGGGGTGAAAGAAAAAGGAAGTGACCCATTTATTGGTTCCTCAGACATAGCATATTTGACCACAAATAAATTCAATTTAAATTCGACATAGCACATTACAGACGACATGATGCAAAAGACGGAGCGGGGGGCGGCAGCGGGGGGAGGGCAGCAGAAGCCCTGTCTTCATCCCCAGACGGAGAGACTCTTGCTATTTTGTATGATTCGGGGACTAAAGACGTCTTTCCATGAACGAGGAGAGCCATGCAGAGAGTCCAACTGGCACCAACAGAAGGTTGTTTTTTTAGTCTGGTGCTGTTTCTTGGCACATGTGGAGGACAGTCACATATGCTAAGGGGAGGGGGCTTCAATAGGCCCCAGGAGCCTCACAGCTGCAGTTAAGGCAGACGTCTCCCCCCCCAAAGCCCACAAAAGGCAGGGGATGGGGAGAAGGGTAAGGAGGTGATCAGACGGGAGAAGAATTGGGACATCAGGCCCCTCAAGGGCATCTATCAAGCTCAACCTCCAGGTGTGGAGGGACTCGGTGGCAGAATTCTACATGATGGCTCCTTGTCCCCTCTGGTCCCTCATGGCCATAGCTGGGACATGGCTCCCCACCATCACCACTCTCCTAGACCAGGAGGGGCAATGCAGAAGGGGGGCAGAGCCTTCCCTCCCATTATCTTATGGAAGCGTCACTTGGGAGGTCATGATCAGACTCTTCCGTCTCCTCGTTTGGGGCCGATGCACTGTTCCGTACCGGAGTGAAAGCAGGAAACTTTCTGTCCCAAGACTGGGTGATGAGCCGGCGACGGGTCTCCCATCTGCATGTCCAGCCCACACTTCTCCATGAACTCGTTAAGGTGCCAGTTCATGTCATTTTTGGCCGTTGCCAACTCCTGCTCTATTTGGTCAATAGTTCCCTGATATTCTTTCTCCCTGCTCTTAAAGAGTGAGTCTGTGTCTTTGATCACTTTCTCCAAACTGTCATCCAGCTGCTCCCCGTGGGCCTCTGCAGCAGCAGTGGCGTAGCCAGAGAAGTCCTCCCACTGGGGGTGAACATGGTAAAGGTTTAAAATTATGCAAGGGATGTAGAAAGTCAATGAAGAAACTTTTTCTCCCCCCACCCCAGAAATACTAGAACTCGGGTACAGGGCAGACAAAAGGAAAAACTTCTTTACTCAACAAGTAACTGTGTTGTGGAATTTGCTGCCAGAGGGTGGAGTGATGGCCAACAGCATAGATGGGTTTAAAAGGGGTTAGACAGATTCATGGTCCATTAATGGCTATTAGCCATGGTGAGTAAGGGGAACCATATTCAGAGGCAGTAACAATCTCAAATGCAGTGAAAAGAAGCAACATGGGGGTGGGTCTTCCTGGGCAGTTGGTTGGCCACTGTGTGAAATAGAATGCTGAACTAGATGGACCCCTGGTCTGATTCAGTTAGGCTCTGCTTATGTTCTTATCCTGTCAGAGGAACTGCTGTTGCATCAGTGGAATGGCACTTCGGATCAGAGCCTGAGGAATTTGAAGGCATAGAAGTGGATACCAAAGACTGCTGTACATTTTTATGAGAGTTTTTCTGTTGGAACTGGTATTTTACCTTATTGTAAAATACCAATTCCAAATAAGCATGAAATATGTTGGCACAAATGCTGAAACCAAGAAAGCCTATAAACCCAAATACATTGTTGGTTTATTACTTATTATTTCCATGTAGCATGTTTTAAAACCAATTCAATTATTATGAGCCAGTGCATGAGCTGAGGCTTCTAAACATCATGCCTCCCATGAGTAGGTTCAGAGAGTAGTCATGTGGGTCTGCAGTAGAACAGCTAGATTTGAGTCCGCTGCCAAGTCTTGTTGCGCCTCTTGCAACGTCAATCTTGCTAACAAACGAGTCAAGGTTGCCAAGTCCTCTTGCACTACACGCACTTCTTCCAATAGCCCGTCCAGGGCCAGGAGTTCATGATGGGTGCTGCGATCTGTGTCCTCAGACGTCCAGGGCCTCACTTCAGCAAGGTAGCACCTCTGAACCCGAACAAGTTCCACTAGGCAGTTGATTTCGGCATCAGTCCGCACTGCTTCGATGAGCACATCACACAGTAGAGTGGGGTCGTCAGGAATGATAGACGTTCCCAATCGGAGGGCCCAGTGGCTTAAGTCCTCCAGGATTCTAAGCGAGGAACCCGTACCCGAGACGTAGGCGAACCCTCCAGGGCTCTAGCCAGGCAGGAGATAGAAGAAAGTGATTCCTGCCTTAATGTAAGCACTTGTCCCCGTAGTACTCCTTAAAGTAACATCCGCAGACAGGTAATCCAAAAGAAAGTTGACTTTATTGGAAAACATACAGGTATTCAGAGCTTGCAGAAGTAAAAAGGCAGGAATGGGGGGGCCAAGGACATACAGCAGAATATATGGAGGAATAGTGGTCATACAGGTCATATCAGATAGTACAGGTTGCCATGGCAACCCCGGGCTAACGGTGCCAGGCTCCCACGGGCATCAAAGGCTGGAGAGGAATGCAACAGTTAGGTAAACAATCCTTGAGCAAAGCATCTGCTAGAAGACAAAACACTTCCAAATGCAGAGAGAAGAGAGCAGGCCTTACAGCCAGCCAGAACTTTCTTGCAGATGGCCTTGTTGACCTTATGCCACGCTCACTCATTTGTGGCTTAACCACCCCCCTACAAGCCCTTCTCTGCAACAGCTCTGTCCACAACACTGTAACACCAGGGCACCATTCATTAACCTTCTTCAAATTCCTAATTATTTGTGGGTCAGCATAAATCCTCGAGTTTGCACCCGTTTTCACCCAGATTCAGTAACAGAACTTTAGTATGACTGTCCTCTCTCAGAACCTCTCAGTGCTGCCATCTGAAGCAATGCTGCCTTCCTTGGACTGGCACACTAGGCCATATCCTTGCAGCAGCATTATCAGAACCTAGAGCAAGAATGGATGATGAGAGTCCTTAATATTAGGCTCCTCTCGAGACCATCTGTCCATCTACCCATCCTAAAGTCCTGAATGGTATACCTCTTACCCTCTGCCCATGCAGAGAATTCCAAGGCTGCCTGAATAACCCTTAATGGTTTTGGGTGCCAATCCCTTCTCCTCAGTAATACCATAAACCTCTGGACACATGCAACCAGCAAAGGCCAAACTTGCTCTAAACCTGCCCTAGTGCAAAAAAACAAAAACTCTTTACATTACCTTTCATAGGCAATGCTTGTGCTGGGGGCCAATTATGACATTATTGCGAGCTGCGCTTCAACTTCCCAAGGTGCCACAGCTCGATTGGCATCAGCATCGGATTGTGATCACTGCTTGGTGTCAGGTCATGAAAATGGTGCTTCTGAAAACAAGATAGCATATTGGCAGTACTATTAGCCAAGCCTAGCACCTGCCAAGCTTTAAACAATGTTAATTCAGAAACACCTCAACACTAAGGCTCTAACCAGTTGCATAACCCTCACATTCTTAGAAGACTGCCTATTAACTAGTATTACTGCTTGGTTGTTGCACCAGAATAAGGCTACCAAATCCCTAAACAACTCTCCCCAGATGTACACCACTACTACAGTAGGGAATAACTCCAAAAATGTCAGGTCCCTCAACACACCTTCCTGCTCTCAGGCCATAGCTGGGCGCACTAGTGATCCGAGAAATAAATTCCAGAACCATGGCATCCTGCTGTATCATACTGGACCTGGAAATCCTGTCCAAGGAGCTGCTGCTGCCTCCAGAAAGAAACCCCATTAAATTATGTTAAGAATGCTAACTTAGTATGCATGTCAGCCTTCACTGAACTGGAGACCCTAATATGGTGGGTTTTCTTTGTACCCTTAGTCATGTCCACCATACACTGAAAAATGCTGTACCTGGTACAATAACCCTACACACAAAATCCAATTCCCTAGAATCACCTGTATTTGCTTTAATATGACTCTATGTCTATCACACAAATCCTGCAACAACTCCGTACATTTCAGCATCTTGTCCATGGGCAACGTGCAGTCCTCAGCCACTGTATCAATTTCTATGCCTAAAAATGTTAACCAGTGAGCTGAGCCTTCAGTCTTCTCTTCAGCCAACAGCACGCCTAATTCTCCAGCTAGCTCATTTAAAACTTCCAAGAGCCTAGCACATTCTCCTGACCCCCACGGGCCCACAAACAGAAAATCATCCAAATAGTGGGTGAACTTGATGGTTCCAGCCTTCTGCAAGAAGGCCCATTCCAACATAGTGCCAATTCCCTCTAAGGCTGCACAGGATATGGAACACCCCATAGGCAGCGCATTATCAAAATGGCCCTGAAACTGAAAAGCCTAGAACTGAAAACCCAAGAATGGATTGGAAACAAGAGAACATAAGAACATAAAAAAGGCCCTGCTGGATCAGACCAAGGCCCATCAAGTCCAGCAGTCTGTTCACACAGTGGCCAACCAGGTGCCTTTAGGAAGCCACAAACAAGACGAGTGCAGCAGCACCATCCTGCCTGTATTCCACCGCACCCAAAATAATAGGCATGCTCCTCTGATACTAGAGAGAATAGGTATGCAGCATGACCAGTATCCATTCTAACTAATAACCATGAAACCCCTCTCCTCCATGAATATGTCCACTCCCCTCTTAAAGCCCTCCAAGAGGAAGGTATTTATATCATACTGCACTAGCATGGCACCTCACCCACATGATTGCACCATATCCACTGCCAAATCAAAGGATGCACATCAGACTGAGAAAGCTCATTTGGGATGCCATTGTTAAGTTACTCTTCCTTGGGAAATGACAGGTGGTGAATAATCCTATATTCCCCCTGTGCTTTCTTAGGAACAACACCTAACGTGGATATCCTTAACGTATTGCACAGCAATGCTGAAAACAGCCCTCCTATCCTCCCATCCTCTTTCTCTTTCAGCATTTTTTTTTGCAACCGTGTGTTCCAATCCCACCACAGACTTTAAAGTTCTTTGCCTTGAAGAAAGAGCCAGAATAAGGAATACTGGTTTTTAAGGCTTGGGTTTGGAAGATTCCAGAACTTCAGGGTATTTTGATTTGCTTGTTGTTGCAGAACAAAATCCCATATGTTGTCAATAAAAAGGAGGGAGGGGGGAAGAAGGTTTGTAGCAGACTGGTTCGTCAGTAGGACTCGAACAGGTATGAAAAAATTCTTTTAAGAAACCTACTTGCCTTCTGTGGTGTTAAAACACTGCACTTCTAGTATAGCTGTTGTTCAGCATATAGCTGTTCAGCATGTATAGCTGACGCTATAGCTGCTGTTCAGCATGCTAGAGAAGGTGTTCTGAATCAGCTTATCTTCAGCAGCTTGTTACCTTGATGCAGTGTAATTCTTTCACAGTACACCAACAGAGTTTGCTGCATGGTGTAATTCTTACAGGCACTCATTCACTGGATGCCCTCAGGGGTTGGGAGGAGGTGTCTCTTCTACTTGTTGCAAAGTGGTAGAAACCTTCACTAAGACAGTCAGTGCCTCCCTTAAACCTGGTAGTGATTTTCATAGCTACAAAAGAAACCTGCACTAAAGTAGGGATGCTCATTAAAAAAAACCTGTGATTTTGTAATCAACTCTTAGTCCTCATCCGTCAGCTTGTTCCTTGCATTAAAACCTGATCTATAGCATATTTGATTTGCAGTTTGAGACAGGTTCACAGTTGTTGGTGTGTATTCATTTTTTATGGTCTACATGCAGATTGTAAACACTGGGGCAGATTTTTTTGTCTTAAAGTGTTGTGTTTGTGCATATAGTTGTGATTATAAGATTCAGAAATTTGAGAAAGAAAACTTCCTTGGGAAAATAGAGGACTAGTGCTGTCTCTTTAATCTCTGTTACTCGGAGTTCTCCAATATTAAACAGAAGATCATTAGAGTGAAACCCCTAGATGAAAGATGGAACAAATCCTAATTGGGATGGAGCTAGAGCTGAGGAATATGCTTCCCCCTACTGAAAATAGAGTTTTAAAGAAGAAAGGCATCTGTCCTGTCATTGACCTTTCTAAAATCAGATCTACCATTCTTTATCTCAAGTGATGCTACATGGAACGACACACAAGCCATGCACACCGCATTACGTAAAAATTCTACTCTCCCACCACCATGCAATTGCTGACTTCCAAATATAACTTTGGGTATGTACTTAGTTCACTTCCTATCTCTGCTCACTCGAAGGGCATCATGCTTTACTGCCAATTTCTGCAGTTGAAGAGGCAAGAACACAATGACTACAGCCATCTTTTAAAAAAACCAACTACACCCAATTCCCAAACAATAACCCATCCATATTACTTCACTGTATTCATGAATCTTTTCAAGCACACAGGACAACTGATATTCCAACTCGTCTTATATTTTCAAATACATCAAAATGCCCACATCCACTTCCTACTACCTTTATGCCTTCAAGCTCTTCCCCTGGACCCCACAATATACTGCCAGCTATACTCCAGCTTTCCCACATCCCATTATGCCTGTTACACAATGGGCGAAAACGCATGGTCACTTTAGCCTCCTTTATTCTGTTTCAGACAGGATTCAGCCAGGATTGAAAGCATGTGTTTTCGCCGAATGTGCGTTCGATCCTGGCTGAATCCTGGTTGAAACAGGGAATAAAGGAGGCTAAAGCAACCATGTGTTTCCCCCCAATAACAGACATATTTACCACTTAATGATTTGTATGAGGGGTGCAGCATTATGCTGTAGCCGATCTACTCTTTAGCACATGCTCATGAATATGACAGATCTCTACAGCCAGTGTGAAAAATATGGGAGGAGAGGAGGAGCCATTACTACTGAAGGTTCTGCTGCATACTTCTGTCATTCATGTGAGTCTAAGCACAGGTAGGTGTGAAGAATTTAAATTCAGAGTGCAATAGAGTAAAACAGGTTTATTTGCTATGAAATCAGGGTTGCATTGCCCAAATGTTTGCTTGACCACTGCCAGCTTGGAAGAAGAAGAGTTGGTTTTTATATCCTGCTTTTCTCTACCGTAAGGAGTGTCAAAGCAGCTTACAATCGCCTTCCCTTCCCCCCTCACAACAGGCACCTTGTGATGTAGGTGGGGCTGAGAGAGTTCTGAGAGAACTGTGACTAGCCCTAGGTCACCCAGCTTTGTGTGGAGGACTGGGGAATCAAACTCGGTTCTCCAGATTAGAGTCCGCCATTCTTAACCACTACACCATGCTGGAGTAATTCGAAACCTTCAACCTTTGCAAGGGTACCTATCTGCCTGAAAATTCTTTTATTTTAAAATATGCACTTTACCATTCCAATTTCTGCTCAGTTGATGTGGACCAAACAATATAGTTGAACCAAGCAAGACTTTTGAATACTATTGGGAAAATGTACACTAATAAGAGGTTTCCATTCCACATACTAATGAAGCCTGAGTTGGGTAGTAAAAACCCCATGGGTTTTTCAAGACGAGACATTTGGAGGTAGTTTGCCATTGCCTGTCTCTGCATCATGCCCCTGGTATTCCTTGTGGGCCGCCCATTGAAATACTAACCGGGGCTGACCCTGTTTAGTTTCTCAGATCTGACAAGATCAGGCTAGCCTGGGGCTATCCAGGTCAGAGTAATACATTCTCTCTGTGTGTGTTAAGTGCTTCCGACTGATGGTGACCCTATGAATCAGTGTCCTCCAAAATGTCCTATCTTTAACAGCCTTGCTCAAGTCATGCAAACTGAGGGCTGTGGCTTCCTTTATAGAGTCAATCTATCTCATGTTGGATAGTGTCAGGCTGCTATCTCGGTTTCGTTATTGCCTCTGTCTCTGTGCTGTATTGTCTGCTCCCCAAGGTCACATACCTAGGCCTGGGAATTCAGCTCCTGGGAAACTGTATTCATGCGTGTAATCTCCCGCCTTTCCTGCCTTATAATATCTCCCAGCTAGTGAGCCTTTCATAGCTGTCATTTTATTCGTTTGCGCTGTATGCCTATTTGATCAGTAAAAGCCATCTGTTTGGACTCTATATGACTTTGTGGTGATTTCTGGTTCTGTGGGCCAAGGGCTGACATTATGACAGCTATCTCCCCCCTTCATCTTCACCGTTCTCCTAGCCAGGCTGGAGCCCAGGGGGGTTCGCCTGCCACTTGGATGGGAGCTGTGCAGCTCTCCAGGTGATCTACTACCCTGGAGCCCTTCTCAGAGGACCCTACTCTGTTACAAGACCTAATCGCTGAACTTTTCCGGACGACCCAAGAGGTTTGCCGCTTGAGGGGACTGGTACAGACGCAGTGGCAATCTCTTACAGGACGTCTCTGGATGTTAACATCGGAAGATACTGATGCTCGTTTAGATCTTCAGGACTTGGATCAATTACTGGACGATGCCCGATTGGCGACTGAGGATTTACAAATATTAACTGGACTTTTGGATAATCTTATTTCTCGGCAAACTCTTTCTACCATGGCGGGAGCCCCGCCGGAGGGTTTTTCCCTGATCCCGGATGCGGCCAGCTGCCAGACTGAGGCCAAGCGAGTCGCTATTAGCACTGCTCTTCTCCTTGTGGAATGTACAAAGGACACCCCGGTAGCCACCTTGGCTCAAGTTTTGACCCCGACGTTTGGAGCCGAGGCGTCCGCACTGGCGGTTCGAGTACAACCTCTGCTGGGCGGGGAACCTGATCCCATACTCTTGCTCCTCGAGACAGAACTTTTACCGCGCATTACGGCAGAGGCTGCCTTAAGACTTGAGAACGCCAAAGTTCTTGCGGATCAGCAAGCTGCCGAAGCGGCTAGGATCGCAAGAGAGAGAGAGGCGGCGGAAGCAGCCAGGGTGGCTGCAGCAAGGATTAGGAATCAGGCGAACGTGGACACGCGCCCCAAGGACTATGTACTGGGACTATCAGGTCTAACTTTTTCCCCGGCGTTTGTCCCGTCGCGTGCGACCCAACGCGCACGTCGTTTGGCTGACCGACGTCGAGACTCAGATGAGTCTGAAGACGAGGATTTATATGGGGATAGCTCTCAATGGGCCACGAGCTTCCGAACCAGTAAGCCTCATCTTACTGGTGGCCCAAGCGAGGAGGTTCACCTTTTACGAGCCCAGAATCGGGAGCTCTCCGACCGTGTTGATCAACTCCAGGAAGTAATGGAACTTATGCTTCAAGAAAACCGGCAATTGCAACAAACCCTGATAGCTCAGACACAGCCCGTTCCGATACCGGGTCAAGGGGTACCCGCACAACCACCCGCTAATGTGCCTGCTCCACCCTTACCTCCTGGAGCTCCTGTTGCTCCTCCGCCCGGACCACCCGTGCAACCACCTCCTAATGTGCCTGCTCCGCCCGTGCCTCCTGGAGCTCCTGTTGCTCCTCCGCCCGGACCACCCGTGCAACCGGGTCAACCCGCGCCCGGCCCTTGGAAGCAGCTCAAATTGAGGACTACGTATGACGGATCTCTCGAGACTTTGCCTTGTTTCTTGCATCAAGTGGACAGTTATATGCGAGAACAAGGTCAATTTTTCCCAACGGAAGATAGCCGGGTGCGGTACGTAGCTTCCCTCCTGACAGGCAAAGCGGCTGACTGGATGGTCCTCCAGTTTGACACCCGCTCTCGTGCGATTCGTTCCCTTAACAACTTCATGACTGCCCTGAGAAGGAGGTTTGAGGACCCCTTCCTGGGGGAAAGAGCCAAAACGGAACTCTTACAATTAAAACAAGGCTCTGCTACAGTTCGGGAATTTGCCGATGAATTTCAGCGACTGGCAAGTAAAATTGTAGGTTGGCCCGAGACCACCCTAATCCATCATTTCAGGGAAGCCTTGCATCCTGACATTCTGAACTGGTCTTACATGCGGGGCGATCCCGATACCCTTGAAGGCTGGATCTTATTAGCCGAGGAAGTGGAAAGCCGCCGCCGCTTTATTTCTCTCGTCCGTCAAAAGCACAAGGAGAAGGGCACCCAAAAGCCTCAACCCAAGGCACCACTGCTAGTCCCACGAAATCCCCCACGTCCGCTCCAGGAACGTGAAGCCCGATTTCAGAGGGGTGCCTGTCTTACATGCGGAGAAATGGGCCACTTTGCAGCCGTTTGCCCACGCCGCCAGGAATTATTTCGTCCCAGCACGACAACCCGCGCCCGAGGTCGTCCACCACGCAGAGGCACCGCGGCCACCCGCAGCGCAGCTCCGGGAAGGTCCACACCCTCTGCACTCCATGCCGGGGACCCAGCCTCCCTACCCGCTTCCAACGACCCCGCCGGGTCTCGGATTACAAGTGCCCCATTGGGGGACAGCTTTCCCTCTTCGGATGAGGACAACCCTTGGATTTCTCCAGCCTTAAACCTGGAATCTCCCCTCGACTTGTCAAAAAACGGCTCCGGTCTGTGGTGAATGGAGCATCTCCACAGACCTCTCAGGATCTTCCTAGCAAACCGAATGCTCCTACCAAAATCAAAGAAGTGGACTCCACCGTCTACGTGGATGCAGTTTTACAACAACTTAACGGAGGTCCACAAATCCCCGTCAAAGCACTAATTGACTCCGGTTGCTGTCGCACTCTCATAAGCGAAGCCACGTTTGCTGCACTCAGAGCCGACTCAGAAGCTTTACCCGCCCCCGTCCAATTCGCTCAAATGGACGGGAGCCAATTCAAGGGGGGTCCAGTTGATCACCGCACCATAGGGGTGGCAATGGGAATTGGTTCCCACTGGGAACAAATAGACTTCACTATAGCCCCTATCCGATTTGAAGTGGTCTTGGGAATTAACTGGATTAAAGGACATAGTCCCAGTATTGATTGGGAAACAAACACTATCTCTTTCGCTAGTTCCACCTGCGACCAGCATCGGCAAAACTTTGCTCTGCCATTTCCGCCCGTTCCAGCATTAACCTCTACTGCCCCAGTACCACCGACTCTACCCGCTGTATACCGGGACTTTGAAGATGTCTTCGACCTTAAGGAATGTGATGCCTTACCCCCCCACCGGGCCTCGGACTGTGCGATTGAAGTAGTAAAGGACTGCACATTAACCAAAAGTAAGATTTACCCTATGAGCGCTTCCGAGCGCACTGTCCTCCGGGACTTTTTGGACAAAAACCTCGCCAGAGGGTTCATTCGCCCTTCGAATGCCCCAAACTCGGCCCCCGCGTTTTTCGTCCGGAAAAAAGAGGGCGACCTTCGCCTGTGCATTGACTTCAGAAAGCTCAATGCGGTTACCCAAACCAACGCCTACCCTATCCCATTAATATCGGATATTTTGGGACAATTACAGGAAGGTCGTGTGTTCTCTAAATTAGACTTGGTGGAAGCCTACTACCGAGTCCGTATCCGCGAAGGAGATGAACACCTCACTGCCTTCTCTAGCTGTTTCGGAATGTATGAATTCCTTGTGATGCCATTCGGATTAAAAGGGGCCCCGGGGGTCTTCATGCAACTCATCAATGAAATCCTACATGACCTTCTATATCGTGGGGTGGTAGTCTACTTAGATGACATTCTCATTTATTCGAAAACAATGGACGAGCATGTGACTCTGGTCAGGGAAGTTCTACAACGCCTGCGTAACCATCAACTGTTCGCTAAACTAGCTAAGTGTGAATTTCACCAAAGCAAACTCACGTTTTTGGGATACATCATCTCCCACCAAGGTCTCCGCATGGACCCCGCCAAAGTCCAAGCCGTCCTCGATTGGACTCCCCCCACCAACCGTAAGCAAGTACAGCAATTTCTGGGATTTGCAAACTTCTATCGGGGATTCATCCCTAACTTCGCCCAAGTGGCTCTACCCATTACGGACCTGCTGAAAACTAAGGGAAAAGTAAGCTCGGCTGCCTTGCCCTCCGCAAAAATCCTATGGACTGAGCAATGCCAAGCCGCCTTTCTGGCCCTCAAACGCCTCTTCACTTCGGAGCCGGTGCTACGGCACCCAGACCCAAATCAAATGTTCATTGTGCAAGTCGATGCTTCCGATGTAGCCATGGGAGGGGCTCTCCTCCAGCAAGGACCGGACGGTCTTCTTCACCCTTGCGCTTACTTTTCAAAAAAATTTGCGCACGCTCAATTAAACTGGCCCATCTGGGAGAAAGAGGCCTCTGCAGTTCATCATGCACTGACTTTGTGGCGGCAATTCTTAGAAGGGTCTAAAGTACCCTTTGAAGTTTGGACCGATCACAAAAATCTAGCTGCCCTCACGGGGTCCTATAAGCTATCGGCGAAACAACAACGGTGGGCGGAATTCTTTGCTCAGTTCCGTTTCACCCTGAAGCACGTCCCTGGGAAGCAGAACGTTCTCGCGGATGCCCTCTCCCGTTTACCACAATATCCGGTAAAACTCGAAAGACCCACCAACTCTCTGTTCACCCCTATGCAACGTGGGGCCCTACCTATGCTGGCGGTGCAGACCCGATCCCAGCATCAGTGCACCTTCCCTGACTCGCAAGCTCCGCCAGTCCAACCGGCTGCCCAGCCGCCACCGCAACAGACTGGAGTTCCCGCCCCTCCTACCCCTCCGACCGCTCAGCCGCCTGCAGTCTGCGCGCCGCCGCACGTAAGCACTAGCCCTATAACTGTTTCTCAGACCTCCATGACCGATAGGGGGGCTCCCTCCAAAATCCCCATTTCCGAATCCTTTTTAACTGTTCTTCGGGACCAGTGCCTTTTAGAACGTTCCGCTCATACCCTACCTCCTGGTGTTTTGGAACAAGGGGGGTCCTGGTACAAAGACTCAAAATTGTATGTACCCAAAACTCTCCGAAAGGACGTTTTACATTTAGCTCATGGAGCCAAAACAGCTGGGCACTTTGGGTTTCTGAAGACCCTTCACTTATTGCGCAGACAATTCTGGTGGGGGGGAATGCGTTCCGACATTGACTCCTTCATCCGCAGCTGTCCCGTTTGTGCCGCTGCGAAACGTTCGCAGGGCAAACCCCCGGGACTGCTACAACCTCTTGAAACACCCAACAGACCTTGGGAAGTGATTGCTATGGACTTCATGACTGATCTCCCTCTCAGTGGGGGTAAAACTGTGTTGTGGGTTGTTACTGATTTGTTTTCTAAGCAAATACATTTGATTCCATACGCAGGGATCCCCTCTGCTCAGAAACTAGCCCGCCTCTTCGTAACGCATATCTTTCGTTTACATTCGTTTCCGCGTAAAATAATTTGTGACCGCGGAAGTGGTTTCGTTTCTAAGTTTTGGAAAGCTTTCCTCAAGTTGGTAGGGGTGGAACAGGGATTGTCTAGTGCATACCATCCTCAAACTGATGGTCAAACTGAACGTGTCAATGCTGTACTTGAATGTTATTTGCGTTGTTATGTTAACTACCACCAGGATAACTGGGTGGAACTGTTGCCTTTAGCAGAATATGCCTACAATAATGCCATGCATCAATCCACAGGTTTTAGCCCGTTTTTTGCTGTGTATGGACAAGATTTCAGTCCCATCGCTCCTCCAGATGATGTAGAGGGGGAGGGGAACCCCGACATTGCCTCCTGGGCACACGCCCTCCGTACCACTTGGCCCTGGCTCGTTAGCAACCTCGACCGGGCCAAACGTAAATACAAAGCGCAAGCTGACAAACATCGCTCCCCCGGGGGTGATCTGCAAGTAGGCGCTTTGGTTTACCTTTCCACCAAAAATCTCCGTTCAACCCAACCGTGCCATAAGCTCAGCGCCAAATTCATTGGCCCTTTCCCCATTACTCGAGTCATAAACCCTGTCACAGTGGAACTGGCTCTCCCCAAATCCTTGAGGCGTGTGCATCCTGTTTTCCACATAAGCCTCCTCAAACCCCATGTTGCTTCTCCACGGTGGCATCCGGACCCACCGCCCGCGCAACCCATCATGGTGGGGGGGGAAGAACACTTCGAAGTCTCCAAGATTCTTGACTCCCGTATTCACCATGGCAATCTGCAATATCTAATTCGTTGGAAACATTTCCCCCCTGCCTATGACGAATGGGTGCGCGCACGGGATGTCTCCGCCCCCGACCTCGTCGACGCCTTTCACATTGCTTACCCGGACAGGCCAGCCCCCTTGCGGACTGGGAGGGGGCCTTGAGGGGAGCAGAATGTCAGGCTGCTATCTCGGTTTCGTTATTGCCTCTGTCTCTGTGCTGTATTGTCTGCTCCCCAAGGTCACATACCTAGGCCTGGGAATTCAGCTCCTGGGAAACTGTATTCATGCGTGTAATCTCCCGCCTTTCCTGCCTTATAATATCTCCCAGCTAGTGAGCCTTTCATAGCTGTCATTTTATTCGTTTGCGCTGTATGCCTATTTGATCAGTAAAAGCCATCTGTTTGGACTCTATATGACTTTGTGGTGATTTCTGGTTCTGTGGGCCAAGGGCTGACAGATAGTCTTCTTTTCCTGCTTCCTTCAAGTTTTCCTAGCATGATTGTCTTTTCAAGTAACTCTTGTCTTCTCATAGTGTGACCAAAGTACGATAGCCTTAGTTTAGTCATTTTAGGCTTGATTTGATCTAGAATCACTTATTTGGTTTTTGGCGGTCCACGGTATAACACTCTCTTCCAACACCACATTTCAAAGGAATCTACTTTCTTCCTGTCAGCTTTCTTCATTGCGTTTTGGCCTACAGGCCTTCATCAGTGGTCAAATAAAAGCTCATATAATGCACACGCAAGTATGAAACAAATATATGACCATAAATAGATAGATAACTTTATGCCAGCCCAGACGTGTATAGGATGTATAATCAATTCCGAATTAGAGATTCCTCTAGGTAGAATACCTATAAGTTGTTCTACCCTGGGCTCTGAAAATGGTTAATATCTGTGGAAGTGTAGAGGCCATGTAGACTCTCGTGAGTAAGAATCACCAGATGAACACGGATGAACCATTGTCAACTTCATATAACTTTATATAACTGAAATGACAACCTAACGAAAGTGAATGTAATAATGAGGGACATAAGAACAGTGCAATGACTATATGCTGTCAAGGTCCAGCCTTGAAGCAAGACTGGGAGAGATATAGGTATCCCCCCACCCCCTGTGTCCTGAGTGTACTGTTGTGGGTCAGGTCCCAACCCAGTCCTTCGTCCTCAGTGCTCCAGTCTTCGCCCCAGGTGGGGACCAGATGCCCTCCTTATCTCAGAGTCTAAGGAACCCTCACGGTAAGTATTCAGGTTCTGTTCTCACTCTGAGGGGGAGGGCATCTGGAAAGACAGGATGCTCAAGAGCTCCAACATCTGTTGGGTGGGATTTTCCAACATCTATGATGTGCTGGAGCACTCTGTGGCTGAGGGCCGCCACAGAGGAATAGGTAATCAGATGGTAGTGCCTCACAAATGTGGCTATGGAAGACCATGTGGCTGCCTTGCAGATTTCCCCCCCCCCCAGATGCGTGCTTGTCGAAGGCCACTGTTGCGGCTGCTCTTATGGAATGTGCTGTGACCCCTTCAGGGACTGGGACACTGCTGGTTCTGTATACTTCCTCAATGCCCCTGCGTGATGTGGGACTGATAGCCGTCTTAGGCAGCCTATTGCTTTGTTGGAGCCAGAGATGGAGGTGAACAGTGTGTCTGTACTTCTGATGTCCTGTGTGCAGTTGAGGTATATATGCAGGGTGCACCTGAGGTCCCTGGGGTGCAGAGGCTGTGGGCAGAAGGATGGAAGATGGATTTCCTACTGCCTGGAATGTGGAGTTCAACTTTGGGATAAAGGTGTCCATGTGAAATACACAAAGGCCTTCCCTTGCCGATAGTGCGCTGAGCTCTTAAACCCTGCGAGCTGAAGTGACTGCTGTGAGGAAGATTGCTTACCTCTCACAAAGGTTCACAGGGAAGCCTGGTTAGGGCCATTCGCACTATATAGTCATAGTCATGTGGAGCCACCAGGTGGGGAACCTGTGAACCACTGGGGGCACTGACTGCATGGCACCCTTGAGGAATGAGACAATGCGGGGGTGTCTCGTGAGCTGATGATACTCAACGACTGGGCGAACCATGACAATGGCTGTGAGTTGTCTGTGTGGCATTGAAGTTTTGGGATTTTGACGTGTCCCATCCTGTAGGAACAGCAATTTCATTGGCGTGGCTTCTGCGCAGTCCCACATGGGTACTGCGCACGCGCAGGCCAGCCGCAGAGAGCTTCTGGAAAGCTCTAGAGCTTCGGCTTGCTCGCGTCCCCCTCCCCTTCCAGGGCTCTTCCCGCCCTTCTGGTCATGTGATAGGAGCGAGCAGCCGTCCCTCCAGTTCTTTCTTCACCGCCGCAGGGTTAGAACGTTTTTTTGGTTAGCTCTCAGTATTTCTTGCGTCGTCACAACTCAGTTATGATGGCCCTTTTCAAGAAATGCTCTTCTTGCGGCTATAAAATGTCGCAACTGGACGAACACGATAAGTGCATCTATTGTTTAGGGGAAACCCATAACGCAGCGTCCTGCAGGCATTGCAGGTCGCTCTCTCACCGTTCCCGCCATGATAGGGAGTTGAAGCTTAAAGCTCATTTATATGAGCAATCTCTCTTTCCTATGCTGGGAACATCTTCTTCTAAGGCTTCCCCTACATCGTCCTCAAAAAAGAAGAAGACGGAGTCTCCCGGTTCTAAAAAATCTAGCGAGCCTGTAGCGTCGACCTCTGGGTCCAAAAAGGTATCCGACAACCCTCCACCCATTGAAGGTGAATCGGCAACCCAGACTTCGTAGGCACCCAAGGAGGATTCCGTCTCGAGGAAGTCAACGTCAAAAAAGAAATCGGCGTCGGACCGCTCGCCCACTCGCAAAGTTGGGTCGGTACCAAGGAGCACCTCCGCTTCCAGAGCAGGTTCGGCACCGAAGAACGGGTCAGCACCGAAGGATGTAGTTACACCCCTTTCCCCTTCGACTTCGCTCAAGGGTGTACCAGTAGCTACACTGCTCCAGGAAGTAGACATCGGTGACCATCACCTATGCTCTCCGAGATTTGGTGAGACCCACCTTTCAACATCTTCCTCTAAGGGATGTCGCAGCCGTGCCCCGTCCAGAGGTAGGGAGTCTAATTCCCCCAAAAGAGAAGGTTCTAATTCCCCCAAAAGGAAGAGATCCCCCCATGAGGAACAGATCTACTTCTCGCCATCGGATCATGATGTTATTGTCATCCCAGACTTCCAATCTGATTCCGAGCTCCGCTCTCGCCACTCGGCAGACTCTCATCGGAGTGATTGTTACCGCGCGCGTCGGTACTGGGACCAGAGGGGGAGCTGCTCCTGCTGCCGCTCACCCCTGCCTAGACAGAGGGACACCCGGCACCGGGATTCACCTCGGCACCGAGACTCGCCCAGTTCGAGAGAACGGCACAGAGATCGCTCTTCGCTGAGGAGCGACAATCGGCACCGACGCTCTCATTCTTCTGGACGCCGAGATGGATGGCGGCACCGAAGCCCGCCTGGATCGCATCAACGCTCGACACCGAGGGGCTGCTCCAGATCCCGGGACCGGGCTGCGCTCCCATCAACATCAAAACCCTCCACATGAAAGGACACTGCCCTTCCGTTGAGGCAGGTTTATCACCGCGATTCTGCTGACTCAGAGGAGGACTCTAGATCATCCCATAAGGGCTCGGAGACATCCTCCTGGCCATCCCCTGAAGATGTTGTGGGCAATCCGTTCCCTGTTTCCCCCTCAGAGGACATCAGGGGTTATAATGAGCAGCTAGCCAGAATGGCTAAGGCTTTGGGGCTTAAGGTAGATCCTACACAATCTAGGGAGGAAGATCCTATAATGGATGTCCTCTATACTCCTGACACCGAACCCGTCACCATCCCTATGGTCAAGGGCATAAGAGGGGTCGCTCTTACTAATTGGGCCAAGCCAGCGACATACCCATTGATCCCCAGAAAGGTGGATAACTTATACCGGGTGCAAGAAGGGGAAATCTCTTGCCTCTACCAACACCCCCAAAGCAGCTCTTTGGTAGCTGATACTCTCCCCGACAGGGGAAAAGCAGGGTCTCACTCCTCTCCCTCCGACAAGGAGGGTAGGAAATTAGATCTACTGGGCCGTAGACTATATTCTGCAGGATCTTTGGGCTTACGGGTAGCCAATCACAGCGCCTTAATGGGGCACTACCAGATGCTATTGTGGGAACACGTCACTGACCTGTTCCCAGAGGTGACCTAGGAAAAGATCAAAGTAGCCAAAGCCATGCAAGCAGAGGGCTACAAGACTAGGTTGCCACCAGTTGTATGAAGCACGGCATGCTGCTGATGCTGCCAGTAAGACCTTGGCATCTAGTATAGCGCTACGCCGTTTCTCCTGGCTTCGCTCCTCTAATTTGCCCCAAGAGGCCAAGAACAGATTGGAAGACATGCCGTTCGACGAACGTGCACTATTCAGTCAGGCCTCTGATGAGTATTTGCATAAATACAAGAAAGATAGAGCTGTCGCAAAGTCATTAGGCATTACGGCTCCTGCATCATCAGGCTCTGCCTTTCGGCCGAGATACAAGCCCAGACAAAATCCCTCCTTTTACAATAGGGGTTACCGGTTTACTCCGTACCAATACTCAAACCAGAATAGGCAGAATTTCCCTACCACTGAGCAGAGACATTTTCCTTCCAAGGCCCGGGGAAAGAGGGGTGACAGATCCCCCCGGAATAGACCCAACCTCAAGAAGGGGACCCAATGACTAACAACCCATGTTTCTGGGCCACTGGCTTTACGTTTTCTAGACAGGTTGTCTGCATTCCATACAGAATGGTGCCTCATTTCTTCAGACAAATGGGTTCTGTCCATAATAAAAAATGGTTATTTCTTGGACTGGCTCGATTGTCCTCCTTCTTCCTATCCGCCTTTGAGGGATACTCAGGCTCCCCAAATACTGAAAGAGGAGGTGGCACAGTTGCTTCATAAAGGGGCTGTCAGTCAGGTCCCAACAGACCAACGAGGGAAGGGATTTTATTCTTCCTCGTGGATAAAAAGGGTGGTGGCAAGAGGCCCATTTTAGACTTAGGGGATTTGAATAAGTTTATCCGAGTTCAATCATTCCGGATGGTGTCGATCCAGGAAGTAGGGACACTGTTATCCCAGGGCATCTTTTTTGCGGTACTGGACTTCAAGGATGCCGTTTTTCACATAGCCATCCATGACTCATGCAGGAAGTTCCTTCGGTTCTCCTGCGAGGGCGCCCATTTTCAGTACAACGTCCTACCTTTTGGACTCGCTACTGCCCCCCGGGTGTTTACAAAGTGCGTGGGGGAGGTGATTGGCCACTTGGCCTTAAAGGGGAATCATTATATTTCCCTATTTAGATGACTGGCTGGTAGTGGGTTCTTCCCCCAACGAGGTCAGAGACAGCATGGACCAGATTCTGCAACTTCTAGACAAGTTGGGACTGATTGTTAATGATACGAAATCTAGGTTGGAGCCCACACAAACCATTGAGTTCATTGGGGCAGTGTTGGACTCCCAACAGGCCAGGGTGTTTCCCCCCATCCAGAGGGTACGGGCAATCCAGTCCATGGTGGAGGCCTTTCAACATACTAGGTTCCAGAGAGTAATCCGGATACAGAAGCTGCTCGGATTGATGGCATCCACCACCGCCATAGTACCCCTGGCACGACTGCAAATGAGACCACTACAATTATGGTTTTTACAGCATTTCAGAACGAATATAGACAGCCAGATGAAGATGCTATTCATCCCCAGGGCAGTGGTCAGGTCCCTGAGTTGGTGGGGAAGGGACTTCAATTTACTGGTGGGGGTCCCTTTTGGGGTACTGTCTCATGATACCCAGTTGTTTACAGATGCCTCCCTAGTGGGGTGGGGGGCACACTGTGGTCAGTTGCACACTAGGGGGAGGTGGTCCCCAGAGGAGACTCAACTTCATATCAACCTGCTAGAACTCAGGGCTATAAGATATGCTCTGATTTCTTTCGCAGGGACGCTACAAGGACAGCGGATTCAAGTTGCCACAGACAACGTGAGGGTGATGTACTACGTAAACAAACGGTGGTATAGGATCGCATCAACTCTGCGAGGAAGCCATCCTCATTTGGGAGTGGGCTGTTCAACATGGCGCCTCTTTAACAGCAATCCATATCGCAGGGCAGTCAAACATAGTTGCCGATGCTCTCAGCAGGGAAGCGGACAGGCAACACGAGTGGTCCTTAGGCGATCGTATTCTGGCACAGATCATAAACTGCTGGGGCGTTCCCTCGGTGGACTTGTTTGCTACAGGGGAGAATGCAAAATGCCCCATCTTTTGTTCAAGGGCAGAGTGGGACCCGTGCTCAGTGGGAGACGCTTTTCAGATCCCTTGGACAAGGGGGCCTGATGTACGCCTTCCCCCCAATCCCGTTGGTTCACAGGGTGGTGGGGAAGATTGTGGCGGAGGAGGCTCAGGTAATCCTGATAGCCCCATTCTGGCCGAAAAGGCCATGGTTCCCAATGCTGTGGAAACTGGCCCAGGGGCGGTTCTGGGAGCTCCCTGTCACCCCGGACATTATTTCAATAGGGAGCGTGTGGCATCACGATCCGGCATCGCTCCATTTGACAGCCTGGCTGACCAGGTAGGGGGGGACATCCCCAGCAAGGTCACAGAGGTACTGGTAGCAGCCAGAAAACCCTCCACTAGATGATCTTACACTAGTAAATGGAGAGAATTTGAGATATGGGCATTGGGCAAGAGACTTAACCCCAGTTCATGCCCGCTACTCCAGGTTCTGGAGTACCTCCTGGCACTTAAGGAGAAGGGATTAGCGAACTCGTCGGTGAAGGTCCACCTGGCAGCCATCTCGGCATTGCATGACGGGGTGGGAACTCGGTCCCTGTTTTCTCACCCCTTGTGCAGGAGGTTTTTGAAAGGTCTCAACAATGTCTTCCCTCCAGTTAGGGCACCCTTACTGCAATGGAATCTTACCAGGGTTCTGTCTCAACTAATGGTCAGGCCTTTTAAAGCGTTAGCTTCCTGTGCCCTGTACTACCTTAGCTACAAGGTGGCGTTTTTAGTGGCCATTACTTCGGCCAAGAGGGTCAGTGATTTATTGGCTTTGCACCATGACTCTTCATTTTGAAGGTACATAGTGATAGGGTGGTCCTCCGTACCAATATAGATTTTCTTCCCAAGGTTGTGTTGAAATTTCACACATCTCAGGACATAGTGCTACCCACCTTTTTCCACGATCCCAGTTCGGACAAAGAAAAATGCCTGCACGCATTGGATGTAAGATGGGCACTTCTGTTTTATTTACATAGAACCAGGCAGTTTTGCAAGGATGATAGCTTGTTTGTTTGCTTTGGCCCAAAGAAGGGCTGCAGAGCTTCAGCTCAGACCATTGCCCGGTGGGTTACCAAGGCCATTTCCATTGCTTATCAAGCGGCAGGTAAGGAGTGCCCTCTCAATTTGAAGGTGCATTCCACTAGGGCTATGGCAGCCTTGGCTGCTTTCCGGGGCTCCGCCAGTTTGTCAGATATTTGTAGGGCTGCAGCTTGGTCCAGCCCGGCCACTTTTGTACGCCATTACTCTATGGATGTTGGTGCCCGCTGTGATTCTGCAGTGGGGGTGGCAGTCTTAAACACAGTTCTGTAGGGAGTTAATAAAAATGGTGTTAGTTTGCAACCTTACTCCCGCCTCCTGTGGTTTGTTAGCATGCTATTCTCCCATGTGGGACTGCACAGAAGCCACACTGATGAAAAACAGTGTTGCTTACCTGTAACTGTTGTTACATCCAGTGGTCTTCTGTGCAGGCACACATCCCTCCCTCCATCCCTGCTGTGGGTTGCTTCCTTACAGGACAATTCCGCGGCGGCGAAGTGGAGAACTGGAGGGACGGCCGCTCGCTCCTCCCCTATCACATGACCAGAAGGGCGGGAAGAGCCCTGGAAGGGGAGGGGGACGCAAGTGAGCTGAAGCTCTAGAGCTTTCCAGAAGATCTTTGCGGCTGGCCTGCTCATGCGCAGTACCCATGTGTGCCTGCACAGAAGACCACTAGATGAACAACAGTTACAGGTAAGCAACACTGTTTATCCCAGTGATGGTAGGATGCAGAGGGTCCACCTGTTTCCACATGTACCAGCGTACAAAAGCCTTCGTAGATGTGCCCAGTGGATTATCTGCAACACTCTAGGATGGTGTTAACAACTGCCAGGTTGTACCCTGGTTCTAGGAACCCGCGCCCTTTCAGGAGCAAAATGGTCAAATTCAGCCAACCTTGGTCTGGATATGAGAGTGGCCCCTGTTGGAGCACGTCCTGCAATGGGAATTTTCCACGCATCTTGGATCGACAAATCCCTAAGGGTTGAGTGCCATGGTCTGCGGGCCCAGCCAAGTGCCATGAAGATAACAGTGGCCCTCTCCGGATGAACCTTCCTCAAAACCCTCGGGATTATTGGAAGTGGCAGGAAGGTGTAGAGCCATCCCTTTGGCCTCAGCGACATCAAGGCATTGACCCGTTCCGCCTGGTGCTGAGCGTACCCCTCGTGAAGAAGCCGGGTGTCTGATGGGTGACCGGGTGGGGGGGGCAAAGAGGTCTACTACTGGTGTCCTGTACCGCTCTGTGATCAGTCCAAGTGCTCCCCAGTGTAGGGCCCATTCCCTTTCATCGATTCTCTGGCGACTGAGTCAGTCATCTTGGACGTTAAGGTCTCCCTAGATATGCTCTGCCCAGAGCTTTTCTGCCCAGAAGAGAATCCCTTCAGCTTCCTTGTGGGGAGTCATGGACCTGGAGCTGCCTTGCTTGTTCAGGTGCACTTTGGCCGAGTTGTTGTTCATCCGGATCAGGATGTGTTGGCCCTGGATGATGTGGCAAAAGGCAGTCAGGGCCCTGTAGATGGGCCTCAGTTCTAGTCAATTGATGTGCATCAGTCGTTCTGTCGGAGTCCATACTCCCTGGGTCAATTGTTGGTTGATGGTGGGGGCCCCACCCATCCAGAATGGAGATCTGTATGGTGTGGATGTGGATGTAGGGTTGTCCTTTGCTGAGATTTGAGGACTTGGACCACCAAAGGAGGCTTTGTTTCATTTCTGTTGTGACAGTAAGCCAAGGGTTCCCTTTCTGTAAGATCTGGCTCTGGTAAGGCTTGAGGAACATTGCAGCGGTCATGCGTGTAGTCGGGCCCACAGGACTGCTCCTAAGCATGCTATCATTATGCCCTGAAGCTGGGCAAAGATGACGGCTCTGATTACTTGCCTGGCAAGGTGCGAAATGTTGGCGATCTCCCTGGGAAGGGTGAGGGTGTTGTGTCTGTTGTCTATGAGTACACCAGGTGCAGGATTTGCTGCATAGAAGAGTACTCTTGGTGCCATTGAGGAGGTATCCGTGTTGCTCCGCTTGTTGCTCCACTAGGAGTGTGACTGATGGCCGTTTCTGCAGTGGGGGTGCAGACCAGGATGTCATCCGTATACAAATTAATGTGGATGCTCTCCTTCCTGAGAAGTGTGACCAATGGGATGAGCACTTTGGAGAATACCCTTGGAACTGAGGATAGACCGAACAGTAGGGCCCTGAATTGGAATATGTCACGTAGGCAAAGTGCAGGAAGCGTCATTGCACAGTGTGAATGGGGGTGTTCAGGTACTCCCTCGTCAGGTCAATTGATGACCTGAAGGTTCTTGGCAGAGGGCTTCCACGATGGACCACAGTGTCTCCATGCGAAAGTGTTTTGACCATATAAACATGTTGACGAACCTGAGGTCCAAGAAGGCATGCCAGTCTCCGTTCTTTTCGGGAACGGTGAAAAGGATATAGACTCCAGAGGATCTCTCTTCCGAAGGTACTGGCTTGACAGCCCCAATGTTTTGTAGATGGTTGATTACCGCCAAGGTTCTCCAATGTTGTTCTGGTTTGTTTGATGTGGGATGAACTGGTCGGAGGGGTCCTGCAGGAACTCCATTCGGTGGCTCACCTAAATTAGTTGTCAAACCCCCGGTCTGGCTCTGCGTCATTGTTGCTTTGGCTTGGAGAAGCGGTCTGTCTAGTCATATCTCTGGTTGGGTACTGGTGTATTTTGGTGAATCAGTTTGAAGGAGCCCCTTCCGCTTGGCCAGGCCTGACTTCGAGGTTCTTGTCGTAAGATGGTAAGGCATGAAAGTATCGAAAGGACAACTATGATGAGGAGGACAAGCCCCTTCTGTCCTTTCTGAGGCTGCGTGGCATAGCCTTCTTTTGTCCCTGGTTTCCACCAGGATTGTTTCCAGTTTGCCTCCGAAGAGGCATCCACCTTGGGATGGGTAGGCCAGAAATATTGCTTAAAATTTTTTTTAAATAATTTTTATAATTAGGGTACAGAAAAAAAGATAGGGAAAGAAAAGGGGGATGATAATAGACTTTGTTTCTGTGTTTGTAATGGCCTTCCTTCCCTTCTTAAGAGTCGTGGGAAAACTTAAGTTTCCCATGATCGATTGTAACCCTGCAATTAACCATGGGAAAATTAGTCTCTTGAGGGAGGAAGCAGACGGCGGCCATTGCTTCCAAGTCTAAAATGTAACTATTTTTAACATTCTCCCAGGGAGGCATTTTTCGAGGTAGAGCCCCCAAATTCACAGCGTAGCTTGAAGGGACTCTCTTTGCACGACCAACCAAGTTTGGTGATGATTGGGTCAGAGGGTCTAATTTTATGAGGTCTAGAAGGGGTTGCCCCCCTCCTCCATTGAGAATCACTGCAAAGTTTTGCAATGGCTGTCAATGGAGGAATGGGGGCAGCCCCAGACCTTCAAACTATGCTGTGAAGTTTGCAGTGATTCTCTATGGAGGGAGGCGACCCATTCCGAACCCCATAAAATTGGACCCTCTGACCCAGTCTTCACCAAAGTTTGGGTGTCGTGCAAGGAGAGTCCCTTCAAGCTAAGCTGTGAATTTGGGGACTCTACCTTGAAAAATGCCCCACAGGACCAAATTATTCGGCTTTTTCTGGAATTGCCTATTCAGATTCACAAGCCTAATAGTAAGTATGCATTCAGGCTGCTCTGCTGTGGCTTGTAGAAGCTAATATGGCCACTTTCAACCTCATGGCATACATTAAATGCATGATCTATCTGGATAGTCTTTGATGACAGGAACCTGGGAGTTCTTTCCCTGCTGCTCACCTAACAAGTTTCATGTTGTGCTCATTATTAAAACATGGTGAACAAACTTTCCATTGAGAAAACTTTTTAAATTTTCCATATGGGTATTTTGGAAATTGGTGTTAAATTTCTAGTTGTCATGGTTCTCTCTAGCATATGTTACATCAACACTGTTGCTGTTGGCTATGTTGACAAACTATGAGGACACCATGGGTAACAGAGAGTATTGGTTGCTAACTGTCTATCTAGGAGGCACACATTCTCTTTACTGTGCTCCATCCTGCTGCATTGGGGGACAAAGGTGTCTTGAAGTACTTGGGTGCAATTCTGCACAGACCCAGAATACTGGCATCACATAAAATATACATCTTTACCTTTATGCACCCCTTGCCTGGGCAGGATCATGCTGAATTTATTTCAGAATTGCTTACATTTTAAATTTATTAAAAACCTGATTCCCAGTAATAGGCTAAAAATGAAATTCTGCTTTTCATTCTCAAATATGTAATTAGGTTAAATAACTGTGAGCATCATGTAATTCAGAGATCTGTCCTCTACCACCAGCTTGTTTGATTGCCCCTTTCTTACTACTTTAGTTATTAATTTAGAGCTTGACTGAATAACTTCATAGTTCTAGTACTGCTAGACTTGTTTAAACCTTATTTTCAAGTCTCATACTAATAAAGGTATGAAGCTCTTTAGTTTCCATTTTAATTGCAGAATTCTTTAGTTATGGTATTGATACCCAAATTGGGGTCCAGGTTCGTTTCCTGGTGCTGTTTTTAGACCAATTACAACACACACAGTGGAAGAAAAGTAAAGTTTATTCGTGGTCACAAACAGAGTGATGCAAGGGAGTCATCTCCAAAACGTGTGTAAGGAAACAATAGATGTGCATTACAGTTTATACCTACATCAATTTGTCATTTCCTTGGTGTGACAAGACTTAATGTAACACATTGCATCTCATTTCCAACACCTTTCCATCCATAGTGTCAGGCTGTTATCTCGGTTTAGCTGTTTCCTTTCGTTCCTTTGCTGAACCGTCCAGACTTCAAGGACGGCTCCACATACCAAAGCCTGGGAACGCACTCCTGGGAAATAGTGCTCTGTTTATGCTTTGTAATCTCCCGCCGTTTCTATGCCTTATATTTCCAACTAACGAGCAAGACAACTCATAGCTGTCATCTTATCCTCAATGCACTGTATTGCCTATTTGACCAGTAAAAGCCATCTGCTTGGAATCTGATTGTCTCTGTGGTGATTTCTGGTTCTATGGGTCAAGAGCTCACATTATGACAGCTATGACCTTCATCACCCTTTTCATCAGTCAGGCTGGAGCCCAGGAGGGTTCGCCTGCCACTCGGATGGGAGCTAAGACAAAGCTGTCCGAGTGAGTTTACCGTGACTGGAGCCCCGTGTGGCTTGCCTGCCGCTCGGATGGGAGCTACGACAGAGCTCTCCGAGTGAGCCCGGTGTGGTTCACCCCGGTCCCGGTGGATCTGTTCCCCGGAGCTGGAGCCCTGGAAGGGTTTCCTCCTTGATACCTTCCTTTGAGGACGCCCTAGACAACGTTCATCGGGCAGAAGTGGAACGTAGCCGCCTGACTGGACTTGTACGGGCGCAGCGTGGAGGCCAGCGCCCGCCACGACCTCCTAGTGTCAGATTGTCTAGTGGAGGATGCTCAACTGGCCCGGTTGTGCGGAGCCGGGTTAAAAGCACTGGCAAAACGGATGGTTGCGCTCCTCCACGGAATGACCTCGACCACCGCTTCAATGGCCGGGATTGCTAAGCTGTCAACCCCCGTCTTTGGCGTCAACGCAGCGACCTTAGCGGTTCAGGTCCAGCCGCAACTGGATCTTCCGGATCAAGCCGGCTCTATTTCGGCATGGGAGCAGGAAGCTCTGCCACTAGTGACCACGACCCTGACCACCAAACTTGAAACGGATCAAGTTTTAGCGGATCATAAGGGGACCAAAGAGGACTTGCACTATGAGGAAACTCTCTGGACTGCAAACCTCCGAATCAGCCAACCCCGTCGCTTAGGTGATGCGGGCAAGGAAATGTTTTTGCTCCGACAGCACAATCGGGAACACATAGACCGGGTGGCCCACTTGCAGGGTCAAATGCACGTTTTGCTTCACGACAACGACTGCTTGCAGCAGATACAAGCCGACCCGGATGGCTCGGCCCCAGCTCCACAACCAGGGTCTCCTGATCAGGCTCAACCGCAGCAACCTGCGGCACCTCTGGGCGGAACGCCCATGTTGCCAGTAACTCTAGCAGTGCCTGTGGCGCCAGGAGACCCCAGAGCTCCCGTCCTGCCACCGCCAGGAAGTCCAGGGGCCCCGTTGCTTGGATCTACACCAGCACCCGTACTACCTCCAGTTCCATGGAGACCACCCAAACTGAAGATCTCTTTTGCCGGCTCGGCAGAGATACTACCTTGTCGGCGACCCAAGGTGAGGGGAGACCAAAAGCCTCCCCCCGAAGCCTCCGTTCCCTGCCCGCAGAGATCAGCACGGCCCCCTCGAGATCGCAAATCCCGATTCCAAAGGGGAGCTTGCCTCGTTTGCGGCGCGATGAACCACTTTGTTTCAGCATGTCCTCAACGCCTGGAACTCCCTCGACCGAATGCATTGCCCCGAGCTCGGGGACGACCTCAACGCAGAGGCACTGCGGCCACCCGCAGTACAGCACCGGGACGGCCCACACGCTCTGCACTTCCTACTTCTGCAGACCCCTCCGGGTCCTGGATTACAAGTGTCCCAGTGGGGGACAATTCTTCGTCTTCGGACAGGGATCCTCCCTGGGATACCCTAGCGTTAACCCTGGACTCGCTTCCTGATCTCTCACAAAACCGGGGAAGGTCTCAACGCGGAGGCGCCGCGGCCGCCCGCAGTACAACGCCAGGTCGGTTCACACCCTCTGCACTTCAGTTCAGAGACTCTCCCGATCTTCCTGTTTCTACAGACCCCTCCGGGTCTCGGATTACAAGTGCCCCAGTGGGGGACAATTCTCCATCTTCGGACGGGGATCATCTCCAGGATACCCCAGTGCTAAACCTGGACTCGCCTCTTGACCTGTCTAATAACCGGTCACAGTCTGCGGTGAATGGAACGTCCCCGCAGACCCCCGCAGTTTCTCCTGCAAAACCTACAAAACCGACGAAGGTGAAAGAAGTAGAACATACGGTGTATGTGGACGCAGTGTTGCAACACTATAAAGGGGGTCCCCAACTGCCTGTCAAGGCACTTATTGACTCCGGTTGCGCTCGCACTCTCATCAATGAGGCCACATTTGCAGCACTCAAAGTCAAGTCCGAGGCTTTACCAGCCCCCGTCCATTTTGCCCAAATGGATGGGAGCCATTTCAAAGGGGGCCCAGTTGATCATCGCACTATAGGGGTGGCGATTGGAATTGGCTCCCACTGGGAGCAAATAGACTTTACCATAGCCCCTATCCGATTTGAAGTGGTCCTGGGAATTAACTGGAGTAAAGGTCATAGTCCCAGTATAGACTGGGAGACGAACACGATCTCCTTTGCCAACCCCAAATGCGACCAGCACCGACAGCAAGTTGCGGTGCTGTCTCCACCCGCTTTGGCATTAATCTCCGAAGTCCCATCACCGCCATCCCTCCCTGATATATACCAGGACTTTGCGGATGTCTTTAACATTAAAGAATGTGATGCCTTACCCCCCCACCGGGCTACTGACTGTGCAATTGAAGTGGTGAAGGACTGCACATTAACCAAGAGTAAAATTTACCCAATGAGCACTTCCGAGCGCACTGTACTACGGGACTTTTTGGACAAAAACCTTGCCAGAGGGTTCATTCGCCCATCGAATGCTCCCAACTCAGCCCCCGCGTTTTTCGTCCGAAAAAAGGAGGGCGACCTACGCCTCTGCATTGACTTTCGAAAACTCAATGCAGTTACTCAAGCCAACGCCTATCCTATACCGCTAATTTCAGATATTTTGGGACAACTGCAAGAGGGACTTTCTCCAAATTGGACCTAGTAGAAGCCTACTACCGCGTCCGTATCCGCGAGGGGGACGAACACCTCACTGCCTTCTCTAGCTGTTTTGGAATGTTTGAATTCCTTGTGATGCCCTTCGGGTTAAAAGGGGCCCCGGGGGTTTTCATGCAACTCATCAACGAAATCCTCCATGATTTACTGTACCGCGGGGTGGTAGTTTATTTGGATGACATTCTTATTTATTCAAAAACCATGGACGAACACGTCACTTTGGTCCGAGAAGTTCTACACCGCCTACGCAATCGCCAACTCTTTGCAAAGCTGGCTAAATGTGAATTTCACCAGAGCAAAATAACTTTCTTGGGATATATTATCTCCCATCATGGCCTTAGCATGGACCCGGCCAAGGTCCAATCCGTCCTCGATTGGACTCCTCCCTCCAACCGCAAGCAAGTACAACAGTTTCTGGGCTTTGCTAATTTCTACCGCGAATTTATCCCTAACTTCGCCCAAATAGCGCTGCCCATCACCGACCTTCTGAAAACCAAGGGTAAAGAAAGCTCTGCTACATTACCCTCCGCTAAGTACTGTGGACTGATCAATACCAGACCGCCTTTGTAGCCCTCAAACGCCTTTTCACATCAGAACCTGTGCTACGGCACCCAGACCCAAATCGAATGTTCATTGTACAAGTCGATGCCTCCGACGTAGCTATGGGAGGGGCCCTACTCCAAAGAGGACCAGATGGTCTCCTTCACCCCTGCGCTTACTTCTCAAAGAAATTTGCACACTCCCAATTGAACTGGCCTATTTGGGAGAAAGAAGCCTCAGCTGTTCACCATGCACTTACTCTATGGCGACAATTCCTGGAAGGGTCTAAAGTCCCCTTCGAAGTTTGGACCGATCACAAGAATCTAGCCACCCTCACAGGAACCCATAAGTTATCCGCAAAACAACAGCGTTGGGCGGAATTCTTTGCTCAGTTTCGTTTTGTCCTGAAGCATGTCCCAGGAAAACAAAACGTCCTCGCAGATGCTCTCTCCCGGTTGCCTCAATACCCGGCGAAACTCGATCGGCCAACAAACTCTTTATTTACGCCCGCGCAAAGAGAAGCCCTGCCCGTACTGGCTGTACAAACCCGATCCCAGACGCTGCCCCAGCGAAAGCACACAGTAACCGGCGTGCAAACTCCTCCAGTCCTACTGACTGCCCAGCTGCCCCCGCAACGAAAACCCACGATGACCGGCGCTCCAGCTCCTCCAACCCAACCGGCCACCCAACCGCCTGCAGTCTGCGCACCACCGCACGTAAGCGCTTCCCCCTCGTCAACCCCCATAACTGCTCCTACTGCCGCTGTAAACAAGGGGGGGTCCCCGTCTCCGAATCTTTCTTAAATTCCCTTCGGGAACAATGCCTTATGGAACGCTCTAATCAAATCCTGCCTCCTGGTGTAATCGAACAAGGAGGCTCTTGGTACAAAGACTCGAAATTGTATGTGCCCAAAGCTCTCCGAAAAGACGTCTTACACTTGGCTCATGGAGTAAAGACAGCTGGACACTTTGGGTTCCTAAAGATCCTTCACCTGTTGCGCAGACAATTTTGGTGGGGGGGAATGCGTTCTGACATTGACTCTTTTATTCGCAGCTGTCCTATTTGCGCCACAGTCAAACGATCTCAAGGCAAGCCCCCAGGACTACTGCAACCACTTGAAATACCCTCCAAACCCTGGGAAGTGATTGCTATGGATTTTATGACGGATCTCCCTCTCAGTGGGGGAAAAACTGTATTATGGGTTATCACTGACTTATTTTCTAAGCAAATACATTTGGTTCCATGTGCGGGGATCCCCTCCGCTCAGAAGTTGGCCCGCCTCTTCGTGTCACATGTCTTTAGACTACATTCGTTTCCGCGCAAGATAATCTGCGACCGCGGAAGTAGTTTCGTTGCTAAGTTTTGGAAAGCTTTTCTCAAATTGGTGGGGGTGGAGCAGGGGTTGTCTAGTGCACACCATCCCCAAACGGATGGTCAAACCGAACATGTTAATGCTGTACTTGAATGTTATTTGCGCTGTTATGTCAACTACCACCAAGATGACTGGGTAGAACTGTTGCCTTTTGCGGAATATGCTTACAATAATGCTGTACATCAGTCCACAGGTTTCAGCCAGTTCTATGCGGTGTATGGACAGGACTTCGGTCCTATCACCCCAATAGAAGGTTTGGAGGGGGAGGGGGATGCCGACATTGCCTCTTGGGCACACACCCTCCGTACCACATGGCCCTGGCTGGTTAGCAACCTTGACCGAGCCAAGCGCAAATACAAGGCGCAGGCTGACAAGCATCTTTCCCCCGGTGGGGACCTGCAAGTGGGTAACCTGGTATACCTTTCCACCAAGAACCTGCGTTCCACCCGTCCGTGCCATAAGCTCAATGCTAAGTACATTGGCCCATTTCCCATCATTCGCATCATAAATCCTGTCACGGTGGAACTGTCTCTCCCCAAAGCCCTGAGGCGTGTGCACCCCGTTTTCCATATCAGCCTTCTAAAGCCCCATTTTGCTTCCCCGCAATGGCACCCGGAGCCGCCTCCTGAACAGCCCATAATGGTGGGGGGGGGAAGAACATTTCGAAGTCTCCAAAATCCTGGATTCCCACATACACCATGGGGCCTTGCAATACCTGATCCGCTGGAAGCACTTCTCCCCTGCCTATGACGAATGGGTTCGCGCACGGGATGTCTCCGCCCCCGAACTCGTCAACGCCTTTCACAATACCTACCCAGACAGACCAGCCCCCTTGCCGGATGGGAGGGGGCCTTAAGGGGAGCAGGATGTCAGGCTGTTATCTCGGTTTAGCTGTTTCCTTTCGTTCCTTTGCTGAACCGTCCAGACTTCAAGGACGGCTCCACATACCAAAGCCTGGGAACGCCACTCCTGGGAAATAGTGCTCTGTTTATGCTTTGTAATCTCCCGCCGTTTCTATGCCTTATATTTCCAACTAACGAGCAAGGCAACTCATAGCTGTCATCTTATCCTCAATGTACTGTATTGCCTATTTGACCAGTAAAAGCCATCTGCTTGGAATCTGATTGTCTCTGTGGTGATTTCTGGTTCTATGGGTCAAGAGCTCACCCATAGTTGGTCATCAGTTCCGCTCGTTTACTTGATCTCCAACACCTGTGTCTTTTCAATTTTGTTATTCCCTTTGAAGTACCCATTACAGTAACTGGTACTCATTTCTTCTTGGCCCCTCAGCTACCTCATCCTACTCTTTTCCTTTCTGTTCACACAAAGATTCCTCTTTCCTAGCCCGAATATAGTTCTTGGCAGTCACTAACCAATTCTAACATACTGTAATAAAGCATACCATGCATGCACACAGCATTGATGTTTATAATAATTCCTACCATTTTACTACATAATCAGTATAATCAAGAAAATGAAGAATTGACGTCATTTGGTTTCAAAAGAACAATGGCTATTAATCAAACAGGTTAACAGTAATGCAGTTCAGTGGATTTATTTGAAATTTTGTGTACGTTGCATTTGATAAATTTATTTGATTTATTTAAAATAAATCAAGACCAGAAGTTTAATTATAAAATCAAAACAAGAGGCATAAAGAGCTATATATTTGTGACATGACTTTTTTAAAAAAAATAGCACTAATCAGACATTTATCTACGCTCTCAGTTTCCATACATAATAAAACCAGTTATTGTTCTCTTTGTAGAAAGAGATTAATGGATAGTATGTACAAATAAGTGGAAATAAGTACTGAATACAGAGGTGACAAAGAAGAAAAGACCACTTTAATGTTAATTAAAATTTCTAGAAAATCTATTTTCTACATGAATTAAAGGGACACTTGGTGTCTTTATCAATAATGTAGGTAAGTGTTTGCTTTACCAGCAGCTGACTTAATGACTTTTTTCTCTCTCACACACACAGTTTTAACACAGTGATATGAAACGACTCTGCACTTTCTAAGCAAAACTAAACTGCTGTTATAATTAGAGTTGTGAATGCCGGGGTGGGAGGGGAGAGAAAACATTTAGGAGAAAAAGTGTTGTTTTCAGTTGTTGTTTTTTCCTGAGGCCTTTTCCTGGTTTTTTTTGTGGAAAAATTGGAAATTTTGGGAAGTCCTAAAAAACCCTCCTATGAAATATTTTCTCCTTTAAAATGAGTGAAATGTTTTAAAAGACAAACTAAGCGTGCTGTAGATATATACAACTCTTAGATCTGCATGAAGGGAGCATGCAGGGCTTTCATTGCTTCTCAGCAGTTGCATGCCTTCTGTTGTCCTTTTGACCAGATGTGCTTGACCTTTTCACCTCTCCCTCATACCACCGTAACACATTTACCGACAGACTGGGTAAGAAGGATCTTAATTGCCTACCTTGCAGGGGGGAGAAAAAGATCAGAAGGAGGTAGGGCACAAACTGAGAAGTTAGCTGTCTTTAACCAGATAGCAAAAATTAAGGTACATGTGCTAAGACAGTATGGGGTGCATCAGCTTGTAGTTTTCTTTCAAGTATTGGGTATATTAACCAATGTGCTTGTACAAAACTGAGGCATTGATAACTTTTAAATTGCAGAAACATGTTTGCTGTTGCAATGTTATATGCTAAGTAAGTTGTAAATGATGTTTTATGTTAAAGCAGTAAAATTAGTTTAGGTTTTATAGGACAGTAATATTGCATATATTTCAGTTTTTCCCAAAATTCCCAGGGTTTTTTCCGGGGTGGTGGGGGGAATGATTTTTTTCCATGGCATCAAAATTTCTGAAAATTTTACATCTCTAGTTATAATTTTTTTAATTAATGAGAATGAGTAAGTTATGTTTAATTTCCTTTAGCAAAAAGTTTTCTAACATAAAAATGATCATAGGACTTGCATTTTGAGAGACTAGAAATGTTAAATGGAAAATACTCCAATTACATTGTATAACCATATATGAACAAATGTTTTCAGCCTCTTTTTTCATGTAGGTCAAAACATATTGACAACAGAATTCTGAATTCTGAATTTTCAAAAATGCATCTGTAACTTGTAATAATGGTGAAAAATGCCACCCTTGGCTAGGTGAATCTAGATTCTTTTGCTTGTTGATGTACATTCACTATGCTGATTGAAGGAAGATAGTTTAATGATTTTGTGTTTTGCTGTTTTCATTGTGGTTTGTTGTGCTCAAAAATAGAAGTGGAAGATTGGAAAGATTTTTTCACCTGTAATCAACAAGTGTTATAGCAGTTGCATTTGGAAGATAAGCATAAAAAAACTACTGAAGGCAAGCATCAGAAAAATCAATATCCTGTCACTATCATGCTACTGTGGACCATGAATGAAACATTAGACTTTTTTCATATAACCATAGAGGGACTCAAAGTAGTGTCCCTGTAGATTCTTATTAGTTCGCCATCCATTCAGTGGAGAAGCAGCTAACAGACCAAAGTTTTATCTTAGCAGATCAAAGCTGGTGACATACTTCATGGAAGGTACCATCAGTTTATCTAATTCTCACCATGGCCAAATCTGTGGATACTTAAATCCAGAGATAGAGGCCATTGACAGACCAGATAAATCTTTCTTCAAACCTGGAGAAAGCTCCAGATTTGCAGAAAAATCTGAAATCTTTAAAAAAAAAATCAAGGTTAATTCCCCCCATTAATAGATGCATCACCTAAAGCTTTAAGAAATGAATACCCTCAGTGGCCATTGCTAGGTAACCACAATTGTCAGCCTTCCAGCTTTGGTTTCTGTCACCAAAAGGCAGGCAGAGGGGGCTCTTTCCAGGGCTGTTTTGGCCTTTGAGGGAAGACTCACCAGGGCCACCAGCAACCACCAGGCGACTTTATACCATGTGACTTCCATGACTCACCCAGGCCTGGCTGCTCACTACTGTTCAACAGCAACCACATCACAAAGCCAGTGTGGTAGAGTAGTTAGAGTTTCAAACATAGATCGGGGAGACCCAGGTTTGAATTTCCATTTTGCTATGGAAACTCACTGTGTGATCTTAGGCTAGTCACACACTCTCAGCGTAACCTACTGCACAGGGTTGTTGTGAAGATAAAATGGAGGAGAATGATGTAAGATGCTTTGGGTCTCCATTAGGCGTGTGCATATCAATAAACCCAAACCAAAAATACACCCGAAATTAGCTATTTCAGTAAATTTCCAGTTCAGGTTTACCGAAAGCACAAACCTAGGAAGAAAGCTGAAGACGAATAGGAAATACTGGAAAAAGTCGAATAATTACTCGGCTTTTTCTGGGCCCTGGGTGTGTGTTCATTTTTGGAGATAAAGCCCCCAAATTCACAGCATAGCTTGAAGGGACTGTTCTTGCACAAACCCCAAGTTTTGGTGAAGATTGGGTCAGGGGGTCCGGTTTTATGGGGTTCAGAAGGGGTTGCCTCCCCCTCCTCCATTGAGAATCATTGCAAAGTTTTGCATTGGTTGTCAATGGAGGACTGGGGGCAGCCCCGGACCTTCAAGCTACGCTGTGAATTTGGGGGCTCTACCTCCAAAAATGCCGCCCCTGGAGAATTTTAAATACACTGACCTTTTTAGACTTGTATTGTCAGAAATGGCTGCCAGTCTGCTTCCTCCCTCCCTCATGGTCGAGTGCAAGGTTGCTGTTAATTATGGGCGATTTGAGTTTTCCCACACTTGTAATGGCCGCTTCCTTCCTTCCTTAAGAACCAAGTACTGGGCCCAGCCAGTGGCCAGCACTGCACAAATGGGTCCGACAACCAACATAAAATCAATAGAATCATAGAGTTGGAAGGGACCACCAGGGTCATCTAGTCCAGCCTCCTGCACAATGCAGGAAATTCACAACTACCTCCCCCCACCCCCCCAGTGACCCCTACTCCATGCCCAGAAGATGGCCAAGATGCCCTCCTTCTCATGATCTGCCTAAGTTCATAGAATCAGCATTGCTGACAGATGGCCATCTAGTGTCTGCTTAAAAACCTCCAGGGTAGGAGAGCTTACCACCTCCCTAGGAAGCCTCCCAAGGAAGCCTGAGGAACTCCTCTAACTGTTAGAAAATTCTTCCTAATGTCTAGACAGAAACTCTTTTGATTTAATTCCAACCCGTAGGTTCTGGTCCGACCTTCTGGAGCAACAGAAAACAACTCAGCACCATCCTCCACATGACAGCCATTCAAGTACTTGAAGATGGTTATCATATCACCTCTCAGCCTTCTCCTCTTCAGACTAAATATACTCAGCTCCTTCAACCTTTCCTCTTAGGACTTGGTCTCCAGACCCCTCACCGTCTTTGTTGCCCTCCTCTGGACACGTTCCAGTTTGTCTACATCCTTCTTAAATTGGGGTTCCCAAAACTGAACACAGTACTATAGGTGAGGTCTAACCATAGCAGAATAAAGTGATACCATCACTTTGCGTGATCTGGACACTATACCTCTGCTGATCCAAGCACAAGATCACATTTGCCTTTTTAAGCTACTGCATCACACTGCTGACTCATGTTCAGTGTTTGGTCTATTAAGACCCCAAGATCCTTTTCGCACACACTACTGCTAAGACAAGTTTCCCCCATCCTATAATTATACATTTGATTTCTCCTACCTAAATGCAGAACTTTACATTTATCTTTTTTGAAGTGCATTTTATTAGTTTTATCCCAATTCTCCAGCCTGTCAAGATCATCCTGTATCCTGGCTCTGTCTTCTGCCATATTTGCTACTCCTCCCAATTCAGTATCCTGCAAATTTAATAAGCATCCCCTCCATTCCTTCATCCAAATCATTTATAAAGATGTTGAACAACACAGGGCCCAGCACAGATCCCTGAGGCACTCCACTAGTCACTTCTCTCCAAGTGGATGAGGAACCATTAACAAGCACTCTGAGGTTCTCCAGCAAACCTCGGCAATCCCAAAAAGTCACTCGTTCAGACAGGCAGGTCTAAAGCATGTAAACATTTATTCAAGAGCCGCAGGTACAGCATAAGCAATCCACAGGTTCAAAGCTGCTAATGACCATCCATTCTACAAAGTATAACTTTAAGCACAAAGCAACCCCAGGTGCAAGATCAAGCAGGCCTGGGAATTGGGAGATAACAGTGCCTGGTGGGAAGCAGGGAGTGAGCAAGCCAAAATACTGAAGTTGCCTGCTTACGACTCAAGGTCAGAGCAGGGGGTGGGGAAGGCAGGGAGCGGGGATAGTTTGAACAGCTCAGGGAAACAAAACCGAAAGATGCTCTTGAACAGAAATGGGCCTAACTCATGTCAAGAGCCTGCCTGGACCGCATGACTCCTGACACACTCTTTGGATGCGATCTGTCAAGCAATTATAGATCCAACTAACAGTAATAGGATCTAAACCACATTTTCCCAATTTGTCAACAATAGTATTATGTGGAACCTTATCAAAAGCCTTACTGAAATCAAGATAAACAATGTCTACAGCAGTCCCCCAATCCAGCAAGGTAGTAACTTTCTCAAAAAAGGAGATAAGATTAGTCTGACATGACTTATTCTTGAGAAACCTGTGCTGGCTCTTAGTAACAAGATCCATCCTTTCTAAATGCTCAAGGACTGACTGATGATTTGTTCAAAACCTTTTCCTGGTATAGAAGTCAAGCTGATGGGTTGGTACTTACCTGGATCCTCCTTTTTCCCCTTCGTGAAGATGGGGACTACATTTGTCCGCCTCCAAACTTCTAGCACCTCACCTGTTCTCCAAGAATTCTCAAAAATAATGGACAGAGGCTCAGAAATTACATCTGCAAGTTCTTTGAGACCTTTTTAGTACATCATGCAACTGAGCCAAATGTAGCCAGACAGCCAGAATTACCCAGAATATTTTCCAGGGGGAGGGAAGGAAGGAAAGCTGAAGATGGGGGCAGATAAAGGTAGGTTGGTTGGTGGGTGGGAAGGAGAGAAGGAAGCATGAAAAGAGAGAGGCTATTGGGGCTTTCAGAGATAGGAAAGAGGAGGGAGAAATGAAATGACCCCCCCCCCCAGTTGTTGTGGATCCTCCACTTGTTATGATATATTTTTGTTGATGAAGGGAACACAGCTTTCCACAAAACCTTCAAGATAAAATATTGGAATGGTTGCGTGTGGGCAAATATTGTGTCAGTTGCATCATAATAATGTATTCAGGTAAGCTAAGATAGTGACATTTCACATAAGTAGTGTAGTTTGAACGATTCGTTTTATTTTACCTTTACAAAGCACTAAGTTTGTGTTTACTACTGTACAGAATAGATTTTATATAGATTTATGTAGACTATTTACAGTCCACATAAAAAGAGGTTAAGGATAAACTATACAAGTGGTAAAGAATATTTAGGTAGCAATGGAGGGCACAGATAAGGTGAAGTTAGGGTAGTTTAGAAAAAATCTTTGGAAAATTGGAAGTGGAATAGAAGTGTTTGAACTTGGTAGGTAAAGGACATGGACATGAGTGAGAGAAGAGATGGAGGGCCAACAGTTCATGAGTTTGTGTGAATTAGAAGCTAGTAGACAAGGCAGGACGTTGTCATAGGTGGTAAGTATAAGAATCCTATTTAGGGTTTACCAGATTATAGCTGGCCAGCAGTATAAGGACTTTAGAAAAGGAGTGAGAAAGAATTGTAAATACTGGAAGAAACATTCTGAATTGCTTTGAGAAGAAAGATTTTTAAGAGGACCTTAAAATGATGTCCACAGGTGTTTTAGGACTGGCTGCAGAGAAGAAAAAATTGATCTTTTATGTTTAGCAAAAGGAATACAATCTACACTTCCCATCTTCCCTGCCTGGCCCATTCCCATAGAAAGTTCTCCTATAGGCCACACAGCTTACTGTCTTGTCCATACATCCTGAGTTAAAAAGAGGTAAGAGCCTAACCCAAATAATTTGTTTAAAGAGAAAAACATTGTGTTCTTTAAAACCTAAGGGGGTGAAGGACTGCTGTTATACAGTATATATATATATATATATATATATATATATATATATATATATATATATATATATATATAGTATACAGTATATATATAATATACAGTAAGAAGTCAGTTCTTTAACTTTCCAACATTACCTATCTCCATTGTTCCATCTGAAGGTATGAGGGAATAAAGGGAATCAGTGTTAATGTGGAAACCTACTGTTCACATGACAGCCCTTCCTATTATGAGTAGACTTCTCTCAAGAGAAAAAGAGAGAGCCCACAAAATGAATAAAGTTTCACAGGCTTCCAGAAACCAGAACTAGCATTCATAACAATTCCAAAGCTCATGATATTACTGAATGTAATTCCATTTTTTAATTAAAGCCCCTGAAAATATCATTATTGAACATTATTGAGTGAAAACATCATAGAAACTGGTGTGGGTGAACACGATGTCTTAGTATGGAGTTTGTAAAAAGAAGAGATCCAAATCATTTGTTGAAATTATGAGGGTATCAGAATGCAAAATGATTACCTGCAGCAACTGAGTTTCCTGAGTTTTGTATGTTAGGGACGGTTTGCTGTGTTGTTCTAATTAGAGGGAAAGCTTACTGATTGTAGGGACCATATCACTCCAGTCTTGTTCCAGCTACACTGGCTTCTAGTTTGCTTCTGGGCTCAATTGAAGGTGCTGGTATTGATCTTTAAAGCCCTGTATGGCCTGGGCCCAACTTACCTTAACAGCGCATTCCTGACGGAATGTCTGCACCAGGCTTAGGAGGCAACGCAGCAGCGCTGCCTCCTAAGGAGGTTTTGACCTGGCCGAAACCTCTGCCTTGTGCCAAAAATCCATGCAACCCTCATAGGGCTGCACAGGAGATACGCCACCTGAAAGATGGCGTATCTTGGCCGGAAAAAAGGGGGTGTTCCTGAGCTGTAACTTCTCAGGAGGCTGCGTAACGGTGGCCCCGTCCCCCAGCCGGCGCCGTGACGACCCAGGAATGCCTCCCAAAGGCCGCTGCGGCCTTTGCCGGCATCCGGTTCTGTCAGCGTTCGGGCCCGGTGCTGCCACGGCAGCAACTGGCATCAGCCCTGCATGCCAGCGCTGGGGCCACCAATGCCAGTATTCGCCGCCCAGATGCTGGCACTGTGGAGCCTTGCGCTGGTGTAGGCCTTCACCGGCCTCCAAAGGCCTTTGGTCCCTGCCACCAGTGCATGTCAGGAATGTGCTGTCAGGACTGCTTTCTCCCATATGAACCTACCCGTTTACTGCAGTCATCCTCAGAGGCCCTACTTCTGTTGCCCCTGCCATCTGATGCTAGATGTGTGGCAATCCAAGAAAACAGCTTTCTTAGTATTTATTTATTTTAAATAATAATAAATACAGAAGGTGAAAAACAGAACAGATAAAACTGAGATTATTACTACACATAAAAGTATTTAGCAAATTCAAAACAAGGACACATTTAAAAAGAATAAAATAGAATAAACATGCTTAATATACAATAGAAAACAAGACATTTCTTCAGAGTACTTACAAAATTCAAAAATAGCTTAGATAATGGTCAAACATATCATATAAAAATAGTTAAACCAATAAGCGGGGTACGTAAGCCAGTGTGATTATATCTATATCTATAATTATTTCTATTCATTTCTATATACGATTAGTTTCTAGATGATTTAAGTAAATACTTTAAATATATTAATAGATTATATTTTTCTACTCTATGATCAAGAGTTACGTCATTGTCTATAATATCCAGACAATACACACAGAGAATATAATCACTCCCTCAAACTATATTTTGAGCACAGTATAAGTAATATGATTTCCATTTAACATAAGATTCTTTACTTGGTCTTTTGTTCACATAGTTTGTCAATTTTGCCATATTCTGCAATTTTGGTTTTCCAGTCCTCTAGATCTGGACATTCTTCTAACTTCCATTTTGTTGCTAAGATAGCTCTGGCTGCTGTTACCATATACTTGAACAATTCTACTGAAGTTTTTGTGATACCTATTTGTGTAGTTCCCAACAGCAGATTTTTCGAGTCCTTTGAAAATCTAACCTTTAAGATTTTCTGTATTTCTGCATGTACCTCCTTCCAATACTTCTTGACTCTAGACTCTATTCCAAGATCACCACATATAATAAAACGTGCCTTCAGTCTCCTGGCATTTCCAGCATTTTTGCTAGCTCTCACCCAGCACAATTGTTTAGAATAATTAGATCTCTCATGTCCTTGCATGGACAATCAAACTTAAATCTAGGCTGGATTACTGTAACTTGCTCTACATAGGGCTGCTTTTGAGACTGATCTGGAGGCTCCAGCTGGTGCAGAGTGCCGCAGCGAGGCTCCTTATGGGGTCTTCGCCATGAGATTATACAACACCAGTGCGAAAACAGCTGCACTGAAAAACAGCTGCACTCCAGCTGGAGTATTGGATCAGGTTCAAGATGCTGGTTTTGACCTTTAAAGCCTTACACAGTCTGGGACCATCATACCTGTGGGACCACATCTCCTGGTATGCCCACAGTGTGCTCTTCGCTCTACGAATAACAATCTACTGGTGGTCCCTGGCCTGAAGAGTGTGCGGCTGTCCTCTACAAGGGCCAGGGCTTTTTCAGCCTTAGCCCCAGCCTTGTGGAACAGTCTCCCTGGTGACATTGGGGCCCTGTGGGACCTTAAGGAGTTCCTCAGGGGCCTGTAAAACAGAACTGTTCCACCAGGCCTATAACTGAGGGTAGCCGCGAGTTGTTCATCGTTGCTGGCCTCCCCACCTCCCCCACTACTGCCATCTGTGGGAGTTCAACCTGCTTGTTCGGCCCATATTGGTTACTGTTGTCTATTGCATGCCATCTTGTTTTTATGGTTAAACAGGTATTGTGGGTTAAACAACTAAATTGTGGTTTTTTAATTCAATGTTTTATGGTTTTAAGTGAATTTTAGAGGTTGTTACCCGCCTTGAGTCCTGTTTGACTGGGAATGAGGGCAGGCTATAAATATGAATGAATGAATAAATAAATATAATCTTTATTCATCTTCTGAATAGCTTTTGGTCTCATATACCATTGATAGAACATCTTATACCAATTTTCTCTTAACAATGGACAGGCGGTAAATTTTATGTCTTTTGACCATAAGGTCTCCCATTGTTGCAGCAGTATTTCTTCCCCTAAATTCTGCATCCATTTCACCATACATGACTTGACTTGCTCTGTTTCCATGTCATATTGAAGCAGCAGTTTATAGATTATTACCAACTAGGGTTGCCAATCTCCAGGTACTAACTGGACATCTCCTGCTAATACAACTGATCTCCAGCCGATAGAGATCAGTTCACCTGGAGAAAATGGCCACTTTGGCAATTGGGCTCTATGGCATTGAAGTCCCTCCCCAAACCCCGCCCTCCTCAGGCTCCACCCCCAAAACCTCCCACCGGTGGCAAAGAGAGACCTGGCAACCCTATTCCTATTTCCACTTTACCCTGAGAAGTAGGTTAAACGAAGTATGTGTGACTGGCCTAGGGTCATCCAGCAAGCTTCCATGGCAGAGTTGGGGATTCATATCTGGGCCTCCTAGATTCTGTTGTGGCACTCTAACCATTATACCACACTGGCTATCTCAGTACAGTCTTAAAGGACTTCACTGTTTCTGTGTGTTGCATTTGGTAGTTATTGAATGCATGGAAGATGCATAGTTACTATAGTGATTAGACAACTTATTATACTGAAGATACATTTGTAGATTTATTAGAGTTGCATGCTGGTCTGCTCTTCTGCAAATGATGGGAGGAAATATATATATAAGCAACAATACGGTACACTTATGAAACTTATGAAAGCCTGTATTGTGAAAACCTTCATTGTTGCAATATATTTAGGTTCTAATATGTTTTATAAAACACTTCATAAAGTACTTCACTTTATAAAGTCATGGTATGGCCACTGGAGCTAGGAAGCTTATTTACATAATCCAGTAAGGCACTGTTAAAATAGCCTTTAAAAGATTGTGCACTGATTCCGTAATCCAAGTTTCAGGTGGATAAATTCAAATTGGAAAAAATAAGAAGAGGAACAAGTATTGATCCATGGTATGGTCAATGAAACAAACAAAAATAGCCATACCTTCTAAGATCCCTTTGTGACTCAGGTCTACAAATGTTAGAATAAATGCATGTAAGCTGCCTACTAATAAGTAGGGTTGACAACTCTGGGTTGGGAAATACCTAGAGATTTTGGGGGTGGAGCCTGGAGAGGGTTGGGTTTGGTGAAGGGTGTAACCTCATTGGTATATAATGCCATAGAGTCCATCCTCCAAAGCAGCCATTTTCTTCAGAGGAACTCATCTCTGTCATCTGGAGATCATTTGTGATTCTGGGAGATTTCCAGGCCCTATCTGAAGGCTGGCAACCCTACTAATAAGGCTAGGTTAGGTGTTACAGAGAAAATACTATGCATTTGCCTTATTTTAAAGCATTCACATTAGCAATGCATCAACAATTTTAAACAAATGGGGAATACATGGAAGGTATTATATCGTTTAAGTTGATGCTGCAGTAGTCAGGTTTGGGGGAATTATTCTGAAACATTAGAGATAATCACAGCTGAAGATAATGGATGAGTTAGCATCCAATATTTCCTGGTAATCCTGGTGGACTAATTGCTTTCATGACCAGATTCTGCAGTGCCACTTTGGACCCAGTGAGAAATGTTTCTGTGTATCATATATTATAAGTTTTCTGCAACTAGACAATAATCATTCCCTGTAGTATATATCATTGCTTCATTTACATGAATCATCCACATTTAATAAAAAATAAGCTGTTATCTTTTCCCTCTTGTTCCTCCAACAAGATATTCTTCACTCTGGATATGCGTTAGAAGCTTTTGCAGTGATTCTTGTCTTCTCATAATGTGACCAAAATACAATAGCCTCGGTTTAGTCATTTTAGCCTCTAGGGACAGTTCAGGCTTGATTTGATCTAGAACCCACTTATTTGTTGTTCTGGCAGTCCACAGTATCTGTAATACTCTCCTCCAACACTATATTTCAAAGGAATCTACTTTCACACCCATACTTAGTAATAGGGAATACTATGGCATGAATTAACTTGACTTTGGTTGCCAGTGACACAGCCTTACACTTAAGAATCTTTTCTAGCTCCTTCATGGCTGCCATTCTCAGTCTCAGTATTGCATCACTACAATTTCATAACTGTGACAACAACATATGAAGTGACACAGAGCCACAGAGTTCTAGACTGAGGACCTTATATAAAGTCTTCATGGATTGTGATAAAACAAGAGTTTTGCATACCTCTAAAATCTAATGCATATATCCTAGCATAAGCTATTGTGTTTATGACTGAAGCTCATTTCATTATATACATACAAATGGTAATTCAGTTGTCGTGTGTGCTTGTTCAGAGAGAGAGAGAGAGAGAGAGAGAGAGAGAGAGAGAGAGAAATGTATACAGGCCAAAAGGCCATGAAATGCAAGTGGTCCAGATGCCTTTTGGCTCCACCATTTACTTCCCCCACCCCAACTTTGTGTGTGCCTACGTTTAAGTAAATTTTAGCTGCCAACTGCAAACACTTTGTGCATTTGAGGAAAAGGACTTTAGTGCAAAAGCTTATAAATCTGTTAGTTCTTAGATGCCATAAAATGCTCTTTGTTAATTTTGGTGCATAAGACTTATATGACTACCTCTCCAGGTCTGTGATGGATATTAGAAGCCACTTGTGTGGGTGGACAGATCAGGTTGTATTAAAATGTATAGCATAATTACAGTCTAGGAAATGCAAGTCTTTGTAATATTTATGTTGCTTGTACTTATACTGCATAATATTATATTTATGTGTTTACATGTATAAACTATATAACAGTATGTATACACACTGTTAAGTTTTTTTTTTCAGTTTACCTTCCTGCAACATTGTCTGCTGCCATTGATCTGTATTGTTGCTTAGCAAATTCAGAAGTTCTTCAACTGAGAATACATTAGATTATGCGACAAATAAGGTTAAACTCATTTTGGATGGAAATAAAGTTTGACTTTTTTTAATTACTCTTTTTATCCATAGGGTTGGTTGATATGTGAAGAGCAGACGTGCCAAAATCGTATGCGTCGACTTCCACTTCGCTTTTCCCGGAATGGTCCTCTCTGCCCTGCATGTAAGAAAGCTGTTGTTAGACAAGAGGTAGGAATGAAAGCCAGCTGGATAAATGTCCCATTCTAAGAACAATAAGTATAATAACTGTACTAAATCATTCACAGCCAAAAGTATTTCCTAGAAAAGGTATTCTGTTTCCTATATATAATTCAGTGAAATCCTTGGGGTTGGGAGAACACAGTACAACTGTGTCAGGTTACAAGGGAAGACGTTAACTCCCTTCATGCACTTTCCTGATAAGTAGGAGACTGACACATTTTATGGTTAATAATCCAGCTATGTTGTGCTTCTTAGAGCTGAGACAACTTGTGATATCCATGCTAGCCTTTCCTACAAGCCCACCTTAGCACTCTATCCACAACAGGGTTTGTTAGTATTTGTCCATGCTAACCCTATAGTTTGACCATTTCATATTTTCCTGTGCCTTTTCTTCCATTAAACACTGTTTGTTCAAAATTTTGATATTTAACCCACTCCATTTTACATAATTTGTAAACTTTTTGGACTAGAAATTCCGGATTGTGCTGATGTAAAAGTGAAGTATTATGTCTTTTTCAGCTGATGGCGGACAGAGAAATTGTACCTATGCTACAGTTCTCCATTGAGATTATTAAAATTTGTTTCACCATTAATAGGTTTGTGTGCTTTAAAAAGCATTTATGAATT